>NC_088603.1:89200077-90450077 GCF_036013475.1 Columba livia
GTCAGTCTTTAAATATTGAACAGTATGTGACATTGGTTCTTTTTAGTCTCTTTAATGCAAATTAATGGATTGAAAGTAAAAAAAGGAAAGTTTCATAGAAATGTTCAGTTTTGGAAAAGTGGCATAAAAAAAGGAATAAAACCTTAAATCTGCAATCTTGTAGGAAATCTTGTATAGTTTATATATTAGTTTTGCTGGTAGTGCTACTTAAAATAAAATTCACCTAGACTTTCTGTCTTTTTTGAGTCTTTTTCTGTCTTTTTTTCTTTAATTGTCCTCTGCTCTTGCTTATTGTTCTTGTAGCTCATCCCATTAAATAAAACACTGATTAACAGGAGGGATAAATACTGTTTTTCATTTATTTTTTCTAGACAGGCCACTATGTTGATCTGCCTGTCCTATCAATGCCATTTTAATCCTGCAAAAAATCAGGTATGTCCAAAATGAGAAAACTAATTATAACTTGGGCAATAAATGAAACTTGTTTTACTCACTTTCTGGGCTATTCAGAATCTGAACGGTTAAGCCACATTTCATTTCTTTTAGATAACACAGTCAGGGTCCTCTCACAAGAGTGTGTGCAGTGACCAGTAAAGGGAAAGTTGAAGAGCTCTTCAGAAAGTGTATTGAGCTCCACACTACCTTATACTTTTTGGCTAAGCTAAATTGTGGCCTAAACCCTGTACTAGGCACACTATACTGCAGTGAAATGAGTATTTTGTGGCAGTTTCTTTAGATTTCTTTTAACTCTAGCATTGTGGCCTTGCTCATAACTATCCATATATACTTATATCTATTTATATATATTTGTATGTGTATATATATGTGTAGGTGTGCATATACATACACACATATGTAGTATGTATAAGGATTCACATAAGAGAGGATAGTACAAACAGCACTCTGTTCTTTGTTGTATTTTATTTCACTCTATTCCTTATTCCAGTTTTCAAAGTATTACAGACTTTCCTTAGCAATGCATCACACCAATACAAGTGATATTAAGAGACAGAGTTTGAGAACACTAGGGTTATTCATCATATCTGAGTACACAAAAATTAATTTGGAAAGGATGCAGATATTTGTAGATAGAAAATAATGTGTTATGCTTGAGTCCTACTGTAGTTAGTTAAAAATAGAGACATCTGAACTGCCACCAACATAGCTGCAGAGTTAAGCACTTCTTGAGAAGAATGGCTTCTTTTTGGATGAAAATGTTGTCATCATTTATACGCAGTTCTTATTTTTAGGGTTATCTATGTCATCATGTGCAGTAAGAACATTCTTTGCTTCAGAAAACCGAGACTCTAGGACACACTTAATACAATAATATTTCTTGCTGGAGATTAAGGGGATGGAAATTCACTACCATTTAGGTTTATAAATGATAATTTAAATAAGGGTAATGTAACTGTGTATACATGCAAAATTTTCATTTCAGTCCCTTTTCCTCAAAAGATCTTTTTAGTGAATACTTTCAAAGTATGCAATAGCAATTCCCTTTAAGGGCAAATATTTCTTTATTATACAAAACAGTTTCTATCATGTTGATGTCACTATTGTAAAGAAAATGGCAGTTTCAAAGTTTGGTATTTTAGTCTGTAATAGATATTTGTCCAAACCAGTGGTAAGATTCTGGGTTCATATACATCATAGCTAGTATGTTGTTAGTTTGTCATTTTAAGTTGGTGCTAATCTTTTATGAATATTCATTAACAGATGCCCAAGATATAGTCACAACTAAGAAGATACATATTATCTTGTTAGCATTTTTGAATTTGAAATTTTAAGACTTTTTTCTGCATTTTTTCAATAAAGATGTTATCAAGCCAGGACAGTTATCTTTTTTTTCATATATCATTTATTTTTCAAGATATCTCTTTTCCCTAGTTAGTTTGTTCAAAACTTGTTAGCTTGAAGGTTTGTGTTGTTTATATCTGTTTGTCATATTAGATTCAAATAAACTTATCAGAACCATGTCAAACTATATCAATCTAAGCCATGTCCTGGGCTTCAGCTAACAGAGTGCTATAGGAAAAGCATGGCTTGAAGGTTGCTGGAAGACAAATAGCTTTGTCATCATTACAGAAGTACTATAAGAGATGCAATAATTTACTGAATGTTCATACATTATGATTTTTTTTGTTATACCTTACTAATCTGAAATTTTCAGCAACCTATGCTTCACGAAAAGTGTACAAAACACTGAGCTTAAATTTATAGGGGCATTTGTAACCCTTCTAGGGGAAAGATTCCCTTTCTCCAAAGGCAGAAGTTAATGAGGTAGAGATAGTTTTTATTCTGGCCCCAGAAAAGAGACAAATACTGAAACAGGAAATTAAAAAATTCTCCCTGAAATTAAATATGTTACGAGATACTGCTGCCCTAACTGTAGAGCTGGGAACACAGCAAAATTGCATCCTCTGGCTGCATGAGCTCCACCAGCAAATCTTCTGGCATAGATGCAGATAAAACCAGGCGGAGTGCCTTTCTGCTTCTGCATTATATGGTACATGACAAAAGACAGTCTATCAGGAAAATATACGTTATCACATGCTGCTGCTACTGCTATGCTTCAGTGCCTTTAGAGTTTGGACAAGCCCAGGCACACAGAGGATGAACCTTCCTCATTTCATGCCTGGACTTGTGAAGCACAGAGACTAAGTCTGTCAGAACCAATGAAGAATTATCCTGTTTCTTGAAGTGTTCTATGGCTTTCTCTGGAAAAGTTCATATCTTTTGGAGAAGACTGCTTAATTCCACACACACACACACACACATCCCTTTCTTTTTTCTCACATTTTGTCAATGATTGAAAAGATCTGGCAGGAGATTTCATACACTGCCCTAAATTTTCTCATGAGCAAGCAAAAGTTTTGAAGGGACGAATCTCATTTTTTTTCTCCGACTTCCCTCCTCTGCTCAGGCTAGTTACTGTTGCACAAGGCTTAACTTGCATAAATCCCTTAAATCATCCAATATCCTTTTGGGACTGAGACTGGAAAAATTTTCAGTCTGCAATTACCAGTTCATTGAGAGAGGGAAAACAAAACCAAAACAAACCAAGATATGTTACTGAAAGTTATTTCATAGTGAAGGCCAGCAATGTCATCTCAGCCAGTGGTTTCTATTTGCTCAAGTGATTCACTCAGTAAGAATGACACCTTATCCAGTGCATATGTTCTTACTATTCCTTTCCCACATGTCTTGTCCTAATGAGCCTCCTAGCCAGTGGTACACAATATAATGCATTGTCTTTTTCATATTGGGGTTTTATTGATGCTGCAGAGTAAATTATATGTAACTGCTGTTGCAAATCTGATGCTAGAAACATGTTTAAAAGACTATTTATGTGATTTTCTAGCGGTCGATCCATCTACCTCTGAGAGTCAGAAGATTGCCTTCACTGTATTTAATACTAATAGAAAACTCCATTTCCTATAGGTCAGTCAAAAATACCGGCCACCTGTACACCAAAGCTCTGTCAACTCCTTTCAGAAAGTCTCACTGGAGATTTTCTATGCAGTGTTCTCTATTTTATTGTAAGTCTTATGAATATTGGTGCTTTTAGTGCTCATAGTCATAAGAAAAAAAATTGATATATTCAATATAACGAAAGCAAAGAAATATCTAGCATTTCTTTATTTTTTTTTTTTTAATCATATAGCTTTTATTCCAGTTGTGACTTTAGTAGGATAACAGATTCTAAAAAAATAAATATCAATGACATTGGATTCCCAATACAGCATTCTTTTGGACTGAACACACACCTCCCTTGTAGCAAAGGGACTCTCTTTGACTTCTGTGGAGTTTTGCTTAAACTCAGGAAGCCATGTGTATCATCATTAAAGAAGCAAAAGATAGCAATTTCATATCGTTCCTGCTTTGGGGCTCTGTCAGGTACAGCCTAGGTTTTACCTGTCTGTGTTTCCACCTCTCTAGTGCCACCACTGCTGTAAAATGTGACAGTAAGTTTCAACCTAAGTGGGGGCTTCTCAATTCTCAAACGATGCCTCCGAGGTTATGTTTTCTGCTGAGTTAGCCTACATTAAGCTAATCTAGTCTGAGTGGCTGCACCCCAGTGAAATAATACTTGAACTGCAATGTCCAAAGTAGTGTCACTAGTTCACTTGCAGCTCTAAGACCTTTTACTGACACATCTTATCATTTTTATTGCTGCAATAATACGATCTACATTAGGAATTGCTTTATGCTAATACAGCAAAGAAAATTTTCTGTCCTGTTGAATACACATGGAAGCTGTGAGATGATATCAGAGGTCTAATAGAATTTGAAAAAATTCATTTGCATTGACACAGCACTGTGGTTGTTTTAAACTACAATGAGATCAAAATTCAGCTTGTTATCCCTGGACAAGCCAGCTGTGCTGATATGATAGAGAGCGAGTTAATTTTCTTCATGCAGTTAGAAACTTCTGTCTTTCATAGCTGGCACAGTTGTTGTATGGATTTAGATTGAGAACAAGAAGATAACACACCAGGGCAGAATTAATACTTTCTATTCAAGTAAGTTTCCAGTGGTTTTCAGTTGGAACAAAGAGAATGTAAGAGCTTATTGTTATCTTAGTTGTTGTCTGGGAGCCAAGATCTTTTTGAGGTCTCTATCTGAAGGTGTGATGCAGCTGGGAAGAGGAACATAGGTGGGACAACTTGCATACAGACTGATCAAGAAGAATATTCCATGCCATTAGCGTCATGCTTCGTGTTTAAGGAGAGTCAGGTTTTCTGGCCAGGGGGACAGGTTCTCATTCTGCTCTGTTTCAGTTGAATTCCACTCAGTACTTCCTTTAGTTTGGCCTTTTGCCACCCTGCTGTTTTATAGTTGTACTCCGGGCCTTTCCGCCTTTCTTCTCCCTAGGATCAGCTGTTTTGGACCAGGGTTGTCTCTCTCTTTCTGGGAATGGTTGCTCCTTGAAGACTGAGGTCAAGAGGAATTGCACTGAGTGTATTTTATATTCTATTTTCCATTTTTTATATATTATCAGCAGCAGTAGTATATTAGTATTATTTTCTTACTTTTCTAAACTATGTTTGTCTCAATCCATGAGCTTCTCCCTTCCCTTTTGATTCTCTTCCCTGTTTGGGTGGGAGGAGGGGGCAGTGAGACAGCAGCTATTGATTGTTAGTTCAGGTTAAACCAAAACACCAGCAGAACAAGTAAAACAGCCACAGTGTGCTCACAGTTTCAAATGTACATAGACTCTAGCTAGAACCAACTGCCTAGCTGTAACATGAGGATTCTTTACAGCAAAGACAAGGCTTGTAACTGTTCAGGTTGGGTGGATAGGTCACATTGTATTGTTAAGACTACTAAAGTTTACAAGTTATTTCTGGCATGCTGCATGTATGCAATGTTGACATCAAATATATTACATTGACAAGGAAGGGAAAAAATAGCTTGGGAAACAAGCATGAGCATTTGGCTGTTTCTGTGGAAAGCCCAGCTCTTTAGTACACACAGTGGTAGTTTTGTCAGTTGGTTATTTTTTGATTGCAAACTGAAGTCATGAGGGATAAACTACAGTGAAATCATTATCTCTGAGCTGACTGTTAGACAGCCAGAAGCCCCTCAGCCAGGGAATAAAATTCTCTTTCTTTGGTATAAATTTCAATTTTTTGCTAAATAAATTATGAGCTACATTGGCTCACAGTTTCCAAACTCTTGTGCAGCTCAGTCTGATACCAGGAAATTCATTAATAACTAGGAACTAGTGTTCCTCCCATTGTCTGTCGGTGCCAAAATTCCTATTTATTTTACTAAGAACAGGAGAAGGTCTTTCTCACTCTACCTTGCTTGCTAGTAAGAAAAACCAAATTTCTTCTAAGGCAAAAAATGTGCTAACAACTCCATATTTTTATGGTAACAACAGTAAATAAACTTAATGTAGCAGTTTTTCAGTTTTGCCAAATTGTCATCTAAAGCAACAATAATATTATGAGTCCAGTTTGTTCTGCCAATTTCTGAAGGTATCATAGAGGTTAAATAACAAGTACCTCATGTTGCTGCTTTGGATGGTGTTATAAAGAAAATTGGGTAAACACTGGAACATAAATAAAGAAAAGGTGCTAGAAAATGATGCCATCAGTTAGAAAAATGTGCCATACGAACACCTAATCTGTCCGCTTACTTGCTGAAAAGTAGAAAAGAGAAAAACATATAGTATCTGGAGTGGTCCAGGCACTGATTGATTGCATCCCATAATGCTTTCTAATGTATCTTCTAGAATACCTTGTAAATCATATGTGGGCTTTTTCTCTTTAAATGTTACTTTGTCAATTCTCAATTGCTTAGCTTTCAAAACAAAGAAAGAAAATTAGAGTCTGAGTGATTGGGGTTTCTCTTCATATTGCAGGCCTTTATTCAGTTCAGTATTTAGGCACATGTATAGCCTGAAGCAATTGTCCAGTCTCATTACAGGCGTGTGCTTAAGTACCTTTGTGAATAAAGACCATTTTTGGTCTTTCAAAACACTGTGACATTTGGTGCATGTTTGACAATCATCCTACAGGAAAAAGTTCACACAAAGAAACAAGGGAACCAGTTCTTTTCATAAATAAAACTTTGAGCCTGAGTTTCAAATCTGTGATATGGTGAGCTTTATACAGCTTCACATCTTGTTGCTGTTGTGTGTGTGTCTGTGTGTGCGTCTTCTAGACTAGAGAGTTGTAACCACCCTAACAAGCCCCACATCATGAGAGAGCTCTGAAACTCCTCTGCTGTGAAAATTGTGCATGGCATGAACTGGAAAAGGCAGTTGTGCTTGTTCCACCCTGCTCTTTGCAAACTTTTTACCTGGCAAAAGCAGATGGGGAGATCTTGAGAGGTTTGGAATCTATATGCAGTGGTGAGAATCACCAGGATCTCATCACAGCCAGTGTCTCAACAGAATCTTTAATCTCTCTGATCTGGGTAACCCTGCTGAAAATTCTTCAAACTAACAAATAAGTCTAGGAGCAGTCCAGAACAAATCAATTTTTTCTCATCAAGCAAGAAAAAAAAAGCAAGAGAAGATGTCAAAAAGTAGGTCGCAGGAATAGAAGGAGGGTGCACGTTTAAAAAAGAGGAAAAGTAACTAACAGAGCCTTGGCCACTCAAACATTATCTACATTTCTGTGATGTCCATTTTGATTTATTTCAGGCTCCTGGGCACTGCCATCTCCTTCTCCTGAGCTATAGTTGATTTCAGCCCTATGTTTTCAAATCTGGAAAACTGTCCAAGCTTTTGTGTATTTGTAACTTCTTGTGGGGAATGTCTTGCAAAGCCTTCTTTAGGCAAGATCTACACCTTGAATTTCTTTAAGCATGGATGCACACATGGTTTTGAAATGGATTTGGAAATATATAGTGATGATGGAGGATGTCTTAGCTCTGACAGAAAGCGTGGTTCTGCAAAATGTTAATAATTATGGGGTTTTACAGAAACTGCCAATCTCATTGAATAGGGATGAAATAACTGTGTTTAGTACTTACTCCTATAGCCCACTTTTTTAAAAGATGTAGGAAATAAGGCTGAGAGATTATGTAAAACAGACAACAAAGCAAGTCTGTATCTGAGCCAGGAAACCAAGTTCAGGGTGCCTTCTACTGTTACCTTCCCTCTCACCTGCTGATGAAAGAAAGCAGAGCACGATATCCCAGTCAGTATCTGGATCTGTTTTAATTTGCAATCAACTTATAAGCTGTCCTTCTGAAATACACAAGTGGAAATTTCTTCTAAAAATATTCTAACGTTACATTTCATGTATGGTTATCATAATATGAAATGATATTCCAGTTTTCTGTATAGGCATCTTTTGATGTTCTCCTTATTTTTCCATCAAAAAATGTTACTCATGGAATCAGAAGTCATAAATGGAAAACAGCTTATGAGATCACTCAGTCTATCTGCCGTCAAGAGGAAAGACTAATAAACGTAAACCTTAGATATATATATAAATATATATATATATATAAAAATAGTCAGCAAGAATTATGCAGAAAATTGTAAGCAAAGCAAGTCCATGTGTAGCATACAGTAGTCACTTTCCTAACTATAATGATAGGGAAATTCAGAGATTTGTAGGATACCTGTCTTAAAACTCTGCACTCATTTTGTAGCTAATATGTGCATGATTTTCCAGCTTCTGATAAAACTCATCTCTCCTTCAGATATGTTATACTCTTCATGCCAGACTTGTTTTGGGGGCTTTGAAGACTAACATGAAATGGATTTGAAAGTATTTCCAGAATCTGACTTCAAACTGAATAATCTACCCTTCATTATGTGAACAGATTGAGCTGAAACCTGTTTATAGTCTGGTTCAAGGTGCTTGTCATCCTTGCAGAGAAGAATCATGATGGCTGAGCTCCTCACAAGGGCTATACACGTGGGAGCAGCCCATCACACCACAGTTGCAGAGTTAATGTTAACTGTGTCACTGTCAAGTAATCTACCCTAGTCTGTCATTTGCCTCTCCTGATATAAAGTCTTGACAGTCCTGGCAGTTTTAGTCATCATGGTGCAGCCTCATCATGGTGCAAAAGTAATTTTCCTGGAATAAACAAGTTCCTTGCAGTGAGAAGGAGAGGGGAAAAGAAAGAAACGGGGCTGTTCAGCATAGTGCAACAATAAAGCACAGCTTTTAAAAGCATGTCTGCCCAAGGTAAACTTTCCTGTGAAGTAACACTGTTTTCCTGCTAAGTTATTGTTGAAAGGATTCACATTTAATGAGAACAATGAAAAATCCTTCTCATTCTTCATTCATCCCGTCAATGAGCTCATGTACTATGCAGGACTTAGGGCTTATCACAAAATGCTAGAGGATAAGGGAACTGCAGGGATAGAGTGACTGTCAAGTTCTGCTTAAACTAGAAAACACAGAGCTGTATTGAGTTGCCAGACCTGCTCAGATTATCAATACTGAAGGCTGGTATTGCACATAGTGCTGTATCCAACCTTCTCATAGCAAGACTCACCACCTTGGTAAGTAAGCACATTGTGTTCAGGAGTGAGACCGAAGTCTGAAAGTGAGGTTAAAGAGCAAGGAGCTCGTTCCTTTCCACATTGAACTGGCATGGATCAAGATTAGCTCTTTATAAATCACTGAACTAAAAACAGTGTAAAACAGATGAGACAAAAAAGAGAGACCATTGTTTATTTTCTGTCACGCTTTTCTCCACTAGCTCTCTACCTCTGAAATATCTGCTTATTTGAGAATATGAGGATTATTGGTTGCATGTCGTGACAAGGCCAGAGCTGATACCAGATGCATTGTGTGAACATGAGCAAGGTTTCATCTTCCAAAAACTGCCAGATAAGCACCATATGCCAGAAAGAAATACATATGAAAATGTTAATTAACAAAGAAAGTAGACTTTTCAGATGCTTCATGATACAAATTAGTATATTATTTATGTCAGGTACAGTAAAAGTACAGCACTGATGCCATGCTTTTTCGTCCAATAATTTGTTCCACATGCAAGAACGGTCCAAAGGATAGACCTTAGTATTTTGTGAAACATTCGTTAAAGGACCATGTGCCAGGTGGTAAGTAGTTCTATCTGCACTGTTCTCCTGACCATGTGGAATAGGATTTTTTTAATATTTTCAAAGCCACTTCAGTGCTGTTTATGTTCTCTGAGCAGTTCCTTGCAGACAGATATCTTTGTCATAACTGACATGCCGGACAGCATGTTTAACAGAGAGACAAAGGATCACAACAGCATCACAGAGGCTGGACTTCTGCCTCTTTCCCTTCTATCTGACATATTCTGCAAACCCTAATTTCCATTCAAAAATCAAAATAAAATGAAGTGGTCTTTTCAAGAAAATCCTTCCATCGTGGAAAGGTTCCCATTGATCAGGGCAGTAGAGAGCCCCATGACAGCCATCACCCACAGGGCTTCCTGGTACTCACAGCATCAGTGCTCCACTGTGCCATGTCACAAAGTCAGCCTCCCTCCTGCTGGGCATCAACACTGCGAGTGGTCCATCGAACATTGTAGAAATAAAGGAAGTCAGGGAAAGTAAAAATGAGGAGGGAGGACAATGGAAATGTCAATATTCTCAGCACCATTCCTCAGCAAAAGACTATGAAGAATAGCTATAAAAATTAAGCTACTCTGAAAAGAAAAGAAAGATGTTGTGAACTGCTGCTCCAAAATATCATATCTCTGATATAAAATATGATAAGTCTTATGCAGAAAAGTGTTTTTAAAGAAAAAGATATTTCAGGTTTTTTTCAACAGAAAAGCCTGAAAGTCCCCCTTATGACAAACAGAAATTATATAGTGATACATGCACTTATTTATTACCTGCCTTCATTAATTTAATCTTCTTTGTGCATATTTTCTGTACAATTTTTTCTCTATATCATAAATGCATTCCTTTATAATAATGTGAGCTCTTTAATGTGTTTCACCTAAAATTTTCACAATATGCTCAGTTTGAAAAATTTTATCTTTTGTTCTCATATGTTCAGTCACAAAATCCACATTTAAACATTTCCTCAAAGGTATGAAAAATGTGGTGAGGTTGAAAGAAATATTCTTCATAGAGTGTACAGAGTTTGTTCAAACTAACATCTGACAGAAAGCAAGACTACAACTCAAGAGTGCTATGATTTAGCAAATCAATTAAAAAAATCAGACAAAAGACACAGAGAATTACAAAGTGATAAACAACAGACTGAAAATATGGGTGAGAGCTCAGAGAAAACCCCAAAGCTTAAGTAATCTGAGCAAGTACACAACTACAGATGATACAGAAATCTTAACCACACAGAGTTAATCTTTGGATTAATATTTTTTAAGCAATGTGTGTTATTAGAAAATTGAACCATCTCAAGGAGGAAGCACAGCTACATGCTGAGTACTAGGAAAAAAATAGCCTCTGAGAGAATGTTACTACCGAGAAAAAGTTAAATGTGAGTTGTTGCATCAACAGAAAATATAAGCTAAAAAATTTCATCTATTCATGCTGATTTGAAATGGGGTAGTATCTGAATTTAGTTCTTTTGTTTTCTAGTTATTATGAAAGATAGAAAGAACCCTATAGCACAAGGCAGGAGAGATTCTTTAAAGCATATAAATGTGTAGGTTAAAATAGTAAACAGACTTTTTTGTAATAGTAAGCAGCCTTGGCTTTTTGCAGAGAGTGGTCTAAAAGTCTAAGGCTCAGCAAGGTACCACTCACTGTGCAGGATGAGAAGCAACACAGTTGTTCCTCCATTAAAATTTTACTTTAACTGGAGAAGCTGTAGTGCTGAGACAGAGGACTTACAAATAACTTCAGAGAAGGCAAGTTGCCACAGCCTCTGAAGTCATTGCACACAGTGCTCATCATCAACGCCCAAAGGCTGGATGCAGGAGACTAATTATTGAAGCTGTCAAGATGATATGGGAGATACAGAAGTCACAAGAGCCCACCTGGAGAAGGCCCTGGATATCCAGCAGAACGTACAAACATCTGTCAACCAAACACCTTTAGGTAAAGGGTCACACCCATAGTCCTTCTGTCTCAACTGAGGAATGCTGAGCAAGCTTGTATTACTGAACACCAGCCAAGATAAGGTTTGATTTGAAAGTCTCCACTAGCTGGTGTTCCAGTAGAAGAAAATTTTTGAAAGTCATCTCTCTGTTGAATATCTCCAAAAATGTTAATGGTTTCTTTATGAAGCAACTTTTCAAAAACTCTGCATACTATAAACTCTTTCTTAAATTGACAGAATGCCCTATCAGTATCAGGGCACAGAAGTATATTTAACTGTATTGGTGTGCAGATGTGTATGCATGAAATCTAGATCAAAACCCTAGAGAGTGTATAATTATCTGCATTCAAGCAACAGGGTTACACCACCTTACATTTTCTCAGAAAATTTCCTACAATTGTATTGATTATAGATAACATTTGAAATTATCTGTGGCCGTGTGGTTTGGGCCAACCACCTTTCTAGCAGTCCATTCTATAAGAATAATTTTGGCATCTTTAACATTTGATGAGTTGTTAAAACTGTGAGAAAACACACTGATTTCTGTTACTGCATTTGTTACACATTTCATGCAAGTTATGTTTATGAGTTATTTATAGATTGTATTTACACTGATTGTTATGCATGGTGTGATCCTCTAAATCTGTCAGGTTGTTTCTCCTTCTCTTAAGGAGGTTGAAATGTCTTAAACAGGAGCACAACAAATATTGAATGACAAATATCAGACAATGAAGTACTTCTTCAGCACCAACTTTAATATTATCGATTTTTCTGTTATGCTTGAAACATGCTGGATTTAGCAAGGCAAATTCACTGCCAGTTAATTGCAACATCTTTTGGAAGATTTTTTTTTAAAACATTGAAAATCTCTAATTTCAATTATAATATCTTCTGAGGTACAGCTTATATAAATTATTGTTGCTGACTGAGGGTATCTAAACCAGTGGAAGCACTTCTGCATCTATTCAGATCTGGTAAAGTCAAGTTTCATTTCATTTTAATAACATTTCATTCTTTAAAACTACCCCATTTTTTCACATTAAAGGATAAGATTAATGAACTATTTGACATGTCTATCCCTGTTCTTTAGTATAAGCATTGTAATTGCTGGTTCTCTATCTATAATTATATCATTTAATTGATGTTATAAAAAGGGGCAGTTCTGGTCTGTATGTTGTCCCATTTGACTCTGTTTAACATGAAGATGAGAGAAGTGACAGGGATGAGACATGGATTTCAGTTTCTGCATGTGGACAGGGCAGATCGGAAAGATGCAGCGAGAAGAAGCTGTAGGAAATGCACTTGACTGCAGAATACTCCTACTGGCATGTACTCCTAGGAGGATCTGTTCTCTTGAGTTCAGAGAATCAAAGATGGGGAAATTTGTCTCTTCTGTGTATGTCACAAGTGTCAATGAGTAAGGTGTTGGAAGGAATGTACTCTGATAGAGCAACATCCCTCCAAGACTCTCCTTTGCCACTAAATCACAGCATGGTTGGGCAAATTCACCTGCTTGGAAGGACATTTTTTTCATCACTTCATCTTCTGTAGACAAATAACATAGATTATATGATATAGTCTTATGACACAAGGAAAGAAGAAGAGACTCATGGAGTCAAAATACTGAAAAAAAACAACATTCTCAGTGAATGAAAATTATGTGGCAATTGCTCTCATGAGGGAATTTGCTGCGTCTTAACTAATATGTTAGTTTGTCCCTGTGACAGTTGACGTTGCTGTTTTTCCAGCTTTTTAACACCTCAGAGGTGCTGAATCCCAATGCTGACGGAAATGAAACCTGTTTGTAAAATACTATGAGATCATTTGGGTTGAAAGATGTTATATAAATATGATTTTTAAAAATAAATGTACTGTAAATTATGGGACAGCTTTGATTTACAACTACTTAAGGACTTTAAATGTTATATTTCATGCAATCACTTTGACAACTTGGATGCTACAAGAATAAGTAGTCTCAGAGCAATACAAAGGCAGAGAAAAAGAAAATTAAAGACCTGCAATTTTTCTTTCTTTCTTTCTTTTGATTTGAGGATATGATTCACCAAAACCAACATTTAAAACAAAATGGCTTTTTCATTGGTCAATCATTTGAAGAAATATAACAATTAAATGGCACATTGATTTTAAATTTCCTTCTTCCACACTTCAAATGCATCTTCTCTGGGAACTAACAATGAAATACTGTTATTTTACATCCACTTCTAGCTATGGTGCAGTACTTCACAAATCATGTTTGCACAGCATTCTGCAAGGTGGAGCCCAGCAAATTAAGCTGACCTCACATTCTCCTTAAGAAAAAAAAGTATTGAGGGGTGAGAGGTTTGTGTTTGGGTCAAGCTAGGGATGGGCAGTTCAGGTAGCTCAACAGTTGTGTTGAAAAATTAGTTGGAACAGATCTTCCAAATAATGCTGAACATTAGACTTCAGCTTTTCTCTCCTGCGGCAAGGGGAGTATCCATATGGACCCTGCCTGGATTAACCATAAGACCAGAAGATCAACTATATCCAGTCCAGTAGAAGATTCCTATCACCCAGCAGCCTGTCACTGGCAGCACCCAAGATCAGACACCGAAGGAAAAGGATAAGATTAGGTAATGTACATTCTGATATTCTGCCAGTGTCCAACAATGAGCAGCTCATATTTGAACCTAAGGTGGTATCTTTATATTTAATAGTTCTTGGTAGAATTTTTAATGAATTTGACCATTCACTTTGAAACCATATAAATATTACTATTAAGAGTAGCCTACCATAAGCAAATTAGGTAACTAGTTCATGCACTAAAACTTAGGAAAAATGCACTTTCAATGTTAATTTGTACTTCATGCAAGTAAAATTAAACACCATATAAGGAAGATTGAGGTTTATGTATAGGCAGAACAGACACTTCAAAATATGATCCCTTTTATTATGTTTTTTCAAATCAGTTTGGACCATAGGAAGAAGCTTGTATACATCACAAAGCAGCAATGTAATATATTGTTCAGCACAAACTAACAGGGATATTTGCTTTCATGTAAGTAACCCCTTTTTTACGAATCAAATAAAAGATTCCTCTTTTTTTTTTTGGTTGGTTGGTTGGTTTGGTATTGTTTTTGTTGAAGGGATTGTCTTAAAGCCAAATAATAAAATCTTGAATTTTAGATGGACAATAAGTATTAAAAAGTTATCAGATTCATTTTAATTATGTGATAGCTTTAACTGTGAAACTCGTTTAAAGTGTTGTTTGGCTTCTTTTTTAAAACAAATTGGTCTAAAAACATTCTGTGTCTTTTGTTCTTTTTGTACTGATCAAAATTTAACTTTCCTTAGATGTAAGTGAACTGTGACCTCCAGGTTATAAAAAACAGCTTCAACCTGATTTGCTTCTAATGTGGATGCATCCTGGAACTCAGTTCAGTCGAAATGCTGGAGTGCAGTCATAATTTACAGGCTTGTTATGGAGACATGTCTCCCTGCATTTTCAACCACAAAGGTTGCTCTGTTATCAGGTATGATACCAGCTTCGCGCTTGACAGCCTACTTTGGGGTATTCACTTCCACGGTAGGTAGACAGCTCAGATGATTAAAGAAAAGCTACTGTGTGTGAGCTATCAGTAATCAAATCTTTCATATGCCCTTATTGAAGAAAAATAGATTTTTAAATTCAAAGTTAGATAGGAGGAAATGAAAAAGGAGCAAAGAAATCCTCCATCTCCATAGTCATAAATTCAAGTTTGGAATTGTTATTTTGTGTTTCCCCTTACATAAAAGAGAGGGGAACATAATTATTATCAGTAAACACAATAGTAAATCCAAGGAATTATACAGTACTTTTCATCTCAAGACCCTGAGAAGTTTATAATCACTAATTAATTAAGCCTTGAAGCACTTCTGGAAGAGATATGCAACTTTTATAATGCATTTCTCAGGGGAACCAAATTGTAGACTTTGTGTGACCCACAGGTAAACTGAAAAATTCCGTATCCAACATATCTCAAGACCTAAGACGTTGATGTATTTTTAAACTCTTTCAACTCCAGATAAACAGTCCCACTGTGAGTCTTGCCCCACAGAGGTGGAGGAAATGGAGAGCAAACAGGGGTATGTGTTTATAGTGACTGCAAAATAATGGAGAAAGAAAGTGATGGGAATTTAGAACTGATTGCACTTTACTCCACATGCTCTGAATTTCAGTTAAGGCTTGTCTGGTGTGTTCTTCCAGATTAACTTCTTATCATGTAAAGCAGGCCTGTAAAACATTGTACAATGATTATGTGTCTCACTTTCATTAATGCCTTCCATAAATATAAGGTATAACACAGCTACTTTATATCTAAGGGCCAGAAGTACTTCTACAGATAGTATGTTTACTGTACCAAAACCCCAGCCTGTAGAGTCTGCTGTCATTTATTCAATCAGTAATCTAGATCAGCTTTGGTAAAGTTGTTAAGTGGGTTCAGATCAGCACATATGAAGTCTAGTTCAAAAGTAAAATGACAAAATTAAATAATAATGATGTCCGAGAGACAGAAAAAATATGAATATTTGTGGCCTAATTAAGTCTTTCAGTAAAGCATTTTCTGGTGCCCACTCAACAACTAGATTTGTTCCTTTCAGATATATCTGAAGCACAAACATGTCTCTAAGGTTCCTCCAATCTTTCAATAAATGTAAGTTCTGCTGCCGATTTCTAAAATACTTTTTTATATTTTAGTGTACTTAGAGGACTATAGATCCAAAAGTATACAGAGAGATTCTCTGAGCTGCTTTCACAATAAAGTAGACAGCTCTTTTACTTGCACTATTAATTATCTGATCTATCATCATAATTTGAATTAGAGTGTTAAATGATACAAGTGAAGATCAGTTTGTAGAACTGATTTATAAAAACTTGAACAGAAGGGAAGATTAATGTTAAAGTACTGCTGTTCTACCACAATGTGTGCTAATAAGGAAGAACACAACAGTGCACTGATTAATGCAATACAGAAAACAACAGGAAAAATAAAGCAAACTGGGAAACTAAAGGAGTTATATGGATTCTACTCAATTTAGAAACATGACACTTGAATGGGATTTTCTCCAGGTTAGGAGAAAAAAACTGTCCTTCTCCATTTTAATATATGGTCCTCACCAAAACTGATGAACCTAAGAAGTGCTCTCATGTTACGAGGAAGTAGTCAAAAGATCCAAAGTAATTAAAAGTGAAAACTAACAAAACAAACAAACAAATAAACAAACAAGGACGTTGGCTGTTTATTAGCTTATTATTTAACAGTCCACTAGTACATAAGTAGGTGAGATAGGTAATCAATTATGTTTGTTCTGTTTAACATGTCTCTATTTTACATGAAACCGACTATGATCTGTAGATCTCTTGAATTCATCCTGTGATAAAGCTAAGATTTGACTTTTTTCTTTAATGTATGTACTAGCTACATGCATGGCTACATGATTATGCTTTGTAGAAAAAATTGCTTGAAACTGTCCTAATGCTAGTATATTTTCATATTAAGTCATCGGTGTGGAATTACTGCATGTAGTCTAGTCAGCCTGTTTGCTAATCCAGAGTCAGTCTATTTGATAATCCAAACATCGACCTAATTTTATTATTCTCAAATCTGGACACTTTCTCTGCGTATCCAAAATGATACCAGCTTCTTGACAAGGATTCAGTATGTTTCTGTCCTCCTCGCCCAGTCTTAAACTGAGACCAGACAAAGAAAACCATGCACATATCCTTTTAAAAGGTCAAGTTCTGCTCAGTGACAGCAGCATACCTGAATATAGATTTAGACCCTAATGGCTCTCTTCTGTCAGACTATCCGATGATTAAAAATGGCAATAATTTCTCCCTTTCAACAGTTAATGAGTTACAAAAAATAACATTAGAACAAGAAAAGTGCTGTTGATGAGTTAAGTTTTGATTGCAAGGGCATAAATATGTTATCATTCGTCTAAATCTGAAAGTAGTAGAAAAATAGGCATACTGAGTATACTGACACAGATGATGGTTTGTGGCTTGCATAGCATTTCTTCTGCACCTCTGTCCTATAGCAGTTTTGCATAAATAGGAACAAACACACATCATAGTAGCTCGAATTAAGTCTGAAGTAGACGCTTTAAAGACCACCATAACATGATATGTCTGTGACTCAGTGTAATCGCTATCACCAGTAATCACTTGTTATATGCAAATCTATTAACTGACTTGGTTGCATAAAAGTTTTTGTTCTTGGTGGTGGTTTGCAAATTTGAATATGATCTATTTATTTACCTCTCCTTAGCTGTTTGCCATCTTGCAATATTGAGACAGATTTAGGGGGGTTTTATGTCTGTGCTCTGTAGAAGTTTTAGTTCTAAACCAGTACATTTCCACGTGCCTCAGAGTACCACTTAGGCAACAGGCAGCCACAGCCATTGCTAAAATGAAATTGTACTATTTGTCAGTGTTTTTTCAATTTAAGCGAAAATAAACAAAAACCAATACTATGCAAATTTTTTTTGTTTTCATTACATCTGGCATTTTTTGCATACAAACTTTACAAAGTGTCATCTAAGGAAAAATGTGGTGAATATTCAAAAAAATCGATGTCTGTTTTCTTTAATGTCAACCAAAATAACATGTGAAATGCATTTGGAAGTGACACACAACTGGTGAAAAAAGAAACTTAAATTCAGTGGAAGAATTAGACATGTAGTCTGAAACTTGGGGCTGCGAGATTGAACCAGGTGGGAAGAATGGATGCACAGGTCTGATTCTTGATGGGGGTAAATTAATGAATCTCCATTGCAGTAGACCTATACCAAAGGAGAGCAATGGGGAATGTAATGACATGATGACACATGGAGTTTGCTATACGATTTATTTTTATGCAAGACTTTTCTATGGAATTTCTCTATTGTTTTCAATTCTTCTGTATTCTTTAAAATAAATATTTTAAAATATGGTTATTCTATTATTTTCTTATTTATGTCACTATTTGTATTTTGTACTACCAGCAAGCTCCAGCTGGGTTGGGAAATCACTGGTTTCAGGCGATTCAGGTTTCACAAACCTGAAATGGCTGTTTTAATTTGTAAGTGTTGATCAGACAAGACCTGTGTTGGGTTTTGGGAAAAATATTTAGTACATGAACAGAGTGAAAAATATGGTGTTCTGCAAGTCTATCTCAAATGTCATTATACTTGATATTCTGTGGGTTTTTACTTTCAGCTGAGACCAGAAGAAAAAGGCAATAAATTATACGTGTCTTCAGCTGAGGACAAGAGACCTTGAAGGAGAGAACTGGAACCAGACTGTTGACAGAACAAAGAATTTCCAGAGCAAAAACTGTATCATGGCAAAAGAAAACAGATGGTTCTCTGCTCATCCAGTCCTTGCTATTGCTAAGCTATCTCTACTCGCTTATCTTCAATATTGTGACTGGCAGCCTCTAGAAATTTTTTTCTGGGCATGTGATCATGTTATTTTGGAGGTAGACTGGAAAAGCAGACTGCACAGTTTGAAAAGCATTTCTTGAATTTTCTCATTCACAGAGAACAATATCACTGGTAATATCAGAGTTGTGAATAAGAAGTCCTGATGACCCTTTGTTTATGATTAATGTTTTGTATTCACTTCCTGTTGATGCATCTACGGGTTTCAAAGTGCACTGCAGCCAGGATGGAAGAACAGCTCAATCTGCAGGTAGTATCAGCAATCAGACCCAGTACAGTTGCCTGGGTGCTCCTGTTCTGCGGTGCATCTACCTACCCAGAGCACACACATACGAGTGCACGATACTTGCCTGTGTACTGTGACAAGACCCTGAGGCTTTGCTCTGCAATGGAGGTCATAAAATGCTTTTAAAATATTTTTTTAGGTCCTTCAAAAAATAAAAAAGAGAAGTTTCCCACTCATAAAATCTTTGTTTTCCAATCTCAATGGCATGTTTCTGCAGAAAGCTCGAAGATGAATCTTGCTGCTTGAAATTGTGTATGATTTGGGTATTACATGGCCAAGGAAAACAGGTAGTTTCAGCTTCTAGAGCTTGTGTATAAATTCTGGCATGATTTTAGGTATTTCCAGTAAAACCCCAGTGCTGTTCAGATTCTCCTGTGTATTCAACTAGTTCAGTTTTCAACAAACATAGGTGAGCTGCTGCAGGGTTGTCTGCAGACCCTGACTATGTTTCAGACTTTGGACTTTCTACGTGACGGCTCCACTATATATTGTAGCTGGAAAATTAAGACAAGTGTAGCCCCAACATTTAAATGGCTTGATGTTCTGCACACACTGTCTACAAGTCAGGGAGGAATTGAAGCACACCCAATATTACCTGTATTGCAAAACTGAGGATTTATTCAGAAAAAAATACTGATATTCTTGAAATTGCCTGAACTGCATTTTCTCACCCTTAAACAACTTAGCTCCAGAAAAAACAGAACAGTTTTTGATCAAACTTTGCTCAGGCTGATAAGAGTAGATAAAGACCAAATTTGAAAAATTAAAATTAAGCAGGTACACTGTGATAAAGTTTCAAGCAACTGGAAGAAGAGTACTAATGGAAAGTTTTGACCTCTTAACATATCTGTTGCTACCAGCTTCAGACTTACTCTAAAAAACACCCAAAGGTAAACAGATAAAGCCACTTAGACAGTTCTGGTCTCTATCTGGGCTTTCTCCAAGTTCTCTGAGCTCTATTTGAGACAACAAAGAATTGTGCTACCTTCCAATGTGTCGCTTATCTGAAGTCACAGAAACATTATGTTTACTCAGCAAAATGTACTTTGCTTTTGAAGATCAGTTCATTGAACCAGATTACCTGCTGCTGGCAAGACTAGATGGAAAAGGATTTGATGTAACCAGCATCTAGTTCTTCAAAAATATATATAAGCTCACTTATTTCTATTGCTTAAACAAATCCAAATATTTCCCATTCACAACAACATTTGAAATGTGGAACAGAAAATATAAGGCTTCAGCTTTTGACAGTTTTCATAATTTGATGTAAGCCCCTGTGTTGCTTTTCTTACTAAAATAGAAAATACTGAAATGATGTGCATTACAGCATCATGGATTTGTCAACAAGCCATGAAATCTTTCATTGACTTAAAAAAAGGCAGATTATTTGGTATGGATATTCTTTAGCCACAGTGCTATTTGCCTAAAATTGCATACAGCCTGAAAAACAATTCCATAGAAATATAAAAAGGGGGAAAACAAAGTTATAATCATTATTATGAAGCCATGCCTCAGAAGACGAGTAGTCCTTAAAGTGAGTTGCCAATCGGAAAAAGCAAATATACAAAAGGTATCTTTGTTGATTAATTATTTATTTTAGTTTGTTATCATTTACTTATTTAGATTGTTTATTGTCAAAACAAACAAATGGTTCCTTAAAGTGTACCTGACAGTAGGAGGTCAAATGTTTTGAGATTTCTTTTATAAATTATATTTGTGATAAAGGCTTGCCACAACTGGTAAGAAGGAACATTGATAGGACCTCAGTACCTAGAAATAAATTCAGCTCTGTTGTGTGGAGTAGCATATTTCATGTGGGAGAAACAGTGATCTATTTTTGGTTCAGCTGTACTCCTAAGAAATGCACCTTTCCTCCTACAGTAAGAACTTATTGTACTTTCACACCTCAGTGGACTGTTAGTAAAACATTTGAAGCACAAAATCCAGTAAGATTCAGTCAAGTGCATTACAGATTTGAGTCACTCACTGAAAATTGTAAATGCTCCATGAGAGTTAATTAAGTCCAATTCCTCCCTGATTAGCACAAATACTTCAGCTCTTCCTTCTCATTCTTTGGTTAAATCCCTCATGTGCAGTGTAAATCCCTTTTAAGTTTGTTTGTTTGTATTTTGTCTTATGATATTAAAAACTCATTCATTCAAATTCTGCTAAATAGTAACTTAAGTTTCCAATAACATTCTGTAGATAATATGCAGCCCAAAGCTTTCAAAAATCATATTCCGTCTGATGAATTTTATACAGAAGTTTGTTCACTGTTAGAAATAATATTCTATCCACAGAATAAATTAGGCAGCTAGTATTACCATTGAAAAAATCCCAGTAACGTCAAACATTTTTCACCATATAACCTCTTTCTGAATTGCTTATGATGGGCATAGTAACCATTTGAAAAGAAAACTTGTCATGGCTCCATCATGTTGTTTTTGAGGTGTTTTAATTATTTTATTGAAAGTAATTTGTCCATTTTGAAGTACAAAACAATAGAGTTCTGTCAAAATTTAAGATTTCCGATTTCCTCAACCATTTATTTGAAGAAGACAAGCAGCTCCACACTTTGGAAGATGTGCTTTAGAAGCCAGCACAAGAGTAATCCTGGAGAGAGTTGCAAAATAATCAAACAAGGTTTGGTCAGGTTGCACTTCTAGGAAAAAACATGCATTTGCACAAGACCAATACTTGGCAACATGTCCTTGTTAAGGTTTTCTTCAGGTTTACCCAAAGTCATATAACCTGTATGATACCAACAATATTAAAAATTAAAACAATACCAGACTACATCTGAGCACCATCATTTAATCATCTCTCTCCTTTGATAACTCACACTATTGCAATTCCTGGGAATGGGGTCAAAGTTTAGCACAGGTCAGGAATGAGTCCCAGATATATAGAAAAGTTGGTGCTTATATGGCATGCTGCTCTGGCCTCATTCCCCAGTCATATTTTAGCAGGCCTTGCCTGTTTGCATGCACATGCAAGCCAAATAAATTTTATGAGGTATCTGTTAGCCTGATTCTCCAGTTTGTGGACGTTCTTTTGAACAGCGGCCCTGCTCTTCAAAGCATTCACCTATGCCTAGTTTGGTGTCACCCACAAATTTGCTAAGGGTTGTTACTGATGGAATTACCCAGTATTTGTCCTAGTGTTGTCCCATGATGGCACCACTAGTAGTCACCTGTCAGTTTTACACTGGTAATCCCAGCCCTTGGTGTTGCATGATCCAGCCAGCAATCAAGCCACTTGCAGTCCATTGTAAGTTCATATCTTACCCATTTCTCTTGCTAAAATCTAAACAACATTATTTACCTTGCTTACCTTAACTTTTCTCTTGCCTGCCGAACCAGTTGAACAAATGTCAAGCAGAGGGGGAAGAATCTCTTCCCTCAACCTGCTGGCTGTCCTCTTCCATGTGAAGGAGTACTGCTGACTCCCACCCAGCTTACTGTCCACCAAGACCCCCAGGTCTTATTCTGCAAAATTCTTTTCTAGGCTGCGAGCTCTCAGTTTGTATTTTGCTGCCTGGATCCATATCAGGAACCACTGATGCTGTACAGGTTGTTATAGACACCCTTTTGAGTTACTTAACTCTACTGTATGTCTGGCCAAAGGGATATCACCTAGCAACCCATGTCCTGGGGTTTCAATTTAGTGGCTCCCCTGACCCATGTCAGAACTGAACCTCATTTCTCCGAGGACCATGAGAGGAAGTGAGGAAGCCTGGGAGGATTGTTCTCTTGGCTACCTCTGTTCACTACCATCACCTGATCACCTGTCAATGCTCTGGTGACTGTCCACGCAGCAGAAGTGTCAGGTTCTCGCCTGACAACTGGGTGACAGTGGGCAACATATCTATTGGAACTGGATTTGTGAGGACAGTGCATGAATCTGCCTTCGTCTTATGCAACAGTCTGCCATTGACCATATCTCAGACAAAAACATAGACACAGAGGTGTATCTCTGCATAGCAACCAGTTATATCACATCTCAGAGTACCCAACTAGGAGCATTTATGCCACAGTTGAGGTAAATATAGTCAGATACACAGGCCTACCAAACATGAATGATCCTAGCAGAAATATATAAATGTCTGTGCCTCAAAATCTCCACTGACCTGTTCATACCCAGTAAAAGGACATGATGCTGTTTCCAGCATGGTTCCAAAGCCCCTCAGAAAAAAAATAATAAAGAAACAAACTACACTTCTGACTTTTCCATATAACCCAGAAGCAAGAAGTACAGCTGGTATATCCAGATTTTTCTTGATTTGCAGGATGTAATTTATACAAAGAAAGTGCTATAGCAACCTACCCACCTCTTTCATTCATGTGTTTTCAATAGTCTGCAGCCCAAACTTTTTTGCAGAGTCTACCACAAAAACGCAACTTTTGTTGCCTGCTCCCTGCATTCTTTGCCCTGCTCTCAGTTCCCTTTTTTTCTGGCACTTGCCCGGGTTACCACTCTCTATCAGGGCTTTGTAGAGTCCATAATAGCACATAAAGCAGAAGGCCTGTGTTTCATCTGTCATTTAGAGGCCAGATCCTCAGATAGGGAAGGTTCAGTGTTCAAAGATGTTGCAGGAGAGGTAAATCTGGGTGTGGACTCTTCCATTAACAGGCACATGGTCTCCACTCTGCAGCCTCACTTTCTAGTGAATCATGGTGTTCATGGTTATCTATAGAAGAAAAAGCCTCTCAATGTTCCAAGTGGCTGCCTGGGAATAGCAGGAATCCAGAGGTTCCCTGAGGTGTTTTGGCAGCAACAGTGAGCAGGGTTCTCAAAGGGCAACCTCCTAAACCTTATAGGCAGGTTGATGTTGCATGAATGAACAAACAAGAATGGAATATATAGCCTTAAAATGTATAGAAAGTAGGTGCCAAGGCCAATAACAACTAACAGAGTTAGTTACTCCAGTTATGCCAGTTACTCCAGAGACTAATGAGTTTAACAGACCAGGTGTGAGATATCAGCTGTGCTATGCCAATTAACCTTAGGAGCAAAGCACAATTTTAGAGATGCTTTATTTACTAGTCTAAACAGAGCAGAAGAGTTGCCATCCTCAGTAACTTTGCTTTATGAAAACACTAGTGCAGGGCATATAACAGCAAAGAAACATTGGTTTAGAGTTGTGCTTGGTTGCAAGCCTTGAGGAAACCTTTTAGTCTCAACATGTACAGTAACAATTCTTTACTTTGTCTTAATTTTCTTTTTTCTGGTGATCAAGACTTCACATTTCTGACTTATAAAACAAATAAGAATGTAATTTATATGCTAAAAAGAAGGTTGGAAATTAATAGGAAAGTAAGACAATCAGTAGTTTGTGCAAAATTATTATTTACAGAGTGGAAAATCTAGGTCTCAGATAGTCTCTGTGCCTTTTGGAATGAATGGGACACAGTTTTGAACTTGACTCTTTTCTTTGAGGTAAGCTTGTTCATTCCTTCCACAAAGTAAACATACCCTCTTTAGCTGGCAGTTTGTGCATGATTAGGAAACTGGGGCATGTCCCGCTCAACAGGTTAGTACTGGTTAAATATAATACTAGACCTACTATGTATTTGAAGTTGATCTGTGCTGTAAGAATCAGGGGCTTGTACTCCAGCCTGATGATAAGAACATGTTAGGAAAATAAGGCAAAAGAGACTTCCAAGTTCAATGAATCCAGCATCCTGCTGTTTCTGGCAACCATGGTGATAATTTGCCTAATTTGTTGACAACCAGTAAATGAGCTGATCTTTTGTAAAATTCTTGCTGTGTTTTTGGTGTTTTTAATTTTCTATGGCAATAAGTTCCACAGTTTACAGTTAATGAATGGAAATCTCCTTGAATCAGTTTTTAATTGTCAGCTTTTTAGTGTCATCACATTTATTTGTATTTGCTTTATGAGACAAAGGAACAGAATGTTCTGATTTCTAATGCTTTTCTTATATAATGTACTTTTATCACACATTTTTCTTCTGCTTCTTCAGGGATCAGTCCTAATTACTCCGTTTATTTTCCTATGCAAGCACTTCCAGTCCACTGGTCATACTTTTCAATATCCTAAGAACTAACTTAAGTTCTGCAATGTCCCTTTTGGCATAGATGCACAGTCCAAATGAGGTCATACCATTAATTATAAAAAGTCATTATATGCCAATGTTAATTACCCTATTAGTCTTCATGTAACCTAACTTCTTGTCAGACTCCCAAGTACAGCTGCATATCAGACAACCTACAGCAATTTCCAGGTCTGCTATTGGAGTGGCTTCCATGAATTTAGAGCTCTCTGAGATGCTGGAGAAGTGGGAACTTTCCCTTTCAATGTTAAATTAAAAATTTATTATGTTGATGAGTAAACTACTTGAATCAGGCCTCTCCAAAGTTTCTTTCAATCTCTCTGATCTTTCCTAATTTAAATAACTCAGTGATACCTGGAAAGTTTAATAAATAGAATTACTACTGTCCTACACTTCTTTTAAAACCATTGATAAACACTAGACAATAAAAGTTTGAGTGCAATAAAGTCTTTGCTCTGTTCAGTTGGTTGTTTTGGTTTGGTGTTTTTTTTAACTGGTTGTGTAACTGTACTCTTTGACTTTTTCTTCATTATAATATTTCTACTCCTCTCAAGATTATTTTATTTCATACAATCATAGACTATCTCAATTTGGAAGTTAGCCATAAGGATCATTTTGTCCAGATCCCCGATCCTTGCAGGACTACCTAAAACTAAACCATATGACTAAGAGTGTTGTCCAGATGCTCCTTGAACTCTGGCAGGCTTGGTGCCTTGACCATTTCCCCAAGGAGTCTGTTCCAGTGACTGACCACCGTCCCAGTGAAGAACTTTTTCTTAATGTGCCATCTGAGCTTCCCCTTATGTAGTTTCATTCATTTTCCTCGAGTCCTGCTGCTGGTCAACAAAGAGAAGCACCTCCTCCTCCACTGCCCTTCTTGAGGAAGGTGTGGACTGTGATGAGGTCACCCCTCAACCTTCTTTTCTCCGAGATGAACAAGCCAAGTGACTTCAGTTGATCCTCATAAGTCTTGCCCTCAAGGCCTTTCACCATCTTGCTTGCCCTTCTCTGGACACACTCTGATAGTTTAATGCCCTTCTTATACTGAGGCACCCAAAACTGCATGCAGTACTCAAGGTGGGACCAGTGTATTGTAGAGTGAGACAATCGCGTACCTCAATGAGACAGCTAGGCTGTGCTTGATGCACTCCAGAACATGGGATTATGTTTGGTTTGAAACAAATAGTTTGTTTCTTCTGTAGAATCTTATTCCTGAAAATGTCAAAGGCTCTTGGGTAGTTTTATTAAATTATGTGAATCAGTTTTACTTCATCCAACCCTTTATAGATACGTTCAAAGAACTTTTTTTTTTAAAAAAAAAACAATATTTTCTTTTGCAAAAAATGTTCTGGTTTTATTCTACTTCATGATATCCCAGACACTTTATTTTTCTCCCTTGGTAAGCAACATTTCAGCTACAGAATTAGACCTTAATTCTCTAAATATTTTGAAGAGTTTCTTACTATGAACTGGATCAGAGGCTAATCTATTCTATTGAAAATAGCTCTACCAATATAACAAATATAACAAAACTTAGGTATTCCTAAAAAGAGTAGTATTGATGCTATGGCTTTAATTCACAATAGAAGAAAATTAATTAGCCTAGAGAGGTCATTGTGCTATTAATTTCATTGACTCAGGTCCTATTCTCTCTGTCATTTTTTGGAATATTTGTACCCTGGGATTTCCACTAGTTAAAATGCTCTTATCGTTTTTTTGAAGAAGAAAATAAGGACAAGAAAATAATTTTATTCAAAGCTGTCAGTAACTTTTTCCTAATAAAGAAATCAATCACACCAAAGGTCTATTGAGCTGAACAGCTATTACCATGATCAACGGAAGATAACCAAGATAAAGTATACGGACAGGACAAGTAAGCAGTGATATTTCTTCAAAATACTCTGAAGCTTCAGCTTAGGGACTTCTTCAGCTAGGTACCATAGCTGTTTGTTTAATAACCCTTGATGGAATTTTCTATGATATTGTTCAATCACTCTAAACTTCTGTAAAGTTTTAGCATCCACATCATCCTTACTAGCTGGAGATCAGGTGATGAGTAAGATGGTCAACCCTGTACTTTTTAGTTCAAACCTTAAGTGAATCTCAACAAAAGCTATCTAAGTTTTATTGCTTTGTGGAAGATATTCAAACCACTTTACCAATGTTAGAAATGGTTTAGTAAAATAAGTTTGGCTTTTTTTCCAGCACAGAAAAGATCTTAGGGTTTACAGTGGAATTTCGTCTTGAAGGAGTATTTATTTCTGATGCTGTTAGTGACTATTTTGCACTTGGCATCAGAGTAGAATCAGTCTATTAGGCAACAAGGCTTCTGCAGAATAAATAATGAGATTCCATGATTTCACCATTAGACCAAATGTGTACAAAGAAGGGCTTATTCTCTTTCTAGCATCAATTTGCATATATTACTCCTGCCTGGTACAGTTTCAGGGGTGATTAGTCTTCAATACAGGCCCTGAGTAGTGATTTTAGCAAAGAAGGGAGAGGCCTCTGTTGCATTCACAAAGCAACCCTTAAAGAAATGGAGAAGGAGTGAAAAAGCTCAAACCTGAACTTTGTACTCTAATAACCTCCTGTATAATTTCACTGCAAATACATTTTCCAATTGTAGGGTCATGCTGCTCTCAATTAGCATGTGGAACTTTTGTTAGTACATTCAGTGGTGTCAAGAATGTCAACTTTGATGTATCTAGAATCATTTTTCAGTTATCAAAGTTTTTATTAACTGGAATCTCTCCTGTCCTTGCCTCATAAGTATGCTAGACAATCTAATCAGACAGTTCTAGACTTTCTGAAATTAACTGACACCCGTGGATTTCTGTCTGTTTGAGGACAAGAACATATCAGGATAAAGTATTATATGAAAGAACTCATACTTTAACCATATGCTTCTAAGATAAGTCCTGATTTTTGTTGGAGGTGGCAACAAAAAAAAACAAAAATTCTGTTTAAAACAAAAGACCTTGACATGCTCTGGGGATGTACTACCAACATGATGGCAAATGACTTCAATTCATTTTTGTTCTAGTTTGAAACCTACAAATTGGCAAAGCTGCTGCTTAAGACATCTTTTCATAGAAATTGCTTTAAGGTAGCTACATGTAAAGATTCACAGAAAGATAAATAGTAATTATCATTGCAGACAGCTCAAGCTGAAGAGAACTCTGCACCTCACAGCAGCAATTAGAGAAAATAAACTTGGTAAGATGGATAATGAACAGGAGATAAAGCACACAAGTATCACATTGGAAATCAATGGAACACTCTGTTCAGATTCAGTCCTGAAATGGATGAAGAAATAGAGAGTGTCCAGAAACAAACAATGAGAATGATTAGGTGTATAGCATACAGAAAACTGTTTTATGAAGAGACATTATGAGATCAAGATTTAGTAATTTGGCAAGTTGATTCATACAACCTACACATTTAAACATGTATCACAGAGAATCACAGAACAGTTTAGGTTAAAGAGACCTCTGGAAATCATCAGTCAAGTCCCCTACTCAAGCAGGATCAGCTAGATCATATCTCCACAGATGGAAACTGCACAATCTCCTCAGGTAACCTGCTCCAGCATTTGACAACTGTCATTGTAAAAAAAGGGGAGGCCACAAAAGGTGGAAGGTGTCTACGTAACATGTATATATAGATATAGATATAGATGATATAGATATAGATATAGATATAGATATAGATATAGATATAGATACAGTTATATAGATACGTACACGTGTATTTACCATCATCCTGCAATCCCATGTGAGCAGGAGCGTGTGCAGGTAAGAGGAAAAAAATATGTAAGAATTCTTACTTACCGAATCTTTGTTTCTTCCTGCTATGATATCAGGCAAAGAGGTTATCAGAGGCTGTGGGTTTGCTAAGAATTTATTTTCAAGTTCTGGTACCTATAAGAAGATATGAACTATCTGAGGTTTGTTTTAACTACATCAAAATACGATTGCTTGTTTAACTCATTCTCAAAAGCTGAGGTCAGAAGCTCAGTAGGATACTAAGCAGTCTGCTTGCTGATGTTATTCTCATTTTAAATTGACATTTAAATTGATAAAAGTATGTGTATTTCAGAATCAGATTTAGAATGTTGTAACTCTTTTAAGTTTGAAGATATTTTGGAGAAATACTTACAAAGGTAGAAATATTTTAATCTTAAAACAGATTTCACTGTAACTGATTAGTGAAGGATTTCAGAATCTTCCCCTAAATTATCAGCTGTACTTCTGTAACAGAGATTTTTCATTGGATTGTGAAAATGCTGTCTCTGGTTTGTTTTAGTCATTCATGGCTAAGTTCAAACACCATTGGATTTTTCCAGAAAACCGTGTTGCAATATTTTAACATTTCTCTTGATTTCTGTCTGTAAATAGTAATTTTAAAAATATAATTGGGAATTTTACATAATGTGAGAAATATCTGATAGCACCTACCAGGACATTGTCTCAGTAAATGACACAGAATGGTTTACCAAATAATAAAACAAAAGTGTACATTTTTTTCCAGAATATTCAAAAAAATAAAAAATTATAAAAATCCTTTTCCCTTTTTGTTTTAGTTTTCTCATGTGTCTAAATTTATTTTGCCCAAATTAATCTCTACAGTCTGTTCTATTATTCTCACTTTCTATTCTGATCCAGATATGTTAACATTTCTCAGAAAACAAATACTTTGTCTGCAGTGCAGAAAAATAAGAAAGTATCCTGGGGCATTTCTTGTATGTTAATTATAGCTCTGGCTGTTTTCCAGGAACAACTGTTTTAGAAACCTGTGCATGGAAAGCAACACTGATGAAAGAATCAGTATTGAAAATACTGTTTATTAAAAATAAAAATAAAAATAAAAATAAAAATAAAAATAAAAATAAAAATAAAAATAAAAATAAAAATAAAAATAAAAATAAAAACAAAAAAAAAAACATGGATTACTTTCAGACAAAAAATGTAATAGTGGATGCAAGGGTTTAGACATAATAGTCACAAAGAAGAAAGAAGGAAATAAGCAAGCCAAACACTTAAAACCTGTTTAGTGACATAGTAAGAAATATATAGATAGAAAGAATGTCAACATAGGCACATACAAACACACACACATACATGGACACACACATATCATTCCACTTTTCAAATTTTCTGAGTATTGCTTATTATCTTGTCAAACTCCGCATGCGAAGACAATACAACATCTAGTATACTAACCTAACCTCTGGTCCAGAACTGTGCCATGTGAGTTGGTTACATGTTATTTTTTTTCAGAGTAGCCTCCAATTTTTACATCTCAGATTTTCAGTGTGCTGTTTGAGTCTGATTTAAAAACAAAAACAAACAAAAAACAAAACAAAACAAAAACAACAAAAAAAAACCCACCCATTAATATTCCTATCCATACATGGAGAAAACAAAAGCTGTAGAATCCTTGAAGTAGATGGGAAGCAGACTTTTACTGGATATCAGGCTGATAAGAGAAGAACTTCCTGACCCTTTGTACCACAGTACTTAAGGAGAGCATGCAAAAAACACTGAGTTATCAGTTGGTGCGTGGGAGTTACGGATGATGTGGCACAGGTAGATGTAAGAAAGATCTAGCTCCACCACTCTCAGAAGTTGTGGGTAAAATCTTGAATCAACTACTTATCCCTAATGTAATAATGAGGTGAATTAGGAAAGATTATCCCTTTAAAGTGTTGCCCATTACAACAGTCACTAAGATATTCACCTCCTTTGATATCACATGGTTTATTAAAATAGTGGTTCCCCTGCTTGCAAGGCAATTTATACAATTTTCAGTTTGCAGTATAAAGCTATCAGGCCCATTTAAACTCTATTTTGACTACTGTGTGGTCTTGTGCAGAAGAAAATAACATGATCTTGCCATGTAGACCTAAAAACATAGATTTGCCCAGGAACTGTACAGTGCAATGCAAAAAGATTGTTGATAGTGTACCATAGGTTCTTTCTGAAGATCTCAAGAATTTATGCTTATAATGAAGATTTTCAGGGCTTCTCTCTGGAATTCAGAATAACCATTAGCTTTCATTTTAGGAAAGATTCCCAATCCTTCACAACTACTGGTTTCAGAATTTCTGTTGTGAGATCTTCATCGATCAGTCCATGAAACCTCTGGTGCCAGACAAGGATGGTGCCTTACCATAGTCAGCTCTGCTGCAGATATATGTGTGCATATTTCAGGTTAATGCACTTGTAGGTGCTTATTTTCTGCAAGTCACACAGATTACAAAGAAAATAGCAAGTTCACAACAGTTCAGTTTGCTTTTTGTCTAAATTGTTAAGAACAGCATTTTTTTCATCACCTTATATAAGTAAAAAAGTTATGGCCCTCTTTTGCTCTCTTTTCACTTCCATCCTATGAAACAAAGAGTTCTTGTCTACTTCTCTGAAGGAGGATGAAAAGGCATTTCAGTAATTAGTGTTTGAAAAGTTCTAAGAAGGAGACATCCTAAATTTAAGTCACCAGGATCAAAATAATATGAAAAATTCTCTGTTCCAGAACTTCTGTAAATGTTCTCACATATACACAGCCTTTGATCAATTGATCAAGATGGTTGTGATGCCTTTACTCATGTGGAGTAGATTATTACACAGTGTAAATAGTCCTATAGAGATCCCACTGAAAGTACTTGTGGTTTGCAATACTATTTGATGCAAGCAAGAGTGTTTACTATCAATTGACAATGAGTAAAGAGAGTCCACTTCAATTTTAATTAAATCAATAGAAGCGTTGTCATTTGCTTCACTAGGTAGGTGCTTTGCCTTTTTTACAAGCTTTCTGATAGTCCATTGTAAAATATGTTTCTCTCTGGTGAGATCAAAATGCATCCAATACTGTCATAACAGAGCACATTCTCACTGCCATTCTTCAGCTCAGAAAGGCTTTTCAATGTGGATGCAGTCACTGTGCTATTTTACAGAGTGTAGCATTTACGATGGCTGGCACTTGTTTGGTCATTTGTGTTCCACTGGAATAATGAGACCAACACAACACAGTGTGACATGCAAATATTATAAAGAATGCTTTCCTAAGCTATGGAACAGATAATAATATGTTCAGCTCCTCTAAATTAAAAGCATCACTGTTTTTAACCATGAAAACATAAAAAGAAAAAAAAAAATTGTTACACTGACTAACTACTGTAAAGGACATAGCATCTTCACCCCCAAGAGAGATCTTAAAAACTGATGGGCCTTGTAACTTGCCAAAGCTTCAAACTATTTCAGTACACATTTTTTTTATATAAAAACTGAAATAAACCTTAGAACAGAATCATTAAAGTGCATGCAAATATTCAAAGAGAACCTTCAGCTTGTAGAGCTTTCTCTTTAAAATGTAAATGTTTTGCTATTTATGAGGTTGGCAGTTTAGAAAAACAAAAAACTTGAAAATTTTTATTTAAGATTGCTTTATCTGAAAGTGACTGGGATGGATAGTCCTCAAAAGCACAAAATGGATGGCTTGTGTATATGCTAATACTCGTGCTATTGTAGCTCATATACATCCCAGCCAGCAACTGTTTACAATGTCTTTTCAAATAATGCTGGGAATCAGACTTGAAGGGGAACTCTTTTATTGTTTTTTAGGGCCAGGTTGTGAAATAATGCTTTAAATTCTATTAAGCAACCCATGCAACTTCTCAATCATAGACAAACACCTGGTAACATTTTTAAAAACAGAGGTATTTTCACAGCCTACCATTTTCCCATTTCAGGTTAATTATTATGACCCAGAATTTTAGCTTGCAATGTATGAAATACAAGGCTACTTGTGACCTACTGTGGTTTGCTTATTTTTAATTTAAATAATGGATAGATATGCTCTTTGACAATTGCCGGAGTGAGTCACTCAGTGGCCCAGTGTCACTGAGGCTGTACACATGTAAATGAGAAGAAAATATGGCCTGTGGTCTGGGCTTTGCAGTCTAGATTTGTGTTTATTTGTGTTTATTTGAGTTTATATGTGTTCATGAGTACAAACTAGTACTGCTTTCCTTTTGTTTAGCAGTCAACATGCTATCACAGTTGTCTGTAGCAAGTGAGTGGTTTCCGGTGTCTTTAGAAAGAATTGACACAGCAGCCAGGCTGTGTTCTTGAGCATAAAACTCGAGGAAGAAACATGCACATGATGAGTATATTTTGTGTATGATTTCTACGTGCTTATTGCACAGGACCTGGGGGTCCTGGTGGACAGCAGGATGACCATGAGCCAGCACTGTGCCCTTGTGGCCAGGAAGGCCAATGGCATCCTGGGGTGTATTAGAAGGGGGGTGGTTAGTAGATCAAGAGAGGTTCTCCTCCCCCTCTACTCTGCCCTGATGAGACCACATCTGGCATATTGTGTCCAGTTCTGGGCCCCTCGGTTCCAGAAGGACAGAGAACTGCTGGAGAGAGTCCAGCGCAGGCCAACAAAGATGATTAAGGGAGTGGAGCATCTCCCTTATGAGGAAAGGCTGAGGGAGCTGGGTCTCTTTAGTTTGGAGAAGAGGAGACTGAGGGGTGACCTCATTCATGTTTATAAATATGTAAAGAGTGACTGTCACAAGGATGGAGCAAGGCTCTTCTCGGCGACAACCAATGATAGGACAAGCAGCAATGGGTGCAAACTGGAATACAGTAGGTTTCACTTAAATATGAGAAGAAACTTCTTCACAGTGAGGATGACAGAACACTGGAACGGGCTGCCCAGAGGGGTTGTGGAGTCTCCTTCTCTGGAGACATTCAAAACCCTCCTGGACACATTCCTGTCCTCATCTAGGTGTTTCTGTTCCGGCAGGGGGATTGGACTAGATGATCTTTCAAGGTCCCTTCCAATCCCTAACATTCTGTAATTCTGTGATTGCAAGAAAGAAGGCTGAAGTTCCTTGGAAATTTCAGGAATTTTTAAGTATATTCCATGAATACCAATTCCAAGTCCTCAGCCTGTCTACCTATATTATTTTGGTAATGTAATTTAAGTTTTTCTATTTTATGTAAGACTGGATTCTACAAAGAAAATGCCTTTAAAAGTGTGAATGCACTGACTGAGCTCAATTAAATTAGATTATTGACAATAATAATTATAAATACCTGAAGGAAAAAGCAAAACCAAAAAAAGCTCAATTTACTTTGTTACAGATATACTTTTTTGTAACTGCAGCTAAAAGCAAAGTCCTGTTTGAGTGCTTCCCTTGAGTACTCTAACAAGCAAGGCCAATATAGATAATTCTTTGAAGTGGACAGTGATAGATCACTTTTTCTCCGGACAGCACAGGTGATGTCAGCAGTTCAGAAATGGCATTGTAGGACTTCAGACCATTTATGAAATCCATTTGAAAAACTCGAGTAGACTCTCAGGTGAATAATCCGCATTCACCTCTGTTTTCTGCAAAAACACAGCCAAGCTTAAAGATAGTCTAGATATATTTACCTGAGCTGCAGTTGTGTAGTATAAAATCTGGATCAAAAATATGTAGGTATGCAATATTATTTTAAATTAAGAAATCTGAAATAGATTTTTCAAGTTGCTCTGATGAATTTGATACAATTTGAACTATGTCTCGTATGAAACTGCAGACAAGCACAACCCAAGTTAAAACAAACAGGTTTAGTAGTTTTTCACAGTTGTAGTATACCAAACTCTATCCACAAGCAGGTATTAAAAGGCTTATTAAAAAGGACTGTCTTTCCTTTGACAGATTAGCAATGACTCTTTTTCACCTCTCCTTTTAGTTACATTTAATAGGGCTTTAAACCTGGAAGAACCTACCAGCTGCAGCATCCAGGGACCCATTTCATATTCTTGCAATTTAGTGGTGAAGCCTGTGATTCCTTTTTTCTCTGTATCCACTAAACATTTTGTATTTTGGTGGTGGTAGTGTTTTTTTGCTTGATTCTTATCTCCAGCCGCTGGTAAGTATTTGTGTCTTCTTGTAGCTGCTTGGATGTTTTAGAAAAGGATTAGTTTTTCCCTGGGGTGGTTTGAGGGCTTCGGTATCCTGCTGTGTTTGGGGTGAGTTTGATGAGGAGTTTTTCCACAAGTGCTCGCTTTGCTTCTGTTACCCTGAAGCCAGTACTGGAGACAGCAGGGAATATCCTTCTGACCTGTATGCGTACAGCTGTTCTTCTTAGAGGGGTTAGATATTTGTTCTTTATTTTATTATGCATATAATGTGCCTTGGGTTAAAGTAAAATCCAGGTTATCTCATGATCCTGCTTGTGGAGGAAGCATTTTACTACCAACAGGTCTATGCAAGGCTTTCTACAAATTCACAATAAGGACATAAACTGTATCTGGTTTAAGTTACTACTTAGCAAACTCTGTAGAAGTGTTCATAGTCTTATGGCTCAATATTTATGACTGAACTGTGTTGGGGCTATACAAAAGTAAGAGTAGGATTAGATAACATGTTTGGTGTGATTCTTTCCTTCTATTGACTGCATCTCCCTTATGTTTTCTCTTTCATTTCAGTATGGTTTGCCAGGTTGGCTTGGATCTAATTGCTGAATTTCATCCTGATTTGTCAGCTTCTAATTTATTGTCCTAATATAATATTGACAGTGTTTGGTTTTGTTACTTTACAAATACCCTGCAATACTTACCATATAAGCAGTCAGAAGGATGTAGAATGTAGAAAAAGAAAGCCTGCAACGTGAGCAGTAAGAGAATATGCATATGCCCTGTAATTTTCCAGCGGTAAAGGTACAGAAAAAGGCTGCTTTGTAAATTGTCTGATAGCAGGCTCTATAACCAGGGTTTTATTTTCTGAAATGCAATGTAATTTTCTCTTTGAAATTAATATGAATCTTGATTTTCAAAACATATATAAATAGGAATTTCAGTTGTCAGAGTTCTACTTACTATCCTATGACAAGCCCAGCTGTAGTCTTTTTTCATGGAGGAATGTATATTTATTAAGCCATTATAAATAATTGGAAAGAGTCTGAAGAACTGACTTAAATTCCACCATCAATTTACTCTGGCATATGTTTGTGCTGCTGCTGAAAAGGTCATTTCTACTCTTGTCTTTATGCTGGACCTAATGTTCATGTGGCCTCAGCATTAACTGATTAAAATGGTGTAAGGTGAAAACTAAGAGGGGTGAGAGGTGGTTTCCTGAAGAATTTTGCTGTGTGGCTGCATGAATGCCAGTCCTGACAAGTGGGAACATGGAGAAGGAGCTTCAGAACATGATGGCTGTGACTGCTTCTCAGGGCACTAGCCTGTGTCAGATTTAAACCTGAACCACTAAAAGACAGCATTTGACCCTCTGTTTCCCCAGCCTGTGCTGCGTTACCCATCTGTAACTCTCTGCCTCAGAGACGTGACTAAGCTTCTTTGTACTGACCCACTTAAACATGACAACAAACAGCATCCAGCCAAGAAGCAATTTATCTTGCGGAAAAATAAAATTGAATTCTTCATGTAGCACACTATAGTCCCCAAACCCGCAGGCTGGTTTTGCTTGTGGCCTAGCAGACTGTACTCTATGTAATTTTCATTAATTTAAGTGATTTCTGACCATGTCAGTTTTGTTTCATGGTAAACTAAACATATCATTTAATAGTCCAAACAAAGGGAAGATCTGCAGAAGCCCAGCAAACGTTACTGTGAATCTTCATGAAACGGTGAAAATTGTATGTCCTAATGTGTTTGCAATTCTAGTTTGAGAGAATACTGTCTCTGCCCACTGTATTTATTCTTCTCAAAATCAGCATAACTGAATTTTGTCTCTAAATACTTTAGAAATTACAGGCACCTTTCTTTGACAAATATTTTGGGGTTTTGTTTGGTTGGGGTTTTTATACATTTAGACTGAATGTGTGTTCATTTTCTAAATCATAATCCTATTCCTCTCTCCAATTTTGGGGTTTTTTTTGTCTCTAGAGTTTAGAAAAACATAATTTCAAAATGTTGCAGAAATAGTGTAAAGATGTACTGTCCCATGCATTAAAAAGCACTGCCTTTATCTTGTACCTTGGTGACTTATAAGAACAAAGAAAAATGTCTGTTCACTACACATTAAAATCCCTGGTGAGTTAAATTTTTCCACTTATAGTGCTGTTTTGAGTGATTTATGGTGTATGATGCATGGGTGGAAACTCACAAGCAACATTTAATAGGCTTGTTCCAAAATCCAAGCAACAATATGGATTGCACATGCTACATGTTGGGGTCAGTATTTAATCTTATATATAACAAGAGCCATTACTTTATGACAGTAGTTGATGTCAACACAACATGTTCTGCCTCACAGAAGTAAATTTGTGGGTCTCTGTTCCCAGTATTCCAACCAGAGGTTTCTTCTAAGTCTTGCAGGAAGAACACATTTCTGACTGTGCTCACAGTATGAACTTAAATGTTTACGGTAAATTTTGTGTATGGTGATGAAGGGTGAAATGCCCATGGTTCTCTGTGCCAGTGTCTCCCAGCTCACTCTTACTGGAACTACAGTGCCTCGTGATGGCTCTAATATAAAAATTCAGATCTGTTTCAGCATGCTTTGTGTTACTCTTGTTAGCCGTGGAACAGCCTTTCATTACTGTCTCTGTACAAACTAGGAACATCTTAAGTGCATTTTCACCATTTTCCTTCTTTATTTAAAGCACTATGAAAGTTTAAATGTTTCAGATTGTCTCTACATATATATATATGTACATAAATATTTCCCTCTTTCATAATTACTTGTGACATAGTCAGTGAAACTACACCATGAAACCAATTACAGTAAGTACTTTTCCACTTGTCTTGTAGAACTGATGGTTAAGGATAAATCTATGTTTTTAGTGTCAAAAGACAGCAGGCCGTATTGTCTCTATTGCATTGCAGTCTTTCTTCTTTTTAACCCAACCACACTGAAAAGAAGGACAGGTATCACAGTAGATGCATATGGAATCAGATCTTGAAAGATATGAGCCTGGGTCAAAATAAACAACCAAATCTTACTTTATCAATCAGTTTTAATCAGTGTTTATTTACACAAAAGCTTACATAATAGCTTAAAAAATAACAAATGGCATATGGCTGGATATTAGCCTGTTCTCCTAGACTACAGCAAAGTAAGATATACTGTCGTGATGCAAGATTAAAATCAGGGCATATTTTTCAGTCCTCAAGAAGGAGGTGCAATGCAAAAGCAATGTATGACCTTTGATGTACATTTTTATGTTGATAATTTTGTGATCCTATCACTGTTATAAACAATCCATGCCTACAGTTGGTTTCTATGTTGGCACACAGACACCTAGGGTCCAGTAGAACTGGTCTGCTGAAAAGTAGTCCTAAGAAATGCCTTAGAGCATGAATGAAGCTGGAGAGAAGGACAACTCTTGTATTGGCCATATTAGAAGTATAGCAATTACAAGACAGTAGTTGGTATTCATCGATGATGCTATTGAGAAAAGAGCTTGGAACAGAATGCGCTTCCACACACAGCTTTCATTTGAAATGTTACTGATCGGGAAATTGATTGAAGTGCCTATAGCTGAACCTTGATTTGGTCCCATACTGATTATTTGTATCATTTGCTTTTGTTTTTCAAATAGTTATCAAATTGCTCTGAATGGATGGGACTGGTACGAACATGGGAAAGAATTATCCACGTAATTCCAGTCTGTGAACATGATCTACATTAACTTAACAGAAAACCATGCTTTCATGTAAGTGTTCTCAGGGTTAAGGAATTTAATAGAGCCTCCATACAAATATCGAGGATTCTGCATTGGGTCCCTTGCTTCAGGTTTCTAGCCAAAATATACGATTATAATTAAAATTTGCTTATTTCAACAATTAAAAAATCCCTTCCCCCTCAACATGTTTGTGATAAAGATTTCATTTTCAGAAAAACAAGGCTTTTTAAATGCCTCAATAGCAGATGTTGCTGTTAACGAAGTATCCCAAGGATATATGCATTATGAAACAATCACCTGGAAAAGATGTAAACTGAGCAAGGGAAATTCGCTGCAGAATCATAAATACCTCATTCTGCATAGAGTAACTGCTTGTTACTGCTATCAATATAAAACTATGGCTGTAACGCAGAAAGAAAAACAAAAGTAAAACAAATTAGCCATAGACACCTGGTCAATAAGAATTGCTGCCAGGGCTAAAGCAAGTAAAACAAAGCTGCAGGTAGGTCACAAAACCTTCCAATAAAGCAGAGCAGACAAGCCTCAGTCTTGAGGCCTTGCAAACTCTCTACAGGTACCAGGAATACTGCATTACAGGGCTACCTGGCTACGTAGGTAAAGCAATCATATTAAAGGGTGAAATTTAATAGTGAGTCAGGAGAACATGTAAGGACCACCGATTCCTTAATTAATGAAGTAAACAGATGAATGTTTCAATGTGTAATTCTACTTCTTGTTAATGGTAAATGTGAAGTCTTAAATTGATGCGTGTAATTCTGACCCAATAGTTATTATTGCAGTTGATTAACTCTTTATTGAGAGTCATGATCCTTCCTAAGTATCTCTGGATATGATATTGAATTATTTTGTGTTTTACACTAGCACTGCTGAAATATTTGAAGTGAAACAAAAGTCAACCCCATCTGTATTTCGGTCAATAATGAAATAAACACATTGGACTTCTTTGCACTTGACCTTGTTTATAGGTTTATATTCTGCAAAGAGAGAGTGGTCTTCCATGGCATTTACAGAACCAGACACCACTAGGAAAGCAATTAAGAAACCAGTCCGAGGCAGCAAAAAGAAAATCAAAAGCGAATCTGAATGGGAACACTTATTTAATTTCCTTAGCATCTGTAAACTCACAGGTTCTTCATGAGTTTGTGAGACACTCTCTTATTCTATAAAAATGAGTGACATTTCTGTAAGGAAGCTGTACCTCCATACACTGTCTGGCAAAAGGCAGTAGGAAAGCTGAGTTGGCATTCTTGTGACTCACCTTGTTGTCAGTTGGTGGTTCACACCCTGCCTGAATATCAACAAGGAACAATACTACATAAAAGCTCTACGATGTGAGTTGCTCTTTCCCACCTTTCATTTTGCCTTTCTTTCCTGTGTTTGCTTCACGGCCCAAGTTCATTAGCTTCTAACAGAAAACTTGCTTATTATAAATTCTTTCAAAACTGCAATGCAGTCCAATAGATGCCAAATCTCCTCCTACATTTTGGGTACATCTTAAGCTGCCAACAAAGTGTTGTTGTTTTATTGTTCTGTGGTCTGCTAAGCTCTTCCACATGAGCAATTTCAGATTATACATGATTTTTTTTAATAAGCATGTAGATCTTGTCGTCCACCTCTCACAGTCTACTTACAGGACTTTTTTAAACCTTTCACCTAAACCTTCCATTTGGATATCAACTCTCTCCAAACACCCACAACCTATTGCTATAGAAGTAGCTCCAATTCTTGAGCATTCTTTTTACTAGAACTGTGTATGAGCTAAAAGTCTAAGTTCAGTGCTACAGTAGTAGTCTTGAACTCCAGAGCACATATGTTGTCTCGGGTTTTAAGCAGGAGACTCACTCTTTTGCCTGTTGTCTTGTGCTTTCCCACTGTGTGGCTTCCAGTGCACCATCTCTGCCCCTTCTTGCTCTGCATCTCAGTAACCTAGCTGCCTATCACCTTTCAGAAGTCATGGCAATTGGGGAATTTCCCAATGACTGAAAGAAAACGACTACTATGACCATCTCCAAGAAGAACAAAAAAGAAGATCCAGGTCTGCCTCATCCTAGTTCCTGGGGAGGCCATGGAACAAACCCTTCTCAAGGCCATTTCTAACTACACAAAGGACAAGATTATTGTGAAAGGCTAGCATGGATTCAGTGAGGGCATATCATACCTGGTTAACCTTATTGCCTTCTGCAATCAGAAGAATGACTCTGTCAGTAGATATTGTATACCTTGACTTTAACAAGGCCATCATCTTCCATAGTGTCCCTACAGCCAAAGTGATGAATATTTGTCTGGATAAGTGGACAATAAGGTGGATGGAAAATTGGCTGAACTGTCAGGTTCAAAAGGTGTTCACCAGTGTCAGGAATTTCAGCTCATGTCCTGTTATGAGTGGTATCCCTCAGGGATAAATACTGAGGCAAACAATGCTTAAAGTCTTTATTTGTTAATAACCTGCATAATTTTGCAAGTCCACAAATTACACTAAAATGGGTGGGAGAAGGGAGAGGAGGGAGGGGGCTCATATGCCAGTGACAGGACTGCTATTTAAAGGGTCCTCCATAAAGACCCATTTTGCTTAGTCAAAATATTCCAAGGCCCTTAGTTTTTAATTTTCTAAAGCATTTTGGTTGATTCACGATTTTGCAAGAGCAACTCTCCAAGGAAGGGAAATGTGAGGATTTTATGGAGAACAGCAACGTGGGAAAGCAGCACTGCAGTTTGGCAAAAGCTGACTCTAAAATAAGCAGCAGAGAAGTTGATCCAGTTGTAATCCCCAGGGAGCTATATCAGCAAGTATTGATTTGGCCCTAGGAGCAAAGGAACTTCTTCCTTCTCTTCTTCTCTTGAACATGTCTCTTACTATCTTTTCTCCACCTGATGATGAGGGGGAGAGAGAGCAAAAGTTATCAAGACTCTTTAATCCTGAAGCTCAGGAGAATTTCTTCACCTTATTTTATTCCATTGCCTATTCTTTTTCTTAGTCTGTGTTAAGAAGAATGTCTTAGATTTAAAAACAACAAAATCTCAATTGGAAAACCTACAGAAAGATGTGACCTACTATTAAAGATAAGAATACCCAGTATTCCTAAGCTAAATCGGGAGTGAGAAAACAGCCTGTTTAGCTGCATTTATAGTTTCATGCATTATATCTTCTTTTCTTTGTTCCAGCTAAATTTAGTTATTATATTTCCATAATCATTTATTAATAATGCAGAAGAAAAATTTAAAAACTTTTCCCTTGAAATTGAAGCTTTAAACCAGAATAAAACAGCTGCTATGACCAGAGACTCTGTATCCATCACTGTGCTAGGAGAAGAATGACCAACCCTTTACAGGATGCCAGTGTAGATATGGAATGTTACCATTTGTTGCACAGTTTTATTACATAAATTATTTTGAGTCAATTATTATTTACTCCTGGAATTTAATGCTTATCTGAAGGCAGCCTCCAGAGAACTGCTGTCTACTCAACTCACTTGGTGCTTACTTACATTTAATACAATCAAATTGTAGCATACACTGTGGCAAAAAAAAAAAAAAAAAAAAAAAAAAAAAAAAAAAAAAAAAACAACAAAACAAAACAAAACAAAACAAACAAACAAAAAAAAAAACAGTGGTAAAGGATTCATGACATGTAGTTGGCCAAAATTCCAACCATGCTTCATGTCAGCAAAGTGATGTATTTGGGGATCAGCATGGTCGCTGGGCAGGATAAGCGTTCAAGGTCTGGGAGGCAAAGTTTCTTAGATGAGAAAAGGATACCTCTGTGAAAAAGGAAAGTTACAGAGACTCTGAGTTGATGCCAGCCTTTGATTTAGAGGTGGAGATTATAATTTAAGAAGTATCAGCCAAAATGAAAGTGTAAGCAAAACCCCAAGGGACAGCATGGGGTGAGCGCATCTCCTAGGCAGCAGATGCAATGACCATCACCCTGGCCAGCGCCTGCGGGTAGGAATGCTCTTCCCAGGACAGTGTCAGCAGTGGGTGTAGCAGCATGATCTTTATAGGAGCAAGACTGAATGCAATGGGCCTCTGGACTCACATACAGATCCAGTTCTCATGAACCTGTAAGAAATGGAGCATAGTAAGAAATTATTGAACTCCTGGAGGGAGTAACTCCAGGTCCATGCCGCTGCTTCGACACTGTTTTCAGGGTTGTGACTATGTGTTGCAATGCAACCTTCGGTTTTGTGTGCATAAGTACTTGGAGAATGTTAAACAGTTTACATTTGTAGCAGTGTTTGTCCTGTGTTGTACTTTTCCATTTACATCAATTTTGCTGTCATTTTGCATGGCATGGTAGTGATTAAGCAATCTGACTTGCTCTGACCTAAACAGAAATTCAGTTATTCTGGTAAGTCAGGTTCTGTGTGGCGTGGGCACTTAAAGCCCTCATTTAATTCACTAGGAAAAAAAAAGTATGCTCATTATCTATCAGAATTTGTCCTTTTATTGATTGTCCACCCTTCTGCATTTGATTTTCTAATATATTTCTTACTGCATATTTGAACACTAAAGGATATTTTAATACCACTCTGAAACATAATTTATGGAGTTAAAATTAAGACCCTACTTCATTGTGCAAAATATATGCAGCGAGTGAACCTGAAGTATTTTCTATTTTAACGATTTATTTTCATTCCAGTGATACTTAGTCCAAATCACTAAATTCATCTTCTTGGTTATTAGAAGCTTCAGTCCTAATAGTTCCCCAAAACAGAGAGAATCTAGCAGTATTCAACTGTATTCTACTTAATTCAGTGAGTAGAATATTTGTTTCTTTACATTAACATGTTTTGTGGCAGAATGTGCTCGTACTTGTGTGGTGACCGAACTTACTGATTCTTTCAGGTCAGGTATTTTTACAGTTGTATCATCTTTTCAGACATATGTGCTCCATGCAACTTGCTCTTTTTCTAAGAAGCATTGCTTACAGTGGCCTGGTGCCAGAGTTGGTACCAAAGCTGCTATGGCTTGGAAGCTTCCATATCACAACTATGCGTCTGCATGTGGTGCTGCTTCTGCCCGACAAACCTCCCCAAGAGCCAGGAGCTGCTGCCACAGTATCAGCAGCACAAAAATTAACCTGTGGGGAGTTACTGCTGCAAGTTGCAATCCATACCAAGCATTTCCAGTAGAGCCAACTCATTCTGAAGACGATGAGGTAATTCATCGTTTCACAGGATGACATTCTCTCTCCAGTGCTATCTTCAATTTAAGAAGTAGAAAGCTGACTGTGATGCTCTAAGTGGCGAGCTGTGGCTGGGAGTACTTGCTACATCTGTGTTCAAAAAGGAACAAACCATTTTTTAGAGCACAGCACCATTGTGCTGCAAAAAACTGTGAGGAAGAGCAAAGAACCTGGAACAGATGCAATGAGAAGGAACTCACTGTAGGCAGGCCACTGCAAAGAGGGGTGGAACAAAATGGACAATGGTAGGCCACTAGGAGCTACATTAAAGAGAGGAGGGAGAAAGAAGGGAAGGATGCTCAAAAGCTGGTTAGACAGATGGAGTGTGCAAGTCTGCAGGGAATCTTCCTGGGAAATGCAAGCACCCTTGCATGAGAAACATGAGAGCAGGGCAGACGTGTAAAATAATGTCACCATCCTGTTTCCAGAGGTCTCTTCTGTTTTTAGAGGATTTGGTCAAATCTGCAAGGACATTAAGCAAACTCAGAACAGTTTTTAGGATAAACACTGAGCTCAGAGATTAGAAAAATCAGTATTGACAGTAGCTATGCTTCTGACACTTTCCAATATGCCACATTATCTGTTCTCCCTCCCACCCTCCAGGTATTAAACCTGTTTCAACACTACCATATCCGAATGGGTTGCATTATATCAGAGCAAGGAAGACATGAAGACTTCAGGCTTTTGGCTTTTGAGGAGTTTTTTTGTTATTTTTCTTTAATAAGCCTCTCCTCATTGCTTGAAAATGTCATTCTAGCCTAAGATCCTCTATAATTAAAGAGCAAAACTGTCCAACTAATTAGAAGTTTTCTCTTGCCCTGAGCATAGCTCTGGGCATAGAAACAGGGAATTTAAGGCAAACTGCACAGCAGTCGGAGTAATTGAATTATTTAAAACGAATGTCTCCTTTATAAACCATGTTCAGTGGAAAAAAAATAAACAGCAAGATCAGGAACAAAAGAAAAATGATAAGACACTTTCCTTAGGAAAGTTATCAAAGCAAAAGTTACAAAATCCTCTCTAAATTGCATTGAAACAGTGGGATTTTGTGAAAGCCGCTGACTGTCAGGCCCCTAGGGCTTCTGGCCTTGATTATGCAATTGCTGCACACTCAGGACTGGCTGCCAGCAGTAGCTTTCATATGAATTTCCTAAATAAAATACTATAATAAAATACAAGTTTAGATGCTTTTCATTCAGAAGATATTGCCTGCAGTAGAAATCCTTGGGGTTGTTCTCAGTTTCTGATGATGGAGGGAGAAAAGAGACTTGTCTAATTAGGCACATCTCAACCAAGATTCCCTCTTGCACATCTCCCATCTCTGATAATGAGGTGTTCCTGCTCCCTCTGCAGGGGCTAAGCAGGCTGCAGTCATAAAACAGGCAGCTTTTGCATGCCTGAGAACCAGGTGAAGGCACAACCCCGACTGTAATTGTCCTCTCAGTAGTGCAGCACTGAAAAATTTGCTCAGCTGAGTGTTTGGGCAAAGTATTATTTGGGGTCTTTTATAACTGCCCTTCTCACTGTTTTTTGTAGTGTGGTAGTGGCAAAAAACATGTTAATTTATTCTGTGCTTGTGCTGATTGCATTCTTTGTTTTGCTAGGCTGGTTTACAGAGTATGAAGTGGTATGGCACCCTTAGGGACCGGCAGCTTATCTTCTTTCACTGGTGAAACATCAATGCTATCAATGCTGTTTGGTAGAAAGGATACAGTAAAATGGGACAGAACAAAAGGGAAGCAATATATAAGTACACCTGTGCTAGCTGTAGAGTAAGTTCCTTATAGCAAACTTTGAACGAAACTCTGCTTCTTGTACAAAGTCCTGGGCTGCACCCACGCATTTCAATAGAGTTTCATTCCTTTTAATGAAGCTGCATTTCACTTATTTACTTTAAAATACTTATGTGGCTGTCACCCAAGTGTTTGAAATAGAGATAACAACTACTCCCCTTTCTTCTTCCTTGGAGACAGAAGAAATGGCTTAATTAATTTATTATACATTTTTGTTTGCTTTATGTTTGCATGGATGACTGGGTGCAATGTGCTGGAGACTGGTGGGAATAAATTATCAAAGGAAAGCTGGAGCACAGCTGAAAAAGGGAAATGTGCCAATGTTTGTTTCACCTGAGGGTGCTTGCCATAACCTGAAGTGCTTCTGTTAGTGAGTTCTGTTACTAATAGGATGAATTGCTGCACTTGCTGACAATTTTCAATTTTCTGGCTTCCTGTCTATATTTTGTTTGCTACCATCAATTCTGGCACCCATCACATATATTTTATTAGTTTATACTCTTCCCCATAATGAGCATCACAATTTTCTGTCCCTGGAATTCTTTGAGTAAAATACTCATCATCATGTACATATTTTCAGACTTCGAATGAAAAAAGACTTACAATTACATTCTTATTTGCTGTGATGTAAATATAGTATTCTTAAGATAGAGGCTAAAAAGGCATCCTTTCTTTTATCTCCTTAGCTGCGGCAAGTGGAAGAGGACATTTATGCCTTACTTCCCTCTGTGGGAAAGGAAGAGGAGGCTTCCACTAGAGATTGAATAGGTGCCCATCACCTAAGGGAGCTTTTACCTGGAAAATGGAGATTTTAAACTGGTCTTTAAATGATGCTCCACGATTATTTGGGCCCAAAGTGGTAGAATTTTGTCAATAAACTCAGTTACAACTTCAGCCTTGGCTTTGAAGCAAGTCTCTTCATCCAAAGCTAATAAATCCTCTTCCAGTGGTGAACAGGCTATAACGATGCCTCTAGGGTAAAGAGAAATGTAAACGGGCCAGAGAAACCTTTCCTTATTGCAGTGCAATAGCAGTGATGGGAAGAGGGGGAGCATCACAACAAACCATGCCACTGCAAGAAGGCCATAACTGCACACAGAAAATTATATGAATGCTCGTTCTTGGCATCCTTGATGATTTTTTTGAGTACTGTGTGCATGTACAGTTATCAGCCAACTGCACACAAGCAGCATGAGAGACAAAAGTCCCAATCTGGCACAAGGTAGAGCCTGGAAGCAACTCTGTTAGAAACGCTCTTGAAATATAATGCCTTTGTCTCTTGGGGTTGTATAGCACTTTAATGCCCTAAACTGCGTTTGGCTGAATGTCTGCACAAACACATTTAACTGGTGCAAGACTTAATTTAATATTTTCCTAAATGCTGTGGCAGAGAGAGGAACTGGTAACTGCTCAGTGAGCTCTCTTGCCTGCTTTCTAAGATAGCAAAGATGACCGATTAGTATGAAATGGAATTGCATAACTATATTAAAACCTAGAGATTTTGTAAACAGACTTATCTTTGTATTACACTTCAAATTAGCTTGTGATTTCCTTTAGGTCTTTCCTGCACCATCAATGAGCTTCTGTTTGCCCTTGCTGATTACTTTTTCAACTGTTCTTGCCCCTGCTCCACTAGAGTACATATAAACAAAACAAAACAAAACAAAACAAAACAAAACAAAACGAAACAAACCCACACCACCATAACAAAAAACCAGAAGCTAGTAATTGTATATGAACAACCGGAGATATGAGATAACGACAGAAGTTTTCAGGGACAAGTGGCTAGGATCTTCTGAAAGGTTAAAATTTGATGTCTAGACATTTAAACACTAAATAGTTCTGAAAATTTCAGGCCATATTTGGATGATAGAGTATCATTATTATTTCTGTCTATGGGTTATATGTAAATAGGCAAAATCTGTTTTGGGAAATGTAGGATTCTCTGTTTTCCACAGTCAGCATTTCAGAACTCAGATATATGCCCCAAGATTCAGGATGCTCATTCAAATGGTCAAGTAAGTTTTCAGTTAATCTGTCTCAAAGGACTGGAGATCTGCATTAACTGTGCATTTGAACCCCTTTGTGGAGAATCTAGGCACTTAATTTCTAATACATTTATTCTTCTCCTTGAGGAGTCAAAAGAGATCTATAGATCTTTGGGGAAAATGGCTGGCTTTATAAATTATTGAGGCACAACTGCAATAATTAGCTGGCTTTTGTCAGCACCAGACTTCATATACAGCAGAGCTGCTAATCTCTTACTATTTTTCAGTGGTTTTGTCTTCTTAGCAGATTATATCTGTATGATTGGTTTTGATCACTGTGTAATGAATATTGTATCACAGAGTGCTAAGTAAACTAGTATCAACATTTTACTTACTTCTTTAGGATTAAAATGTATGTGGGTAGTTTTAAAAGGTATTCGCATTGACTGGAAAAAATCTAGTGTTTTCTAAACTAGATTCTGCAGATTAGAGCAGTCTTTGATTGTATGAGATATTACTCTGATGTTACTGGGCACAGTAAGCCCACATGAAGCTGTTCCAGTTCTAAATTGGCTCACAATGACAATTCATCATTGTCTCCATCCTGAGGTGTATACATCCATCGTGTGCTTCAGGGGATGGTAGCAAGTATTTTAATCCTGCTTTACAGATAAAAAAACCTCAGCAATGAGAGCTGAACCATTTTATCAGACATGACAGCACAGACCAAGCGAAGCAAGAAATGGAGCTATGGGATACTCTGATGTCCTAAACATTAGAAGTATGAGGCCTTCCTAGAAAAGCTGGATAAAGATGGATCTGCATTTTATTTAATTATCCAGACTCAGCTTTTGAGAACTTCTGACTGAGAAATTAATCCGATTAATTTCAGCATGCTAATAGCTGCAAGTGTCTCAGATGTAAATCACTACATCCACCCTCCTGGCTTTTCTCTTTGTACTTACACAGTGTTAGTTTGTGCTGGCTTTTAAAAACTCCTAGGGCATGTGAAATTTCTCTTCTGTGGCAGATGGTGCTATGTTTGCGTGTTAGAAAGTAATGATCTTCCTGAGCATGGCCTCCTAACATTTCAGTGGTTTGCTTCTCCCATCACCATGCTCCAATGGGCCATAGAAAATAGCATGAGGCAACATGTAGGCCATCGTACACAATGAAATACGGTAGAGGGTAGAGAGTCAAATACCAAATTTAATGTTCCCCCTGATTCATCTGAGAAATAAAAATGAGGCCCAGGAAACATTGGTCAACATGTGCTGAACTGAGCCTGTAACTTCTGCATCTGGTTTGGATGCTCTTCTACAGGGTTGAACAGGCATTGAATCCCAAATGACAGACCCATTTGTCACCACCATCTGAACCATTCTTTCAATGCAGAAGGTCTGTGAAATGAATCAAAATGCTGCACTCAAACTCTTGAAAGCATTTCACATACAGAGTATCACTCTGTTTAGCACATTTCAAACTACAGTAACTGCTAATAAGATTAAAAGCAGCTACGAATCAGAGACTATCGCCTCCAACAATCATGCATGACTTACTATGGCAAACACATCCTTGCTGAGGAAGGAGAGTGCTCAGCGTCCATTTCAGGCCCCCTGCTGTAGCCTTTTATGCTTTTTATTTTTATCCCATTTGTCAAAATAACAGCCCTTTATCAGTGCTGATTGCAGAGATTTTGACTCCTCGCCTGCTGGGTTCCCCCTCTGCTCCATAGGGGTTTCCTAATTGAGTATTTCCCTTATGAACAGAAAAGCTTTGAATAAGAACAGGAAAAAATTATTAGCAGTCTTTGAAACCTCCTTCCAAGTCTTCCAGCCCAGTCCTGCATAGAAGCTCCTTTTCTCTCCCCAAAGTGCCAAATATTCTTCTTTCAGTGAGCAGTTTCAGCTCTTTTTCTGAAGCTAATTACATTTATTATACAGTCAACATCGTAAATGAACCGCAGTAAGATCCTAACATGAGGAGGAGGGAAAGGAAAGAGAGATATTACACAGAACCACAGAATGTTAGGGATTGGAAGAGACCTCGAAAGATTACAATCCCCCTTCCGGAGCCTGGCTCCATCCTCATGACGCTCACCCTTTACATATTTATAAACATTAATGAGGTCATCCCTTAATCTCTTCTTCTCCAAGCTAAAGAGACCCAGCTCCCTCAGCCTTTCCTTATTCATTTAAAATAACTTATAAAAGGTGTCTGGTTTGGCTAGGGTCACTGACACTTCATTCCTCACATCTGTGAGTCAAAAGCCAGAAACATTTACTGTTTATGTTAGAAACCTTGCATTAACAATTTCTGCCCATGTGTTGGTGGATGGCATAGGACTTTGAATTCATCGAAGGATGAATTGTAAACTCTCTTTTCTGGCACTATTATTCCTACTAAAGCATCGGCAGGCTGCATGCTGTGGTTCACTTGAGGAAAGACCAAAACCTTGTGTTTCTGCTTTTGGTGTGTGTGGGAGCTGGTACTTTGGATTAAGACAGAAGTAGGACTTGATCTGCCAAGTTCTTACCCTGACCATGACAGCTACGGTAAATGCTCATGCTTCCTTTCTAATCAGAAGCTACTGCTCAGGTGGTCTGACCACATCCCTCAGCAGATGAGGCATGAAAAGTCACAGCTTCAAAGTCAAATATGCAGAGTGGAACCTACCTTGCTTGTCTGTTTAAATCAATCAATCAATCAATCAATTAGGCTGTTGTACACACCTGTCCTCTTTGTCTTCTTGAGAGTAAGGCAGACTTTTCTAGAAAAGGGAGGGTCTACCATATTGTTCACTGGAACTTCTCAGCTAAGCATTTCCTGAGTTTCAGAAAACTCCCTACCCTTTTACACGAAAGATAACTAGCTAAATAAATAGTAAATGAATGGAGAGGATATATGAAAAAGGAGTGAATCAGAGAGGACAGATAAGCATGGGAAGGATTTAAGAGGGCTGAAGGGAAATTCCTATCTCTACATCCTTGCTCCTTCAGCCTCTATGACATCATGGATTTTTTTTTTTTTTGCATTTTTAAAGGGGGGTTTGTTCTTCAGATGCTTGTGGAAATAGTCTCACAAAGATATTCCTTGTAATCTTTCAATTGCAATAGCTCAAAATAATGAGAAAACCTGAGGTTTTTCCACTCTCCAATTTAGGCCAGTTACATCCCAGCAAGGGAGGGCAATCTGCACGTTCTGCTCCTGCTTTCCCACCTCCAGGGTTATACATCCTTTAGCCTTTTCCCATATCATTTTACCTCTGTATGAAGCAGGCTGGTGAATCCATTAATCTGTTATCCAGCTGCATGTGTAACAAGAAGATTGCAGCAGGGAGTTATCTCTTGAAGTGAGAGTGAGCAAAGGGGCCCCCCTCAGTACCCATCTTCAAAAATCATCTGTTCTCCTTTCAAGTGACCTGCTGTTGAATTTCGGCTTTGAAGTAAAATCATCTTGAGAGGAATGCCTGTTAGGGATACTTAGCCAGATTCTAGTACTCCCTGTAGATTATTAACAAAAGGTTAATTGCATTCTAATTCCTTGAACAAGCCAGATGAAAAAAAAAAGTGGATTTCAGTAAGTTTCCCTGTGTGTATACATTGGTCTACAAAGCCAATGCTGGTGCAACAGAAAGGGAAGACACAGAGAGACCTGAGTCTGCTGCAGATCAGGCTCAGGTGTTTCCAGGTGGGTAGGCAACACGGGATTCTGGTTACAGGACAGATTCAGCCATCACCTGAGAAGGAGGATGGGCTGGGCTAGATGACCAAGGTGGAGGGTTCCTGTGGCAGCAGGCTGAAACCTGCTGGTGGACAGTCAGGTTTAGAGAAACTCCTTAGCAGATGAGTCTGCTGTCATTCCTGTCACCATGAGACCAGGAGACAGTTGCAGTCACTTCTGGGAAGCACTGGATGGAGGATGCCACCTTACTCGCCAGCTCTGCTTCTGTCCCTTATCTGAGCAAAGCAGCAGTGGCTCTGACTTTGTAGGGTGTATGAGCAACAGGGAGAACAAGGTCCCGGACATTCAACTGCCCCTGAGAACTTGCTGACAATTTTTGATTGTGCCTGGAAACAGCCCTGGTTGCAGGCAAGAAAAAGTAAATAATTCTTTTGTAAATGAAGAAGTTTTGTGCATCTGTACAGGTAGAGAGACTAAAAGTGGGACCAGAGCTTTGAATTCCCACACGTACTTTTTAGAGCAACATGCTTCTTCTTATGAGGCCCCACGGGATATGTGCAAGTGCATAGCAAATGTGCTTTGCACTGTGCGATTTGTACTCACATGTGTTGAGTAGCAGAGAAATGGCTAAAGGCCATAGCAGAAGGATGCATAGTGCTACTCGCTGTGCTTCTTCTGGCTGTTCACAAATTTCTCTATAAGTGCAGCAGGAGTGAGCTATTAATAGTTCTGCTCATCATGGCTGCACAGTGAAACATCATAATCCTAGCACGAGGGAATATATGAGCCATGAACTGTAAAGCAAAAACTTCAGGCACAGAAGACAGCCTCAAAACTATGTAATAATTAAGAGGGGAAGAATATGTTTAATATGGGCTATTTGTGAAGCTACAGAAAAACGCCTCTTCATTAAATAAAATTTAAATGAAGGTCTGCACTTGAGCCCAAGAGCAGTGTCCCAGCTTACTCTCACAAAACCTATAAATGTTTTTGTGAACCAATCATTTAAAGTGTCTGGCATACAGATGCCTAATAAATATTATATGTGATGGAATATGTTCATCTCATTTTGATACACATCTGAGTCTTCATGAAGGTTCAAGTGTGCCTCTACAGCTGTGAACTTCCATGAGTTCTACAAGTCATGTGCTTTTAGAAATTGTTGGCAGAAGAGTGCAGGCCTGCATTTCTATCAAAAGCATTGATATAAAATGCATGTATGTTCAGTTTAACAGTGTCCTCAGATAGTACTTTCCAATGAAGTCTGAGACAAAATAGTATAATTCCATTTTTGTACATGCTGAAGTCTTACATAAATACACATCTAATTTTACTGCATAGAGTGCATTCACAGTTTCCTGAAATTGCCAATGCTATGATCATGACTTTCAGGCAGGAAGAAGAAAACTCTATTAGTGCATTCACATAGAGAAAAGCAGTATGTTTTGGAATAACTGAAGTCCTTGAAGATTATGCATGTAGGACATACAGTAAATATCATAATATTTCTATGTGAGTATTATACAGTATATTTATGAAGAAAGTTTTTCTATTAAATGCTTATACCTTGAATTAAATCCTCTAAAAAATGTTAAGTATATTTTGAAGCAGACTTCTATTAGCAGTGTACAACATTTGGATCGCTTGTATTCAGAAGGTATGCAAATGACTTCAGCTGGGTCATCTTTCAGCTGGTATTTCTAACACATATAAAGCCATAGGGCATTCCTATTGTCAGAACACATTATCTAAATGATCATGGCTGTATTTTTTCTTCACATATTCTGCTTTGATGATATGCTGAATTCTCATATTTTCAACAAACATTTACAATGAAATCACTTTAAATACAATATGTTTTGATATATAGTATATTTTATCCCTCATTTTCAGACATTTGAAAGTATTAAGTTTCTGACAAAACTACCACAGTGAACAAATTGGTTATAGCCCCTCTACATAGGTGGAACTATCATTGATGTTGAGCAAAAATATGTCATAAATGTTAAAAACAAGTACAATAAAGTATGCAAATGGTCACATACAGAGTTTAGAAAAGACAGAGCTGGAGGCTACTTACTTCAATATTCCAAATTAACTAAGAATAACAATTTCAGTCTATAGGAAATGTTATTGTTGAAGAATTTGTTTTAATTCAAGGTCTGGAATAAAAAGAAAAAACAATTTATACTTTAAAAAGGGGGAGTTGAATATGAATTCTAACCCTCTAAAATGTCTTATTAATCAAACCTTAATGTCATTTCTATTACTGCTTTAACATGAAACATCATTTTGAAAAACAAATAAGAAGGTATTTGAAATGTCCTCTACATCCTAGCTGTCTGGCTTTCCAGATGCTAGGCTAATAACTCACTTCTAATGGTTCTCATTTGTTTCATATTCTCTCGGCTTTCTATTATGGCTTTATCAAAATTATTCTTTTTTTTTTTTTTTTTTTTTTTTTTTTTTGTTCACTCCCTTCTCTCTCCAAATACACTAACATTAAAGTTTGAAAAATAGCTTTCCTAGGAAGGAAATACATCTGTACTACAGCATGTAAAATGTTTTTTATAAGGTTTATCAGAGGAGAAAGCACAGGATTATGAAAGAATAAAAATCAAGATATACCAGAGGAGGGTTTTTTCTGAGTCATCATGCTCCTCTAGAAATAGCTTACTTGCAATGTACAGGAAAAGAGATGTAACATAAGTAATTAATACCAAATTCATCTAAATCTTGTGTCAATGATTTCATTAATAATGTGATTAATATACTGTAACTTTTGTCCTGGTTGTAAAAATGACTATCAAATAATTAATTTGTCCTTCTATGGTGAGTAATAGGCTAGATTAGCCAAATATGCCTGGACCAAAATCTAGGCAGCCTAACATCAAGTGGCATCCTGTCAGTAGAGTTGTTGTTGACGGGAAATGCACCAACTGGGTGCCAAACAAGCTCTTCTCTGATAGAGCCCATGACCTTAAAACCAGATTAGGGTGAGTTTGGTCTCCTATTTATATGCTTATATAGGCATATACTTAAATGTCGACATTTTATGGATATTCTATCAGCTTGCTACAGGCAGTATGAAAATATTGGAAAAAGCAAAGTCTGCAATGATATTGGAGCCAAATAAAATTTTCAGAAATTGATCTTGATTGTCTGGATCTCTATTTCCATTTAACCATGATTGCAAAGCTTGAAGGCTATGCTGATGGTACTACAGGCTAGATACATTTCTAGGGAATCCAGTCTCTGGTTTCTGCTAGACATAAAACATTCCCATAGACAAGATGAATTATCTTGAATCTGCCATGTTTTGTTGTTTGGTTTTTTGTTTGTTTTTCATGTTAATAATACTGCAGTCCTTTAGCTTCTTAAACACCTCATGCCATTTGACTGAGAAGAAGCTCAGAGGAGGACAAATGAGGATGTGACTGTATAGGGTAGCGGGTGAGGGATGATGCTCATGTCTGCCAGCATCTGTCTTTGGGCTGATGCCACCCTCCCTGTGTTTCACAGCTCTGTCTAGAGGGCACGTCCCCCTGGGGATCTACAGCAGGAGAGGGGCTGGCATGGTTTGGAGAGGAGCAAGGCATCTGCCCAACCCCTTCCATTGTCTTTCAATGGTGTAGTATGTTTTCCGGAAGAAAATATTCTCCAAAGGAGCCCATAAACACCAGATATTCACCTGTTAACATAAAAGAGAAAATAATTTTCATTAATTGTTTCAGTAGTGTAGATGTATTAATCCTTGTATCTTAGACTGATACCAGTCCTTCCCACACTTTATGTACTATAATATCTTTGCTTAAGAAAAAAAAAAAGTTGTGAAATAAAGTGATGTGCTGTTGAGCTTGAGCCAGATCCTCTGAGCGGGGCTTGTTGCTATTTGATGTTAGTAAACTAGGGAAGAACAAGCATAGAGTTGCTTTAATTACTTGAACTCTTCACCTAAAGCTCCAGATAAACTTCCTCTCCAAAGAAAATCACTATTTTCTTTGCTACTGGAAAGGGAGATGCTGACCTTAAAAAAAAAAAAATAAATAAATAAAATAAAATAAGTTAGTTTGCCTGAGATTTCTACCCAGAATTCCTCCTGTGACAGCTGGATAAGGGAAGTGAATATTCAAGATGCACAAAAACCAGATCCCATTTTCCCATTTTTGGTAGGACAGGTACTGCCAGCAGCACCCCCTGCTCTTCAGTCTCTGTCTTTTATCAATAGGGGAGAAATGACATGAAGCTGGCACCTCCTGTGATAACCTGCAATACCACTGCCTTTTTGTTCCAGCATTCCGGGACAGTCTTCCCTACTCAGCTACTAAAGCTGAAATCATGAGAACTGACTAACATTTTCCCAAGGAGCTGGAAACAGTTTTGCTTGAGGACACCTTAGATTTGAAGAACAGAGGACTGTGTTACTGGAGAATTGATAGAGGCCAGTGGGATGTGCTGTTTGGTTGTTTAAAGGTAAGAAAGCAGTCCAAAGTTCTCTGGTCTGCCATTTATCAGCAACTCCCTGTGGACCTCTCTTTCTGTGCTTGAGTTTATATCTTTCCTACCTATGGGTAGGTCATATTATGTTTTTGTGACTCCTTTATACTAATGTAGTAAACTTCGTAGAACAGCTCTTCTTTTTTGAGTATCTGTGCAGCAATTACTTATTGATGGAGACATGTCAGCAGACTTCATCAGGACAAGGCAAGAGAGAAATTATATGGCAAGGAGACACCTACTTACTGAAAGATAAATCATAAAGGGGGAAGAAGGAGTTAATTGCTGTTGAAGTTGCTTCTGGTAAGTGGTGTGTTTTGTTTTTCATATAACTAGTTACTGTGTTTCTGCAAGTTGAGGCTGCATCTTCCATAACAGATTGTTCCTGGATGTCCTAGAAACTAATCAGGAATTAATTTCAAAGAAATAACAAGATATGGAGAGGTAAAGTCTATTGTAACTGTGAAATCCTGTTTTTCTGCAACATTAATCAACACGGCTCAGCCTTTGGGTATAATTTTTTCAATTTACTTTTTCCATCAGAAAGTGCTAGAAAACACACAGCCCATTTTGGAAATATTTAAACTACAACACACAAGAAAGACAAAGTCAAAACAAATTGCAATAAATTCTGAAACTGGACCCGTGGGGTTATGCAAGACAAACTACTGAAGCCTATGCAAGCCCCTTTGCCCCAAAGAGGCTACCAGAGAGTCTCCTAGGCTGTCAAATAAAGCTGGAAAGAAAGTTGTGTTGTTCATCTTTCAAGCTGATTGCTGTGACAATAGGGGTGATTTTCTCATACTTGACAAAGCAGACAGAAAAGAGAAAGAGACAGTGTAGCAAAAAGTAGGGAAGCATGTTTCTGTGTTCATGTTCTCAGGGCAAGTGGCAGCTGGTCAGTCACAGATGGATGCCCTGGGCTGGCAGGTCAGTCATGACAGCTGTTGTTTTAAACCTTGGCTTGCTTCCCTGGTCTGAAGCATCATCAGGATAGGGTGAATAAACCTCTTTCCTTCTCTCATTCCTTGCAGGCTAGACACAAGTGAAAGGATAATTCTGTAGCATGGTGTTGGTGCAGTGCAATGCAGCTCATTTCCAGGCCAGGAGGAATGACGAGAGAGGGGATAGGACAAGGTGGGTGTCAGTGAAGGATGTACAATCATGAGATGATGGAGTAAGAGCTCATGTAGCTCAGAGCAACTGGACTAGATATCCCAACAGCTTAGGCTTTTGCATAAACATCAGAGTTACCCAGCCTTGTCAGCATTATGCCAGTGTATCCTGCAGCAACTCATCACCTCTTTATTTTGGTCCATAGTGTTGTGTCTCTGTTTGAGTGTGTGTACATAAAGCTCCTCAGACTCCAAAGTAACGTCTGATATAAATAAAGTAATGTATATTGGAGTCACCAATCAGGCCTAACTTTTATCCGTTACTAAAAGGTCTTGATAACACCCCAGCCCTTCAAAATTAATAGTTTATTGTATTTGAATTATCCTATAATTGTCTCTTTTTTGTATTCCTTCTGTCATTAGTCATTAGAGACTATCTAACGACCACTGACTACTGCCGTAGATAATGACATACAACATACAATGAACTTTCACCAGTTTCCTACAAGTGAAATAGCAGATCGGTGGCCTCAATTAGTGCCAGTATCATTTTCTATTACAGATGAATGCTACTCAGAATCAAGCATTTGTTCAGAAGATTGCAATCACAAAAGGAAGAAATAGGAAAAATATTACTGATAGCTCTGTGTTCCTTGCCCCAGATCACCCCAGAGACAGTTGTGTACTAAACATCTATAAATGTCCCTTTCCTCTCCCTCTTTTGAATGCTTGCAACCTGTGATCCAGCAGTCACTGCCCTCATGTCACCAGACAGGACTGGCTAAATGATCAGGATTTTGAAGTCTCACCTTAGGCCTTCCTAAGCCCTGAGCCCCATGGGACACACCTTTGCAGTGAGACATGCTACAGCGTGGGATATCTGATGCGAAGACATTGCTAAAAATATCAGCTAGCTGTGCTTCCTGGGTAGGAAATCCCATGAGGAGAAACTTCCTATCTTAGATGCAGAGCTGTAAGATCTTTACCGCTTGGGGACCACAAGAGCAGCTGTGAGAACCTGTGGCAGGGAAGGAGACATGTAAGGGAGGAACAGCTAGATGAACCCTGAGTTCGAGGTGTAAGAGATGATGTCTCATGTGTCGAATGCTGCTGGACAGAGTGGGAAAATATCTGTGTACTCTGAGCTCACAGCTGCCAAGACAGAAATGTTTTATTCATCATTTCTAGCAAAGTCTGGGAGCATACGTTGAAGAACCAGAGGAGCACTGTTGCCTCCAGGAAATTCCAAAAAACTTTTGGATTTTGGTGAAATCATGACTGGGAACTCCTGAATGACATTTGCTTCAGTACACTGTACAAGGGGTAAGCATAACTGTACTGTGTTTACTTCCTTCACCTAAAATGTCATCTACCTCACTGTTCTGGTAATAATTGTTGAGGGATAGGTATGATCACAGTCAATGTTTTCTAAAATAGACTATGCAGATGCCAATCTACATACATAAATAGTGCTTCAGCACAGTTAGTATTCAGTAAAATAATGTTCACAGTCCTCTGTTGGTTTGGAACTGGAACATATTTATTCATTTGTATTATTTAAAACTGGTTCTTTACACAAATGCACTCATTAGAGAAATAATGTTCTGTACAGCTGAAGAAATAAAAGGATCTTTAACAATTAATCTTAAAAATGGGATTTATATGTATCTAATGCATGTATGCATAACATTTATATAAGTATGTGTGTATAACTCCAATACATGTGCAGATTTTTAATATGGAAATTCAGGAATGACGCAGTGTTTTCAGTTCAAGTAGCATGAGCATATTAATTTTGAAAGCATAAACAAGAGCAAAATGTACGATTTGGTCTTCCAAACAGGAGAGAATATTCCATTTAAGAGAAAGTGAGGGCTAAAGCATTCCAGCATTTGGAGAATGCGAATTATCACATTGTTAATTTACTCTGGGCAGATGAGCTGCATTTCCTAGAGGGCAGGGCCTCTCTCTAGAGTAAAAACCACACAGATTAGATCAAGTTTACATTTATGAGAAGGAAAAGTTAAATTTGTTTACAAAAACTGACTACAGGGATTTTCCTGTGTGCAGAAAATGATGTCTTCCGATTTTATTATTCATGGTCTTTGCTGTGGTGGGAGTCAGGAGCTAAGTAGTGCTTTTCTCTGCTCCTCTACCCCCGTCTCCAAGGCACTTGGGCAAATTCTTGGCACCCTTCAGCTCCTCAGGGCCTGGTGCAGAGACACTGGCCAGCCTCTTTGGTTTTGTAGCCTATCACAGATGGAATAAAAATATAACAACAAAATGGGATTCCTGAAAAGCAAATTTGATAACCTGGCCTCAATGGTAGCAGAAGAGAGATTTGTGCCTCTGCCACCCATTGCAGCCAGGCTGCCCTGCAGACGAGGGAGGAGGGAGATGTGCTTTGTACCGAAACCTGTGTGACCTATAGCCTGGAGCAGCCCTGATGAGGAAAGTACACCTTCCTCTCTGCTCTCTGCCCAGCTGAGCAAAAGGGGAAAACCAGCTTCTCTCTCAGTGCCTTCAGAGCCCTGCTGACAAGGAAAATAAGTTGTCAACGCTTCCGTTTAACAAAACTTTGGCTAGACAACTGGAGAAAGATTTTTCCCACAAAAAACAAGGCTTCCTTTACCCTCTTTCCACAGGTTTTGTGTGGCAAATTTGGGGTTTTTTAATATAAAAGTAAGTCTAGATTAACTTTTCTGAAGAGAATGAGACTATGCAGGGTTAATTTCTGTTTCAGAGAGGAAGATGAACTGAAAAATGCTGAAAGTGAATAGATGTATAAGAATTTCTTCAGTGTATATATTCCTCTTCAGCAGATTGTTCAGCCACTCTGTGTGCAAGACTTTATCTTCTGAGGCTGTGGGTTTTAATTTTAGTTTTATTTTAAGTAGCATCCATAGGAATCTTGCCAAGCAAAACACTTGTGTCAACTCATATGCTGTGTATGGCCTGAAGTGCTGGTCTCTTTTGTTTGGGCATGGGGAAGAGAACAATGTTTTGGTTCGCACATACGATCCCCAAGTTCTCCCATTTCCTTGAGTTTTCAGGAAATGAACATATGGCTTTGGAAAATCCAGCTCTTCATCCTGGGCTGTGTCAGCTGTAATGAGGAGAGGAGCAGCACAAAACACAGGCAAGCCACTCACACATATGTGTCTAGCACAGGAAGGATGCCTTCAAAGAAAGCTGAAGGAGTCAGATATTTCATTTGGAAGACAGGATTTGGCTACTAAATATTGTCATGATCTTTCTGGAAGTCAAAGCTGTATGTTTTCAGAATGTGCTGTAGAAGGGGCTGTACTGATCTGTTGTGCATCATTAGCAAGAAATTATTACAATCTCTTAATTCTCTAGTCGAAAAACTGGTCTTCAGCACAAACATAAATGCTCATCTTTGTGAGGGTTGGGCTTCAAGCTACAATTTTTCTGTGATACTGCTCAAAAAAGGTCACAATTCATTTTCTTTACCATAAGGAAATACTTTCTTTTCTAACCCTTGTCCATAAGTGGCTGAAACTGTAATATTTTCAGACTAGAGAATGCAAACACAGATAAGCAATTGAAACTCTGGGGATTTTCAGCTGGATAGCTGAAATTTTACTAAGAAAAGAAGATAACTTAGTGTGTCTGTGCACTGTGGAAGTGAAGGGGAGCTCTGCTGTTTGCTGCGATAAGTACAGACCAGGCCATCCACTAAATATCACTAGCCCTGTTGTCACATGCTGTATGAAGAGAGTGGAATTCTGCAATAATAAGAAAAGCAAATTTTATTCTACTTAGGTTATTTTCAGTAATTATTTCAGTTCTATTCTTTTTTTTTTTTTTCTGAATTTCTGGACTAAGGACTCATCACACATGTCAAGAAAATAAGCAGTTCCTGAAGAATTTCTAAGCCTGTCGAAAGCGAGAAGCTCTGTATTTTAAAATCCATTGTCATTAAACTAAATCTCAATAACTGATTAATCCCACTATTATGCAAATATATAGTTCCACAGATGGAGGAAAACTACTTTTCTAGTCTGCTTCGAGCTTTGCTGTCTAAATGAATGGTTATAGCTTGTTGCTTCATGCACGGTATCTTCACAGTTTCTACCCAGTGAACTTAAAAGGGTAGACACTTGAAATGAAAATGTGAATGAAGTCAAGTTCCCAGTATCACATAGGCAGTAAAATACAGCTGCAGTTCTGAGGACTAGAGGACGAAGATCAACGGCGCTTCAGAAGTTCCCTGGAATTGTTTACTGCCATTAAAGCACAAATGCCTTTGATTGGATGTGAAACTAGGGTATTAGATTTCTGCTCTTGTTCCAACATCTCTTAAATGAACAAGCTTTAAATACATTGCTTTTTATACTCTGCACTTGTGCTACCTTTTATGCAATGGATTATTCAGAGCACTTTCTTTGGGATAGAGTTTGTCAGTCAGATGGAAGTTATTTGATTTCACAAATACATTCACATAACAAGACGTGTGCCTTTTATACTGAACATTAATGCAAATACATGCATTCTACCAAATTCAAGGAGACACCATTCTGTTAGAGCTCCCATGCTAATCTGCAGCTTCGCTCTGGCCCCTTTACACAAAATCAAATTGAAGAAAATGTATGAAGTTGTTCAAAAGTCCCTGGCAATAACAATAGGCTAACTCCTCTGACCATGCACAGCAGAAAGCAGTCATGAAATTGCCTTTTGAGTATTTAATGCAAGTTTAAACATGGAAATATGAAGTGTAGGACCTGACAGACAGGTATCAAAAATTACACATAGTTTTAGGGTGAGTCTGTATTACATGGGACAACCCCCAGGGGAGATGACTGGACTTCAAACATTTTCAGAGCTAAGTTATATGGGCTCCAGGGTAGACAGAAATGCACAAGTATTTATGCCCTATTATGACCCGATCTCAATTTAAGAGTGCTGTTGTTTTTTCTACTAGTGGATAGGAGGATGAGGCTCACTATGATCTGTATTTTTTTTTTTTCCCTATAGGGATTTTCTAGCCAGGAAGAGGAAAAAATCAAACCTGCTGCAGTGTGTTATGTAACTTCTTTTTTTTCTTCCACATGAAAATGTGTTGATCCTTTCCTTTTCACAGGTTGGCTTCCCAGCTGCTGGCTTCCTCACTTTTATTACAAAGCACTACTACTTTAATCAGATCCTTTTGCTGTGCTACATCATTCTCTCACTTTAGCTTGTGAAGTATATTCCAAGTGGACTTCATTTATTTTAAACAAATTGACTGCTTTCCGCTTTAACCAGGCTGAAGTTCTGATTGTGTGTTGTTTACCCATACTATGAAGGGGAAAAATCTTTTTCGCTTGGGAGAGATCAGAGGAGATCATTTAGCCCAAACTGTCTCCACTCCCAGGACTCAGACTTCCTTAGGTAAGCTTGCTGACATGTGGAACATCAATTTCCTTAATAATTTGCATGTTTTCCTATCATTTTAATATTACTACACCCATATATCGAGGTTATATGCTACTATAATGAGATGCAATTTATTTGCTGCTGAAAACAGTTATGATTCTGTAGCATCCTATGTTATTTCTTCATACATAGCAGGCAAAAAGTGGTATATTTTCAAACTGTTTCATTGTTTCTCAGCTCCATCAACACAGCTGCTTTCTGTGCAACTACAAACATTTGAAAAAGTAAGGCTTGCGCACAACAGCCAGAGTCACTTTGTAAGAGGTGCTTCATGGCCTGTTAACAAAGCTGTCATATATGACTTGCCTTTAATTAAATATTGATAGGGATTTAGTCTTGGTGCAATATTTCAGGCTACTAAAGAAAAATCCTTTCAACCTGCATAGCAGGTCAACATGCCACTACACTTCTTATCCCTGTACTTCTGGCTGCATGAAGCTGACACACAAAATGAGAATGTCGTTCAGCTTTTGGTCCCAGTTGAATCCCTACTGCCTCCTAACACTACAATTAAGGACGTCAGTCAATATCAGTGATCATTTATGTGAATGGTCATGTATACACTATGGTATTTTAATTTCCATGAGGGGAATCACCAACTTGTTTCACAACAGTTTATCAATAGGGCTTTTTTCCTAGGTTTGAATTTACTCCCGAAAAAATAAGACATCTGTAGAAGTTCCACAGCTCAGTATCAGCCTTACAAAGTTCAATAAATAAGTAGTTTTCCAATTGAATGATTTCATCCTAAGAAGAATTTCATTACATGCTGCCCACTCCCTTGAGCAGGGCAGGTACCCCTGAAGATCGCATGTCTCTCTGGAACACTTGCCTGTAAGTTAGTGCAATTGCCATTGCTAAAGGGTCTTATGTGACTTGGATGATCAATGCTGTAGTGCACAGAAGAGAGAGGAAACTCCTCTTTTTTTAAGCCATAGCCTGTGTATTTGGTGATTCTTTCAGTTTTAGGCCTGCCTTTTTTCATTAGCCTTTTAATAAGTACTTGTAACAAGTGAGCTGTAAACTTTTTTTTTATAGCTCAAGGGAAAAAAAGATAATGTGTTGACTGGAAATTTGAGTTCAGTATTTAAGACTTCTTTTAAGCTTTTTAAAAACACATTTCAGACTCAGGAGATATTCCATAAATTCCAGTAAATTCTGACAAGTATGAATTATTCATTTACACTGTTGTCCTGGTTTTGACTGGGATAAAGTTCATTTTCTTTCTAGTAATGCTGTGTATTGAATATAGTATGAGAAGAATACAATGATGTTTTGGTTGTGGCCAAGCAATATTTATACCAAGCCAGGGGCTTTTCAGAAGGCTGCAGGTGGGACAGCTGATCCCAACTGACCAAAGCAATATCCCATACTATATGATGCCATGCTCAGTATATATTTTGGGGGAAGAAGAAGGAAGTGGGGGATGATTGGAGTGATGGCATTTGTCTTCCCAAGAAACCATTATGCATGACGGAGCCCAGTTTTCCTGGAGATGGCTCAACACCTGCCTGTCGATGGGAAGTAGTGAAATAATTCCTTGTTTTGCTTTGCTTGCATGCACAGCTTTTGCTTTATTTATAAAATTGTCTTTATCTCAACCAATGAGTTTTCTCACTTTTACTCTTCTGTTTCTCTCGTCGTCCCACTGGCGGGGGGACCAAGTGAGCAACTGTGTGGGGTTAGTTGCTGGCTGAGGTTAAACCAGGAGAACTGTATTTTCCTACCGTGTGGTGCTCATTTCTTCTGATGCTTAGCTTTACTGGCAAAATTGTCTTTGAAGAGTACAAATGAGCTACTACCTGGATGTATAACATGCTTTGTATTGCAACTGTGCGTGAATTAGTTCATTAGTCTACTTCTAAGACAGATTTCTTCTAAATTTGCTTTTCTTCACTATATTCAATCTCACTTAAATATTTTCCTTCCTGAAATGACACAGAATTCAATTAAATAAAAATATCAACAAGCTTAATTCTATCGCTTAGAGCATTTTATTATTTTCATAACTCATCCATAGGAATTACATTCTTTTCTCACTCCTAAGCTTATAAACATCAGCCATAGCAGCATTGTACAACATAAGCATAAGTAAAATGCAGGTCTAGAAACATTTAACTTTAAGAACAAGCAATTTCAAGTGAGTTGCTTGTTGGAGTCTGGTCTGTAAAATCTGGTCCAGGCATTTTGCTCAGGAAATGTTTCAGGCCAGTGGTTCTTGACAGAGGTCCTGTTTGCTGATGTATTTCCAAGTGCTGTCGTTACTTGATCATGTAGTTCTACACCTGTCTTCCTCCAGTGAGGAAACTAGTGTTTTTAAAGGAGCAATCTCTAATGCTATGGTCAATGGACTCTATTTCTTCATGCACTTACCATGTGGTTTTGAGCTGTAGTGAACAAACAAACCCTATAGCACTAGGTATTCTTTTAGGATCTAAGCACAGGTTGGAGGTAAATCCAGCTCTGCAGATGTTTTCTTTTGGCAGCGCTTATATTGACAGAAACGGTACTTTGATTATTAGGAATGCTTCTTCCAGCACTCAGTTCTGAGCTGTTAGTTTTTGGAACCCTGTCCTGAGATATAAGAGGTTCTTAGTTTATTGCCAAATCCTTGAGAAGTGGGTAGTCTTTATAACTGTTTCAAAGCTCCTTCACATTTGTGTTCTTTTGGCCTGTTTTGCATCTGGATGCATCTGCGTGATCTTACATTAAGTAAGAAAAAAAATACAATCCAAAACTAAAATTAAACTAAAAAAAAACCCTCAAAACAACAAAACAAACAAACTTCATAACCCCCAAGATGCTTCACAGAGAAAATTAATAGATCCTAGTTAAGCATTACTTTGTGTTGGGGAGTCACAGAAATGTTAGGCAAACAGGCACAACATGAGTAAATCTAATAATTCTGCAAGGCATAATGGTAATATTAGTCTATTTAGTAGCTATTACAGAGCGAAAAAGATGAAAGAAACTCATAGAAAGCAGAATAAGTCATAGCAATTTTTTTTCAAGAGAGTTTAAGAATCCTGCTTATTCTGTAAAAACGAATTTTATTCAGGGATGCTGAATAGCACCTGTAAAGTTGAAGACTTCAGCAAGAGAGGGTGAATATTACAGGTTCAAGAACATATTGATTACTGCAGCAATGAGAGAGGTTGTGCCAGTGAAACCATGATATCTTCATTCTTCTGAATCCAAATAATGGGACTGTGTGTGGTGCCTCTGCAAGAGGTATTTCAGCACATATAAGATTCACTAATAGGTCTTTATTATCCTCAAATATGTATGGGATAGATAAACAGCTTCCCTGTTCTGTACATGTAGAATTGAAGGGTAAGCTCGATTAAGAGACCTTCCCAAGGGCATAGAGGTAGACTGAATCCAACTCTTGTCAACTGGTGCACCATTTATCAGGTTGCTGATTATGTGGAGAGTCCTACATTCTATTATTGGTGATGCTGGTCTGACAAGAAGAATGTATTAGCCCTAGTAAGGTGGCATACAAATGAACCATGTTAATTTAAGTACCATTAGAAACACAAGACAGAAGGAAGAAAATCAATGCTTTGTTTTATAGTAAAGAAAAAATCAATAAGGAAAGAAATGGTATTTTCTAGGAACCCAGAAAATGTGTTGGACAATGGGGAATAGTTAGAGGGAATTAAAACTATTTAATAAGTTTCTGGTGTCCTTTTAGAGAATGATAGTCTAGAGTTATCTTTTTGTAATGAAAGTCTGAATAAAATCCAAACATACAAAGTTGTGAGAAGAAAATAATATCAAGTAGAGGCTGGTGGTTGGTGGGGTTTGTTGTGGTTGGTTGGTTTGTGGTTTTTTCCATTGTTTTGTTTTATTTTGGTTTTGAGTTTGTTTTGTTTTAAAATAAACTGGCAGCCAATTGCAGTGAATCTGTGAAAATTGCAGAAAAGATGCCAACAAATAAAGTTAAAAAATAAATATATATGTCAAATGAGAGACTACATGTTATCCCAAAAAAACACAAGGCAGACTTAAATACAAAAACAGCCAGAGGTCCATTTCTAGAGTTGTTTTTCTGTATCTTATGGTAGTCCATAGCCGACGGCTAGGTAAAAAATGTAAAAACAGGCCAAAAACATAAAAAAGTTTTCGTGGTGTTGACTCTTGTTCTTGGCAGTCTGCAGTTTAGAGACATCCTGACCAGAAGTTGTGTCTGGAGTGTCCTATTTAATAGTCTTTGACATTACTTTCATAATTTTTAACTGCTTTTTAACAACAAGATTCTGTCAAAACAAATCCCACCATTTAAGTATGTATTATACGAAAAATCAGTGAGTTTGGTTTGCATTAAACTTGTTTACTCATCATTGTGTACCCCTACTTTCTATAGCATGACAAATGCTGAAAAAATTGTTCCCTTAGCTCCTTCTTCAAGTAGTTTCATAGTTCTGCAACAAATTTCTGTTTCTCCTTTCTTCCTGTGCTCAAAAGTCATATCTGTTGTGGTCTTCAGTATTTATTTTCTCTGAAATATAAATCATTAAATAAATTGTTCTAAATATAATATTGTTCTTCAGTTTACCTTCATAGGTAATTTTGGTACCATACATAACATTTGGGATATGAATTTATGCAGTGTCATAATTATGGCCTACTACTTGTTTTCTGCTTCTTCCTGATTTTGTTTTTAATTTTTGACTGTCAGAGAGTTTTGTACAGTAGATTTCAAATACCTACCAACAATGGCTTAGGAGTCTTTCCTAAGTGATAATATACCTGATGTTGAGTCCATCAGCTGTTTGCCCTTTGTTTCAGTGTTGAATGTCACACTACATTAAACTTTCTCATTCTTCTTTTCACTCCTTCTCAGGAAATGCTGCAACTCCTGTCTGCCTGTCTGTCCATGTCGTTTCCTGCATTTTAGCCAATTTTCTGTACAGAGTAGTTTAATTTTTTTAGCACCTTTCGATGAAAGATTTTGTCTACAGTTTTACAGCAAACTGCAATTTAGTCCACCTCACTAGTTGGATCATTCTTCACTAGATTTCCATGTACTGTTTTTTTGGAGAGTTTTAAGTAATTTGTGAGGCATGATTCATTCCTCATTATAACACATTTGCCATCTGCTTATACATTCATGTATGTATCATGGCCTCACATAAATTGTATATTAGACAAATCAAAGTTGTTCACTTACAGGTACTTTCAGATGCCTTTTAAAGATATGTAGCTAGCATTATAAAGATATCTTTTATTTATCTGACAACAAGGCAAATATAAATGATACACTACAGATTACTTAACTGTTACAAATTTAATATTTAAATTCCATTAGAATTCCTGGAATTCGATTAGAAATCTTAGAACTCTGTTTTGATGTTTTATTAAGAATTTGATTTATTTGTTGCAAAGGCTCTTCTGCTGATACTTCAGTTTTGGCCACAGTTTCATAAACTAGTATCCTGTAAAGGACTCTGGCACAGGAATCTATCTAAGGCTGTCTGTTTCATGGACATAAAACAAGATTACTTTGATTTTCTTTTTTCCCTACAGTCTTATGCCCCTGACTACTCCTATTGTATCTCATAGTCTATTTGGCATTTCATTAGTTTTATCACTTCTAATGTTTCAGAGAAGGTTCTTAACAGACTTGAATTGTCTATTATGATGAGTTTACATTTAACTTGTCAGTTTTGTATTTATAACATCTCTGTGTATATAATACATATATGTTGTGTTAATATTATTATATCCCTAGAATACATTCTGTATTGCATACAATTTATTTTATATTGTATCAAAGTTCTGTATTTATATCACCAGTTTCATATTTCCACCATTTGAACACAATTTCAAACTGAGAAGTAGTCTACTAATTCCATTAACCTCTTCTACTTTGCTGTTAAAACTATACCATCTTGTTGTTCTAGTAATGTTTTCTTGATAGGCAATCTCAGTTTAGTCCAGGCCACCAACACGGTGTCTTCCTGATGTTTCAAAGCATTTTGTCCTTTCTAATGCTTCTTTCAGTCCTTTTCCATACCTTTTGATGTAATTCCCTTTACTGAAGCTAATTGTTAGGTAGTGGATGTTTTGGTGTTTTAAGTACTGTGACAGAGCAGAACACTGTCAGATACACATTTACCAGGTTCTGTATTGCTTGGATTAGATTTTCCTTTTGTAAATTTTTATACTTCCAAGAAGTAATCTAACACAATATGCAAATCATTACCATGTCTAAAAACTTAGTCTCTGCATCAGTTCTTGTGAAATGTAGCCAAATGCTTGCCATTGGGGATGAGTTCTTCTATTATTGAATTTTCTGTACTTACAGTATATGTAATATTTTTAAGCATTATGCAGTTTTTACCACCATAGTGGTTAGGTGGTCAGTTATATCTTATGTAACACATTTCTTATATACTGATCACATTTTGGCATGGAACTTTAATATGTAATGATTCTGTACAGTCAAGATCTCCCGATTCTTTCATGTTTTATCTGTATCCTTTTGCTCCATTCCACCTTGTTCTTTTTCTCTTCCCTATATTTAGATAAAACAGTCCTAAAAGGCATACCATTCATGGAGGTTAAGCACTGCATTGTGCCAGAAGTTGCATTGAAACTGGCAGACACCCACCACCCTGAACTTAAGATTAACTTCAGAGGAGCTAGGCATTGTTGGGAAAGACTTTCAGAACATGCAGAATTATTCCTGAAATAGCACTTCACAGGCCTCTTAGAGGAGATGGAGGATACACAACCCCTTGCTACTGCAATAAAGGACACAAAAACAGCTGTTTTGTTCTAGATTAAAACTCCAAAGTTGGGTATTTTCCCTCTGAAGGGGGACAAAGGGAGAGTAGAGCTAGCACACCATATAGCGGTATGTCTGTCTAAGTCAGTTTGTTTCCTGAAACCATTTCCATCCATAAGAACTTTGGCAAGCAACTTCACAGTTCAGTATGGAAGACATGGTCAAAATATGTCTTCGTTTGCTTTCTTCTAATTCTGATACTATGAAAAAGTGTGGATCATCATTCTCTGTTTACCTTCTTGGTGTCACTACTGACTAACATGTTTTCATAGTCATCTCTTTTATAGGTTGAAGAGTCCTGGTATATGCAGTCTCTCCTTCTTGGCTGAATTCTTTGTGCTTGACACATTTTTCAGTTCCTTTTCTCAGCCCACTGTATTCATTCGGAGAAGATGCGAATCAAAAGTGTGTGTATGGCAGTTCTCCATACTTTTCAAAATAATGCCTAACATCCTAGTCCCTTTTTGGTTAGCAGCAAGCTGATATTTTCTTAGAGTTATCTATTATAACTCAAAAATCTCTTTCCTGAGTAGCAGCAGCTACTTTACCTTTCATCATTATGGACTAGCTGGAATTTTTTTCCTCATGCTTTACTTTAATGATGCAGAATTTTGTCTGCCATTTATTAATTTTTTTTTAGTTTAAGACATCCTCGGCAATGGCTCTCGGTCAGCTTCTGTTTTTACCCCTCAGACTACTTCCTTCCTATCCAATCCCTTTTCTAGATCATTTATGAATACAGTAGATTGATCAGACCAAGCACAGATGATTATTTCCTTCCACTATGAAAACTAATGCTTTGTTCCTGCCCGTGTTTTCCTATGTTTTAGTCCATTATTAATTCATGAGAATGCCTTCCCTTTCACCCATCTTAGTTAAAGTCTTTTGGGAAAGGCTTTTAAAAGCTTTCTTTCCTTCAGACTAATGTTATCAGATCACATTCATCCACACACTTTTTGGTTTCCTCAAACAATCCCAACAGATTTGTGAGGCATTTATGTCCTTCTTGACTCTCCATAGTACATTATTGTGTTTACATGTCTACTATTTTTATTCTTCACTATTGTGTTAACCAGTACATAAGTCAGATTTTCTTCTACAGATTTTCACATTGTCAGGCTTCTCTGTTATCTCTGGAACCCCATGAAACCCCTACAGAAGTTCACATTACATTCTTCTGATACCAAGGCTGATGTTAGAAATTGCACATCGTTATTATACATCACTATTAGGCTAAAACTCTTGGCTGAATCCTGAAAAAGGGTTGCTGTTCTTATACCAACTTTGTTCTGAAACCTTCAGTTTGAGATACTACCTGGGATGCACCCCTGTTTAAAAAAGTCTCCAACAGTGAATAGACATGAAAAATTAATCTAGCTTCTATGTTATGGCCTTGATTCCTCCAAGAGCTCCTCATGTAGTTTGTTTCAGAGAGATGTCTATGTTTCTATTTCCTTTGCAAAACTAAAATATTGTATTCTCCAGTGAGAGGAATGAAGGAGCAGATTATGCTGGGCCATCCTGTTATGGTCACCACTATGAACATACATACGCTGACACAGACACACACACTTGGGTTGTACCTACATTTTGGACACTGTGGAGGAAAAGGGTGTATGGTATAAAAGGGGAAAGATGGGAAAAGTTATTCTATTCTTACTTTACATGTGCACAGGAGTAATTCTGCTGAAGCAGTTGAATAAAATCAATATTGTAACTAAGCCCAGGTACTCAAAGAAGAGGAGTGGAGGAGAAAAAGTCTAGTAGGTCTGTCTTGAGCTAGAAGTGAAAGCAAGAAACAGAAGAGATTCTCTTCTCTCACAAGTCAAAGCCTTGCAACAGAGTTCTGCACTCTGCTGGAAGAAGACTTTTTAATGAGAAGTTTCTGTCAAGCAGTCCTGATTGACTGAGTTAGACTGAAGGCAGACATACAGGTGTAGCTGCTTCACTGGGATTTTCATCAAGAGGTATTTGAGTGGCAGTAGAATAACTGTTATTTGATGGCTGAAGTAATTGCATAGAATACAGGAAATCTTCGTGTTTATGTTTTACTGCCCTCATAACTTGCTAGTGAGTAATCTTCTGCACACCTATGTAAATAACTCTTGATTTGGAGAGAATGCTGAGTTCTATAAATCATGGGTGTGGGGCTGGGCAACATGAAGATGCAGCACTGAGAGTGTTACTGTGGCTTTGGGGAATGAAAATCAGATATTCTGGGATGTCATTCTGGGATGTCATTCAGCCCTTCACGAACAAATACAATTTAATATGAATTATTTAATTTTATTACAATCCAACTTTCTACTTCTCAAAAAGAATGGGAAATCACTCTGCTTATTAGACATCAGTGATCCAGAAACACTGCAGAGGTCTCCCTCAGATGTTTTCTCCCTCCTGAACACATCCTCTCATATTCTGCCTTTCATGGTGTGTCAGTCTCAAACAAAACCCTAAATAGAGAAAGCAAACCAGAAGATTGGGCTAGTTCAGTAAATTTTCTAACCATAGTTTTCTATTAATTTACATACCTGTCAAAAATAAAAAGGTTTTGCAAACACAGTGTGATGATGCTGAAGTTGTCAGCCAACCCCCCCCATGAAACCCTCCTGCTGGCCCTCTGCCTTCTTCTCGGTTCCCTGCTTTTCTCCCAGGCAGGCCGCTTGCTACATTGCCAGAGCAATTCTACAGGCAGTGTTGAGACACCTTTTTATTTTTCATTCCAGTGAGGTTTTTTTGTGTGAGGGAGGGAAAAGTTTGGAGGAAGGAGGAGGATTTTTTTCTTTTGTTGCCAGAGGGGGGTGAGTGGGGTGGGATGGAATTCTGTTTTGGTTTAATGTTTAGAGTATACAATTCTGGGACGACATTTTCAGGTCTGTTTTCCAAATTATTCTTAGATGACTAGAGCTAAAATAATTCATTATTTGTTTATGCTAGTTCTATTTTGAGTATGAAAAGTCCAAGCTGTGATGCCCCCCAAAATTTGGGCAAAGCACTCCAGCTTTACCTGTGTTACTACTTCTTTCTTTCCCTGATGCAGCATCAGTGCAGCTGACAAAATGTTGCATATATCTGTGCTGAGAGATTTGACCGGAGGCTTGTCATCAACCTCCTACAGTCTTCATATAATAGACTGTTTGGCTTTGACAGCCCTTTTCAGGAATTGTATCAATTAACCCTAGGGACTGAGGACTCCTCACACCAGCACAACACTAAATTTCTCTCCTCTAGACAAGAACTTGATGGATCATCTAAAGTAGGTTTCTTCTTGAATCACCTACTGAAACCTCTGTTTAAGATGGAGAAGAATTGTAGGACCTGTTTCTCATAACTCAACAACCAAATAATAAAACATTTCTAATAATTCAAGAGCCCTTGATTGTCCAGCTGCCAACTGACAAGCAGAAAGAGTAACATACCTATCCACACAGCTTCTTTTATCTTGTGGTGTGTTTGGGAATCTTGAGTTGCTAAGAATAAGGGTAAGATGTTATTCTTTAATTTGAACCCAACTTTCTGGCAAGTTTATCTCTCTCAGGTACACATCAAAATAGAGAAGCTTTTTCTTGTGCAATCTCAGCACTGCAGCACAAAAGAGTACAGAAATTAAAATACAGTTGTGATCTGTGCAATGTAGAATCTAAAAAGCAACCTATAACACCAAACTTGGAAACCAAACATATGAACTAAGGCAGCAAAGGAAGCTGTGAACATATTCTCATTAAATCTTGCCCCTATCAAAAGCCTGAGTCAACCTATCAAACAAATCCCATTAGTACCAAAGCAAGAACCTAGATACAGACCTGGTGAACTACTACTGGATTTTTGCCTCTGCTTCAGGGATTTTTTTTCATCTACAATTCACCATGGATTTGTTTAACAGCAGGAACTGTTTGTTTAAAAACTCAGGTGTGCTTGATATTTTCTTTTTCCAAAAGCAGTTATAACCTCTGTTTTTCTGAAGAAAAATTAATCCCAGCTGAGAAAAAAGCACTGGAGGAGGAAGGAGGGGTTTTTGATGGTGGTGTTTTTTTCCTTTATCTTGTTCAATTCTCTCTAATTGAAAAAGCAGAAAAGTTCTGAGAGCCTGCTCTTACATGTTTACTTCTTACTTAAGTCCTCCCTAGGAAAAAAAAAAAAAAAGGTGTTTTAAAACAAACTCCAGGCAAAAACCTTCGAGAAGGAGAGTTGGGAGTCTGTGCCATATCTGTGAAAAGAACAAAAGTGTTTTTCACTAGGTTTTTAGCCAAAGATAGCTAGCTCATATTAATAACGTATTTGTACTGTGGGAGAAAACCAGCCTAGGGGTCTGAGCTATAGAGGAACCGGTCATCTGCAGCTCTGATCAACTTCAATGGGAAGTAGATGTCTCTGTAGATCAGAATTCGCTGGAACAGAAATTCAGCCTCAGGATAAAATGAGACTTTTTAAAGAAATTTAATTTGTAGAGAGAAATGTGACTGCTCAGGGTGGTTGTAAGCTGCTGTGAAAGGATCTTTCCAAAGGCCCCACCCAGCAAGTGTTTGATGGACTAATGGCAAGGGCATCTACTGTTGTGGCTACAACTCATATAAATTGTTAGTCTCCTCAATTAAAAAACAAATCAAAACAAAATGATCAACAACGAAACAACCAAACAAAAAAAAAAGCCACAATTGGAAGTGATTGATTTCCAGCTGATACAGGAGGAAAATGAAACTCCAACAGAATATCAGGCATAAAAGAGTGAATGGTACAATACATTTAGTGCTAGGGAATAACTTAGGTTCCCAAATCTTTGAATGATCTTTATGTAGAAGTTACTGGTGTAAAACGAAAACTAATTTCTTCAATAAAAGTTCTAGAATTCATCCCAATTGTCCATGAAAATTGTAAATGTGCAAATAAACACCTGTTCTTGAATCTGTCAGGAAAAATAAATTTAAGTGGCACCTTGCAATAAAAAGAAGACAAAAGATGACGTGAGGAAAAAAGAATTGTAATTGCCTAAGTTTCAGAAATCAAACAGCTGGTGAAACAAAGCTCATTTCCATGTCAAAACCTATATTGCTTTCTTAGCTGACAGTTATATTTGAGAAAAAAGTGATGGGGCTGGACTATGGTTAGGAACCAGCTGAAAGAACTGGGCAGTGGTTTAGGGCAAACTAGGGGCTAAATTTTTGTAAGTCTTGGACATTCATGTCCACTGTGATACTGATTGTCACACTTTTCAGAGCAGCTCAGTGCCCAGTAGGCTGAGGTCCTTTAACAAACTGACACTTTGTTATTGTAGTTACTTACTTCACTAACTAGGACTGTGGAAAGCCTTCCTGAGTCTTGAAGGTATCAGATGTATTGATCTTCATTTCCTTTCCTTCTTCTCTATGGCTGCTGCTGTTCTTAGGCAAAAGCTGAGGTATAGCTCTGTATGAAATTATTACACCAGTTCAGCAGGCTGAATCTGCTTTAGGAATCAGTAATCATGTTAAAGCCTCATTAATTTTAAAAATGTGGGAAGGAAGGATGTATTCTGCAAACCTTTAAAGGCAAAAGTTTAACACTCTGAGGATTACCAAGTTAAGGCTGATTGGTTCAGGAAAACTAATTTGTGGCTGATTTGGTTTAATAACCTTATATGTCTCCAACAACCATTTTAGTCCTAGAACAGGATGCAGCTTTTCATTTTTCTTTAGCCAGTTCTTGGTTTATGGCCTCTGTTCAAAAGCAAGTTGAACATGGTTTGCAGAAGTAGGGACTGACACCTTAGAGCGCATGAAAATTTATTTGGGTCATGTTTATGGAATATGTTCTGGTTAGGGTTATGTTCCACAGAACTATTAAAAGAAAACATGCCTAGAATCCAATCTGTTTCTAAGCTCTGAGCAGATCTGTAAACCAGCATTAGACAAAGTTTGCTTACATTTTCCTGCTGGAGTTGTTCTGCCATGACAATGATGATGACTGAGTCCTGGACTCTTCTCCAACAAAATGTTTCGTAGGTATAAAGCAGAACAGCATTAAGTGAGAAATTAGTCGCCAGTAGCCTGGTAGTTAGGGAAGGTAGGACTATGGGGTTAAATGTCCTCAGGCAGGGGAGGGAGGGAACTTGTAGTTCTGTATGGTGTTTGGTCTCTGATTTACTGGTCACTAGTGTCACAGGGGAGTTTTTGTGAGCATCTAAGCTGTCACTTTCTTTGTTGATCTTGCAAGCACCTAATCTGAAAAGTCAATTATTTACCAGGCCGTACTGTTATTAACTCTCAAGCAGTACTGTGGGTAGCCAGGGACATTGCATTGTTCCCTGTTATCTTCTTCCAACACATAGTAAACTCAACTAGCATGACCAACTTGCATTCATTATCACAATTACAGAATACGTCTTTTTTCCTTCATGTTAGACTTTGTGCCACGGTACTTGAGCACCCTGTTCCTGGCAGTAATACTAAGGACATCAGTACATCAAGTCCTGCTGGTAGCAACCAAACAAGGCACCAAGTATTTGCACAACTGAGAATGCAAATTTTTGTACGCATTTAAGGGACATAGTATATCAGCTATTCAGCTACGCAGTCAATACCTTATGAAGGCATAAGTCAATGTGGACTAGTAAATGGAGCACTGAAAAGGGAAGATGAGAAGGAAGCAGGAGCTTTACATTAACTTCTCAGCTCAGTTACTGACCTGCTGTTTGATTCCAGGCCACTTGTTTCTGCTCTCCTTTCCCTTCTTTCCTGGTCACTGGAGGATGTACAGATATAGGGATGCCAGTCAATTCATTAAGAGTTTGTGCAGTGCCTACATATGAGGAACCCAGTTGCATCTGGGGTGTCTAGGTCCTGTGTGCAAACACAGAATGATGGTGTTTAGGGGTTTTTTTCTCCATTTCCTATCTCAAGTTCTAGACCAAAGACTGTTTACTCTGACTTCTTTTTTGTTCAGCAGTTTGTTCAGCTCATAGCCTAAATTATGATTTCTGAGCCATGTAACATTTTTCATTAGAGAGAAAACTCTGTGGTCACAGAAGCTCCTGAATGTAATCATCTCCAGTAATTAGATCTAGAGACAGAACACTTGGGAATCTGCAATTCATGAGACTTTCAAAATGTAACATTTTTCCCAGTTTTTAAAACTATGACATTATCAAATGTGTATGACTTAATTCAAAGGCCTCACCAGGCCTTCAACTTAAAAAGAGCAACAAAATAATCCATTCCTTACCTGGTAGGGTATCAGAGGTACTTGCTAAGGGACACAGGGACTTCTATGATAACATAGGGAAAGGTAATGACAGGAAAGCAAAATAATTTGAATGCCAGAATTAGCAGAACTTTATTGTAGATTGGTGTATTTGAATAAGTCTACCCCAGCATCTCAGAAGGTATAAGCCACAGGTGCCTGGCATAGTCTGGGCATTTCTCTGGGTACTGGCTCATGTGGAGTTGCTGGTGCATAACAAGGGGTGAGGTCACAGCACGTCTTCGGTGACAACCAATATAACATTGCTCTTCTCTACCAATCCACCTCTTTTTATGAAGCTTTAACAATTAAATTCCTTGTTAAGTTTGGTTGAGCTTAGCCAGTAGGTTCAAAAAGTAAGGGGACAAGGATGCATTATGCATGAAGTGTCATTGCAAAAGCTTCAGTCTTTAAAAATTGGACTGTAACAAGGAGAGAAAAGGAGGACAAATAGAAAAAGTTTGAAGATGTGTTCTGGAAAGCATGTCACTGAAGGCTTTACATCTAGCAGTTTATGCTCAGTAAGCTTTGGAGAGTATCCCATAAGAGGCATGATGGTTCTGTGAGTCTGCAAACAGTTATATTACAGGATCAGATGGCTGGTAGTTATACTCTAATTCTAAAGACCATGGGAAGAATGCAGCCTTTTGCACGGATACTGTGAATTGCTTAACTTTTGAATTCTTGACTTTGCAAACTTAAGTTCAACATATCACAGAATCACAGAATCACAGAATGTCAGGGATTGGAAGGGACCTCAAAAGATCATCTAGTCCAATCCCCCTGCCAGAGCAGGAACACCTAGATGAGGTTACACAGGAATGTGTCCAGGCGGGTTTTGAATGTCTCCAGAGAAGGAGACTCCACAACCTCCCTGGGCAGCCTGTTCCAGTGCTCTGACACCCTCACTGAGAAGAAGTTTCTTCTCATATTTGAGTGGAACCTCCTGTGTTCCAGTTTGTACCCATTGCCCCTTGTCCTGTCGTTGGTTGTCACTGAGAAGAGCCTGGCTTCATCCTCGTGACACTCACTCTTTACATATTTATAAACATGAATGAGGTCACCCCTCAGTCTCCTCTTCTCCAAACTAAAGAGACCCAGTTCCCTCAGCCATTCCTCATATGGGAGATGCTCCACTCCACTGCTTCATCAGCTTCTCCAACAAAAATGAAAAAATGGAAAAAAAAAGAAAGGTTCAGTTGTGATATAAAGGATTTTAAATATTTGATGATGAAAAACTGTAAAGACTTTTTAAAATTAGTTCTCAAGAGCTTGTCTTTGCAGGAGACAAGAAATTATAATTACCAAGAAATTATAATTACCAACCAAACAATAAATGTTTTTATGCTAATAAAGTCAACATGAGTATTTGAATGTCTTTAAAAAAAAATATATATATACACACATATAACATTTAGAAAACAATCTATGTTGTTTTTTTCAAGTAATTTAAAGAAAAACAAATTCTAAACAGTACAATTTCTGTTGTGGAAGCTTTAAAGACACTTAGAAAATGGAACTAGATACTGTTGTGAGTTACAGTGTTGAATCAGTTTTTACAGTAATAGCTTTTCTTTTTCCCTGTCTTCCTGTAGGGTAGAAAAGAATTTTTTTGTTTAATTCCATTTATTCATCAAGTCCAGTTCAATGTTTAATGCAATAAAATTCAATAAATCCTGTGAGAACTGAGGAGAGAGCAAGACTGAAGTTTTAGGTTTTGGGGGTTTAGTTGTTTTTCCTCCATAATATTAAAAAACAGTGAAAGCATGAGATCTATTAACTTAAAATGTGAAGCAATACAGAAAATTTATTTTTTTTTCATAAACCTTGTGATAGTTGATGTTGCTTTTATCGAAGAACTTTACTGTAAACACAAATATATCTGGAGAAACTTAAATATAAATAAAACAATAATACAATTATAAATAATAAAAGGAAAAGTTAATACTAAGCTGTTTTACAGATACCATCTGAACAGAGCTAAGCACAAGCTTAGGAAATACTTTGTTCAGTTTTCCAACATAATGACAATGCAAAAACTAAAAATGTTAGTAGTGCCTCCTTTGGCTTTGCAAAAGGGAAGAACAAGGTATAGTATTAGCACTATGTTTATAAAAAAGATTATATATTTAAATGTTTCTTGTTATTTTGTGTATGTACCTGCAAAAATTATTTGTTACCTCTTTTTGAGCAAAAAGGCACAAATATCCAGTAACATTGTGAGCCATGATTAACATCCAATTTCCCCAGGCTACTGAAATTGTGGTGAAAAGAGGTGCACCAAAATCTATTTATAATTACCCTTGTGTTCTGTAATTACAAGCACAAAATACTGCACTTTGAATGGGCAATTAATTTTTTCCTCAGAATGAGCCCATACACACAGGTCCTGAACTGAATCCTCCTCGCTCTCCAAAGGTTTCACTATGCAAATTTTTATATTATTTAACTATTGTAATTAAGACGGTAATAACACATTGGCGAAACCTCCATTAGACATGCAACAGGTATGTCAGAATAGAAAAGTTACTTGAAGTGATAGAATTGCAGACATCTCATATTCAAAAAGGCAGCATGTTTTTTGCTGTCTCTTTTGTGGACTTAGAAGCAAACTGTTACTTAGGTGGAGGAATACGTGCATTAGAGTCTCCTCGGAGCTGGGAGGGCAGAGAAATTGATCTCACCGAAGAAAGAGAGCTTTTCTGAGTTGGTGTAAACAAAACCAGTCTTCTCCCCCACATTTTGGAACAAGCCTTGTTATGAATAATTTTAATCAAGGATATTTAAACTAAAAAAAATCCATTATATTTACATTGGGCTGAATAATGAGAGGAATCATAAGCTAAAGGGGGAGTTCTTGGAACACCAACAAGTAGCAGCAAAAATTTCCTTTAAAAGTTGTTTCATAAGTTTTTGACTTCTAAAGTTTAAATCTCCCACTGGTCTACAGAAATTTTGGTGTTGTATTACCAGTAATAAGTAAATAAATAAAATTTAAAATTAAAAAAAAATATTATTTATTTCCAAGCATGCAGACTGTGATTTATAGAAGTGTAGAGTCCTTGCACTGAAGAGCCTAAACTTTAAATGACAGAGGTTGTTAAAGTTTTGTTTTCATGCACATGAGGCAGAAAAAAATGAAGTTGTAACATATCATTATCTGTGACAAAGTGAATAATTTTAAAACAATTAATGAAGACATGATTGTAACTACAGCTTGTGTAATACTTCTTCAATAACTAATGATCAGTCAACTAACGAGACAGCAGACTAGTGAAAAAAGAAAGAGCTGGAGCAGTATGTTGTCAGTATCCTTTGACAAGTGGCATCAGGAAAACAGAAGAAATAAAAATGAAAAGATGAAAGCTAACTTAGTTTAAAAATAGTTATGGAAGCTTATTTTTTTAAAAAAAAAAGTTGTTTAAACTGCTTATTTATAATCCAGCCTTTTAAATACACATGATTTGTTAGAGTAATATGTACCTTGGCTTTGTTTCTCTCTTTCTGTCTTCAGACTGACTGCTGTTTGAAGGCCTTGTTTTATACGGCTGGACTAATACTATTGCACAAATTGCTACCTTTCGAAAGCTGTGATGTGAACCTCCTTGAACAACTGCTACTTTAGTGCCACAAGAAAAAATGCCGTTCATATAACAACTCTCTTCCCTTCAGAAGGAATAGTGAAACCAAGCAAAATAAAAACACGGCCATCCTTCTTCCCAGAGGAGTCATGCTTTGGGGATGTTTTCTCCTGTCTCAAGTTCTGGAGCTGCTGAGCTGAGATGGGCACAGGTGGTTCACCCCTCCTAAGGCACTGTTCCCCCCAAGCATGCCCCAATCTCACCAAGCGCTCAGCAGAAACCGTGTCACCAAAGCCCATCTTGCTGTTGTGTGGGGTTTTCTAAATACCCCCCACACACCCAGTTACACTGAAGGTCCTCTACTGTCCCCCACCTGTCATGCCCTGCCTAGCTCCTCAGGCTTTCATGGACCTTCCTCCTCTTTTCTTTCCCTCTCTTCTCACTGAAGACAGGGGACACTAGAGGGTACATCTTTCAAAAAAGTAGGGATGATGGGGCACTCTCCCTGCATGAGTTAATGTGAAGGGATGTGTGTGTTAGGATGATCCCCTTGTGCTGTGGGGGCTGCATGCCTATGCTGGGGTCAGTATGTGCGTATCCTCACTTTACCTATTATTAGGATAAAAATGGTTATCCTCAGCGCTCTTAGACGTCTAGATGAAGTGCCTGCATAGCTGTGAGGTTTTATGTTTATATTGATATTAACCAGGCAAACAACTGATTTTAATTTGATAAAGAATATATCTTGTGCTTGGGTGCCAATCTTTCACATCAAGGTTACTCTCAAAAACATTGTTCAAAATTTCAGTCTCCCTAATCTCATGGAGTAGATGTTTAACTTTTCCTGACTAATAGCCAGCTATCTTCAGCAAGGGTATCTATTCTCACTGTCTTGAACCTGATCTAATGGAGATGCTCAGCACACCAGTTTTTCTTAAGTCATTCCTTGCCAGCACCATTTTTATTTCAACTACTGTGTTATTGTTTGTTTTCCATTCGGCTGTTCCTAGTAAAATTAAGCCAATTCCTAGTAAAATTAAGTTAAACCAGCACAGACTGTTTTGTGCACAGGACAGCTCTGATTTAGCTAATGCAAAGTTCTCATCACACAGACAAGACCCAGCAAAAGGGAAAGCATCTTGAATGAGATGCAGACTTTGATGCTCATCCAGAGACACAGTTGTCCTTCCTACTGCTGCCTGGAGTGGGGAGTGGGGAGCAGAGTGGGGAGACCTGGGCCTGTGGTTTTATGCTGTTATCTATTCTGTGAATAAACAGGAGGACTTCAGTCTCCAGGGTTTTCTGTGTTATACCAGGACTATAAAACCCCCATTAAAGACATTGCTAATAGCAGCCTTCAAGTAGTACGTTCTCATGTTTCTCTCTTCTTCTAGTTCAGAATTCACACTGAAGGAAACACCAAACCTTTCTTAAATATCTGCTGTTTGACTATAATATATGACAGTTTGATACTGGGGCAACGGTCGAGTCTCAGTTCTGCAAGGGTCCTAATGTCAGGTACCATCTGTCACTTAATATACCTATGAATCTGAATAAACAGAAGCTGAAGTCCAATGAGAAATATTTTAGATAAAGGAACGAGGGTATTTACCTCTTACTTTGCCACGAAGGCTATGACGAGCTGCCGTTTGTTGCTAAGAAAGTGTTCTGAGGCTTTGCCCTTCTTATCACACAGTGGTATCTTGAACTTTCAGCCCTGTCTGATTTGTGTGCCATATAATTAGATCTGGGTGAGGCAGACCTCCTACAAAGAGAGGTCTGGATGCTGAAGATCTCAGGTCTTGTACTGAAGTTTCATCTGGAAACATGAAAATGCTAGAACCACAAATTGGCTTCTCTCTCCTCTTTATTACAGAAGTAGCATTGCCCTCCCAAATCCCCCACTTCCTTCTGTCTTGCTCTAGCTACAATTAGCTGCTGTTTGACAGCAAAACTTACATGCTTGTAAATGCAAAAGTTCAAGTTGTTCTTCTAGAATTAGTGATGCAGTGTGCTGGTTGCTCACCCCATGTCAGAGTTTAAGCTACATAAGTCATAAAATGACTGCTTTTAGAAGAGGCAAAGATTCCGTTCTTTATTCAGAGGTAATTAGATGATAATTTAAAGACAAATACTTCTTAATTATTATTAATCAGGTAATGAGAAATGTCTACCCTAACTCTATAAGACTTAGTCTAGAAGCCCCATAGCAATCTGGAATTTCATTTTACTAGCACAACCTACAGAAATATTTGAATTCTTAGTATCCTTCAAAACTTTAGTCTTGCATTTTAAAGTTTCAGAAGATTAAACCATTGTTTAGCTGGTGAATATCTGACTGAGAGATATGAGATGGTGTCAATAGAAATAATTTGGTAGACAGGACTCATAGATGTTTATAGCGAGAACCCAGCAGCCAAAAGAGTTCAGCACCTGCATCCTCCTGTGGAGGAGTTCGAGCGTCTGGGTTTTCACAAATAACAGGCACTCATGAAGGTACTTAACAGTGAAACATTAGTATCCAGCAGATTTTCATTGCTCTTCTGAGTACCAATATTGCAGTGCTACCATTTTAATGAAAAATTTAAAAAATCTGAAAATTTTACCTAGCCTTAAAATTTCAGTTATAATGCCAACTACTTTGGGAAAACCAGCCCTAGCTCTGAGTAGGGCACAGCAGGATATGCAAAAGAGCTACTGCGACAGAAGGGTTAGTGTGGCTGGGACTGCTCTGGAACATCTGTAAAGCAAAACTCATAGAAGATTATACTGGTGTGTCAGTTAATGCAGCTTAAAAATAAATAAACACATAAATAAATAACCTTTTGGGTTCCAAGCCTTTGCTCAGCTCCAGAACAAAAACATCAAGCTTAAAGATCTCTGTCTATCTTTTCTTTTGCATTTCTGTCCCAACAGTGTCGCTATCTGGGTTTCAGCCATCATCTTTATAACAGATCATTCTGCCCATTTTCTGTATCAAAAAGTATAAAGGAGGAAAACATGATTATATTTAAGTACAAAAGCGTTCATCAGCTATTCAAAAGAGCGGGTAAATAGTTCAAAGAGCAAATCATATACCATTTCATGGCTAGAAAAGGCTGAAGACAAGACGGAGTTAAAGCAGCGCGATCTGATGCTGCAGTGTGGACAGAGACGGGCACAGCCTGCGCTGCCCCGATTAAGCGCTGCTTAACCACCACCGCCCGCGCCCAGGGCTCGGCTATAGCGCGGGTTTGCAGCTGAGCCCCGCAGGTGCGTGCGGCCGTGCCAGCCGGGCACCCGCGCTCCTCTCCCGAGGGGGCAGCCTCGGCAGCGGGTACGCGCCTCACGCAGCGGGGAGCGCGCCCATCCCCGCCGCATCGCGCCGCAGGCTTTGTGCGGGTACGGAGCTCACGTCCCGAAGCGGCATCGTTACACCGGCAAAAGTTTCAGCCGTCGTTGTGCGGGACTGACCCCAAACGAGCCCGCGCTGCACCCCTGTTGCCTCCCGACAGCCGCTCGCCCTCCTGCTGCGCCAGGCTCCCCCCTCCCCCGGCGCGGCTGAGAGGCCCGGAGCGTGCCCGCCGTGGAGCCCTGCGGGACGAGTGGGTTTGCAACCCCACGCACCTCCCCCGCACACACACGCCGCGGGCGGGGAGGCGCGGGTAGGGACGCTGTGCGGCCGCACCAGACGCTGCCGTCCCCCGCCGAGCGGCGAGTCCCCTCCCCGCCGGCCCGGCAGCGCAGCGAGCGAGGGGGCGCACCCGCCGTTCTGCCCCGCTGCCGCCGTCCCCGGTGTCGGGGGCGCACGGCCGCCATGTGAAGGAAACGGGGGCCACGGCGGAGCCCGCCCCTGGGGCGGCGGGGCCGGATCGGCTGGCCGCCGCGCTGCGCTGCAGGCTTTGCGGGTCCGCGGAGGCGCGGCGGGCGGGCAGCAACAAGCCGACGCCGGCCGCCCGCCCGCGGCCCCACCATGGGAGCCGGGCGGGGGGCGAGGCTCGCCGTTCCGAGCCGCCGGCGGGGCTGAGCCCGCCTCCAGCGCAGGTAGGGAAGCACCGCGCCGGGCCGGGTCACTGCGGAAGCTGTCGGGCTGGGGAAGGGGCTGGCCCCGGCTCCCTCCCATCCCACCGTGGAGGGGGTCGGGCGGCGCTGCCCGGCCCGCCGGAAAGTTTGGGCAGGCTGCGCGGCGCCCTGGCTCCCCCGCGGCGGCCGGGCAGCGTGTGGCGGGCGGAGCGCGCTGCCCCGCGGTGCCGGCGGTGAGGGCCGGGGGAGGCGGGCGGGCGGGCAGGGAAGCTTTTAAATGGCTTTGAGCAGCGGTACCTCGGAGGTGGGGCCGTGCCGGGAGCCTGGAGCATCTTTGCTTATCGTGGCCGGAATAGTGTACGTATTGTGGTTTGTGGTGTTTTAATTTCTTTATTTTTCTTTTTTTTTTTTTTTTTTTTCCGATTTAATGTTCAGTGTTTTAAGGACAGGAGCCGGGAGTGCTGCTGAACTCCTGGAATACGTGGGTTAAATTATAACCCTCTGCTGCGGAAACTCTTAACGGCTCTGCTTTGCCTTTAAATCACGGGGAGAAAGAGGTGGTGTGTGCTTGTTTAGGTAGTTTGGAAGAGAAGTAGTTTAGCTCTACTTGCTTTAATATGCTTGTTTTTAGTTGTCTTTAAAAGAAATGTGCTCAGCGGCAGGTATTAAAAAAAGAAATACCCAGCACACTTCAGACCGAATAAGAGGTTAATGGAAATACCGTTCATGCAGTCAGCAAATAGGGCTCAATTGGCTGATTTCTGTTCTGCACTCTACTGTGTTTTGGGGAGCTCCATTTAATTTAGCATCCATCCTCTTCACGTCTTGTCATTTGAAAGGAAAAATAGCCCCCATATGTCCTGTTTTTTGCATGTACCTGCCTTTGCACATCCTAACTTCCCGAGTTCTGCGTGGTGCTCTCACAGAGCCGAAGACACCCGGTCTGTGTCCAGAGCTCTGCTATTTATAAGACTTGTCAGAGCCAGGGAGGAGGGATGCAGCACTAGGCTGTTGTTTGCCTTTTGCATAAACTACCGAGACAGGTTGCATATTGTTTGAGATGTTGTATCGGCGGAGGCGTGGGGAGGGGGAGAAGTGCAGAAGCTGAAGTGTTCCTAATCTTTCTCTTCCTAGGGACTGTGGATCTGAGAAGCACTTCCCTCCGATGTGAATGCAGTGTCCCCTGTGGGATGCAGTAGGTGATGCCCAGCTCTACTGCAATGGCAATTGGAGCTCTCTCTAGCTCTCTTCTCGTAACCTGCTGCCTCATGGTTGCCCTCTGTAGCTCCACCATACCTGTACAAAAACTGGCCAAGGCTCAAGACAAACAGGAGATAAAGGCGAGCCAGGAAAAGAGAGATCACACATCAACACGGGACAGCCAGACAGGCCCGGGGAAAATGAATGAGATCGGCAGGAGCGGAAGGGAGGAGGGCAGCAGGGACTGGAAGAGCAAAGGAAACAGGAACTACTCAAACAAGGAGTCTTGGACTAAGCAAAAGCAGGCTTGGAGCAGTCAGGGGACGAGTGGTAAATCCAGGAGCATCCAAGTGCAAGAGCAAAGAGACGCCGCTCTCGAGGAACCTCAGGTGGCTGAAGATTCAACTCTCCCAGAAGCTGTTGCGAGCGCCACTCCTGAGCCTCCAGAGGAGTATGTCTACCCGGACTACCGTGGGAAAGGCTGCGTGGACGAGAGCGGCTTCGTCTATGCCATCGGAGAGAAGTTTGCGCCGGGCCCCTCGGCCTGCCCCTGCCTGTGCACTGAGGAGGGCCCGCTGTGCATCCAGCCCGAGTGCCCCAGGCTCCACCCTCGCTGCCTGCATGTGGACACCACGCAGTGCTGCCCGCAGTGCAAGGAGAGGAAGAACTACTGCGAGTTCCGAGGGAAAACCTACCAGACCCTGGAGGAGTTCATGGTAAGGGCTGAAGCCAGAAGTCGTTTTTGTGGGTCCTTCTTGTCCTTGCGTTCTTCACGTGCTTTCTCAGAGGACGTTCTGGGCCTCCCCCTCCCTGCTTCATTTCTGCGTTAATGCTGCTTCTGCAGCACTGTGAAATAACCCCCTTAAACACAACCTTTCTTGCTCCACTGTAACATCTTTTAATGAGGTGGCTGATCTTGATGAGTTCCTTTGGTATTTACAGTAAAAAATGCTACTTGAAAGGATGGTACTTGATGGTGACATGGATTTTACAAGAATTTCCAGCATTATGTTTGTTTCCTGTGAAACTTGCACCTTGCAGGAATCAAGCAGGGTTTTGTGGGCTAACTTCTGTTGCTAGTATTCGTTCTGTGATGATACCTTTTTCCTAATGGTAATTTTTCCTTTGGTTGGTTTTTGTTTGTTTGTTTGTTTGTTTGTTTGTGTTTAAACTGTGCTGCCGATGTTGCATAATGTTTGTTTTCCAAGAGTGACTATGGACCTTTTTTTTCATAAGAACATGGTTTGCCGTCTGCATTACAGTGATAACCTAAACAAAGGACTTGAAAAGCTTTATGTTGAGGGAAATCCTTTTAGAGTAGGGCCTTTTTAGCATCACTGTACAAGGTTATTGTCATTGAAAATGCAACTTATTATACTACACTGAAAAGTTTTGGGAGTTGAGGCCAACTCCCTGGTTGGCCACTTTCCTTTTTTCCCATTAGGATTTTATTGTGGCTGAGATCTGCAAGCACACTCTTAAGAACTTGCTTGTGAGTGACTGTTAGGTACAGGGATGGTTCAAAACCCATTTCTGAATACACCTGAGATTTTTGAGCTGAATATAGTGAGGAGAGTACAAAGTCCAGTTTGAGGTTCTAGCAGCTTGAGTCTCTCTCAGGATGGAGAAGAAGAAATGTGTTTGTGAAGGCTGTAAATAAGTTGCTGCCTCTGCTCTCTGTGGTATCTCTGTGTTCTTGGAAACTTAATTTTGGTTCATAATGTCTTTCCACATTATTCAGCCTTCTTGAAAAATAAACAAGTACATTAAGGAGAAGAATCACTCTCTCCGGAATAAATCACAGTTTTTCCCCATATTCTCTTTAGGCAGTAACGTGTGAATTGTCAGTGATTTTTCAAAGCACGGCAGAAAGCATCATGTCATCCTTCCCTTTTTCCATGTCACCCTCAAGGATTGCATTCAGCTTCAGGGTGACAGTACTTTAAGAGGGAGAAGGTACTTCTAACAGCAACTAGTTGGTATGACCTTTTTGGAGATGGATTGTGAGATCCCTCCTTTTCCAGAGAAGTTAATTCTGAGGGGTGGTTCAAAACAGTGATGCTTCTGCACATGGACTGCGTAAGTCTCCCTGTCCAAGTTTTAAAGGCTTCTCCTGCATGCTCTTCTAATTAGTTACTTTTCTTTATATAGTGTAAAGCAAGCCTAATGTACCTTGTTGTACTGAGCATGTAGTGAGAGGATAAAACCATAGGGCTTCTTGTTACCTTGGAACACGTCTGGCAGCCTTGATAAAAAGGGAATGCCGAACGGTGACATTTACAGAAATGTTCTGAAAAGACTTTGGCTTTCAGTTTTCTATTTAACCACATTCAACCTTTAGCTCTTGTGCTGATACCGTCTTGTAATGAAACATCATTTCCCTTCCTGCTTTGTTTTCCCTGCCAGCTTTGGAAACATGAGTGAGAAGGGATGCCCACTTGGGATGTACAAGGAAAGTTACCAGTGCAATTAGGCAGTGGAACTGCAGCCTGTTTATTTTGACATGTGGGGGTCTTGATTTTAAGTTGAGCATCAATGTTGGTTTCAATATTGTGAGTACAAAAAAAGTAGATGCAGCTATGTGCCCATGCTACTGCGATGTGGAGAGGTAAAGCACAGATGTAATCAGGTTGCTGCTGCTCCGTGGAAGCCATTGCAAATGCAAGTAGTTGCACGCAATTTCGAAGGTCATTTATAGAGTTTAAAGTTGATGGTCTTGGAGAGGTTACTAATATGCCATTTCTTTATTAAGGTCAGGGAAGGTGTTATAAATGGATAGCAATCTGATTTTTCTCTGTATCTGCACCTACTGTTTGTGGCGAAGAGTACTGAAGGAAGGAGAAGATGACCTCAACTTCTAAGTGACAGTACCTGCACAAACATTTATGTATAGTTTCATAAATATGCATGCAAGTTTGGGAGTTTGCTTATATTAAATTCATATATGGCTTGGCATGGCAAAAAAAATTACCCTGACCAGAGCCAGGTGAGTATGCCAGGGAATGGGAGGTTTGATGCATTTCTTCCTTGATTCACAGACCTTCCTGCAGGCTTTTCTCATGCGTGTGTGTATGTGCATGTGTTTTTCTGTTTTCAAAAATGACATGGATGGTGACACAAAACGTGTGGGGGAAGGATGAGGTCTTGTAAAGCTGTTTCCATCAGCACCCCCTCTACTCTTCTATGCATATCATAAGGCAGGGTATCAGAGGGATCGTGGTGTCCATGTGAGTGGAACTGGGAGCAGAAGCCTTTATCGGTGAAATGGAATGAGAATAAAATTGTATGCTGGGGCTGGAGATTGCTGTCCATGTGCTCCACTAGATGTTTTGTAATCTCACAGTAAGATTTGAAAATGCAGGCTGACTTAAAAAGTCTTACAAGCACCATAAATTCTCTTCAGAAGTATAATATGGTTTGGGAAAGACCTAGTATTTTTGAAAGCTGTTGTTTTGTGTGCTTTGTTTAGAATTTCTCTGCTACCAAATTCCCTATTTATTTATGAATAAGTTGGAAATCTGAAAGTCAACAAGTCCAAATGGATATTGAAACATCTGTGGCACAGAAGGCACAGAGAAGTAAAAACAAGGCTGATATGTTTATTCTTGTCAGCCTAACCCCATTCTTGTTCTCCTGAGATGTATAGGCAAGGGAATATTACTAGAAATTCCAGGACACTAGCAAATGATTTTGGGATTATGATTGATTTTTTTAAAAAACTTAAATGTTTTCAAGACTCAAGGAACCAAATGCACAGTATATATATGTATATTTTTTAATTCAGACTTTTTGTTGGTTTGCTTTTGGATTATTTTGTTTTTTAATTAGAGTTTGACATGCAGAAAGGGGGAAGAGAAAGCTCAAATTACTTTGGACCAGGACTTCAATGAGTGCAAATGATTTGTCATTTCTTAATTATGGCAATTTACACTAAGTTTCTGGATAAACCTGCTATCCTTACTAAACTACTGTTTTCTTCATGGCCCACTAGTGGGAAATCTACCTGTTTACACAATGGTATGTTTGCTTTCTTACATCATCTGCAACTCTATTAATACATCTGCTCATAAACTTCCCTTTAAACAATTTTAAATACATGTTTTGTTTCATTTTTTGTTTTGTTTGTTTGTTTGTTTGCTTTCCTTTTTTTGCCATATGTACTCTATTTTCCACAGGTTTTACAGCTGCCTGGTGAATAGTCAAGACTTCTGTGTCTCTTGTTTTCTTCCCCCAGGTGTTGCATAGGCAGAACTACTGCTGCTGTAGAGTTAATAGCTTCATCTGTAGGACACGGAGAGGTAGCATCATCAGTCTTCAGAGGGAGGTTGATAGATGGTGTTATTTCCAGTCCAGCCTGGTTATGTCAGATGTGCTGAGCCTGAGTGCTACTGGGCTGGTGGTTTCCAGATGTGCAAATGCTCACTGCATTGGCTGCCACTGGGAACTGTGCTGCAGGGAGTGCTCTTACCTTGTAGAAATAGAAGAAAAGATATGAAGAACCAAATCTGTCTTTTCATTTTGATTCCTTTAGCTGTTGTTATATAAACATGCTGTCTTATTTCCTCTCTCCCTGTCCCTAGTGATGATTATGTCTCCAAGTATTAAGCTGCCATTAAGATGCAGAAAGAAGTGGCATTTTTCTACAGTTTCTGCTACATCCTGATGATATATAAAAAGCCATACACTACCATTTAGTCCAAAGGCTAACAGATAAAAGTTGATGCTAGTACCATTTTAGCAGCCACTGTGGTTCACTTACATGCCGTAAAAGAGCTTTGTATAAATAAGCACGTGGAGACCTTCCTTAACTCTGCTACCATTACTTGTATTGGTGGGTTGTACAGACTACAGTAGTTCTTAAAGGTGTACTGCAGTTATTCCTCTGAAATCCCATGATCTATTATATGGGAAGGGTATTAATGACTGCAGTATCATGTTAACGATGTTCTCCATCCATGGAAGATGAAGTCTTCAAGTGTATGTGCTATATAGGATGGAAATTCATTATTCTGAATAATCATTGTTAGATAAATATTAGATCCCTGTTGTTTCTCATTCAGTACCCCATTTCCCTGATAATAAGACCTAGCCCAAAAATAAGCCCTAGCATGATTTTTCAGGATTTTTGAGGATGCTCGAAATATAAGCCCTACTCCAAAAATAAGCCCTAGTTACAGTTCATTAAAAAAGTTAAGTTAAATAGTGTCCAGGCAGCTATCCATTTAAAAAAGTAAATATCTTTTGGAGCAAAAAATGCTATAAGACCCTGTCTTATTTTCAGGAAAACAGGGTAGTATTTTCAATGCTTCATTAAATGGCTTCTCCTTCTAGGAATATTAGACTTCTGTCAAATTTGGAATTCTAGTTAATTAGAATGTGTTTGAATTTTACAGTTGAGAGATTTTAGGAATAACATCTATGTGCTGTCTTATTTCCTGATTATCATCAGATACTCTAGTTTCTAATATTGAGTGGCATAGCTACTAATTGGAGTCCTGAGAGAGGGAATATCTGTTGTTGTAGTTACTGATCTCGTTGAAGTGTGGTCATTGGCAAATTGTCATCTTTTTCAAGTGATGACAAAACATGTTGAAAGCAGTTGAAAGCTATAGGTTTGCCTTGTTGAGCCTTATCTTTGGAATGGAGGTCTAGTAGGATGAATTTTTAAAAATCAATCAATTCTCCCCAAAAAGCATGTTTTCATAACTTAGTAGTTATTGCTGCTGTATTTAACTCCAGAGAGAAGGCTTCTTACTATTGACTTGCAGATAATTAGGAGCTCGGGTTTGCTGACACTCAAAATTTCACGTGCAGTTCAAGTGATTAACTGGAATACCTGAGCCTCTCAGTTCTGAACACTGGATCAGAAACCTCCTCAGCCACTGACACTCTGGTTCTGCAAGTGAACATGGCACTTTATAAACAACTACAGGAGAAATTTTTTGTCCCACAGCCTGCAATAAAAATCTGCAGTACTGGGCTGTCAGCCTCTGTACTGCATTTTACAAATGTGTGGTGTGGTGTTATCTTAGAGTGTAAAAAGAAAACTGGAAGTGAGTAGCTGGCAAAGGAAGCCTGAAAGAAATAATAGCAATAAAGAAAGCAGCACAATAAGAAACCCTGTTTAGGCTTTCTAAGCAGAGGGAATGGCATGAAAAGAGACTAGAGTGCATAAGCAAATAACATCCCTGGCAGGTGGTAAGAAAAGTGGCAAAGCATGGATGAGCATTTAGTTGGAAATGATGCTGTGCAAGCACCAGCATGTTTGAACCTTGGAAGTGAGAAGGATGTGAAAGAAGCAAGCAAGCAGCAAATGGATTTGAGGAAAAATGTGATGGGCTGCCTAAGAAATAGGGAAAAGAAAGCAGATGATGTGCAAGTTAGATGTCTGGATGGTTCTTCACAAAGCATATTTTGTTTGAGGTTACTCTGCTTTTATTGGAGAAATGCAATGGATGGTTGTTTGGCATTAACTGGAATCTGGAAAGAAAAAGGGTCTATAAAAAGTTACCTCATCCTTAAGTAAACCTAGAATCTGCACAGATTGTAGATTTAGAGGATTGTTGATAATAACATTCAGCTGCATTTTCATCCTCAAATCTTAGCGTGGATGCCAGTGTGGGTTTTTTTGGAGTACAGCAATGAGATTTACAGTATACCATTTATTGCTCTTCAGCACTCTTGCTTCTCTCTACCTTCAGCTCCCTGTGTGGTACAAGGACGTCAGCAATGCAATGTGCAGTGCCTGGTCAGCAACACTGTAGGGTGCAGCTGGAACTGTACACGTGGCAAATGCAGACATTTGAAAGTCCATTTTTTCCTAAATAGGGCCTTGATGTTGTTTTGTTTGGAATTAATTTCATTGAAGTAGGTCATTCAAGTAATCATCTCATGGTACTCCTATTCCATAGAGTTCTTCAAAACCGGTAACATTTCAGTATGTAAAAGGGATGACCTGTATTTCGCTTCACCCATTTCTTTGAATTGCAGTTTCTTTTCGGAAAGTTACAAGCATTACAAGAATGATCCAAATACAAGTAATCTATGGGAAATACCTGTATTCAAAGAATGTTTCTTTCCTGACTTCTCCTTGAAAATGATAATTTTCAATAAAATGAAACTTCCTGGTACCAAAAAGCTTTCAAACCTGGAAAAATTGCAATTAGTATTTCTATGAAAGGAAGTTTCATATTTGATTTAGCAACATTTTACTTCCTTAAATACAATATTTTTTGCTGAATTACTTTTGAACCTCTAATAGAATTAAACAGGATTTCAACTCAGTTATGAACTTTATTTACCGGAAGTTCATTAGAAGCGTGTTAGGGAAATTTTTGCTTCCTTTGTGTTAAAAGTCTAAAGTGTTCTTGTTCCCAGGATCCCTTTGACTTTCCCATTTGGTGCGCACATTCAGAGCAGAACCTGTGTTGTTTTGTGTTGTGGTTTTTGCTCTTCAAGAGCCCAGCTTCAACAATCTCTGCATTATTCAGACCAAAATAAGCTTGTTCTGTTTTGTTTTGTTTTTAAGGGGGGAAGAAAAAGAGATGAAAGAAAGAGCAATGCAGGTGGGAAAGTAGTCATTGCACACTTCAGGAGGGCATTAAGTGAAGAGAGTTAAAAGATGACTGGATTTGTGTTTCAGGTTTCTCCATGTGAGAAGTGTCGCTGTGAAGCCAATGGTGAGGTGCTGTGCACTGTCTCGGCTTGTCCCCAGACGGAGTGTGTGGATCCGGTGTATGAGCCCGATCAGTGCTGCCCTATCTGCAAAAACGGTAAGCGACGGCTGCAGAACTAGACGGGGGCTTCTGTCAGAGAGATCCAAGTTGCTCTGCTCTGGATTTGAAAAATAATTCAAATATTTTCCTTTTTCACCAGAGATGGAATAGAGTTGTCTATGGGTGGTGTGTTCCCAGTGTGGGGAGCCAGATCTTCCCTTAACTGCGGTAGACTCGATTATGACCTACAGGGATTTTTGTTACCCAGGAGACAATTAGGGTGTTAATATCAGAGATTCATGTAGCTTCTGAATATAAATTTTGCATGAACTCATTGTGGATGTGTTTTATGTAGGCACACAAAACAGAACTCAGGCTCTTCATGTTATCTACCTTTCAATGTGAGCATTAAAAGTTACTTTTGTTCTCCCTTCTTATTTGTTCCCCTTTCAGAGATTCTTCTTTTATTTTTTTTTTTCCTGAGGCGAATCAAATGTACCTTATTGAGCTCATTTAATTTTCATAACTAAATGAATTAAACTCCCAAGTTTAATTGAATATTTTTCGTAACTAAATTAGACAGAAAGTCTTTCTACTCCCACCAAGGGCTTGCATTAGATCAAAGTCTTGGTCTATTTAGAGGAAAAAATTACATGACACACTAGCTCATCACTTATAAAGAAGAAATGATAATTTATTAATAGAAATGAAAGCTGCAAAATCTCAAATGAAATTATATTTAAAATGAAAAAAGACATTTAAAAATACTCAGATAATTTCCAGCCATATGTTATTTCTCTAGAATAGGTAGGTTCCATTATATTAGCTGAAACAAACCGATTGAAATTGTGGAAAAGCTAGGGGAGGAGAGAGTGTACAGCATATGCTTTCCAAAAATTCAACAGTAGATGACAAGGGATAGTTAATTGCATCAGTGGAGTTTCATTTGTATGGGTATAAAGGTAATTGCTTCACATCCCTTAACTGGTTGGTACAACCCTGTAGGAATTTGTTCTCAGCTGTACAGCTTAAGGGCACTCTGCCTTTGGAGATGAGGACAGGCAAATTTTGAGGCATTTAGTGGCAGTTCCTGAAAAAGGCTGAATTTGGGAGCTGGTAATGTGATAGCTAGCCCGTCCAGAGGATCCTTTAGCACTTGTTTGATGGCAAGAGCTTTCCGACGTGATCACAGGCTTTTTGTGTGCACCGTGCTCTGCATCAGTTTCCAGGTCACGGTGACTCTTGGTGGGCAAAAGGTCTGTTTTCAGTAGTAGGCATGAAGTTAAACATAATGAAGTCTTTGGAATCTTTCGCACTGAATTTCTCCGGTAGTGTTAACACTGAAGCTGGATCGACTTTACATTGGTGCACATTCTCCCACAAGCATCGACACAATGTGCTGCAGTGGCCATCTCCCAGCAGTGCTTGCCTTTGGATTGAGGAGGTGCAGCAGTGCCGGGCTTGGCTTGCATGTTCACATAGATCCCTCAACATGTTTCCCAGAAATGGAGGCTGTTTAAAAAATTGTGCATAAACATGCCTTGGTTATGAGGAGGCTGCCCTCTCTGAGTGCTAGAGCTGAACTACCCAAGTTCTGCCTGTTGGAAAAGGGTGGCCTTGTCCTCAGCATCTGAATCCCCAGATAAATGCATATTCCTAGGGTACATCCGTAAGCTGGCATCCCTGACCCAGTTTCAGACCAAGGTGACCAGAGCTGACTGTTTCCAGTGAGCTGTACTGTCACTTCTCTGCATGTCAGAGAACTAAGAGTGGCTTTCCTTGTTAGCTTTTAGACAAGGAAAAAAGCCATTAACAATAACAACAAAAACAGGATAGTTCAGAACCAGCTTGAATTTTCTGGTTCAGCAGTTTCAGTATAGCATCACAAAGAAATTTCTGAAGAATCTTCTCCATCTGGGGAGTGCGTTTAAAAAATAATATCAGGCTATTTGCTTTCCAATCTTATTTTAAAGTATGGGACATGTGCAGTATGCAAGGAACTTCAGTGAATTGCTGAATGTTTTTAATTAGGTTGGAGCAAAAACCTACCGAGCAGGAAAGCCTAGCCTGCCTCGTCCCCTCATTTTCAAGCCTACTGGAACAAATGTGCTGTGAATGTGAGTCAGGGAAACAATCATCACGTTGTGCTTCAGGGTTGATACTTGCAGCAATGACATCAAAGACATCGTGTTAGTGACCCAAGAGAGCTTGGGTGATGTACAGGGAGCTCAGCCGCATAACCTGAGTGGTGGAAAAGGTGGAGCTGTGGGAAGTGTATAAGTGGGGTAACTGCCCTCGTGCTCTTCATTCTGCCCTTGGTAGAGCAAGAAGGGGTGGGAGGTGAGGTTTGGGTTCTCTACGTGTGCTGACATTTGTGTGTTAGAAATGCACAAGCTCCAGCTCAGATTTCCCTCCATTTTCTGGCACTCTGTAACTGATAAGACTTTCCCAGTTTGCCTGACCTTCAGATTGCGGGTGGTGAACCAACGGTGTCAGGGCTAAGCAACTACATCCATCACTGGTAAGACCACATACAAATGCCTGATTAAGAATTATGCAGGAGATCTGGTGAAAGCCTGCCATTATTAGAAATGAATGAATTTGGTCTCTTGGCAGGTGTGAGACACATTGTGTTATCCCTTGTGGGAAGGAGTCACTGTAGTTCACTTAGCCAGCCTGATTACGCAAAAGTGCTGGCAACCTTTCAGATGAGGGATGGAGAAGTAACTGTCCATCAGGCTTACACAACGTAAGAAGTAGTGAATGGAAAACTTTCAGAGTGAAGAACAGTCTTATATATATGATTTAATAATCTTCTGTATCACATCCTGACTTTCAAGAAGAAGCCTAGATACTTCCATAGCTGAAGATGTTTTCTTCTTTGTGAACAGGGACAGGGAGTACTTCAAAGAAGTATGTGCTCTGAACAGTAGTCTATGGAAGGGATAAAAGGTGACACCTCACTGAGAAAATCTTGGGCTGAGGGGAATTCTCTTGCTTTTCATGTCTCAGGTCACTCCAGCTAAGGGAGCAGTTTCATGTTTGCATGCCCTGCAAGGAAGCAGGGTATGGACAGATGGGGATGGAGGAGAGACTTTCTTCTTGTGTGGGTTGACATGTTGAGCTTCATGCTTTCAGTAAATAAACAGCAGCAGCAACAAGAAAAAAAAATCCAGAAAGTTAAATCTGACTTCAGAGAGTTGCATTAAGTAACACATGCCCAATTCATATCTCCATCCTACTTTACAGTATTAGCAACGTTGTTACTTCTGTGGAAGCTGTACCTGTTCACAGCAATATCAATAAGCTCAGAATTGGGTACAGAGAGTTATGCAGTTTGTATAGAATGAAGGGTAGGGATAATTGGCATACAATTCCCTTTCTGTTAGGAAAAGTCTGTGCACTTGTCACTGATTCATTTGGGGCAGTGGGAGGGGTTAGAGGGTAACACTGAAAGTGAATTATCATGGTAGATTAAATTACCTTGGTTGTCTGTTCCACTTCTGTTTCCAGTATTAGAGCCCTGATAGGCGTACACAGCTGAATGCCACTTTGCCTGAAGCGTGTGGCTGCAGAGCAGTCGGTGGAGTTAAGGGGTGGCTCTGCTCCAGCCAGTGTCTTTGCAGGAGGATTAAATCCACAGCCCACACGGAGTCTGGAAGGGGAGGTGTGGTTGCTGGATGAAAAAACATTTTGTTCTAAGGTCCTCGAGAGATTTTTGTTTCATTATATGGCTGAAAGATTGTCCCAGATAAGATGAAGCTGATCCTGGTGCGTTCCTAGCATTTATCTGTCTGTGCATCAGTGTTGTTTCTGTGTCTGCAGTAGGGAGAGCTGAACTTCTCCTGTCAGTGAAGGGTTGTAGCTGCCCAGTCGTAAAGAAAAGCATTGATGCCAAGGGGTCATGTGTGTCCACATGTCTTGTCTGTTCTCACTGGCCTTGCAATAGGGAGACTTTACTCTGGACATAGTCATCTCAGGTGTCTTAGGCAGGATGCGTCAGGACTTCATTTTATATTTAGGTTCACAGTTACAGTTGAAATACATGCATCATGTGGTTGAAATGGTGGCCACTAGTAGGGTGCAGGTCATCTAGCATGATGTGGCCAGAGACGGTGAATGATCATGGTTTTGCATACCAGTACTGTGAGGTTGACTCACTGGAACTTGCTTTAGTACCTTTATGTACAATTACAATATTTAGGCATGGAGAGACTTGAGAGTGTCTGTGAATGGCATGTGGGGACCTCCATCTGTCCGAAAGAGGTCCAGGGGGGTCAAAAACCTGATAAATACTGGCAGAGCTGCTGTCTCCTTCTGTGACTGTTGTTACATCAGGACTTTGTCAACACAGGGCTTGAATCTATTAAAATATGTTGCTGGTCGAGGCAGTACCATAGTCCCTGTGAACTGTTATGCCTCTAAAATCCAGGTGTAGAGAGGGTTTGTTGGGCTGAGTGACCTGTGCAGCCATAACAAGCCTGAGGATGCTTATTCCAGGTGGATATAGAGAAGCTGCCCCTTGGCAGTGAGCTGACTTTGCTCTTGCGTACAGCCCCAACTTGGCTCAAGCACCATAGAGAATCTGACCTGTAAAACTGAATGTCTTTCTGCAGTGTGTTTAAATAAAATATGATATTCCTTTGACTGTATTTGCCTTGATCTCAGCGATGAAGAAAATATCATAATGCTGTCTAGGTAGAGGTCAAGGAAGGACTATTGCAAACATCAGGAATTTAAGCTGCTGTGAAATTTAAATAAACAGTGCCTTTGATTGTCCTCTCCTCCTCATTCTGTTTTTATTTTAAATGACTTTTTCAGTCAAGCTTTGGCAGCTAACTTATATATAGGAAGACCCAGAAGTTTTAAAGCCTGAGAGTGGTTCTTCAGTCTGCATTAAGGAAGGGAACCAATCTGGTGGTCATGGCGGTCTCTTCTAGATGTAAAACACAGGAATCATAAGATGATTGTAAAGTCTAGTTTCTAAGATTGAAAAAGTATTTCATTTATGAAAAATGGATTTACGTTAAAAAATAATAACCTAATGAACATGAAATCACTTTGAGTAATCCCATTTCCACCCATACTGTGTGCGCCAATATGATTTGTTCCCTTCTGATGTGTTTAGTTCAAGCATTTCAATGCCGGTGTATGTATGGTAGTATTTGTTCCATGCTTCTGTGTGCATGAGTTGCTTAACAAAAACTTCTGCACAAACTTCACAGAATCACAGAATGGTTGGGGTTGGAAGGGACCTCTGGAGATCATCTCAACCCACCTGCTGAAGCAGGTTCACCCAGAGCAGATTGCACAGGAATGTGTCCAGGAGGGTTTTGAATGTCTCCAGAGAAGGAGACTCCACAACCTCTCTGGGCAGCCTGTTCAGTGCTCTGGCACCCTCAAAGTAAAGAAGTTTCTCCTCATATTCAGATGGAACCTCCTGTGCTTCAGTCTGTGCCCATTGCCCCTCATCCTATCGTTGGGCACCACTGAAAGGAGTCTGGTCCCATCCTCTTGACACACACCCTTGAGATATTTATAAGCACAAATAAGATCCCATCTCAGCCTTCTCCACAGGGCTGTTCTTGATCCCTTCATCCCCCAGCCTGTATTGATACCAGGGGTTGCCCCAACCCAGGTGCAGGACCTTGCACTTGGCCTTGTTGAACCTCATGAGGTTTGCATGGGCCCACTTCTCAAGCTTGTCCATGTTCATCTGGATGGCATCCTGTCCTTCAGGTATGTCAACTGTACCACTCAGCTTGGTGTCATCTGTAAACTTGCTGAGGATGCATTTGATCCCACTGTCTATGTCATTGATGAAGATACTGAATAGTACTGGTCCCAGTACAGACCTCTGAGGGATACCACTTGTTACTGGTGTCCATCTGGATATTGAGCCACTGACTGCTACCCTCTGGATGCAACTATCCATCCAGTTGCTCATCTACCGAACAGTCCACCCATCAAATCCATATCTCTCAAACTTAGAGATAAACATGTATATTTTTTACTTTTTTTTCACCAGGAAACCATAATGCTTTCAATTGGGAGTTCTGTTGTCAAAAGGCAGCAGTAAGTGTCCCTGAGTGTGTAGCATCCCGTCGTTTTGCTCAGACACATGAGGACAATCAGAAGTTATAATAGTGTTTGCTATTTAAAGTGGTACTTTGTACTTAAGTAGAAGGATGTAGAAGAGCCTATTAAAATATAAAAGCAGTGCATCCTATAAGCTTTCCAGAACCCACTTGCCAATATTTTCTCATTACAGCCTGCTATAGTGAGCCCGAGAAGCATTTCTTCGGCAGTCAGTTTTTCTCCTCTTACCTGATACTGCAGGCTTAACTCATATATCACAGCTAAATTCTGCTGTATCAGTCACTTTCATTGCAGCTGTTTGCAGGGGCTGTCACTTTACTGTGAGTTGAAGCGAAAGCCAATGATGATGTGCCCCAAACTGTTATTTAGCAGTGACAGTCCCAGGTGAATGTGGGAAACAAGCTGTCAGCTCCTTGTGGTGGAGTCAGAACTTCAGTGTGTCGTGGTTCCTGGGTTCTTAAAAGATGTTTTACTTCAGCTCCAGGAGCAAAAAGATGAAAATGCTCTCTGTATTGATAGAAAAAAAGAAACACTTAAATCCTTGGATGAGGGGAGAAGGAGAAGAATAACTTTTCTGACAACATTCATGTGTTAAAAAAAAAAGACAGGGAGAAAGGGGTCTGATGTACCATATGCTGCTCACCGTGGCATTTTGACGTATCTGCCATCCTGTCTAGTCCTGGATGCTGGTCTGGTGCAGGCAGGAAGGTGCCTTTGTGCTAATATCCACCAGGGTACTGGGGTAAACAGTGTGGTAGTGATTGAATTGTTTTCCTTGACAGCATCTCTTTTACACAGAGACGCATTTGGGGGTTTGCTTGTTTCCTAGTGAAACAGTTAACCCATGCTCCTCAAAATGAAGTCATCAGTCGCTTTGGGTTTTTGCTTGTTTGTTTTTTAAGTTCTTCATATAAGAATAGTCCGAGTTTGTACTGCAGTTTTATTTACACACATACATGGAGATAGGTAAGATGTTAAAAAAAAAATCCTGGAGCTCATGTGGTGCCCCCTTCCTCCTGCACACACTGCCCCCAGCATTCGTTCTTTGCTGTTCAAAGAAAGTTAGAAAACTAACATTAAGGGAGTTAAAGTTTTTCCTACATCCAGTCTTGTTCTTTATGTTGTTCATTAGATAAAGTATTCCCAGTGTTAACTTTGCTCCCCCATTCTGCTATTGCGTGTTTGTTTTAATTTTGTGTGTGTCTCTAATTGAAATTGTGGCGAAGATTTGGAGGACATGTACGATTCCAAGGTCTAGAATACTTATGTGCATCTGGATGTATGCTATATCCTTGGAATAATACTCCCTATCAGCAGAACACTATAGTATTTGATAAAATTATGAGCTCTTAGATTCTGAAACCCTGTCTTGCTCCAGATGGAGTTACCATTGGTTAATGTATTACCCCATGTCAGCTGAGACACTGTCTCTGTCCACGTGAGCTCTCAGTTGTATTCTTTGCAGATAATCCTGTTTGTAAACAGAAACTGTTTACTAGATAGGTGCTACAGCGATACAGTAGTAGGACTACATGGCTGATTAGTGTTTTGCAGTGTGATTAAAAGGAGCAATGAAGAGAGATATATACCTTGTGTGTTTTGCTTGGGCTATTTCATTGTGTTAAATGAGGCATCCAAGAGTCTGCGTGGGTTTGAGGGGAGGTAGAGGCTTATATTGAAGTTTTGTGGTATGTTAGTATATTGGCAGTGCATCCCTCTGATGATGAATGATATATTAGAAATCTCCTTTTACTTGTAAGAGCAATGTAATTTTCTGTGCTTATTTGTCACAGGAAGTTAAGGTTTAGGCATTGAGGAAGATGCGAATTGATCTAGGTGACTTACTGATTGATGGAAGCAGGGAACTGGCTGATTTCATTAAACTTCATTTCTTGATCCTTTGCTCTTCTATGGTTTGTGCTTTACAAACATTATGGCCTTTCCACACAGTGCAGGATTTCTAATGCAAGGTCTGCCTTAACTCCTTGTAACTCCTCATTCTTTGGGAGATGTCTTAGCTTTTGCATGAGCATGACAGCAATCTCAGAAGTTTTCTTCCAGTCCTGTTCCAACTGCATTTGAAAATGAAGTACAGATTTGATGAAGACCAGGAAAACCTGTTTCCTTTCCTGACATCAGTTTGACCAGTGGCTGATTGTATGCCTCTGCCTGTGTTGGGAAAAGGGTCTTGAAAGAAGAGGACTGATAGCTAAAAAGTCTTTGATATTTTTAATTAATATTTGTAAAATCACACTGCTCGTTTTTCTTGTTCTAAATAATGTCTTACTGTTTCAAACTACTACACTGGGGAACTCCCCTACACTGTGAGCTGTGAGAGTCCTGAATTAAGTCCCTGACCATTACCTTTGCCCAGCAGGTCAAATGTCTTTATCAACTGATGACTCAAGTGCTTTCCTAATTTAAAACCTTGATCTTTAAGTTAGAAGCAGCTTTTACTTTGTGAACCTTTGGATTGCTTCCATGGGGGTAATTATCCACGCCGTTTTGATTCCTTGAGCATGTTCAGCTGTCCAGCAGTAACTAAAAAAAAAAAAAAAAAAAGAAAAGAAAATAACAGTCTTTAAGTAATTTCTTACCTTCACCAGCACAATTTCCATAATGATTAACATTCCAAAGCTGATAGACGACCAAAAACTTTGATTACTCCTTCCATTTAGGAAAACACACTAACGTTTGTGGCTTTTTTTTTCCTACCTTCACTGGTGCTAGTTAAATTTTAATTAGAGGAGTGGCTTCCCACTGGTAAACATTGCTTTCTTCTAAATGCCCCATTCTTTGGCTGAGTCTTCAGCTCTGTTTGCTTGTTTCTGCCGGTAGCCCTTGAATGGAGGGCCTATTAAAATGTTACACACATAAATCCAACTCACCTTACAGTATTGTAGATTATGAACATTTTTCTCCTGCATTATTTCTCCTTGAGCTGCAACACATGACTATTGCATGCTGGTTACTGACCACCTTTCTTTGAAGTACTTGCAAGCAGCAAAACGCACACTCTTTATCACCTGTGGAAAAGATATGTGTATCTTCACTGCGTGCTCACCCAACACATGATTTAATTTTTTTTCTTTTACAATGGAATTGATCAGATGGAGCAGTGGCAAGAAGAAAAGAACAAACAGTGTATTGTAACAGGACTCAAATTACTGTTTGGTGAATAGCATTGAATAAAGAAGATCTATATCCAAGCAATTGCTTTTGGGCCTCTTGTGTATGAAATGCTTGCCAGCAGCGTTATCTCCTTTCTCAAAGGTAGTTCCACAAGAGTGTGGTGTTAATTGCTTTTCCCAGAAAAAGTGAAGGTTTTATTTCTTATACTCCCAAAATAGTTCCTATTCCTTTCTGATAGTATGATTTCAAAGCCCATGGAACATTTTGAGTTCTAAAGAGAGGTCACTGGTTAAGCTAGGCAGTTTTGAGGGAGACAGGCAGTTGGTGAGTCCTATTAAAGACAAAAGAGAAAGCAGGAGTAGTGACTGTTAATAATATCTTACAACACCAAGTAATAAGACAGCAGAATGGTAAATGAAATTCAACAAAACCATATGTCAGGTAGGGAAAGAAATTGCTTGGATATTTTGATGACCTCTTGTTAAGATTTCTGCTAAGTAGTTTTAGTTAAATATCAATGTGAAATGCTGTATGTAAACATCTGTCAGGCTTCATTAAGAAAAGCTTCCGTTTATTAGAGGTATGCTATTATATAAAGACTGGGTCCTCCCACCTGATTTGTGTAATCTGTGTTTGCTGAGCACTCAGCAAGAAGAGGTTGCAGAAGTACAGAGGAGAGCAGCAAGAGATCTGAATATTCCCCTGTGAGAACAGATGAGGTCTCTGGGAGTGATAGCACATGAATTAAAAATTGTGTGATAAAGTGTGATACTGGGAGAGAGGGATAGTACCAATGAAAATATTCCCTGTGCTGACAATACAAAGTCAAGGAGAAGCAAGAAAATTGAAAGACATTGTACATAAGAAAGTCTTTAATGCAGCATGTAATTAATCCATGAACATACTGTATAAGACAGGTCTAATACCCAATGTCCTATGATTAAAGTAAAAATAATATCTTTGATAAAAGAAATAAAACACCTTAACCTAGCCATGGTGAAACTGCTTGGGCCATAGAGCCTAGTAGAAACCTGCTTATAGGAGTTCATTTTCACATGACCAGAAATGCAACATTATTGTTTCCTAATGTCCACATCTTAGAATTTCCTTTTTGAACTGCCTCTTTTTAAAACACTTTGCAGAAAAATGGTTAGGCTGTCTTGACTTTAGCCTAACCAAACCCATCCTGTAAATACATGGACCTTCTTGTTAAGGCAAGAAGACAAACCCGATTAAGAGATCTATAAAACAGCAGCAATTCTTTCCCCACACAACCATTGCACAGTCATTGTGGTGTGTGCTGGAACACAATAGCACGTTACTCAGTACATGCAGATGATGGTGAAGAGACCTAATGAGGATGTCTTTTGACATGGTCTGCTTTCAGCTATTCTGTCAAACTTTATTTAAATGACCTAAAGGTAGGTCACCTATAAATTGCCTGTGTAATAGCTTTGCATACTGTCTAAGATTTCTGAGATTGGTCCAAGGACTCTCTGTAGTTACAGTTCATGTGTGTTTAATACAATCTACTGAAGGGCTAATTAAGAAAAAAGGCTCGTAAGAAAAATAAATTATAGCATTTTATGGAGTTATTTGTTATGTCAATGTGATAGAGAATGTGCCACCCCACAATGGAAAGCTCATTATTTTCCTGCCATGGCAGCTTGCTAACCTGATGTATTGCTAATGAACAGTTTAGATGGAGGTTTGGCAGCCCCTAACATGAGCAAGTGATTGTTTTTAAGACCAGTTCATACTGAAGCTGAGGTCCAAGCCGCATAAGGATTATGACAATTTAGAGGCAATTTTGCATCTATTGTTTAATGTATATATCTCGCTCTCTTCTCCCATAAATATTTAAACCTAATTATACATGTACATCCCTAAGCACTCATACATACAGCTGGAATATGTGAGGAAGTCCAGTTACCTAGTTTGTAGCCTAAACATTAAATCTGCAGGTTGGGTTTTGATTTCAGTATGCTTAAATAAGGCATGTTTTCCTTCTCCCGTGGCTGTCGTGTTTTGCTGTGATTAGGTAAGCTGCTAAAACATAGAAGAGTCATCAGGTCCAAGCACTGAAAGGAGTGAGGTCCAGGTGTGTTGCCAAAGGCTGCCTGGCTCGCTGGCAAGCAGGCGTTGATCAAGTGCACTGTTTATCTGCTTGTGGTGTTGAAAAACAACCGCTACCTTGATTTTTCATGCTTGCAGCTCATGCAGCAGACAAGTTTTATCTGTTGTGCAGTTTTCGTTATGAGCAGGTGATGTATTTGTCAGTATGAGAGAACTGCTTAATTTCACATCAGTCGAGTGTTTAATCTTCAGACTTCTTAGTTAAGTTTGTTCTGACAGCTGATTCTTTCCAGTCAAAATGACTGAAGAGTCAAGTCACTTATCTGGAAATACATGAGTTTGTTTTTGTGCCTAGGTATGACTGATTTGGCTTTTCCTCTGAGGTTTCTTGTGGTGCCTGCTCCCTCAGGGCCCTAGGACTCTCTCGCAGCTCTGCTGCTGTCTGTGCAGTCACCTGGCTACGGCTGTGCACCGAAAAATGCTTTTGTGAAAATTCCCGTGGTATCAGCTAAGTGGAAGAGCAGTCTAAAAACCTTTACAGTCGTTGAAGCATGTTTTGGGGAGAGCAGAAGTTCTCTGGACTCTGTTTTTTGAGGACTGCTACCAGAGACAAATATTCGGGATGGATAGGTGACAGAAAGTGAAAATCTCCCCTGACACAAGTTGTGTTAGTGTAAATGAAATACATGGATTACAACATTAGGACAACGTAAAAGGAAACTCACTCGTATTTACCCCAAGCTGGGATGAGCTCTAAAGGTGGTTCTCACCCTTTCTAGCCTCCTAAGCGTGTTCTTTATACGTGTGTGTATACACATCTGTATATATATAATACATATGCTAGAGGGATCATCAGATACCATGCTTAGTGAAAGCACTTCCCACTTTTGAAACTCCTGTCTCGAAATGCTTCCCTGCAGTGGGCCGTAGCCGTCACTCACTTACTTCACCTTCCAGACATTGGAGACAAAATCTTAAGTAGGTCTGTAGCGACAGGGCAAGGGGTAATTGTTTTTAACTGAAAGATGATAGATTTAGACTAGATACAAAGAAGAAATTTTTCCCATGAGGGTGATGAGACACTAGAACAGGCTGCCTAGGGGAGTTGCAATGCCTCGTGACTGGAATTGTTGAAGGCCAGGTTGGATGGGCCTTCGAGCAACCTGTTCTAGTGGGAGGTGCCCCTGCCCATGGCAGGGTCGTTGGAATTAGGTAATCTTTAAGGTCCCTTGCAACCCAAACCATTCTATGATTATATTCTATGGTTCTACAATTCTGTTATGTGATTCCACATGCAAAGGCAGCAAGGTGGGCTGGGTACTGGTGTGCCAGCTGTAGCATCCTTACTGCTTTCTTGAGACAATGAGGTTGCCAACTTGCTGTAATGTACTCATCTTTCCATCTGGACTATATTAAAATGGATGTGTGTGTGAAATACCTGCTTCTGTCGGTACATAGACCATTACACCCTCGTTTTTCGGAGAAAGCTGCAGGAGTCCTGTACCAAGAGCTGCAAGGCTACTCTTCCTACAGAGTGTTAGAGAAGAGGTTGCCTTGGTGTTACAGTTCATGAGATGAAAGATGACGTTTTGTTTGGCTGCTTGTCATGTCACTAGTTGTGCCTACTTTATACTGTAATACACTTATTACAGTTGCAAGGCTTGAAATTTAGTGTTTGGTTTTTTTTGACTTTTCATCTTTTCAATAAATGAAAGCAGAGGTTTGGATTTAATAATGAAATTTCACCCATAATTCATCTGTGACTGTAACTAATACACATGAGTTGGAGGTCCCTCCTTGCCTCCATGCTCCCTGTGGTGGGTGTATCTATGGATTTGAGATGCAAGAGCAAGCTCTGTAATTAGAGCAGCCAAAGATGCGTTCCCAACTGAGCAGCTCCGTAAGACAGTAAATTCCCACCTATTGTCACTAGAGGTCAGTGTTAAAGTGGTATTAAGGTCACATATCTTCTTAGCATGTAGAGGATTGTCTGTAAATTCAGACCGTGGGTGGTTGTGGCTCAGGTAGGACTTGCATGAAATGAGTAAAATACTGAGCTCAGATAGTTGGGTTGAGTCATGTAATATATTCTTGTAACCCCGCTTGTTTTGATGGAGTGACTGCTGATTTACCTCCAGATAAATGACAAGATGATTTGATCTACTTTATTTTGTCTTCCCTCCCAGCTTACTTGCCTGATTCATAATTAAAAATCTGTGTTCCTTTTTAAATTTATGGGTTAGTTCATTAGCAGAGTTCCAATTGAATAGCTGTTAAAATAATTTTCAGCCAGGGGCTGGGAGCAGAAGTTACAGAGGTACTGTATCAATTCTGTTGTTATTTACTGTTTTCTGGACAGCAGCAGCTGATTACTTAGGAGGTAGTGTCCACAGGTGTGAGTGCATCTTGTGTGGAGTCAGAGACGTAAATGGTGACAAACTTCTTCACCAAAGCTCTCATTCTTTGGTGTAGTTCCCTTCAATCACCTTTGAATATCCCAGCCAAAGAAGAACTGTAGGCAGAGCTTGCTGCAAGTTGAATTTCAGTATTTAATTATTTTGCTTTTTTGAATATATGTGAGTTTTTTAAAATAAGGATTAGCTTTTGATACCAAATTTTTCCTTGTGGAAATAATGTATGTAGACATAAGTCTTAAATAGCAAGATGAATCTGTTCATGCAAGAACATCCAGTGTATGGCCAAGTGGAGCTGCGTCTTTGTGTTGGGGTATGTAGCATGTTTGTAGGCTGTACTCATAGCAAGCTTCTGGATAAACAAGATTTCTGGCCACCTGAGAATGCCAGACCACAGGGGTACAGGAAAAGATGGGGCTCTTGAGGAACTGGCGTTGTCTTTTGAATGAGAACTTCCCAAGCAGTTGGTCTTCAGGGTTGTGGTGTATGCCTTGTTCATGGCAGATTGTGCTCAGCAATAACTGGCACTGTGTCTAACCCTTCCTGGTTTAGGGCATCTTGGCAAGGAAAACAAATAATATGACATGACAATGCCTGAAAAATAACAGTGTAGCCTCATATAATTGAGATTATTCACCAATATGCGTTGGAACATTGTGGTATACATAGAGGAAGGAAATATTCACTTGATGGGGAAAGGAAAGAAATCTCCCTGATTTCGGGGAGAGCGCGTTGTCTCATGTGGCCTTTGTAACTCTAAAGTAATGAACTTATTTCCAAACATAAGATTATTTGATTATATTTACTTTTATAATTCCAGATAAAAGTGTTATTTAAATGGGTGTCATGCCTTCCATTTGTGAAAGGTGAAATGGCATTTTCATTTTGTGCTGTCTCAGAGCCTTGACTTCCCCAAAATTGTTTTAGTGTGACAAACCAGCCTCAGTGATAATTAAAGAGAGAATAGCTTAGCATAAATGCATATGTATGTACTTTCATCATTTTCATAGAGACAGCTGAGTAGTTCCCAGCAGTGCCTGTTTGCTGTAAAGAAAATTCAAGGAATACTGAAGAATACCCAGAACCCAGTGATTTTGGCCCTCGCGAGATACACCCACAGAAATACCAAGCTGCTGGATGAGCTAGTGTAGTTGGGTTTCCATGCATTGTTTGGGAGTTTGATAATATGACACAGATTTATTCAGTCAACCTCATATTCTGGGGTATTTTTGTTAGGCAGGTCAGTGATCTGTCTGAGCCTAATTATCCCATCTGGTGAGCACGCTTGAGGCACACAAGTTTCCTGCACTTCATCTGCACAAATAAATGATGTGGTTAGCATGTTATTTATTTATTGAGCTCTGACTGCTCTGCTGAACAGAAGCAAGGGTGTCTGCTGGCAGCTGCATTGCCCAGGGTAGCCTTAGATGTGGCTCTGGGAAAAGACTTGAGTTTGCACCTCCAGCTTAATGGGGAGAGCTGCTTCTACTGCTATGCTACTGAGATTCTCATTTTCATCCTGTGGTTTTTTTTGGCTCATTCTTTCAGTGTCCTCAAAGGACAGTTAAAAGTGGTGTACTGATTCAGAATTTCTTTTTGATTTTCAGAAGTTTCTTTCATTCTTCTGGCACCACTAGAGCATTAGGTGGACTTGTCAGAAAGACCTCCAGGTCTTCAAGCTGCAGCATCACGCAGCTAGCATTGTCCATTTTAAGTCTTTATGAAGACCTGCACGAGCACAATGTGTAGTCAGCCTAACCATCTCCAACACAGTTCAGCCACATGGTGCCTCTGTAATGCTTGGAAATAGTGTTGGAGAAGAACACTGGTGGAGCAAGTACCATGTCCGTGGTCATGAACACACTAGAAATGAATGACAAAAGGAAATGAACATGCTAACTGTTGGGTTATATATTAGCATTCATACTGCTAAAACCTTCCATTATTTCCTGGGGCATCCATTCAAAACGCCAGCCAAAATTAATGTGGATTACACTCAGTCAGTATATTTAAGCATTCACCAAGACTATGTGCAAAACCGAAATCTTCAGACTTCATTATTAATGAAGCTGCTCAGTCATATGCAATAATATAGATATATATTTTAAGACATCTATTTCCATGCTTTGTAATCCTATTTCAGTTCTGAGAAGAATGTAATGTAATTCTTGCTGGAAAAATGTTTTAGATAAATCTATGAATTCATTTGAAGCTGTATGTCCTTTATCTGCTGCCAAGCTCTTTCATTAGTGGCTCTCGACAAAACAGTGCTATGTAAAAGGTGACAGTCAAACTGATAAAAATCCAATTTTCTTTATTTAACCAGAAACAGGTGTACAGTCTATGTAGTTTCTCTCTGAGTTTTGAGACTGCTGTCAGGATTGAGATAGGTCTATAGCTATCAGGTTTGCAGCTTGAATTCTGTCACTGGCCATTTTCCCACTAGTATGAACTATACCTATTAGCAGAGGCACAGAACAAAGCTGTGCCAAAGTGTGATAAAGGTTATATGAACTAGAACAATAAAAGAAAGCAAAATATTACTGTATCTCAGGAACATGCTGATAGATAGAGGTTTTGAAAAACTCATAAGGAATGGGATACTCAAAGGAAAAGTTTGCTTTGTTTTCTTTTCTCTGCCTCTGTCTAGAATAATTTCATAAATCAGTAAAACAGTGTGCTAGCCCTTGTTATGTCTGTTTGTAAATGTGGAGACTTGTAGAGAGAGGAAACCCATCTCTTCTGGTGCTGCAATGAAAAAGTGGGTGCTTTTTCTAGTACAATCATTGAAATGCAAAATGTTTCAACAATAAGCTTATTGTTCCTTTGTTTGGAAGATAGCTGGGAAACTAAGTCTGGGATACCTTGGCTATAGAACAAAATAACATTATTTTCTTTTCTGATAAATTTGATTTGGTACACTGGTCCCGTAAGCAATTATAAGTGCACATATTTTTTGATTATCTAAGCGGATCTTTAATTCTGCCAACATCTTAGTTCAAATAGCGCTTAAGTGATTTAAGGAAAGGAGATGGAAGGCATGGAAATGAGGAAAAAATTAGAGTAAAGAATGAAGAGGAAGAAAGGGTGGAGAAGGAGTCAAGAAAGATATGAGAGGGAGAATTAGACTACAGCACACTGAAGTAAAAGGTTGTGTACCCATGGAGAGGTAGGCGAGAGGCACTCTTAATTGCAGCCTGATGTATGTTCCTGTTATCTGTGTTTGGAGAAGAATATACCTGGCCACAGGGTCAAGTCCAAATGTTTGCAAGTGAAGAATTAGGGAGTACGAGGCATGGGAAGCAGAGCCATGGTAGCCGTATATTCTTGCACAGACCTTGCATCTGCTCGGCTGGCTGTAGCCTCGCGAGACAGACGGGAGCAAACTGCACAGTCTGAGCATCTCTGTCTTCCCTGAATCCGTCTTGCACTCCTGCGAGCACCAGATTTATTTCATTGTTTTAATCATCCTCACCAAAGTCATCCATCAGCGTTTTAAAACTTTCCTCCTAGGACAGGAGCTAAGCAGCCATTTTATTGATGAGCTTATTGAGATTTTAAATGCATCTGACAGTGGCTTTCATCACAGCACAGTTCTGTTGTGTTGGCAGGAGAATTTTATCTAAAATATATGAAACAAATGAAAAAAGGCTTAGCACAGCTAAATGTTTATTAAAAAAAAAAATTAGAGAAGTTGCTGGTAGTGTGGAGTCAGTAGAAGCACTGGGGAATTCAAAAAATAGAACTATTAGCTGAAAATTCATTGGGCTTTTTTGCTGTTTTTTTGTTTGTTTGCTTTTAATTAGTTATTGCCTTTAGTCATAATAGATTTTTCATGACCTTGGAACTAATTGTGAGCAGCAGAGGAACTTAAGGAAAGATTGAATGATTTCACTTCTGAGTTGTTTATCCTGGGTAAACAGACATGATGTTTTTCCTTGTTGGCAAAGGGTTTCAGTGCTGCAGGTTGTAAAGATACCATTTTGTCTTTTGCAAGCACAAAAATCACAGGGAATGTTTTGTTGTTGTTTTAGTTTGTTTTTTTGGGGGGAGTGATTCTCTTTTTCATCCTCCTTCATTTTAAGGAGACGAAGTCAGTTTCAAATGTCAAGTTCTGAAATGAGCATTTTTGATCTGTCTGGTGACACCTGTAGCTTGTGAAGTTTTGGCAGTGATAATGGATTCATTGCTGTGATAAAATGGCTCTCAGATGCCTTTGCTTGGTTTTATGTTTACTTGCATAATTAGCTCAAAACCGATTTGTAGCATTGATTTCTTGACCAGATCAAGCAATGTATCATGACTTCTAAATGCCTCTTTCCTCAAACCACATGGTCAAATACTCTCTTGTTTAGGGAGATTTGAAGTCTCGGCACAGCTTTCCCTAGGTCTGTGATTGGGTTGTTTATGTTGGCAACAGCACTAAAGACCCTAAATCCAGGATCTAGAAATAGATTAGCTAGTAAGTATTATGTGAATGAAGAATAAGAAATAAATCCCTGCTTTAACAAGTTTACAGTGTAAATACATATTTGTCAGAAGGATTACATTGTGATTTTCATAAATCCGATTCTCAAGGACAGAGTCCCCACACTGTCAATTCCTAAACTATCTAGACTGCCTGCCCTCTACACAGAGTAGTTTTCTCACCCTGACACACCACCTTCGATAGCCACAAAACATAGAGGATTTGGCTCATGCTGAAGGGTGTGGGTCGAGTATGGAGGGAAAAAATCTGATCATTATCGTTATTTGTGAATGGAACAACTTGGTGCAGCATATGGGTAATCTTGGGCCAACATGAAGTTTGAAATTACTGAAAAAATAAGAGGATAGCATCAGTCATTTGTCTAGAAGTTTGGCCAGTGAATGAAGCAAGGAACCCTCAGGACACCCTTAAAAGTAATTATTATTCATTAACATGCTTATTCCAATATAATAAGCTTGCCTATTTGACCTTGACTTCAGTTTCTTTAATTGTTTTCATTAAGTCACAAAGAAGGTGTAAATGTTTAAGTAAATTAGGAACTTTCCACTTCTTTGTCCAGTCTGTTTATTAAGAATATGTGTACTTAGGCATGTATTAGTGCCATCACTGTTGCCTTGCTGCCTAGTTTATTTGAAAAAAAAAGAAGCCTAATAGGTATTCTTAGATAAGGATTTACATCCAAATGAAGGTGAAGTGTCTCTCAGGTTGTTTTCTTGTTTGGTATAATTTTGCCAGCCTTCTGACTCACTCTTTTGGACTGTACCAGGTTAGATTTGGGTCATTGCCTATTTATAGTGTTTTCAAAATAGACAGTGCAGGTGTTGAATTGTATGTACACTTATAAATATTTCCTGTGGGCTTCTGCTATGTGCAGTACATGAGAATTCAGATTACCATTGTAATAATCTTACAAATTTTATTTAGCACAACTGCAAGGGAGGAGTTTCTTGTCCTGTATATAGACATGCAGATACAACGACAGAGTTTTGAGTTACCGAGACTGATTTGGCTGTACTGCATGGTTTGTGGTCATGTAGTCCTAACAGACTGAAATTAGGACAGACTATTTTCTAAACTTATCTCTGTAGAAAAAAACAAGCAAACAAACAGACAAACAAAGAAAAAAACTCAAAGAAGAAAACACCAAGACAATACGAGAGCACTTCATCAGGATCCAAGTCTAGGACAAGGTCCTCTGTTGCTGCTCATAGTAAACATCATCAGTTGCATTTCATCATAGAATCTGAAATGACCCACGTTACTGCATATATTACAGTCACTTCACAGAAAAGAGTTGTGTTATTTTATTTTGTATTTATTGATAATGGAAAGACAGCCATGAGGTGAGAAAGCAGACAACATCTTCTCTGAACAACTCTCACCTTAGATAAACAATTGCACAAGCATAAGGAGAAGGGGAGAAGGAGGAGGGTGGCACTGCATTTGCACACACACCATCCTGGTGTGTGAATGCGCTCTGTAACTCAGTACTTCTTAGCGCTGAAAGTTTTCAAGATATTGAACTATTTGGAAGGTCTCTTTTTCACCTCTGCCACCTGTGAGATTTACTCTCTACCGAGCTGTTGTCCCACATGTCAAGAAGTGACTTGGGAGTGTCTCACACCATGGGAGACAGCAGCATCTTTCTGTGCCTCCCAAGCTGAGATGACATGGATGGCTTGGAAAGGTTTAACTGGGAAGTCCCTGCACCCTTCCTGCGAGCAAAGGCCTCAGGTTCCCTGTGGTGCTGCTTAGTCTTCTCCAAGACGTTCTGGCCTCTCTGTTCTACATTCTCGGCCTACCCATGGGTTTGGCGGACAGGAGCTCCCTTCCCTTCAGCTCTTCACGTCTGGGTTGCTGCCGCCTCTTCTTCTGCCTTGCGGGTGTCCCGATTAGCAAAACAGGGTGAAACTTAGTCCCAGCAGCTTGTGTAGTGTGAAACAACTGGCGATGGAGAAACCAGCGCCTGAGAGAAATGTGACAGGAGTGCAGAGCGTGGTTGCAGGTATGGCTGGATCTGGAGGCACAAGCCGCTGTGGTGCCGGCAGGATCCGAGACGGCCACTGAGGGAGAGGACGTGGCACCACATGGTGCAGGGTGAAAGCGAATCACCTCTAAACTGCCTTGCAGTTTAAATGAGATATATTGGTATGTGGCGGCGTGTTAGGTGTGCTGTCAGATGGTCAGTGACAGCTCTGTTAAGCTCTGGTGGAAACCAGGACAAAACCGGCAGCGGAGAGTTGGCACACTAGACCTGTCATTCGTTTTCTCTGAAAGTAATTTTTGGATTACTGATAATTAGAGGGTATGTTGACTCATTTGCCCGTGCTTTGAAGCTAATGGTTATTTGAAAAAGAAATAAAGTGACCCCTGAACAAGGCGGCGTTGGCTGCTCTGACAGAGGAGCTGCCTCTGCAGGAACTGTGCCCCCAGCTGTAGGTTTGGGATCTCACATTGGTCTTTGCTGCAGGTTTCATATAATTTAAAATAAACAGGAAGACTGCATGGGACAAAGGGGAAAGTGCAATGGAAAATTGGATGTCATTAAACTGAAAAATTCTCTGTTAGGAAGCGCACAGTCTTTGATGTCTTGGTTGTTTAGATCACATAGGATTAAAAATGGGATTAAAAACATCTGCATTTTATACATCATATCTCCACCATTACAAGCACTTTCAAGTTGGAGTCACTTAAGGAGCTTTAACGATAATGACCCAATTATTTTTAAGACTTGGTAGTAAACATATCATGTCGATATTGTAAGCATTTAAATTAATTATTTCAGTTTTACAACTTGAAAAAGCTAAAGTAAGAAATAAGTGTGCCATATGAAATTCCATTAGCCAGGCATACTTTAATAATACTCTATTCTTGTTACCACAGGAAGCATTAATTAAAGTTGGAAGCCTGTGAGTAATTATTTCTATCCTTGCTTTTTTTTTTTTTTAATAGCATTATTATGTTCAAATCCTGTGTGAAGGTTATGTTTTAGGTGATTAAATGTTAGTGAATAGTTTTTAGTCTTTCAGAGGCAAGGAACCATGAACTGGTGTTTTCCTGTATAGGATACTGTCACAGTTGCACGATTCTTTATTTTCTTTAATTTGATTATTAGAGTTTCTGATTAGTTCCTTAGAAGGGGATGAGAGAATTCAAATGTATGTTTTATAATTAGTGTAAAATGACCACAGACTCTTCTGATAGCCTTTTGGGGATTATAGTGATTCTGGACAGATGATATTACAAATATCATCATCTCCTCTGTAATAATCACCCATAAGCACATGCCCAAGAGAACTCCTAAGTAGTTTGTCTCCTTTTTTTTGAGTTTTGAGGAGCAAGCAGCTCTCTTCCTTGCAGGGAGCAGACTTCACTAGCTTCTAGCTGCCTGGCACCACAGCCCAGGAAAGTCCTCAACTCTGCTCAGAACTGTAAGATATTCTCTTGAACCAGATGGTTTTGCTGCTCCTTAAAACACCCGCAGTTTCTCTTTTGGGCAAAGGTGCAAGAGAAGGGGCTAAAGAACTAAGAACGGGTTAGTCTACATTGTCCTCCTGTTATTTAGAATGGATTCATCTACATTATTCCTCCTGTAATTCTCTCACGTGTAGTTGTTTTTGCTCCAGTACAACACTGTTGAAATGGAGGTACCCAGCATAGACCGAGTGAGAGAGGACTGTGCTAGCTACGTGGAAAAAGACGTCTGTGCTTGTCCACTCATTTATTTTATTTTGTAAGGGAGGCTGAGCTCTTACTTGGAATTTTCTGGATAGTGGTATCTTTAAAAAAAAAAAAAAACAAATCAAAACCACCACCACCACAACAAAAAAGCCCCAAACAAACAAAACCAACAAGAAACCAAACAAACAAACAAAAAAACCAACCAACCAACAAACCACCACCAAGTCACAATGAAGCCTATAACTTGAAATTTCATTTTACACAACAAAGAGTGTCAGTCTTTTTCATTTTTTTTTATTCTGGCTTTCCTTTGCTCTGAGTTTTTGTGCCAGATGAGCCAAGGCTGTCTGCTACCAGGACCAAGTATCCAGCTTGTGCCATGGGTGAGAGGACACTGGCAGAGCTGAGCTGTCTTGCAGGAATGATCTAAAAGTGAACCATGGAGAGCTGGTGGCCTGAATGCCCTTGTCGTGGAGTTTGGTGTTCCTCTTGTCAGGCTGGTTAGTGGACAGCTATAGCATGTGTATATCCCTGCAACCTGCACACTGCTTTCGTGTTAGAAAAAATGTCAGTTGCTTCTAAAGAAGCATGGTGTGCCAATCCTACATCTTGGTAAGTTCATAAAAGAAGAAATTATTGTCATTGACAGTCTTCTATTTCCTAATATATTTTAATAATTTACCCATATACATATATTTTATCTCTGATTTAGAATATTAAGTAGAATGTTATCTTTTTCTTTACATTTTCTGCAGTGTAGACATATGGTGTAATATATAATAATTATAAGTACCATACATTATATAATAATGTACTATATAAAACACACCACGTACAGTTACGTGTGTGCACACACGCATGTATATGCGTGCATACACATATTCTTAATGTTGAAAACACCGCTCTTGAAGTGAGTTTTTGTGTACTTTCAGTACCTCAGTGACAAGGACAGGGTATAAGTTGTGTGTAAAAATCATCTATTTATAATAAGATAACGGCAGGATTGCAGTTTAGTCCTGTTAGTAATGTCCCCTGGTACAAACTCTGTAGTTGCTTTAATTATTCCATCTCCCAGCTTTCTTCAGCAGAAAATGCCACTGAAAGGCTGCCATAATACATGGAGAATGTATCTCAGGCCATGCTTCTGAACGGGTAGGCATCTTCTGCCAGTCTGTTTCAACCATTGAGCTGTAATCAGAAAATTCAGTGGCTGTTACAACCTGAGGTGACAGACTTTTGGGTTGGTTTTGGTTTTGCCTGTTTGTAGGTTCTGGTTTAGCCTGGATGACGACCTCTCGGTTGTAGCCTAGAACTGATTAATACCTTCTTAATGATGGCACACACCGATATATATGATAGAGACGTTTTTATTTAAATTAAAGAAAAAAGAAAAAAGAAAAAAGGTTAATATAAGTATCCATGGATGACAACTTTGAAATACCAGAGGGGAACTAAATAATTCTGTGACTGATTTGTCAAGAAAGGATGCAAACTCCTTTCAAAAACTTTGGGTTACTTTGGGATCCACTGAATTTCTAGTCTTGCTTTTGGTATTAGCTATCCATCCATAACTTGTTGGTCCTGGCAGGAGAAGCTTGCATTGCAGGAGCTGTCTCCAGCTGATACTTTCCTTCTCCTGTATGCCAGACAATCAGAGAGTAAATCAGGTTTTGTTTTGGCAAGGAAGAGTTTGTAGGAGTGTTAATTGATAACAGTCATTGTGCTTTTAGAGATGTGGAGGTGGCATATGAATTCCTGAAATTTCTGCAGAAGAACAGTGAAAACACTGTGTTCATACACATACCAGAAGGATTATATTCCCCAACAAACATTGGTCCAAATGTGTAGATTTCTCAGTTTTCTTTGCCTGCAGATGTACTAATTGATTATCACACCAGAGTGGCATTATGATCTGTCAGTGCTTTGCAGATTTTCAGCCCATACATTAACAATGTGATTAATCTTCTGTTAATTTGTGTTGTGTGTTCTAAATTTCTGCCATACTGGGCACGTTACATCATTGCAGAGCCCAAACAGAATACTATGCATATACGCATGCAACACTAATATTAAGACTGACTTGGGTCCTTTGTATGTAGAATGAAGCTCAAGCAAAGTCATTTGATTGTGGTGTAGAGGTGATTTGAGAAGCAGGATTTTCTTGCAGAAATCTTTGATTAGCTGGAAGAAGAACTCACCAAAGAGGTGGAGACACTTGTTCTGCAGCTCCTCTCTGTTGTTAGATAGGTTGGGCTGGCGTTCATTGACCCACAGGTTCATGACCCTTCAGTAAATGTTGATGAGATTATAGGTTTTTCCCACTGTAGTTGTAACTTGCAGCTGTCTGCTCCAAATGAGTGATTTTGCCCCGTCCTGCATTTTATATAGAACATTTTAGGAACTCTCCTGTTAACATAAAGCATGATGTAAGTTCCAAGTGTTTTTTTGCATTTTCATTTAGAGCTGATGGTTGGACACATTCCAGAAACTTTATAGATGTTTTATTAACACAATCAGTTCTTAGGATCATGTTCATTTTGTCAAAATTTAGATAGATGGCCTTGGAAGATTTTCAGTAGGGCTTGTGCTATACCATTCTTCCAAATGAAAGTGCCCTTTGGGTTTTTTTTGTTCATTGTTTTTTGTTTGGTTGGTTTTTGTTTGTTTTGTGGGTTTTTTTTTGTAGAATCCCATCCACTGTTACTAGCAAAGTAAGCAAGAGACTGACACACAAGTGTTAGAGACTCTCTTATGTCCGGCACTTTCTGTTTTGAGTGTTGTAAATAGGTCTCAATTAATTTCTTGAGATCTTTACAGAGTTCTTTCTGCAGAGCTCTTGATTATTTTTTTTTTCCTATTGGGACACCTAATCACAACGTTGAAGTGAAGGAAAATGGCTTTCAAGTTGATACTTAATTGAATGTTTGCTTTTCTACTCTGTGTAGTCAGCATGTCATCAGCAACATCTGGCAGTTAACCAATGTGTCAGTAGACTAACAGGACCTGCTTGAGCAGCGTTTGTTGGATTTCTTCCAAAGTGCTTAAGTACTGCAAGAAAAAGGCCTCAATATCTGAGTGATCTTTTTGGATATTAAATATCTGCCCAACTTGCACCTATCCTTTGGGATTATTCAGTTATGACATGTCCCTCACCAGTCTTGGTCAAGTGATTTGACATCCAAAAAACTATTGTATATCTGTGTAAATTCCCAAGACAGGACCAGCATCCTTATTCACTAGTATTTCACTTTAATTCAAGGTTTTGCCAGGAGCTGGAATTGCACTTTGCATGCACATCTGGGCAGCTTATTGAAGATTATCCATGAAGATATGTCCTATAGTGACACCAGCTGAAACTTACATTTTCTGTAATGTGCATTGGACTGTCCTGCACATTTGGAAAAAAATGTTGAGAATGTAGCTGCTGAACAAATATGTGATGCTCTTCAAGCAAGTGTTTTTTTTCAAATGACACAAAGCTTTCCTGTGGACTGATAGTAACTGAAGTACAAACAAAACTGACACACAAAATTGACAAACAAAATTGACACTGTGGCATTCAGCTTTCATCTTGGTGACCATCTTGAAAAGGTACCCTTTTGGCAAGTCAATCCTGTATAGAAAGAGAATTCTGCTGTACAACTGAAACTTGTCTGATTTAGATTTTCCAGCTCAGATCATAACAGTTCCTCTCTCCTCCATGACTGAGAGTTGAGGACCTGGAATAAGTGTGTGGCCATCACAGCGAGTTAGTGCTACTCAGTGGGGTGAAAAATAGGCTTGTCATTTTGTCACAAATGGCTTGCAGTTGATTTCTGTACTCCTGTTACTATATTGTAAATAATGTGGTGACTGTGACTGGTCACGACTCCCAATGTTTTTGGTGGTTTGGAATCGAAACTTGTCTTATTGCTTTCTTTTTTTAAATTTCTTTTGGAATTTGCTCCCAGTATTGAATTCGGCATTGCCCCACAGTGCACGAACCAGTACTGTCTGATTTTGCAAAGGCTGGGCATCCATGCACAGTGATCTGTTCTCCAGTAAATGAGAGAATGGTGTGTCTAACTTGTGGACTACGTTCTTGCATCAGGTATCTTTTGTATGTTTTTGTTACAAGAATCTCTTGCTCTCTGAAAAACTGAAATGAAGGGAGTCTTTTGCCCTAAACACAGGCATTCTTCCTTTCTTTGTTTTCTCATCAGCCTGTGCAGTGGCAGCAGGACAAGTACCTAGATAGCAGTGGAAGAGTGTGAGGCCAAGTGATGCTGGCTTTCATTCCAAGTTTTTTTTCCACTGCAAGCAACTTCACTGTGTGTATTTCTGTTGTGAGAGCATGATCCAGCACAGAGTGGTGACTGGGGAGATTACAAGCTGACACAGTGAGTAGGAGACCCATGGGTACCTGCTGGGCCTGGGGAGCAGACTGATGGCTGGCTGTGCTCTCCTGAAAGTGCTTGGACAAGTTCCATGTTTGAGCAAGATGGACACAGAATCATAGAATCATTCTGGTTGGAAGAGACCTTAAAGATCATCAACCATAATCTAACCTAACTCTAGCACTAAACCATGTCCCTAACCATGTCTAAACACCTTTTAAACACCTTCAGGGACGGTGACTCCACCACTTCCCTGGGCAGCCTGTTCCAATGCCTGACAACCCTTTCTGTGAAGAATTTTTTCCTAATATCCAATCTAAACCTCCCCTGGCACAACTTGAGGCTGTTTCCTCTTGTCCTGTAACTCGCTACTTGTGAGAAGAGACCAACACCTTCCGTGCTACAACCTCCTTTCAGATAGTGGTAGAAAACACTCAGATGGCCAAGAGCAGTCCTTGAGGCACTTTTTAAGTGCGCTCTTTAGCCATGTTTAATTACACCTCTACCTGGGTGAACCTTTCTTTGAGTCCCTGGCGCATACCTGGACTCATGCAGATTAAGGGGTGTGACACTGTTTCAGACTTGCTGTTGTTTGTCTTCTAACGCTTCAAAGAATTTTTCTCTTTAACTCATTCAAACAAACATATTTTCAAAGGGCTCTCTTTGTTTATAGTCAGCTGCTAGAACAATTTGGCATCTGTGCCTATTTTCATCATCTGCTGAGAAAAGCAGTAACTGAGAAACAAATACAGGTCTAGTCCAGCATGTCCAGAGATGAGGTCCTGAGTGATTACTACTTTTCCCCTAAACTCTGTAGGAGCTAGTGCTAATTAATGTCATTTCTGCAGGCAGTGTAATGCACTGATGGGGAGAGGGAAGTGGTTATTTTGGGGAGATTATTAGAAAAAAAAAAAAGTGTATACATGTTTTAGCAGAAAAACATTCTAATAATAAAACCAGGGCCTCAGAGATTTACTATCTTGAAAAGTATAGGTACTAGTGAGACAAACATCCCAGATACAGACATGATAAAAACTGTCAGCTGCAGATGGTAGGAGAATTCTTTACAAGTGATGTCTGCAGCTGCTGTGAGCAGAACTGAGGTTAGTCAGTCTGCGAGCCACTCATGTTTCTGGAGGTGGTCCAAAGTGTCTAAAAGCTTCATGCTGAGACTTCACAGCTTTACAGGCTCCTGGTACCCAGTGTTTATCCTGTGCTGTTCATCCAGGCTCTGCAGAAAAATGAAGGAGATGCAGAAGTTGGTCTCTGTTTAGTCTCTCTGTTATCAGCTACCCCTTTTCCTTGTGAGAGCTCTCTGAGGCCCCTGCACATTTCCATTTTTCGGTTCATATGCCTCTAGCCGTGCCGTGCAAGGTGCCCACCATGACCCCCAGTCTGGCTCTTCCCTTTCAGGGGCACTGGTCACTGGGAAGGACTGGAGGATGCCCCTGACACTCGTGGGTCCCTGAAGAGCTGACAGCTGGGTCTGCTGCAGACTCGCGTTTTTATCCATTTCAGATGTTCCAGAAGTTTTTTTTAACTACAAACGTGGCCACTGTGTTAGATCACACTGATCCATTTCAAAGCCTGATCCAATTGTTCTCCCCAAATTATCACAATACAGAACAAGTGCCTGCATTAGACATTACCCACTGTGCCAGGCTGCATGTCTGTGACTGTTCAGAGCTGCGCACCCCCTGTACCGGTCAGGCGTCATTGCACCGAGCAGGTTTATCTCCCTCAGGCTGGCCACAGCTTTACTTCTTTTCTGTTTGCAAAGGTGCTGCTTATATGCTGAAAGTTTAAGCTTGCCTTCAAAAATAAAATATTGATACTTAAATTCTTGACCTCATTCATAATCGTATAGTTAACCACTATGCAGCAAAATAGCATTGGTATGCATTCTCAGGAGGGCTCTATTAGTGCAAGTTACTTAAGTTCATACTTGTAAGTCAATGGAGATACTCTGGTGTGTAACAGCCATGGAGCTGGCTTGTTTTTCACATGCTATGAACATTACTAAAGATGTTCATCCAGACCTCTGCCTTGCCACAGAGTTTCCTTGTGACCTTGAAAAAAAAGAGATTTTAGAGTTCCTTATGTTTAAATTGATTGGAATGGAAATATCTTTCTCTTCTCTCATCTGTTCTTTCTTGCTTGACTGTGAATTATGGCAGAACAAGCTTTATTATACAGTGGTGCATTGTATCATGATTAGGGTCTCTGACAGAGCATTAAGTGTTGCTATTCTATATAACTTCCAGTTAAGCAACCATTCTTGCTTTTCAGTTACTTTCCATGCTGGTCGTCTGTAAATAGTGTGTGTAGGTGCTTCATTTCACATTGCACAGATAGGTAATTTTTAATTTCCTAATAATCTGTGTCTGTGTGCATGCCACCTTAACAGAGAAACAATGATTTAAGTTACATGTGTAGTCTAAGACTCATCTGTTTATTGAACAGACTGTCACATTTGAATGTGACTCCAGTATATTCTCACCAATGCAAAGCACAGGTAGGATTTTATTGACTTCATATGTTCATTGCAAATGCAAGTTTGAAATACACATAGAAATTATTATATCAGTATATGTTCCTAATTTGCAGTTGATCAGGTTTTGAATTATCATAGCCATATATAACATATTAGTTAAGTGTAGACGCTTTGGTGGTGCAAGTATGGGAAGACAGGTTATTCAGAATACCCTCTTCTGCCCTTTTTTCTACCCTCTGTAAAAAAAAACATTCTTCCATCTGTCTTGTGCCCTATTTGACTGAATGTGTAGATGCACCCTAAGTCTGGCATCTCGTTTGGTCTTCTGGATCATCAGCACTGCCCATATTGTGCCATGGGCAGCAGGAGGACAGGCTGCCTGTGCCATGTGGTCTCAGGAGCCACCCAGTGTCTGGGGTTCATGGGCTGGGACAGATGCTCCTGTGCATGATGGTGGGGTCCATGGTACACTCCTGGTGTAAGGCTGCTCTGGATCATTTGGAAATGGGGTCCTTGCGACACAGCATGCTACATAGCAGGGCAGTAAGCTGCAGCTACCCAGAATGGCAACCCAGAGCAAAAGGTTTCATCTTTCACATGGTTAAAGCAGGTAAGTGAAACCCTACACAGAAAATACCATGCCCTTTGAGAGATCTCTGGAGGTTTACAGCACCAGGGAATTCTATACTTGACGTGACATGATGGTTTTCCAACCGGTCAGCCCCTTGTGGCTAAACATATGTTAGACCACTGTAACTCCTGTCAAAGCAACCTTTTTCATGGCTCTTTGCCATTTTAGAGTATAAAGCCATTCCATGTAGGAGCTTCAGAAGGTCTTGCGTGGCAGCAAAAGTTGCAGAGCTGACTTACCTACCTGAGAGGTGTGTGGGAAGCAGAGAGGTTCTGGTTCTGCAGTGGGATCACTCTCATGGAACATGCTCACTAGAGGGGGATTTAGGAAGCATTTGGATGGCCCTGGACCCTTTCTTTGGGAAGGTGTGCGTGCATGGTCACACCTGGTGTGTTTGTCCCCCTTTGTTGGCCAAATTCTGTAAAGTATTGCTATAGTTTTGCTAATGTCGGTGTATCTGCTTTTCTCTACCCTAGAGGCACCTCTCAGTATCAGCTGAAATAGTCTTCATAGGCTTGTACTTACAGGCTGATATATAAGTAACTGACTGTTAGGTCCATGAAAGATACTCTTTAAATTTATCAGTTTTATAAGTAGGAAAGAAGCATATGTTCACGTTGGTTTTTGTTTGTTTGTTTTACAAATCTTTCTGATATAATACCTGTGTTGTTGCGAATGTGTGGAAGGGGTTATTTTTTGAGATTTTGAAGTTTTGCTACTAAAACTACTTCCTACTTCCTTTTTCTCCTTTTTCTCCTTTTCACAGTCCCTTCATCAATAAAAGCAAAGAGGAAGAAACTAAAAAGAGGTATGGAGAGGCAGAAAGACCTTAATTTTCAAACCCCAAAAAGCTTAAATTCTCTTGAAGTTTTTCAAAAATATTTTTGAAAGAAGGGCTGCTGAGAAGGAAACATCAAGTATTTTCTCTCTCATATTCCATGTAGAAACAGAATAATTTTCTACTATATTTTCAACATAGTTTTAATCATCTCTAATAGAAAAAAATTTCAACATATCAGATCACGTCTGAAGTTGGTGTTTTAAAATACCATTTCTGGTCTTGTACTCACAATTATAGTCTGAATGTTACATGTTAAATGTTACAAAATCCTGCTAGTGACATTGCAACAAGAATGTTGTGTATAGGTTGACATATGATAACAGCGTTATCATGGTTTGTGCTGTTAAATCTGTTACAGGTTGAGAAAGTTGTGTTTTCATAGCAGCCCTTGGCTTCCTTGTGTCATATATTTGCTTGTAGAGGTTAGGATGGTCCATGGTTTTGCATGCATAACCAACCCCATTTTGTGCTCATATTGGCCTCTGGTGATTTGAAATACGGGATAACTTGTTACTTTATTCATTCTTTTTACATGTTTTTGGCAAGAAGAAAATGGAAATATTATTCTGACAATGAAAATGTTTTCTTGCAAATGAAAGATTAACCTTGTCATAGCGAATGTGCAGCTCGGTATGCTGGCGATGCCTGTCTGCAAGGACATGCTGTGTTCCACCTTTCTGGTCAGGTCTGCTGGCTGTACTTGGACAGGCAGCGTGAAGTTGAGTTATGATACAACAGATGGGGTCCTGCAGCTGCCTCAGAAATCCGGCAAGAAAGAAATTAAGGTAAATCTGACTCGAATAGGAAGAGACAGAAAGACTAGAGGTGAAGACCAGAAGGTAAACGGAGCAAGAACTTTGAGCTCTTTATTTACACTAATTTGATTTTACGAAACACAGGTAGGAAAATTGCACACAAGATGTTACTTCTTCTGTGTATGTGGAAGGTGGGGGACTTTGGTAGTCAGAAAAATAATGTGCCCAGGGCACTGCTGGGGACCACAACACAGAGACTTGGCAATGAGGTAGACTTGAGTAAGCTTATATAGATGTGAGGTGCTCATGCTCCTGTAGTTGGGAGAAAGGGTGCTCTTAAATGTGATGTATATTACATGAGCTCTTTTGAAATCTTTCTAATACCTTGGGCCTGGTTTCCTGAACATGCAGACATGCACATTTCTGTGTGGAGACCTTTCTTGCTTGTTTCTTTAATTTCCTCACTCTCTAATTTTTTCACAGTTTCTTTTACCATCCCCATTCCTCCTCTATTGTTGCCTTGTAGCCAAGATGCTCTGTTCTCTTAAGTCTCTATGGCTGAATGCCCTGCACAATCTTCCTGCAGTCTTTTCATGGAGCTCGCATTTGAAAACTGAACACAGGGCAGAGGAGCATCTTAAGGGGAAAAAATAAATTTGGCAGGGGTAGAAGCTTTTCTTAAAATCTTCCTTTTAATAGAAAGCAAACAAATAAGAAACCAAGCCTTAAGAAGCCTGTCCATAATGGGGGCCGAATGTGGTCCAATATGGCTGGGCAGGATAGCCCTTTCTTTTGTATGTTTGTTTGTTTGTTGTGGGGTTTTCGTTTGGTTAGTTGGTTGGTTTTTGTTTTGGTGTGTTTTTTTGTTATTTTGTTTTGTTTTTGCTCTCATTTTTAAGAGCCTGGAAGTGGAATCTGGCTTTTAACCAGAAACCTGTGTTAGAAATATTTTTTAAAAGCAATGTCATGTGCAGGAAGAACTTGCCATGGATTAATTTTTAGGAAAAATAAGTGACTGAGAGCAGCTTTTAAAAGCTACACTTTGAAAGGAGGTGAAAGTAAAAGAGAGGAAGTGCCAAAGGGATAAAAAGCAAAGTTTTAAGTTTTTCTTGCCACATTCCATTATATCTGACATTTGTCCTATTTTAAGAGTTTGCCCCTTTCTGACTTGTCAGTATACATCTTCAATCATTACTTCTCAACAGTTTTATTCAGTATGAGTATATACGCCATAATTAGCTAAAATATGAGTCTTGTAATTACAGGTGTAGGGGTTTTTTATTTGCTAAACTTTGTGCCCAGGGAAGATGACACAGCTTGCCAAGAAGGCTTAAAATCTGAAATCTAAGTTTGCCAATCTGGTTATTTAGCCATGATGAGGGTATTTTGACTTAGTCCCAGTACCCTGTGACAGTTCTGATGTTTGCAGTACTAGCCAAAGATGCATTTAACTGTATTTTCTTTATTGAAGGCATTTGCTTCTGTTTGCATGTGATTTCTTGAGAGAATCTTATCCTTGCAACTGGATTATTTTGCTCTGCTGCCGGTATGTTTTTACCTGGAGCGGTGTTCCTTATACAGTAGGAAAGAACTGACAGTCATGCTTGAGAGAAGGGACTCCTCAAGGTATTTTCTACCTTGATGTAATTTGCTCTGAATGATACAAATTCTATATAAAAGTTTAAATTCCAAAGTGCTTTGGTCTATTTAAAGCATTTAAGTGGTTCTATTCACAGTATTATGGTCAAGACTTCCATCAAAAATTATTCTGTGTTTTTTGTGTGTGTGTGTGATTACAATTTAGAAATAAAATGATCCCTTGTTAGCGTGTAAAATAATGCTGGAAACATTATTTCCTCATGCACTTCAGATAGCAAGAATATATCTAATGGTTGTTAGAAATTGCTTAGTGTCTCTGTACTGCAATTTTAAGAATAACTGTCACTTTCTTCTGAAGGATTTAGGTGATTTTCCCTTTTTCAAAATGTAAGGGAAAAAGGTATTAAAAACTATTGCTATTCTTGTGCTTAAGAAAGTGAACAGATCCTCAAAATATAAATTCATAGACCTCTGGCTAATCTGACAGCATGTAAGTCCCAAGATATGGTTTGAAATCCTTGGCTGGAAGGCATCGTAGAGGAGAAAATCCTTATTATTAAGAACTTCAGCTATTCATCCTCTGCTGTCTCTCACATTAAAAGAACTAGTCTAGCTCAGTGAACTTATTAGGTTATAAGTTAGGTTATAAGTTCAATGCAAGCAAAGGGAAGTAGGTGCTTTTTTGTACATGGCAGAGGGCAACTCTGGAAGTTATTGCCATGGTTTCCCCTGGCTGTCAGGAGTTTGCATGGATTTGAAAACAGGTTAGATACATTCATGGAAAGAAAGTTGAATAAAACAAAATGCAAGGTGCATGGTGGCCAACATACTCTTATGTTGATTCCTGGAGGGGGTTGACATCTTCATCAGTGAACCAGCAACAGTTGATTTCCATGGTTCTGGATGGTATGAAGCTCTTTTGAATAGTCGGATGCTGTGCCAGTGGCAAAGATCTCCAGAAGTACCAGGGGAGTGCACAAAAGGGTAACAGACAATGTTCAGTGTACAGCGATGCCCATAGGGTAAATAACCTAATCAGTGCCCCTGTGCTAGGCTGCGAAGCAATGGTTGCAGCTCAGAAGTGATCACTGAGAGATCTCTGAAATCCCCAGCTTCATGTGCGGTGGCAGGCGGCAGAGCCAACAAGGTATTGTCCATAATCAGAAATAGAATTGTAGAATTGTTTATGTGGGAAAAGACCTTTAAGATCATCGAGTCCAACTCTTAACCTAGCACTGCCAAGTCCACCCCTAAACCATGTCCCTGAGAACCTCATCTGCACGTCTTTTAAACACCTCCAGGGCTGGTGACTCAACCATCCCAGGCAGTCTGTTCCAATGCTTCACAACCCTTTCCGTAAAGAAATTTTTCCTAATATCCAATCTAAACTATCCCTGGTGCAACTTGAGGCCATTTCCTCTCCTCCCATCACTTGCTACTTGGGAGAAAAGACCAACACCCTCCATGCTACAACCTCCTTTCGGGTAGTTGTAGAGGGCAAGAAGGTCTCTGCTCAGCCATATACTGGGCTTAATCAAGAAAGATAATGAGCACTAACTAGCGGGTGCCCTTTTTCCCCACTTGTAGCAGATACAGAGAAGTGCAGAGAGGCACAGCTGCACGCTGGAGGGGATGGGGCTGGCTGGCAAGAAGAGACTGCAAAGGTTGCCACTCTTTCTTTTGGAAAGAAGGAGGAAAGGACATGCAAGGAAGGTTTACAGAGTTTGTGGAGAAACTGAAATATTTGCTAGCTCCCACAGCACTACAAGTGGCTTTTTAGTGTTTGGTGGATGGAGATATAAAAGCAATGCAACCATTGCAGAACCACGCTGTTAATTTTTGAGTGTTAGCTTGTGTGGGTATGTTTGTTTTTAGTGTCAGTGCCCTGAAAGCTCTTCTGGGTATGGTCATTCCTTGTTTCCTCTAACACATCTGTGAGAGAATGCATTTATGCTTTAATTTTTCTCAATGTTCAGTGAGATTTCTCACTTCATAATTTAGTAGCTATGTCAAAAAACTAACATTTAATATTTGGACTGTCAGGCAAAGTCTTAAATAGTCCTATATAAAGAAAAATGTTTGTCACAATTATTGTAATTAATTTCCAAGTTAGGACGGGGGCTTGCAATGTCTTATGCCAAAAAAAAAAAAAAAAAGCAGGAAACAGCCTCAGCCCCGAAGAGTTTACAGTGCAACAAGCAAGAAAAGGTACAAATAAAATGGAAGGAAATCAGTTTAGGTAACATATGACTCAAACTGTTCTGTGTTTGTGGACTGAATCTTCTGTCCTCCGGTCTTCGTGCATTCTCTAGTGGAAATAAGACCCCTTAAAACTCCTTTCCTGACCACTTCTCCATTCTCTCCTGAAAACCCATCCAAAGCCTTCGTTTCGTAGAGATTCTTTACAGAACTCATTTTTTTATGCACATTAATACACTGATTTCAGTGACACATGCATAAATTACACACATACTTGGAATAAAGAACGATAAAAAAAAATTATTAAATCTGCTAATGTAGACTTAACAAGTACATATTTTGCTACTAAAGCTTCTGAAATCAAGTGCAAAGCGCAAGGTATTTCAGGTGTGTCAAACTTGTTTTCACCAGGGGCTGCATGTAACTACTACATTTATATAGTCCTAAAATTACATTTGGCCCTTTGAAGGCAACCACGAGGCTGATGTGGCCCCTGGTGAAAATGAGTTGGACACCCCTGGTGTATTTGCAAGTTAAGCCCCTGAGCAAGACAGGAATAGGTCACACCTTGCAAAAGAGAACAAGTCAGAAGAGCTGGTGGTTTCTCCCTCTAGGTCTGATATTCCCCCTTTGCTAGGACATTGGTTCTTTTCCAATAAATATTCCCTTTCCAGATCTCTGAATCTCACATGTTTTACAACACTTTGATCTGCTCTCTAATTAACAGCTTCTTCATTTAATTTAGTTTTGTCTCCACACCAGCTTCCCAGGTCTTCCTTATGCTTATGCTGTGTATGCAGCAGGTGAGCAGGGATCACTTTTATTACTGCAGAGTAGAAGAATACTCCAAAGACGAATGGAGTAGCTAACATTCTGATCATAAATCAAGTGCTTAATTGTTATTTGTAGGATATTTTGGAGTAATAACTTCATTAGAAAAGTAAAATGTCATTTTTAGTTTTGCTGCTTTCATTTTATTTACTCCTCTTTTTCTAGTGCACTAATCCAAGTTTTATGAAAATCAGTTCAAAGTGTCTTGGGAATCATTTACCATTTCCTAAGGCTCTGGTTTTGCCTCAGAGAAAACAAACATAGCTTTCAGATAAACATAAAAGCACCAGCTGTTTTTCCCCCAGAATTTTTAGTTACATAATACTTGCCTTTGGAGATAATTTTACAAGAAGAAATGAATAATACGTGGCAATACTTAAAAATAGATTTACAATAATTCTATTACTGTAAATACAAAGACCAGACTTCATGCCTCAGTAAATGCTCCAGAGGTCTGATGTGTTAGAAAAGAGAGATCTAGGAAGCAGCCCAGCCTCCCAACGCCAGCTTGGCCATCTTGGGGGCCAGTGCCTAGAACCCAATTTGGTTTTTGCCACGACAGAGTTTTCTGATCTCCTACTCTAGTAAAAGGTGTGATCTGATTTTTTACTTATCCCAGAGCATCTTTGCTGGAGCTTGATGGCTACTTCTCTGTGTAGTAGCTTCAGTGATGTTGGCAGTGCCTGCATCCTCACGTGCTTTTGGCTTAGGGATGGGACATTTAAATAGTTCGGCCACTGACTGGGAATATCTTGTCCCTTCTTAGAGGAGCAGACATCATTGCAAGCTCCATTACAGGAATTTCAGGTGCTGAGATTGTGAGCTTGTGCTGACTGAAGACTGTGGGCTCTAAAAGAGCCCCTATTTCTTTTGAGGTGTGTCTGTACCCGGCTGTCTAACTGGGACAAACTGTTGCGTCGTCCTGGTCAGAACAGCCTGCCCTCTGATATTATAGTTTATGGATAAATATGCAAACCAGATCCCTTGTTATCTCTTAGAAAGCTAGAGTAGTAATGTTGAAGGAAACATTCAGCTTATCATCATCACCTTACGTTTCCTTCACTAGACCCTGACCCAGCTGAAATACATTAATGTACACACCAATCTGGCTGCTCTAAGTGGACGGACTCCTTTGTTGTGCTCTTTCGAGTTTCACATGCCTGTGTAATGGAAAGGAAGAGTGTGCACTCATAACATCACAGGAGAAGAGCACCACCATATGAAATGGTGGTCTTGACTTTGCAGTACATGGGAAAATAAGTGCTGAATTCAGATACCAGAAATGAAAAAGTTGAGCTATATTATGTGGAAGATTCCTTTTGGGTAGTGTATATCCTTTTATGTCTGCCCTTGTGAGTGATATGCAATTTCTGTGCTGCCACACTTCTCTGAGATGAAAGGATTTGTATAACTCACAGACACAATCTTTGCATTTAAGAAAACCGGTTCCAGTATCTTTTGTGACTCATGTCTCTCACTTCAAATCACCTGTCTTTCCATCTCCACAAAAAGATGATCCCTTAAAATCATTTTGGCAGTCAAGCTGCCTGCTTTCCTACCTTTTTCCTTCCTGCTTGCAATCCCACTAATTTGGTTTCTTCCAACATCAGAGTCTTCCTATTATTTTGCCTTTGCTATGAATCACCCTTCCTTCTGCTGTTAGGTTTTCCACTCTTTCTACCCCAAAGCATCTCTGTTAGCCAGTTGTTGATTCATGAGTTGTCTAAGGGTGATGCAAATGGAAATGAAAGGGAATTAACTTCTGATAAGGATGGATTTCCATGTTCCAGCTTAATATATTTAGATTTGCTTATTTCCCTGCTGCATTATAAACAGCTGTCTTTAGACATGGTCCTAAGTTGAGTATGTGAGATCTCCTCAGGAATGGGGTCTTAAATTTAGAGCTCTGACTTGTTGACAGTTTGTGATCGACAGAATAATAACTATTTTTTGGTGCACTCCTTCCTCTGCTATTTTAGCATCTCGGTCTTTATTCTGTGCAAGCCCTTGATAACGTAAGAGGGCAGCATAAGCCCACATCAGAAATTGGGCTGAAACGCCAGGAGGGCACCTGTGCGCTGGTGAAGGGGACAACCCGCTGAGGGCTTGTGAGCAGTTCTGGCAGCAGCTCTCTGAGGAGGTGTCTCTTCCCTTCCCTCAGGGGGCTGCAGATGGCTGCCTTGGAGCACATCCCTTGGTTTTAGGTGACAAAGTTGGGTGCCGAGTGGCTCATCCCCAGGTCTGCAGCTGCCCAGGTGGAGAGCGCTGGAGCAGGGACCGATGCCAGACCTTACCCTGGTGGCATCCCGGCAGGCTGTGGGAGCAGGGCTGCACAGGGGACCAGGGGCAGGAGAGCTGAGCTCATCAATGTTTATAAATATATAAAGGGTGAGTGTCACGAGGATGGAGCCAGGCTCTTCTCAGTGGCAACCAATGGTAGGACAAGGGGTAATGTGTTCAAACTGGAACACAGGAGGTTTCACTTAAATTTAAGAAGAAACTTCTTCATGGTGAGGGTGACAGAGCACTGGAACAGGCTGCCCAGGGAGGTTGTGGAGTCTCCTTCTCTGGAGACATTCAAAACCTGCCTGCACACATTCCTGCGTAACCTCATCTAGGTGTTCCTGCTCTGGCAGGGGGATTGGACTAGATCATCTTTTGAGGTCCCTTCCAGTCCCTAATATTCCGTGATTCTGTGAGCTCTTGCAGAAACATTTTTCTGGTATTTTCTCTCCAGCTTCCTGAGCGGATGCAAAACAGAGTCTTTCCAAAGCAAGCTGTCTCAGTGCTGTGCTTCATAACCACCAGGGGAAAATCATTAAAGGGGAAGAAAAGGTAGAATTATTGATTCAGCAGCATGGAGAGCAAAGCATAACTTCGCTTTTGCTCATAAAAGTACTGTGATTTTTCTCAATTGCAGAGTAACTTGGGCACATCTTAAAGTTGGTAGAGATTTTTTTCTTAGGAAAACTTAACATCTCTGTTCTTTACGGGTATATTCACATAATGTTAATGTCATGTTAAAACAACCAGTAATTACAGCTGTATATTTTGTAAATTTTCATACCTAAAGATAGTAGAAATTCATTAGGACTGGTGAATAAACAGGTTTTTCAGTGTCCATTCTGATTCCCATGCACTACACCGGTATTTTAGAAATACAGCTTGTTATTTCAGCAAATGAAACTAACAACCCATGGCAAAGATTGTTGTTCGAATTCATTATATTTTAAAGTGATGTATGATGTGCTGACAATTATAATTATTTTTTTTGCATAGTTCCCTATTGCTTCTATCCTTGTAATAAAGGGTACTATTTATCTGGTTTTAGGAGGCAGATTTCTGGAAACATTCTAAATAAAAAAAGGTAGAAGGAAGAGAAGGGGGTCAGTCTTCAGTATATATTAAAGAAAGTCCTTTGTGAGACTGTTTTGTTATGTTTCAAATAATGGTTTTGCTAGGATTGGTCTCAGCTGCGTTCTCACCTTTTGTCATGTAACTCAAAGGAAATCGATAAAATGAGCATAATATCGCAGATACAGTCCAAAAATTGCCACAGGACCACAGGATACGTCTCCACCTACGGAGCTGATCAGTTCTGATGCACTAATCTTCCACTTATTTTTATTATTGCACAGGCTTTATTCCCTCTAAGAATCTCAACTTCTGCTCCCTTTTCCTGCAGCTGACAATGCTGCTCACAGCGTGTCTGTATGAGAGGGTTACACGACTGTCTGAGACCCCAAACTGCTGCTCCTCTGGTGGAGATGCCTTCTTCTCGGTTACTAAGTATCACTCCAGCAGCAGGTTACCTGGAGAGAACCCACAGGTTCTGTACAGCTGCACCCGGAGCAAGCCAGCTCTAGGGAATTTGTCTGTGCAGCCAAGCCCCCAACTAAAGCAAAATACCCAAAGCATCGCTTATGATGGCAAAACCCAAAGTAACAACAAAAAAGCCAAACCAAGCCCTTGTAACGCACCTAATTTTGCAAGTGGACTGTTTAATTGGGAGAGTTGTCACTGTCTGCTGTGGCAGTCTTTCTGGAATTGAGTGACACTGCTTTCAGTATTTTGATATAAGTCATTCTCAGTAAGAAAGATAACCCCTAATTTAATGATATTCAGTGTATTTATCCTAAAAAGAGGTGAAAAAATGGCTGATGTTTGACTGATAATTATTTGTTGGTTTGACTGAATAATTCCTTGTAGGAATTATGCATACCATATTCTTGCTACTCAGTGTTTTATAGTGACTAGAAAATTACACTGATTTAGATTCCACTTCATTGCCAAAGCAGCATTATACTGTACTTTGGTACTACTTTAGCTTTCAATTTAGTTGAAGTCTTCGGGGATTTTTCCATAAAAATTCTTGAAATCTTTCCTTCATTAGCATCTTGCATTTGGGATATCTTTCAGTACACATACTATCCTGTGCCTTACTACCTGGGTTGCTGTACACTTCTCAGCGACCTAACTAACCTGCCTGATAGACGCTACAGTCCACCAGCGCTGCTGTGTTTTGGCTAATTAAAATGTACTTTTAGTTCCAGTGTTTGCAGCAGGTCTCTGATGCGTTAAATTACTGGCCTGTAGCACATGCTTTTGGAAGTACGGAGTCTATTTAAATTTGCATAATAGTTTTTAGCGTAACTTGTTGAGGATCTTTCCACAAAGGCATTTCACATGGCTTGCTTAGTCTGAAGACTAAGCTGATGCTTCTCAGTGCAAAGAAGGTGACTTAGCACTGAGCAGGTCTGTCACCAGGTCCCCAGTAACCCCACTGAGCCGGGCAGGGTCACTGGGATGAATAAACAGCTTAAGAAAGGAAGGATTAACCCCGATCAGCTCAGCAGCAGAGCTTTTAAGTCCCTACGCTATGCGGTCTGGGGCAGGCAGCAGCTCACCTCGCTGCAGCCCACACAATGTCCCACCACCATTGTCTGTCCATCTGCCCCCACAGTGCCTGGCAATGCTTCTGCAGTTTTTGTGTTTTCTTAGACATCACCGCCCTCTCTGAGCTTCAGAAATAGCTTCCAAGCGACTGGTCGATGCTTTTGCTGTGTAACCCCAATCCCACACAGCTGCTGGTGCTGCCCCACCAAGAGCATCTCTGCAAGATGCTGCACTGTGGGTCACATTTAAGGCCAAAACCACTCTCCTCTCTTGCAGGCCAGCTTTAGCCCAAGCTGGGTCACCGTCTGGCCTGGTCAGTGCAGGGGGGAGCAGAGAACTGGGGGGGAATGTGGGGGGACACAAGCAGGCAGCTTTCTGTGTGTGTAACATGGGTGAAAACCAGGTTCCACAGGCAGGGTTGGGAGTGAGTTGGGCTGCAGGGGAGCAGCACCAGCCCCTGAGCGTTTCTGTTGTCTGAGGCATCTAAGGTGAGTTTTCCCAATGCATTCAAGCCCGCTGTCTCTAATTTCCTAATCGTCTGGGTGGTGACTGAGCTACAAGAAAGCTGAGCACAAAAATTGACACAGGCTTGCTGGATTCTAAGTGTTTATGTAATTTTTTGTAAGATATACACAGTGTTCAGCTCATGTCTAATTGGTGCCGTTTCTGGGTGGAACGCAATATCCCTTTACAAGTTGTAGGACTTTTGAAAATCATTTTAAGTAGTGTATTGAAGTCTTTCTATATTTTCTCTGATAAAGGAAGTTATTTGATGTAGTTTATTTTTATGGCACTTGAGCCTCCTATTTAATTGGGCCCTTTTATGCTCCAAGGCTTTCTGTTTGGCTGATGCAGTATTGGATTGTATAGTGTTCAATGTGCCTTTGCTTCCTTTTGTTTGGTCCACAAAAAGCAGATATCTGAAATTCTGCTTCTCTAAATACATCTGAAAGTCCAAAAGGACAGCAGTGGCATCAGGATTACGGACTGTTTCCTTCCTGCAGGCAATTTCTATCTGTACAAAAGTAACTCTGCAGCTCTGGTTTTGGGAGCATTGATTTGGTAGCATTGGCATTATCATTCCAGGGATGTTAATGCCACCAGAAAGTGCAAGGCAATGGACAGTCGGAGTTGGGAAGAAGCAGTGGTGGAAAGGATCAGTCTAGTGGCCACAGTGGCTTTGTTTGGTGTGCTGTGGGATTTTTAGACACTCCTCCCATTTCTAGGACTGGGACTGCAATGATGCATGAATCAATAGTGCTGTCACACTGATAAATGAAAAAGTAAAGCAACAGAACTTAATCATGAACGGGGCTTGTGAGTCTCATAAACGGAATATTAAAACCCAGCTCTAAGTAAGATTGTAGTTTGTTTTATCTTCTGGATTAAAACACGTGCACACACACAGGCATGCTTAGACTACAGCAAGTGCTGGAACTTTAATACCTGCTTTGTCACAGTAATGCCACTGAAGACATGGTCACCCCTTTTAGTTACAGGATAACTTCATTGCGCTTTCTTCTGTCTCTCTACTCACAGCAGATGCTGCTATACCTGTCCTTCTAAATCAGGTGGCAAAATGTTGTTTTCAATTATTTTGCCCTTGGCAGATTTTCTTTCAATCTGCCAGTTCCCTGAGCATCTAGCAAAACATGACTTTAACAGAGGGAGGGGTTTTATTATACTTAACTCTATCTAACATGAACAAAATGCAGCTTTCGATAAACATAGGCCATTGCACACACTGCCTTTTGTTACTTCCCACAGCAGTGAGGTAAAATTGCAAAATGGATGGAAGCCTTTTTTTTTCTCCTCCCTGTCATATATATGCACATTTACTGGAAGTCTGTTAGGGTGTTTGCCATGGTTCTCTGGCTGCCATATCTTAAGGCAGTGATAAACCACAGAAATAGTACATGGTTCTTCAGGGTCCCAAATTGCTCTTAAAATCAGGCATACCTGAATCCTCCTTCTGTGACTGAAAACTCTCTTTTGGACTTGGTTCAGTAGCGTCCAAAGGTACTGAGGCGAGTAAAAGGTTGCACTGCATTGGGAGCAGGAGGCACAGCGACAGCAGCCAGGGTGATGAGCTTATTTTCGTGACAGAATGAGAGTCTGCTGTACTCCCAGTCACAGACTGCTATTGCCAGCTGCTTTTTGTGCTTTATGTTCCGAGCTGACGTTTCGCAGGAGATAGGTGTATTACATATATATCTGCGTGAGGGGGAACCAAAATCAAGATGGGTAGATACAGACCCTTTAGGAGAGATTAGAGATTGGCAGGGCACAGAGTAGGTACCAATACCATCTCTGGAGGAAGTGGTTAGATTTGAGAGGGATGAGGATGGTAATGCCTGCATCTCGATATCTTGCTGCTGCGGTGCTACGTGGCAGAGCAGCCTTATTTTGTTTCTCTGTGCGGTGCTGGCATGTTTTGAAACGCATCTCAAATATCTCAGCAGGTGTGTCAGGGACTTTGTTCCAGGACCCTTTACCCATGGTTTGGTTGCCCTAGTTGTCAGGTGTAACTTCCAGCTGAGGTGGGGAAGAGTCCTTGGGTTTGTGCTGTGGCATCCGAGGTCAGCAGCAGCAGCAGACTGCTTGAAATGCAGGCAGGGAGTTTGTCTCTATCTCTTCTTTCAGCTCAGTGTTTCATTAGTCTCTCTGGCATCCGCAATAGATCCTGGAGAAAGTCATGAAATGTCAGAAAGAAGAAAGATCTGAAAGATGGGAGGGAAGGCTTCGCTTTCCATGGCATGTTCCCGAAATTACTGAACAACAGGAACATTCTTGCTGTACATGGAAGACTGTCAAGTAGCATTGCTGAAAAGTGGAACTTTTCTCTAATACAGAAACACTGCAGCAGAATTTGACTTGAGTGTAATGATACATTCGTTTCTGTAAGTTTTCTATGTGGTCTAAAATTCACAGTGTCATGAAAATGTCAGCTCAACTTTTTCATCAGTGGTCACAACAAAAAGATAAATGTCAGGAAGAAAGAGGCAAATGGGAAACAAAACAGGGAAGATGACCGTGCTACTGTACAAGCCCATGGTGTTTCTACAACTTGAGCGTGGTGCACAGGTCTGGTCCTCACAGCCCTAGAAAAGAGGCAGAAGAACTTGGAGAGGTCTGGGGAGGTCAGCGGGGTTGGTGGGGGTGCAGAACCGGCCTCCTCAGGCTGCAGGTGAGGTGTTGGGAGGGATGGGAAGCATGATATAGGTCTATAAGCTCATGAATGGCATGGCAAAAGTGGGGTGATTGTTATTGCCTCTTCCAGTCTCAGGATTTGGGGGTACCAAGCTTAGGTAGCAGGTGGGAAGTGTCAGGCAACAACATAAAACTGTTCTAGCCCCTGTGCAAGAGCTGTGGACCTTCTTGCCACCTAGTCTTGTTTGAGAGTTCAGCAGGATCTTGGAGAGATTAATCATAAAGGAATCTATTAACTCCATCCATTAGCTTCGTTTACTCAGCACACAGGAGCCATTCATGAATTCTTTCATTCAGACAGTGCTGGAAGCTGGGTGTACATTTTAAGAACCATGCTTGCTCTGTTCCCATACGTTCCCCATGCACCTCCTTTTGGCTGCTGCTGCGAGTGAACCTCTGATCTCACCCAGCACCGCTGTTTCTTGTATAATGTCATGGTTCTCAAGATTTCCAGGATGAAGTATAGGACCTGTCTTTTCATGTCGTAACAGCTGGAAGTCCATGACATTTGAAAGAAAAAAAATAGGGACTAAGCCAAATGTTGAGGTTATGTCATTTACAAAGTGCTCTAATATCACAGTGATGAATGCCGTGTAGCTGTCAGAGTAGATAGGTCTGCTGTGAGGTATGTTGTGGGTGACCTGTTTGACTGCTGCAAGGAGCTATTAAAAGGGCAGCTATTAGGGAGTTCAGTATAAACCAGAGCCTAAAGCAGTCTTACATCAAAGTGTTATATACCGGAGGTTGCCACTGTAGTTCTAATTGGCAAAAATATGCCGTGACTTATTCTCCAGGCAAACACATGAATTTGCACTTGAACAGGTTCCTTCGTTCATAATTTGATTTAACACATGATAAAAACAGTTGATTAAAACACGATTTACCAAATTGCTGTATCTTGTATTTTTGAACCGATCGGAACACGTGCCCAGGCAAAAGCAGGGGCAGGCTGCAGAGGAAACGGGCATCACTCTGTAGAGTACAGCTGTGGTTTTGTGGAAGGAGAGGAGAAGCTTCAGAGAGCCTCTGGTGAGGTTGTCAAGGCTCAGGTGCCATTGCTTTTGTCGATGAGTGGCTTGGGCGTTCTCTGCTGATAATCAGTATCGGCTGTTTTCTTCCGAGATAACAAAATTTGCATTTTAATTAGATTGTTGCATTTGTCAACGCTGAAGCATAAAATATAAGTCATTGGAAGTTTTTCACAGGATCACTGTAAGGACTTCGAAAAAAATTACAAAACCAGCATTTATCCCAATAATATTTTTAAACTTTTTTAGTATTACTCATTTAAGAGGTGAGAATCCTGTTGTAAATTTTCGATGAATTAACCACCAAATATGCCTTTTTAGGTCCTCAGATCCCTGTATAAATGTTGCTTTTGGAAGCTAGGATTCACTGTTTTGGACGCGGGGGAGCCGAGAGCTGCGTGCCAATCTGGTGCTCAGCGTGAGAACTGAGGATTTGCACTGAACTCGCTGCTTCAAGACATCGCTGAGATGGCAGCAACTGTGCCTTAGCCCTAGGAAAGAAATCTCTGCTGATACCAGCGTGGTGTGGCTTAAGCGGAGTCTGATACTGCCAGGATATACTTTAGGAAAACAAATGATGTCGTGGTAGATTTCAAGCTGCGCTTGGAATTGGTACAATATGTCACATTGAATTTTCTGCCAGATTTAAGAGTCATATGGCAAGATCTTCATCTACTGTGAAGATGTGTGGCACCGCTGACTTCCTTAGAGCTAAATAAGTGTGTGCAGTTGGGGATGGGGCCCAGGAGGTTTATGCTATAAATCAAACAAGTTCAAACAAGCCACTGCTGCACTGAGCGAGAACCGGGTGCTGAAGTCGGGCAGAGCAGTAGTGTTACCAAGCAGGAGCTCAGAAAGCAGGCAGCCTGCTCTGTAGGCCAAAGAGAAGAGATTCACAGCTCCTGCAAGAGCAACACCTGGTCATAAAGCCCACTACTGCTCTGGAGCTGGAACGGCCTCTGTTTACTTGGAGATGCTTTTCATGTGCTGGGTCAGGTAATTTTGCAAACTTTTTTTGAAACTCACAAAATGTCTCACCCTTTGTGATGAGAGCTTGCAAATCGTGCAAAATCAACTGTCCAGCCTGAAGTAAAGCAGTAGTTTCAGCAAATGCCGTGCCTTCAGGGCAGCTGATCCACTCTGAATGTGGAGGAAACAACTTGCTTCAGCTTCCCTCTGCTAAGGGAGAGTGAGAAAATGTCACTCTTGAGCCTAACTCCAGCTTCGTGCTTCACCTCTGCCTCCTTGCCCCATTGTCTGCTCAAAGTCTTTAATTCCTCAGTTTCTCCACTGTCCTTTTAGGCAGATGGAGAATCGACTTGTTAGCTGGTTCATCAGCAGCGTCCATCCAGCTGGCAGGGGCTGGGCAAGGGCTGCTGGAGATGTAGGTGTATATCTGGTTTCTGCAACTGCTTCTCAGAGGAGAAGGAAAGGGATGAGCATCACCTGCTTAGTGAGAAGAGAGCCACAGGACACCACAAACCAGGACTAGCTCCTAACAGCTCCAAAATTGATTGAGGTTTGGGGCACAGTTCATTTTTTTTTTCCCCTAGAATAACTCTGAGGCTTTGGAGAAATGATAGAAGGACAGCTGTGGAATTACTTTCCTGTATTTGGACACTATATTGTACTGACATTTATGTGCATGGTGTTGCAGTAATATAGTCAGTTCAGCCTTTTCGTTGGTGACCTTTTCTGTAACATTAACCACAATATTGTGCACACACGATATTGCAAAGAAAAAGGATGAAGCAGGAATGCCAGTTGACTGTTGGCAGCATAAGTACAATATAGAATTTGCAGTTACAGTAATGATGAGTGCAAATGGAGAACCAGAAAATAAGCAATTTTCTACAGAAAAGTTGCATAATAGTAAAAAAAAATTCTAGCTTGCTCAATAACATATTTTGTTGCTGTCATTTATTTTGTAGGGTCCCTTTCTTGAGTAGATGGTTATTCTGTAGATTTGCCAAAGCAATGACTTTACCCTGTATTAAATAGTTTAACAATTTAGGGCTTACTTGTATCTTTACATTTAATCAGTTTTTATGTAAGAAGGACTCATCACACATGGCATTAAGGTGCTGATAATTGTGAATGGAGGTATTTACATTCTGAATCCTAGTGAACTGTATTACGTGTGTTACACTGTTTTTACTTCATTCCTCAGTTGGTTTTTATAACCAAGTATAGCCTGTAACATTTACTTTCCCAGAATGAAATAAATCCTGCACAGGGGATTGATATCACTTTTGTTGCTTTTGTGCCTTTTACATAGTTTTTAAATTTCAAGTGGTTTTGTAGGTTTCGTACAAATTCTTCAAGGAAAGTAGATTCTGCTTTTAATATTTTAACTCTTTGTATCACATAGCTTTGTAAATCTTGGGTCTGTTACAGGTCAGCCTGCAAAACACTCATGTATCTTTAGCCTAATGTGTGAGTGAACCTATCTTGGGATGAAAAAATTATCAGGTGCAAGAACACTGTGTTTAACAGAAATAGAATTATATAGATTAGAGGTGAAATCTTTCAGGTTCCCCTGAGAGCAGCATAGTTAATAACACTGATTTATCTCAGTTGAAAACTAGGACACCTGCCAGTGTGCGGTGGGACCCAGGAAGAATGTCTTGCACCCCAAAGTCGTCCTTCCTGCATTGTCCAATCCAGTGGTACTTTGCATGAACAGATGGAGGAGGGTGAGAACACAAATGTACCACAGTAACCTAAGTTAGTTAATATGTAAAGTACGTAACTTTACATGAGATGCTATATTTTACTATCCATTCTGCATCCAAGGACTTGGATGAGCCTGAGGCCATCCAAAACTAGGGAAGGTGCTACATGCTAGAGATCTTTAGCAACAATCAGTCCTATAACAAAATATTCTTAAATATTCAGAGGTTTAATGGGTATGATTTGGTGAAGCAAATTTCTGCAAGTCTTGCAGGTCTCTTCTTTCATCTTTATTGAGGAAGGGCCTTTGTTGTTGTCAATTTGACAACTGATTCTCAGGCTGCAGTGTCAGTACACAAACGTGCAACCTGATCCAGAGAGAAAACTATTACAATTGATTCGTGAACTGTTTGGTTTGTCTTTTAAAATGTGCAGTGTGCACCTACCCTTGCTTTTTAGAGGAAGCACTTACAAAACACAAATACATTGCCTTAGAAAAAGAAGCTGTGCTGTTTGCCTTTGGTCTTACAGTAGAACCCTGGCAATGGAAGACTGAACCTCATCTGTGACTGACTTACTTGTGTGGCAAACAAGTTGGTACTTGATAAACATTTTCCACACCCATATTCTTTCAAGTGTTTCAGCTGTATCAGATTAATACGATATATCTGCCCCCTACTGCACATCCTACAGGGGTAGACAGTGGTACCAATGTGCTGTGGAGTGGCCAGACTTTAGTGCTGCTTTGCAAGCGCATGTGGGTTTTCAAGGCAGAAATAGGTTTACTTTTTGACAAAACTGTAGGTAATCCATCACTCACAACCTTCTGTGGCAAAGAGATGCAAGGATGTCACCTTTTGAAAGAACCAGATTTGTCTTGTGAACATTGTGCTGATGGGTCGTTCTCCTGCCTTGTTCTTGGAAATGAAGTTATTTGGGTGTTCTACAAAAAGGGGTGTTTGTAGACTTGGTGACTTACCTAAGATAGAATATTTCATTTCATACATGAAAAGTGTCTTCATACGGAAGAGGCTGGAGCTATTCCATTCTAGTGGAAAAGGCCTGGTTTTGCATGAAATGAAAAATAAACTAATCTGATACTTTGATTAGTACACAAAATACAATGTTTCTAATGGAGAAAAACTAACAACAGTTACAAACAGCTCTCTAGTAGCTTAGAGTTTCAGTGTTGCATTATCAATAGCTGGCTTTTTCTCTAGCTTAAATCTGTGTTAATCTGCGTCGTCAGTTTGTGCCCAGGTCTCTGTCACGGTTGCACGTTTTGCAGAAGGGGTTTATTGCGCCCTCCCCTGGGGAAGGCAGTGTGCTCCGTACTGAAAACATTCAGCCACAATGAAGGGCAGGATCTTTCCTCTCTTTGCTGCTTTTCTGCCTCATGCGCGATGTTCACCTTTGTTTAATGTGCCCAGCGTTACTCACTTGGTGTTAGGTTTTCTGTGCTGGAGACTAAAACCAAAGTGTGCTGGATTACAGTGTGCTGTGGTATCGCATAGTAAACTCCTTTTTTTTGTTATTTTTTTTAGGCCCAAACTGCTTTGCAGAAACCCTTGTCATTCCAGCGGGCCGGGAGGTGAAAACTGATGAATGCACTATATGTCACTGTACTTATGAAGAAGGCACTTGGAGGATTGAACGGCAAGCTATGTGCACTAGACATGAATGCAAACAAATATAGGAAATACACAAATCTAAGTACTTTTTCGTGGTTTTTATAAAATATCTCACAGCAGTGAGCATCCTAGATGACCCAAGGAAGTCTGAATGAGAAGATGCTGGTGAGAAGCAAAGAATAAAATATTGATATTTTGTTTTTCAAAGTAACATGCTACTGCAAGGCAAAGAAGTGCATATATTTAAAACGTTTGGACATAAGAATACCTGTCTTAATAAATGTGTTATTTTCACAGTGAGTACACTAAAATACACTCTATAAAATATTCTATGTATTTCTATAATGCCATTATAGAGCTTAAAATAAATGTTTTATATAGACAATACAGATTAAAGTACTGTTATTGTTGCCTGTCCTGTTGTGCACCATGGCTAAAACATTACTTTTCTATTCTAGTTTCATCATCTGAGGGTTTTCTTGGGAGTTTTTTGGTTTGGTTTATGGGTTTGTTTTGTTGTTTTTTTGTTTTGTTTTGTTTTGCTTTTTTCTTTAGTTTAGTGGGCCAGGACAGAGCCAGTGTATGACAAAACTTTTATGTTCTCACTTTTGAAAAAATGGAGTAGGATATATTTTCAGAGAACATGCACTCATTTATGAATATAGCTGTAGTGTAGAAGTGAGATGGCCTCTCTTAGTTCCAGCGATGCCTCTCTGTTGGTCCACAGCTAGGATAACTTGGAGCAGTGGTTAATATGAAACTGGTCTCTCACAGCAGTTGCTATAAAAATTTAATGGGACAAAATCAGTTTCTAATATTCAGTTCAGTCATAACACATTGCAGCAGGACAAATTCCTCTGTGACACGAACAACATCACATCACCCAGCTGGTGGAAATGATGGTAAGTAACTATGTGGCATCGTTAATGGTAATGCATAATGAATGTGGAGAAGCACTGGAAGGACAAGAACAGCCAAACAGGCCTCCACTGGTATGGCTCCTTGTTGCCAGTTCATGGGCAGAAGAGCTGGTTAATTGCTGTGCCATTCTTCGGGTCTTGCTCCTGCCACTTTACTGGTGCTGGTTCAACGTTTTGGTCTTTCTGGTAGTCTGTGCGGGGTCTGTGACACAGTGTGTTGAGGAGAAAGGTCAATCCATCAAAGGATTTCTAGCAGAGAAGCTGACCCTGACTACAGGTGAGGCGAATCACATCTACCTGCTTCAGCCATCAACAGCCTTTGCTTAGATTCACGTTGGTTTTAGTTTAGTTTATCACCAACTCCTACAATACATCTGCTCTAAACACCTGTTAAGGCAAGGCTTAAGAAAACAAACAAACATAGACTTGCCTTTAAGCTTTTGCTAGAGGGAAGACTCAATAAATCAATATCTAAAACCAGAAGACTATTGCTTAAATTCCCACCTACCCTTTGCTACTTACTCCTGTGGTGTAACCTGGTTACCAGGTTTGCAAGCATACAAAGTATGGCTTTTTGGTACTTCTGAAGACCATGGAATTTTGCCAGTGACTTCAGTGGATCCCAGTTATCACCTCACACCTGTATTTTAAGCATGTGTCTGTCTGTCACTGGGCATTATTTTCCCCAGTGGTGGTACAGGAGAGGAAGAGCAGTGACAGAATCAGAAATCAAGGAACTGTCTCTTGCATGAACAGTCCTGTGGCAAAGCCATGCGTGGTATTGGTCTAGTCACAAGAAGAATAAGAGAGAGGAAGACAGATTGTTGGATTTGCATAGTTTCAAATCACACAAAAATTAAGTAAATAATAATTTTCCCTGAAATCGATTCACACATATGTAAATATTGTACTGGAAACACTCTTCTCCAGTAGCTGGAATTCGTAGCAGGGGTGCAGGAAATGTTTTGCCTGGGTTGTCACTGAGTCTGCTGGTAGCAGTGGAAGGTGACACAGAGTACGGCTTATCTTTTTTTCTTGGAAGAAGGGAAGAAGTGTTTCATGTCTCATTTGTACCTAGACCATAAGTACACTTCGAAATACAAATACTTCATTTTGCCATTTTATAAAAGGAGTACCTTATTCATTGTATACTACTTATTAACACAGTGAGACACTGCATGTTTGGAAGAAGATATGATTTGGCTAAAAATTGTATTATTTTAAGTACATCTATCCATTTCATAAGATTCAGTAGTTGCCTGATAGACAGCTAGCTTTTAAATCAGTAGGGCCCGTGCCTCATGGCTGTGTGGGCTTCTGCTTACTGAAATCAAGTATCTGCACAGCTCTGGGGAAGTGCCATGAGTGCCTGTGGTCTTCCATGTGCATTTCCTCAAGATGAGTAGAAGTGGCCACCATCAGAAGCGGCCATGTGGTGTAACAGCAGAGCAGGTGGACTTGCAGCCCGGTGCGGGACTGTCCTTCCCAATGGGCTGCTAAGTGTCTCTTTAAGAGGCACACCCGCTTTCAGTGAAATTATGAGAGACTCAGAATTTGTGTCTTTCACTGTATGGCCATAATGTTCAAGTTTCTAGAAGTCTCCCCTTGGACTACTCACCCTTTGCTTCTTCACTGGAGGTCCTTGTGAAACCTTATACTGTTTCCCAGGGCTTAAATTTCTGTTCTTTTTGGAAGTTCCGTCTTTATTGAAATAGTGAGCGCAAAGTTAAGGGAGGGATAATTTAGCTTGTTTCTAGTGTAGTTTTTATAAATATTTTCTATTGCACATTTTTCCAAAATATTTTTTCATCTCTCAGTCCTGGTACCAACATATTAATGTCATCTTTACTGTAGTGATAGGCTGGTCATTTCCCATTTCATATGGAATATCCTGGGCAAATTCATCTTGACACTGAGCTTTGTGGGTGATTTCTTAAAGAGCTTCTATTTTGAGATACAGTATCTTTCCTTTTTTGAGAAATAAACTTCAAGTCTTTTGAGAGCCTTTTGTTTGGGTTTGGTTTGTTGTTGTTGGAGGTTTTTTTGTTGGTTTGGTTTTGCTTTTGCTTTTTTAATGTAGTGAGGTAGAAGTCATAATGAGCTTTTCACCTTTATGCTGAGATCACTGGCCACATCCAGCTTTGGCCTGTAGTATAAGAACTCTTTGGTTATCCCTGAGATGGGCAAATAGGCTGAGTGACTCTTCTTGGGCAGATCTCACCAGCTTCACTCAATGGTGGAACCACAGTTAGTACATAGCGTGTTGTGGGTTAACCCTAGTAGGTAGCTAAGCACCACACAGCTGCTCACTTGCTCCCCCACCGCCCACCCTCAGTGGGACAAGGAAAAAGAATGGAAGAGTAAAAGCAAGAAAACTCCTGGGTCAAGATGAAAATAATTCAATCAGCAGAGTAGAAGAAAAATTAAAACAAATCAAACAAAAATATAAAACCAAGCTCTGCAATGGCAATCACTTATCACCTCCCATGGGTCGTTGGGCAGCCAGCCAGTTCCCAAACAAAAGATAGGTAACCTTGCCTAAACCTTGCTCCTCTCCATTCTAGTACTGAGCAGGACATTATTTTGCATGGAATATCTCTCTCATTATTTTGGGTCACCAGCCTGGTTGTGCACCCTCCGAAGCTTTTGCGCACCCTCATTCACTGGGGGCGAGTGAGAAACAGAAAAGACCTTGATGCTGTGCATACGCTGTTCGGCAACAGCCAAAATACTGGTGTGTTATCAGCATTGGTCACAAACACAGCACCAAGCCCCCTACTACAGAGAGTAAAAAATTAGCCATTATGGAATGCAGTCAGAAAACATTCTCCTTTAAACGAATTTAATTGCTAAGCAAAAAATAAAACAGAACTGGTCTAGTGGCCACATGTACTTATCTAAATGTTATGATTTGGTCATGTAATACACCTGCTCCTGTTTGACCTTCATCATTTCCAGTGAAACAAATTTGAGAATATTGGCTTCCCTGCTGAAGCTGGTTTTTGCTTCAGTCCAAACAGTATTATGTGTCCTGCACATGAGTTGTCCTTCAGCTTTGCAGGTGGGTTATGTCTGTAGAAGCTGTATTTCTGGGCACACTGATAGCTCATGAGTAATTTTGTATTTTTGTATTTGAAGGTCTGTTACTCATGAATATTCTTCTCAAATGTTCTTACGTCGCTGCATTGGCATGAATATGATATTTCTGCTTCTACTTCCCTTGCTTCTGCTTATTTCCCAGTTGAAATGAGCACAAATTAATTCTTGGTTTGGCCTCATCCGTTGTTGTCAGAATGCACGATCATTAACTTGGCTTCAAACCTGTGTCAGTAGGTGCCTGAAGAGATTATATTGTAGATGGTTTCAGGTAATTATAAAATTGCACAGTTTGTATGCAATAGGATTCTTTATACTACTTGTTTAAACCACAAAAATGAGTGTGCTGGTATTCACTTAAATACTTAGGAGAGACTGAAAAGAGAAAAGGGGAAAAAGAGGAAAAATACGAGACAACGGAGCTGAGCATTATGGTAGGAATGTTCAAAAAAAAAGCAAAGCTACAATGTCATACAGGAATTTCATAGGGAGATTTTAAAAGAATATTGTAAGAAAAGTGAGTGAGAAATGTACTTGTGCACCAACTGAAATACAGGAAATTCTAGTTGGAGATGAAATAAAAAGTCATGCTGTAGAAGTGATTAGATACTGGAGGATGTTGCTCAAAGATGTTGTAGCGTCTCCGTTATTGAGGATGGTCAAAACCCAACTGGACACAGCCCTGAGCAGTTTGCTGTGGTCAAACCTTCATTCAGCAAGGTATTGGACGAGATGATCTCCAGAGATGTAAAATGGAAAGCAGGTTTAAATGACATTGAATTAAAGTTTTAATACAAATAAGAAAGAAAAATAAATTATCAAAGGTTCCCTCACTTTGGAAAACAATCTCTTCTGTTATTATACGGTGTAATATAAACTATACTGACAGGACTGTAAAGCATTTAATGTTACTTTTTGATGGTAATTTTAATGTCTGAAGTATGATAGCTCCATAATACATAGGAGGCTTTGAAAGGCACATATTGTTTAACAATCTAATGCAATCCAACTAAATGCTTCAGTTATTCTTCTTGTCAGGCAATGAATTTTCTTCAAAGCCTGTGTTACCATGGGTTTTCTGTCTGCAAAAATACACCTGATGCCTTCTGTTCCTGCTGCATTAAAAACAAAGCACAAACTGGGGAGATGCCATTGAACTGAATATCACAGACTGTTTTTCTGGGTATCTAAAAAGTCAAATTTTCATCACTTTTTGATAAAAGAAAGTATTACCTCAGAAAGTTTATAACTTGTTTAGTTTTGAGAAGACAGCCGCTCCTTCCCAGAATCCTCTTTCCTCTTAAAATATACTTATGCTCAACCACAGTGAAAGTGTAAATTTATATTTGCCACACAGTGTGGCAAATGTAAATTTTCGGTCTTTCGAAATGTCACATTAAACAACTCCCATAGCAAAGAAAAAAAATAAACACAATCTATTATGTTTTTCCAATTGTTCATATGTAATATGTGCCTCATTCATTTTATACACTTATAAAACAAATACAGGAAAAGTCCCAACTTGTATGTCAATTATCAGTTATAAAGAAGACAGAAGTCTTTATTGTTTACTTGTTGAGCCTATGTGGAAATACTGATGTGAATATTAATTAATCAGTAAATAGGAAAACACTGATATAATTAGCATCACAAACACTGATGTCTAAAAACAGTCCACTCTCAATTTAACATAATTATTTGTCACATTGTTCATTTGGAGCTATTAGCTAATAGTGATGCTACTTCTATAACAGTTAACAGTTTCCTGTTTTTAAAAAGATCATTGCTTTTAAGAAATATACAGCATGAATAAAACTATTGTTGAAAAGAGCAGGCAGACTATAGTAACGGAATAACTAATCAGTTTTGTTGAAGATGTGTAGTCTATTAGTCATAAATGTTGAGTTTCCTACTTACATCTGCTAGTAATCTTGTCGATTTAGTAGAACTCTAGAAGCTGGCCTGCTTCATGTTGCTTTGGCAAAAAGGGAAAAATATCACATAAACCAGTAAGCACTCCAGTTCCAGCAGGATACAGAGCACCGCTGCAGATTTTGAACAAACTGCAGGACCATCTGCAAAAGCGGAGTGTGCTGAGTGTGTCCTGTGCGCGCAGATTTTACCTTATGGCAAAGATGTGAATTTATGAAAAACAGGAATGTTTTTCATATCAGTTCACACACAATGTGGCAAAATAAACACATAGCAGATGTAACGTGAGGAAATGTAAGTAAGTTTAACATGAAACAGGCAGTTAGCAATAGGACAAGGGGGCATGGGCTTAAACTCTACCAGGGGAAATTTAGGCTGGATATTAGAAAGAAATTCTTTACAGAGAGAGTGATCAGGCATCGGAATGGCCTGTCCAGGGAGGTAGTGGACTCGCCGTCCCTAGAGGTTTTTAAACTGAGATTGGACATGGCACTTAGTGCCATGATCTAGTAAACGGACTAGAGTTGGACCAAGGGTTGGACTCGATGATCTCTGAGGTCTTTTCCAACCCAGTCGATTCTGTGATTCTGTGATGTAATTATTTTGGGGAACAGATAAGCAAGGACAACTTTTTTCCATGTCTTATATGCAAAGAAATTTCTTTCTTCTGGCTCCAACCATACAAGATACAACCTAAAATATTTTAGCGATGAGAGATGTATATCCAGCATGTATGCATTGACAAATGGGAATTCTTTTCTTGGTTAAGCCAGCATAAACCAAGAGTAATTTTGAAACCCAGGTTAATACCGTTAACTGAGATCAGGATTTCTTCCACGGATTGCACCTATCATAAGGCATCTGTACTTGACTGCAATCACTGAATGACAGAGAACGTTCACAAATACTCGTGTAAAGTGCTTTTGTTCATAGTAGGCAGAATTAGAGACAAACTTTTATAACCACGTACTTTTCTTTTTCCAGTAAGCCTTAAAGGATGTGCAAACTTTGTGAACTAAAGTGAATCTCAGCTACCAGGAGGACCAAAACCCATCATTTCTATACTCTGCTAAAATCCACAAAGGTACATATGGATGAGAAATCCAATCTTCTAGTGTGTATAATACCCCAGTGAAAACTACATCAGCTTTCTTATTCTCCCTCAAAGTATAGATGCAATTCTAGAAATGTCTTTAATTGACAAAATGGTCTGCCAGCCAGAGCTTTCTCTTTCTGCTGTGCAACAGGAAGGTAAATACATTAAAATGTAAAAACACTGCCTAATCAATGTTACTATGGCCTTCAAAAGCTGCATTCATTTCAGAGGGTAATTCTCAAATCAATTTGCTATCCATCCTGGAGGAAGTTCCACATGCTGATATTATTTTCTTGTGTGGTTATTTAACAAAAACAAAATCTGTATTTTCAGAAAAAACCTACTGCATACTATGCTCTCTCTTTAGCCATTGATAATTCAAACTAATGCTAACTAATTTAGCGCTGTTGTGAGTGGGAAATCATGGACATAACAAATGGACCTGCAATGCTTCAGCCTCCTGTAACGATCCTGAAGTCCGTTCATTTCTAATTACAACATCAAAATAAAGAATAGGTAGCCTTCAGACATTCTATGGATTACAGTTAAATAGAGTTTAATTTCTTAACTGCTAAACATTTTTTAACATGCTCTTTCCCAGCTATTTATTTTCAAATGGCATTTGATAAAAAGAGCTATTTTATACATTCTGATAGTTATGCTGTTTATACTTGTGTTTGAACAATAAACAGTGTCACTGTGTAGAATCCTGATAATGCATGTTTACCATTTTTTCGAATGCCTTACTTGCATATGTTTTATGAAGAAATTAATTTAGTTCATCCAAACTGGAAAAACAAATCATCCAGTCTTACTAATTACTTTCTACGGTACTGTTTTCATTTTTTGTGTCCTTCACATCAAAATACAATATATTTGGAGCTTCAGGCTCTGTCACATTAACAGTTTATTAGTGGAATCCTATAGTATAGTATCTTAAGATAATGCATCTTATCGACAAAATGCTTCTTAGTGTAGCATGGTATGGCTTTTTATTCCTTTTTTTCAGAGTACAGTGCCTGAAGATATACATATTCAAACCTGTGGTCCAAATTTGTGCTTGAAAAAACAAACACTTGCAAAACTCATTTTCCAGATAAAACAAAGAGCTAAAAATGGCCTTCACATCTAGTTCATTTTTATAAATCAGCTAGATAGGAAGAACAGCTAAGGGGAAAAAGAGTATAAACTCTGTAATATTTATAAAAAATCTGTAGTTTGTATGGGGTATAATGCGTAAATACAAAATAAATAGGATTTTAAATAAATAGGATTCTGTTACTGAATACCAACTTAAATAAGGCTGTTTATGAATGACAGTGACAAGGAATGCATTGAGTCAACTGCGTAGTAATTCTCAACAGTCTTACAAAAGTCAAGATGAGTGTCATAAAAACTACCACAGTATTTTCTGTTACCATTTGTTTTCTTCATGTAAGAACAAGTGTGTTATGCTGAAGCTGGTATCTTAAAGGTGGAACAGATGACTGTCCCAAGTGGAATTTTACGTTCTTTGGGAAGAAGTTACCAACTGGTCAGTAGCGATATTACAATTCATCTTGAAAGAAAGTTATTAGGATGTTTTTGCATTTGAGGCTACATTGCAACATTCATGACCTCTCAGTACTGGATGTATATAGTGCTGTTCACTGTATTCCTCTTAACAAACAACTGACTGGGCAGGTAAATGAAAACTACACTATAGACTCCTTACACCAGTCCATGCTGAGAGAAGCTGAGGTCTATCAGCAAAGGACTAAGTATGTAAAATACTTCTGCTTGTGTATTGATGTGTTTTAAATAGTTGTCTCTATTGGTTATTAGCCTAGCAGATATTCTAAAGACATTAGAAATGAAGTAGTCCTAAGTGGTATGAACTAAACCATTTTACCAATATGCTGATGAATCATTACTTCATAAAAACAAGCGTATTCTATTGATGTAACCAAACTGTACACATTTTAATATTGCGATGCTGAAATACATAAGAGCTATTGCAAGAGTGCAAATCCCTCAGCCGTTAGCACTTTGTTGCTCCATATATCAAACTGCTGTTACACGGAAGACAGTGCATTCCTTCACTGGGATTGTATGATCCTGGGTTGCATACAACTACAGACAAGGAAAAAAAAAAAACAAGGAAAAAAGGTCGAATTTAAGTGATAAAAATATTTACATGTGATTAAATGTGATTAAAATGCATCTTTATCTATTTGAAAACAGATCAGATTTTTTTCCAGTATTCTGCTAGTTGCTTATGTAAAAAAAATGTACATATTTTCTAAATCATCTATTTATTCCACCATATTTTTCTCTTAATCACTTTTCACTGCATCTACTTACAGGGGATATGTCCATCAATTACATTCTAATATGGCCTATATCCAATGATGTTTTAAATAAACTGCTATAGCTGCTTGTATAAGTAATACAAGACAAAATAAAGCTGAAATCTAAGCTCTTATTATTATTAGGTAGTGCAAAAATAATATATCAAACCAGAAATCAGTGTATGATGCAGAACAAGTGTCTGAATGAAACATTTTTTCTTGCTGGATCATGTTATGCCATTTGTCATCTGCAGAATGATTTCATCACAAGAGACTAATTCAGTATTGTTCTCTTGGCAGAAAAACAAGCAGAATTTGAGCTATTTGGTTATGCCTACCCTTCCCGAATCATACTTCAATTTGGCAATGGTAGCTTTTCTTTAGGGTTGATCTTTAATTAACAGCATTAGTATTCAGTATGCAAAGGTAATTAAGACCTTTCTCCCTTTTGCAAAGTTGGTGCTTACCTGGTTATTGAGGTTTGCCTGGCTTAATGACTTCTTGGTCACTACTGCACAAACCTCAAGCAGGATTTTCAGTGTTTGGTTTGGGTTATCTTCATTTGTTGAGGCTGGCAGGATTCACTTGATCCCCAGTGCCTGTTATTAGCTTGACCTGGCATTTTTGCCACTGCTATTGACTGAAGAGGGTTTTAGAGGTCTTGTGAAATGTAAGAGAGAAGGAATCCTCTGCAGATTATGTCAAAACCTTGCCTTTTTTGTACATTAGTACACGTGGCGGGTGCACTCGACCAACCCTCAGCCAAATCAGCAGCAGTTTGGTCCAGGCTCCAGAGGAGGTAAAGGCCTGAGCTGCAGCCAGGCCAGGAACTCCTTCCACGAGAGCCACAGGGAAGCAGAATGCACACTGATCACCGGTGGCTTGTGGGAGCAGGGAGTCTCATGCAGACTTTTCATACTGTATGCAATTTGACTACAAGCCAACCGCTTCATTCCATAAATTCGACAGCCTGGATGAGCCCACTTTGAGCTCTCCCTGCTAAATAAGTGAGCTGTATGGCAGTGGTTTTACTACTCACAGATCAGTGGATGAGCCCAATTCAAGTTCAGTGTTGATCATTTAGCTTAAGTAGATGCACACCAAATGTAACAGATTATTTAGAGATAAAAGGTTGTAAGATTTTTAGTGTACTCTTTAATTCATGTTACTTGGTAGACTAAATTTGCTAAAATTTTAAGCTGTAAGGTCCTGCTCGCAACTGCAGATTACACTGAATGCCTACAAGATAAAGTCTAGCTTGCATTTTGCTGGGGAAAAATTGGTCTGATTGGGAAAACAACAATCCAAGGCTAACGCAGAGATATCACAGACATCTGCAAAGCAGGGTCTGTTTTGCACTTCACTGAGAAGAAAGGATTTATCCAGACAAAATGGCACCTTCAAGGATATGGACCAAAATCAATGCCTACAACTGAACAAAACAAAGCCCCACGTGGAGTCAGGGAAAAAGGGTCCAAAGGGGAGCAAAAGGACCTGGTGGTAAAATTTTGCTATTAGACTGGATCTTGGTGTGAATGGTCTGTAAAGATAAAGTTTGTAGTTTCCTATGCTCGGGCAGACCTCTGCACAGGTACCCAGCTTGAGCCAGCCCTTCTGCTATGCTACTCCGTTAAATTTTTTATTTTCTGATAATTTTGTTTCCTGAAAGTCTGTTCTGCATGAGGTTAAGGGCCCTGCCTGAAAGTTTGTGACTGGAGCTTTAAAATTAGGCTCCAGAGCAAACGGTTATTAGGGAGGGAAGAATCCTGAACATTTGCACTGTGATGGACATAAGCCTCGCCTGAGAGTTTGCCTCTGGAGCTCCATGACACAGCCCCTGGAGCGAACAGTTATCAGGGAGGGAAGATGCCTGAAAGTTTGCTTCATGAACGGATACAGGCACCTGGAGAGAAGGTAAGCAGCATTCGGCTTTGCATATTTCCCCCATGCAGTAAATAACAGAGCAAACCCGCCACCGAACTCTTTAAGGTCACACTTCTCTTTAAGAAATCTAAACATCATTCTGCAGCAAGCAGAACCCTAAAATCACTCCCCTGTGACAGTACAAATGACTTTATGGGAAAGAGAAAGCTTTATGCTGTATGTAACTAAAGGTATTTTCCAACCTCTGTCTGGAAAATCAGTCATCTCGTGAAACAGAGGAGTAATTCTATTATTTTTATTGAAAGTTACAGGTACACATCTAGTAAATCCTTCAGAATGTTGTTTATTTTAATTGGAGTAAGGTAGATTTCTCTTACAATGAGATTAAAAGTTTATTTCTCAGGAGCATCATCTGTTTACTGTCTAGCAGAAAGGATGAAAAAAAAGAAAGGAATCTGATGTACAGACGTGTAGATTATTTAGCCAGCTTCTGGAGAGTTTCTTTAACCAGTAAACTTAACTTGTTTCAGTCTTTTCACTAATGGAAAACTCCTACTGTTACACCTTCACTTTGAAAGTATAAACTTCTTAGCAAAATATTCTATCTTTATAGCATATTTTATATAGTTGCCACTTCACACTTCACAAACTGAAATGTACACAATGTCTTAATTTGTTCTTGTATAAACTAACCACTATTTTGCACTCTTATGATTTTTAGTACTATTTCAATATTCTCTTGAATAATGTATTTCCTTTTGAACTTTCAAGATACTATGTTTTAGTAATATAAATAATCATCATACTGTGAGAAGTAACTGAAGAAAACCAAATTAGAACTGACTACTTAATATCTAGTCTATTAAAAATACCACAGAAGTCAAGCTCTGCAGAATAATAATACAGGACAAAAAATATTTCATAAAGCTAGTACAGGGTATGATATGAAATTGTCCCTCCAGAGAAGCCCTAAGAAACATGACATCTTGTACTGTATTAAACTCACAGCTGCATCTTATTTAAATATATATATATATATTTATAAAGCAGAAAAATTATGAAAATTATGTGACTCAATTGCCTATGTTAAGTAAGATTTAATGGTGGAACATACCTCATGTAGCTGTTACCAGAATATTTTATTAAGTTATCCTGGAACAATGTGCTTTATTTAACATAGAACAGGGCTTTAAAAGCAGAAAAACATTAAAATTAAGATAAAAACATATGAAAGAATATATATGATATTTTTACTCATCAATTCTGTATATTCAAGCCTGCTTTACAGAGGCAGAAGACTAAACAGAATTATTAATCAGTAGTAGCTTGGTGTCTTTAAGTCATTATTTCTACAAAATCACACAGTAAGGGGTTCTTCCTGAGGCTTATCTGGTACCTGCTGAACGAAATTTTGTTGTATCACCAGTGTTTTCTGCTGAAAATATTTCTCTATCGATACATACATCACACACCAACTGATCAGGTTAACATGTTTAATTGGACTAATTCAGAAAGAGATTTAGACTAGAAAATGGGAGTAGAGGGTGAGACAATAGCACAATATTTAATGTAATTTTAATATAAAAACAGAGGAGAAAGAACAAATGAGGATATAATATGATATAAAAAAAAACCATGAGACTGAAGCATGGGAAAGAAAATGCTTGCAAGTTCTAAGAGAGGAGATTTAGACTGGTAGATGATACAGTAAGTGAAAGGGTTATGCTTAGTGCACAAATGGGATGATGGCCGTGTGAAATACATAATGTGGTGTTCACAGAGTGCTGCACAACAGCATGGAGCAACCAGAACTACTAAAACACTACATGAAACTAGATATTCTAAAAATAATGTGGGAAGGAGAACAGGTATAACTGAATATCCAGCTATTTTGCTGTGTTGGAAGTTAAAATAGAGTAGGTTTGTTTATGAATTCTGCAGAGGATATGCATAGGATTTTTTATTTCTCCATGTTCTTGGGCATACGCCAAATCCTGTTCCATTTTGTTGTATTCTTATCAAGACCCAGAGACTAGAAATTGTCACGCTATTAAAAGTTTAATCTACTTAAATTAGAAAGTTTGAGTAGCATCTGTTTCCATGTTCCAAAATAGAACTCTTCCATGAAAGGGTAAAACAGATGATAATCTAAGGCTTGCAATGTGGTGATACCCTATGACTTGTGCTAACCTTTGACTGGTAAGAAATGTATTATAAATTTTTGAGAAAAGGAAAAAAAAATCCATGAAACCACAAAACAGCTGACCAGACTTCTATACTATGTAAAGGTTTCATGAATGAATGGTGAAACACATGCAGGTGAACGGAAAGTAATACAATTTGATGTTGGTTTACAATGAAAATAAAAAATAATTCAAAAGCACCTGATATGGCAGCACATACAAATGTAATTAACTGCACAAGATTATGATTACAATGGAATTTTTAAAACAGTACTAAATGATGCTTAAAAGGGAATTAAGAGTCGGAGAGAAATTGCTCATGAGCTTGCTCTTAGGCAGACGTTACTAAATATTTCCACTAACAAGATTATCAGAGAACGCCCCAATGAACAATGCTAACAAAACTGGGAGAAACTGTGAATAAGGACAAGATTTAAATAGTCAGGAAGAAAAAAAAGGATGAGAAAGGACTGTACATTTGTTTTTATTAAGGTAGACTGTGAACACAATCAGTCACAATGAGAAGAGGAAGTGTGATACCATTACATCATATAAGAGAGAGGTTCTTCTTAGAACCAAAAGAAAAACACTAATGATGTAAAAGGCACTGTTAAGAGCTCATCTGAAATACCATGTTAAATTCTATTCACCTCTGTGCAAGAGTATTAAACTCAAAATAGAGTATGTGAGATGTAGGTTTGCTGAATGCAAACTCCAGCAGAAGCAGATAGAAAGTAGTTGACTTGCTCTGATTATAAAACAGGAGACAAAAAAAAAAATCTACTTAAGCTAAATCCCATTCTCACTATCAGGGCAAATGAGTATGAACTTTCCATGAATTAATTTAGGCTGAAAGCTTGATCTTCTAACCACAAAACAATACTCGCTAAAGAGACCAAGACTCTCAAAATTGTTCTAAAATGTGCTTTAAAACTGTTTTAACTGCATTACAGGACCTGTTTCCTGCAACTATTAAACAAGGGAGACTATTGGATAACTCAGTAAGTTGAAGTCTGCTGTACTTCCGTGGAAATGTGTTTATCAAAATATTTCTATGAGTAAGTCCATGTTTCAGAAAAAGCTCCACCACTAACAAAGATGCAGGAAAAATATTTTCTGTTTAAGTAACAGATATCAGGATTACAGCAAATCACAACTAATTTTCCCATGTTAGCATGGTCTCCTGAGGACTACTGCATGAAGTCTGAGGCATTGAAAACAAATGAAGAGAACCGATAGTGGACGGTAATCAGGCTGAACAGAGGTCTATCAAACACGACCAAAAAGGCTGAACTTGAGGTGGTTCAGTTCAATAAAGATGATATCAGAAAAAGAAAATAGACACAGTCTTCTAAGATATACAGAAGCTATTTCAGAGATAAATTTAACAGAATCATTTCCAGATTTACTGAGACAGAACAAAAAGTAACAGGTATAAACTACGTCACGGGAAATTACATTAATATCTCAGAAAAAAAAAAAAAATCTTTCCAATGATAAGGATGTGCAGTATTGAGTTATATTTCTTTGTGTGCCTATCTAGTAATTTGAGATATTAAAGATTATGCAGGATACATCTCTCAAGAATAACTGATGCTCATATATTGCCTTGAGGTAGAATGATAAGCAGAGGACCCTTTCAGTTTTAGTCCCTTCAATATGGTGGTTTGGATTCTGGGAAAGGAAATTACTAATTTTACCAACAGGTCAACTAAGGAAGAGTGTCTGTTTGACCATGCTGAGAGAATGACATCCTCAGTTATGGGAAGGAGTAATCAGTCCAGTTTCAGGGCTGACTGTTTCAGATTCTCTGGTACCACCCCTGTGTCTGCCAAAAAGGTGTCTGTTACGATCCCAGCTGAACAGGGATCAGCTTCTTGTGTTGACACTGGAGTAGGGCTGTGTAGTGTTCCTGTCTAGCGCAGCAGATAAAGTAGAATGGCAGTTAAAAGAACAATGTTATTTTTTTTACTACTTATGTTAAGCAGCCACCAGAGCAAAGATGAAAGTTGTGTTTTGAAGAAAACAGGAATACAAATTAGCTTAGAATAGAACAAGATATTCTAGGGGAAAGGCCAGAACAAAACTGCAGTCTGTACAAATCATCCTGAGGAAGGCAGGCTTATCTGAACTCGATTTTCATGTATCTTTCCCTGAAATCCTGTGCCACAATATTCTGTATTACAATAAATGTAATAAAGTTGTTATTTATTTATATATATCCATTCCAGATATTTGTCACTTTTTGCTGGAAGACATGGACCAAAAAATTTAGGTTCCTTCTGATGAAGACAACAAATTGAAAAAAAGATCTCATATGTAAATGTTTCGCATGTTTCACAATTTTAGATTTGTCTCTATTTTTTCCATATTCTTCTTATTTCTTTTCAAAGTGTATTCCATTCTGTAAACTTTTGTTCAATATGTAATCCAGTGTTTTCTTTCACCATTTCTAGGTCTGTAGGGAATCATCTCTGTCAAAAGCTTGACTCTATGTGCCTTGTCTTCCATTGTTCCCTTGAGACTTCAGGCTCAATATTTGGGATCACAGGATGTTGAGGATTGGAAGGGACCTCAGAAGATCATCTAGTCCAATCCCCCTGCCAGAGCAGGAACACTTAGATGAGGTTACACAGGAAAGTGTCCAGGTGGGTTTTGAATATCTCCAGAGTAGGAGACTCCACAACCCCTCTGGGCAGCCCGTTCCAGTGTTCTGATACCCTCACTGAGAAGAAGTTTCTTCTCAAATTTAAGTGGAACCTCTTATGTTCCAGTTTGAACCCATTACCCCTTGTTCTACTGTTGATTGTCACCGAGAAGAGCCTGGCTCCATCCTCATGACACTCACCCTTTATATATTTCTAAACATTAATAAGGTCACCCCTCAATCTCCTCTTCTCCAAGCTGTAGAGACCCAGCTTCCTCAGCCTTTCCTCATAAGGGAGATGCTCCACTCCCTCAATCATCTTCGTTGCCCTGCACTGGACTCTCTCCAGCAGTTCCCTGTCCTTCTGGAACTGAGGGGCCCAGAACTGGACACAATATTCCAAATATGGTCTCACCAGGGCAGAGTAGAGGGGAAGGAGAACCTCTCTTGACCTACTAACCACACCCCTTCTAATTCACCCCAGGATGCCATTGGCCTTCCTGGCCACAAGGACACAGTTCTGGCTCATGGTCATCCTGCTGTCCACCAGGACCCCCAGGTCCCTTTCCCCTACACTGCTCTCTAACAGGTCATTCCCCAACTTATACTGGAACCTGGGGTTGTTCCTACCCGGATGCAAGATTCTACACTTGCCTTAATCATATGAAGAACCTTTTATTGGATGAAATGCAATTTGGCAAAGCCCCTCTTTAAAACATTGATCCCCTCCTTAGCATCTAAGGAAGGTAATGTCACTTGTTTTAAAATGAGGACTGACAAAAGTAAAATTACCAGAATTCATCTCACCTTTCCTTAGTCAAACTAAAATTTATTTTGCAAAGCTATACAGAGTCATTATTTTATCTGCTATTCTGACTTTACTCAGATCTGGAATGTAGCATATAAGTTTGTGATTAGATGAAAGCACTGCATTATTATGCCCCTTTTTATAAATTTTAGAACAAAAATAATTGTCTTGTCTCACTGTAAAACAGCACTTGAAACATACCTTGCTAGATTACAGAATTTCTATGCTAATTCCAAAAAACCCTACTGCTATCTGGAGGTCTGAACTTAATCTGATTTATTTTAATTTAAATCAGTCCATAGAACTTGTGGGTCTGACTTAAAATCTAAACCAGAAAGGTCTTATGAAAGTTTTACCCAGGTACTAAGCTGATTTAGTTCTGGTTACCTTGACAGACTTGACAAGATCACAGCCCAAACCGGCAAGGCATAATAATTTTATAAAGTTAAATAGCAAAGTACTAGAGTTCAATCAGAGCAAAAACCATTGTAACAGTATTTAATACTTTGTACAATAAATGAATTTGTCACTTACCACAACACTCTGGACAGTCTGGATGCAGTACTGCATTAATTCCATACCCTGGATGGCAGCGATCGATCGAAATGAATTTCAAAGTACCATCAATGTAGTATATGTCAGGCAATGGTGCAGAACATGTCCTGCTAACTTTCACTTGTCGCTTAAAAAATTTCTTTATAAAGTGTTTTGCCTAAATTGAAACAAATAATATTTTTGTAGAGTCTTGGATGGAAAGAGGTCAGAATACAAGGAAAGACAAAAGAGTTAGGATTAAGATTTGAAGGATGTACCACTGAATATTTTGACTATAGCTGAATGATAAAAGGACAATCTGATATTCTTGGATATGTTGGTTTTAATTTGGATAAACCTTGATCAATTAATGCAATGTCTTTGAAAGTGTTCAGGATTATACAAATAGAACTTTAAAAGCTAATGCACAGTGATTTTGCCTACATGAGACATCTGTAGCCTTGCATCAGTAGACTTGCAGCTTTCCCAGCTACATATTGTTTAGGTCAACTTATGTTTCAGACATACTTTCCATCTTTATTAGCTATTTCTGTACAGTAAAAAGAAAATGCCCAAGTTCTCCTGAAGCCAAGTTAAGTAAGGGGATTATTATTATTATATCAATCAAATATAATCACAAAAGACTAGTTCCCTTACTCAAAAAGATTTGCACAGATACAATCCTAGATAGGAAAAACTTTCCTTTCAGTCAATCCAGAACCAGCAGCACAGAATCACAAAAATGTTATGATACAAGGGAGCTCTATTCCATCTTATCTACTCCATCACCCTAGCAAAAGGCGATGTTTATTTTTCAAAATCCTTTATTTTCTCTGGATTTTTGGACCATTATTTAATGAAGTGTCTGTGACTGGAATGTTAAAGACTTTAAGTCACACTAGTTAAAATTAAAAATGTGACTTCTAACTGGCTAAGAAACAAAACTGGCTATGTAACAAAAAATAGATCCATTAGCAATCAGATAAAGTCTAACAGTAAGAAGTATGAATGCTTTGAATCCAGACAGTGTTTTGTTTGTATACAGGGATTGAATATATATATGGAAAGCTAAATATAAAAAGAAAAAAAACCCTTTAATAGGCTTGCAAGGTTCAGTACACACACAAATTGGCGAATACAAATTTATTCACAGTCTCCTAAATTGATCCTCTTGTCTGTATATAAAAGATGAACTTTGATCATGAGCTTTCCCCACAAACTTAGGTGGTTTTTTTCAGTGGACAGGATGGAAGCTGCTTAATAAGTACAATATTATTTTAGACTCCTTCACCTCTCCACAGGGATCCCAAAGCATGATTTGCATACCTGTTATTTCTTGTTATTCCTCCCATGCTTCTCTCCCCCTTTCTCCCTTCCCCTTTAAGAACCTCTGAATTAACAGTTAACCTAGGAAGCAAGGCTCAAGGGTTCTTTTTCTCTACTGTAAAAGGCAAATGTCTTCAAGCAGCTAAAATTCTGCCAGATCAATAATAAAATCACTTTGCATTGATGGAAAGGCACTCCCATTGCAAACTAGCATGTTTGAGATCTATAAGATAGCATATGTTCAAGTTTCTCAATGTCTTGCCAGTTTTCATGGTCTTAATATATTGTCTTTAATATAGACTGATAGTGTCATCTCCCTTATCCATAATGGCCATAGAATATTAGCAATTTTAACTGATGTTAAAATTTTATATCCATTTATAAATTTATTAAACAAAGTGTGTTTCAGTTTTTATGTTATTATACTTTATTGTGAGAGTAGCTTATTATGTTAGTTGCCCTTTTATTCTATCTACTGTACCTTGTTTAGTCTATGAGATGCAGCACAAGCCTTTTGCTGACATTTGTGTTTTCCTCTGTGTAAGGGAGCAACTGTAACAAAACACAATCTGTTTATAGAAGAACAAAGTCAATGAAATTAACTTTTCTTTTGGTATTTACTGGTTTAAGAGTCTAGCCTGTTCTGATGCAAGTATTTAGGACTTTTTACCGTATTTCAGATGTTTAACTTGGAACACTTTAAAGAAATCACAGAGCCTGTCCTCTTTTAGTTATTACACATCTTGAAAATATTACACATATTTTCAGTATACTTATTTTTTTATGGGAACTATTATTTCTTTGTAAATTCTAATGGCAAGGAAATATACAATTCTGGACTCTATATGTGAATCCTTTCAAAAGAAACAAGCTACTCCCTCTCTAATTACCTGCCTACTGTTGCAATTTTATGGAGACTCAGGCTTTAAAACAGTCATCCTGGAAACCTAACAGTTCAAGCTTCTGACTGTTCCTGCAGTGGACTCAAGTTTTCTCTCCAGAACAACCAATCAGGGCAATATCTAATGCTTTTAAACATTTTCCCTGCTCCCTCCATGCACAAACACATCAGCTCCTGAGCATCACCCACTGAACTCCTTACATTCTCATAGGATGCCTGTGACACACAGAAACAAAGAAAGACTTCAAGTATAGACTGAAGAAAAAGTGCAGTTACATTTTAGTAATCGATTTGCATGAGTTCACATTCCTTATCAACTGAATAGTACAGATATGTTATGGCAGAGGCTTGGGAAATAGTTAACTAAGCTGCTGGATTGCTCTTCAGAACTGACATTACATTAAGCTGTCATATTAAAAATAAAATTAAATAAATCATACTCAGTAAGAGTCCTTAAATATCCCATAATTTGGTGACATCTTCCCAAGCCACCTAATGATTTGCTTTAAATTAAGCCAATTCAATATTTTTTGGCAACTCAGTTTTACCCAGGTCTCCTTTAGAGTCCTTTTCTTTTAAAGAAATGGAAAATTATGAAATCTCCCTCTTTTATTGAGAACACTTAGAGAAGGAAAAGTACAGAGGTTCATCTCATTTAACATCAGTTCTTGAAAATTAGACATCCAGCCTCAGTCTGTCATTCGGAAGCTATTTGTAAAGACCAAGGCACATCCATGGAGTGATTTATACACCTGTTGGAGGTGGTTAGATGAAGGTAATCTGGGGAGTTACAGAATATGCTGTTATCACTTTGCTTCCTATGTTAGTGTGCAACAAGGGACATGATAATGTTTTACGATAAAAAATAAAAACATATTGATCTATCCACATCTATCAAAAGTTCTAAAGCTCTTCTGAAATAATGTAAAATACGCACTTTTGAATATATAAACTATCTTTTTGCTGTTGACATGAACTTCACATGCAATACTTTAAAGCATTTTTACAGTCAAGAAACTATTATTAAACCCTTGAAATACTTTCTGCAAAGAAGCAACAAGCAAAGACATCCATTATCTATAAAAATTCTAACCATTCTTTAAAAGCAAGGCAGATTCTTACCTGAAAATGTAAAGAAGATTTCATTCTGTAGACTTCCTCTCTGCGTTTTTACATGATGACATTCTGACTTAATTAATTTAACTTCACAAGAAACTATAGCAACAAGTTTTTTTAGTAGCTGAAGCAATGCTTTCTTAAAAGAAGCGTTCTGAGAACTGTTGCAGGGGGCTGCGTGATACTGGACTGTGAACTCATAGTAAATTTTAGGATCAGAATAAGCTGCAGGAAAAAATGTGGAGGATGATGAGGAACATATATGAAGTAACAAGAAGAAAAGTAATTTCTGCATTTGAAAATAAAATCTCCAATTTAAATCCTTAATTTATAAATAAAACCTATTTTGCAATCCTAGAGAATTTTTAATGATAAAATAATGTATGCTGGGCCAGTAAGAAACCCTTAAGACATTTTTACAAATCTACATTCTTATATGTATTCATAGGTAAGTCTTACTATTTATTAATGTAACATTCTAATTTTTAAACCAACAGGAGGTTACATTAAAAGGATCAGGAATATGAATGCTAAAGTTAAGCATACAAAATACCCTTTAGTAAGCGACACAATATTTCATCTCACACATTATGGCCAGTAATAGTAGTATTTTTAGTCAACTATTTTAAAGAGCTTAAAATCTGAATCCTCTTTCTCATAGATCAATAGAAGATAAACTAATAAAATGAAAAGAAATTTCTTCTCTATGAAGAGAAGTAACTGAAAAAGCTTCCATATAGGTTTGAAATTTACTTTTATGGATGGATCAGCTATTTCACCTTTACTGCAAAGCTAAACGCCTACCTGGGCACCTTTTACAAATAAGCCAATGTATCATAAAATGGGTGTTTCTAATTATTTCATGAGAACCACTCTACCTACTCTAAGCCAAAGATCAACAGAGCACAGTGTTAAATAGAAAACAGGAGCAAAAGAATGAAGAACAGTGGTAATGACATAGGTATAATTGCAGAAATGAGAAGGGAACATTGGAGAAGAAAGAAGGAAGGAATAGAAACTGAACCAGATGAAAGAAGCAGAACATCTGAAATATGGTACCCAATTAAGACAGCTCATTAGATCCTCTACCTGGCTTTTGCCTCCCCCATTTCCATTCCCTTGCTGCTGCATATTCCAGATTTTTTTTGTTTATATGTATGAAACTTGAATTTTGTATACTAACATGCAGGTTGTATCCTTATTGAAGGATGTCAGTCTGCATTACTGAAAACTTTAACCTTTTCCTGCAAAACTCTTTCAAATAAACTTTTTTCTTTGCAGTTCTGTCAAGCAAGCTAGCTGCTAAAAGTCATGGTTATTCTGTATGAAGGCTACTGTGCCAAAGTAAAAGTAATTTACATCAGAGGTTAATTTTGGTTATTGTGCTCTACCATGTTTCTAACTGAGCACTGGTGCGAATTTTCAATTCAAGATCAGACATAGCTCCTGCTGAAGGCAGCAGGAACTCTTGCCTACATCTCCACAAGAATAAAATATCCTTTAATGAAGGAGAGCTAGTAATGAATAAGCGATGTTGCCTTTGCAATCTTTCCCTTTATGAAAGACATTTTACCTGCTGACAGAGGGAAACGTGATCAGAACAGGAAAGAATAAGCTACAAATATTACATCATTAAATGATATGTACTTAAAAAACACAATCAGGTAATAATTAAGGCATTAACATCTAGCTGTGCTAAAATTAATCTCATAAAGAAAAATTCAGTTTAAAATCATGCTATTTTAATGTTATTAAGGATTAGTGCGTATTCAGTTTGTTACATTTCATTGTGTTTTATTTTTCTTTCTTTTAAAAGAGCTGTATTCATATCTTCTCAGTCAGCCACTGAGCTTCATTTGAGGTTCTGTAAATGACATTAAATGAACTGCCTGGTAGTAACTAACATTAAAAACAATTTCCCAGAGAAACAGCATGTCTATATCTCTGCAAATTAAATTCTGAATAAACCTACTTATTTAAAAACAGCAACACACATTTTAAAAAATAAAACTTTTTCAAGGCACTTACCTGGATTGATAACTTACCATAAATAAGATATTGTATTATGTGTTTTCTGTGAAGTTGCATTGCTGTTAGTTTATAAACAATGGAACAATTGTAAGCTCCACTCAGGTTAAAGTGTTTCAATATTAAAGTTCCTGTTGGTGCTATTTCCACATTGCTATTTTCTAGTAAACACAATAATGAAATAAATTTAGTTGTCATGAGAAAATGGAGAAAGTAAGAGTTAAAATGTTTATTTACTGTTAAGCTGTGCACAAAATAATAACAGGGATTCAGCTGAAGGCACAGGACTCAGAAACCGAAGCTGAAAAGGTGGCAGTTCAGCATTGCACAAATATGCCCTATTGCTGCTGTGTAACCACTTCCAAGAGCAAAAAACTCACAGAAAAAGGGACAAAGTGGAAAAATAATATCTTTTTGTACGTCTCTATAGTCAAACTGATTACTAACTGTTCATTCTTCTGGAGTGCCTCATGAATTAGCTGCTGGTGGCATTTAACATGTAGTAAACTTAAAAGTAGGCAACACAGGAAGTTCAAGTTAAGCAATTTCTAGAACAGACCTTCCATGCATCATACGTATATGTCAAAATGAGAATCATGTATGTTTAGGATTGTAAAAAAAACTTCTGTATGGAGATATATGCATTATTATGGCGCCCAAAGTCTTAACGCAACTCCTTAGTTCAAGGCAGAGAGGAAGTAGGATCCTACTTCAAAGGACAAGTCATGAGCATGCTTCTTCAACTAGGGTTTTAAAGAGACAGGAAAGCACAAAGGCAAATTTGGGCGCTGATAATGAGCCATACAGTTGTCCTATGTAGCCTGCACATGGGTTACATTATGACAGCTGCTGAATCCTTTCCTGACTTGAAAAGACCCTAGGCAGTAACAATATAGATATGGGTTTCCCGAATATAATAGTAATATGCAGCCCATCTTGCTGTCAAAGAAAATCTTGGGAACCACTAGATTAGAGTTGATTACATTAGAATTCAAGGTAAAGTAGTCATTTTGATAAAAAATTTTGAGAATGGATTTTTGTTTCCATTTTCATGTGCCAAAAAAATAAATATTTTTAACATCTTAAACAATTTAGACCTTTTATGTAGATAATGGAAGCTTAGACAATTAGTGTGGGATGAAAGCAGCATATTTTTAGACTGAAAAAGTCAATGCTAAGGACATGAGATCTATACTACACACATCTTAAGACTTTTACTTCAGACCAGCCCTAATCTGCTTTTACAGATTGAGCACACATCATTTCTCAAAGCAAATGTTTCCAATTAGTTTCATCCAAAAGGAACCCAGTTTGCATACTCACAGACCAGCCCATGGTCCAAAAAAAAAAAAAAGTAGTAAGTAGGAACAATCAAGTGATTCAGTTCAAAACCACATTCCTACTGAAACCAACATGTTGCTGTAGATGCATGCTGATTTTCCTGGTATGCAATTTTAAGAAAGATATTGGAAAAAATACCCTGATTGAAATGCATCTTTTTACATACTTTGCAGGAGGATATAGGGCAATTTTGTTCCTGAATAAACCATTTAACCTTTTAATTAACTTAATTTTGTCATATGTATCACTGTGTTTAAAAAAAAATAAAATAAAATATCAAATGCTGGTTAAGAAGAGTATTATTATAAAGACTGAAAGTGCAAAGTCTTTGACAAGAATAGTCTGGGATTCCATATCAGCCTCAGCTCTCATATTAATGGCACACTGTCATTCATTTTTTGGACGATGAAGAAGTTTTTAACTGATGATGAGCTACTCAGGATGCTAAGTCTATAAACTAGGATGGCATTTGCTATTGTATGCTGAAATAGCTATCAGATTAATATTGCAGAAAAGCAGCATAGATTTAAGAACTATAGTTCTGACCTCTGGCATATGCAATTACCCTGTGGGTGAAAAGCAACACCATTAGTTGACTGGATAGCTGGAGCATCTTTAAGTTATATCGTAGACAGCTTTGCTTTGCTTCTAAAATGCATTACTGAACTGCAAAGATGACAAGAAGCCTGCAAAAGACAAAGCTTGGAAATCCAGTGGAGAGATTTGGTCACAATTATTTTTTGAAATTCATTATCCATCACTGAATTCTGCTTTGCCAGATTAGGAGACTAGTTTAAGTAATAAACCAAAACTGACAGTATCGCTAAGCATCAGCAGAAATGGAAAAGTGAAGAGTTCTTGTGGACTGAGTCACTGACTTTATTACAGAATTTTATCCTACCTTGAGCAATGAATGCTTCATATACCAGAAAACATCAGAATTTTTACATAGTAACCATTAATTATTTTAATGGTATGTCTGTGTGTAAAGAATCTCCTTTTGGATCATCAAATCATGAGCCTGTTATGCTTTGTTCTGTTTGTTAGGGTTTTTTGGGGGTTTTGTTTGTCTTTGTTTTGTTTTTTGGGGTTTTTTTGTGTGTTTGTTTTTTTTCAGGGGGTGTTTTCTGTTTTGGTTTTGGGAGGGTTGGTTGTGGGGTTTTTTTTGGTTTGGTTTCGTTGGTTTGTTTGTTTGTTTTCCCTAGTGTTATAAAAGAAACCACACTTGAAATGCCTTGCTCCATGGGATTGTCTGGATGGATACTGCTGACTCATCAGATATGTCTCGGTTCACAAAACACACTGTTAGCTGTAAGACAAAATTTTTTAAGTGATTAAGCTACCCACCCTTTTCTTAAATTTAATACTTTTTTTCATGTTACTTCTCTGCAGCAGGTTCAGTAAGAGAGGTGAGCAGAATTTCACATCACAGTTTGTGATGTGAATTACATTATATGATTTAATATGCCTCTATTACACAGGAGGCATTTCACATGCATGATGGACAAAAAGCAATGTGAGCAAGTTCAGAGGTTCCCTGGAGACAGTGAAAACTGGCATGATTTATAACAGAAGTTCTTTTTAAATTTGTGCTAAGAGAGCAAGCTAGACCATTTTGCAGGATCCTCCGGAATTAAAAGGACGCAAAACAGAGCTATTCCTGTGAGAATTATGTTATGGAGAATAAACCCCTTAACTTTACATACGCTTGTAGAGTTATATGTAAAACTGAATGTTCCTATTTTTTAGTTTCTCTGTTTACTAAGCTTAAAACCAACAGATTGATTCTCCTTCCATTTCTTTCAGTGCAAAAAATAAAGTTAGTCCCCACACTCCCACCCCATCTGTTATTCAGACCAGTTTTACAGCAGAGCAACTTCTGTATTTTGAAACTATAAAGTAAGAACAAAAGTAAATGACAGCAGAATCAGGCCAATGGTATTTTCAGAAACATATTTTTCAGACATTTAGAAACAGCTATCAATGCAGATCAAATTCTAATAATCAGATTAAACTACTAAGCATGTTCAAATTTAAATATGCAGTATCTAAAGATGTCCAAATAGGTAAATTCAGTGATTAATTATACACATATAGAAAGAAAAGCTAACACAGCATATAATAAACTTGAGTTCACCTGAAAAGCTTCTTAGGATTGAAACACACTCTGTTTTGTAGTCCAGACAGGACTCTGACAGTCTCCCAGGAAACACATAAAAGTCATGTATCAATTATAAGGGTAACACAAGTATACATATATATACATACACTAAAAGCAGCTTCATATTTCTTCTCATTCTCTTTCTTTCCCTCTCCACAGAAGAACTGCTTGATATACCCACAGTAAGTTTTAGTATATCTGAGGTTTAACTTGTAGTTGAGAGGTTGACTGCAGGTATTTGTCAGCTGCTCTGTTTTAAGAAACTATAGTACACACTATTTTCAGTCCTATGAAAGAATAGTCACAATCTTCTGACAAAAATATTCTTTCTATGCATACATTAGGTGGCATTGTGCATGAAAAGTAGTAGTATTCCTGTAAATCCAAATTGCTAGGTTCACTTTCACCAAACTTAGAACAGGAGTATTCCCTTGTTTGCATTTGGAAATAAAGATCAAAATGCTTTCTCTTTTCTGTTTTATTTAGCTGTTCAGAACACAATCAAAAATGCTGGTATATGCAGTAAAATTTTAAGATCTAGAATATAAGAAGCAATTATTTTGAACTTGTTTTCCTCCACTTAAAGTATATTTTTAAAACCTCTTTTTCCCAATCAGTCCAACAGCTGTTTAAAAACTTCAAAGTACAATTTTCAGATCTTAGTACATAAGAGTCACTATGCTAAGTGAAGAAAAATTACTTGCTAATTTTAAAGTTGTAATGATTCTAAATTACATTTTGTGCAGTATTTAATTTTTCATTACTCTTTCAACTGCATATAAGTGGATCAGAACTATGTGTGAACAAAGCTGCCTGTTCATAAAAACAGAACTGTTTTCTAATGGCAACAAAAAGAAAAGTGTTTACTGCTCTTTGTGAGCTTTTACTGTGGTCATGATGTTTGACGTTACATAGCTAGACAGATTTTTGGGGCACAAAACACATTCTTAGGCTGTATGTCAAGAGCTGGTGTGGCTAAAAGAGAATCTGATTTTTCTGACAGTACAATGAAAGATAGGCTCTCTTCCTAAAGATTTTATGCTGAAATATTGCATTTATTTTGAAGCATTCCAAGCAGCAGTATTTTGTTAGTCTTTCCTAAAATTCGATTCACAATTCTACATTTCCACTGAAAGGATTCTTTTATTTCCTACACCCACACTGAAAAAATATGAAATAATACATCTAGCAAGGTTTATGCATCCTAGTTTCCCACGATTATGGAGATTTAGTATGACAGGTATTAGAGGACTAACTACTCACACCAAAACCCAGCTAATATAGAGATAATAATGCTTTGAGAGGATTCCACCCATTCGAAAAGGAGGCTGACTGATCAAATTCTTTTACACAACAAACATTTCATGAACTAGAAACTTCAATTTTTTTGTATGTTTGTACTTAAAAAACAGATGTGACAACAGCCCTAGGAGACTAAAAAGTATATTTGTGGTACCTACCCAAAATTCCAGTGGCTGAAGCTGAAGTCCTGTCATGACCACATTTTTAAAATACTTTTTTTTTGTAAAAACCTCTCTCATCCCTATAGAAAGTTATGTCAGGAAAAAAAAAAAAAAAAGTTTTCTTCTCTTACCGAAATGTTTGTTGCCTGCCTGCTGCTGATACTAGTACACCTGAATTTGCCACAAAGCCAAGAACCCCTGCCACCATAGCATTTTTACTAGTGAACTGAGGTTGGCATAGAAACTTGGGATACTACTGAAGCAATCTGCCCAAAGAGATTTAAATCTGTCAACTGGAAGCAGTCTGAGGTCTCCATGACTTTCTGTTCTACACTGCTGAAACTGCAATTTGAATAAACAGAAGCCACAAGAGTGAAATGAGCAATTTTTTATTTTAGCTGTGATTTAGGAGGTTTTCTTCTGTCTGATCAAATTAAGCTCAGTACTTAAACACATGACAATATATCTGCTACTGTGTCTGTCATGCATTACAGACTGGGCATCGAAATATATCAGTTACACTGCAGGGCACTCAGCTAACCAGTATATATCCATCTCAAAGGAGATTAACAGTTTCATGTAAAACCACATAGCCCACAGGCTTAAGTACAACCAAAACCACCTCTACCACTTTGAGGAAAAGAATGCTAAAAATTCTGAGGGCGAAGTCTGATATCAGATTCAGAGCAAAAACAGAGTGTAGTGTTAGATATCATATAAATGTGAAATGTTCTACTGTGAAGGCTACCATGTAGAGGATTACTGATGAAGAATCACTATTGTGTAAATGGTATTCCAAATTGTATAACATGAAAATATAAGACCAAGAACAAAGTTCTGACAGGCATTAGTATAGACTAAGAGGAAAGCCATAGGATTTGAAAACACTGACATTGTAAAAGGATGAATGGTTCATAACCTCAATTGTAAACTAAAACAAGAGATTAAACAGCTTTGTAAATTCATCACAATTATTATTGTTCTTTTAAAAACAAAGGGTTAATGAGACACGCAGGGAAGGAAATAAAAAACAGAATTTAGGTTCCTTGCCCAGACTTGGAAAGATACGGCTGATGAACCAGTCAGGATCTCAAAGCAATCCTTATTATGCGAGAAAAAAAAAAAAAACATATGTACAAGAAGCCCAACATACTCCACACAGAAACAATGATTTAGGGTTTTCCTGCCATACTATTAAGAGCAGATTAGAGGAATTATTTCATATACAAATACATAGACCAGAATGAGAAATTTCTGAGGATGCTGAGTGAACTAATAATGACTGTTGTCTATTTTAATGCTGATGAGGTCCCAAACGAATAGAAAGACCCCAAAAATACATCCATAGTAGAAACAGGCAAAGAAGACAACCCAGGGAATCACAGTTCAGCCATCTTCACCTCGACCTCTGCAAATATGATAGAGCTGCTGGAAGTAATTTCCGGATGCTTGAATGACAAGATGGTGATTGAGAACAGGCAGCATCAATTTGCCTTTGGCAAATCATGGCTGACAATCCCATGTGTCTTCAGGAATTAAATGACTGTCTCTGAGGATAGAAGGAAAGCAGTAGATGTCATATGTACTGAAAGCAAGGATTTAGCAAGGATTTCAGTATGTTTCTCCATCACATCTTTGTAGCCCAACTATGGACATACAGACTAGAAGAGTGGAGTGGAATACAAGATGGATGAAAAACTGTCTGCATCATCATTTTTAAGATTGGCCTACCTAGCAGTCAGTTATGAAGGGCTTTTCTCGGGACTGATAAAAGCACCAGAACTGCTTAACATCTTTACTGGTGATGTACACTACAGGACTGAATGCCACCTTGTCCACTAAGCAAAAGACATCACCTTGGTGGGAGGACTGATACATTACAGGACACTGCTGACATTCAGTGGGACCTTGCGTTACTAGAGAGGAAGTCATTCAGAAACCTCATGAAGTTCAATAGTGGCAAGTGCAAAGTCCTGCACCTGGGACAGAATAAGAGCAGAAACATATGCTGCTGGTGACCAGATGACTTGGGAACAGCCCTACAAAAATGTACCTGGGAGTCGTGGTGGGTTTTAAACTGAATATGAATCAGAAGCACTCTTCTGCAGCAGTGAAGGCTAACTGTATACTGGGTTTCATTAGCAGGTTGAACGAATTTGGGGCACTCTGAAACACCGTGTCCAGTTTTGACTCCTCAATACAATACAGATACCAACAAACTGGAGCAAGTCAAGAAGAAGGTTTTGGAGATGATTAGGGAGTTGGAGCATAGGACAAGTGGCAAAGGAAACTGGGATTTTTACCCTACAAAAGTCTAAAGAGGGAACTGCAGTCCTTCAATACCTACAGGGAAAAAATAACCCATACTTTTTAAGAGGTGCACCACAAAAGGACAAACAGCAAATACCTGACAAATTGCAATCAGGGAAATTATTATTGAAAATAAGAAAAAAAAAAGAGGAACGGGTTGCACAGAAGAGACAGAAAATCTCCAAGGATACAGATTCTCCCAAATCAAGTGGTCAAGGCCCCGAACAACTTCATATCTGAATGCAGTCTGCCACTGAGCAGACAGCTGGGCTACATCACATCATCCATCACCCTATTATTCTTTCCTTGCAGAATGCTCCCAGCTGTCTCTGTGCCACAAAGAGTGTCATCCCCAGCTTCTGTTGCATTCAATACGCCCTGCTCCATCTGGCAGTCTTAAAAGATAGCACCATTCTCTAGAGAGACTTGCAAATGTGTTCTAGTTTGGTTATTCCACCCCATCTTTTCTGAAAAGTAAAAGATAATTTACATGAATACAATACAAACACTCACAATGTATCCTCAATACTTCTCCACTTACATTCCCACATTTATAACCTTCATGCTTCTTTGCGGGGAGTGGGGGAGAACAGGAGAGAGTGCAGGGGGGACATGTAAGAAAATAAATCCTTACCTGAAGAAAGACTACCAGCTGGTCCATACCACTGGAATATTGGATCAATCACTTCTACATTTTGAAGATGATTTGTCAGACATAAAATAGGTGGACTGTTGTGATTCAGCTTGACATAAACTTTGACTGAAAAAATATTATCATTAGCATCAAGTATTTATCAATTGTATCTTAACAGTAAGCTATATAAACTTCAAGACAGTAGTTCAAAGATGATCTTGAATGGACTTCTGATTTGGGACTGGTTCTGTTATCCCTACCACCAAAATGAAATTAGGTTGGTGCAAAAGGAATTGCGGTTTCTCAATTGTTGAAATTTGCTGTTTGATATTGGATACATTCTGAAATAAATGTGGTTATGTTATATATAATTTGAATGCACTTTTCTCACTTTAGTATTTTTTTGCTACTGACTTATTGCTTGCTGTTTATTTTGTATTTATTTAAACTATGGAAATTATGTTAGACAAAATGCAAATTTGAATTATTTTCTTCTTTGAGTCAAAAATGGGTCATAAAGCAGCAGAGACAACTCTCAGCATCATCAATGCATTTGACCCAGGAACTGCTAATGAACATACAGTGCAGCGGTAATCCAAGAAGTTTCGTAAAGGAGACGAGAGCCTTGAAGATGGGGAGCATAGTGGCCAACCATGGGAAGTTGACAATGACCAATGGAGAGCAATCTTCGAAGCTGATCCTCTGACAACCACAAGACAAGTTGCTGAAGAACTCAACATTGACCATTCTACAGTTGTTCAGCATTTGAAGCAAATTGGAAAGGTGAAAAAGCTTGTTAAGTGGGTTCCTCATGAGCTGACCAAAAAACAAAAAAATCGTCATTTTGAAGTGTTGTCTTCTCTTATTCTACACAACAACTATGAACCATTTCTCAATCAGATTGTGACGTGCGACGAAAAGTGGATTTTATATGACAGCTGGTGGCAACCTGCTGGTTGGACCAAGAAGAACCTCCAAAGTGCTTCCCAAAGCCAAACTTGCACCAAAAAAAGGTCATGGTCACTGTTTGGTGATCTGCTGCTAGTCTGATTCTCTACAGCTTTCTGAATCCCAGTGAAACCATTACATCTGACAAGTATGCTCGCAAATCAACGAGATGCACCAATCCTGCAACACCTGCAGCCAGCATTGGTCAACTAAAAGGGCCCAATTCTTTTCCACAACACCTGATGGCATGTTGCACAACCAATGCTTCAAAAGTGGAACAAATTGGGCTACGAAGTTTTGTTTCATTCACCATATTCACCTGACCTCTTGCCAACTGGCTACCACTTCTTCAAGTATCTTGACAACTTTTTGCACGGAAAATGCTTCACAACTAGCAGGATGCAGAAAATGCTTTCCAAGAGTTCATAAAATCCTGAAGCATGGATTTTTTCCGATACAGGAATAAACAAACTTATTTCTCATTGGCAAAAATGTGTTGATTGTAATGGTTCCTATTTTGATGAAAAAGATGTGTCTGAGCCTAGTTATAGTGATTTCAAATTCACAGTCCAAAATCACAGTTACTTTTGCACCAATCTAATATCAAATAAACAGCAGGGTTTTTTTCTCCAGAAGATAAAATTAAGGTAATTCTTTCTAGTTCTAGGTTTATCTGGTTGTGTGAACAAGAACCACAGTGCAGTGTAACATTCTCCCAAATGGATTATGTCACTTTGTAACTTATCACAAGCATGGACTTTGGCAGTGTTCTGTCTCAATTGATGTGCAACACATGCATGAAGAGAGTGAAGTTGCAGTATGTTGGTCCGAGATAGTCAGACTTGAAAGCTTGCTGTTTCAATTCTACTAGCACTTGGCTTTTACTGGTGCACAATGTGTTTGCTTAAAAAGGATTTAGTTTTGTAGCTCTCTAAATGGTGAGCTGCCTATTAATTTGGAGATGAGATAGGAAGCAAACTAAGGTAAAGATCTATTTAGTCTTTTCCCACAGAAAAGCAGGTGTGCATGTTTTTTATTTCCTCAAGGACACTTTGTTCCATCTTAGAGCAATATGGAAAAAGAATCCATAATAAAAAGCAACAAAATAATGGTGTCTTTATTATCATAACCTGCCAAGATGGTAAATTTTGTCCCACCACTGTAAATTTCCATGACAGTTTTGTAAGCATGTATCATAGGATACAGAAGGGCATCTGATAGAAATAATGGCTGAAAAAATATCTACCAGGTATAACCTTACTCTTCTTGCTTTCAAAATAGTCTTACTCTTTTAGTTAAAGTTCTTTGCTATTTTTCTTATGTGTTCATATTCACTTCATTATAAAAATATTTACCTCAAATAGTGATCCAAAAAAAGAACAATTATGTCAGGTATTTTTAAAAAGTGGGATTTTAGAAGTGCAGGATTGTATTTAACCCACTATTGTTGAAAAAGCCCTCAAAATAAAGATGTTAGCCAGCATCTCAAAAGAACACTGGAACCAAATCTAGTGTACTCATAATGGTCTCTCCCAGAGAAGGTAGAAACTTTCCCTATTAATACTAAATTGTTTAGAAACAGAGATGGAATAAAACATTTTAATCTTGCCTCCTAAATTTCAAATTGCCCTGTGCCATTCAAGTAGTAGCCATGTTTACGGACATGAGTCAGGATCAGAAGAGAGAAAAAGTACACCAACAGAATGAACCTTCAGACCACTCAGAGCCATTATTTAACATTAAAGAAGGGCCTTTTTTGGTAAAATCAATATTTTCAAGAATATTTCTTACATTATGTTTAAAGAAAAATACCTGGAAATGCAACAGATCCCACTATTTCTAAGTCATTGTTGCTTGGCCCTGCACATCCTAAAAATCTCTCTGAGGGCTGAACTGTTAAAAGAGAAAACAATGACATTAATGCAACTATTTAATTTATCAGAAAAAGCAAGCAGCATACATTAGGTTAATCTACACCCTTTGATAGACTTGTTGTTCAATGAATATTAAGTTAGTATCTGCCTAATATCTTACACAATGCATGATTCTCATTGAGGCAACAAAAAAAATGGCAAAGGCCTGATACCAGAAAAAGCATCCTTATTCTAAAGAGTGCTTAAGTAGATTTAGCTTTAAGATAACAATGGCTACCAGACCTCTCAGTATTTTGTGTTCTTTGTCTCCACCTCCTGCTTGGAAAAAATGTGAGTTACTGGGAAAGAAAGTAAATATCAAAGGAATAAAAAATCTTGAATACAAAAGACAGCAATAAAATACGAAATATATCAGTAGCAATTAGTTTATGAAGATGGCCTAATTAATTATGTGGTACCAGACCAGTGCTTGTTGCTAACTTAGGCTCAATATTCAAAAACTGAAAGCAACAAAAAACACTCTGGCAAAGAAATAAACTGGTTATAAATTTAGGCACTTGTTGAGGGCAACGAGAAAGATAGGGTCAAGTCTCAGCTTTGTTTTGATTTATGTTGATTTAAGCAATAATGGGAAGTCATCAATTAATTCTGTCTATTATGCAAACGGTAATTGTACTTCTCTACAGTGTTGTTATGGAAAAAAAAAGCAAGGCAGTTTCTCCAGTATGCAGGACAAGAAAATTGGGGTAAATTAAAAGAACTGCCTGTACTTGTCATTTCAGAATGTAAGCAGAATGTGCCATTAAAAATATTTAAAAAGTAGGAAGAAATAAATCCTCGCTTGAGGAAAAAAAAAAAAAAAAAAAAAAAGTAAAAAGAAGATATCGTAAGAGTTGTCTCATATGTGATGGATTTCTGTGATTAAGTTTAATTTCCTTCACAACATTTCTTCATTGCGTAACACTTCCACAACTTTGTCTGATGAGCAAAATCTTTCAAATCACTTTCCCAAACACCACCTAGAAGGACTGGAGGATTTCTATTGAGAAACAAAATGGATTAAAATTTTCTCACTGGAATATTTATGTTAAGTCTTTCAGAATGCTGCTGCACTGGCAGAAACAAAACTAATTTTTCACTGAAATTCAGCTCCCAAAAGAACATGATCAGATTCTCTATTGACAAAAACCAGCATATGCTTTGATTTTAATAAAAGCCTACTAATTTACAGCAAATTATAAATCCTATCTGAAAACCAGCCTGTTTTAAAATTCCTTCTGCCACTATGATCTGTCCACATGGTCCATAAATATTTTATGAACTCTCAGGTTGATATACGTATCATAATAGGAGAGGAAAAACATAATCCACCAAACCCAAATAAATTAAAGAGAGAAAAACTGAAAATAACAATCTTATACTTAAACAATCTTAAACAAAGTTTATCAAAAGGCAACTTAACAAATGCATCTAGAAAAGTTTAGCACTGCAAACTGACAATGTATGAGTAGATATACATAACTTTATGGAATGCTTAAGCACTACTGAATCAATGTAAAAAGAAAGCAATTTATTTTACAATAATAACTTAAACCCGAAGATGGAGCTCTTGAGCTGTTCATTTTAAAAGAACCAGAAAAAGTGGAAGCAATATAGTTACTGAAGGAAGATTATGCAAAACTTCTGGAATTACTTTTTTGGTATCTTTAATACATTGCATGCTAGATTTTGAGAAAGCCATACTAAATGCTCTTGCATATGTATACACATTTAACTTGCATAGCAGCCATTTCAGTCAGTAATTTTTTCTGTCCACATATGGATCCCAACTCTCATATACTTTTTCCCTCACTTTCTACACTGCCTTTTACATTTTTCTCAAGCGTTTTTTCATGTTTCCCACTCGAATTCCTTTGCTCTACTTCTAATCACCTGGAATTTAAATGGCACTTCCTATAGCAGTCTCTAGCATAAATGATTTTCCCATTCTCCTTCTCTGTTTTAAGAGTGCATGTGATCAGGTTAAAAAGCACTTTTCATTGGAAAAAAAAAAAAAAAAAAATCAAGAGGTCATTAGGCCCCACAGAAAGAGCAACAACAACAACAAAAAAACAATAAAGGACAAGGGAACTGCTTAAACTGCATTTTATAGTCATATATATTATTCCATTCCTTCAACCTGAACATGCACTAAACAAGCAGTAAGAAAAGATCTTTTACTCATTTTTGAGTGAATCAGTTTTCTGAAGAGCAGGTTTCTGAATCAATTCCCCAAATTAATTTTTTTTAAGCAGCCAAATGCACTGATTCCTCATTCTCTTGTACTTCTTACAGGCATTATACAAGGTGTGAGCAACAGTTCCTTTTGCAGAAGAACAAAGATGAAGAAAAATAGATTTACATAACTATCAGATGCATTTGGGGATAAATCTGGGATAATTCAGCACCAAGTCCAGGGTGATTCAAACTTCCAAGCTGCCTGAAGAGCCATTCCCAAAGACTGGAATTCAAGGGTGCATTTGCTGTATAAATTATCTGTGTTACTTGAGGATTTATCAGGCAACTTAAATATCTGATGGAATTAAATTCAACAGCTTTACTATTAATTTGTGCCACTGAAACAGGCCAAAGATCCTCCAGTGAGTTACATTTAAGTGTAAAATTCTAAGAGCCTGTTTGATGCATTTAAAATCTATGTGGCAGGTGTATGAATTCTACCCAAACACTAAAAGAGAAATTGAGCTCATGTATTTCTAAGGTGTTCTGCCTATAGGAGGCAGAGAAGGCTCAGTTTGAAACCAGAAGTATAATAGGTGGATTTTACCTGCACAGACAAACAACCCTCCTGCTCCTCTCTGGACAGACAGAGTTACAACAGTGCCAGGTACAGAGAGGTCACCTCCTGCCCAAAGGAGGAATCCACATGGGTTAGTACTGACCAAATGAACAGCTATTCCTATGGCCATTCATTTTAAAGGGAATGCCATTCACCAACTTAAAGTTTCATATAAAGTGTATTCTACTTTGTCATAAACTATTTTATTATGAATCTTTTAGTCTTAAAATGAGCATTAAAGTCACAAAACTAGTAATCCTCACAACAATTCATCAGAAAATTACATTTGGTCTGGAAATTGCAGTGCCAGGAAACCAAGTTTAAAATGAGCTTTAAACAAACAATTAATTTATTAATTAACAAAATACCATATTACCAGAATGTCCAATTGGTATAGTTACCAATTCATTTATTTAGAAATGAAAATCCTATGAAGTGATAGGAAAAGATTTATTTAAGTTATGGTAATAGTTAAATTTTTTTCAAAGTAACTATGTTTTGCGATTATTTTTGTAAAGAGATTTCTGCACCAAAAGAGTATATAAATAGCAACACTACTTACTTAAGTTATTTTTGCTCAATCATGCTAATAGTCAAGTGTTTTTCTATATCCAAGTATTTTAATTACGGCTGGCATTTTTAAACTGCCTATTGATGGTAAGTGCTGTGCAGATATACTACCATTTTTATTACCAGTTACATGAAAGTCATACAGCAGAAACCGAACTTCAGTTTCTAATCCCTCAGTGAAGTTTAACCCTTTTTACAAAAAACCTGCAGGATATGAACCAAATTATGTTTTTCAAGTAGGCCTCCATATTTTCTTTTTGACAAATACACCACTAACACATTCTGCAAGTTAAAAAGGAGAGTTTTTTGCCAATCATATTGCAAGCTAAAGTTTAGAAAGTTATATTTTTTTCAGTAAGATGGAAACTTCCTTCAGGTGGCTCAGAAAAGTCAAATGTAATTAAGCCATTTTAAAAAACATGGTCCACAATGTCCTCAAAAGGTCTAGTTATTCACTTAAGGAAAAACGCATAGGTTAAAACTGTCAGCATTAGTAAACAACTCACAAAGTGAAAAATCATTAAAAGTTCATATTCTTCACATCAGTCTGAACTCAGAATATATATATATAACACCCCAGTGCAATAAAATTGAAAAAAGTGTCTTTATGAAGTTGACAATGTCTATTATGCCTACTAAAGCCTAAGACAGAAGAAATACTATAACAACATGGTTTAAGTGAATATATACTGAAATATTATACGTGGTTTTTCCTTTTTTTTTGTCACAGAGTATAACTTTGAACTTCACCTCTGATCTTGATCCTGGAAAAGACCTTGTTTTTCTCAAGGAATTGGTGAAACTCGATCACAACCTGATCATGAAATAAGAAGATCTAGCACATATGCACACTGCCGTACAAATTAAATAATCTAATTTAATACAACCAGAAAGCCTAAGTGATATGCTGCATTCAAATTTCAAAGCCTCACTAGGAAGCAGAAGCTGTTATTTCAGACCATTCCCAGTCCTGGAGTTGAGAGGCCAAACAGCTGAATTTCCCAATCAGTGACAGCTGACAGCTGCAATTACGCAGCCAGTGGATGTAAGATCAGTGCTAGTACACCAGAAACGTACAGTCTTGGCATCCTACCTTCTACTATGTAACTACTTCTGTACCTCAGAGCTTTCAACAAAGTGATGCAGCTCTTTCAGCTGCGTAACAACGTTACCAGCTACTCACTGCCTATACAACTGGTCTGTGGTAGTTACACCTCAGGCATGCAACTTCTTTGGTAGGTAGAAAGGAGAAAAAATCCCCCTACCCCCGTCCCCAGCACTCACTACTTAGATAACCCCTTTAACTTTGCTGCATACAACTCCACATATGGAAAGTAAGTTTAATCCCACTGATGGATACAGTGGGTGTAGGTGTGCAAAAACACTGGCAGGTATTTAACAAAACTCACAGGGAAAAGCTGGATGTTGAAGGGCACAGCTCCCTGTGTTATGGTACAGCACACCCCAGGTAGCAACACAAACTTGAAACTACTGGGCTGCAAAGAGGGTCACATATGTAGTGACACATACATCAGTTTCTGTAGAATCACAGAATGTTAGGGATTGGAAGGGACCTCGAAAGATCATCTAGTCCAATCCCCCTGCCGGAGCAGGAACACCTAGATGAGGTTACACAGGAATGTGTCCCGGCAGGTTTTGAATGTCTCCAGAGGAGACTCCACAACCTCCCTGGGCAGCCTGTTCCAGTGCTTTGGCACCCTCACTGTGAAGAAGTTTCTTCTCAAATTTAAATGGAACCTCTTCTATTCCAGTTTGTACCCATTGCCCCTTGTCCTGTCACTGGTTGTCACCGAGAAGAGCCTGGCTCCATCCTCGTGACACTCACCCTTTACATATTTATAAACATTAATGAGGTCAACAGTGTAAACAAAACCAGGAGGGCAAGGACAAAGGCACAGGCAGGAAGTGAACTAAGGAAAACCTTCAAAATTCACTCCCGATGCCCCAAGCAGGGCAGGGACGGGAAACAGCGCTGCGCCCAGCGGGGAAGGGGCAGCCTGAGGCTCGACCCCGTCGCCCCGGCACCTGCCCGAGGTTCCGCGTGTCGCCGGCCTGAAGCGAGAGGCACCCCACCGCCCGGGACGGTACCTGCGGGGGGTGCCTGCAGCAGGGCCAGCAGCAGCAGGAGGAGGAGGAGGCGGCCGGCGGCGGCCGTTGCCCACCGGCAGCCTCCCGCCCACATCGCCCAAGGGCCCCAGCGCCTCTTCCGACCGCCGCGGCGCGCGGCAGCCGTTAGCCGCCCCCAAACGGCCGCCTGGCGGGGCGCGCGGGGCCGGTCCCGGTGTCGGTGTCGGGCCGCCCGGCGCAGCGCGGGGTCGGGGCGAGCCGTGTGGGTGGAGGCCGCCCTGCCGCCCGCCCTGCCGCGGGAAGTCAGCGGCGGGGCTTTCCCAGCCGCAGTGCCAGGCTGTGCACTCGCACCTCTGGCCAAAGAGGGGGGGGGGGGACAGGCTTTCACATCCTCAAACCCCGGGGAAACATCTGCCGCCGCGGCAGCTCCATCCTCCGTCGTCCAGCTGCCGGGTCATACATAATTAATCCCAATCCAATAACGCACCAGCACACCCGCACCACCGTTCCAGGAGCTGCTTTGAAAGAGCCAGGCTGCACTGGTGCAGAGACTGCACCTGAGCATGGCCAAAAGTGCCCAGAACTTGCTTCATAGAACAAGAGGAAGTGGCCTCGAGTTGCGCCAGGGAAGGTTCAGATTAGGTATTAGGAAAAAATTCTTCACAGAAAGGGTTGTCAGGCATTGGAACAAGCTGCCCAGGCAAGTGGTTGAATCACCATCCCTGAAGGTGTTTAAAAGGTGTTTAGACAAAGTTCTTAGGGACATGGTTTAGTGCTAGAGTCAGGTCATGTTTGGACTCAACGATCTTGAGGGTCTCTTCCAACCGGAACGATTCTATGATTCTGTGATTCAATGCAATTGTTCCTAAAAAAACTCCAACCAACCCACCAAACAAAAGAGAGTAAGGAAGTTTCCATTGCAAAAACAAAGAACTGTGCTGGTCTAGTCACTATCATGAGCATTTAGAGCTGTGCTGCTTAGTCTTCATTGATCTGCTACAAAAAGGCAATTAAGAAACTTTCTGGAATCCCAGGATATTTGCATGTTTTCCATGGCATAAGAGTATTAAATTTGCCGTAGGTTACAGAAAGGATTTTTTGAAAGACTGACAGGGAGGGAGAAAATGGGTTATCTAGGAAGCAAATAAGGTCTGATAGGAATATTTCACTGTATTGGAAAATCTAGTGTGTTGTTATTGTGCCAGAGAAGAAAAGTACCTGTTTACTTCAGAGAACCCAAAAGGCTTCTCCACGGGAAACCTGAAGCAAGGTAAAAAGACAGACATCTAGTAAAGAAGACTACCTTAGACACATGGCCAGCTCATCTGTGTGCACTGTGTGCATCCCTACAGCACAGATCACTTCTAAAAATTGACAGAAAAAATAATTCAGCCTTACGTGGCAATTTTACTTCCCAGGATAATCTGGACAGAATGTCTGTCAGTGAAATCCAAGGTAAAGATTTAATTGCATTTCACTCTGCAAATGAATGCAAAAACCATGAGTCATCTTTGCAATGCCTTACCTCGTGTACCCTACCTGAGTCCCGTGTCTTTGCTTCTCATGCCATCTCTGTCTAAAGCTTTCCAGGAGAAAGTAGGCAGGGGTGGAAAATATCATTCTGCGATGCTGGATGTTGCTTCGACAGTAAAACTGAATGTATTGTCATGGACATTACAGAGTGTCAGTAAATATGGACACCAGTATGGCGTAAAAGGCTTGCTACTGGCAGTAAGAAAATTTTGGAAGTATCTTTTTACTAACTTAAATGTATAAGTATGATAGAATGTGGACACAAGACATGTCAGGTAGACAGTTCTGTATTTTCATGTTGTGGCTTAGCCTTACAATGCTGGTACTGCATATATAGTGTTTTCATCTGCCAATTTTTGCCCATTTTATTTCTTGTGATCTATATATAAAAGCTGTTTTGATAAAGAAGAAAGCTGTATTTTTTTTTTTTTCTAATCTATCAGCAAACTACTTCAAATAAAACCCCACCATGGTTCTGCATTATGTAACACAAATTTTATTACTAAAAACCTGTACTGTAATAAATGTTAGGCCTATTTGTGATTTCATGTTAGTCAAGAGCATGTTGGCAATTCAGGGAAGTTACACCTGTGTGAGACTAACATAAATGAGAGAATGATCAGACTCTGTACCCTTATCTGTCTCCAACAGACAAGTCTGGAAGAAAGATATGGGGCAGAGGGAGAAAGCGAAGGGAGCAGGAGAAAGGGAAGGAAGAATAAAAAGTAGTGTTGGGCTGCAGGAGTGAGATGGAGGAATTGAAAGAAAAGAGGCAGGAAGCAGGAGAGTGAGAGAAAAGGAAAGAAGACACATGCAGCCAGACGAGGGGTTAATGAGAGAGGATGGGACAGAGAACAGGATGAGAAGGAAATAATCAAGGCAAGGACAGGCAAGGACAGGCAAGGCAAGGCTAGGCTGCAGGACATTTTTTTGCTTCATAGTTTCTATCATATGCATCTTCAGGCGAGGAGGAAAGCCATAAGACCTTATGGATTAGGCCCAAGCAAAAACCCCAGCTACTTGAGACACTTAGACTAAGCCTAAAATACGAAGATCTCTCCATAAGAATGGTTTTTATATGGTACTTCCACAATCTGCTGGCAGTACAAAAAAATAAGCTGCAGATCTACGTAGGCTGAGTCATGGTGGTTTGGTGCAGGGATCATGCATATCATGGGAATATTTCACCATTTTGTCCTGACAGGGCCACAAAATAAAGGCCCTCATTGTGTGAAACTGAGCTGTCCAAATAACTGTAGTTTCATTTTTCCAAAGTGCCAGACCTTCACACATGGCACTGAATTAGTGCAGAGAAGACCTTTCTAAATCAAACTGCTTTTTTTTAGATTGCACCATCAAGCTTGGGATTCAGAAATAATCACTGCATATTATGACTTAAGACATTAATGGATTTGCCAACCTGATAGAACAAATGCCAAAACTGTGGAGGAAGTTAAGCTGCACAGAATACTCTGGTGTCAATGTAATTTACTTATTCCAAGTAATAATTGTAAGTTTTCTGGATTTTCAGTTATCTGTGATTATATTTGATATGTTTTGTTTGTGTTAAATCTTTCAATTTAATTCAATTTGTGATCTAGATGCCAACGGAGCATCTTACTTTAAAATACTTCAATGAAAACATCACGTAATTCTCATTAAGACTGAAAACTTCTTGATTTTGCCTCTGCTAGATGAATGATGGGTAGTGCCATTTCAAGTTGCTATGTGTATCCACTTGAAGGTCTGGATTACTGTGGTATGCATGAACCGTGTTTCACACCAGGAGACATTTCATTGTGAGGTGATTTCCATTGTTACCAAGCAACAAAAAGCTTTCGGCTTGTTCAGTAGCTCTGATCTTTTTGTGCCATACTTGATAAATGTATTTTCAGGAAAGAATTCACTACTTAAGCCACTGCCTTGATCTTTGAAGTTTCTAAGTACTGATCTTCTGGAGGATGACCTCTAGCTTTACTGTGGTTTTTTGTCCAGGACTTCAGAAACTTGGAGAAACAGGAGTGAGTGGCGTCTTTTAAGTGTACTGCCACATAAAGATGATAGAACAGATGACCATGGTTTCTCCTGGAGCTGAAAGGCAAGCAAATGCCTTTAAAAAGTCTACCTTGTCAGCTGAACCAGTTCACAAGATGGATCGCCAACAGTATCGAAGTCTGTTAAAGAAGATGTGCATGCCTGTTGTGAGAGGTCCTGAGAACAGACATAACTTTGCCAGCTTTGAAGAGAAAAATAGTAATTCTTTCCTTAAATTCAATCCATTAACCCCTGCAGAAGGGCCAAATTACCCTTTATTCCCACACCGGGATGATGTGCCATTAGTAGACCCCTGCTCAGGTTTTGTGAGTGCAGGAGCAGATGCGGACCTGCAGCCCAACGTTGGAAGAGCTATTGAATCCCTGGTGGACTATAGTGATGTGAAACCTCACCAACGGGTCCCCTTCCCAGCAAGGAATGGCCTGACTATGCACAAGAGGCACATGGTCCTCCTGGAGGAAACCAACCAGGACAGGAGGTGGAACTCCAGGGCTGTGTCAGCTGCTTCTGTCAGGGCACAACTCGGAGGTAAAGTGAACTACTATATGTATTTCTTAATCACCAATTAGCGATGCCTAACAAACAAATGAAACTAGTTTCTGAACTCCATCCCCCAAGGTCCTGAAAGATGAGCCTTATAAAATATATTTGCCATGGATGTTTGAACTGAAAATAACAACTGCAGTGGAACATTTGTATGATTCATTGTCCCTGCTGTAGCAAGGAGGTGCCAGCCAGCAAATTCCAATAATACTAAATGAAAATATAAACCCTTGAAGCTAAATAACATTTTAAAAAAAAATCTATTTAGGTGAATTGTGAAATTATATACAGTAGTCCTAAATAGCACCTCTTTTAATGCAAACCAAAATAACAAATCACTCCGGAGCCAGGAAATCCCCTGGATATTTTTTTGTCTTTCAGTATTTCCTGCAGTGCAGCACATTTAAAGACCTATTCCAGTGTCTAGTTGATTGGAGAACAGAAGTTCTTTAGGACTGCCACCGTGTGTTGGTTAAAGTTCATATTATCCTCTTATTTTATATCAACGTGTATTGATTACAGCATCAAAATTGAAATTCACTCTTTTTAACATGGAGGAAAATTGAGTTGGTTGTTAATATTCAGAATTTTCTGATGAAAATTCTGGAAAGCAGAAATATCTACCCAGGGCTTCAAAAGGCAGATATTTTTATCAGTAAGCTATATGGTTAAAGATTAAAAAAGATTAAGCTGATTCTAGTGATTTTCACAGAGAAATGCCCATTACATCTAGAACAAAATTTTATGAGAACTCAGGCTCATAGACAGGGGGAGACATTTCTTAGAACATGGTAAAGAAATGTTAATAAGCTCCTTGTTCCATTTTACTGTATGGAGATAACACTCTCACTCCACAGTTAGCTATACTTCATTCATGGTATTGTCACCATAAAGTATCTAGGTGCTATAAATCCAGAGAGTGGTTTTGTTTCCTTGTTTTTGTTTCCAAGCTTTTCACTTTAAATTAATTTGAGCTTGCTGCAGTCATGTGACAGAAGCCAGAAGAACCCAAGAAACCACAGGGGATAAAAAAATACTTCATAATTTTCCTTTTTTTTTCTGTTTTTTTTTTCTTTCTCATCTGATATAATTTTCACTCTTATTTCTCAGTTATAGTGTTCTCCATTTGCATACGAAATTAGACCTCAAACACCAATCAGAACTGATCAGCTGTTTTTTTTTTTCCTGCAAGCCTCTGGAAAAGCGACGGTGAAAAAAGATTTGAGATACGGAATTCTGTCTGACTATTAATTTTTGCAATGCATAGAAAAGTAGACAGAGAGATAGAGATACTCTGTCAGATAGAGCCAAACCTGAAATGAATACAGGCAAAGTTTGAAACTGAATTTCATCAAGTCATTAACCCAGGTTACATTCAAGAAAGTGGTCTGAAATGGAGAGTAGTTCCAGAAAACAGGTAGAAACTGTCTGGTGGCTTTCTGGTGATTTTTTTATTGGGTAAATTTCACTACTAGAGTGAAATACTGACTCCACCAACGGTATTGGAAAAAGTCAAACTTAGCTCAGGAACAAAACCTTAAAACATACAGTCCAGCATAAATTTTTTAAGGAAAGCTGTGCAAATGTTCTTCCAAACCTAGTATTCACTTACAAGTTTTCCTGTGATGACGAGGTATTAACTAACCAATGCATAAACATAGATATAGAAAGTAGTGGAGTTTTAAGCTACTATCTCTAATGAGACTGCATAAACAAATTCCAGATTTCAGCTATATTATTCAGAGAGCCCAGCTACCAACCCCCAGGCACATGATGTGATGAAGTTGCTAGTCCTTTTAGATACCAGTCCCGAGACATTCGACAGCTAGGTTGTTTGGGGAAGTTGTGCTGTGAGAGGGATCAGTTGGGCATTTTGCAAGCAAATTCTACAGTCACTTTCTCCACTGTGGTGCGGTTGAACAGAAAACAAAACAAAACAAAACAAAACAAAACAAACAACAACAACAACAACAAAACCAAACCAAACCAAACCAAACCAAACCAAACCAAACCAAACCAAACCAACAACAACAGCAACAATAAAAACAGAGACAGAAGCAGCCTTTGAGATGGATGAGCTGAGGTATCTAAAACATCTGCAAGAGACAGAAGATTCTCTGTTGTGATATGTAGTGCTATGGCTTTTGCAGTCAGTGTTACTTTGAACTTCCCCAGCAGCCTGTTGCATCTCCTGAGCAAAGCAAATTTATTGAACAGTGAGGCTCTGTGATAATAAACTGAAGGTCAGAAGCTGACAAAAAAGGTCATTCTAAGATCGAAGAATCAGATTCTGCCAGAGAAAGGAGACAGTTGAAGAGCTTTTCTTCATGTATGGGAAGGTGTCAGTACTAGAAGACAGGGTCTTTAGGAAGTAAATAGTGTTTGCCTGTAGAATCCCCTTCTCTCACTCATATGACAACAGAATTTTTTAACCTTTTCCCTGTGGTCTCAAGTTTCTTTGCACTTTTTAGGAGGACCTCATAATTTGACTGTGCAGGTATATTTGTATCTGGAAACCTGGTGACAAAGCCCTCATATCCAGTTTGCAATTACTATTTTACTTTGTATGACTTAACACAGAGATGGGTATGAGGATTGCAGAAGGAAAAAGGGTATTTGATATGTCTGATAAGGAGCAGAGATGATTTCTTGCTCCTGCTGGAAACTGACACACCTGTAGATACAGCTTTCTTCAAAAACTAGGAAACTGGAAACTCTATAGAGTTTGCCTATAGAGTTGATAGTAAACATTTTTAATAAGAAATAAGGAGTTAACTCATGTCACTACTAGAGTGGCCATGTTTGTATTTGTCCAAAAGCCTAACTAGTCCAGTATTCCATCCAAGACTGTAGATAATTTACAAAGAATGTCACCATACATCTTCTGTATATTTTCTTATCATGTCATGATTTGTGGACAAGGGATTCATGACCAGGAGATGATGTGTTTGTAGTTAGCTTTACTTTCATGAATCTATCCATTTGCTGTTTAAACCCATCACTTGATTTCCAACCCATGCTCTGTTTCCAGGTAATTTATTAATATGTTAAGCGTTAAGCAAAAAAGTCCTAAGCCCAGATGGGTTGTCTCCAGGTCTTTCTACCAGTGATCTCCATCCACCTGGAAAATTGATCATTTACCCATTCTCTCCTTCTCTGATCTTCAAATCAATTATTTATCTATGTGAAGACCTTGTATTTGTTCCATTGTTATTTTAAGAGGCTCTGCTGAAGAATTTTGTTCAGAACTTGTTGAAATAATTGTGATTGCATTATACCGATTTCCTAATGGCCTTTATATAGGAAGAGTTCCCTTCCCAGTGCTTCCTCTTCTGAAGCAATGAACATATTCTCCAGAGTAATCATCAAGCAGCACACTGAGTGTGAGGCATATCAAAGTAGGATTCCAGCCTCTCCTACCTTTCAAATAATGTTTGAAAATGACTGTAAGCAATACTGGTGCAGCCCCAGTTTGTAACATAGGTGCTTAGTGAGATGAAACCTTTTGCCTGCCTGTAGAAAGAGAAAGAAGACAGGTTAGTCAGAGGTAACAAAATGTAAAGCAAAGAGGAAAAATATGCAACTTGAAAAACAGCAAATTGACAATTAAAAGGCACTCATTAATAACATGCATAGCGCATAACTGTTGTAGCATATGAAAAAAGTCAACAAAGAATGTAGAATGGCCTACAGTAGGCTCAGGAATGTCTGTGCTATTAAGTAATTACCCATATCACAATTAAATGTGTAATAGCATACTGTCTGAACTGGTAGTTCATCTTGAAATAATGCATAACAATTTGGAATAATGTCTTGAGGGCTGAATGCCATTAAATAAAGCAACTGTGGCTAACTAAGGATTTGAGTATTTATCTACCCTACAGTTATGTATTTCACTGTGCATTTGTTTTTCACTTGCCCAGTAGCAGAGTGTTGCTCTTTTTTTATTCAACAACTTTGTTCTATCTCTGTAGGTTCTTTTGTCGTGCACATCTTTACATTATAAACTGATGGGGTTTATGCTTGTTTATAATTAGTTTTCAGGGGGTGACTTGTAACCTTTTATTTCAAAGGAGAGAGTGCACAGTTTTCGAACGACAGTGATGTGCAGTGAAACTTTTAAGACTGCTGGTTTTGTGAAACCTCTCTGCATATATCTTTACGCGGTGACATAAGAATCTCTCTGTGTTTTTTAAGAACAAAACAGAAAGATGTTCTGGCTTTCATGGTTTCTGGGAAACGTCTTAGAAATGTGAATGACTACATCTTCAGTTTCTGACTTAGAATCCAAACGAGAAATTCCCCAAATTCATTATCCATCACTGAATTCTGCTTTGTCAGATTAGATTAGTTTAAGGAATAAACTGAAACTAACAGTATCATTAAGCTTGTCACTAGTTAAGGTGACAAGGCCGATACACCGAGTTCCCAATTTGGACAAGAAGACATCACGCAATTTTCAGTCCTGTGGACTGAGGAAATCATTGGGAGCTTTGAAACCTCCAGAAAGCTGACTTAAATACAACGTTACAGTTTTTTCTGCTAGTTCTTCCCACTGAAAACAAAAGGAGAAGTAAATGTTAGAAGATGCATCATCCCAGCTGCAGGCCAGCAGTGTCAAGACTGCAAATGACAGTAGGGTATGCAAGAGCAGAGGTCTCTAGAAATGTGTATGTAAAATTATCAAAGCAAATGTAAAATTACATACATGTACTTGTAAGGACATTGTAGCTGACATGAGTGTTTTACACATACAACACAAACAATAAAATTTGTAACCTTTAGCTCTTTAATTAATGAACCAGAAGAAGCCTATTTTTATGGAACTACTAGGATATATGGATGGATGGATATATTTGAACCCTCTACCTCTTTACTCTAGAGAGCACTAGTACATGGAAATCTATTAAGTAATTACAACATTTCAGACACAAAACTTAATGGAAACTTTCCCATATGAGTGCAAGTCATATTTGCAGATAACATTTAAATTTTACACAAAGCTGAGGCAGTGCAAACGCAGCCAACATCTTTCCTGCAAGTACATTACCTGTTTAAGAAGCACTTTTCAAAAGAGCTGTTTTAATTGGAGAGTGATTCAATTTGAAAGCTCTTCACAGTGCAAAGATCCAAAAATTGTTTCAAGTTTTCAAAAGCAGCAACTTAAAGTTATAGCACACTGTGCAAAGTATCTTCTAAAACCTGGGTCATATTATTTCAGTTCCTACCTACACCATTAGGAGACTAAACCTAGTCCTTCTTGCTGAAAGCTGTGATTTTCTTTTACACTTTGTCTGAGTGATTAGTTCTGCAAGAACTAATTTTGCATTCTGCATAGTAGTTTTCAACTTTCAATCTTTGAACTATTTTCTCCAACGTATACCCAAAATTTCCACACCTAGAAAAAGTAAAACTATTATAAATTAGCTTAAATTTGCTACATAAAGGTCTTCACATGCACTGGAAATATTTAGGGGTCTGAAAGTAAAAAGCAGGTTGAAAACTAACTAAGTAGGATGTTCCTGATACTAAACAATAGTTTCTATTCTTCATAGAGTGGAGTGATATTTCTGGGGCTGCCTACCTCTTGTAGTACAGTATAACAAGCTCTGTTTAGAAATACACCTTTCTCAAAAACACCAAAAGCATTATGATAGTTAATGGCATAGCAGTTTGAATTATGCTTTCATACATATTCCTTACCTTATTTATAGGACGATTTTGTGAGTTTTTGCAAGTTTTTTAAACTTTGAAGTCTGGAGATAGGAAAGACGTAAATGAGTGTTCCTCTTGAGGGAGCTGAAACTCAGGCATTTCTATTTGGCAGCAGCTCACTTGATTATGAGCATGTGTGTACTGGCTCACCAGTCAGTACATATATGACTCTACAGTAACCACAATATATGGCCTCTTGGTGGGTAAGCCTGATTTACAGGACCTGGACAGAAGCTCAAATTACTGGAATATGAAGTTGGGAGGATGAAGGAGAAAGAGAAATACCTTTAGGAAATCAATGTCCTACTACTCTTGGAGTAGCTTCTTTATTGGTATCAGGGTCAGCAAAGGTTATGTAACTGTAGAAATGCAATATGCAATTACTAGTTCAGGTTGCATTAACAAGCTCTTATTATTATGTTTGCTAATTTGAATACTTTCCTTTATACTCTTAGTACTGTACATTACAGTATGCGAAGTAGGCCAAACCATAGCAATGTATGTTGTGATATTATTTATCATTTTCCTTGTAATTTAGTGTATTTTGGTGGAAGCTTGTAGCTCAGAGTGGTAACAGGTAACTCAACACTGGTGCATCAATTCTTGTGGGAAGCCATGAACTGTTTTTATCCAGTTTAAAACAATAAAGTTTGCTGCAAATCGATTAATACAATATGAAGCCCTTTCTTTCAGGTTGGAGGACTCCAGTGAAAGTTGCTCCTGTTCTACCTGACAAACCCCATATTTTTGCATTTTGTATGGATCCCAATCTAAAGGCAAGTGTCTGGTGCTCTTTTTGTAATGACAGAAAACATATTTAAATCATTTTGTTTCTAGTCTGTTTTCAATTTAACATATTTTCATCAGTTATTACAGTAGTGTAGTGAAATCAGAATTTTTCATTTCTCCATTTGATTATGTTGAGATAAGTGCTGTATTTCAGGTAGCTATATGTTGGCATGACCAGATTTTAATGGTGGTCATCACTCCAATAATATTCACTTTTTGTATAGTTACTCTCGTTAAAGCATTTAGACTGTAATGTGGGACTGATACTACCAATGTCAGCTATGTGTAACTGTAGGCAGAGTTAGAGCAAAAATACCTGAATGTACAAAAGATACCAAAGCCTCATGTTTGGTATAAATGCTCATATATTTAATACTTAGACGCTGCCTTATTTGGTGCAAGTCACAAACAATGAAGTAAATCAAAATGCATTGATGATTCCATAGCACAAGTCTAATTAAGTCTTTCCCATGCTGAAAATGTAATGACATCCTTCGTCCTTCTACAATGATGAGACTATTTTTAGTCCTTAGTGTTTCATATGCTAGAATAGAATAGAATAGAATAGAATAGAATAGAATAGAATAGAATAGAATAGAATAGAATAGAATAGAATAGAACAGAATAGAATCATTTCACTTGGAAGTGACCTACAACAATTGTCTATTAATAGTTCAATGGCCTGACTAATTCAGCACTGACCAAATTAAATAATGTTGTTAATGGCAGTGTCCAAATGCCTCTTAAACACTGACAGGCCTGGGGCATCGACCACCTCTCTAGGAAGCCTGTTCCAGTGTTTGACCATCCTCTCAGTAAAGAAGTGCTTCCTAATGTCTAGTCTAAACCTCCCCTGGTGCAGCTCTGAACCAATCTCACATGTCCTCTCACAGGATCCCAGTGAGGAGAGCTCAGCACCTCCATCTCCAATTCGCCTCCTCAGGAAGCTGCAGAGGGCTATGAGGTTGCCCCTCAGCCTCCTTTTCTCCAAACCAGACAAGCACCAAGTCCTCAGCTGCTCCTCACAGGACATGCCTTCAGGCCCTTCCACCAACTTTGTTGCCCTCTGAACACATTCAAGGATCTTCACATCCTTCCTACATGGTGGGGCACAGAACTCACATCACTCAGGGTGAAGCTGCACCAACTCTGAGTGTGGCAGACCAGCTGGTGATGCCCTGTTTGATGCCCCCAGGATGCAGTTTGCCCTCCTGGCTGCCAGGGCACACGCTGCTGATTCATACTGAGCTGCTGCCAACCAGCACCCCCAGATCCCTTTCTGCAGGGCTGCTCTCCAGTCACTCCTCTCCCAGTTCATAATTGTGCCCAACAGTACTCCACCCTAGGTGCAGAATCTGACATTGTGGCTTGTTAAATTTCATCCAGTTAATCATTTCCCAATCCTCCAGTCTACCTAGATCCCTCTGCAAGGTCCCTTGTCCCTCAAAAGAGTCAACAGTACCTCCCAGTTTGGTATTATCAACAAACTTGCTATTGGTGCATTCAACTCCACCCAGATAATTGATAAATATATGGAACAGAACTGGCCCTAGAACTGAACCCTGAAGAACACAATTTGTAGCAATGAACATTATACAAATACATCAGGCATATGTGAGGGACTGCAAAGTGTGTTTGCTATTTTATTTTATAAATATTATAACAAATGGAAAGCTACATTCCTGAGGATTAGAGAGGCAAGGACATTCTATTCGTTTTAAAACTTGTGTTCACTGTATTAAATTTTCCTTCCTGAGTAAAACTCCTAAGAAATAGACCCCTTCTTGATCTCCAGTGCTGGCTGGTGAAGTATGTGAAATTGCATGTTTTGCATTCTGATGTAAAATAAGATAGTAAACTAGGAAAATGCAGATACATACAGCTGACTCTTTAAACAAGCAATTGTAGTATCATATACATTGATTGCATTGCTTTCTGCCATGTATCTGATCTCTCCTAGGACTCAAGTGATCCTCCTACAAGATGGAGAGAAGAAAAAGCAAAGGACTATGTCTACAAGTCAAATATCCAAAAGTAAGACACCATTTCTTTTGAAAATGGGGGGTTTTGTTTGTTTTGGTTTGGGTTTTTTTTTTTGCTACTATGCACATTTTGGTTGCAGAACACATAAGACTACAAGCAAGTTTTCTATCATGTGGAACTTCTGGTGTTTTAACAGCATTTCACACAGGATTCATCTAATGAACTTCAGCTATCTAAAAGTTTGCATCCAGTCTGTGTCTTTCATCTCCACTTCCTCTGTAGGCACTGAAGAGAAACTGGAGTTTCCAAAAGGGCATTCTGTACATCTGTCTTTAACGCCTGTCACAGTCATGATATGACTGGTGTTTAATCTCTATTTATGTCTCATCTCAACTGATTATTCAAATTTAAACAAAATAAATCCTATCATTACTGTAAGCTTGTTGGAAGATAAACTATCTCTTTCAATTAGTGAGTGAAAAAGTTTTAAAATAGCCTGTGAAACTGTACCATAACTACTTGTTCCCCGGCAAGCAGCATATAATTCCAGGCTTTTCATTTCCCTTAAACTAGAAATTAACACCTTTGTTATTTTCTACATCCTTCTTTGTCACACGATTTCTTATTACCCAGCTACCCATGTCATGTACTAATGATTACAGAGGAACATTTTTCTCTTATTTTTATTGTTGATCTAGAGCTTATGAAGAAGTTCCTTGGGACAGTATGTTGCCTTCCAAAATCCAGCCTCCAGAATCAACAGTGGAAGTGTTGGCTGATCCAGTTTCCCAGTGTTTCACACAGAAGAGATACAATCCTAAACCTGAAATAAGCCAAGTTAGTAAACAATTTCTTGACAATTGTTTTTAGGTTTTCCTAATGACATGTAGCCTAAATTTTGTGTAGGTCATACACTTAAATCCACAGCAATGTTTTCAAATAAAAACAGCCCCAAGTGAGCATTTAAGGTCATCAGCATACTCCAGTAATTCCCTCAAATGATTTAGTATTTTTTCCCTCCCCCTCCCCTCTAAATTGACACAGAAGATATGCATGCACAGTAGCAAAAGAGAGGACAAGGATATTGATGAAAAATTGATTGATAGGAATGATGCTGTAGCATAAAAAAATCTCAAGTTAAATTACTTTTCTTGTGATTATTAACTGCAATAATTATTATTTTTATTAAACTAAAATTCAGTCCTGTAATTGGTCCTGATTGCTGCATAAAATTTACTAAGCCAAATTAATTAGGTAATGTTGCCTTACAACATCTTTCATGTATCTAATTATGATTTTAGGTTGTTGGACGCATTTGGGACAGATTTCAAACAAGACCTTTTCCCTCTCCACAGAGACCTGTTAATTTGTAAGTTTCGTTATTTTGTGAATATCGGGGTCCTCTGAACACTTCCTTTATGAAGTCTGCATAGAGTTAATTATTTCAGAAGACTAAATTCAGCAGCATTCTATAACTAGAGAAGTTAAAATATTCAATCAAGAACTATATGAAAAGTATACTCTGATGTGCTTCTCCTGTGAGAGAATTAAATATAAAAAGCAGAACAGAAGAAATCTGTAAAGTGAATGGTTGTTGTTACTTCATACATCTGATGTTTTCATTAAGACATGGCATTTATGAAAACACCACGGTAATCGTACACATGTACAAACTCAAGGTTTTATCTGCTGTCTGTAGAATCCAAACCAGCCTCCAGTATATCGATGTCTTCACTCTATCTTTGACCTATTCTATAAGCCCAGTAAAGGGTAACAGGAGGTTCAGAAGGGCTCAGATAAGAGACAAGTAGACATGGGGAAAGGAAGGTTGTTTGAAGCAAGATAGGAAAACTAGAATTGCCTCCTTTCCAGGCCATGACCTAGCAGGTTTCTTGGGAAAACTCAATGGACAGGCGTGCTACTGGGCACAGTCAGACATACAATGGGAGAGACAGGTACCTCTACAGGGTGGAAGCGAGATAGAAAATCCTGTTATTATGGCTTCTTGGGTGCTGTTCTTTCAAAGGAATATAGACATGGCCAGTGAGAGCAGCTCGCAAGGGCAGAGCAAAGTCAGACCTGATGTTAATTTTTCCCATGTTCTCAAGAATTACGTAAGAAAAGTGTTACAAGTAGAGAAGTAGGTTGTTTTTAAAGAAAACTTGCTTATACAATCCTAGGAAATTGACTGAAGTCCCAGTATCTGAGAATGAATGTTAGAAGACAAGATTCTGCCTGCTAAACTGGGTCATTTAACATATATGCCAACCTAATAATTTACCATGGTCTTTTACCAAATTCAAATGAGCATTGCATCATTCCAAGAGCAAAACTTTGACTTGTCACCACCTCTCTTTTGGGACCTCATAAATATTCTATCAGAATATTCTGTCTGGTGAAAAAAAAGGTGATTGATCTATTTTGTCTTTAACAGTGTAAGCCAAAGCTCTCGAACCTGTCATATTCCTCTGTATACGTAAGTACAATGTCCCTGGGTTGTTTCTACTTTCTGCATTTTTTATTAAGCCCAAGCAATCCATCTCTCATTTTCTGAAGCAAAAGTTGTAGATGGACTATGTTATCTAATCTTGAGGTGCTTTCTGGGAAAATGTGTGCTGAGTCCCCTCTGCTTGCATGTGACTCCAGCCTTTTCTCTGTGAACTAAAAATCAGGATCCTTTATGTCCTCTTTGGAAGAATATCTCAATCTGATTATGGGCAAAGCCAAAAGGTCAAGAGATTACATATTTCTATCTTGTTTCTGTTCTTCCCAAGCCTCCTTTCTGCACGTATGTACTAGAGCTGTCATTTGTTTTGTGCTGCAAGTTCAGCAGATGATTGTTTTCATCTTGGGACATTTTTCTTGTGGACCATTTTAATAAATAACTAGAATTTTGGAGCATGCAGTATATGATTCAGCTGCCTCCACCAGCTGTCTTATGAATAATGTACGTCTTTTATTTCCTTTCTATCAAAACAGTGGCTGTGTTGGTGCAGTAAATGTTGAAGACATTGACAATGCTGACGTAGACTTCATCCCGCTTAACCATGTCCGAACTTCAAAGCCTCGCTACACAAACACTGCACAGTATGTTTCTCTTATTAGCATGATTTTGATACTATCTCTTGAGTTCTTGTTACTTGGGAAAGGGGAAAACGCAGTCAAAGATCTGCTATTGGGCCAAAAGAACAAAAAAAAATGAGAGGAACACTCCTTATTCTTTTTAATAACTTGAATGAGGTATGTTAACATACAAAGCAGAGTGAGCTTTTGGATTCAAGGTTGAACTTAAAGAGTCCTTTTTAATAACTGAATCAGTAGTAAAAGGCCTACAGTGATAAATTCTTAAAGTGATCAGTGTTGGTCTATATTAATCTAAGGGACCATTCAGTCTGGATATACAAAATTAGTCAAGGAAGCTGATACGAAAAGAGCAGCAAGATGTCTACTGAAATGATGGTATAACATTTTATGCATCTACTTGTGTTATGGTAAACTTAAAGGCAACCTGGTTTGACTAAGTATGAGTTTGTCATAGAACCTTAAGGCCTGATTCTTTATTGTATCATATCAGTGTTACAGTTTCAGCGAAATTATGCTTCTAACGTCATGCATCATACTTTTCGACAGGAAGTGTTGATTAGGTTTTTTTCTATCCAGGAGTTGTTCTGTGGCCCACGTGACCCTGCCATCTGTCTAGCACAGAATGGTCATAATGGACTGACAGTAACTGGTGGCTGGACCAAAAGCTATACTTAGTGGGCCCATCTTGAGAAGTAAAAGCTGCCCGTGGTAACAGCAGTGCAGTATACTGTCTTGGTATAATGAACTCTTCACGATCAGCAGGCTTTGACCCAGGCTAGGGTGGAAATCAGAGTATACTCTCCTTCCTGCTGTTAACCTAAATTAGTGCTAGACTAGTTGCACAACCCAGTTTTAAGAACTCGGCAGACTCTTTGTTTTTTTTCTCAGTTAAGACAGGTTGCACGTGAAGCAAGCTAGTCTGGGAACATCAACTAGACCATGCCCCAAAACACCTTACTCATGGTTCCTAATGATGCTGAGACTACCTAACACAGGCATTCCTATAAATGACCAGCAGAAAGAAATAGATTTGTGTACATTCAAGACTAAAGTGGGGAGGACATGAAAGAGACATTTCTGAGCTTAAAGCACACCAGAAATGTCTGTTGGTGCCATTCTGAATAGAATCCTTACTTCCAAAATTAACTATGTTTATTCCGAACTATGCCATATGTTCATACTTCAAATACTTCCATTGTTTGATGGGTAGTAATACTTGAGTATGAAGTTTAAAAAGTGTGATTTTTAACTTTAACCACTAGATGGCCTTTGAGTTTGCAAAAACTCTGAATGCCATTGAGAACACCTTACTTTTAGTTAGATTGCAAAATTTGAAATTCAAAGGATTTCACTTTAAGCTTTTAATAAAGTTGTCTTTGGTATCTTGAGATATCTATTTGCAAACTTTTGAGAAAATAAAAAGGTTAAAATAACAACATAATGACAAGAACTAAAAATGACAAAACAAAAGAGGAGATTGTTCTGTTTACTTGATCAGCATTTCTCTTTGCATAGGCTTTTCTTTCTGTCCTTTCAATGGTCTTGCACAGCCCACATTTCTAAAGAAACTGCAGACAGAATACTTCATTTGGGGAGGCAAAAGGATGGAAGCTGTAAAACTGTTGCCCTCTCTGTTCCAAAGAAAAAGCATAATGCTGGGCCTTACGTACAGCAGAGTATAGGCTAAACATTCCTAGTTGTTGGGAGCTGCCCTGGAAGTAGCTGTAATTTCTGATTTCCACCTTAGGCTCATTTGTGTTTCTTACATCAGTTTCAGGGAGAATGCTTATGCTTTTGCAATGCATCACTTGCTGTCACACTTGTGGGGTATGGCACATCATTCTTCACACAGCCTTACTCATTACAGCGGTAGGTTCACAGGCAAAGTAGGGTTCTAAGCATTGTAAGATGGTAAAATTTGACCCATATTATTTCAACCAAAGCTTTTATGGGCAAAAGGCACCATTCTGATTGTTTTATCTCACCTCCTGGCCAAGTCATCTGATTTTTCACAGCCTTCATCTAACTTTTAACTTCTACTTGAATTAGAACATAAAATAGTATAAAACAACTATTGAGAAACGTGTTTCAAAGAACACATAGCATACAGCATAGTGCTGAACAGAGATTTCTGATTTTGCAGGGAAGTCAGCAGACCTGTTAACCCTTAGTTTTGCCATGTCATGGTGCTGCTGCTATAGGGCTTTGAAGAATAGAAGTTGATGTAGACACTGTGCTGCAAACAGACAGACATCTTGTCTGGAGCTCTTTGCAGCATATGATATCATGGTAGATTTATAAGTTTGAGCAACAGGTTTTGTGTTGCCTTCTCCGGTATTCTCCATGTCATTTTCCTCTTTTTAAGTGAGTGAGGCTATGGATTTCACCGATTTCTGGCAACCAGCAGGCCAAGATCTCTGAGACCTGAAAGATTCTGACACCTCAAAGCTGTGAAAAACTCAATTCCACCTGATAAATTATATTAAGTTCTTCATAAAGTATATTTATTCTCTGTCTCTGATTGTCAGGCATTGAGATTGCTATGATTTTAAGAAGAAGAAAGAGTAAAGTTAGAACACATAAAAGTGATCCCTATAATTTTTTTTTCACTTTGTGTGTTTGCCGGTAGTTCTGTGTAAAGATATTAAGGCTGATAGGGAAGTTGTGTATATGGTTTGGATGTAGAAGCCTAAATAAGCTTTGTAAGTCTGTAAAATGTAAAAATATCTTTGTAGACAGTCACTTTCACACTTTTACGGACTATCAGTTACACCTCCTGCCTCTAGCACTTGGGGAACAGCATCAGCACTCAGGCATTACTCTAGAGTGAGATGCTATTCTTCCCCAGAGCATGCAAGAAAGTGGTTGCCATTCAAATTATTAGCAAAGCTGAAACTAGCTAAGAGTCATCTGTCATGTAGTTTTGCAGAGACAAACAGGAAGAGTGGTGAACCTATATGTTACCCTTGTGCCCACCCTCTCTTCCTTTTGGCAGAACAGGAAACCATCTTCTGTTTTTCTTCTTTTTTCTTAAGGAATTAGAAAAAAAAAAAAAAAGATGAAAGTCATACCTCATGCTGCAGTTGAGCCTAAAAACCCCTAGTATAAGATTGTTGTGAAAAGCTGCTGTGCTAATACCCAGCAGTCTAGATAATACTCTCAAGTCCTTACTTGCAATTTGGAAGTTTTACAGATAGGAATCCAGGTACAATAGGATTAAACATTTTGCCAAATCCCGCTGGGAATCTATAGCACAATTAGGAATGAAGTTTCATGTATTTTGAGTCCTAGCGTGTGCCTTTTTTTTCAGCAAATTCTGAGCTTTGAGGTTTTGAAATGGTGTTCTGCTGAAACTTAGTTTCAGAAATAGTAGTTAGCACAAAAATGTGTCCATTCTTCTTCTTGAAGGTTAGACACAAGTGAAGACTTAGGAATCTAAGTAATTTTTATCCAGTTTTTCTCTGGGATTCAGACATGGAACAGCTGTGGGACCACATATAAAAAGCCATGTCATGAGGGTTGTGACTCATCTAGAAGTGCTAAATTTATGAATCTGAAATTATTAATCAAAACTATTTACTGATCTCATGGCAGACTGGAATAATTGGTGGGCATTTCCCTAAAGGAGCTGTGGAAGTACTTTTCTCAGGTCAGAGTCTTCATCTTTGCACTTAACCAAAGATCCTCAATAGTGATTAAGTTGCTCTCATTCTCTTCCAGGCTTTCATTAAAGCCTCTCTTGGGGAAAAGGTGCCAATCTCATCATCTCTTGAGGTCTAGTCCAGCCCTGGAATGTAGAACCATTCTTAATATCCTTGCTTTGTGTAGGGATTCCTGAATTTGCTTTAGGTTGAACTTGTTCCTCTCTTTCATCCTTGGTTATGTTGCAATGTATGCCAAGGAGCTGGGATCTTCTAGCATTTCTTTGCCAAGGGGAACATACAGATTTGTTTGTTTTTTAAAGAGCCAGTCAAAAATTAGGCTGCCATTTTGAAAGACCACTCTGAAAATCTCTTTCTAATGCAGTCCTTTTTCACCAACAAATCTCCAAAAATCTTTTATAAAACTTTTCATGATCTCGTTTTACAGATCCGTGCTCTATCAAGTGGACTACATTGTCAGAGCATAGGAGTTGTAGGCCTGAATCTTGTCTTTTCATGCCACTAAATTGAATGCTTCAGTTTTCTTGTATTTTCATTGTACGTTGCTAGTCTAATTTTGTTAGGTATACTGGACAACAATTGTCCTGTGATTTAAATCATTATATTTTTTTGTATTTTCAAATTTCATGGTTTTTTGTGCATAATTTCTTTTTCTTGTGTTTATTTTTGTTGTTGTTTTATTTTGTGTTTTGTTGTTTTTTGGTTTGGTTTGGTTTTTGTTGTTGTTGTTTGGTTTTGTTTTGTTTTTATTATTATTACTATTATTATTTTCTTCCTGCTTTCTCTACTTGCCTGCCTACTTTAAGGTCTCTTCTTGTCCTTGCTTTCTTTCGAACTCATGAAGTGTAAATTCCATTGGAATTACTGAATTAAAGGTATCTGCTTAACAAGATTTCCTGAACAGGAATAGAATTGAGCATCTGTTCATATATTTTTCAGAACTTAGACTTCCGTGATTTGTTTTAGAATGTTTTGGACTCTGAATTGATTATGTCTGTTTTCTTTGGTAATTTTTTATTTGTTAATGATTTGATTATTAATTGTTTGCTTTTTTTGGGGGGTGGGGAGAAGATGAACACTGCATTTGGTTTTATATGTCACATAGTCAACCATATACTAGGTAGGAAAGCAACTGAGAGCTAAAGCGTATGTTCTGTGCAGCCAGCCAGGCTTTCAAAAATAGTTCAGAATGACACATGAAAACCAGAATTCTGAAAGAGCTCACATTCTGAGTGCACGTTGATTGCTAAGCTCCTGTGAAAATTTGGCCACAAACACCACAATGAAACTTCTAGATGCTGAGGACTTTTAAAAATCCAATCCCCTGTGTGTAACTGCTGCTACAACCCAAATGTCAAGGAAGAGGAGGACAGTCCAAATTCTGAGGAAACACTGTATTTTCACCTCCCCTGGGAAAGTTACACGGAGGAGGAAACTTTGCAGCACAGCTACAGTGACTTCCAGGAAGGCTCAGACTCTAAGTTCTCTGGGCACTTTTGAGAGGCTCCATGTTACTAATAAGTGAAAATAAGTAATGACCCAACTCATTCTTTCTTGTTATTAACAACTACTTTGAAAAAATCTCTTTTTTATTCAGAAGTACATTTTGAACCTAATAATTTCAAAAACCATACAGAAACTGGTTTTACTGCATCACATGGATTCCCAATATAATAATCTGCTGTTCTCTTTTTTCTTAAACCTCTTTATAGGTATGTAGTTTTGTATTATTCTCTTCCATCCCTAGTCATCAGTTTTTCTCCTTTCTTGACCTCTTCCCCAATCAGCTGCTGAAACAAGGTTATGCTCGATGTGGTATTTTAGTTCTGCAGGTGTTTTAAGGGTCAATGGAAAAAAGCCTCCCACGCGGGTGATGGGGATTTCCTCTGTAGCATTCATGGGCAGGGCTCTGGTAAATGCTCAGTCTGACAGACACAAATAACTCTCCTCCTTGACATTGTCAGAACCCCCTTAAACCCTCCCTGAGTTTCAGTGTAGTAATAGTGTACACACTTGGTCCATTCCAGCGAACACAGCAACAGTTCAAATTGATCAAGTGTTGCGCTTGTCACTTTTGTGTCTCTTTCATGTTATAGCACAGCAGCTTCCTGATTTTCACTGCAGTACTTATTGGAACCTCCCTCTTGATATTTGACAAAAGGTGTTAGGACAAAGATTATGTTTTCTTGTTCCACATTAAAAGCCTCTGCCTCCAGAATTAAGTAAAAATCTGACAGTAATTAACATTTTAAAACTTGCTGTTCATCATTCATCAGCTCTTGTAACACTCAGCAGAGGGCAGTGCTTACACAATACATATACATTCTGAAAAAGTGTTATTTACTTAACAGCACTTTTAAAGTATAAACTAATTCATTGCCATAACACTGGTAAAGTAGATTATGGTATTAGTTTTTGAAAGACAAAGACTGAGGAGGCTGCAGTGACATGTCCAAAGCTGCAGAGGTTGTCTGTGTCAGAGAGAGAGGACAAGATCTAACCAAAATCCATTTCTGGAAGCAGTTGATTGAATGGGAACTTACTACACACAGTTTCTAGGAAGACAAAGTCCTAAGACTTTCAGGTCCTGCAGTTCTTGCACAAAGCTATTCTCTGAAACTACCCTTTATTCTTGGTTTCTCAAGCATATTGGGCAAAGTGCTACTATCACATCATTATATCTGTAGTGACTTCAGTCATATTTCTTCAGCATAGTCAGCTTCCAACTGACTGTGTGCATGTGTCCCTTATCATTTCAAGTTACCACAGAAACCTCACAGGCCACAATTAGCTGGGGACAGGACCCTCTGCTGCCTTGCACCTTGCATAGTCATTTTCCTGGGCTGCCTAAGAGCTTTCCCACAATGTATCTTTTCTTCAGAAACTGACAGCCTGTCCACAGTGTAGAGGTTTTAGTGATTTTCCAGTTTGAGTCATTCCGGAGGTTGAGGGTAGGGGATGCTGAAATATCTTATTTTGATATTTTCCAAATGAGATTTTATTGCTGGCTTGAAATGCTTTTTTTTTTTTCCTGAAAAATGTTACCCACTACTAAAAAGGGAGGTTGAAAAAGTTGAAAGCAGAGTAAAAGTGCTTCAAATTGTAGAAACAAATATTCCATTATTCAAAATATTTTGTGAGAGTTGCCATTTTGATGGTTTTATCCTTTCAGAAACCCCGAAACCATTTGTAAATACCCATTCCCTATCCTGCTTTGATGGCTGAGAGAGAAGGGTATGAAATGCATCGCAGTATGGTCTGCTCAAAACTCCTGTTAGCCCCATTTTTTCACTCTGCGTGAAGCACCATGTTTTGACTTCATGAGTTCTCTCAGGTATATTCTTTCTCAACAGAAGAGACTGCATGCATTGAATTTCCTGACATAGGATCGCATCTGAGGCATTTTTACCACAGGTTATTCTGCTTGGCAGATAGAATCATGGAGAAAATAAGGGCCACAAATACGTGGCATGTCAGTCTTCCCAGAAAGGAATTTGAGGTAGAAGCCAGTTGCAAGTTTCATGTGTTATAACTGAGACCTGAGAGGCCTGTTTCATAATTGCAGTAACCAGAAGAGCTAGTTAATGACTTAATCTGGTGATTTAGCTCTATGAGATTTATACAAGAGTATTTCTAAGAAAGGGTAAAATGTCAGGAACTCTTTGCTCAAAAGTGCAAGATAAGAATCTACCAGATTGCTTTTACTAGACAGAATTTTTGCACAAAAAACTTGGATACCTCAGTCGCTCAAGCTGAACTCATGTATCCAAGGTTTTCAATAATTATTTGGGGGAACCTTGATTTTGGTCCCATAAAAACAGCTGACATGGAATTTACATGGCAAACCTGGACATCCAGTGCCCTTGAGCATCACTTCCAGCTGTTGCTTCAGAACAGTATGGGTTTCCTGCAGTTCTTGTGCTATAGGATGTTGTCTCAGATACCTTAATGTATCTCAAATGGCTCTAAATGCCAGTATGGTTGGCCAACTAAATTAAGCCCATGCTGTTTTTCCTGAACACTACCAGGAAATGAAAATCTTCAAAGACATACCAAGATGGACATATGAAACAGGCAAACCAAAGCAGAGGCACCCAGAATCACTACATTCCACTTGAAAAATCTTAGAGCTTGCACACATTCAACTGTCACAACACTGTATGTTTCTTATTGCTGGGACCAAGAGCTGCTAGCATGATAACAAGGAAGTGTATGAACAAGAGAGATGTCATGGTTACGGAAAGAAAGCTCAATGACGACAACATAACCACACAGGACTTTTGAATGTTGCCCAGTGGTAGCCTGGTGCCTAGTTGTTTTCTTTGGCAGCAACAAGCTGGTTTAGCAGTTCATCAGAGAAAACACACAAGAGCTAGACAGCTTGATCCAAAAACAAAAAAACAAAGGGGTATTTTTTTAACCTTAGTTTCTTCTGCTTTATCACACACATAACCGCAGCGCATTTTTGCGTCTTTGCAGGTTCCTAGGTCAGAAGCTGCTTTAGTGTAGTGTAAGCTTTCTTACTTTGCTGGTACTTTTAGCTTCTCTCTGCCCATCTCTCTTCTCTTTCAGAACCATATCTTTCCCACATGTTATGAATACACTAACTTCTATCAATCCTTTCTAACAAACAGTCTAGAACAAGTCTTCATCTTGGGTCATCTCTCAGGCTTGATTATTGGATAACATTTGGCCATTTATGATGCTTTTCTCTTCTAGTTTTGCAAGCTTTAAAGATCAGAAGATTTTATCAATCAGAAGCCTCACAGTGCATAATGTATTTTAATATCTTCACATTTGTATAGTTATTATGTGAGTTAACGCCTAATAGGCTTACAAAAGTTGCAAGTTAAAATGGGGCTTCTTGTTTTGATCTCCATCTCTTCCCTGTAACAATCATATAATTTCAAGGAAGTCAGTGGAATTTCTTTATACCACATGAGAGATGTATCTTGGTATGTAGCACATCACCAGGGTAATAAGTCTCTGTCCACAGTCTGACTGATTCATTCGAAGTGTTACCACATTTTCAGTTTTGGCTGAATGCATGTGCTTATACTCACACCAACCCAATGTCCCTTGTGTCCCTCAGTGGGATCCCTGCATATGCAGATGAAATTTTCTATAGAGAGTTACTTCATCTGCACGTAGTCTGACAATTGTCTACTTCAAAATGAAAAAAGAAATTTGTCTGCAAGCTATTTTTTCCAATTCTGAAAATAAGTTCCACTGCTGCATCATCTTTTCAGGCCTACTTGTTACCCCTGCAAGGCTGTTATCAAGACAGAGAAGAGATTTTTTAGTTGCTCAGCTGACTACTTGGTGATTCCCTACAGGTGACAGCTTCCCAAGTGCTACAAAACTGCTGTACTGATTCTACAGAGCCATCTTCTCTGGAGGGTTATGTGCTGGAGCATAGGCCAGGGAATAAAGCAGTGTATGGATGTACGGGTTAGTGCAAGGCTACTCCAAATTAAGACAAAGAACTAGATGGTCTTTCTGCTGACTATGGGTACAAAGACAACAACATATACCACCAATGTTTCACCAATGGCAAGTATAATTCACCCACAGCCATTTGTTATAATGGTGTTAGGTAGATACAGCATTTTGTCATCACCTCTGCTATTCTGGTGAGGAATTTCAGAGCCAAGTTTCCTTCTGCCCAAGTCAGTGAATTTTCTGCTCAAACACGCCTTGCATGTATGTTCACTTTTGCATCCTGTGTTGAAATTAGTTGTGGAGAAGTAGTTGTTCAGCTGCACTGAAACTAATAGTTCTATGCTTTATAATTAAAGGAACTGTTTATTTTTGCCCAGAGTACAGAGGAACCAAAAAATACCCCAGAGATTATTTTAAAGGAGGCACTGCTAACATTTGTGTGGTCTAAAGACCCACAAAGGACAAATGCAGCAAGATTTACAATCCCAAATATTTAGTGGATTCAGTAGATGAAACAGCTCATTGTGAGCTCTTACCTCCATGTATGGGCAGTCTGTATATATGTATTATTTAGCAGTGTCCTATTTTGTGCTGTCAGTATAGAACAATACTGATGATACTGTCTGAATTACTTTGTGCCACAAAAAAAGATCTTATATTGGGGGGTTATATAATTTAATTTTTAATATTCATGGTTTATCTCTCTGAATTCCTACTGGTATCTTTTTTTTTTTCGTTAATTTTGTACACCTCTGCTTCATCTTGCAGCAATTGCTATCAAAATTTTCTGTTGTGCTACCTCAGATAAGTAGAATTCTTTCCTCCCTCTGTTTAAGGAGCTTTCTTTTTGAATTTCACATTAAAACTTAACATGAGAATTAACAAAAGGCTTTAGTTTTCTGAGATGTGGCACATACTGTCTCAATTCGCTGGTGTACTCGAGCTAGAATTTCATTTGATGTGTCTGAGCAGTGTTAATAATATTACATATACATGTAAAACATTCTTAATAAATTATAGGGTAGATTTAGTGAACTTTAGAATAATTTTGGAAATCATTTGTCTTTTAGGCCATGAACAATGACACTTGTTAGCAACCTAAATATGAGCTAAATCTGTATAACATTTTTAAATAATGTTTCCTCACTTTTTGTGCTCTTTGTGAACCCCATTACTCCATTTTTTTTAAGATGAAATGTTGGCTGTAATCATGAGTATAATACAGATATTCAACCTAAACCACTGGGGGGAAAAAAGGAGAAGTCTCTAATGAACCCATTTTTGCCATGTCTTACCAAAGATTTTGGGTCAGATCATCAGCTAGATCATCATAACGTTGTTTCACTGGTCTTATAGAAGCTATTCCAGTTCAAACATTCTAAGGACTGCTCATAAATTTTGAAGAGTTTCTACCCCATCCATCTTTGGTAAATCGCAGCTGTTTTAGAACTAATCTGTAAGTCATATTTCAAGCCTATAGCCATTTAATTTACTCTTTCTCCACCCCCTACCCTCCCTTGAACTTTTTTTAGCACTCCAAATATCCCTGGATACACTGGCAAGGTTCATTGGTCAGCAACCCACCCGGCAAATTCTCATCTTCCATCAACAACCCCATCAATAATTGCACGGATGCATGGGTAGGTATGAAGTATATTTCTCAGCTTGTTCAGAAAGATTACAGGGAAAATTCTAATTGCATTTATTTAGTTAAAGAACAATTAAATGTTAAGCATGACATTCCGTTGGCTTAAAAAACACAGAACACTTGGGGTTGGATCCCACCACATTGTTGCCATGTTCATCTACAACTCTTTAGAGTTTTGGTATTTTTCTGGAATATTGTAAAGTATGTATTGGGAATGTATCTTAACATTGAGGTTAATAATGATTTCTAAATGTGGATTATGTCTACACTGAGAAATTTTTTCTTTGGCTATGGTCTCTAAGTCACGGCTTAAGTGACTAGTTTTTCTTTTTATTGATTTATCTGTGTGTGTTTTGAAAGAAGCCCATAAGTGTCAAAGTTAAAAATTCCCAGAATAAAGCTGTGTGGTGTTGTGTTTCCAAAGTGGTGCTGTCAGATGTATGAAATGGGTGTTTGCTCTACAACAACAGTTGTTAAAAATGAGTAGGTTCACTCAGAAGGCAGTGAGAGGCAAAATCATGCCATGCCCCACACCGATGCAGCCCAGGACCATGTGACTATGAAATCGTCATAACCCCACATCACTGTTGTGGCTACCTCATGAAGTGAGTTAATAACCTTTATTGTCTCTTGCTCTTCCATATAAGCTGAACTCGGAGCAGCTTGATGCAAGACTAACTTGCTTGTAAATATCACAGACAAATACAAAGGCAACTGCCTCTTAGCAAAGATCATTGACAGACCTCACACAGGTGCCTGATTTCCAGACCAAAAGGTGCCACTGTGATCTAAGGAAGGAGAACACATCTGTTACTTCCTTTTACTTTCTACAGGTGTTACTGTGGACGTAGTTCATAGCAGATGAAGTTTCTTAGTTTTTAGTGGACAACAAGAACAGGGTTCTGTGCTGATGGAGTCTTTCTAGAACCAGAACAGAATCCCCTGACTCTTTGGAGGAAGGTTGTGTAGGTAACAGCAAGAATAATCATACCTGGACATTGTAGATCAGGTTTTACCACCCTTTTTCTGAGTTGAGTAATACATTCCCCTGAAGGTAGTACCACTGGTTGCAAAATTGTAACAGGCCTATTTTACTTTATTGGGGCCTACCTGTGGAGTAAGAGAGTGTTCACAGACTTAAGATGGAGGATCATAGCCCTCTATGAAAGTGCTCTGTAAAACTACTAGGGATGATGGGAAAATCCCCCCAACATTAGTTAATGATGCCTATAAAAGCAAGATACTCACCATTTGATTTCTTGCCTTTGTATATAGATTATAAAAGTCCTGCTGATTTCAGTGGTCACAGGTCAAGCTAGACTGTAGTGGAGAGGTGGAAAGTTATTCCTGGAATTTGTGGTCAGAGTGCCTCGATTCACTTCCACATGCTTTTCATGTGGGACATGATGTCATTCTTACTGTTTTTAAAATGGTGACCCCTTTTTTTCTCTCTTTAATCATTCTCAAGCCATGACTGTAATAATTTCTCAGAACGCAGCAAGTAATTGCATGTGGTGGATGTTTTATAGCTGCTTTATTTGACATGTATACAATATATGGTCAGTCTCCTGAAGACAGTTATGGGTATTGGAGGGAGTCTCTTGTCTACTGCTAACATGGTCTAATAAATGTTCCTGTCAAAAGTATCACCTCTATCAGATAGAGCGGGCAGCATGCAACCCATTCTGTACTGTATCTCTACTGCATGGAGCTTCCAGAGCTGTGGGGCAAAATCCTTTATACCTGTTTTAAGCGTTTTGAACTAAACAGGATTGTGCAGGATACAGAACAGATGAAAAATAATTTCTTCATCTTCAATTATGAACAGTATTTTTGTAAGTCAAGCATTATTGATGTATTTTTATTGTATTTTTATTTCCAGGTAATCCCAAGGTGAAGTCAGAATGTCAGGTTTTAAAGTTCTTTAGTGCAATTGAATTCTGGAAGCATTGTTTAGTTTTTGCATAGGAAGAGATGCTTAATGTGTTTTTTGTGGTTTGTTTTGTGTTTAAATGAGCTGTCCCTTGCTACCCAGAAAACAGAAATCCATTTGCACCATGAGTTATTTGGAAGTGTGTTTGCCTTGCTATGGTTAATATAAGATAGTATTGAATTTAGTTTGATTTTAGAGACAAGGGTTACCCTTTCAGTAAGTTGCTTTGGAGATTTCAAAAGGGATCTTTAGCTCAAAAGAAAATTTTTTTTGTTTGGTTAGTAGCTGAACATAAGACTCAGTGTTCAGTTCTGTGTCAGCCCTGCTTTTTATCAGGTGTTTTTCAGCAGACAGACTATACCAGCTTAGGTTGTAGGTATGAAATTATTCATAGTGCTTCTTCCTGTAAAAGATTAGAAGAATATCAGAAGTCTAGCAGAAATGGTTTCCTTCCAGACAGTCCCCAGCATATTTTCTAATCCCCATCCCAGTATTCTGTACCACGAGGACTGGGCATCCAAAGGAGGCATGTCATGCTGCCAGCAAAGTGTTTTTCCTAGGCTTGAAAGCCAAACCTCCAGCATCACCTCCAGGCACTGCAAGGCCTTATGTGCTTGAATGTATTCAGCGTCCTCATGGTAGTTCTCCACAGTTCGCAGGTTAGTTGTGAAGCAACAGTGTATGCTCAAGAAAGGCTGAAAAGAGGCAAAAGGCAGAACATCTTTCTTACAGCTGTTGCAGGGATCTGTCTTTCAGCACATTACATATATCCAGAAAGCAAGATTTAAAACTCTTACGAAGATTTGCCACCATTGTTCTTAAGGCGGCTGATTTTAATAATATCAAATATTGCACATTATTAATATTCTCTGAGACCAATGTGCATAACTCTTTATGAGGAATGCAGTGAGAGGGAAGAAGAGGGAATGTTTAGCAATACGAGAACACGTTTTAAAAGTCTTTCTTTTTCTCTGTCTTTTTGTCACTGCAGATACATAGCAAAACATGGAAGGTCATCTCAGTATAATCACCAGGGACCTTTTTCTCAAATAGTGACTCCAGTTAGTCCTCAAAATGCTTTCAACAAGACAGAAAGAAAAACTACTACAGTTTAAAAAGTGTCAATCCTTTTTACCTGCATTACTGAGAGGAGGAAGGAAACGTGTGAAGATATGTGGATACTTTAAATACAGAACAAAAATAAAATAACATGGAAGTGGATGTCTATGGTAGTCCTTATTACATTATTCTCATATTGGTGTCTTACTAGTGTTGACAGTTAAAACCATATTAAAAACAAGAGGAATCATAAGTCAAAGACTTGAAACTTTCTCTCTGCACTGGATCGCCTTGTTTACTAAGGTAGAAAATGATGTTGTAGCTGTTCTATTAATTCACATAAACATTTTGTGTATATACATGTATACATGCAGACACACATATGTAAATGCATTATTAACTAAGAAATCATTACAAAGTACTAGCCCTTCTCACCAGCTGTCCTGAGTGTGCCCTGCAAAGATGGTTAAGTGTCACAGAGTGAGATTTTAATCTTTACCTGGTGTGGCTCTGTGTGTAGTAAATAAAAGGAGACAGGTTTTGTTCTCTGGTCTAGAGGCTAATTAAGACTGTGTGGCTTGCATCCATGCTTAAATTCTCTTGTGCTTAAACTGAAAACAGTTAAACAGGGAAGACAGTGGGCCAGCACTTAAGCCTTTGTCTTGGTACAGTTTTATTTTTTGGTGGTGGTGTGGACACCATGAGGAAGTTGCAACCCTGAGAAAGAGAAGACCCAATACAAATTTGTAGTTCAGGAAGTTGTCTTGTGCTCCAGAGGCCAAAACAGTCCAAATAGTGGATTCCAGTTTGGACAGCCTGACAGTTTGCTCAGAAGTTTCTGTCCTGAAGTCTCTGGTATTATCCAAACATCTATATTCCTGCTCCTGCTTGCTTTTCTCCAGTAGGCTTTTGAGGTGCATTTGTGTGTAACATATTTGTAAGAAATAACTTTCCCAGAGCCAGTTAAGGGCTTTCTGTGAAGGATTATAAAATGCACCCATGGCAAAAGGCCTTTTCAAGAGCAGACCAAAAGCTCATTGGAAATACCAAAAGGTAGGGAATATAAAGCACAGAGCCAGAAGGTAGCAAATCCACAGAAAGAACTAACATCCCTCAACAAAGGGCTTAGATCCTCAGCAAAAATAATTGGAACTGAGCATCCAAATCCCTGACAATGTTGAGCAAATCTCAATCACAGAGGATAGACAAGCCCCTAGGGAATGTGAGACGACAGCTAAGCAAGACAAGCACTGACACTAAGGTATACCATTTCTCCTAAGAAGACTAGCAGATTGTTTATCCTAAAGTGGAGCAAAAAGATTCCAGTTCTTGAAATGTCTGACCTAACACAGAAAGTATATCACTTTTAGCTTTCTGTATTTCCATCATGCACAAATCACTGATACCCGATTTTTTAAAAGAGAGGGTCTCATCTAGTCAGTTTATCTGGATGCATTCAATTAGAACTTAGGGGTACATATGCAAAATTAAAGCATATGTACAAGTACAACCTGCCTTTGCCTTTTGTATTTGTCCTTTTGGGAGCTGTGCATGTACACAAGTCAGTGAATATTTTTAAATGAAAACAGAGCCTCTTTTGCAAATTGGGTTTATTATTTCCTGTTCAAATGTTATGTATCATATACAATTATTTACAAATTTGTTACTGGTTACAAAGGCTGTGGCAATACATATGCTTGAGAAGGATTCCAATTGAATCTTTTGGAGCTCCAGCTCTGCAGTGCAGAGAGAGTGATCTGACTTGGGTAAGAATGTAGGATTTGTCTTTATGCAATGCAATGCAGCATCACAGGCTGTATCTTGTACAGAAACTTAGATTCCATTCAAATTAGTGTATGAAAACTGATCATATTTTAAACCAGCAGTGGACTGAGAACATTGATTGCCAAGACAGGTGCCATCGCTTGAGTAAGTTCAGATTAGTTACTTTATGTATAAAAGCATTTTACACATGGCGTAATTAAAGCACCATAATCTAAGGAGATGGGAGCTATATTTAAAATAGAGCAGGCTGTCATCTGGATAACTCAGCATAGTTTTATCTGATTTTACAGGTTGGTTAAGAGACAGAATCTCTACATCTAGAGAGTGAAAGTTGTGTGTGTTAGAAATCCTCTAGATAAATCAAAATTGTAAAAAATGTGTAAGGATGATTTACACTTCTCCATACTGCTAGATCAAGCTGAGGAAATTTATAAAAAAATAAACAGTGGGGAGGAAAGGTATTTTTTAAAGTCAGTTTCTAGTTACTTTCAGTTTCTCTGAAAACTTAAACAAAGAGCAACAAGCCCTTGGGCTTAAAGAGCAAATGGAAAGGAAATGCTTGTATCCAAACTATAAAGAAGTCCCTCATTTCACTTAAAATAAACTAATTAGAGCAACAAAAAGCATGTTTTCAACTGCTTGTCCCATTAAGAAGTTCTTATGATTTTGACAAATCTATGTTTTGATCTTAAAATTATAAGATAGCATTCCTTGAAACCTTGAGGGGGAAAATTTTCAATATATTGAAACAGAAGAACTTACAAACATAGTAATTAAAAAATAAGTATGTGACACATTCTATATAAGGCCTATTCCTGTTTCTGCTGGCTGAAATAGCATTGCTCTTGATAATAAAGACAGAAGGGAATTCTTGCTGTCAGGTCAGTCCTATAAATAGCAGTTTCATGTGATTCATGGTATGGTGAACTGGTTATTTTGTGGCTTTTCTATGCTGTCCTAAAGAGAAATAAACCCTCCCTTAGAATATCCTTTCACTTCATACTGTGGCATATGACAGAAAGTATATGATGTAAAGTATATGAAAGAGGGTTGCTGTTAAAGAATCTCGGTTTTTCCTCCAGTTAGAAACCATTGAACAAAAGCTTTAGTTCGTGGGACAACTTCTGCTTTCCATCTGTTAAATGCCTTGCTGAATCATAGATGTTGTTAATCTATACATGGTATTCATAATTCAGTCAAATTTCAAGTCACTAAAAATCATTTTTGGATCTGTTCCTTTGAGTTATGGCATCGACACCAAGATGAACAGGAACAGAGCTGGCTTCCGCTGTGTAGTAAAACCACTGAAAAACAATGCTGCCATGAGAGAAATGGTTTCCTGGGTAGAATTTAGTTGGTTTTCCCTTCTACATTCTTCTAAAGGCTTCAGAAAGAGTAGTCTTCTAAAGCAGAGCATTTACATCATGCAAAAAGTCACTACATTTGCAGCTTGTTTCACAGGATTTCTCTTTAGAACCAGCAGGCTTTGGAAGCTAAATGATTTGAAGTCATTTTATGTAAAGCAGTTGTTAGCACAGTGGCTGTGCTTTTAATATGATCACTTCGATGTACACAGTAAATAAATGTCTTAAACTATTATATTTCTTTCTAAATATCTCTAAACAATATCTATATATTTTTGTATGCATAGCTACTAAATCCCTTGAAATACATTTTAGCATTATGTTGATAGATCGATCATAAAGAAACATTTTGACATAGAAAAATAAGCTGCAATGGAACAATTATCATAACTCTAGGTAAAGTTCATATTTTTTAGACTAGATTCTTTTCCTTCTTGCTCCTTTCAGAAACACGCATTTTAAAAAATTGGTTTCCTTTGGTTTGTTTGTTATTTTATTCCTAATGCTTCTCATCTGCCATCTAGTAAAGGTCATAGAAATATTAATGTACTTCCAAAGCAAGAGGACCAAAAAGCTTTGCTTTCAACATAGCTTAGAGTATGGGGATGCAAATTACAAAAAATCAGTGGCCTGTATCTTCTCACAGAATTATTTAGTAATGAATATACCAAGTGAAAGAGAAATGTCTGTTGGGTAAACAATACACATAAACAACTTCATGGTAGGAAAATAATATGATATGAGAGGCTGTGGTGATCCTAGCCTGAAATCTTGAAAATGACTGGAGAAAATAAGGTACTTATAGAGGAGACAGAAACCAAAAGCATATAATAACTGGAAACTTTGTTTTGTTTTGCTGTAGATGGAAGCTTTTTTTTTAATTACAATTAAAAATATAAAAACACCTTATCAAATAGAGGATTTGTGTTGCTTTCAGAAGGTATTTGAGAGATAAAGTATTATTTACTTGGCGAAGTTTGGCAGAGCAGAGGAGAAGGCAAAGTTTAAGTGGGATATTCCCCTCTGCTGGTGGCTACAACCTCCTTGTTTTGGTCTCAGTATCTCTCAGCTGCTGCTGTCTTTTCTGTCCCCCCCAGCAATGCAGGACTCCAGAGGCTCCGCTTACACTTTAGAACAGGACTCTGAGTCTTCCCCAGTGTGAGGAAGCACAAAGCAGCCCTGCAAAGTTTGTATTGAGCCGTCCCAGAAGAAATTGCTCCTAAAATACTGACCTGTCTCATGCTGAGGCAGGACAGCTGCTTACCATCCGAGCCATGGCCCTTTTGTACGTAGAAAATGTAATTGCTGGCTTTGTTGTAAGAAATGATGACACCCCTTCACTTGCAAATACCATTGTGTGACATTTGGTGACAGAAAGAAGTGAAGACCGTGCCTCATATCTTCTCTGAAAAACAGCAGTTGCTTATGGAACCCGACAAAGCCGTTACTGCTGCTGTGCGCTCATTACTTAGTCTAGTAATGAGCATACGTAGTAAGTTTATGACAGATATCATATACATGTAGGCCCTAAAAGCTAAAGGCCTTTAAGCCCCCATGTTGCACAGACTGATGGTTTCATTTTCCTATGTGTGCGACTTTGGAGCATCAGTAACTCAGCAGCTGGGTAACATCAGGGCACCCTGAGAGGTGTTTCTTTCACCCTGTCCTACTCCTGCTACCATTAAAATGATAATAATCAGGTTGCATCTTTAGATAAAAGGCATTGTATAGCTCCTCATTGTCACTCTGCATGAGTGATGTGAAATCTGTATGTGTAAATTGTATGTACTCTCATTAGTTTAGGACTTTGACATGAATTTCTTCAGCATTCTCACAACTGGAATACAAAATGAAATTTCCAGGGCTTCCTAATAAAGATCTAAACCACACAAGTAGCAGTGTGAAAGAATTCAATGGAACTATTCATGTGAAATTACATTTGTGCAGCTTTTATCATCTTTGCTTTGACCCTTTGATTCAAGAAAATACCTCTATACAGGCAAAGCTGAGCACATTGATGGCTCTCAGTTCTTCAACAGCATACACCTTGCTGAATCTTGTGGTGTAAACCTTCTTGTTTATATCAATGACCACTAAAAAACTTATAGATCAGTCATTCAACAACACTTTAATTAACTGTGTCATTGCTGATAGGAAGTCTGACAGTATGCAAAATATTTCAGTTATTCAGTAAAGCAAAGATATGTCTATTAAATCCAGACATTTCCTTCAACAAGAACCTTCTATTAAATCCAGACATTTCCTTCAACAAGAACCTTCGAGTATTCAGTGAGTCCACTACTTTTAGTTAAAAAAATAATTTAAAAAAAGCTTAGACTTTCTCCTTAAAAACTGAACTAAGTTTCTTACAGGACCTCTATGCTTTTGGAAGAAAGAATGTCCAATGTATTCTGCACAGGGTAAAAGTAAAACTCTCAGCCGATAAAAGTACTTGCAGCTTTCTCTCATGTTCTGTTCACCAGCGACTGCCAGTCAATTTAGGATAAAAAGTCCACCCAGGATCAGAAAAAAGTCCAGTCCAGCTGACCCGACCCAGACCTAAAGAGTTAGGGCTTTCCAGTTACCTACATCATGCCCTCAGTTCTCTTAACCTTCCTCTCCTCCACACGCGTACTCTTTTAGTATGGGATAAGTGTGCAGTGCTTTGTGAAGAGGTACGAAAAACAAGCAAGAAAAGGGATAGACAAAATGCAAGCGCTCTTACTATTATTCTGTATTGAAATGAAAATGGGGGCTAATTTCTCTTCCTGCAAGTTCCACATTACTCTTGGTATTTTTCCATTTGTCAAATTCCAGCCCTAACCTAAAGAGCTGGTAGTGTGAAATCTCACAGAAATTCCTAGGCTCATTTCCATATTTTTTGCTGGCAGCCTTGCGTGGGACAATTAAATAATTTGAGTAACCAGTCACCCAATCAAAATATTTTCCAGTTAATTGGCAGATCAGACATCAGTGAAAAAAGCATATAATTGTATTAGCCACCATCAGTTTGACACAGTAAATATGCTAGTATGTATACATCTCAAATAATGACACAGTCAGTAGGCTGTAAATCAAACTGATTTACACTTAAAATAATTAGAGAATAAAGGAGAAATTACTGGAATGACTGAAGATTTTGTAGAAGGCAGGCTACATAACAAATGTAAGTGATTATAAAGAAAAGTCTTAATACAGCCTTGCTAAAGCTGCCTAAATGCAAGAGAACTCCAACTCTTTACCTTATCAATAGACTGGACCAGCTCCAAGTAAAAATAAAATAAAATTCAAAAGCATCCACTGCCCTCAGTGTTATGTAAATCGGGCTGCAGCTTTCTAATGACTAAAGGTTAGGTGCGTGGAAGACAATATATGCCAAAAGCAGAAGTCAGGTGGGATTTAATAACTCAAATCAAAAACTGAGATTAAATCTGCTCCCCATAATATACATCAAGCTGCACAATTGCCAGTGGATCCTGAAGCTGACTCTTTTGTCTGAACACTCCCTGGACACCGAAGCTGTGTCTGCACTGGTGAATTAAAACACATCAAGGGCCACTTGATGGCATTTGGGTCAAGGAATTGCCAATATCTATACTGTTACCTCACCAAGACTCCAAGACAAAGAAACCACAGGTAAAGAAGAATTGGTAAATCTTACCAACTTCTGAATTTATGTCTGAGATGGTTTTGGGTGGGTGGAGAAGAATGGTGTTTAGAATGAACCAAAATATCCTAGATGCCATGTTAAAAATATAATAGTGGAGCTGGTGCACTTGTACAGCCAGGAACGAGTCCCCCAGAGGTGTTTAATTTGCTCACACAGACAGAGCTGCAGAAATTTGCTTCAGAGCTTGCACAGAATTACCTGCCACAGTGCATAAATAAGCAAGAACAAGTTCCAGAAACCAACAACAACAATAAAGAAGCAATGTCCCCAAGCAGCCTGTTCCCTGGGAATTAGGATATGTACTTGGGAAGAAGAGATATGGGTAGGAGTCATGACTGCAATAGGAATAAGACGGCCATCAGCCTCAGAAAAAAAACACAGAGTCATAAAAAAGTACAGTTTGGAGTGGAGCTCTGGAGGTCACCTGTATAAACCCCCTGTTCAAAATGAGGCCAACGGTGAAAGCAAAGCATGTTGCTCAAGGCCTTACCCAACTGGATTATGAAAAATCTTTAAGAATGGAAACTCCACAGCCTCTCTGGGCAATATGTTCCAGTGCTTCCCAACTCTCCTGTGAGTATATTTTCCTCATATTGTCTTTGTTATAGTTTGTCACCATTGCACCATGTCACTTGGCATTACACCTCATAGAAATATCTGGCTCTGTTTATTCTGTAACCTTTCTTTCGTTAGTTGAAGACTGCAATTACACCCTCCCATTTAACTCCTTTTCTTCAGCCTAAGGTAACCCAGTTCCCTAGACCTTAGATTATGTGCTTCAGCCCCACAACCATCTCTGTGGCCCTGCTCTGGACACTCTCCTATTTTTTAATAGAAACTCCCCTACATTCAGGCAGTTTATGGTTCATCTGGCCTTGTTGAATGCTTTAAACCATGAGATCACCGAGCGTCCATATCACATAACAGAGATGTGGGAAAAAAAGAGGAAAGAAGGGAAAGTAGCTTCCCCATGTTCTTTTTGACTTAAAAGTCTCTTTTTTTTTTGATTAAAAAATCCTCTTGTAGACTTTTCTTTTTTTTGGTTGATGTTGTAAATGCTGTACTCCTCAGTAAACAATAGGGTTTTATACGGACACAGTAAACATGCTTGTATGTGTGTGCGTGTGCTTGCATGTGTGTCTATAACGGATACACGTGTGTATCTCCCACAGGCTGGGTTAAAGTGGCTACACACCGAGTGCTGCAGGCAGCCCAGCTGCAGGTTTTCACCTGCTCCTGCAGGTCCTGCATCTCCTTAGGCACTCTTTCCCACATTCCCTTTGTCTAAATTACGGATGTGGTTTCCCCTATGAGATAGGGACACCTCTGAATTTGACCCTGCACTACCTTTAAGGCACATAGGCTCTTTTTCTGCTTCGTCCCCAAGTGACTGCTCATTATAAGAGAATTTACTTACATATTCATTTTTTCACTGCCCTGGGAGCGATATGTTACCTTGCAACCCTAAAACCCATGCCTGAGAGGCAGTTCTGTAGCATGGATGCTGTTTTTCAGCCCAGGACAGGGTATCAATTGACTTGCAACAACTAACCTGCTTCCATACATAGCTCGCTGGCAGTGTGCTATGAATTTCCATTATATCAGCTACGCCTTGTTCTAATTTACCTTTCGACTGGGCTAATGAAATGCAGCACTACAGTCCAGTCATATTAAGAAAACAAAAAGACAGAAAATCAAACCCAAAAACCCACCCTATTTCTAGAGTAGTGAATAGCAGACAAAAAGAATCTAATGTGACAGAGACAGGCTCCCATCATATTTGTAAAACTTTCCCAGGAAGGGATTCCTGTCAACTTCCTGAAGTTCCTCATCTATCCAGACATTTCAGTTAGAGCTATGTTTTTGTGTATAATAAATTGCTTCTAGTTGGCTGAAAATCATTTTTTAGCTCTTATCTCTGTGATCGGTTACCTCTGCTGTTCTTTAATGGCCTTCACCTCATTATGCAACTAGTCATTAAAAGCTTAGTATCCAGTACAATGGTAGCTTATGTAAAGTGATCTATGAGAGCTTTATACAGGCTTACCAGCCGCAGCCTTAATTTTACTCATTCGTCTTAATTTTTTGTAATCATTTTTTGTAAAGAGGGTATAATGTCAGGCATGCTTCCCTGCTACTGACAGATCCAATCTAGCAGATAATTACCATAAGGAAATTGATGCTTTAGTGTGCAGGGGAGAATTTAATTTACTCAGACATCCTACAGTACAATGCATTCCAAAAGATATGAGGATTTAAGTTTTTAAGAAATTAAATTTCACTATTTAACATGATTACTTATGTTGAACATCATTAACTAGCTTTTTTTTTAACTATTTGATATAATTACAAGAACAGTTATTTGGTCTAAAATCCAAAGTCGTCTTTAAATAAGGGTTAAGGATCCATGAAGTACAGAAAAGAATGTTCCATTCTTTCTCTTCCCCTCTCCAACACCAGCCTTCCAGCAACAGCATTAAAAAAACCTACAGAGGTTAACTGAGCCAATGCATGAACTATAGAGCTTTTTCCAATGATGTTTTAATAGATCTTTTGTTATCAGCCTATTCCACCTCAATTCCATGGGTCAGGAAAGCCTCTTTAGTCCTACTCACAAATACAAATTGCTTATAATGTTTAAAAAATGATAGAACCGTGAAGGAGTTGCTGAGATCCCAATTAAGGAAGGTAATTAACTTATATTTAATTTTAGGCATTCAATAACTTCAAGAGAAAACCATGGGATTTAGAATTAGATTAATTTAATTAATCTCTATAAAACTTTTTACTCTCCATGAAAAAGCATTCTTCCTAACTTCCAACGTATATATTTTGCAAGTAGAATATGCAGAGCACAACCAGGAAGGCCCAAAAGGTTTGATCTTTTGAAAAACAAAAATTTTGAAACCTGAAAAGCCTTCCTTTATGAAGTCCAGAAGATCACTGAACTTTCTTATTAATAATACTTCAACCAGAGGATTAGAGCAACAGAATTTTGTAAGCCTGCTCTTTTTTCGTCTTTGTTTATTCAAAGTTTTGCTAAACAGTTTAAGACAACTTTCCCTTCTTTCCATTTGTCATGAGGTTGTACAGTCAGAGAACAAAAAATACAAAGCTGCCAAAAGCATGTGACATGCATCTGCGAGTCTCTGGATCTATCAGTAGAATTTGAATAGCATTGGCAGCTACCTCAGCCTTGTAACTGCTGCACAAGTAGAGCTAATGTTGATTTAAAATACTCTATTGGGACACATTTTTATTTTGGATGAAAGCATCCCCTCCAAGGATAGGAAGCCCCTATCACATGACAATAGAAATTTTGCTGGCCAGAGCCTTGACTGACACCCCATTAGGAGCATAGACAGAATGGGAGGGGTCTTTGCTTTCATCTGGAGAAAGCACATGGACTCTTTATCACCCATAATCTGATGGGCATTTCTAGATGGCACTTCTGATCAGATAGTGATTTCTCTTATTTTTTTAGTATTTAAACAAAATACATTGAAAACAAAGAAAGAATTATTTTAGTAAGGATAACATAAGGCCAACCATTGATGTCTCAGATAATCTACTTGAAAACGGCTTCTGCCTTTTCTTAAAACAGCTTTGTCAAAGTCACACTTTTCATATTTACCAAAGAGAAGCTAAGAAACTGTAAATATGAGGAAGGAATTGTATGACTCAGTATTATTTCTAAAGTAAAAGGTAAAACCATGCCATTTTTAGGTACAGTCATAGATACATGACATAAAATGGAAAGAGCATAATGTCAGCAATGACATCAGCACTCACTTAGAAGTAGTTGTTTTTTAGAAGAGCTGCACTTGTAAGAATGTCCCAAAATGGAGAAAAGGGCTAGTCAATAACAGCGGAAGGAGGGAGGATGTGACAATGTGCCCTTACACAGCCTGAGGTACTGCACATCACTGGAGTCAACATCTCTCCCAGGTCACAGCCTACCTGGGTGGGATGGCTAACAGGGATGGAGGAAGCAAAGGAGTCAGCGGCCATACCAAACAGTGCCCTCTGCAGTACCCTGCTCAGGTTCCCTTCCAAGTGAGCAGATCCACTTACAACAGAAAATATTTTCTCAGTTTTTAACCATGATCAAGCTTCTGCTAGCAAAATTCTTCTACAGAATTTCTTAGGAAATTAAAACAAACAAGCAAGTAATAGGTTAAAAGTAACTGTTTCACTTTCTGAAGCTTGCCCAAAGTATACTAGCTTACCTAAAAATCCCTTGCTCAGAGAAGAGATTTTGCCCAGTGTTTAGACAAGCTTGGCTTGTCTGTGCTTCAGAAAGTGGGGCCTTGGCAACCGAGAAGATGAGCAGCTGGGACAGATACATTTATCATCCGTGCAAACACACCAAAGCCTCTCTCCCACAAGTGTTCGCGGTCTTTAAGAAACCTAGTCCTAAAACTTTCAAAGTAAGTAGATGAAAAACTATGAAGCTCAATGAGCCCTCAATCAATATCCCTAACTTTACTTTCTGAATAATTTTATACCTTGGACTGGCTGGATGGGAATTTGGTTAGGCCATGACATTCTAGATGTTCCTTTGCAAGGCACCACATCACCTGCTCTCAAACATGTGATTCTCTATAGGCACCTTACAAAATTACATATATGGTATCTGTACAGAGAACAGTGCACAGTTATGGATACTTTTTACTATATATGTATAAATATGTATATTAAAGTAGACATATTGTAAAAAGTATATATTTTATACCCTATATATGTTTACTGTTTATTAAGGCAAGCACAGATGCATGCTGCTGTCAGGTCCAACCCAGCAGCCTTTGAGTTTAGGAAATATTCTGTTCTTTCACAAAGCTTTTTTTTTTTTTTTTTTTTAATATGTATCTTACACCGTGGCCAGAGCTGTGAAAAAGCGGTGAGATTTTTTTTTTTTCTTAACACAGACAATAGTGCTTTCCTTTCCCCTTATACTCAGAAGATGGTTTTACCTCATATTTCCAAATAGTTGTAGGTTCGTGCGGAGGCCAGGCATGGAAATTTTTAACCTGAAGGGTGAAAGTGAGCAAGCCATTTAGGTGGGTGACAAGAAGAGTGGGGTAGAGTGGAAATTATTGCACAACATTAACACAGACAAGTAGGGGGATACCACTCTTGTAATAGCCTGGTTTATTAATGAGAATATGTAATGGAGTGTACTGTGCAGGTAACAAAAACCCTGATTTCCACCAAAAATAATCAGAGACCATCTCTCTTTCTTTATTTCTTTTTCTCTCTCTTTCTTTCTTTCTCTCTTTCTTTCTTTCTTTCTTTCTTTCTCTCTTTCTCTCTTTCTCTCTTTCTCTTTCTTTCTTTCTCTCTCTTTCTTTCTCTCTTTCTTTCTTTCTTCCCTTCTTTCCTTCTTTCTTTCTTTCCTTCTTTCCTTCTTTCAGCTGAAAGAGCAATCAGTTCCATGTTGCCTTTTTTAGTCAGAAAAGATGATATTCCCTTCACTTGTAAAAGGTGAGGACCAAACTCCGAGGGATTTCACTTGGAGCACAAAGTCTTACCTCTCTGCTTGAGGTCTTTGGGCTCCTGGTGTTCAGAAGATATCAGGATATTGTACACAAAACAATCCAACAAGGTAAAAACCCATGGATCCAGGATACTTTTTGGTTGGAGCCACGTGAGGCAGAGACTGTCACTGCACACTGCGGGCAGCCAGCGGCACATCAGGAGCGTGCACTGTTTTGGGTAGAGTATGGATCTGAAAGGCAGATTACAAAGATGATTAGAGGCCTCAAGCATCTTTCTTATGCGGACTGAGAGAGATGGGTCTGTTCAGCCTGGAGAAGAGAAGGCTGAGAGGGGATTTTATCCATGTATATAAAGATCTCAAGGGTGGATGTCAAGAGGATGTCAGTGATGCCCAATGATAGGATGAGGGGCAATGGGCACAAACTGAAGCACAGGAGGTTCTGTCTAAACATGAGGAGAAACTTCTTTACTTTGAGAGTGCCAGAGCACTGAACAGGCTGCCCAGAGAGGCTGTGGAGTCTCCTTCTCTGGAGACATTCATAACCCACCTGGACACATTCCTGTGTGATCTGCTCTGGGTGAACCTGCTTTAGCAGGTGGGTTGGACTAGATTATCTCCAGAGGTCCCTTCTAACCCCAAACATTCTGCTATTCTGTGATTTGGAAACTATGAGAAAAAGAGTTGCCCCTCACTCAGTGGAGAAGGGCAGACAGCTTCTCATCTTGCCTCTTTACAAGAAGACAATACAATGGTTGTGGGATAAGATAGAGGTGGCAAGCCTCCTTCCTGCCTGTCTGCTATGTCACAGCCATACAACTCACCCTGCAGGGCCATGGGTCCTGGGGAGATGTTGGGACAAGCACACAGCCATGACAGTGACATTGCACCACCACAATCAGGGCAGTACCCCAACCAGGGCACTGTGAGACCACCTGGGCTCTCCTGCTGCCCAAGGGGTGGCCATTTTGCAGCAGTGACAAATCCCCATCGGGGAGGCCCTGTTAAATGATGTCAGGATGCCGAGAGCATGAAATGGGTCTTAATCTCCCTGAGCAGTGTCATCTGGGGCTTTCACCCACCCCTATGCCCAGATGCCAGGTCTCCATTGCAGGCACCCGGCCTGCCCTGTGCTGCTGCCCCAGTGGGGCTGCCCCTCCGAGGTTTGAGCCCAGCTGTGATGGGCATGGTCACCATCAGGCCCTGGGTGGCCTCACCCTGCATAGCTGTGCAAAGCCAAGGTGCCGTTTTGGGGGAAGCAGGTGGGTCCCTGCCAGTCCTTGCTCCAGTGTGGTGGTGCTGGAAAGCAGAGGGTAGTAGGCTTTGTCCCAAGCAGCACAGATCTTCAAGCTGTCCAAAAGTTTGTACTCTATTTTTTTTTATTTTTTTTTTTTTTTTAAAGTACGAGGCTCTGAAAAGGTTGCTTAGAAGTTAACATTAAGTTAGTCTTTTTAATAAATAAATAAATAAATAAATAAATATTATATATCCTATAACAGATTTTTCTTTAAGGCTTTCTCTGAGTTAAATTCATTTCAATTCTGGTTTTCTTGTCATTAAGTAAATGAGTTTGCAGGTTTGATTTAATAATTATATTTTATTATATCTGAGGCTGTCTAATATAATAAAGGATGGGTAGGGTTTTTTTTCTCTGGCTGTGATCCTGGTGTTTTTCCTGGAGCCTTCCACAGCAGTCGTGCCAGGGAAGTGCAGGGCAGCACAGCCATTTTTCAAAGAGGCAGCAGTCGCTGGCCCCCATTGTATGCACAATTATACATGTATTTACCTTCATCACGTTAGAGGTTTCTGTTAATTGCAATAATGTGCTTGTTCCAGTAAATGTGTACATAAGCATGGCTAGCAAATGGCTAGATAACCACCTTTTCTCTGCTTTCAATGGTTATAAATGAATTTAGTAGTAGCAAAGTTTCTCCATAGCTTTTCCTATTTTTTTGTTCTGCAAACCCATGACCATCTATTTACAAAGTCATGGGAATTTTGGCATTTGACTTTGCTGGAGAGGAAGAGGTGAAGGAGAAAGGTGGCCCAAATGGGGTTGAAGGGAAGGGATCTTTCCCAAGTGCTGGGGAAGCTTGAGACAGGGACCTGTTGATACTTTCCTCCATGACATTATCAGCACGGACAGGCTGACAAGACTTCCCATGCCATACAGTTGCTGCAGGAAAAAGCCCCGGAGTGGAAAATTGAGCTGTGCCCCACATCTGACATAGCCTTCATCCCCAAACTGTAATTACTTGTCTGCAAATTCCCTACTCAAGGAAGAGGCAGTAAGGGAAGATTGAGGATTGGGAAGGGCAGGAAATGAGCAGGATGATGGTGTGGGAAAGATTGCAACCAAAGCAGTGAATCTTGACAACTTTGAGAAAGAGGGAGATGTGGTTGGAAAACACAATGACCAGAGGAAGAAGTGGAGATGAGGATAAAATGGTTGGTGACAGCAGGGCAATGGTAAAGGGAAGGGGTGTAGAAGTGCATGTGAGTTAAGGGGCAGAGCACAAGTATCTCTTTGTCAAAGCAGAGAAGCAAGTGCCTGGGTGTTTTAACAGGTAGGAAAGGTGTACAGAGGTATTAGGAAAAAAAATATTTCTACAAAGGGCAAAGCCAAAATTGACATGATTTTATAAGTAAATGGTCATGGGTTTGCAGAAAAAATAAGAAAAGCTATGGAAAAACTTTGTTACTACTGTGTTAATTGATAACCATCAAGTGCAGAGTTGGGTTAACACTAACCACCTGAAAATCTCCCACACATTATCTAGCGACAACTCGACTGAAAAATTTAAGAGTGCCACCCTGCCACTTCCCAAACCAAAATACAAACAAACAGAATCACCTCAGTCAGCTGTCTGAAATGTCATGAAGCTAGACACAGGAACTGGTTTGGGTTTTTTTTTTTTTCTACTTTGGGCATTAGCCTCAAGAGATAGAGGAAATGAATATCATACATCTAGGAACTAAAATGGGACGAAATCCTGCTTCTATCTGAGTAACCACCAAACTGTTTGGTATGAACATCTATAGTAACTTGTATGCTTACTCTTCTGAGATCTGCCAGCTGATATGAGTGGTGGGTTGATTATCACCGTGCTATTTTAAAGTATTCTTTTTCATTAATCAAAACAGAGGCTATTGGCAACTGAGCACTCTTTTGTTCCAGGATTACACTGTAGTTAGGAGCTGGAAAAAGAACTGTGGAGATAAACTGGAAGACTAATATTTGGATGTAAGGCAGACTTACTTTGTTGTGGCCTAAAGCCTTGCCTCTTCTTCTTCCAAATACATGACTTTAAAATTTTGATTAAAAATGCCTTCTCAAGAGGTGTTTGTCCTTATTTATCATTCTTACATGCAGTCAAATATTCTGATTTATTTGTGTTAGAACTTGATTTAATTGCAATGTGACCAACCAACAGAAAGGTTGTTGCTGACTTCAGTGGGCTTGGAACAGGCCTGTTTGCTGGCAGGTAGCTCAGGTATTTGAACTATGTCTGCAACAAAATCAGAGCCAAAGGTATAATATCATAATATGTTACCAATTGATAAAGAAGACTGCCCAGGTAGTTTCTCACTGAAGTCACAGAATTCAGGCAGTGAAATCCTTGGAGCAGCCACTCTGCAGCAAGCTGTGCAAGTGCATGATGTGGTTTGATATTGAGTGGGTGAAAAAGAATCAAACTAGAGGATTAGTAGCTCAAGAGTAGATAAATATCTGTTTAGGATAGTTCTTCCATGGAAAACTCAGTTATTTTTAAAGTAAATCCATCTTTGTAGCCAAATCAAGGAAAAGATAAAAAATGTACTAAAATTCTCCTTGTGTTCTGTTTCTCATACTACTTCCCTTTTATATGGGAATTCAGTCATACTTACATTCACTTTCTTCCTCTTCTATAAGCAATTTGATATCTCAGTGATCTGTTATTAGATGTCTTATGAAAAAAAATCCTACAAGGAAGAAATTAAAATGAATTATCATAGTGTTCAGTTTGTAGATATCTAAAAGCACATAGGTTTCTTGTGCGGACTCAAGTCAATAGTTTAGAGCTTGATAAGAAAGGATCTAGTAAATTAATGTTTAATCATTTAATGTTTAGTAGCCATTGAGATTTTTCCTCAGCTTGGAGACAGTTTCCAAGTTGGGGAGACATATTTTGACCTAGAAGTATTTCCCTAGTCTATTGAAAATGGAACAGGGGACTAAGACAGCTTTAGATACAAATTAACCTACGGTCTGATCAATAGGACACTTTCACCAGAGAAGCAGGTTCAAGTCCTCACAGATGAAGAAAACTTCAACATTCTGAAAGATTCCTGTAAGCATTTAGTTACAAGTAAGGCTATTCATGTTCTGCACAGGTCCTTGGCTTAGATCCCTAAATCATGACTAAGTGGTATATTCTTGAGGCAGGGGGAGAGGTTTCTCCTTGTAGGAAAAATGCCTCATGCGCTTGTAGCTGGGGCTGTAGATGCACTCCCCTCCTTGGCAGTTTTCTGTGTGCTCTAGACAGCAGCTGATTCTTGTGGGGTCCCATGCTTGAGCACTTTACTTCTCTGCATGGATTGTGTGTGGAATTTGAGTGCACAAGTCAGAGCAGTAAGCTCTGCTAAATTGCAAGGAAAACGTGTCAGTGCCTTTGTTCTGCAATTCTAGCCTTTTGTTTGTATTCCTAATTCTCCATCTAAGGATGGAAGTACTTTCTGGTATCTGGTACTTTTTTTGAGAGATCCTGATTCTTTCCTGGAGGCTTTCAAACAAAAACTAGACTACAGATTTGGATAAATGTCCCAGATAGTGAGTCATTCCAGTTAGGTTCACAGCGAGGAGTAGCATGCAGTTTTAAATATCAGTCATTTGTACCTAGTAAATAATATTTCTAGTTTCAAGATGACTAGCATAAGGGCATCTGTGTTTCATACTAGAGCAAAGAGAACCAAAGGAATCTAAAAGAAAAAGAAATATATATATATTTAGCAATAACTCTTTTTTTTTCTCATTTGACTATGAAATATTACATATTTATGCAAAGCACAAATGTCCAGGGCCACCTAGTTTCACAGCTGACCTAAACTGGCAAGGCTTCCCATTAAACTGTTTCGATAAGCACCTTGCCTTCACGTGGGCTGCAAGAAGGGATCATACGGGATCAAGCTGTTTTGCATCCCTCTGCGCCAGAGTGCCAAAGAAAACCTGAAACTCAGCAGTTCCCTTCACATCAGGGGAATCCTGAGTTGCAGCAGAGCCAGCAAAGTAGCTCTGTTGCGCTGTCTGTCTGGCAAAAGAGGAGCCATGGCCAGAGAAGTGCTGTATAAAGGAAGATTTCTTCCTGCTGGCAGAATCAGTTGAGCTGTATGGCCTCTGTGCGCTGCACTTGGGACGTGCTGTGCGTGATCACAGCTCTAGCTCTGCCTCGATTCAGCTGAGCTCAAGTACCCAATGCCACAGTAACCAGGTCAGCAAAATGTCAAACAACGTGGGCTGTACGGATCTGCCTGGAGTCCCAGGGCAGCCAGAGCAAACCTGCACTGGAGGCCGTGCTGCTGTTACGGCACTGTGAGGCTGAACCTGTCTTGGTTAGGTTGGTCCATGCTGGAGGGCTGTATCTCCATCCACAATTCCAAACATGCCCTGCGAGTTGTTAAAGTGGCTGACGAGCTCCCTCACACCAGCAGATCTGACTTCATATCAGTTGTTTCTCCCAGCTGTACTCTGGCACCATCTGACCAAAGGCCAGAACCTGCACTGCAAAGCCTCAGGTGTGCTGGAAGCACATTCCTGTATCAGAATGAAGTGTACTGTACATGTTTTATTATCTCAATTTCAGTGTTGAAGAAATATAAAATTATTGTTTTATTGCTGAGATTTGGCTTTCTTCTTTGTGTTTGTTCTTGTTAAATTTTAGGAATATAAGCTCTTGATAATGAACTTATCCTTCCTAGCTTTTAAATATGCGTTTTCTCAAACTACCTCTTTTTAAGATCAACTTAATGTAGGTTCAGAGCTTGTAGTGAACAGGGTAGTGAATTCTCTCTGTATATACTGAACAAGTGAGGATTAATGAGGAAAAGCATAGCTAAAAGGCTCACTGGGACTTTTATTGGAACCCTCTCTACATTTTAATAGTAGAAATCTTTAGAAATCCTGCAGCCTACTGAGGTTCTCAATACTTCCTTCTTTCAGACAGACTGATATACTTCTGGAAAAATCTCCACCACATTTTTCATATACACTTCTCTTTCTAAACCGAAAAGAATGTGGCACAGATTTCTTCTTGATAACTGTGTGCACAGGCAAGTTCTTTGGCCTCCCTTTTCAGGGAAATCTCTGCCTTTGTCTAAAAGTGGATGCAAGTTCTCTGAGCAGATAGTCATTTACATTTTCAGGGTACCACCTGTGCTTCATCGCTTAAGTCCAGGAAGGGAAGGTACACTTTAATATTTGTGTTAAACTTCCAAAACTTTAACATAAAAGAGTATCAGGTTGTTCTGTCAGTGAAAATTTGAGATTTTTCCACTTACAGACACTGATTAAACTGTATTTTGTCCTAAGGGTCTATAATCAAGTTTCGTATTTTTTGTCATGTAGATAAGTATTAATTATAACCAGAAGTAGAACCAAACAAAGAAATAGATTCATATCTGGGCACTCAGAGTACTTGATCTGAATCTAGCAGATTCAAATCCTGTGTTCAAGCCTTTGTCCTTGGTTAGACTTACATTTCATCCAGAGTTTCTTGGTGCTCTGTATTTATGACAGAAGGGTGATAAGAACCTCTGCCACTGACCTACCTCTTCAAAGAAGATGTTTAAAATAGTTATACTCACAGCATTAGATGTGCAGAGGGGGGAAGCAAAGAATGGAATCTTATCAGTTGAGAATTTTATTTCTTTTATTTAAAAAAGGTTTTGCTGTTGTTGAACCTATATATACATATTCAGGTGCAATTTCACAACACTTCAGACAATGCACTTGTTGGCTTTAATGCATTGAAAAAATGTGATTTAATTCAAAGGGGTTTTCTGTTTAGGAAATGAAATAATGTTCCCCTTTTCTGTGTGTTTTAACTTTCACGCTTTGCAGCACAGAGACAGTTCTCAATACTGTGATTTTCCTATTGTTAGCTCTCTCACTCAACAAAACTACTATATGTGAGAATGCTTACTGTAAAATAGAGGTTACTGAGCATCATCATATTCAAGAATTGGGCATGCCTATATAACAAATGTCTTTTAGTGATCTGATGATCATTACTGTTGCAACGGAGGAAATTACTATATTCCTTACTCAAAACATTCCTACGAAGTCAAGCATGACTATCAACTGTACATTTGTTCGTGCAAAAGAAGCCTACAAAATGTAGGTGTTCCCCTTACATCAGCTTATATCCTGTTGACAACTCAAATGACACTAGGCCCATTTATTAGTTTCTAGTGGTTTAACTGACAACTTTTGGTCTCATAAAATGTGCTATAAATACTATCTGTAGCACAGCTTTTTTGGTCAGTGGTACACCAAGTGTTCAGATGGTTGAGAATGCTGTTTCCCATTGGGAAATGTGGCATTTGGCATTCGTTTATTCCAGTTTCCTTGGAGGATATGAAGGAAAGGTTTTACCAAAGTAATCCCTGAGTAAAAAACAAGCAACAAAATTCTTAATACAAAAGCACTGGATTACATAATGAATGATAAAGTGCAAACTTTATTATACCTTAAAAATAAATAGGGTGATTGCATACTTCTACCTCTATAGGGAAATACATGTTTATTCTTTCTATGCACACGAAGTTGGTGGGAAAATGGCACAGGATTGATTTAATGAGTCTGGAAATGAGCCCTGGGATTGAGAATGACTTCACAACCCCAAATCCAAACTCACTTGGCAGTGTGGATGTAGGAACCTCTTGTTCCCAGCGAAGTCAGTTCTGCCAGTGGTTTCAAAACAAAGAGAGTTTGGCTCAGAAAGGACAAGTTGTGATATAATGAAGTCCCACCATGTGGTGAAAAAAAAACTGGATTTGTTTTCATCTGGAACAGGACAGTTTGTAGGGAGGGAGTTAAAAACAGCCTATGCACTTTTCCTTTTGGTTCCTCTAGAGCTATGCTGCTCCTATCTTGTCAGGAAAAGCAAAGAAATGGAGAAAGACTGTAAAGTGCAGGTTTAGCCAATGTGAGATTCGTGCATTTTCTGAACTTCAATCTCACTTTTCCAGTACCTAAGTTTACCACGTTCCTCATCTGCAGAGAGTTTATAGTTGATCTTTTGTTCTTCTTGGCTGCCTTCTGAAGGATAGAAGGGTTATGGGGCTGTGCTCGTACACCACCTTAGGCAGCAGGCGAATCAGTTGGTGACTTTCAGCTAAACTTGATGGGGTGCAGGGGTCACAAGTATATTGAGTTCCCACCTGCCTTTCTGAAGAATTTGTGTCTGTATGGAGAAAAGAGCCTGAACTGAGAGAAAGCAGAGAGAAGCTGTCCCCTGCCCAGCCTAATGGCAGAGAGGAGGTGACCAGACAACATGTAGTATCGCAGGGCTGCTGACATGTGTCACTCAAGAGGCATGTACTGAGCATACCGCCTCCCTCTCCGCTAAGTGTGCAAGAGATGTGGACAGAGCAGGAGGAGGAGAAGGTCAAGGTGGCCTGTGGGAGGCTAGGCTTTTTAGGAGCAGGGCATGTGAAGAATTGGGTATTTCATTCCAGAGGAAACAATGCTTCATACTCAAAAAATTTCTTTCCTTTTTTTTTTAGTCTAAATATTCTGTTTCTTCTCTGTTTCTTTTTTTCACAGTTGGTTGTTGTGTTTTTTTTAACATGACCTTTCCCTCCCCACACTCATTAACCAACCCTGTGACAACATGGAGTTAGGAGTTTGGGTGAGCTGCCCATTTTCCTCAGGAACATTTTAACTGTCGCTTAGAAAAATGAATTAAAAGTCTCATGTGAATGTACAGATGCAATGAACTGAAACAGTTAAATGCTGATCTCAGAATAAGATGTGAGACCACAAAACCATTTTTTTCAGCCTCAGAATAATAGTCTCCCTGCTGAAGCAAACAGAAAATGTGTTGCATGTGCAGATAAGAGAACCTTAGAGTACCTTTGAAACTGTGATTCAGCACACTGAAGTTACTACTGTTTTACAAGAAGATGCTGACTCGTTTACTAATTGTGTGTCAGTGGCAAAAAAATCAAAAAGTGTCACTGTTTTTCTGCAGAAAAAATTAGACATTACTTTTGGTACTGATCATGAGCAAAATAGGGCCAGAAATGGCTTTTGAGAAAGCAAATGATTCTACACTCTCCAAAGCTGACTGGCCTGTGTGGGGAATGACGGACAACTTTCAATAACATGTCTGATTACTGGTAATAAGAGAGGTGCTTGTTCTTCTCTGGTTCTAGATGCTTGGTCTCTTGTAATGTATTGAGGAACATCTGAATTTGAAGAGGATCCATCAAACTTTGAATGTCATCCTGAGGAACCATTAGAGATGGAGAGAAGTCCATCAGAGACTGGTTCAAAATTATTCTTTCTGCTGTGTCGTGCTTTTTAAGGCAAACTGGCAAGTCAGGTCAATGACTACTTTTTTCTTTTTTTTTCCACAGCAGCAAAGAGATAATGTCCCTGCAGAGATCTACTGAATTCAGTAAATGTCTATAACTATGTATTTGTTAGGTTTCCTTATTGGAGACTAATACGTTTCCATCAAAATAAAACATGCTGAGAGTTTATTTTGTTCAGATATCATAATAGTGGATGCACTAAAAATCAAGGAAATGCCGGTTAAGCAGTCATTAGTATTTGGACAGTCAGTCCCAGTTGATGTAACATTCAGCATTGTACTCTGATTATATCCAGAAGAAGTGATACTACACTTCTAGCATACGACCACCCATACTGCAAACCTCCAGTTACTTCCACACCCCGCCAAATTGACTCCAGCTTCAGTAATGTGAGATGTCATACGGTAACATGGACTTACACTGTGGCAACAGCATGTACCTGAAAGTTTTGAGCTGAGCATTCAATTTGGAAGGCAGTGCTGAGGAGTCCTCTGTCACCTGTGCCTTGCTTCCTGATTTCCCACCTCTGAACAGGTTAAATACTTGTTCAGTAATTTTGGAACCCTCCTGTGGCCTCCTTGTCTTTTACTAGAAAAGTCAGCAGAATGAATGCCAGAATAGCAGCACTATAGTGATGGTGGCTCCACATTTCTGGGTTTGTAGAGCTGGTTAGGCCACTTTTTCAAAACTCATATCGTGTCCATGTGAGGCATCTGTGATTCACTTTGCGTACAAGGATGTGGCCCTAACTAACTCTAAAAATGTTTTTATAGATAACTTTCTTAGCTGAAAAGCTTCAGGAATCTGAAAGCAAAACCAGGTTAAACTAGTATTGATACAACCTTTTCAGATCCCTCAGAATAGGAACGGGTGGTGAAACTGTCTCATGGTCCCTCTTCAAGAGTTCAATATTTATATGAAAAACACCTTTCTTTCCTGTAAATTAAACTAAGGCAGGGAAGGTATGGAAACCATGAGCAACAACCAATTCACAACACTGTTCTCATTCTTCCTCTAGACAAACATACATGCCTCACACACAGGGAAACTGTCTCCTCAGCAGGCTGGGGCAGTGGATCCAAAGTGCTCTGCATCTGTTAGAGTAGGGACCAAACTTGCATTTTCTGTATTCTAGCTGAGCAATTTATGTTATGTGAGTAAAAAAATCCTCATCCTGCCTTTTTTTTTTTTCCTTTTGTATAGGAGTCACTGTACTAAGAGCCAGCGACCTAGAAGTAATATAAATCCCAGCATGGCTTGGCAGGAGTGAAGTGCTTAGCTGCTCAGAGGAATAGGGACTCTAGCAGCTGTCTGGTGTGACTGGAGATCAGGGATTTGCCTGAAAACAACAAAAGTACCTGCAGGGTTAGACAGCTGTTGAGTGGAATGGACACCAGTAGTGTGTACGTGCTGGATTTGTATGCCCCAGTAGCTCTGGTGAATCTAACCCAAAGCTTTCCTACGTTGGCCTACCAAAGTGCCTCAAGTCTAACCAACTGAGAGATGAGAAGCTAGGTCACTTTTTATGCTTTTTGCTTACAGTTCCTTGAATGGATAATTAGTATACAGCAATAACAGCTACTTGGTCTATGTACCATACTTTTCATCAATGGATCTCAACATTAGTTTTAGGGAAACTAAGGCAAAAAGCAGATATTTGCCCAAACTCACACACATAGTAAGGCTTAACACTAAAGGCAGATCTGCTCTGTGTATTGACTTTTCTTTCCATGTGCCCCCAAAGTCTGAGTTTGAAACTCAACACTTAAAATTTGCCTGTGTTGCACATTCCTGAAGACTTATACTAGCTAAAAATAAGAATTACCACACAATATTACAGAAAAAGAAAATCTCAATTGAAATTGTAAGGAACTTGGACAGTAAATTCATTGGAGCAGGATTTTAATCCAAAATAAAAAAGCCTACTTTCCCATGAGTATGTATATGATATATAATTGTAGTTGTATACTTGTATGGCATTACACAACCACATAATACAGCATATAATCACCTAATCCACTATAGGAAATACATAACCAGAGGACAGTCTCCATTGAAAGCATTTGACACTCAGGTACTTCGTAACACAGACATAGTGGTGCATGAACTCTCCTCTTCATTTGTTTTTCATGGGGTCTATTAAGAGACAGCACAATAGGGAATTGTAGCCCTCCTCCATGTGCTCAGGAGAGTCACAGGAATATTAATCTAGTGTTAAATCTGCAGCACAGTGACTTAATTTATTTTTTTGGGGGGACTGGGGTAAGGTTGATTTGAAAGTGCATCAATGTCTTCTTTCCAAAACTTTTTTTGAGAAAACTTATTAAGCTCTGATTTTCAAATCTGAACCGTAGTTAATTGCTCAGAGGTATGGCTATAATGAAGCTTATTGCATCATGACATTGGTCTTCTCTTCCTATAGCAAATTTGCTTCTCTTTTTTTTTTCTCTTCTTCAGCCATCCTGTAGCATTTTAATATTGTCTTTTTAAATACATGAATCTGTTGTGATTCTTACAATGCCTTTAATTCTGCTAGTTGCCAGAAACTACTATAAACAGCAGCTAAAACCTGATTTGTTTTTTGTCTGTGCCTTGAAAACAGTTAGTTACAGCCATGAGGCTTCTGCACATTGTTTTTATCTTATAAAGACCTAAAGATATCCTGTGTCTTCTCCTCTAGTGATCTGCTACCTGGCCTTTTCATTCTCTCTTCTTTCAAAAAAGCTCCTGTCTCTGCTTCCTCCTGAAGATTCTTCCTCCCCACCTCCCTGGCATGTATTTTCAGACTATGCCTTGTAGCATTTGATCCAGTTTAGCAGGCAGTAAAGCTGCTGTAGGAATGGGAGAAGCTTCTGCCGTATTCTCAGATGATCTCTGCGGAGACGAGGATTCTTTGGGGAGAAACTGCAGGTCCTCGTGGCTCCCTCTGTGCTGCACAAGCAGTACCATAAGATGTAGCTGAATGGAGAACCCAGTGAAAATTTGTCTTTTTGGAGAAATATCTGTTTGAAGAATAACGTGGTGGTAGTTCAGAAAGCACCTCACTCTCTTGAGCCACTTTGACCGATGCCTCACTGTTGAATTTTGCTTTCCCTATTGTTTCTCATGGTCTCTATGTGACACTTACACAGGCAAAAATGAGGTGTTGCTCACAAAGAGTTTCCAGAGCGGGAGTAATGGGGGGTTTTGTTTCCTGGAGATTAGTTTATAGCTGGTGTGACTCAACTCTGATAAGATCAGTTTATAAAAGAGTAGCTGATCATGATTTCTAGTTGTTTTTTTATTATTTTTATTTTTAATATTTATTTTTGAACCAGAGTGCTGTTTTGTGGTTTGCATTTGTTCCTAGAGAAGCCAGAATGCTCTTGCAGTCAACAACTGAAGTGTTAGATTTTAAAGGATGAGTCTTCATAATCTCTGTATTGCCTTGTCTTTGTCACATGGCTCATTGAGGTGATACTGCCAACGTGCACATGTACTGTATCTATACTTCAGAGAAAGTCTGTATCTGATTGTCTCAGGTCTACAGGTCACTGGATAGGCTTTTCTTTCTACCTCAAGAAAAAGAGTTGCGTTCAGAGACAAGGCTCTTGTCTCAAGCTACGTAGGACCAGCAGCTGAGTACTCCCAAAATCCAGGATAGGGCTCCTGATTCCTTGATGTCACTTCACATAAGGCTGTATGTATGAAGTAGTGGGGTTAAAGGTCTGTATGTAGTGGTAAGAGGAGGATTCAGACTGGGATAAGATTTGGTGAAGTTAGTGCAGAACTCTGTTTCAATGGGAACACTTTTGGGTTGAGAGAGCCATCACTGCCAAATTTTGCCAGCATTGTTGCATTAGTTAAGGGTGAGAAACTAACCACAGCACTGCATATATATGTCCCAAGATGCTGCAAAGAACCACCACCATCCTTCTTCTGGCAATATATATGGTGTTTGAGGAATGGAGTTTAGGAGTGCTAGCCTAAGGGCTCTATCAGCAGAGACTGTAGTGTAGCCAGAGGATTTACAAAAGAATCCAACAAATTTTGGGGAAGGTGATTAAAAATAGAAAAAAATGTGGATTCCTGTTGCACAAAGAAAATATTTATGTGCCAAATGTCCACTTCTACTGAATATTTGGAAAGTGGAGCAGGTGGGAGAGGATGGCTGAAAAAGGAAAAGCATAATATATGAAAAATTTTAAATTTTGAAATCTGTTATTAAAAAGCTTTTGTTTTATGGTTCGGTTTTTTGTTTGGTTGGTTTGGGTTTTTTTATTAGTTCCTCAAGACGAAAACAGTTTTCCCAGTAAAGTCTGTAGCTGAGTGGTACTGTGAGAACTGACATTAGTTATATGGTATGTATAGTAAATTATGTCTTAGATATGCTTTAAAAAGTAACTTCAAATATAGAGCAATGCATAGTTTTTTGTTATAACTACCTTTTCCCTTTGGAGATAATAAAAGATTGTGTTCATAATTAAAAGACTATTCAGAGATGCATAATGGTTCAAGTTTAAGAGTCGCTAAGTAGAAGAGGGTCCACTCTGAAGTGTTTACAGTAAACCTGTTGATGGTTAGGAAGACCAATGTTTTCTGAGACAAATTTGAATGTGCTCCCTACCCAGCAGGGTGCGATGTTCAATGTTCTCTTCTCCCGCCTGCTGCCCACACAGATTATGTGAGAAATGTTTGAGTGCCTTACTATGTATAGTAAAGACTTTATTCTGTCTTGCCAAGGTGGGAAGAGCTGAAACCAAGATGGGGGAGGAAATAAGCCATGTGGGAGTGAGCTGGTGCATCCAGAAACTGGGAGGAACTGGAAAGAGATGGGTCAGCTTCAGCCATCGCATCCAGCAAACCTGTCAGTGGGAGTGCAAGACAATGTGATACTAATACTTGTGTGGAGGTGCAGTGGGGTGTTTGCTCTAAATGAGAAGCTTGAGCTATATGAACAAAGCTGTGGGGGAAAGGTGGGACTGAAAGACTCAGGTTAGAGGAAATTGTGAATATGCTTGCAGCTCCCCTTTGTGAGCTGGCCGAGTGTGTGATAGGAAAATCTCCACATGGGTTGCGCAGGAATGATGCAAAGAAAGTCATATATTCCAGTAGCCACATGTGATAGGGCAGTTCCCACGGCTAAAAGCTTTGCCATGTATAGGTTAATCTGTCACTTGTAATAGGCATTATTGACATAACCTACATACATGACCAGACAATATTCCCCAGCTCAAAGAACTTTCCTACCCTCAAGTTGAAATCTCATGGTGGAGAAAGATACAAATTTCAAGTTAATGCTATAAAAAAAGAAATAACAAAACCAACAACTTTTTGTTTGTTTGTTTGGGATTTTGTTGTTTGAGTTTTGGTTGGTTTTGTTTGTTTGTTTTTAACAAAGTAAGTTTCGTTGTGGTGGTGGGGTTTTGGTTTGGTTTGGTTTGGTTTGGTTGTTTTTCAACTAGAAGATTCTACCTGCACCAGTGATTGATTCTTACTTGCACTGAGATCTCCTATCTTGAAGGGCTGAGTGCAAAGGAGTCCCTGCTCTGAGCATCTCTCAGACTTGGAGGCTGAGACAAATGGTGCATCTACGTTGAGAGGAAATGGGTGGTGTGTTAATATTTTTTTAAAATAAGACATATTAAACAATGAAATTGCAGGGGAAACCTAACACAGCTTTGAATGGCAAATGCAATTTATTCTCCCTGTTGTTGATAAGTGTGATGGCTAACCATGACCACTGAACAAGGATTAAAGCGATTTCTACATAACTTCATACAATCATAGAATCATATAACACCAGGTTGGAAGGGACCACAAGGATCATCTGGTCCAACCTTTCTGGGACAAAGCACAGTCTAGCCAAGATGGTCCAGCATCCTAGTCATCTGAACCTTTAAAGTGTCCAATGTTGGGGAATCCACCACTCCCCTGGGGAGATTATTCCAATGGCTGATTGTTCTCATTGTGAAAAATTTCCCTCTTTTGTCCAGTCAGAATCTTCCCAGGAGTAACTTGTAGCCATTGCCCCTCATTTTTCCATGTGACTCCTGGTTAAAAAAAAAAAGTCTCCATCTTCTTTGTAGCCACCCTTTAAACTTGGCATGTGCTTTTTGAAAATAAATTTTTCTCAAGTAAATAAAACTCCTTCTGTGAGGAAGGAATGTGCATCATCCTAATTTTACAATGGGAAAACGCTTGTGGTCACAGAAGAAAAGCTAAGTGAGGAATTGAACATGGGATTTCTTGGCTGGAAAACCTTTCTTTGCTATTTTCTCTTAGAATTTGAGTAACATTTGTGAGTTTGTATGTGGACCAGGCTCTGCTAGGTTGGGTAATACCCACTTACATCTCAAGGAATCATAGGATACCCACTTACATCTCAAGGAATCATAGGATGTCAAACAGGTAAAATTTACATAGTATATAATTTGTATTTCAGAAGTATACGTGTGACTAGTATATTCATTGGGTGAACTTTTCTTTCAAAACCAATGAATGAAAAAACAGTTGGTGTATGGGCCAAAACACTATGTTTTGGAATTAGAAAAGAAAAAAAGGAAAAGTAGGGTGGAAAAGAGGAACTATTTTATTAGACTGCAACTTGTATTCTTTATTTGGCATCTATTTCATTATCTTCTATTTCCTGATGATAGTGTAATGTCCTCTCTTTTCCTGTTACCCAAGAACTTTGCAGAACATGTGTTGCACGCCTGTTGGCAATCATGGACAATTTGACATTCTCAGATTCTTTTTACATGACTTCACATCAGTTCTTTTTCAAAATAACACCCTCACCAGCAGAATCCATGTCCCCCTTCCCATCATTGAATTACACGTTGAAGAACGGTAGGTGTTGTTTGCAACAAATTTTAAGTTTATAGATCCATTTGTGCATGCTTGGACTGAGCTACCAGCCTTGGCTGTTACCCTTTTGGAAGTCAGGTGATGCTCTTGGTGGCCCTGAGGGTAAGGGACAACCTGTGCCTTTCCTTACAAGGAAATGATCCTGTCCCAACCACTTCCCAGGGTGGGTTTTAAAAAGCAGATTTAAGGTCTTCTGCAATCACTGTGGGTGTTTCACAGTGTTTTTGGGGCAGTCTGGACAGGTTCTTAATGTGAGACCAAGAGATGTTCTCTAGCTCATGTCAGGCATATTTCCATATGTAAATACGATGTCAAGCCAACACCTGCTCTTAAACCTGCTGAGATGGGTTCCTCTTCACCCTGGAGACCCCATTACCTGCCAAGAACAGGTCAGCAAGCAGCAGGCAGCTCCGTCTGTTCAGCAGACACAGAACTTGGAAACGTCACCAATTCTGAACTGCTCTGACTTGCCTCTCCCACCTGGTGCTTGCGTGCATTGTCTTTCCTGACCCCTAAGAGAGAGACAGAGACACGTTGTCACAAGATAATTCACCCACTCTCCTTTTCCACAGCCACCTATTTCTGCACTGGGAAAGCCTGCCCTGCTCAGAGCGTTTGTCATCATGGCTGTCTTGGCTTAACCAAACCTTACCCCTGCATCATAGCATTTTTGTTTCAAATGTGTGGGTTGTAGCTATGTGTATCTGCACCACAGGGACTTCTTTAATACACTTTCTCATAGGTAGTGATTCAATGAATCATTTCTTCTGAGGTCAAAGGCAGGACTGCTGAAACTATTACCTGAATCTATTCCTTCCCTATCCTTTTTTTCAGGGTGTCACCAAGTACAAGTTTAGTATGTCATCCTCTTGTCTCATCTTGTCATCTTTTTTGACATAACAAGGAAGATGCAAGTATCTTATCATTGGTAACAATCAGTGACTTCTTTTCAAAAATCAGTGCATTCGGGTCAATGCAGGTCCATAGTCAACAGCAATATTTTCTGACTGATAAAAGTTTTCTGAGTTCAGTGATTAATTTTCTTGTTAGGAATGACAGTTCATACTGCAAGAACTCCAGTGCAGGCCATGAAGTGGTTAGATTTCCTTTGTCACTTCCACTTCTGCCTTATGTCCTGGTGTTTTTCTTTCCATTTTTGATTATTTGTTCTGCAATGTACACACTGGATTTGGATTGTTGTGCTTGTGTTCTTTGCTAGTCTGTGCTTGTCCTGTTATCAAGGCTTTATTTTCTCTGGACTGAACTAGTAGCTGTTAGGATTTGTTTTGCAACTTATTGCTCAGTAAAGAAGAACTTGTTACCTGGAGTTTCTCTAGAGTAAGGCTTTTTTCCTGCACGACCCTTGATTTTAAGAGGAGTCATTCTGATATCTCCAGCAATGCTGAGTGGAGATCCATGTGAATGTTAGCATCCTCAGGTATATAACATAATTATTTAGTCTGCTTTTTTTTTTTTTTCCTTTGGTTTTCAGGTGAAAATAACAAACCCAAAATCCTGTATTTCTCAGCTGTTTAATTCTGCCAGTGATCACTACTGGTCAAACACAGCTACCAGGATTTCCTGCTTTTCGGGCACTAATACCGGCAGTATTCACTACAAAACTGCTATGGTGGTTATTTAACTAATTCCAGTAAGCCCTGAGTGAGCTGCTGGAGACCACACTTCCTGGAAAAATGTTTTAAATAATTAATTTATGGCTATCAGATATTACTGTGTAGAGCAATAAGGTGATGTACCCATAGCCAGAGCAAAGTGCTATTTTATCTGTAACATATAGAGCACCTATTAATCAGCAGTAGTTCCTGAATTGCTAGTAAGTAGAATTTACATGTCATTTAATATACAGTGGGTTCTACTAAATCCCCCAAATTATCTGGTTTTTAAGCTACTTTCAGGGAGGAACTGCAATACACCCTTACTTGGGTAAGTCCATACTTTTGTTTATGTGGATATAAATACATATCTTCTTACTTATGTTTCTTATTAAATGAAGTGATTAGATGTGAGAAACACTCGTGTGGGAATCTGGAGAATTACTTATGATCTTGACTGTTTTCCAGGCAGAATCTGAGGGAAAATAGTTGTTGTATTCCACAGATTATATCAATTTACAATATCACATCAGCTAAACTAGTAAACCTCCTATTAAAGTGCCTTAAGTGTATATATTGTGGGTTTTTTACTAAACACGTTCTTGGATAATAATGTTATAAAGGAATAATTCTTCCACCTTATGACTGTAGGGTTTGTATGATTCCTCTTGTAATCTTACTGGACATAAAATCTGCAGTATTCCAAGGCCTTAGTTGAGGAAGATTAATGTGATGATGGTAAGTGTGACAGAAAGGGCCCTCTAATAGTATGTCCAGCCCTTGAAGCCAAGGCAGCTTTCATGTGTGAATCCTCCATTGGTTCCTAGAGCAGCGAGTGTGAGTTTGAAACGATCAGGTTTAAGAATAGAGACTGAAGAAAAAGAAATTCCTGTTCATTGGAGCTTTCTGCCTCATCTGGAACATCTAGTGCTTCAAAGTGGGGAAAATACTACGGCAATAAGGGGGTGGAGGAGGAGGGCTCTGACTGCCTATGCTTTTCCCCATGAAAGTACACCAGCCGAGTGCAATGATAGTAATGCGGGAGACCTAAATAAAAGAACCCCTCTTGTCCCTTTTGAGCTGTGTAAGCTTGGATCTTCGACTAAAACATCTATTGTATTGAACAGTGAGCAGCTGCTGCTGATTTGCTATTGAGAACTGAAAGCTATTTAGAGAAATAATTGCTTTAGTTTCCAAGATGCTCCTGGAAATAAGATCTAAATTTCTCATTATGGTCTTACCTGGCAAACTACAGTATGTTCTAAACAATAATTAAAAATTGTTAAATTAAAAATTCTTAAAGAAGGTGAGTTAGTCTTCCAGGTTTTTAATGGAGAAAAAAGTAGGAACAAACAATCCTCTTGTGAAGGGAAGAATACTAATTGTGTCCTGTTCTCTCATTGGAGTGAGAAATGGAACATCTGCGCTCATCCTCTCCCAAGTAGCGCTTGGGACTGTATTCACATGGAATATTTTTCCTTGGAAAAAAAAAAAAAGGGGGGGGGGGAGGGCGCAAAAAAAGAAAGAGAAAGATCTTGGAGCCTGTTGTTTTTTGTTTGTTTTTTTTTTCCACTCCATCCCACAGGATGAAATTCAGAGTGCTTTATTGCCAAAATTTGTTCCATATTATCTAGTGCATTTGGGTCATTCCTTTTTAAGTTGTCCCTTCTTGAAGTGCTTTTAAGATACAGTGCTTTTAAAATGCGTGCAAAATTACAAGTAACTTTTAAAAATGTAGCAAGCTAGCATATTTCTTGCATCTTACTTTCAAGTGCCCTTGCTTCTTATACTGATGACCTTTGGGAGACATTTTGAGAATGGCAGATCTGACTGCACACACAGTGGAGGAACACAGGTAAGGCCCTAAATACACGCAAAAAAGTTGTTCATATAAATATTGTCTTAGAGTCATTTCCTAAATACTATCTAATACTGGGAATCAGGACATTGGTTAAGAGGTTACTAATTCTGAGAATTCATCTCCTGCCTTTTATAGTTAAGAAATTCTTCCCTTTTTTTTTGTACTTCACAACAAAGATTTTAACACTTGCAATCTCCCTTTTAAGTCTGGTAGCGGGACTAGTGATGTTCTCTAAGGCAGTTCAGTTGAAAAACAAACTTTCCTTACATGAAAACCAGGTTCTGAACCAAACTTATATACACTATGATTTCTATATGAAATAACACACAGAATCACAGAATCACAGAATCAACTGGGTTGGAAAAGACCTCAGAGATCATCGAGTCCAACCCTTGGTCCAACTCTAGTCCGTTTACTAGATCATGGCACTAAGTGCCATGCCCAATCTCAGTTTAAAAACCTCTAGGGACGGCGAGTCCACTACCTCCCTGGGCAGGCCATTCCGATGCCTGATCACTCTCTCTGTAAAGAATTTCTTTCTAATATCCAGCCTAAATTTCCCCTGGTAGAGTTTAAGCCCATGCCCCCTTGTCCTATTGCTAACTGCCTGGGAGAAGAGACCAATCCCCACCTGGCTATAACTTCCCTTCAGGTAGTTATAGAGAGTGATGAGGTCACCTCTAAGCCTCCTCTTCTCTAGACTAAACAACCCCAGCTCCCTCAGCCTCTCCTCATAGGTCTTATGTTCAAGTCCCTTCACCAATCGTGTTGCTCTTCTCTGGACCCGCTCCAGCACTTCAATGTCTTTCCTGAACTGAGGGGCCCAGAACTGAACACAATACTCCAGGTGTGGCCTCACCAATGCAGAGTACAGGGGAAGGATCACTTCCCTTGTCCTGCTAACCACGCTGTTTTTGATACAGGACAGGATACCATTGGCCTTCTTGGCCACCTGGGCACACTGTTGGCTCATGTTGAGCTTCCTGTCAATTAGTACCCCCAGGTCCCTTTCTGTCTGACTGCTCTCCAGCCATTCTGCGCCCAGCCTGTAGCGCTGCAGGGGGTTGTTGTGACCAAAGTGCAGCACCCGGCACTTGGCCTTATTGAACTTCATCCCATTGGAATCAGCCCATTTTTCCAGTCTATCCAGATCCCTCTGCAGAGCCCTCCTGCCTTCCAGCAGGTCGACACTCCCTCCCAACTTGGTGTCATCAGCAAATTTGCTGATGATGGTCTCAATCCCCTCATCTAAATCATCAATAAAGATGTTAAACAGGACTGGACCCAACACTGACCCCTGGGGAACACCACTAGTGACTGGCCGCCAGCTGGATGCAGCCCCATTCACCAGCACTCTCTGGGCCCGGCCCTCCAGCCAGTTCTTAACCCAGCGTAGAGTACACTTGTCCAAGCCATGGGCTACCAGCTTTTGCAAGAGTATATTATGGGAGACAGTGTCAAAGGCCTTGCTGAAGTCCAGATAGACCACATCCACAGCTTTCCCCTCATCCACCAGGTGAGTCACCTGATCATAAAAGGAGATTAGGTTGGTCAGACAGGACCTGCCCCTCCTAAACCCATGCTGGCTGGGTCTGATCCCTTGTCCATCCTGAAGGTGCTGTGTGATTCCATTCAGGATGATCTGCTCCATAACCCTGCCAGGCACCGAGGTCAGGCTGACAGGCCTGTAGTTGCCAGGGTCAGCTCTGCAGCCCTTTTTGTGGACTGAGGTAACATTGGCCAATTTCCAATCATATGGGACCTCCCCAGTGAGCCAGGACTGTTGGAAGATGATGGAGAGCGGCTTGGCAAGTTCTTCTGCTAGCTCCCTCATCACCCTAGGATGGATCCCATCTGGTCCCATAGACTTGTGAGGATCCAGATGGCTCAGTAAATCACCAACTATTTCCTCCTGGAATACAAGGGGCCTATTTGGCTTCCTATCTCTGCCAACCATCTCCAGAGATGAGTTGTCCTGAGGGCCACCTGTCTTACTGGTAAAAACTGAGGCAAAGTAGATGACTTCAAATTTTAAGGATTTACCTCCTCCTTTTTTTTTTTTTTTTGACTTCTTTTGTTTTTTCCCCTATTCCTTCTAGCTCAGATAGGTAGGAACTGAGAACTGCAGGATTAAACCATCAGCAACAAAAAGCATATATCCAGAATTTTAATTATGTTTGCACAGCTGCCCTTTAAAAACTCTTAGTTTTTAAATGGAAGTCCTACAGTGACTTCCTGATAATCCTGTCTTACGTTGAATGTTACCTGACTTTCTCCAAAAGTATGGATCACTCACAGGTCTCACAGTTCTCAGCTGAAATGAAGCCTTGTGAGTGATTTTGTTTTAAAAAAAAGCACCATTTTTTTCTGAGTGAGATAAAAACTGTTCAGCCTTTATATCTTAATCCACTGGTTGATGCCAGGCAAAGATGTGAATACCAAAGGAGAGCGTTGACTGGGCTTCTGCCTCACAAATCTCAATCCTTCCTTTTGCTGTTTGTCGCACAGGGGGAGCAAGAACCAGAGCACCATCTTCCTCTGTGCTGTGAATTTTCTGATGTGCCACCAGCTGGACACTGGTGCTGGTAGAGGCCTTTGGGGGCTCCTGTACCATAAAGGTTAACTACGGAGAAAGTGTTAGTATCTGCTGTCTTGATTCAGACACTGCCCTGAGATTCCTTCAAGTGCAACCTAGTTTCAAACAACCCACATCTCCTGAATGCAGATAATCTCCAAGTAGACTAGGTAAGGTAAATATATACCTTACTAATGACATTGGAAAAATAGCCTCCCAGTACAACACCTCCGATTCCCACAGCACTGTCTTGGGGAAGGACAGTGGCTATTCCTCTTTATTAGTACAGCAACAATGTTGGGTGTCAGTGGAGCTAAAGAGTTCTGGCTCATGTGTGTTATGTCACAAGACGTGATTAGGTTACTGGAAAAAAGAGAGGGAAACATAGAGAATAATTGATAGCATTTTTCTATGTGCCATCTCAGTTATGAAATCAGTTTTCATGGCTTAAGTGGTTTCCACCAATGCAGACAGATAAGATGGATAGCTCGTAACCTGTTTTAAAAATTGCTGGGGAAGTTCTTCCTCCTGTAAGTGAAATTAGTTTTCTCGATGACTGAACAAGTCCAAATCTAGACAGGACAAAAGAGGCAACAAAGGATTTGGAGGCCTGATCAGTTTTCCACTGTAGTAGTACCCATATCTCCTGTGCCTCAAACAAATGAAAAGGAAAACCATACAGATACTTATGGGGGTTTTGTCCTGAACAAGGAAAATTGAAGGGAAACAGCATCTTAAGCTAGTGACAGGAAGGTAACCTACCAGCTCCCTCATCTCTGATTAGGTTGAAAATATGTTAGCTTACCAGGCATTAAACCTATTCTGTAATCTTCCATTATTTCCTCCCCGCTCAACAACTTTTGTTCTCTCAAACTGTTGGAGCATATTACCAGGGTGCCTGCAGGAGTGGAGAATTACATCAGCTAACACTGAGAAAGGTGGGTGATCACCATCTCGTAGCTTTGGGTCCTCCAACCAAAACTTTAGTGAGTGGAGGCAGAAAGCAGGTGGAAACCACTCTCGCTACAACCCGACTCAGAGTGCTGACTGCTTTGAGTGATGCTGATAGGGGGCAGAAAGCTGTAAATCCCCTGTGTACCTCAGTACCCTAGTAACAAAATTGCATGAGTTAATCTGTAAGCTGACAAAGACTCTAGAGCGGTTAAAATATAAGGATGCTGATTTATAATTACCCTAAGAATTAGTGTGAGACAATTATTACTGTTACAAAATGTAATAGGAGTATTACATAAACACAATAACAATAGTACATCTCTAAATGGTTGCAGACTGCCTCTTTTGACAGCTGTGGTAGAAAATGGATCACTGGATGGTCATGAAATGAATATTTTCCCTAATCAGAATGGAGAGCTTTATTACCCTTACAATTACTTGTTTAGCAGTCACTTATTAATTTTATTTTTTTTTAGCCCATGAGTAATAAAGTGCATCTGTTTATTAAATAACATTTTAATTAGGAATCATTTTTAACATGTGCCAAGTTCTTAATGTTTTCTCCTATGCAATTACTTAGATAAATGCTTGTATTTCTGATAACTCCATTGACACCATCAGCACAACTAAGCCTTCCCTGGTATACAGCTCATATAAAATAACAGTATAAATAAAATTCCAGATACCTTAGCTTCCCCAAACAGCTAATTTTTAACATATTGCAATAGAATATTGCTTATTTTACTAAATAGCTTTTACATACTCCTGCCAGATGCAGTATATTTACAGCTCATTTGAATTCAAATGTACTATTTTTGCTCAGCTAAATTTCTTATTGACTGCTCTGGAAAGCTTGAATTTAAACATCGTTTTAGGAAATTTCACATTTTCATTAAAACACACCTCAGAGACAATGTTGACAAATTGTTTTGCAAATGCCTACATACTATTTGGGCGTGTATAAAGCTTGTTTAAAACACTATGAATGTTGATGTAATGTTGAGTAAATATTTTAAGTGTTGACCTCAAAATAAAATAGTCATGATCATTCTGATGAAATGAAAATGTCTGTCTTTTGTCTCACAAAAGCTGAACCACCTTTTTGCTGCTATTTTTCGAATGAGAATCAGCATCATTAGAGCGCCCGCTTGTTTACGCACAAGATATTGGCACATTTTCTTCTCTTGTCCTGAGACTGAAACTCTTGCTTAGGTCAGGAAGAGAGATGGCTGTCTGTTCACTAATATGGAACATGAGTAAATCCAACACTTGCTTTTTTTGTGCAAGTAAAGTCCTATTTGACCAGTCAGTAATTTTGACATAGGAATTAGGTTAATGAAGTATGAATTCTGGTAATAGCATGGGATCTACAGATTTCCTGCACAGTGCCATCTGATTTTAGTAAGCCTTTGCTGATTTATGCTCACCAAGAACTTTGCTTTCTAAATACAGCTTCTACATGCTTATCTATGGCTTCCCTAGCTCTTCTGTACAAGTTTGAGGCAACACAAATTGTCTTATGAGACTCAGTTTCAAACATGGGCTTATATTTCAGTCATTTGTCATTTTTAGGAGTCACCACCTTGTGTCCCAGAGCTGTCTGGAATACTAGCTGTTCAAAAGTTGATGCAATTTCATGAGGACAATTTAGCCACTGTGAGGCATCCCTGTATAAGGGATAACATGTTTCCCCTGCTTTTCCATTACAACCTTTTCTTTGGGATAATTCTAGTACATGCTATTTAGCATTTCTCAGTAAAGTCTGGATGCATAAATCCTTGTTTATAAGTTAAAACCCAATTTTGAAGGAAGATTGAAGTGGGCTAAGGGTCCAAGCTGACTGTAAATGAGAAGCACATTCTGTTCTGAATTGAACATTTCCATTCATGCACAGGAATAAAGGAAATTAAAGAAGTAATTGTCCTTTTTTCAGGAAAATTTCTACAGTATTTTTTTACCATATGACATTACTGAGAACAAGATTATAAATCTGTGAAAGATCTACATGTACTTTTTATTATTATTTGTGGATTTTGGAGGGCTCTAAAGAGAGCAGTCTCACATGTATACCTCAAATTCTATGCATCAGTCACTATGAGAACAGATTAAAAACCAACCAACCAACCAAAAAAGCCCAAACAAACAAAAAGCCCACCAAACAACCACAAATGAACAAACAAACAAACCAAAAGAAACAAGCCTCAACATGTCCATGATTACTTCTCGTGGTAGCAAAGAGACTTTGGAAAATGAAACTCCCAAAAATTTCAGAATCGAGTGAAATTGACTGAGGACTGGTATGTAGACCCAACTGGTGGCTTGTCTGCATGCCAGATAAAGGAAGCAATTTGCAAAAATTGAGGTGTTTTCCTTGATTTTGTGCTACAGATCGATATTCCTGAGGCTTGTTTCTTCTTTGCTTCTGCTTGGTTTGTGTTCTAGCCAGTCTTGTATGGTCAGTCTCACCATCTCATATGACCTCAATCAAGTTTTCTCTCCTTATAGTTGCATACTGTACCTGGTAGTAGAAGCTCCAGACCAAATAAAATTACCTGGGCTTCTCATAAAAGGATAATTGTTTGACTGGCATCATTTACAAGTGAAACCTTTATTATATTGATATTTCTTTGTAGTTTCTCCCAGTTTATATCATGCTGAAGGATGGTGGAATTGAATGCACATTTTTCATGTAGTTAGAAATGGGATTTGAGAACCATATATGGGTCCTGGGCATTCTTTGGCCTCATTGGAAATCCTCTCCAACACAAAGATGTTGCTGTGTTGAGTTAAAATGACAATTCAGAAGTTCCCTGAACTGCCGTCAGGTAGGGCAAATATTATTGTCTCTGTGTCATGCTGCCTAATTCCCAGGAGTAAGGAAAACACCATCATGTTCTGCTAATCATCAGGGCTCTTTGGAGGCTTTCTAAAGTTGACTCAGAGGTTAAGCAACCTTAGTTTTAGGGGAGAGCTGTAGTGTCACTTGAGTGCAAAAGCCGCAGACCACTTGGGCACTGTTGCTAAACTTCTTAGAACAGCATCCAACCAGGTCAGTGCGTGAGGAGAGAAGCACCTCAGCCTTGTTCATGTTGTCTAGCTCATGGTCCTTCTCTTAATCAGTCACACATATAACTAGTCTGGTGGGAAATGCAAGCTGGTACTTGATAGCCACAGTCCTGAAATCTCCTTTTGTAGTTTAGTTATACCCTACAATGTCTGCTTTTTTTCTGACAACACACAGCACAAGTTCCTCCTCTCAACGTGCTTCCTGCTCTCCCCACACAAATTTTTATCTGACAGTCCTTGTTACAGTTCTAGGAGACCTGGGTTCAAGTTCCCCATCTGCCTGTAGGAAGGAACATGTCTTTGCCATAAGAGAACATTGCCAGTTGATTGAACTGCTGAGTTATTGACAATTCAGGTAATGCTGTCTCTGTCTTACCTATTACATCCTAACAGCTTTATACAAGTGGTGAAGAGGCAGAAAGGTAGGTCCTGCAGCTGAGTGCTATCCATGGCTCCACAGAGTACATGGGAGTTGCAGGGATTTAGTCTGCAGAGTGCACAAGTAAATCTGAGTTTGCTCAGGCAGAGATGTTTTTGTGGATGCACAATCAGTGTGCATGGTCTTAACTGCTGGCTTGTGGGGTCAAACCAGGGAGCTGACGTCACTGGGGAGACACAGCTGAGGGGCTAATAGATTGAGGTGGCAGATGATCCTTGGTTCAAGAATCTGGTTTGTTCTACCAGGATACCTAAGCAAATAACAGCAACATGAATGTCAGTTTAAGACCATTTGTGCATCAGCTCCCTTGACAGTTGGATCTGAGGCTTGGACCCTGCCTGTATCTGAGCTGCTTCTTCCTCTCTGAAAAAGCCTCCTGATGTGAAGATTGCCTTATCATGACAACCTCAACTTGACAGAGTGTTTGGAAACGTTTTTTAGACAAGATAAGTTTCCTTTTCACAAGGAAAAAAAAAAAAAAAACAAAAAAAGAAAGAAAAATGAGGAACACTGGTGCACTAAGGATTAATAGAAGCTTTTCTACTTAATCAGTTTTAAAGTCTAAGAGCCTGCTACAATGTCTAGCTGTTCTGCTTTCAAGAAGAGAGGCAAACAATGCTTGTCAAACTTGACTCTGAAAAGACACTAGCTTTTTCTGTGGTGCTACCCCTCAGATTCCATTGCACTGGCTTGTCCTATTTTAAATTTGTAATGAAAGAAAAGATTCTAAGGCTGGTAATCATGTGCCTTCCTTGTATAAAAACACATCTTGTTTTTATCATCAGTAACCTGTACTACACAAGAGCTCTGACACATACATTTCAGGATAGATTAGGAATTGCCTGCTGCATTTACATAACATTAAAATCACTGTCTAGATACACAAAATAAAATGAATACCTTCCTGACTCTCTAGTATGGGCTTGCATGAAAACGATTTTACCTTGCTTTCATTTTTTTTTTTTCATGAATGCAACAGCCCCTCTTTTTATTTAGTAGGCTGGAAGAGAGGGTTTTGATAGCTGAGTGAGGGGACACCTATGTAATTCATTTTTCTGGCAGACTTGTACAGCAGAGTTACTGCATTAAAAATAAAATGGGAGGGGGGGAGGGAAGTGTTGTGACAAAGCATATGGAGTGTGTGACAGCCTGGCCATATCTGACTCCCCATCATTCCTTGCAGCTGCCGGAAGCCAACTGCTCGTCTTTCCAAACCACAGGCTCATGTGGGTAATGATACGATTTCCTCTGTCTTGTGTTTTGTGTGTGTGCTTCAAGAAAAGTAACCTTCTCCCCCCAAAAAACAAACCTCTACACACCCAGTCAATCAAGACAGTACTGGCTTCTCTCATCATCCTGAAGTGATTCTTGTAATGCTGGGGCAAGAAGCTGGAGGCTTCATCTTGTGTCACAAGCGGGGTGTTTGCCATCATTCATGTTTTTCTCGATTGCTTTGGGCTTTATCCTTCATCTCGCTACTAAATGGTGTCATTACCAATTGAAAAAAATGAAAATGAAGTTCATATAATCTGGTTTCAGACTAGTATAAAATCTTCAGTATTTCACTTTGTTGTGAAAATCATTCACGTATTACAAGGAAAAAAAATGCAAAATCAATACCTTTTTGTTGCATTTATCACTGTTCTCTGCTGAGGACCTTTAAAATGCTGTCTGTGTGTCTACAAATGTTGGAAATAATAGTTGTTTTACCAAGAGAAGCGGAGCTATATCAATCCTGTTGGAAGTATCCATATACCGATCTCTTGTGATTGGAAATACCATACAGTTTATTCTGCAAACAACCATCTTGTAGTCCACATGAAGCCTTTCCCACTACATGATAACTTTTGGTGCTTTCATGACTATTAAAAGCAGGCTGTTGATTTTAACTTTAAGAAACAGTGATTCTGGTTTCCCACAAGGCCATAGGTGAGAACTTCAAAACAGAGAAGGAAAGGATGGAATCAGGAGCTGTTCTCAGTGACGAGCAGCATGAGAGAAAGAACAAAGGTTCCTGTTTGAAAAATAAATTGCTGGGTTGTGGAGGCAAGTCTCAAGGGCTCACTGAATGCTAGATCTTACATTTCAATAGGCAATGAGAGATTATTGGCCAGAAAGGACTCAAGAAGACCCCAGATTCCTTCCTTTTTTAAGTGTTAGACTGAATGTCTGACAGTGGTAGCTAGGAAAAGATCTAATTTGGTCAAAGGGTCAGGAAAGCATAGTGATCTCTGTAGCCATATTCTTTATGAACATCAGTGCAGCTGGATGGTTTTTCTCATGATTAGAAGCAAGAACATTACAGCAATCTAGATACAAGGGGAGGAAAACTTGGTGTTAACAGTTGTAGCTGCTGAATGTATAGTAGGATCATTTTTAGAAATGTTCTAAAATAGTTTTCAAGTATTGGAAATAGTCTGAATGTGAAAAACATGAGAGAGTTCTAAGTTCAGGATGAGGGTTTTGGGTGACAGTCTGAGTAAAGAGGCAGGATGCTGGTTTGGTGTACTGTGATTCAGAAGGAGATCATGGTCAGAGCTCGAGAGAGAGGAACGATACCTGTTTTCGTAGTGTTGAACTTGGACTTAGAGAAATATTCACAAAAACATGTTAGAGAAAGCTGAAATTCCAGTTTGGACAGAAAATGACAGAAACCAGACAGGAAAGTCTTGTTGATAAGTCTATCAACAATCAACATGGAATTTTTACCTGAAACGGTAATTGTAAAAGCACCTTGCATCTTCTTATTTTGGAGGTGGTGGTGGGGAGAGAGGTCTGGGACTGAACACAGAAGCCTCCCCAGAAAAAATGCTTAAAGAAGAAGAGAAGCTTCCAAAATGTGATGAAGCTAGAAGGAAGACCAGAAGTCAGCACTGGTTTGAAGTCATCAAGAAAAAGGAGATTATGTAAAAGGATGCAGACAGGATAAGAAGGAAAAGAATAAGCAAATTCTAGCTCTGAAACTTTGCTGGAAAGTGATCATTAGAGATTTTGACCAGAACAGCTGGAGATGGTGGGGAGAATATCACTATATTCTTGCCCATACTGATAACATTTCACAGGCACCTGGTGTCAGCCACTGTGTAAGACAAAATATTGGGTTAGATGGTCCTCTCGTCTGACCAAGTTCAGCTGTTTTTAATTTCGGTGAAGTAAAAGGTGCAGAAACTAGATTAGACACTCTAGGGTGGAAATGGAATACAGGAAATCTTATCAGTACTTGCAGACAGTACACACAATGTGTTCAGATACGAAGGGGAAATGTAGGAGGTAACTGGACAGGCAAGGGAAGTCAAGGATGGGAGAGACTGGTGCAGAATTGGCATGGGAACGGGGGAGATAGGTTATACAGAAATGTAATGAAGGGAGTGAGAATGGGTGTGAGGGAGATCAAGGGATGATAGGGTAGATGGGGTCACTGGGGACACTGGAAGAATTAGAGGAAAACAACTGGAAAATTCCTGCACCTGTGGCAGTGGTGAAGGGAAGTCGCAGAACATGAAGGAGGCAAAGCGGTGCTACTGGGACCAGAGAGGTTGTACTGGGCCAATTTGCAGCTGTTACACCTTTACAAATTGTGAACAGGAATCGCACAGTGAAGTGCAATTGGAGAAATCTGTTATTTTTTTACCCTTTTTATTAATAACAATGAAATTATGCATGCGGTATAAGGAAAGTTACGCACTTACGACTTGCAGTGCTTTGGTCAAACAGTGGTACACAGAGGTGAGTGATTGCCGCAGTGGCCTCAGAACACGTAAAGAAAGTGTGATTCCCTGAATGCTTTCCCACTCACCCTGGGAGATGCCATACGGGTTTCTCATCCTATGCTTCTGGAGCCTCAGCAGCCGCCAGCTTCCCCTCCACTCACCCTCCACCTCCTTGGCCAGTGGGAGACTGGCCATGTAATTTGCTTAGTCCTGCACAGTCTCACTCAGAAATCTGGGGTGTAAAAGAAATTGACAAGTGCTGGAAGGTGTGTGTTATATTTTGCTCTTCCACTGGAAAAAACATATTTTGGGGGACTATTTCTCCTGAAGTGGAATAAGTGATTTAGGCAGACTGTGACACTGTTCACTAGCCTTAGTTTAGAGAGCCTGAAAATCCAGTCTTGGTAAAAAATGGCATCCTAATGGCAAACTAGTCCGAACGAGAGTATTTTAATTCACCATATAGCAGTCAATCAAAACTATGTAAAATCCATTAAGGTCTCAACTCACATGGGGAGTACAAATTTCAGTGTAGCAGCATGAATGTATCAGATGAACTGGAAGGTGTTTTCATCTGGTAGTATTGGAAATTGAAAATCAAGGTTTTCCCTCAGCAGACAGCTTCTGGATTTGGTTACACTTTACTGTGATAGGAGAGAAATTAGAACCCTAATTGCAGTCCTTTAGAGGGCAAAAATTGGGGTTTTTAAAATTATTTTACTCATTTATGCATTTATTGTTAAGATATATTACAAGTGTATGTTCATGAATCTTCTTCCTTGCCCTGCATTAATGTAGTTAATAATCTTAAGTTACTTTATTTCTGTAAAGCATTTCTGTTCTTAAATTTGCAAAACATAGCTATGCTTCTGATATTTATTTCTTTTCCTAATTCCTCATGATAAAAGAAGCTGGCAGAATAAAGAGGGTTTTATTTTAGATTGTTTCGGTTTGTATATTGCAATAGTATTCTTAACTTTTTTCCTTGTGCATTTTTCCATTAAATATTACCATTTTCAGGCTGAGATCTACCAGGCAAAATTCTCACTAACTATAGAATAGACTAACACTTTTGCAGCTGACTATTTTGCCTTACTGAAGTGTAGAATTTATTTATGCGATGGAGCTTGGGAGTGCAACTGTGAGTTTTGGGTTTTGTTTTTACTAATAATAACCTCTAGCAGCAATCACAAGAACAATAAAGTGACAGGAAATCTTTTGTAGTAAAGGATTTCTGCATGCATTTGGAATAAAGAAGAAAAAATATGAAAATTGCCAGACTCTGAAAATGCTGAGGTTCTGAAATAATGGTCAAATTCTCATTTCCTCTCTTATTTCAAAGTCAGGCTATCAGTTGCAACTGAACAACAGTTAGGATGAGAACTTGAAGATATATAATCACAAAACAGGTCCCAGGATTCCCTGGATGTTTCTACCAGTTGTTTAAACATAAACACAAAGAAATACTCCAAGAAGTTTAAAATAACCAAAAAAGCAGGGAGTTGTATGTGGAATATTGACTGCTTCAGCTGAGTTCAGCAAGCACCATTGTTCTCTGATTATAAAACTGGGTCATATATGGGGGTGTTTATTATATTAGCTCAGCAGATGTGAGTGATAGTATTTTCTGAATCTCATATGCAGCATTCTACATGTTTGGTCAGAATTTTCTTTGAAACCCTGAGCCCCACAATTCTTGAAGGTAAGCAAGAAAAATGTTCTCATTTACTATATGTCTACTTTTATCCAATTATGAGCCAAAATTTTCCTTTATGTAAGAATAAGTACTTATTGATTTAAGAAGAAACAGGCATATTGATCCAAAGGGAAAATACACTGTACATGTTGATCAATATTTACCTTGCAGGACAAACCATCCTGATATTCACTTCAAGGCATCAATATATACATATTGCTGCATGTTCGTGTCATTAAATGAGGTGGCTGAGCTAGATTTCCATCTAACAATATAAACTCTCTTAATGATTATTTTTCTAGTCAAATATTAGTCTCTAAAGGGAAGAAGGAGTTAGAAGACCAGAAAAAGAATAATTGTTCACCTCCCTTGAGATAAATAATACTTCTCATTAAACTCAGTTGATGCCTCTCAAGAGCTGCTAGACTGATTAAATAATATAAGTAGTGAGAAGTCTTCCAAATTCCTCCTAAAAGCATTTACCTGTACTAAGGTAAAACTGGAAATCTAAGCATATGTGTCTGAAGATATTTAGGTGCCTAGCTTGTAGTTAGCTCAATGCCAATGCACTTGTACAAGAAGAAGCTGCTTCCTTTTTGTTTCTGAAGATGGAACTCATCTGAGTTCCCAGAATATCTTTAAAAATTCTGTGCAATCCAGGAATCACCGGCTCATCTCTTTCAGCCTCACTGCAGGCCAGAGGTTTCTTCTTGATGGAGTTCATTGACATAGAGCTAACCATAAATTATACAAAGATAAACTAATTATAGCATAATGGGGCAGTCATTGTACACATTTTTTTCTCTGACATTTCTTTACTGTCCCATAATAGCTCTAACACTGGGTTAATCATTTTTATTTAAATGTTTTCTTTATGGCTAATTTCACCCTAATATCACCCATCTCCATTTTGAGTCTCCTGAGGTGCTCGCTATGGAGGACACACCCAGGGAAGGGGCAGACATGAGACAAAGAGATGCTGTGACAGCTACACACTTAATATGTGTTCTTGACATTATCAACTCCATGATAAAAATGTATAATACCTGTTGCTTCAGACCAGAATAAATAATGTGGCACTCCCTTCAAACCACCTTCATTGACTCCTCCTCTAAAGAATATATCTGAAAGCTGTGGATCCTTTCTGCGTGACTTTGCCCAGGTGGAGCCCTTCCTAAGCCTGCCCATAGCTGAAATTCATGTTTACATTCTAAACACCTTGCGTCTCAGTCACTTCTTGCCCTGTCCCTAACCCATGACAGGCATAAGCCTGTGCTGTCCTGTCTTGTCCATGTCCATTCAAAATGCTGGAAACATCATTGCCTTAGCACATGGTTTGGAAGTTTGTATCTACTCCTGGCTCTCCATCCTCCATTTAGTCTAAGATTTTCTTTACATCACACGCTTCCACTGGGAAGCTCTTGAATACCTGACTGTTCTCCCCAGCCTGCTCATTCTCTTTTAAAATCAGCACTTCCTCTGGTTACTTGTGGAGAGGGGAAGTATGTATCTGAACATAACATCCTGGTTGCTTCTTTTTCACCTTTGAGCCTGTTCATAGCTGTTATCCCTATGAAATTTGATAAAAACTACAATGATGTTGTGCTTCAAGCCCTGGCCTATTGATTTACCTGATAATATATCACCATTTCTTTGTGTTCCCTGAGCTGTGTGTAGCTGTTTGTTATCCATCGTCTGATTAAATATAGGTCATAAATTGCACACTGCCACAGATGATGGAGTCCTGGTCCCTGAGAGGCATCTGCTTGTTTTCAGGTAATGCAAATAATAAAAATAATCTGAAGTATGGGCTTTTAGAACCCTAGGTTGTAAAAGGCTTCTCACTTGCCGAATGGGCATGCCTGCGCACAGATGAAGGAAAGACAAAGGATGTTCCCTACCTATGCTGTGCATCCACTAGACAAAGCCACTCTACATCAGACAGCTGTGCTGGTATCTTCAAGCTAGCATCAATGTGGCTATTTGTCTTCCAGCTCACTGGGTTTACATGGCAAGGTTTTCATATGGAGGAGGTTGCAGGGGTGCCTTCTGTGAGCTGCCGTATGTCAGACAGAGACAGTTCCATCCAGCCCTAAGATAGATCTGCTGCTGACCAAAGCTGATTCCACCAGCAATGCTGGTGGCATCTCTATGATAACGTATTTAAGAAAGGGTAGAAAATGCTGTGCAGCAGCTGTGAGCAAACGTGAGAGGAACAGCCCTGTAGACACCAAGACCAGTGAAGAAGGAGGAAAGGGAGGTCCTCTGGGCATTGGAGAACAGATGCCCCCGATGCCCATGGAGAAGACCATGGTGAAGCAGGTTGTCCCCTGAATCCCATGGCAAGACTTCAGTGCAGCAAATATCTACCCTGCGGACCATGGAGGACCCTATGCCACAGCAGGTGGGTGTGCCCTGAAGAAAGCTGCACCTCATGGAAAGCCTGTGCTGGAGCAGGCTGCTGGCAGGAACTGCAGCCCATGGAGAAGATCTCATGCAGGAGCAGACTTTCTGGAAAGACTTGTGACCCCGTGGGGAACCCACACTGAACTAGTCCATTTCTGTTGCCTGTGGGAAGGATCCATGTTGGAGAAGTTCATGAAGGACTGTATCCCATGCAAGAGAGCCTTCACTGCAGCAGGAGAAGAGTGTGATGAGGAAGGAGCAACAGAGATGAAGTGTTATGAAGTGACCACAACTCCCATTCCTTATTCCTCTGTGCTACTTATGCAGGAGGAGGTAGAAGAGTCTGCAGCCACCCTTCTGGGTAGAAGGGTGGTGGGTTTTGTATTGTTTTGTTTTTGTTCTTGTTTGTAATTTCCTTACTATCCTATTCTGTTATTAATTGGCACTAAAGTAAATGCATTTCCTCAAGTAGAGTTTGTTTTCCCCATCATGGTAGGTGGTGAATGATGTCTGTGTCCTTATCTTCACCTGTTAGCTTTATCATCATATTTTCTTCCCCTGTCCTGCTGAAGTAGAGGAGTGAGGGAGTAGCTTGGTGGGCACCTGGCAGCCACCCAAGGTTGACCCACCACAGGCTCACAGCTGGCTTGTCTTCTGATCAGCTCAAAGTGAAGGCAGAGAAGCTTGAATCTGCCCTGTAGACCTGCCCTAATAATGGATTTCTTTATTCTGTAGACCTGCCCTTATAACGGATTTCTTTCTTCCTGAAATTTTCAAAATTTTTAGAGCATCATCTGAATATCCTTGTGAAATAAAGATATGTTGATACTGCCATTTTTCAGAGAGCTGTGGTACAGGAACACTGAATTGTTCACCCAGAACTGCACAGTGAACACTGTCCAAGCCTCTTGCTTGTAAATTACAGCACTTATCTCCAAAGCTTGCTTTATTGCCCTGTTATAGAAGAAAGCTCCCCCTTGGATTCCTTACAGAAAGTTTTAACTGCTATTCAACAAAAAAGGTTTCCAACAAGTGATAGAGATCACAACGGCACTCTGACCACAACGGCACTCTGACCACATACCTGTCTTCATTAACTATAAATAAGATAATCCAGAGAGGAGATACACACTCTCAGCTACATTGAAATACATTGGAATAGGAAGGCACAAAGATAAGGGCTATAGTTCACTTAAAATGCAGACTCAGGATATTTGGCACATGTGTGCAGCAAGTATGAGAAGTTATAATTCATCACTAACCATATTCAGGGATCTTAATAGACAGTCCTTTGAGCAAGGTCTGGCCTGTAGAAGATGGCAGACCTCATAGACACCAGTATTGCTTTCTAGGGCAAAATGAGTGTATTTATTCTAAAGTTGAGTTGGATTTTATTAATAGAAATGTTCAGTGAAAGTAAATATCTCATAACATGAATACTAGATTCACTAGAATGTGGATATTCTTGCTACTTTCTGCAGTTCAGAAACAACATTGTATGATTCACATAATCAAATAAAACAACTGAATGTTGAACACCATGCAATGCAAGTGTGCATTACTAATAATTATTAGTAATAAATTAACTTGGAAAAGTCAGGATTTCTTACTGAGGCTTTTGCAAGCAGAGAAGTTGGAGTAATCCTCCAAGTATCAGCTGTATTACTAGTAGTATACTCTTTCTGAAAATCAAGTGTAAAATACTTCTGAATCTAAGAGCTTTGTGATTTGAAAGAAAAAAAAAAACACACACACACACAAAACCAAAACAATCCAACCAACCAACAAAATAACCCACTCAATACCACCCCCCAAAAAACAAACAAAAAAAACAAACAAAAAAAAAAAACAAAACAAAACAAAAACCAAAACCAATAACAAACAAACAAAAACAACACCCAAAACAGGCAAGAGACTTTAAGAGAGATTTAAAAGAAAAAGAAGCAGCAAATGTCTATGAGCGATACATTGGTTCATTAACACAACTTTTCATTGCTTCCTGCTTCTTTGTAGAGAGCATTGAAATGACAGCACACTTGTTTAATTTCACCTTTGCCAGAAAATCAGACAGATCTCTACTTTCAAGTTTTTTAATCTGTCCATATGAAGCTTTAGGGAGTAATCATAAGGGTATTTGAGGAAGAGGATGAACTATCCATTTGCCAGTCAACTATCTTTCCGAATTCCTAAAGTCTTTCTTATCTAAATAAGTCCAGAATAAGGCCATACAAAAGTGGACCTATATATTTTTCCTTTTCCCAGCTACCTTCTCAGGTAGGATAAGTTTTGGGAGTCATCTCTCAGAAGAAACATTGTCAGCTCTCACACAACTCTGTCAGTGGAGAAATGCCTGATTAACAGTGTGGATCTTGAAATAGATCAGTATCTGACTAGGTTAAGGGACGTCTTCATCTCTGCCTGAGCAGATTAGGTCCTATCCACTGTGATTGTCACCCTGCAGACAGCCATAGCACCTCCATGATATAATATGTGTGAAAAAAAAAAGAAGGAAAAAAAAAAATATTTAAACCTTAGATGCAATGAATAGCATGAAGGAAGAGTGATAATCCCTCTTAGTTCAACCCCTTGTATATATTAATACATAGAAAACTTCTAGCCCTCTTTTCCAAAAGGAAAATGACTTGAGAAATCTTAACTGAAGTACAAGATTGAAAGGGATCAGTAACAGAAGAACTAACATGACAGGACATTTCTCTTTTCAAATTTATACAAAGATTTGATGACCTCTGGAAAGTAGATGATTGGTTTTTTTCTAATAAGAAGGTCTTGAGATCATCTTGTCCAAACCCCTCTGCTCAAGCAAGGTCAGCCAAAGCTAGTTATCAAAGACCACATCCAGCTGGGTTTTAAATATCTCTACAGATTAAGACTCCACCTCTCCGGTTAACTGGTTCCAGTTTTTAAACACCCTCACAGTAAAAAAAGTACATTCTTGTGTTCAGGTGAAATTTTCTGTGCCTGTTATCTCTTGTCCTATCAGTGAGCACCACTGAGGACAACCTGCCTCCCTCTTCTTCATTTCCTTCCTTCCTTCCGGTATTTAGACATATTCATAAGATCCCCCTTGAGCCTTCTCTTCTCCAGGCCAAACATTCCCAGCTCTCTCAGCCTTTTCTCATAGGAGAAATGCTCCAGTCCCTTCATCATCTTTGTTGCCTTGTGCTGGACTTGGCATGTTTTCCCTCATGCCTGATAAAAGCTATTGAAATTTTATTATGTGTTAGTATAAAAGTAATTATGGTCCTGTTCTGAGGTATTTTAAGTGATAGAAATATAAATTAATTTTAAATTCGTAACTCTGTCCTCAAAAAAAGTAATTCTGTCCTCAGTGTCCAAAATCTGGGGTAAATATTGGTCTTCAGAAGCTGTCTAGAGGTGTAACTGGAAGTTGAATTTTGTGTATATTCTATATAAAACTACCTGCAGAAAAGAAGCATGAACTAGACTCATCATTTAAAACGGATGAAGTAGCAAAACTTTTTTTCCATAGGGGATATTTCAGAACAGAGAGTCAGAATTTTAGTTTCAGTCACGTTAGACTAAATCCTACATGCCATATTTTTATATTGCAGAGTAATTGCTGGGCAGTCTTTGAAGTATGGTTCCTGCAACTCATAGCTGTATGCTGACTGAGGCTGCTGTTGTTGCCTTAGTCTTCTGCAGTCAGAACTTTCTTACTGTAGAAGAAAATTGTGTCCAGTATTACTGTATGTAACCAAGTCCCTGACAAGATTAATGAGCCTGGGATCACATATTGCTAGATAGGCTTGGCAATTCAGGTTCCCTGAGAAGACAGTACATTTCTTGGAACAGCTTGTGGTAAAGTGACACCTATTAATTAGCACCCCTGTGCACTACCTAAACATAACTAGCAATAATTACAGTGTGTCTAGTGTATGAAATGGAATGGTGGTATGGCTGGTTCCTTTCTCCACTGTACTTGTCCTGTAGGCAGACCCACTGGCCAGTAGTTCCATCAACAGGTTCTTCAGGTTACCAGGGCTATCTGAGGGAAAATGCCAGAGATCAGCCAACAAAGCAAGGAGATAACAGGTTGGATGCAAGTAAGAGCTCCTGGATTTGTCCTTTGCATGCATTTAGCTTTGGTACAGCTGTGAATATGAGCAGCAAGTTCTAGAAGGAATACTTCTCAACCAGTGATATGATACAGTCTGTGGGACTGATTATGCCTTTGGTACAGCTCTTCCCAAGTGTTTTGTGCATGTGTGTGCATGTGTACACCCATAACCAGAGTGTTTAATTCCACTAAAACTGTAAATGCATGTAAACATGGGATGCTTCTTGCTGAATAGCAAATGTCATTCAATTTTGTGGTTCCACTTCAGTCAGTCAGTCATGAGTCATTCAATATGTACCTGTACGTGATGCCAAAAAATATCAGCAGTCGTATTAAGCCTATTACATACCCTTACTGTAAAATATTCTTCTACCTTAAAAACAAACAAACAAACAAAAACTCTCTCTTTGCATTTACTATTCCTAAAGCAGAAAGAAGCTGACAAAGACACTGATGACAAACTGTTATTTTTTCTCTCCTTTCACCTACATACAGATTAGAATCTCATGTGTCTGTTCAGCTGTCATCCATGTTTCCTTGCGTTATTGCAACAATTATTTATCTTTTGTTTGTGGTAGTGTCCATAAGGCATTAAGAGCTTCTCTCGTCTCTAGATAAGAAGCTCACAAAGAAAGAATTGAGAAGCTGAGGTATAGAAAAGAACAAGTGTGGCATTCTAATTGTACACAGGTGATTAAAAAACTGTAGTATGGTAGAAGTCAACAGAAAATACACAGACTGAAGAGAGCAAGAGACTTGTAGGTGAGTTTAGGGAGGTCAGTTAGTGAAGAAAAGTTAGATAGAAAAAAAGCCTAGAGGCAATTGCCTGAAATACTTATATGTAAATGAGAAATGAGAATGATAGGAGAGATCAAGTAAAGGACGGTGTGAAGCCGATGCAAGATAAGTTGGGAGAGAGGTGAGTAATAAACATGTTGCAACAGTGGCTGAGGAATCAGCACAGCAGTGCAAAGAGGAAAATGACATGGACAGATTGATGGGAAAGAAAGAAGATTTTGGTGGTGATATGCTGTATTTGTATGTCAGTAGCATGGGTGGTATTTCCCATGATGTGTCAGTAGAGGAAACCATGGACCTCTGAGATGCTTTTGAGGTAAAAGAATTGGAGCTTTGTTAAAAAGTAGAGTACTTTTCTGGAGTTAAAAAATCTGAGACTACAATTTAATGGATCAAAAATTACAAAGGAAGATCTATTAAATGTTAGACATTATGTGGAATGGCAACAGCAATCTGTATTTCCTACGTTATATTCAGATAGCTGCCAGTCAACTGTTTATTGTGAAGTCCATGACATTTTCTTAAGCACCTCTGACACTGCAAAGTATGAAGAGCCATCTGGCAGCAAAATGGCACTGGGGGGGGGTTTCTGGGGCAGGGGGACTAGGTACATAAGGATTGTGAAACAAAGCTGGTTACAGTATTATAATAGAAGTAATTATTTGGATGAGATTTTGGGCTCTACAAGACAACATCCATTACCCTTTTGTGCCCCTGGAAATTTATCATGCTTCAGGTGATAATTTTCTCCATCCTCATCTTGATCAAACTTCCACTTTCCAAACTGAATGGGAACTACTCACCCAACAAGTCCACAATCCTGCAAGCAAACCCTCTGGACACTGTGCCCTGGCCATTCTCTGAAGAATTAGGACTACAACATAAATCTTTTGGTGGAAAGGCAAAAGGAGCACCTGCCTGCTGCACTCCAGCTGTTGTAGAGAATATGCATGCTCTGTGCTTAAAACTTTTTTGTTGATTCTCTAATGTACAAAACTTTTCCACTCTATTTTTCTATTTAATGATCATCATCTGTCTAATAATGGACAGAAGCAGCACAAATGTGGCATGCTGTCCATTTTGAGGATTTGGGCTGATAAGACTGCTGTAGGAAAACAATAAATGGAACATGGTAATACAAACCAGTAGAAACATTGTACCTCCTTCAATAACAATTACTATTTGAATTTAAGAATGAATTTGAAAGAAACCATTCACTGTGCAGCCTTGTTAGATACTTCCCACAATACACCTGATAGCAATAGGGAAGTTTCTTTAGCAGATTTAGTCTGAGAAATTATTTAGTTGGCAATGAATTAGACAACTGTAAGGCCACTTGTTTTTTGTTTTGTTTTGTTGGGGTTTTTTTTAATATATATATATATATATTGCTATACCTTATATCCTTTACAACCCCCTTTATCTCATTCAAAATTCCTAGTAATGTCAGTGGAAATAGTGCAAGAAAAGGATTGCAGAATCTGGCTCCTCAGGCAAGTGCCGAAGTGTGTATCTGTGACTATATCTGAACAGGTTTGCTCGAACTAACTCTAGCCTTGGTAAGCATCACTGGAGCAGTGGAGCTCTCTTCAGACTACCCACTGCTGCTATCCCAGCAAGAAACCTGCTGCACATGAGAGCAGGATGCCAGCAGTGAGCTCAGTGCTGCTGTGACTACACCTCTAGTAGTTCTCAAGGGTATCAGCCGTAAAGGGATCTTCACAACATCTTCTAAGTCCTGAGAGCTCCTATGAGCTGTTAACAAACCTCAGTGCCGCGACTCGGAGAAGATGCTTAACATCTCACAAGACTTGACTTCAGCAGACTCAGCTCACACATGTTCGGCGAATTCTTTCTGACCTAAAAACTCTTATCAAATGTTTAATGAGAGAACATGGCTTGCATAGTGTGAAATCTACCTTTAAAAATAGGTGCCAAATCAGATCCCCCTGCCCTGAGAGTGCACCAGCCTGCTTGGGGGATCTGATTTGGTACCAGACTGGACGCACGTATTTGTGGAAAGTTGCTATGTTCCCTTGAATTTAGCAGCTTCTGCTTTTCAAAAGGGTGGTTGGTGAAGCTCTCCCTGCCTGTATTCTTCAGTTTCGCTGAGGCAAAGCTCTTCGGGATTTCCTGGAGAAAGGTACTAACTGCTCAGTGTACGCTGCCACTTTTTTGTGGGGATCTTTTCCTTTTCTCTTTTGTCTTTTTCTTTTCTTTTCTTTTCTCTTTTCTTTTCCTTTTCTTTTCTTTTCTTTTCTTTTCTTTTCTTTTCTTTTCTTTTCTTTTCTTTTCTTTTCTTTTCTTTTCTTTTCTTTTTTTTCTTTTCTTCTTTTTCCTCTTCTCTCTCTTCTCTTCTCTTTTTCTTTCTTTTCTTCTTTCCCTTTTTTTTTTTCTTTTCTCTTTCTTTCCTCTAAATGCCAGGGTGTGATTCTACTGATCAAATGCTCTTGTGTCCCTGTATGCAAACCTGCTGGAAGATGCGAGGGTATTCTGGAATAAAAACCAGGAAATTTTGGCTGTAAGTGTCAACTGTATCAGATCCATAAAGTCTGCTTAGAAGTTTCAGATGGTTGTGCATCTCTGTAAAGACCCAGTGAGAAAAATAAAAAAAATAGAGAAGCACTATGTACACCTGATTCATCCTGAGTGTACCCAGCTATTATCCTGGCCTGTGAAGCACAGAACAACCATGTCTGCAGAGCTTCACTGAGGGAAGCAGTGCCTGAAATAAATCCCCAGGTACAGTCTTGCCATATCTGTTCTAAAAGAAGCCCAACTTTGCCATTGGAGATCTCATTTTGCTATACAATATAAACTTTTAGTAAGTACTAGATTATTTCTGTTCTGAAGACCTTGCTTTATGAGGCCCTGATCTTTCCAATGCTTACATGTTTGCTTAACTTTGTGTCTGTGAATTGTCCCTTTTAAGTCAATGAGATTACTCACATGCATAAACTTATGCCTTTTTTTTTTTTTTTTTGTAACATAAGAGCACAGATAAAGATAGGATGTGAGAAAGGAAGTATTATTATCCTCATCTTGCAGATGAGGAACTGAAGCACAGCAAAAATAAGATCCTGTTCTTCACAGAATGTATATACAATTAATTCTTAAGCATATGAGTAATTTCCAACAGGTTCACTGTGCACTTTGAACTGAAGTGTAAGGTTTGGCTTTCAGGGACTGACTGTCACCGATTTCAAGTAAGTTACTTAAGTTTTGATCCTGTGGCATTAAATTCAAGTGCTTAAAAAGTGTGGGGCAGGTTTTGCACAGGATGCGAATGACCAGGTTGAGATAAAGGAGGGTGATCTGACCCCTTTAACCTCAGCTCCGAGGCGTTACAGGTGGATGTCTGCAGCTGACGGCGTATGACATCCCGCCGTACCGCTGTGTCCAGGTGCTGCCTACCGTACCCACAGACCTGCAAGTCCCGGCGCCGCATGAGCCCGGACCCGGGAGCTCCCGGCGAGGCGGCGCGGAGCCCGGTCCCTCTCCCGCGGCTCCAGCTCAGCGGAGCCGGCGGGGCCCTCCGGTGAAACACCTCGCCAGGTAAAACCCCACCGCGGGGAGCTGGGGTCGGCGGCCGCCCCGCTGCCCGCCCGGGTGGCACCTGCGGGGCGGGGGGCGCCGGCGTGCGCGGGTGCGGAGCGGGGGGCCGTGCAGGGCGGGGGCGGCGGGGGAGGGACCGGGCGCGGAGCCGCCGCCCGCGGGGCAGCGCTGGCACATGGAGCGGCTCCGCGCCGCCACAGCTGCCGCCTGCCCCGGCGCAGCAGACACCGCGGGGCGGGGGGTTCCAGGCAGGCACCTGCCCCAGCCCCGGGGGCGGGGAGGGCGTCAGCCCCGAGCGGCTGCGGCGCGGGGGTGAGGAGCGCGGAGCTGGCGCTGCCGGGAGAAGTTGCCGGGAGCGTAAAGTGGGAGACTGCGGAGCCCAACAGGCAGGTCCTCCCGTCCCATTCCATCCCTTTCTTCACCTCCTCCCCGTCCCATCCGCGTTTGGTTTTGTTTTTAATTTATTATTATTATTTTATTTGCAAACATTGCACCGCAGTTTGGGTGTGAGGCGTTTTAGAGCTCTGCCTTAAAATTTCAGGAACGAGTAGCCGTAAGGAGCAGGACAAGAAGGGGTGCCCATTGATTCCAAGGGGAGGGAAGTGTGCGGGCCTGTCTGTTTTCGCCTTCTCGAGTCCGCTGCACCACTTCGGTTCGTTCAAAGCCCGAGTTCAAACTGCTCGCGCCTGTAATTTGCGGAGCGGGGTTGCGGGGGGGCAGGTGCCGAGGTTGTAAAAGCCATTAGGAACTTGTAAAAGTAACAGCCCCTGGGCGCTTGAGGGGAACGGCGTTAGAGGAGAAGTTGCTGACTTCCGAATAGCGGTGTCACCAGAAGTTTTCCTCCTTGCGATACAGCCCGTCACAGCTGAAGGTTTTCTTTCACCCTGCTCTGCAAAGTTAACGTCTCTGCAAAGGGACGGGTTTGCTCTGTAGTTCTTATTAAAGAAGATGCGTGTAGTTAGGAACTGTGTGTATGAAGAAACGACTTCCCACTGCAGCAGTCGATTCTAAGGAAACTTTTAATCTTGTGCTTCAAGCAACCTGATTACTTCTTGGATTACTTTTCTGCCTTGGTCTAGAAGGTATGGTAACGCTGACAGATGTTGTGAAAAGCATTCTGCTTCCAAACTAGTTAAAAGCTAGTAATACTATGTCAGAAAAAAAATTGTAGCTTATGATTGCAAACTATCTCCAAAAAAATGATGTTTTGTGGAGTGCAAGAATATTTAGACCAGTATGGCCAATGGCTTAAACTGTGTAAATTACTGTAGAAGAATATGATGTTGTTTATTTTTTTTTCTCTTCTTTCCTTTTTTGTTGCCCTTGCACTGAGTCTGCTTACACATTTAAGTGCAAGTAGTATTTTGAAATAACTTTGTGTGGAGATCAGAAGTTAGAATGAGAGCTTCCTGACTAGTTTTTTGTTTGTTTGTTTGTTTTCAGTAGCTAGATGCTACTAAGGTTACTTCCATATGCATTTACTGTCCAGCCATCAAAAAATACCCCAAATGAAACAAACCAGGTATCTACTCCTGATTATATTTTATCCATGCATCTTAACAACCCCTTTGCTAGACTTTAATAGTCTATTTTTAAAATTAGATGCTGTAATGTATTGTAGGGGCGAAATCCTTTAAAAGATGCACTGTTAGCTTCAGTTGACTGCTCACATCGATTGCTAGTCACATGCGGACTGGAGTACCAAGTAGTATGACTCTCTATTACATATTATAAATGATCATCGAAATGTAAAGAAAAGGCATATTAATATATTGCATTTAGAAATAAGTACTACAATTTCTTCCAAAGACTTAGGAAGACTTAATCTGAATCAAGTAAGCAGGGGAATATTCTGAGTGGCTTGTGGCATTGCTCTTTTGCATGGTTTAAGGTGTTCAGAGCTTTAGTGAAATAGAAAAATTAAGGATGGGATGGCTTTTTATATGAAAAAGTAGTTGCTTCTTAATTTTCCAAGCCAAATTTTTGCCCTTAGGTAACTTTGTTTACTCTTCTTTCTCTTCTCTAATAAGGGAAATTCTAAGTCAGAAAACTGAGAATTGATTTGTTCATGTTACCATGCATGCACCCAGTATTTCTCTTCATGGATTAATATAACGGTAGCATACAGTGGTTCATACTATGTGCCTTTTCCAAAAGGTGTCATCACTAGCGTGCAAGAAGTTTCTTTCTAATATTGACATGCTCTGTTTTGATTTTTAACTCATAAATGTTTGTTTTAAAACTGAATAAAAAATACAGTACATAATGCTTAGGTTGCCATGTATTTTCTTCCCCCTCCCTGCAAAGGATACCTTGATCCTTAGCAAAGCCCTATCGAGTTTATTTTAATAACCACATGCCGTATTGCTTTATCAAACCCTTTGAAACTGCTGCATGTGGACATGACAAACTAAGAGTAGACCAAGTGTGAGACCAAAAACTCTTAAAATGATAGCTGTTCTTAGCAGAACTGTGTGAGGGAAGTGTACAAAATACTGCAGAGCTCTGCACTTTCCTTAGTTCAAGTTTCTGTTATCCTAGACTCACTTCGAACCTTAAAGATTTTCTCACATATGTTAGTATTGGTGACTATTCATGTGCTCATTTTATTTATTTTTTTTTTAGTAAAATAGCCTGAACTCAGAGCTTGATCAACTATAAAATACATACATACATACATATATGTGTATATATATATATATATACATATATATAAATCATATCCCTAACTATAAAGTAAAATATTTAAGATAAAAAGCCAAGGAGAAGGCAGATATACCTACCGACTGGCCAGACTGAAGTCAATGGAAGTCCAGTGTTGGACATCCTGAAGAGCCAAGATTTCAAACCTACTGAACCGATACCTGCAAGAGTCATCTATGTCCTGGGTACAGCTTCCAGGGGAAGCAGTGGGAAGGCAGAGGCATAATGTGGAATTCTACTGACTGTCTTAATTCAGTCAGAAAAGACTGATGGAGCCCAGTAATTAAAAAGGGATCACTAATCTCTCTGGCTCAACACAATGACAGGGTAGAGGGCTCTTCTCTCTTTGCCCTTCATGTTCCCAGTAACCAGAGAAGCTTAGATGCTGATTTTGTGTGCATCCTTTATCCCAGCTGAATATTTCTCAGGGTGGCTACCTAACTTCAAGTCAGAAAAGTGAGGTGATGCATTTTCAGTGGGTTCTATACTCAGGAGTTGCAGTAGAGAGACAAGCTTGTCGTACACCGGTGACTTTCTAACTCAGCTCCTGGCTGCCAGTTCTCACTCCAGGAATGCTCTGGTTGCATGTTTTTTTACATAAGTATGAATGACACCTTTGTCATTTGTTTCATATGCAATGTACAATAAAAAAATGCAATAGTCTCTGTTTTGGCATTAGCGTAGCAGTTTTCCTTTCCCTTGTGGACCTTATTACCAAAAACCTGGTTTGCTTGTCACTTCCACTGCATAGCGATGCAGAAATGTAAGTGGAGAATCAATCCACAGTTACACAACAATGTAAAACTTGTTTCTCATAAGTAAAATTAGTAACTCCAAAATGAAGCCAAAAACTTTTCCAAACGTATTTTATTTGAGCTTACACTAACGCCACAATCTTGCAGAAAACATGGAAACAGGTCCAGTCCGTATTTCAGCAACAGCAAACACGGGCATAATGAATTGTATGCTGTTCTGGCAGATCACTTTTGGCAACGTTTTGTTTAAAAGTCCAAAGGATATCAAAAGTCGTGGATCACAGCCCAATTGTGTGGCTTTTTGTCAGGAAAAGCTTTCACCGAAGACTTGTGGGACTTTTTTCTCCTGTTTCATGTGCAAGAAGAGCTGGATCTGTAGTGAATTTTGTTGTTTTTCAGTCAAGATTCACATATGTACTTGATTATATTTTGACCAGTCATTACTTTCTACTATTATTAAAAATAATAAAATTAGACCAAAGAAAACATAGCAGAGTAGTAAAACGTAGTGCAGCAATGATGGGATCTTTGGAAAAAGTTGTCATGTTGTTATGAGCGTAAGGCAGGATACGCTGCTGGCGTTGTAGTGGACTTGCTCGGAATTCCCCTCCCAAGCAAGTAACTCCACTTTCCTAGGAAGTATAAAGTCACACAGAATGAAAGGTTTAGGAACATTTTTCTTCTCAGAATCCTTCCCCCAGAAAGAGAAAGGGGAGGAGGCTGCACTGCTGGACAAACACCGTTGGGTTGAATGCCATTGCTAGATACCTTCAGAAGGATACCGGGAATACACTATTTCAGTTGAGGAGTGGAAGGTAAGAACTCTCATCAGTTTTTCTGGGAGTGTGATTCTTTGGGAAGTGTTTTTAGATGCTTGCAACTCAATGCAAGAGTCAAAAAAGGAGAGACCTACTCCTCACTAATATTTTTTTTTCTGTAATCCAAAGATTACATTTTTCCCCTGCTGGAGGGGAACAGCGTTTAGAGATGAGCATGAGCTCCATCTGAGGCATGATAGGCAGTCTTAGTCTTGTTAGCTTTATGGCAATTTTTAAACTGGAGACTACTTTAAATACCTTCCACTCATCCAAAGTAGCTGCAGGAGTTTTATATCCCAAGTGGCTATCTGGCTAAACAGACTGACTTCAGCTGGCAAACTCCTGGCTTCCAAGGTCAACTGAGGTTTGTTGTCCCTATATCAGTAATCTGTACATAAAAATACCTACAACTTGGAGTCAACAAGAGTTTTGTTTGCTCCCTAAATTTAAGTAGAATTGTGTTAGAGAATATGTTGTGATGCATCTTTATTAGAAGCCCAACAACTTCTGCCTCACCCTTTTTAAAGACACACCTTCCTTCACGCGTTAAACTGATGGACAGTAAGAGATTATTGCAGGTGTTTGTTGTGGGTTTGTTTTTTTTTTTTTGCACTGAGCAGGTCACTGCCAATGCAGTGTGGTGACTACAAAGGTAGGTCCCAGTCCTAAAAAAGATTCATGACTGTTCATACCTTTTTTTTGACCATTGCAAATTCATGGGGATAGGACAGCGTAGGCTTGGGACCTGCATGGCAAAATCCTGATTCTTGTATAAATCCCTCAAAATGCCATTCAGACTGCAGTTTTTGAAGAGTAGTTATGCTGAAATTGTCTTTTTTTCTTTAAGCTATGGGAACTGTCCACTTCTTTAGCTTATTTTGAATTGTGTTTCACGTGAAAGATTTGAATTTCTTCTTCTGATCCCAGTTGCTCTACTTTCTCAGTAAAAGAGAAACTCGCTCTCTAAGGCAGATCTGATTCTCCAATGTGTTGCTTCATTTTTCTGCTTGTATCAACTCACTGAGAACAGTGGAGGAATTACAATATAAAGCTGGAAATGTCTATAGCAGACTGGGTCCAAAATATTTGCAAAAGTAGAGTTAACTGAAACATGTAGTGTGGAGAAACTTACTAATTAATTTCAATTATAGTAATTTTAGGAGTTATTTTTAGGTTTATTTACAGAAAAAAAACCAAACACACAGGTCTCTAATATGTTTATTCAGGCTGGTAATGTCCTTTAATAATCTGTAACAGTTTGAACAGTTTGCAGGGAAATTAGGAAGCACTTCTGTGATCATGAAGCAGAGTTGTTTAAACCTCCTATGATCTGAACAAATAGACTACTGATATATTGTTGGGGATACTGGGCAATAACGATTCTAGACATAAAGATATCCTTTTATGTTTTCTCTATTTCATATTTGGATATGCTATGCTAAGGACATCCTATGCTTTTTAAATCATATATAGATATTAAAAGTACAGTTTTACATCTGCTGCTTGCTTCCTCTTAAGTGAGAGCCCTGAAAGAACATCCAGGAGCTCAGTTTGGCTACTTGAGAATATGCTGTGTTCCTAGATTGAGTGCCTTAATTTACACACCTCACCTTTTTTTAGTCAGTTTATTTATATGATGGAAATGTGAGCATTTGCTTTGTCATGGTGAATTTATTCCACTTTTCTGCTTGATTTTTAGTGAATAAAGGTGACAGAGTTTAATGAGTTAATAAAATGTGTCCTTAATTAGGAAAATTACCTTCATATTTTTCTCATATTGTGGAAAAAATTTATAATTACTCTGGCTGCAGTTCAAAAACTTGAAGGAAGAACCTTTCTCATATTTGTAATTATATCAAGTCCAGTAATTTGCACGCAAAGTAAAAAAAAAAAAAATAAAGTATCTCTTTTAATGATGAATTTTAATGATGAATATAGCTTAAACAAAGTAGAATTCTAAGAAGACTGCTTATGGAAAACACATACAAGATGCGCTTTTTATCATTTGTCAGTGCTTTGACAAAGAATTCCCAAAGAACTGAGAATGATGTAGGATGTTTGAGGTAACTTTTTATACACCCTCACAATTGTTCACTAACATGGAAATTAATTTTACATGTGCCAGACATATAAATGTTTTGCATCTGCACTATTAGCAGAGTTCTTTTCTTAATCTTGTGTGTTGAATTACAGAACTTCCTTCATTTTGCAGACAGGAGCTCTCCATTGAAATTTGACTGTATGCTCATAATTGTATTGTCAATTTGTGTAGTTAACCGGCATTTACACTACACAGGAATAGAGAAACGACTGAATAAACTAAACATCTCCCTAGACTTTATAGAAAATGCTGAATATGGATTTGGTGTAGAGGAAGACAAATTGATCCATTTTGTTTTTACCTTTTTTCTTTTTTAATGCAGTCTTTTTGAAAACCTGGAGGTTTCTTTTTAAAAACAGAAATGGAAGGACACTGCTGGGCTTATTATGACTCCCAGTTTTTAGCTTTCAGGAAGGACCACCCCTCATCTTTGTAGTTATTATTTACATTGAGCTGTGTGATGAGGCGGAAATTAAAAATAGAATTAAAATGCTTCTAAAGTAGAGTCATTCACAGAGATTGTGAAGTCTAGCATATTAAATTACAATAATAAAGCTAATTATCAGCTGCTTGCTGAGATATTGGATGTTTTTAATTAAAACTAGTTTGTAGGATTCTAGCAATTTTCTTCAAGTATTTCCACTGGTTGTGCAATACATAGTACCTTTTATGCACATTTAGCAGCTTTCCTGTTGTGTCTTCAGTTGTATGTAGTACATTTGTATGTAAAGTTAAAAGTCTATTAAGAAAAAAATAATATTAAGTCTTTCGTTTAAAAGTAAACTAAATGTTAAATACTTTTACAGGGCCATCTTTATTCATATCCTCTCTGGGTTGTTGGTTTAAAGTCATTGATTTCAGTGGATGCAAGGGAATGGCTCTGCTAGAGTGAGACCTTCTGCTGCAATTAGCTTTGCTTCAGTTTAGGTTGTAAAGTGGGTTGGGGTTTTATGTCTTTGGTTGTTGGTTTGGATTTTTAGTTCGCTAAAGCTGCAGCCTATGTGATGAGGAGCCAATGAGACATGTCAAAGACCACAAAGACAAGACGTGCTCACACGGGAGTGCTCCGTTAGGGCCAGCTGCTCCAGTGACCTGGGCCAGCAGTCCCTTTTCCTGCAGCGGGGCTGCTCGCACAAACGAGGGTTGCGAAATTGGCCCTTTCCCCACAGTGGCTGTGGAAGCAAGGCTGGGGTTTGCCTCTTTGCTTCTTTGTTTTATCGCAGTTAACCCAGAGCTGCCACCGCTGAGGAACACGTGTTCCCCTCTCTTTTTATGTTTGCAAAAGCACCTGCAGAACGCCAGGTCTCTTGCAGGAGGTTTCTTCTCCTCCCCTCCAGACTTCATGAACGTTCATTTTTCTGCTCTGAGTCTTCGTGGAAAAGTGTACCTGCCCCTGCAGGGTGCACTCAAGACAGCAGCATTCCTTCAGGGACATTTCTGTCTGCTCAGCAAGGTTACACCTACAAATAGACAGGAAACAGGCTGCTCAATGTGCTGCACATTTGTGTACTTCTTGCAGCACCAGAAGTAGAGCTATCTGTAGATGTAAGGCCACCTCTGGGTTTAGGTGCGTTTCTGTAAGACCAAAGGGGCTCCTCAAATGTCAAAATTTGCGATTTCATTTCCACAGCCTAAGTGAGATCCCATTGTGTTGAGTGTGAAACACGTGTTTTCCCATAGAAGTCAGTAACTACGTAGCTAGGGAACAAAGAAGAAAACAAAATAGCTAGTCTTTGGCATTGGATTAGGTCATTCCATTGAATTGTAGTAATGGCCCAATCCTGCGATATTTTAATATCCTAAGAGAGTTTCTAGAAGGGCTGACGTGCTTACATGTTTGTTTGAATTGATAAAATACTGTATAAATGCTAAGCATTCATTTTCTTGGCAAGGAGGTTTATTTTTGAATTTGCATTGTAAAACAGGAGATGAAATAATAAACCAAGACTTGCAAATAATTAATTTGCTGTATTCTAAAACATTAGAAAAACTCAACCTTGTAATGACTTCTTCCTGTTTACTCTCGGAATCCCAAAAGGTCCCAAATCCGCTTGTGGTTGTAACTGACACCAGACATAAATGGAGCAGTACCTCAGTGATTCATGGGACTTATTTTGACATATTAAGATGTTGCACAAGTTGCATAGTAGACAGAGTTGCAAGGAGGGAAATCAGTCACCTATAAATTTTCTTTAGGCTCGGGATGGTAACCTGGATAAACTCTGACTAATTTAACTCCAAACTTTTTGTGTGAGCATGGTCAGTTGGGTGCTTTTCTATTGAAAACAAAATCAACACAGCCTTTCAGAGGTTTTGTGTGTTGATTATTAATTAGCTTAAGACTGCAACCGGCAGGGTGATTGGACTAGATGATCTTTTGAGGTCCCTTTCAATCCCTAACATTCTGTGATTCTGTGACTTCATTCTTTTTCCTAAGTGTTATGGTAGCTTCACCTGGGAATCTGATATTTGGAGTCTGAAGGTCAAAATATACAGCTTAGAGGTGTGTATCCAAGAAGACTTGAAGAAATAGTTTTATCTATTTTGAGGGAAACATTGTAGCCCTTTTAATAAGGGGCCACACTTTGGAGCTATTTGGGTTCCTGAACAGAAGAAACATCTATTATCGCCTAGTTGCTGATTCTTTTCCTGCTATAAATGAGAGCTACTCATATTCAGTGTTTGAGAACAAGATTGTTTTGGTCAGCTATCAAACCCAGCTTTTTATTTCCAACTTCAAAGTCCTAAATTAGCTTAGAAAGTAAATAGATGCAACCACATTGAAGACAGTGAAGTCATAAACACTTCTTATGTTGGTGATTAATTTAATTCTGCAGGTGCAACTTACAATAAAAAAATGCAAACCAATTCTTTTTCTTGCCAAAATGGAGGGCTATTTAGGGTCTTGTGTCATAAAGATTTCTGAAAAAGTGTTTAGACAAATCTTTGTAAAGGTCTTTTAATTTACAAATCGATATCAAGTGTATACTTTGCTGTAAATCCTGGTATCCGCACACATGGCTCTCTTGCTTTCTGGGAAGTCAGTGACAACGTTTCTGCTGATTCTAGAGCACAGGAAGAAAGGGAGGAATTTCCACGGCAGAATTTCCTATTCATAGATTTACCGTACCAAAGGCAAAGAGGTGAATTCTACACTTAGCATTTAACATTTAGCCCAAGACATGTTATGTTCAGGTCCAGCATGAAAAAACTTTTAACAGTCGCAGAGCCAAAACAATCACGCTGCTGTCATTGTGGAATTGGGGAGGGGGTTGTCCTGTCATGTATTCTTTGCTGACACAGAGCCTACACTGAAGATGCCTGGGATTTCATTAGTATTTACCAGATACCACAGGATATTTTCTCCTTTAGCCCTTCCTTCTCCTGTCACTTCCAGTCCTGCTGAAGCCCTAGTGATGGGGAGAAGGCAGGTGCAGCCAGAATGAAGTGCTCTTCATGAGTGCAGCTGCCTTCTGGTGGATATTTTCTTAGGATGTTTTCTTTGCTTGGTTGAGGTTGACTGTATCTTGTGGAAAAATGTGTAGTAATCAACTAATTAATAGCAGCCAGGTGACCCTCAAAGGCAGTAGTAGATGCGTGGGCATTTCTGTTTCTTTTCCTTTGTGTTCAGTGATGCTTGCAGGAGAAATAAGGGACTATACCGAGCACTTGTACCATACCACCTGCCATAAATACACTGTGTTTCCAGTAAATGAACAGGCTACCATTATAGGGTATTCCCTCCTGCAAGAGAAGCTGCATTTCCCACTGACTACTTCATTAAAAATGGACCTATTGAAAGGTTTTCAGTCCCATAGGAGCTGATGCAAATTCTTGAACGAGGTGGCTTTCTGTATTTGCATGGCTGTAGTCATTTCTGAGAATTATATACAGATGTTAAACAAATTGTTTCATCTGGAATTAAAGTTTAAGAGAAGAATAAAGCAAGACACAGCATTACTGGATATTAAGCAGTGCTATAGTATGAGTGCAACAGGGAGAATACTCTGTTTTTGCAAACTGCATGAACTGAAATCTGTTCCCCAACCCATCTGTCTGCAGTCCTGCAGTCTGTGCCCTCTTCTTTTTGCAAGTCCAGCATGGAGTTGGTGAGGGAAGCCAGCTTTTGCAATGGGGGCAGCAGTATATTGGATCTCAAATGTACAGATGACATTCAGAAGCAAGTGAGGAAACCATAGAACATTAAATTAATAAATATGACCACAGCTATTATGCTTTCCCACTGCAGCCTGTTGGGTAGCAGGCTGAAGATATTTTTGGATGGGGAAAAAAAAAAAAAATCAGTTATGGAAGCTGGGCTAAAAAGGTTGGGATAAGGTTTAAACCTTTTCTACAGGAACGTAAGCCACTTAAGCCTCTTCTGCTTCCAACCTTCAAGAAAATGCATCTCCTTTAATTCTAGGTAACAGGGTTGATGGGGCAGGTATCCCAGTTACAAAGAACAGCAAAAGGCCAGCTCCTCTGCTTAGCAGGATGGAAGCCAGCCACACCACGTAAAGAGGTGGCCATGGCTGAACAAAGATCTTGTAGGCTTTTTGTCCCCTCCCCACCTGAGGCTACTTCAGATGCCCATGCCATACTTCCAGGTGGGGACGAGGTTGTGCTGGGACCACCTGCTCCAGCAGCACATCTATTATCCAAAGGGCCACCAGCTGTCCACAGCCAGCGCTCAAGCCCTGGGACCTGTGGTGTCCCCTTCCGACTGAAAGCCTAAATTTTGTTTCTACCCCACTAACCCTCCACACGCTCCTCCCTGGTGCTTGTGGTCGCTGGCTCCTCAGAAGATGGTGTGTCGCAAGCAGAGGGCAGGAGCTTCCCGGTATTGCTGGCCGCGCTGCGGAGCCAGCCATCTGTCAGCAAAACAGGAAGGCACGGGTTCCCTTTCCCTCCTGGGCTCGTTTCGCTATTTTGGGGAGCTGTGCTTCTCCCCCGCGCAGCAGCGGGCTGGTGCGGTCTGAAGGAAGGGCTCCCGGGCGAGCAAGGGGCCAAAGCCTGAAGCTGCTGCTCTGCCCATCTGCCGCGGCTGGAGGTGTATTCATTATTAATGGAGGTAGTGGCAGTTGCTGCTCAGATATGCAGCCCTGCCTGGGTAAATGAGACATTCTTCAGCAAATTGCTTCGTTTTTTGATTGCTGATTGTACGCGTGTCACCAAGCTGACTCAAGGTTCATCGATGCATGCTCAGTAAATTAGAAAGAACATAACTATGGATCAACCAAGAGAATGAATTCTGTGCCTACAATGACCCAGGGCCATTTAATTTTCTGCTTAATTTTGTTGCAGTCAGTTTGCATTTTGGGTTATTATGCAGTAGGAAATTAACAATAAATAACAAATTTGGTCCTCCTGTGCTTGTAATGATATTTTTATAAATCTTTGTAATGCTGTTTTTAAAAGGATCAAGGTCTGTGCCAGTCTGATACTTTAGCAAGTATGCAGGGAGGAAATAAAGAGAAAAATACATTATTCTTCCCAGATAATCTTATAGTTAAATAGCAAAGGGTTTGGTTTTTTTTTCTTTTCCCTTCTTTCTCTTTCTGTGTGTGGAGGGTTTTTTTTTTCTTTTTCTGTGTGTGTGTATGTGTGTGTTATTTTGCATTAACTTACGGCTCTTCCTCTCTTCTCAGATAACTTGAGGAAAATGGAAACAGATGAGGCTCAAGATATGTCCCAGGTTTCAGGTGAGGTCTTAACGAATACTTCTACAAAGAAAATCCTAAATTCCTGGTCATCTTTCTAGCACAGTACGATGTTTTTCTTGTTGTTAATAAAATTGCTTTGGGTCTTTTTTTAAAACCAGAGTGGGAATTGAGATATAATTAATGATATCATTTGATATCAAGCCCAACAGTGCATGGATTTTTTTAAAAGGAACTGAGTAAATAAAGAAGTCAAGGGAATACTGAAGCATAGATGTAATTTTGCATTAAACCTGTGGTAGTGTATCCCTGAAGCATGGTCAGGTGTGCATTTACACTCTTTCTTTGGGAGCAAAGTTCTGATTGTTACAAAATAGAGAACAAAGAAAGTTCACCAGGTGGGAGGGGGCAAATACTAATTAAAAGCAAACAAATTGTATTTACCACATAGGGTTATTTGACTTTTTCCAGAGTGCTCAGTTTTACTTATAAACATTTAAAACCAAAAAAAGACTGATTGATGTGAGGTTTTACACTTGCAACTGTTTTTGCTGAAGATGACAATATTTTGAAAAAAAATTTAGACAGCAGGGAAGTCAGGTTTCTAAAGTTTGCCTTGTAGTGGCATGGATAGGGTTTGCAGCCTTACCCCGCATTGATATTCCTATGGGTTTTTTTGTATTCTTAACTTTCTTGTAAATTGGTTCCTTAAAAAAATGTCTTAGCAAGATAATATGTAGCCATACTGCTGTGCCTCCGCAGTTGAAAAAGGACAAGTTAGTCTCTTTCCTAGTTTCCCTAGTATGTTGGCAGCTGCAACGGTTCATTGCTTTCAGTTTTCACTCTTAGTGTTCAGCCAGGAGCCAGGCAGCCCCGTCACGGAGGTTGCTCCTCAGAGGCACCTGGGTGTGTGGCTCTTAAGAGGCAGCTCTTGGACACTGCTGGCTCAGGACCTGGAGAGCAGCTACAGGAGGTCATGAAGGTCTGGGTACAGTGTGGGTGACTAGGTCACTGGGTTTTCCAGAAATGTATGAACACACTGCATACATATTTTTTTCCTTTCTCCCTCCTTTCTAAAAATGTTTTCTCAAAAATTGGAACCTGGAACTTTTAGTGTCATCTGAAAACTGAAAATCAAAGACATTTTCTGTCTGAAAGAAGAGCAATACAATAAACCTTCAAGCTAACAGAAGATTTTCAAATACATTTAGTATAGGGGAATATTTCCTAGAGAGCCCTGTGAAGGCATGTTGCTCTCCCCTCCTCAGGTAACTGTTTTAAAATTGTAACTAGATATACTTACACATAAGTGCTTTGTCACATGCTGAAACAGTTTGCAGATGAAATAAACCCTGTCCTACACATGCTGTCGTCAGAGCACATATGGCCCTAGCAGAAGCAGCAGTGGGGTTTTAATCCCTTATTCGGACAAAGCCCCAGCACCTCTGCCCGCTGCAGAAACTCCCTCCTGCTTGCCCGACCTCCTGGGGCAGGAGCACCAACCTCCTCTTCCTTGGCAGCAACACTGGCTTCCCTGCATCTCCCCACCTCATTTTTGTGGTATTCTGTACAATGGCGTTAATTTGAGCTCCATACCTGCCACCTCTTACTAGAGTGATGCATTTTTTTATTATTTTTTGACTTTTGACATGGGGAGGAATTGCCTCAAGTCAAGGAGTGAGTGGATTAGAAGGTCACACACTTTGCCTTCTTTACGGTCTGTTTCTCCTCTTAAGAGAGAAGATTTGCAAGAAATTTTGTCATTTTAAATGTTTGTGTATATGTAAAAATATACATAGTATATGTATATCTATGTTTATAATTTGTAGCTCTCAAAGTTTTCCAGGTTTTGAGCTACTGTAGTACTTTCCTGTGCCTTCTACCTTTCCTAGCAAGTCATGCTGATGAGAATAGTACTATTCTGTAGTGATAGAGGGTTCTCTTACACTGGTACATATATACATATATATATATATATGTGTGTGTGTGTTTATATGTTTAACAGGAATTTTACCTCTGACAAGAGGTAGACAGTTCCTGTTACTGAGCATCTGGTACTTTCTGTGAGCAGAGGCTGTGAGTTGTATGGGGTTGTTAGCTGGATTTGTGAACAACTGTCCAGAGAAACAACTTGTTAATTTACTTTCATTTATGATCTGAGTTGTGTGTGAACTCAGCCTTCTGGAAATAGGAGTTTGTCAGATTAGGTTCAACAGATATGGGCTCTTTGTAAGCTCTTACTAGACCTCAAAAGCAGAGGATTTGAAGATACAGGGATGTTACCTACTTCTTTCTCATAGGCGGACAAATCCAGAAAGGAGTTTTTCCCCTTGCATGATGAGGGAGCTCTACTGTATAATGGGAACCAGTTATAGGATTGCACAGTTTCAGGAGTGTGAGATTGTCTTGTCAGCTGGAAAACAGATTCATTTCTCCTGCTCTGTGAGTAATGCTCATCAGGTGTAGCTTATTCTCTGAGCCTATGGAATTAGGTGGTTTAGTTCACTAGAATGCTTGGTTGTGTTTTGGTTTATTTTTTAATACTAGAAAATAAAATTACTTTGGAGATGTTCTTTGGGATTTTTATTTAACCCAGAAATAAAATAGTTCTCTAGAAACAGTCTTCTCAGCTCAAAAGCAGTGTTTTGCAGCCATGTGCTTTATGCAGCCGTAGCTGACCCAGGTGTGTCAGGAGCAAGCTAGGCCAAGAGAGTATAAAGCTAGTGTGAGCAAGTCAATCCCTGTTTGTGCACAGGCATTCCTGCTTCTGGGAATCCAGGCATGGCTGGCTCCTAGAGGAACCGAAATACTGTGTGACTAACGCAGAATTCACACTTTTTATTTTTCTCCTGAAAGTGGTATTTCATGAAGCAAGCAGTTGCAGTTCTGAAATGAGGAGAGAGCTGACATACATTTAACCAAACGGTATCCGGCACTCATACAAGAGAGTCAGAAAACACAGATAATATCTCACTTAACAAGCAGTATTTTTCCTGCCTTTTCTTTTTTAAATCGGTTCTATGGCCTAACAGTTAAGGAAGGTGAAAAAAAACAGTACAAATGTTTCCACATCTAACATGAAAAGATCTCCCTAGCACCAACCAGGCTGCGCCACACTCTGCAAATGCAGGAAGAAGAGATTTGCATTTGATGTTCTTGCTAGGTCCTGGGAAGGTAGAAATGAATGTATCCTGGGGTGGTATTTCCCACCTGAGAGCCTGGCTCCCGTCCCAGAGTGACTCTTTCCATCACTGGAGGTTTGAGGTTCTGCAAGTGAAAAGGGGATGTGAATTGGGTTTGACTGTCATCCAGAATGATGAATCAGTGGCAGAGCCAGAAACAGAACTTCAAGTCTACATCTGCCTTGTCTTTTTGATTTGGTAGGTCAGGTGGCTCTTTATACAAATTTAAAAATCAATCAAACAAAACTGAACCAAAATAAAATAATAATTAAAGAAAAAAGCAAACAAAACAACACAACAACCAACCAACTGAAAAACCCCCAACACAAAACAAACAAACAAAACATCCTTCCACCCCAAGATTAGGTTGCATTATTTCTGCTTGATTTCTTATTTTTGAGAAAAATATAAAATGATAATGGAATAAATCTATGTTACTTTGCTCTGTTACGTGATATTTTAATAGTTTACCCCAGTACTTTCCACCAGGTATTTTTTTAGCTCCATCCCTTTGACCAGTTGTTGTTCTGGACATGCCTGACAGAAATTACATGGGAAACTTTTCCCTCCTTTCCTCCACCCCATTTCCATTTCTAAATTCATTGGCGAAAGGATGTTAGTGAGATTGCATATCTGTAAGATTACCATGCAGTAGCAAATTTATCATAGTGTAACTATTCAAATGTAGTTAAGGCATGAAATACAAATACGCTCTAGAATCCAAGACACAGAGCTCGACAAATGCATCTATTTTAAATCCGCTGTTTTTACCCTGCCTTTTTGCATGGAGGGATATCTTGGTCATGTGTAACAGGAAGAAATCCACTGGTATTAAATGAGTCATTAAAGTCAAGTTTACAAAGTTTTCTTAACTGCAGTCTCCTGCAAAGAGAGAAACATACCAGATCTCTTTTCTGTCCCACCAAGTCCATGAGGCTAGTCTGATCCATACCACCTGGGCAAACAGCTATTAATTTAACAAGCAGAAGATTGAGAGCTGTTTAGTGAACCAAAAATTTCACCATAAACTGTGAAAGTTCTGATCTACTAGCAGGGTTCTATTCCAAAAGACTGCTTTGGCTTACCTTCAAAGCATCCTACTTAGCCTGTTTATTGTAGGATGTCTAATTATACGCTAAGAAAGTTTTGATTTTACTTGCTATCTGTTATAAGTCTGATATTATGCATTTATATTGGTGTGTAGCTAAAAGAGCCTTCAGGTTTTTAGGTTAAGTGTTCTTCTGCATCTAGGCAAAGTCAAAGCATCAATTTCCATTGTAACTGGGAGTACGACTTGAACCTTGGAAAATTCAGATGGCTTTTGATTACTATTACTCTTAAATGAATTTCCTTAACCTACATGTAGTATTAAGAGAGCTGATTCTGACCAGACTGCCTCTTGCCCTATGATTAAACTTCTGATTTTTTGGTTTTGTTTTATTGGAGGGGCAGGGAAGCATTGAAAAAGCTGAAATATTTCAGCTGTCTCTCCTCACCCGTGCACTGTAAAAGATACCACAGCATGGCAGGATGAGGACTTGCATTGGAAAGTTGCTGGCAGTTATTTAGATCCTTACATCCCATAAAAATAACATAGAAAACTACAGAAATAACTAAATAAGAAGGTAAATAGTGAATGGCAAAAACTATTTTACTGAACTTACTTCCTGCTTTTACTTTCCTCTGCTGTAAAATTCATAGCTCTTCTTTTCCATTTATGCAATCCACCTTCACTCTTGCACTTGCATCCAGTGGGTTCCCGTTTAAGAATACTCCTCAGAAGCTGGAGATGAGGGGTACCATATGAAATAATCTAGTCAGTCCCTCTGCCAACACAGGACTGTTCCTTCATTACCCTCCTTTGTTATTCCTCTGGCTGGAGTTTTAGATGGTTCCCCTGATGCCACTCCCACCTTCTGGCTCAGAGAGTATTCCACGCTCTAATAGACACATCATTAAGAACTGCAGGCACCCACTCTTTTTGTGGAAGATAAGTTAGACCTATCTGTCATTTGCCCCCCTGCCACGATCAGTACTGGCTGGAAAGCACAATGCTTTGCTCCAGCCAGGACGTTAGGAGGAAACTGTTTTCTTCTTTCAGGTCAAATCCGTAACTGGCATAACCAGAATGTTCTCACTTAAGCTAAATATGTTTGTGTTTTTTTTTTTTAACTCTTCTGAGAAGTGATTTAGAATTAATGAATGTTTGTGTGTTAATGAGGGAATTCTTATTAGAAAAAACACTAATTTGCTAGGCCTTTGTGCCATGAAATTACTGCCTTTGCTGTGTGCTGATTGCCATGGGATGTCTAATAGATGGCATCAGTGTAAATTGGTAACATCTCCATTTTGGAGACAAAGGTCTTATGTGAACATTACTGAGTTCAAATCCTGCTCTGAGCTTATTCCATTCTTTGTTATTAATGCAAAGACCAGCCTTTTAGTAACAGTATATGAAACTAATCACTTAGGTAATTCTTTTGGTAGTTGTTTCCAAAGTATGCTTTTGCTACAGATGTGTGAAGTAATTTTAAAAGGTGCTCTGCAAGACAGGGACAGCACTGAGGGCAGGACTTGTATGCTGTGAGGGGGAGCTAAGCCAAAAAACCTCACCATTTCTGGAAGTGCAACACTTAGCAAGAGAGTTATTTTCCTTATTTTATTGCATTTGGCACTAAAACAGTTCCATAGTACTTATAACACACCGAGCACCAGACTGTTTTCTTCTACAAAACCTTGTGCACACAAGATACTGGGGTTTGGGGATTTGTTTCCTCTTTACAAATGAGACCATAAAACCTTTTGAAGTAATTTTGTGAGGATCTCTTCTAATTGTATACATTTTAGGAAGTCCCAATTAGCTACAGGCACTTAATTACTTGTAGGCACAAGGACCAGCCAAAGATTGATCTGTGGGTATTACTGAAGCTTCCTGAAGATGTAATTTGAAGTTTTCATTGGAAATAAAATCTTATTTTGGGGGTAGTTCTGTTAGAGCTCCACAATACTTGTGGGTTAGACTTCACAATGTCATTGAAGCAAATCCAGATCTGCTGTCAAGGAATATCGGTGGAAGAAAGAAGAGATTTTTACAAAAGATGACCATTTGATAACCTCTGTAATCTGTCTTTGTAATCTATGTTGGCTAAACTGGATCTTCTGAGTATAGCAGCTGAAAAATATCCATGTATGTTACTAATATCCAAAAGGTTAAGGCTGATAACTGTGCATCCAGACTTCAGTAAATTTGTAAGAGATATTGGCCATTTCATTCTTCTCACAAATATAATTCCGCTGTATTCCAAAGAAGTGCTTTCTGCACTGAGCAGGTTTTGCTCCTAAGATTGTCATGCTTTTAGCAGTGCTTAGGTTTTTTAAGCTTTATTTGGTTTGTGGTTCCTCTTACGGTATTATTTGAAAATGAGGCTACTCTGATGACTCACTGATGCTACTTTCTTCACTACTAGGAAAAGAAAGTTCTCCAATTAGTGATGTCCCTGACGATGCAGATGAACCTATGCCTGTACCAGAGGACCTTTCAACTAGTACTGGAGGACAACAGAGTGCTAAGAATGAGAGAGTCTTGGGTAAGATGACCAGTACACTCTGATAAGAAATATTAGTACATAATATGATATGCCAATAATGCTAAAGTACTATATAGCAAGCTGGTAAACAAGCAGGCCCTGTGCCTTTTCATCTTGTTCAGCACAGGATTACTCAGTGCTTACTGGGTTTTGTGCAACCTTCTCCTTGGGAAAGGCGTTTTGAGGGACAGCAAACCTTTAAATCCACAGAGAAATTATAAAGATCCTACTATTTATCTTTTTTTCGAAAGCATAACCAATTGCACAAAATTCTCCCCAGAAAAGATGATTTTTCATTATGCTTAGATAATCAAATTAAATATGTGGTTCCAGGTCAAAATTATCTGAATTCATATTTGATATAAATTCAATAAGCTCTCAAGTATTTTTATTATTATTATTGTTACTAATTTGAATGCTATCTTGGATGTTGTCTTCTATTCAGATTTCTCCAAAAATGCTGTATTAGAACACGCATAGTATTAATGTTTCAGATTCCGATATCTAATCTTCATGTACCCTTTTTTTTTTTTAACTGGGAGAACTTTAGAAAACACCTGAATTTTGTTCTTCTAGGGAAAAGTTCACAATTGGTAAAATCTCTTGGATTAATTTAAATTGTTGTCCAGCAATGATTGTGCAAAATGCTAATTCTTCTTAAGGATGCCAGACTCCACACCAAGGACTGGCAATGCGGCTGACTACTGCATGCATCAGGTCACATGCACCCCACTAAAAAATACTAGATCATATTACCTGAGCATGATGCTTATTTACTAGTAGGTTATAAAAAACAAAACAAACAAACAAACAATACAAAACAAACCACACACAAACAGAAAACCCCACAATGACTCCCAGAATGTTGTGATCAATTCCCTGTATGATAAAAATATTTCAGGAGAGGTGTGACTATTTAAATAAGTTTATTTATCCACAAACAAAAGTATTGCTCACATTCTTATTGCAAGAACAAGTGTCAGGGTGGAAGACTATTTACAGAAAGATTGCAAGTACCTTAAAATATTTATTGTCTAAGGAAGTCCAATAAAGGATGGTGGGTGGAAAGGAAGGCACAGAAGGAAAAATAACTAAGTCAAGGTAACACAGCAGGATGGTGTCAGCAATAGGAATAGGCCCCACTCCCAACTCCAGCACTAGCTAGTTGGCAATGCAGTATCCCATGCATCTTCACTTTATTTACCACTTGATCACCTCTTACCAAAAATGTGAGCATAAAGTTCAGTTCCTACATGCATATTGACATACCTTATGCACAAATTAATTTTTTAAAATGCTTTTTAATAATCTGATCCCCTACGTTTGTTTCTCAGTCCAAAGCTCTTTGGACAAAGTCTTGCCTTTACTGCTTCTCTGTCAACTCTAGTGAAATGAGTTAAGCCCTCTTTCTCCCACAGTAACTAAACCTTCCAAAATATTTAAGCCTCGATTTAAAAAATAATAATGTTTTTTTAAAAATTCCGTTGCTCAAATTCAAACAAACAGGATTTTTGATTGCATTGAATTTACTGCACCTTGCAAATATCATACAGAACCAGCAAAGATGGAATTTATATTTGCTGATGATGTAATGATTCTGCCAACAGTTCAATTATATATCAATATTAACACATATTAGAAGTTACTGTAATAAAAGAAGAAAATGTTATCTTTGTCCAAATATGTTAAGCTCCATCTGTTGTTCTCATTAGTTTCACTTTGTGCACTCAGTAATAAATTAGATTTTCCATGTGCTGACTTGAACATTTTTTCTACAGCCCCTTTTCTACCCCTAGCTCTTTGGTTCTGAAGGGTCATGTCTTGTAGTGAGGCATTTATCATAGTTAACAGAAACAAAGACAATTCACGGTACTTGTTTTATGGATGATCTTAGCTGTAGGTATCAACTCCAGAGCTTCCAATGTTTGTCTTTTCTGTAAAGCTGCATACTCTCTCACCTTTCCTACTGCTCCTTTCCCTAGCCCTAAAATAACTTTTTTAAAACAGTATACTGAAAAAAAATAACTCTTCTTTTTTACAAAGAGGCCCTGAACACATGCACCAAACATATCAGAAGCCATATGATTGCTATGCACATTATGGATCATCATCAAAAGAAAATCTAGGGATAAACTAGTTACTTGGGAGCGGTGTTTGGCCTATATGATCCCATAGATGTACCAGAGATGAAGGGGACCCTCTTTTGATGGAGGAGCTGGCACAGCAGTGTAGACAGGCTTGGTGTTCAGTGCAATGCTGTCACCCCTAAGCCCTAAGATCTGTTTCTCATCTCTCTTTATCACCAAACTTAAGTAGAAAAGGATGATCTTAGAGAGTAGCTTGAAGAATGATGGACAAGTGGGAGACTATTGTAAAGGTCCACTGATACTATACATATCTCATAGCTGGGAGACAGACTGTGGCCTGTGATAACAGACAGGTAATACACAGGAACCGATACAGCCAGGCAACATTTTTTCTCTATATGACTTTCCTAATGTCCCATCTGCTTCCTTCTTCCAAAGGGGATCCCCTGTGCACTTTGCTGTATTTCAACATATGATTTACAGTGCATTCCACTTAATCTGTAATGCCCTGAGAGATCAGTTGTCCATATAGCATGCACTGAGGAAGGGTAATTCAAGTCAGACCTTTATGGAAGAGGACCACTAGGTTCTGGAGGACTTTTTTGTACACGTAGTATTATAGAGGTAACAATGGAAATTGTGGGTTTGTTCAAAGAAAAATGTAAGTGTTTATGTCATCTTACTAAAATTAGGTGAGAAATCTGCTGTTAATTTAATCAGCCTGTGAGACAAAAATGTTCAAATGACCGCCTGCTTACTCAGATTTGAAGTAAAACTTCATGAAACCTTTAACCCTGGAGTCAAAAGTTTAATTACATTTTTCATCAATTTAGCATTTTAAAGGTCAAAGATTAGGGGAAATAAGCTATTTTTAGAAAAGAAAGATAGGCTCTAGCTCCTCTGCATGTTTTCAAATATCTCCTTTCTTGCTTCTTCCAACCCTAGACTGAGACTTGAACATGGTGCTATAGACCTGATAGAGTGAATCATTTGAATCATCTCTCCTGCTCTGAGAGTGAAGGTGTAGCAGACCTCAGAAGTTAAAGTACTCAATTCACTTGCCAGATTGTATTTGGTGCCTTCAGCTTTTGAGTGTCTCACTTAAAATTACTAGAGAGGGTGGAAATTTCAGAAGGGAGGTTTATGAAATGTATGTTTTGACTTGTGTCCACAGGCAGAGGTATCCAAGACATTAGTTGTTTCTGACTGATACAAAAATGATAAGCAGGTGTGAAAAGCTCATTTGTGGAAGTAAAGTCATCCACGGTTTCTAATAATAACACCAAGCAGCACAGCAAGACAGAAACATATTAAAACACATGTTCTGGTCACTGCTATGTCTCTTCATTTCCTTGATGAACTTGCGGTGTTTTAAATGTTGTAATTCCCAGAATGCCATTATGTGTTGAGCAGCTTCCTCCTCCAAACTTCATTTCTGATGCTTTGTCCACTATATTTTCTTCCTTGTCCTTTCCTCCACCCCAAATTTCCTTCTCAGGCTGATCTAGCACCTGTAACTTTTTTTTATTATTTTTTTTTCTTTACTCTTCTCATCCACCTGCTATATGTTTAGTTTTCCTAGAAAACACAGGGAATGTTTTCAGACAAGTAGAGAGTTAGGTTCTTACAACTCTTTAAGGCACTAGACTCTGTTTTGCCATCTCTCTTAAACAGCCTTTGGAAATTTTAAGTTATTTAGAAATACACGTGCCACTGAAATTACATTCTATTAAGAATTAGTGTTTTGCATCCTGTTTTGGACAGGCAGCCCTATTTCCCATGCTAACCTATAACATAGGAGCTGATTTGAAATATCTTCTGCTGATTCTTACTGTCACCGTTCAAGGTTCAGGTTAAATGTTGCATGCACCTTTTGTGAGTAATCAGTATTGAACATCTTGTATGTGGTAGACGATTGCAATTTAGGTCTGTATCCTAATTCAAGCCATGTGTCAGAAGCTAATGATTCAGTGAGCTGTAGATTGGACCCTACTTCATGCAGAAAAAGCCATTTGCTCCAGTGGTAGCATTTGCTTAGAAAGACGAGCAGTACCTTCCTTTATCTGTAACTGCCCTTACTGTAGCTGGCCATCAATAGGTTAAAAACAAAAACAAACAAACAAAAAAAAAAAAAAAAGCCAACGCCATCTCACAGTGTTACTGGCCTCAGAAAGAGGTTGTGGGTTCACCATTTCTGCATGGGTAGCTGTCTTCTGATGCTGAAGATGACCATTTAGACTTCCAACACAGAAGTCAAGGGTTTCTCACTGAAGGAAAGTGATCACCACCATAGTCACAGATAAGCTGTAATATGTAATGCATACAGATATTGTTATTTCTTAGGAGAAGAGGTGGTGAGAACTCACCTCACAAAATTTGGTTGAAACTGTTGAACAACTGACAGAAGATGCCCAAAATAACAGATCAAGGTGATCCTAGACATCAATAGAAGACAGGTGAGGTTTATATGAAGTTAGAAACTCTCTATTTGTCTAAAATAAAGGACACTAGTATGGCAAGGGCCGTTAATAGGAAAGAGCTTTTTGACATTTTTCTCCTGCACTGGAAAATGTTACATGAGTGATGTTACCTTGCTCCCACAACCCTGTTCCTGTAGCAGAAGCCTTGGTGCCTGCATCACTGGGAACCTGGCATTGCCTTTGCAGCCTGGTGTCTTCCCTCAGAGCATTCAGAGCATTCAGAGGTGGTAACCAGCACAACTAGATAGTTACTGGTGTAATGCAAGTGTCCTCACTGTGAGCTGTTTCGGCGCTTTGTTTCCTTAAAAGGAACTCAACGATTTGAGAACACGGACACAGGCGTTGCTGAGGGGCCACCAGGCCAGCCACAGCAGCTTGCCATTACATCAGTCTGCTGCAACTCACACGTAGCTGGGTGGAGGCAGAGTTAGAAGTGTGGAAAGGCTTCAGGCAAAGGGGAGAAGGGAGGAAAGCTAAAAAGCGGAAGTGCCCCACCCCAGCTTGCAAAATCAATCCTGTTGCTTGACACAGGTCCAGCTGCCCTGGTGCTTTTGTAGGGTAGGAAAAGGGGCTGGGGAAAAGACTGCCAGAGCTTAACACCTCTGTGCACTCCTTCTGTAGGAGTTCAGTAGCCACGGAGTCAGTGTGTTGTGTATGAGTAACAAAACAAACATGTGGCATGTGTGCACATGTGAATAGGTAATCGTTCAGAGAGCTAAAGTAACCTTGGGGGGCAGGCTGTGTAATGTGTTTTACTGGCTCAGGATTCAGATAGACATCTCTGTTGCTCAAAGTCATGAAAGTGTCTAGAAGATGATGAGGCTTTGTAAATAATTGCTGATAATTGCTGTGTCACCCAATGTAGCCCTACTGGCTCTGAGAGCAGAGAGAAAATTTGTTTCAAGATGATTTGGGGAGCTTTAAGAATTGTATTTAACCCTCCACAATGAAACAGGGCTTGAAAGTCCAACTGAAGAGGCTTCTGAAGGAATTGAAAAACTTGTAACTAAAATATTTTAGGAACTTTTAAAAATAGGGAAGTTGGGAATCTCCCCTTTTGTTTGGTTCAAAGCCTGTATTTCTAGACCCAAAGAACCACTCCCCAGTATGGATGGATATTGTGTGCTCTGAAACCCTGCCAGTATGACATACCTGTTTTTAAGGGGAATGCAGGAGATATTTTTGTCAGGATTATTTTCATTTTGTGTGCAAGACTCTTCTTGGAATCTGTATAGAGGAGGACGGGGGTGCTTTAGTAGGAGAAGGAATGTGACAAATTTTGTTAATGCCCTTATACACACCCTATGAGATATCTGTTATATACCAGCCTTCAATACTATGTTTTGCATGTGCATAGTGTTAAACAGTGTACTAGAGTGAGGTGCAGAAGACCCAGGTACATGGGGCTGTTGTGAAGCTGAGGAATTAGGCACACTGCAAGTGACAAGCTTTACCCATTGTACTGACTTAGGACTTAGAAAAATGTGCACGAATTTTCACAAGGCCAGTGGAAAACATCCTTCTTACTGAAGGAAATTTCCTTTATCAAACTTAAAAATGCTTGGTACAAGCAATGGAGGGTGAATATTTTTGAAACAAACGGGCAAGTAGTTTCTCAAAGGGAGGATGAACCAGCCTCGAAAGGGGAGCTGTCGCAGCACCAGTGAAGACTGTGCTATGTTAGCGCAGTTAACTCAGCCGTGAAAAGCCAGGGCAGAGCTACCATCTAAGCAGGCACGTAAAAATTTGACCCTCCGATAGAACTGGAGCGTGTGATAAAATCAAATCCTCGAGAACAGAATTGATCCTAAAAAAGAGTTGCATTTTTCCAGTGATTTCTGTTTAGTTTTGTGAGGAGTTTTTCCACTCCTGGCCTGTTTGGCAGAAGTATGGTTTCTGTTGCCACTGTGTGGCAACACAACAGTGCAGTGGGTAGTGAAGCTATGCTTTTTTTCCCCTTATTTCTCCAAAGCTGTATAGCCTGTGGACCTGCAGCCAATTTCATGAACATCTGCTTGGTATGGCTTTGTTTTCAGAGGGGAATATCAGTGCTAAAGCCAGGGAAAGCCTGGGAGCTGTGCAAGTTCTGTTTCTTCAGCACTGAGAAAGCAGTCAATGTTGTCTGAACTGGAGAGGCACAGTATGTTTAGCTGTGTGGCTTTTAGGTACAGATACTGAGCCTGCTGATCTAATCTGCAGTTAGAGGAAGTTGTCTTTATCTGAGCAGAGGAGATGTGCCTCAGAGATAAGCCCCATTCTAGCTGGGGAGTTAAAATTATCTAGCAGGATCTCAGCCGTGGCTGCAACACAACTCAGAAACAGAGGGCTCTGGCTAGAAGGAGAACATATTTTAAGCTGGGGAGAACCTCTGTAACTGCAGCTTGCTAAACCTCAGGTTATTTTAAGGGAATGGTTCTGCATCGGAAGGTTGGATGGACCTCCCAACACCAGCCATCTCTCTATTCTGTATTATTTATTGCTTGCTCTTTCTTGTAGGATTGCTTTTTCCCTTGAGCAATTTCTCGTTCAACCCAAGTGCTCTTCAGGAGTGCACCCTGAGTGAAAATCTTGGCCACTGGACTGAGGCACGGCATAGGGACCATCTGCCTCTACAGAGGCACCATTTCAGAACAAGCTGCAGTTTTGATTTTGTTCAGACCCTCACATTTCTGCAATTTCAACTCCTGCTATGGTGGGTCCCTGGGAGGGGACAGTTTCTGGATGCAGAAGACCTGCAGCGGTGCCCTTCCCTCAGGTGCGAGGTCCCCAGGCTCTGTCCCACAGCAAAATTTGCAAACACAGTGCCACTGTGGCTGCATCCCCACACTGGAGATTTGCAGGGAAGTGTTTGCAGTATGGCTGTGCCACCACAGGTTTCCCCACTGTAGGACAAGTTATTTATGGTAAAGAGTGGGGGATGGAGGGAGCTCCTTTTTGGAGCTGTGGTCCCAAAGCCAGGACCAAACACTGCTCTTTGCAGCAGGACAGGGATTTCTCCCCGAACCTTTCTCATTGAGCCCACTATGTGAGGTTTTTGGCCTCCAGAGACAGCTTGTTGGAAAGTCTGTCCTGCCTCATCTAGTTGCCTTCGTGAACTGGGAGCCAGCAGAGCAGAAGCCCAAGAGCAGGTTAGACCTGCAGCCTGCAATGTGAGACACCTTCTGCTGCTCTCTCCCTGCCCAGAAAGTGAATTCCTTGTTGTAAAGGTGCATGTGCAGGGAACGTAATTCCTAGTAAAGTAACCCATTTAGTATGTGCTTCTCTTTTGTTGTTTCTTTGCACATTTTTAAGTTCATAATAGTGCCTAGTTCTTGTATCCACTGCAGTTTAAGGACATGTTTCCCAGAGGCCTTTAGGTGTCCAAGTTATAGGCATAAGAAGAGATCCCAAGAAGGCATCTAATGTATCATTCAGACATTAGCCACAGTAACACCACAGGCACTAAATGGAATTTTTGGAAGTAACTCCTGCTCCTTTGATGTAAATAAGATACCAATCCTAACATGCCTATCCATACCTAATGCACATCCATACCTAAAAATGAGATTAAGAATCCAATTGAAGTTTTGCATTGAACTAATAAATTCATACAGAACACAGAATTACTTCAATTTCCAACCAAAACAGAGCTGATTCAAAATAATAGTTAAGGTATGTGTTTTGCTTTTTGATTTTCACCTTCTGTTTTGCTCACTTCTCCCCCAAAGACAGTCCAAAATTATCTCATTTGAGAAGTGTAATAAATGTAGCAAAAGTGGAGAAATGTGACAAAATGAACTGACTTCCACTCTTCCAAGCCACATATCAGAGTTTAAAGAGAGGGAAAAAAAAAAAAAGAGAAGAGACCTAAGAGTAAGGAGAACTTTCACATAAGCCATTTTTTTTTTACCCTGGAAATGTTACTTCTGAGGAAGTGGGTCTTACCAGGGTTTTCAGTAACTTCCAGTTTATTTTATGGAACGACATAAGAACTGGCCTGCTCCCTGACCCTTCCTTCATATAACAGAAAGAATCTGCACATGATTTTGCTCTCCTTGACGATTAAGTAGCGTAACAGAAATGTTTAATGCACTGGTAAGGTGGGTTTTGACTAAAGTTGGCGATGCTTTCAGCTTGTGTTGCAATTAATAGAAGAGGAAATATTCATTCTCCCTATTTCATCACTTAAAAGCGTCCTGTATTTGTAAGAAGCTATGATCAGTCAACATCCCCAGTATGGATTTGAACTTCCCAAATCTTTGGTGGTTTTCATGTTTTGTTTTTTTTGTCTAAGCTAAGAGCTTTGTGTTCTGATTTTTGATGATGGCTCAGGGTTTTTTTGGAGGGAGATCAGTCCCTTGTCATTCACAGTGCTGTGCACCTCAGCATGTTATATGAATTGAGTTATTTAGCCTGTTTTTTTTCTGCTGTGAATATATGTTGCAATGCTCGGAAGTGGCGGCAGTGGTTGGTGTTGAAGCAGGATGGTTACGTTAGCTTTGAAATGGCGACTGCCAGCTGGGGAACACTGCCATTTCTGCACCCCTCGCAATGCATCTGGATTTCGAACACATCTTTCCAGCCTTTCCATATGAGAATTTATTTTCAGAGAAAAACAACACAAGCACATATAGAATTCACTGTGAAAAATAGATATGCCTTATTGTGGGGTGGACTGAGACCCTCTGCTCAGTTTTTGTGCCTGGATTTGCAAAGGAAAGGAAACATCTACATCAGATTGATCCATCCCTACCTCGACTCCCAGCTGGCTGTATTCACAATTCAGGCTGTGAATGTTTCTGTCTCTTCCGAGCAGAGCAACCCACCTGGTTTCCCCAGGCTGAAGCCATGAGCGAAGATGTGAAAACATCCCTTCAGCATTGACATGGCACCTCCCTTTCCGAGTAGAGGTTCACGCTTTTTCCTCCCCAAATCCAAATTATTTTGTGATTGGCACCTCCCATGGTTTGCTGGGCATTGGAGGGGAGGTGGGTGTTAGGGAAGTGTGGAGAAGCCCTAATGGCAGCTGTGGCAGCTGGGACTTCATCTGCTGCAGGTGTGGAGCTGCAACAACTTATCTAGAAGTCAAATGGGAACTTGGCTTTTCTGGGGAGGGGTAGAGCTTCCTGCCCATTTGTCCACATAATGGCAAGGAGAAATAAAAATGAGAAATGATAATTGTTCTAGCAAAACACTTCAGTGGCTTTGGAGTCCAACGCATGTAAAAAACGAGGAAGGAATAATGGTAATGAGGCATTACCACTGTTGTAGCAACACATTTGTTTAATCTTACCACCATATTGCTAGTAAATCCTAGTAAAATTGGTATCCTACCATGGGCTTATTGTGATGCTAAGTGATATTTTTTTGCTCCTTGCAAAACAGAGTACAGAACTCTGATATTGTTTCTTCTGTAATTACACGTTAATGAGTCTGTACATTCCTACATGGTGTAACCATTGCTAATAAGCTCTTTTCTGTGTACCATGAAAAAGACTGATTTATACAACTCATGATTTAGCTCTTGTTGTTAGAGAAACAATGCAAAAATATTTCTCATGTCTAAAACATTTTGTAAGTCATTTCTTCTCTTTAATACTCCCCTTGAAGTTTGAAATGGCAACGTATTTTCCAGCCAACAGGAGCCATTTATTCCATTTGCTCTCTTTTACATGTGTAAATAAACATGCATGCATGTACATACAAAGATATGTCTGTCAGCAGATATACAATTGTATGCCTGCAAAGTTAAATTCCTCTGTGTGCTTATCTGTGTAAAAAAAAAAAAACCTAAAAAATAGAACATGTATGTACAAGAAGATTTATCTTGAAAGCTGAAATTTTCATTCTTCTTAAGCGGAAAAGAAAAGACCTATCAAACATATTCTCTGCTAAACACGTCATAAAAATATTTCTTTTCAAACCTAAAAGAGGAAAAGGTTAGTTCCTGCTAATTTGTCTGTATCCTTATAAGAAACCTAAGTGGAAATTCCATTTGGGAAGTGGGGAGCAGCTGAGGAAGACCCAGTGGTACCCGTTGTGGCTTTTGCAGTTTGTGTAGATCTGCTAGGCTGAGATATCTGTGAAGGCAGTCAGGGTCATGGTGCTAAAAGGGCCACCAGGGAGTTCATGAAGAAAAGGGGAACTGGGGAAAGGAGAGACGTGCACCCCCTCCTGATCTTTCCCACTGGTGTTCCTTGCTCAAAGAGATGCCTGGGAGAGGCTCTCCTGCCCACTGCTGCTGGCTCAGCAGTGAAGGCGAACGTGGGCTCTTGGGATCCTCCTCTGCAGTTCATAAGTGCTATTCCTTCCTGCTTTCAGATGGTTTATTCACTTTATTTCTTACAGTGTTATTCAGGCAAGGTCTGTAATGTAGAGTGGGAGGTACACTGATGAAATGTTTTTTTTTCTAGAGGATGCTTTTACAGTCCTATACCAAATTTAGGATTGCACAGTGAAATTTTTTAAGGGACATCTGTTGTTCCTCGTGGCAGAGGGATAGGTGGCTGACATATTGAAATAATCTAACGGAAAATGCAGATAAAATGTCTTGTATCTCTCATTTGAGATACAGCTTTCCACTAAAAGCTGATGGATGCCTAACTTGATAACTTTCTTAGAGATGTTTCAGTAGCTAACTGAGCTAATGAATGCAATAGTACAATTAAAAGAACCGCTGTAACAGGTGTAGTGATGGACCCTTCTGCTCTTCCATCCTGGAAAGCGACAGTGATATTCATGGAATCTCTTTATGCACATCTCAGGGAGCTACAGCTGAGTGCAAAAATGTTACCCCTCACAAAGGCCAGCCTAGTTGAGCAAAATGCAGTCCCTGGCCTTCCTGTGTGAGGACTGGTGTTTGCTGTGCAATGGTGGGGTTTTTTTTCACCCCTCTGTTTTACCCTCAGTGACACAGAGCACAAATAGTTATATTAGTTGCATACTTTCTGAGAACACAGTGATCCACACATTCAGGGCTGTGGGTTATGTTTTTCACATTCAGGCATAGGATGGGAGTTCATCAGATAGTGATGGGGAGCTTTAGCAAATAGCACATTTGCATCAGCAGAAACATATTTCACAAGACTTGCTGGGAAGGTTTGCCACAGCATGCCATGGTCCTGCACTACTAACAGCCACTGCACGTTCATTCGATAAATAAGATGACAATAGAAAATGAAACTTTTAATGTTCTCTTCTGCAAACACTTGAGAAGCACGTTACCCCAAAGGCATGAGCCTGTGGCTCACATCAGCTTTGCTGGGACTTCGTGGTGCCTTTGAGATAAAGGAATTTGATGCTGTGGCTGAGCCATGCTTTGTTTGTCCTGGTGGCAAGGAGAGGTCTCGGCTCTGATGTAAGTGACCATCCTATGTCTAACAGTTTCCAGGAGTTCAGAGGATACTGGGATTACTCGAATTTGAGAGCCTTATGTACTCTGAAATATGCAGCCAGCACAATTTCATCTTTTTGCGTTAGACAAAGCAGAAGCAACTTTCTTTGAGATGCTCTCCTTCAAATGAACAAAGCATCATTTGTAAGTCCCATATTTTTGTCTCTGGTTGGTGATCAGCTTACCAGGTAAAGGTTAATTTTCTGAAGACCAACTTGCTGCACACTTGCTACAGCCTCTGACAAACTTGCCTAACTGTGACCTGTTTCAGCCTTTAGAACCCTATAGCCCAAACTGTATTTCCAGACGTGTATGTTCCTAGGTGGTAGAGTTAGCAGGATTTCATTTGCTTTCTTGATCTCATGCTGTACTCCACAGTGCAGCACAGACATCAGAGTTTACCTTAGTTAGTAAGATATAGCAACTTCTATAGAGTTGCTTTGCATTTTAATGGGAAGTATTTTTCACTCTTTCCATTAGCCTCACTCTTAGTCCAGTCACACTGTCTGGGTGTTAGTATGAAATCTGGGTGCATTATGCATCCTGGATTGAGTAGTACTGATGCACTCCCTGGCTTGGTAGCAACAAGGAGTTGCAACTTTGTAGTTCATGGGGAAAAAAAGAAGGTTTCCTAATGTGTAACAGCACACTAGGACACACGTTTAGGTGTTTCTATGCTTAGAATCGTTTGTGTTTGATAAAAAAACGCAACACAATGTCTGTTCCTTTGCAATATTTGAAAAGTGCTTTGAACATAAATTGAGCTTTAAAAAGTGACAAAAGGATTCCTCCAAGTAAAAGGCACTTGAACTGTCTAGGACACGAGACTAGGAGCAGAGAGGAAGTTTGACAGAAACTTTGACTGCTAGACACTTTCAAATATTCCATAAATGCTGAGAGGGCAGGAAATGCCAATGCTGATAGTCTGAACAGATCATAAGCCTTTATGGGAGGCCAAGTTTTGGTCACTCTCTGAATGCCTGGTGCCAGTTTTCACATCACGAGTCTTCTTGTTGCAGATAACTGTTTGTCTTCTGTCCATATTATTTCCTGCTGTTTATGTAAGACTGGGAAGGAGATTGAATTAAGCTTTGGGTGTTTCTACTGCAGTTTCTCTCCAAACGCTTTGTTTTATCTATGAATTTGTGTTGTGGCACAGGGTTCCTGGAAAAGGAACAGAGCCCCATTGCTCTAGACACTGCACAAACACCGACAGCATGCCCCAAAGAGCTTACAATCTAATTAAGGCCGTATATACATGATGGATTAATTAAGCCCTGCAATTCCTAGCTGGTGTAAGTGTGAGGCAGGGCACAACAGGCTGTAATTGATTCTGATGTGGAATCTAAACCATGAACAACATTCGGGAGACCAGAGAGCAAATTTGTTTTTCTAATGGCTGCAGCAAAATAGTCTTGCATGTTCTTCTAGAGGGCAGTGGGACTGGTTTCATTCAAAGTACTCAGCTTTCTTTTAAACGATGTGTCTCTTTAGCTTGAAAAGTGGGATTGAAAAATATAAACCAGGTAAACATAAATAAATGAAGGATTTGGTGATGGTACATGAGGGAACAAAATAAATATTGGCAGTAAATTGTTAAATCATTTTGGCAATGAGGAAATAATTAATTTTGGAACTTCTAATTTGTCTAGATCTTAGCACAGAGGAGCAATTCACTGTATCACTTGGAATTTTGTAGAAATGGAAGGGCTGATTTCCAGCTGCATGCTTGATTTGTACAGGCAGAAGTCCCGGGTCATGCCAATGCAATGAGTGAAATCACAGCCTGATGCCACCATGACAGAGCAGTGAGTGAGGCTGGTCCTGGAGGGTGGGCAGCTGAGGATAAAGTTGGGATATAAGTCCAAATTTCGAGACGTCAAACCCATACTCTTGTCCAGGTTTTTCTCTTTGCTGAGATGTTTCTGAAAATCTTTTGCATTACAAAATTTGAAAAAATATATACCCTAGCAATTTGTTGTTGAAGTGAGATTTTACACCTCATAACCAAACATGTATGAGAAGCACTATGAAGCTGACGGTGATGACACAGTTTTCAGTATTTAGTCATTTCCTACAAAAAAGGTACAGGCTGAACCCCTCTCGTTTCCTTTCTCAGACCACTGATAACTTCTGCCATACTGGCTGCAGTGTGGCGGGAAATTAAAACCCGGGTTGGATATTTTAAACAGCTTGTGCACTTTTTTTTTCTTTTTTTTTTTCCCCTTGAGGTAGTTGCCTTTGGGATTTTTACAGCTCTCTTGGAACGAGGTGGTAGCATGGCAAAAGGCCAGCCGAGGAAAAAATATTATTCCTTTCCTACTTCTTTATCATTAGTCTGATGGAGAAAAAACCTACTTTTTCACCTTAAGAAATCTCAGATAAAGGAGAGCTGGCTGAGCACTCCAAGCACTTGTTATCCAATATTTTATAGATGCAACTGAGGTTTATTAGGCTGGACAATAATTCTACCTTTGTATAATTCTGTAGTAGACATCACAGATTATGGGTAGTATTTTCACAAATACCTAAGTGACACAGCCTCTTGAGCTACAACTGCTATCTACCCCACAGTTCCTTGTCACTTTCTGTGGGACACATGCCAGGAGAAAGACCAGTATATGGCCAGATTTCTACGTCATGTGTTAGGACACTTGAGAGGCAGGTACCAAGATGTAGAATTGAAAAGAATTGAAAAAAGTGGAGATAGGGAAGTATGGGCACATGATGAATTAAGTGCCTTTCCCATGCCCACACAGGAAGCTTGTGGCAAAGCTAGGAATTAAACCTTGATTTCCTCAGTCTGCATTCAGTGACCTGTCCCTCTTTGAGGCCATACAATTTTGTTTGTTATCTAATTCTCTATAGGCTGAAGCAGAAAACTACTGCTTGTAAGGAAGCCAATAATTGAAAGATAATTACTATTTTTAATCATGAGAAACTGAGAATAGTTCTGGACTAAGTATTGCCTATTTCTGTTATTATTGAGTGTTCTCTTTTTTCCAAGTTTACATCAGCAGAAAAATCCCCTTGTGGTATCGCTCCTTACCAAGCAAACTACTCATGCCTTTCCTTATGGCTAGGATTGCAGTAGAGGCCAATGCTTAGCTCTTTCCAGCTGTCCTGGTTTAACAGTAAGTAACATTATGACAAGCTTAACAGGAAAATTACTGTATTTCTGCCTCTTTTGCTTTGTATATCTCACCCAAAATCAAATACAAAAACTGTGTCCATTTGCTGTGGACAGCATCCATAGCTAAGTTCTCTCTTACCATACTCATTTGACATGACATAGCGTTGTTTCTTGAGCAGCTGCATGACTGGTTTTTGTCTTTGCAAATGCTGAACTAAATAAAGAGGGGCTTCACTGAAGTTAAAACCAGACCAGAACTAGCAAAGCCAGAAGAAAGAAGGTCATGATCCTCAAATCCTAAATATACACCAGCGCTTCTGTGTAATAGGGAGGACATGACAAGCTAGGCAAAACCTTCACAAGTCATAGTCCCTCTCACATACACGTACGTGCGTATTGCACAGCTTGGTCACCTTGCTACCCCTAGAAAAATAATGCAGTGTATAAACTATGCCACTGTGAACTAGAGGTGCTGGTGCTTCATCTGTAGGGAAGTGGAAGAGCAGCCAGAGTTGCAGGATGGGACATGCAGTGAAGATCTCCACCAGTCCCAACATTTCAGGGACTGTTGCTCTTTGCAAGACGGAGCTGCAAACTCCTTCCTAGGCAGGTAAAGTCATCTCTCCTCTATCTGGCACATTCCAAGATACATTAACTTTAGCTGAAGAACTAAACACTGATCGAGTGGCCCTGAAGATACTTCCCAATTCACAGATAAATGCTAGGAAAAATAACTGACCCTGTTGATATTCTCTGTGCCAGAGTGTTTCAAAGAAAGTGAAGTCTCAGCAATACCCATTTCTTATCACCTCCTGACAGCCTTCTTTGTGGAGGAATAACCACAAATGGTTTTGAACAAGCTCTTCCAACAGGGTAGCTTTCCTGCAGTGATGAACAAATAATTATACCACAGTACACCTTTGTGTAACACTCCTGTCTTCATTTACAAGTGGGATTTCACCACTGTCTTCCTGAGAAGCTACAAAATTCAGTTAGATAAAGACTATTAGCAGTGTGATATTTATAGAGAGTCATTTTCTCAAATTTTTTTACTTTCTACTCAGCTTTTTATCAGACAAATTCTTGATGAAAAGTCCTTGAGAAATGGGAGAGTGTAAAAAGCTGGGTCCCACTCTGTTCTTAAAGAGGTTCATGTTCTGCTTTGTGTCTCTTCTACCTGCAAATGGAGAAGAGAAAATTCTTCATGTGAATTACAAACACTTTCTGCTGCTCTGGCCAAGTTTCATTCTGAACGAGCAGGACAGAATGGTGCGTGATCTCAGTGGAAGGACTTCCTAAGTTGTCTGCTCCATCCACTGTCAGCCGGGCAGGTTTGCCCAGTTAGGCAATCCCTACTCTGCCTTAGCCAATTTCCTTCTGTACCCTTCCATCACTCTGTCCTTCCTGGCTGCCTTCAGCACATAAAGCCATTGCCTAATCAAGACTTCTTGCCCTGAGCAGAGGCATTTTGAGGCCTTTTCTTAATTTTCAATTTCCTTATTTTCTTTCTGAGAGTGATTTGAGGAGTCCATCCTCTTGATTGTTCCAAAGATAGGTGGGGCAGGGCCGGGGGGGTGGCTGGTTCGGGTTTGGTGCAGTCCAGCTGCACACAGAGCAGCACAGTTTGGTAACTGTCTTAAAGAAGAGTGAAAGAAGAACACAGGTCAAGTGGGTGAAAGTCAGAGAGGAATAGTAATCTAGAAGATTTCTGCAGAGGCAGAAAAGGGTTAAGATATTTATATATGTATGTATGTGTGTATTTATTTATTTATTTGTTGTGCTAAGCCACCAAGTATAATTCCTGGTCTGTGCTTCCCTTTCTGTCACTTCTCCATAATTCTTAGCATTTCGGTTGGGCTGCTGTCTCTTGGCTGCTTCCTCTTTTCCTGCTTTCCTATATTTCATTATTTGCCCTTCTTCCCCTTCAAGTGCTTTTACAACAGAATGAGGAGGATGTGGAAACCCAGTTACAATATGACACACACAAACTGCAGTGTCAAAACTACAGCTCTTTGGTTTCACCTCTGGCACTGTATAGAAGCAGGTCATGGTGGAGAGGCAGGAGTAGGAGCTGAGGGAAAGAGGGGAGAGATTTGTAAATAAGGAGGAGAAATGACAGGTCACAAGGTTTCCAGCTCGGGAACCTGGGATAATGGCTTTCCACATAGTTTAAGATAACCCCAAATTGAATCATCACTGTGTCCTTGAACGCAAAGGAGAGATGGCAGTGTGTGGTAGTCTAAGGGTCTCCCACAATACTTCTACTGCAGAGAAGATATAGCCCTGATGTGTTTCTGAATTTGCCTCTAGAGATATGAAAGCTGAACAGACCTCTAGGTCTCTATGGTGCACATCTCATAGCATTGCCCTTTCAAACAAACAAACAAACAAAAACCTCAAAGGAAAAATTATTCTTAGTGCCCATGACTGTGTGTGAAGTAAACCTTTGGAAGATGTCGTGGATGAAAATGAGGAGTTGCTATATCTTTCTTAAGATATGAGGCAGCTGGGAAGACTCACTTCCATGGACTTTGCTCTAGCTACTTCCTAGTAGCTCTAATTAATAGGTGCCCTTCCCTTCCTCTCTACTTTGTTTTTTGTCTGGGTTCTCCTAGAAACCTTTCAACTTGGTTGATTTAGATTTACATTATAACAACTGACGTAGGACTTGCTCCAAACTTCTAGACCATGACAGATGCTGGGGAGATAAACAACTCTGGATTGGGAGGAAATGGGTAATGTGTCCAGACTGCTCAGTGTGTTTGTGGAAGGAGTTAGAGGAACAGTAGATAGAGGTTTCCTGTTAAGCCGGACAAGGGGGAAGCTGTGATGTTTCTCAGCTATTGCTGCGATTGGACTCAAGTTCAACAGCATTCTCAGTGTGGGTTTTCTGTTTCTCCACCCACCATGAGAAGCTCAGGTTGTCTTAAAAATCTGAATACCACTAAAAGTAAAAGAGACTTAAGCTCCGAAATAATGTAAATACTTCAGTGTTTACCTCCACTGCCACACAGTTGCTTGCAGTCCGTGGGATGCTGCAGCGGATCAAGAGTTTAATAATCTCCCTCTCCTGTGGACTGGCAAGCAATGCATGAACCAGCTCTGAGCTTTGAATTCAGAATATGCCAATACATGTCCTTTTTGTTAACTACTTCTCCACTGGTCAACTTACAGACTATGACAAACAGAGTTTGTAAGGAGCTAGTAAATGCCTGGGTGAATGTGTATGCTAAGCAGTGGGTGGTCCTGATTTTCAGAGGTAACTGGACACCCAGAATTCAGATATGGAGCTTGACATAGCAGTCTGATTTCTCTGTGATCAGTGTTTTCCAGGCTAACCTGTTTTCTGATAATCTATTTTCATTAGTGTCTGAAGTTGGAGAAACCCAAAACATTAGTTGCTTTTCTAAAAATCTTTTCTAGATGGACAAATGTTAAAAAAATTGGCAAGCATATTAAAATGAGTGGAAGAGTTTAAAGAAATTTGAGCAGTATTTGAATGCTGGTGAAACCATCTTAGGTTATTCTCTTCTATACCTCAGACAGAAACGAAGGCTTTGATGGAAAAATTTCTGTGGTCTCTGTTACCCAGGTTTCTCCTGTTCATAATACTTGGTTTTGGGCTACTTATGATGATTTGGTCTAGAATGGTGCTGTTGGAGACCATTTAATTCAACAACTATTATTTTGAAAGCCTTTTTCCCCTGGAGTTCTGCCAGCAATATTGGCTTGGATGTTTTCTTGATCTATCCGCATTAAGAAAACCGTTGCATTTTGATGAAAGATAGTGATACTCAGCGTGGTGATTGTGACTGTTTGAAGATAGTGATCTTGACTGTGTTTCCAGTGAGTTTCAAATGTTGGATTACTCGTTCAAGAGAGTGGTAAAATAATTTTAAAATGCCCTTTTACATTCACCGGACTTAAGCACTGCTGAAGATTTGCTCAGAGTTTGAGGAAGCTGTGCCTGAGTGGATTGCTGTAGTAGCCTTTCTCCTCCGAGTGCGTGATAATACTTGCTCCAAAAACTCAACTGAACCTCAGCTTGGAGTTCCCTTCTGCAGCACAGTTTCTTTCTGATTTTGAAGATACCCTTCAGGACAGGAATGGGGACTCCTAAATTCAGTAGTTTCAAATCACAGCTGAGATGTATTTGCAGAGCAGAGCTAGGAAGTTCAGCTACGATGCTGTTCCTGAGGTAATGTCTTTTACATACAGATAATTCTTTAGCCTGAACTTCTGTCCTGTTTTTCACCACATCTTTCTGAGAAAACGTGGGTTTTTTAAATAGTCTCTCCTTCTTTTTGAGTAAACTGCTGTAAAAAGCTAGTGGAATCTAGAGTTTTTTTCTTAGTATTATGTTCAATGACCCAAAGAAACAGTATACAACTTTGCAATTGTTGGATGCCTCACAGAAGAGGAATCAACCTCAGGAATGACTTCTAGCACTAATAATGGTTAAGCCTGGATTTTGTTCAGGGAAAGAAAGAAGGGCTTATCACAGAATCACAGAATCGACTGGGTTGGAAAAGACCTCAGAGATCATCGAGTCCAACCCTTGGTCCAACTCTAGTCCGTTTACTAGATCATGGCACTAAGTGCCATGCCCAACCTCAGTTTAAAAACCTCCAGGGACGGCGAGTCCACCACCTCCCTGGGCAGGCCATTCCAATGCCTGATCACTCTCTCTGTAAAGAATTTCTTTCTAATATCCAGCCTAAATTTCCCCTGGCAGAGTTTAAGCCCATGCCCCCTTGTCCTATTGCTAACTGCCTGGGAGAAGAGACCAATGAGTTATGTTTTCTGAGGTAAAAGCAAGGAAACAGCAGGCATGAAAAATGGCCAAGGAAGTGAGAAAAGACAAGTAGTATTTTTAAAATGTGGACTGAACTGAGGTTGCAGACTTCCAGGATGATCCAGATCTCTGAGTGATTGAGAGTGTCCCAGCATCATTTGGGGTTTCTTGACATTTCAGTACTGAGGACTGAGGATCCAGGTCCCTGTAGCAAAGCATTGGCTGCAATACACAGTGAGAAAGAATTAAATCTGTCCTGACAATTTTCTTGTCACAAGCTGTCTGGTATGTTCACATTCAGACAATTTCTTTAGGACTTGTGTAGAACAATTTATGCCTCTTTTCCAGAAGATGTAGGTTAGGATGTCCTTTCACTTGACTGTTGAGGACATTGTAATCAGGTAAATAGCAGTTTACATTGCAAAACCTTCTGGAAATATTTCTACAACCCAAAAAGAAAAAACATTGATAGCCTTGGATGGATAATTCTAGAAAAAATATCTGAGCACTGAGGATTAACAGATCTAGAACAGGTTACCTCAGGGTTACCTTTATTGCAAAGTCCTGAGAGAGACCATCTACTTTATCACTCATGAAGTGATGATGACATTTAATTTATTATACTTTAGTCTAAAATAAACTTTCAGTATCCCTGGGTTTATTTTTTTGTCTGTTGTTTTTTGGTTTTCAGTTTTGGGTTGGTGGGTTTGCTTGTTTGTTGTTTATTTATTTGGTTGGTTGGTTTGGGTTTGGTTTTTTTTTTTTACCCTGAGGGAGACACAGAGAGGTTTCTTTTACAGTGAGAGAGACACAGAGGACCTTGCTTGCCAATTTGTTTTCTGAGTAGGCAGGATGATAAAATTGTCATAAAGTATTTCCTCTCAAGTGCTGAAACGGCTGTGTTCCAGGGTTCCTATTAGTTTCATGCTCTGACCTCTTCTCAAAAGAGGAGGCTGACAGTGCACAGGCTTGGCACAGCACCCATAGGCACCTCCCCAGACCTAAACACAGCTGCTTGGTCTAATTTTAGATCTACTGACCCTTTGACAGCGGGGGAACTATGGTCACTTGTGCAAAATAGCTCTCGAGACATCATCACAGTAGCTGAAACGTCCCTGGTTAAAGTTCCTGTGTCCATCTCACTGACAGCGAAGGCATGGCACATTAAATGTCCACATGGGTGGACTTGTGAGGGCCCAATCCTGAACCAAGGTCACTCTTTGCCATGCCAGGGACAAATTTAAAGATGTGTGGGCAGCTCACTGAGCTGGAGCATGAAAAGGGGAAGATTTACAAGGGTTAACTTTGCATTCAGGGCAAGGCAAATTTAGGTGCTCTGAAGCAATACACAGAACAGTTCTTGTCCCTGTCTTGTACCTGTTATTCTGCACCCTCACACACCACACTGGCTTTACAGAGAGCCTAGGAGCTATGTCCTTCCCTTCCCACCACACACCCCAGGATACTTCATTGCTCCCAAGTGATAGCTTTCTTCTGTGGCCTAACGACTGCTATCTTCAGCTGGTACAGGTCTGTTCAATACCCTCTGTACATGTTTAGATTTCACAGTTTTCTTTTTGGTCAAGCTAGCTTAAAATTCCCCTTCTAGCTATAGTTCATATAATTTGTATGTAACTGATCACCTTAAGTATGTAGCTGTGCTGCACTAATATTTCTGCATTTGTTAAGCCCTTTGCTTTGCCTAGGGATCCCCACAGTAATCCCTGAGTTTGCAGCAGGGTAAGGACAAATTCCAGCCATGACAGAATGGCTTCATGCAAGAACCTGCCTGTCTCTCCCATCTGTGAGGAGCTTCTTTGGTAACCCTGTTAAATCTCAACATAGTTGCTACTCTTCTCGAAAACACTAACCTTTGCAGGTTCACACTCTTTGCACATTCTCCTAGGCTGCCATTAGCTAGAATTCTGTTGCTTCAGTTGAGAACAGGTTGACACCCATGAATTCCACCAAAGCACACTTTGTGGAAGGATTAGAGAAGGAGGATGCCTTGTAAATGTTAGATTATTGTAAGTCTGAGGCTCTGCTTCCCTTGGGTAAGTGTTGCTGTGTGGGTAAGAGTATAAGCCACAATGTTTGTGCCTATAAACTTTCTGGAGAACACAGCTTCACATGTGCCAGACTCAGCACATTAACACATGTATCTGCACAGATGTTCTTGTGTGAGACAGAAATGTTTTAATATATTATAGTGGTTTTACCTCACTGTTGTGTATTGTTACTTGAGGTTACTTTGCTTTTTAAAATATTCTTGCTAAATGCCCTTTTTCTACTTCTTCATTATTTAATGCCCATATTAAAAAAATCTGATGGAAGCAGAAGAGACAAAGGCATTGAGGATGAGAAGCTCTATTCTTGCTGTCATTTGTCAGCAAACTTTTCCCCCAAGTTTGAAAATCTTCCCATCTTACTTCTCAAAACAGCAAAGCATCAGTAAAGTCTGTTACTGGCAAGCATGCAGCAGTTTCCTTAGCTTCTCCATCATGCAGACAGTAAAATATGCCCTTTGTATAGAGGAGACATGGGTAACACATAGATGTGGAACTTAAGAAATAAATTTAGCATGGCTTTTCTTAATAATGCCCTTTCTCTTGCCTTTAAAACTTTGTTTTTCTGGTAATTCAGATGATGAACATCAAGCAGCCAGGTAGTTAATAGTCCTTTGAAAAAACAACTTGAATCCAGTACAAGATGTACCAGCAAGTTGCACAACAAAGACAATAAATATGAATTAGATCAGCCCCTTGGCTTGGTTACAGATGGTTTCCTGCTGAAACACAAAATCAGAAAGATACATGAAAAGCACCTAGCTTCGAGGGTGCAAGTAGATTTCAGGGGAGTTACTTGAATCTGTCTTTAACCTGTCCATCTTTACCAATGCACTAGAGCAGGGGTGACAAACACATTTTCACTGGGGGCCACATCAGCCTTGCTGTTGCCTTCAAAGGAATGAATGTAATTTTAGGACTGTATAAATGTAGGAGTAGATACATTTATGCAGTCCTGAAATTACATTCGGCCCTTTGAAGGCAATGGGGAGGTTGATGTGGCCCCCAGTGAAAATGAGTTTGACACCCCTGCATTGGAAGATTCCCATAAGTACGTAATGGGACATTACTGGGGGTCTGCACCATGGAGCAAGAGACTTTTTGCACCTAGAGAGGACATACTTGGGTGGTTGTATTCTTCACTTGTTTGCATTCCCTGTGGTTTGATCTCATTGCAGCCCCCAGAAAACCACACTGATGGGTTTTGCAGTGCAGTGAGCACCCATCCCTGCTCTTTGCTACAAAAGCTGAGACGTGTGTGCCAGCAGGCGTGGGCACCGGCACCTCCCCATGGGGACCTGAGTGGTGGGAGGAACTGTCAGTCGCCCGCCATGAGAAGGGTGGAGCTCCTCACAGCGCTTGTCCTATGGGAGATAGCTTATCTGGGGACGCCTGAGTTTCTGGAATAATATATATTTGATCAAAAGCCAAAATTAGAGTAGGGAAGAAATTGGCTGCCAAGGGCTGATTGGCACTTGGAGTCAAAGAAGGGGCAGCATGGACCCCGCAGGGAGGATCTCCTTATCCGTCGGCACCAGTCTGCTCTACCTGCAGGTGTGCCCCAGCGGTTCCTGCTACTACTCTTCTTTCTGTTATTTTCGTTTCACTTTAAAAAGCCAGCTGAGAGACTCTCATTAAGAAGCCTTCATTTTTGTCTGTTGCCCTCTCTTCACCATGTTGCAGCCTGTGGTAAAGCCTTGGGCTCTTTTGAGAAAAACGATGAGGTGTCAGCACCACGTTGCTGCGCTGTCTTGCCAGCCTCAGGTGTTCACCTCCCACCATGTGAGTCATCTCTGTCCTGTCACACAGTGAGTGCTGGGTCCTGTTTAACAGAAGCCCCACCTAACAGCTTGTGCAACATGGGCTGCATACATCCCCTTTTATTTATTGATGGTTTATTGAATTGCATTGTAGGTTCTGACTTTTTAGGCAATTCTTATCTGCCTCTAATTTTCAGCATTTTACACATGCAGACACCACAAATGCTTGATTAACTGGGCAATGTAGTGCTATGTGTAGAAAGGAGAGGGCAAAACAGTCATTATTACGAGTACTTGAATGGATCCACTTTCTCTATAGCTAACTAACTGGTTAGTTTGAATCAGTCCCACCTATGTTGTGTTGTGTCTTCTGAATTTTACTGAATAAAGGTTGAGCCCATTGCATAACTAATTATGGTTGCTCTGCCCAGACTTTTTGTTGGTCTTTCTTACATCTACATGATTCTTCCTATAACTTCAGAAGCTCATAAAGGAAAGATACTATTAATGGAAGAATAATTGAGGTTCAAGAATTGAATTTTGTTGTTGTCAAGCCTAGTGAGTGAATACTGACTCCTTAAATATTCTGTCAACAAACAACTTGCTCGTGTGACTTATATTTCAGAGAATGACATCCTTCATCCTCAGTGCTCTTGTGTGGTAATAGAGCTGATGCCACAATAGATGACCATGACGTAAAAAGAAAAGGGGGAAGGTTTGGATTTCAGGTCATAGCCAAGTGCTAGAATTCGGTGCACTGTAACGAAATAGAATAGCTTTTATGTTTTATATCAGAAATAACAGGTGGTATTGCTGGCAATATTCTGTTTTCTAGTTTTTGCACTTATGTAAACAGTAAGAGATCCTGGCTGGTTTTGTTGACACATATTGAGGTATTTTTTTTTTTTTTTTGCCTGATAGGCTCTTTTCATCTTATTCCGCTTTTTTGGCAACATTTTATATATGTTAGAAAGGGTAGTGCTGAAGGTTTTCTCCTCCTCACTGTAACAGTGCTAAGCCACTGCGCAAATCAGCCAGGTATTGTTGCAGATTCATCTGTCTGCTGCTTGAATAGTTATGGTGCCTTCATGAAAATCTCTTGTTGGAGTTAAAAGCTACCACTTAAACAACAACTAAGATCAACAAAATACTTCTGACTTGTCTTGGAATAACAAACGAGCCATTCAAACAAAAAAATACATACATTTAAATTACTTGAAGCAACTCAAAGAGAGGTGTCTTTGCTGTTGGCTACAAAGTACAAGCAAGACATCACACACACCAAAAATCAGATTATCGTGGTTATTTCCAAAGAAAGGTTAAAGGCTAACTTCTTAAAGGCAGGTGTATGACACAAGATGTGGCTAAGTACCTACTGGGATAAAAGTACTAAAGATGCTCAAATCCCATTAAAAATCAAAGGGAGGTGAGGAAGTCCATTGTTAAAATGCCCCCAGAAGCTACAGTGTGATTTATCTTTCTCTGTTACTCTCTAAATTCTTTTGATAGCCAGGTCTTATGTTTTTTCCTTCTTCCAAAATCCCACTGGAGAAGAATATGACTTTGGAGGTGATTGCCTCCTTCCAAATGGGATTTTGGCCCATGTACTTAAACCTGCACCAGTGCCAAAATCTCACAAAACTGAAAAGATTTTACATCTGGAAGGGAGTCCCATAGCTATAAGAGAAGGTAAATTGGCAATGGACTGAAAAGAAAGTACTAGTTCTTCATATGCAGTCTTTTCTAGCTGCCTATTACTCTGTCCTTTAACAGCCACCGTCCACGTCCTGTTTCCCAGGAGCTCTGTTTGGTTTCTCCTTTCTCCCCACTACCAACCCTTTCACTGGTTGCAAAATGCCTCCCTTGCCTCTCCACATTGCTTAACTCTTGCCAGGGAAATGTGACTCTGTCTCCTCACCCTCCGTCCTCCCTTCCTGATTGTCGCAGCCTGAGTCTCGTGCTAAGCCAGCTACACCGCCCTTCAGTGATACATCACATCATCAACCTTATCCTTTTCACATGTCATTTTTTTTTCCAAAGACTTGCATAGCCTTTAACCATAGGATACAGAACAGTCATTGTAACATAAATTTAAAATGCTCTTCAGAAAATCCTCAGTGAAACTCCCGGTAAACATCAGAGAGCACAAGAAGCCCACACATTGCCCTACTTTGGGATATATTTTCCACACCAGGGGTATGTAAAAAGGGAGAGGGGCAGAGCTGTCAGTTCAGTGACACCGGTGCACCCCACACTCCTTGCACAAAAAAAAAAGGGTTTGGATTAAACTCCCCTGAATTGCACTAATGTGTACAAAGAGTAAAATACAGAGCCTTTTAAGGTCATCTCCAACCAAACTGAAGTAAACTAATTAATGAGTAATAACTTAATGGTGTTAGAACAGAAATTATTACCATGAATTATTTTAGAGCTAATTAATGTCTGCATGTATGTGCACATAAAGATGGATGTGCACAGAAATCATTTCTAAAAAGACTATATCAAGTATCTGTTTAAGAAAGCTGTACAAATACTGAGCGTGTTCTTGACCAGTACATCTGAAAAGCCTGATTCTGAGGTATTTGTCTCATCATTAGTGCCCCAAGGGTGATTAGCAAGGGAGGGACAAGAGCCTCTCTCAAAATTAAAAATACTGTTATTTTTTTTTTGTTTTTCAGTCTTAGTCTCCGGGGCAGAGTAGGGAGTATAGCCTGCTTTCTCATTTCTCATTCAAATTTAATAAAAAACCTTAGTATTTGTACTGGACTGATTTCTCTCTCCTGTTTTGTCTCCTTCATCATGGAGCTTTTTTCACTGGTTTTCATTTGGAAAACAGGTTTGCAAAAAGCGCTAAGTTTGAACATGAGATTTTGTTTGTTAATTAGACCCATCAAATCTCCATGAGGACCCAGGGTGAGGTGGGCAGCCTCACTGTCCATCAGCTCTCACTGGCAAAGAGAGCTCAGCACCTGAGCCGAGTCCCTGCCATGGGCTGCGCTGCCAAATGGATGCGCTTGTGAGGGCATCCTTGGTGCTCAACTGCATCTGCGTGGGGACAGTCATTGAGCAACACAGCTACAACAGGAGAGCTTTAGTGACGACTGACTAGATCGATATCCCTATCATTGCTTATGTAGAGTAATTAACTCCATCACTACTTGTATCAGTGTGCCCCATGGTATGTTAATTTGCACTTGGCTACCTGTCACATGCAGGGTATAGTGGGTTTGTGCAGCTTCTTTTGTGTAGATATGTTGTGAGGACAAGCCTTAGAAATACAAACAAAAAATATGCCAATATGCACAATAACGTGTGTGTAAAATTGAACTCCCTCTTCTTCCATTGCATAAGACTAGCAGGCCCAAGAAGAAAACAACACAATTTCATTTTTTACAACTGCAGTGACTGGAAACAAGGGTGTATGAAGAAGAGATCTCTGGTACACAAAGAGAGCACGTTGGCAAAAAAAATAATGCTGAGAGGAAGCTTGCACTTGTAGGGGCCCACAGTTTCCCTGGGTTAGGTGCTCTGCTTCCCCTGACCCTTTCAAGACATTTTGGCAAAAGTTCCTCTTGACTCTAGCAGGAGTTAACCTGCAAGCAAGGGGAATACCCAAGAGAGGTTATGCCTTTAGAAAACATGACAAAACTTGTTGGATGCTTTGGAAGAAAAGGGCATTTTTGCAAATGCAAATTGTTCTGGGCAGGTCAGGATTCCCCTGCCAGCTGTTCTGCTGCTGTTCCTGCTTCATCCTAAACTGCTTGTGTTGCTTCTGTGATAACAGTTCTGTCTTTCTCCTACTACTTCTCTTATAGAAATAATGCCACCTTCTTTTACATTTACTGCTAGCAGTACCACAAACCAGCATCCTGTTTGCCTTCTTTATTGCAGCTGCATATGGGGCAGACGGCTTTAGGGACTTTCATGCAATAATTCCCAAATCTTTTTCCCGTAAGTATACTGCAAACTCAGCTCACTACAGAGCATTTCCATCTAGTTCCTAATTTCATAATTTTTGTTTGTGTCATTTCGCTTCTCAGCAATGTATATTTGTCTGCATATGCTACCATAGGGATAAGTAGTCTGATCTTTTTGCTTTGCTCATTTGTATTTTGTTTTACTTAACATAAAGCCTACTTCAAAATTTAAAAAAAAAGAAAATTAAATAAAGCCTTCTCCAAATCCCTGACAGGCAATTGTTTTGTATAAATGTTTACATTAAAATTATTATTATTATAATTAAGAGAAAAAAAACAGTGTGTGAATTATGGAAAATCTGTCATATACTTAAGCCAAATAGTTCTGTTGCTTCCATTTGCCTTGGTAAAAACAGCAGAGTGGGGTTGTATTCCACTAAATTTGCAGAATGATGTAGATTACTTCTGTTCAGCCAGTCATACCACCTTTGTATATCACTGTTTACTCATTGACCATTATTCTTTCCATATCTCTAAATTATTCCCCTTTTTAGGGCATGCATTTTAAAGAAAAGAATGGTATTTATGATGTGCACTCATTCTGTCTTGCATATGATTTCTATTAAAAATGTGATATTTGAAAAATCATTAAAATGCCTAGATTGGTAGACTTTATAAGAAATGTCCAGTCAAGAAGTGTTCAGAACTGTGGCCACTTTTACACTCAACATGTTTCCCAATAAGATTTTGAGTCAGATATTCTTCCTAGTCACATCCATGAGTCCTCCTTGGACACCTGGGAGGTTGCAGGGTGTAGCAGAGCAGAGTTTGTCAAACTTTTCGATTTCAAATGAATGTAAAGTTATTTAATCTCTTGAGGTAATTATTGCTGATAGATTAATTATGTCATGGTTACACCACCACTTATGAATAAGGCTACCATGAAACTGCTGTTCCACAAAAGGAAAAGACCTGGTCTTTATTGGATGAAACAAACCCCTTGTGTACTCAGCTAGCCACTAAAGAAAAATGCTTTCTTTTTGGGGGTGGAATGAAGCCTAATGAAGAACAGGGTTTTTTTAACCAAAATAATCAGATTAGAAAAGAGATAAATAACTGTAAAGATGGTTTATTCTACACAAAATGTTATACAGTCCTGTGGAGAGAAGAGGAATGAATACTGGTACTAACTGATCTGAATCTTGGCCCTTTTCCGCAACATTTAGGTTTGCTATGTTCATATCAGATCAAATTTACCAACCTACATTTTATCACATGTATTGAGGCTATGCTAAATTTATACCTGAATTCTTCTTCTAGCTGCACGCGATTGTCACCTCTGGGGTTACAACACAATGGACTTATCCAATCAAATCAAAATGGTTCTCCCACCCACCTTCGTTTATTTGACTGTTTTTTAATAGTAGCTCATGGCTGCAGACATCCTCTCCTCTTACTCAGTGATCCTAATCCTGCTGTCCTAAAAACACAATTATAACTCATAATTTCCTGTAATGATAGTTCTTGCTCTTAAATTCTTCTGTTCTTCCCCACTATGATTTCTTTATCAATATGTGTACTCTTTGCTTTCCCATTGTCCTTGCTTACCCTTAATAACTGCAAACCACGTATTTGGATTCACTACAACCCTCAGGATCTTCCTGCCAATTGGAGAATGTTGTCTTTTCAGTTCATTTTCATCCATTGTCTTTGATGAGTTAGTTTCACAATTGCTTTGGACAAAACCATGTGAAGTCGATTCATTTTAAGTTTCATTGCAATTAGACTGAACTGTCAAAATGAACATTACAAATGCGAAAATCTCAAAGTGACCTAGAAACAGACTTGTAATGTTGTTTGGGTTCCCAGCTCCCTGGATGCCTTGCATTTGTGTTACTGTTCATTGCTCGACGTGTTACAAACGCATTGCATTGCCCATAGAAATGTAGTCATGTTTGTAGCTTTTGTTATTTAGGAATATTGTACATGCTGTTTAGAATTTATCTCCTTTGATGTGATTGTTTCTTTGCCACCGTATTTATTCTCTAACAAAACTGAGTGGCATCCTGTATTGTTTTTTTCAGCTGGTAATATTAAAATAGAGACTCAGAGTGATGAAGAGAATGGGCGTGCCTGTGAAATGAATGGGGAAGAATGTGCGGAGGATTTACGAATGCTTGATACCTCGGGAGAAAAAATGAATGGCTCACACAATGGCCCAGGCAGCAAGGCTATGTCAGGAGTTGGAGGCATTCGACTTCCTAACGGAAAGCTAAAATGTGATATCTGTGGGATAATTTGCATCGGTCCCAATGTGCTCATGGTTCACAAACGAAGCCACACTGGTAAGGCCTGACATAGTTTTTCCTTTAGTTGGCAACAATTGGCCACATATTAGGAACTGAGATTTATTTTCTGTATCGTGCACATGTTCCCTCTTGTAAGATAATGCAGCATCAGTGGGCATTTGGAACTCTGTTATTTTGTTATGACATTTCAGACAGCACAGGAACTGAAATTTCTTCTGAATGGAAGTCCATCTATTGTGCTAGAAATTGTGCGTTTTGGTTTAAAGCTACATGATTTATTTTTTTTTTTAAGTAAAAAAATCTTGTTTAATTTCTAAGAAATCTCTAAGAATTCCTAAAGAAAAACCCATATGTGACTTACCCTGAAATCAACCCAATTCTAATTTTTTCAACAATGCAACAAAGCTTCTTACGGATCAATGATTATGAAAGTGATTGGTAAAATAAATGTTAATGGAATTGTACCGGCAGCCTTAGTAAAAAAAAAGGGGTTAATTTTATGTCAAATGTTTCATGAAGTAAAAACAAGTACTGTCACTGGTCAAATCTGGACCAGTGGGTTTCTACTGGGGCACTAAAAGGGTCATGTAAAGATGTGCTCCATAGGGATAGCTTTTCATTATACAGTGCTGTGAATCTTCTTGCCTCAATTTTCTAATTCTAAATAGTCTCAGAGAGTGCAAAAAATGAAGAGGCTGAAACAAATGAAGAAGTAAAGACCAGGGTGAGTCATATCTTACCTGCTATAAGCTGTCTAAAAATTAGGCTTCCAATCTAAACTCTGTGGTCATCCATAGTCAAAGGACAAGAACTGAGCTGTATTGTTGTGCTACACAAGTTACTTTGAAAATAACAAAGTGTTGGGCATTTTTGCATAAATATTCAAATGAGAGATAATTTTAAAATATTTTTAAGGTAAGAACAACCTGTCTGATGGTTAAATTCCACTGAAATAGTCATGCTTGTGAACACATAGACACTGTCTTCACCTGCCTCCCCCCAGTCACGCCTAAATGATTTCCCCAGAATTACTAAGGAGTGAGATTAGCAAATCATTTTGAGAGTTTAATGGAGAGGATCCATGAAACACCCTGGGTGTCATCCACCACTCTCAGTGCTAATGTCTGTCATTGTAACTGTGGCTGTTCAAGCCCTGGAAGGGTGCGATCTGTCAGTGTACCGTGGATTAGCCATGTCCAGAAACAGTGCTGGGGATGTTAGCAATGCTGTTACATTGTCTATTCAATTCAATATGATCAATCCCTCTATCAGGGAGCAGTTAGTTATCTTTATTGGAAAAGTCACAACTTGTTCTCAGAATAGAGGCTGCAGCCTACATCCTAGGTATAATAAAGTGCTTGTTGGTTGATGTTTTTCCTTTCTTTTTTTTAATTTAATGTTAATGTGATCCTTTAAAAGTTGATAAAATGAGTTGGACATGAGGCCTTTTAAACAGACCCATGGGATCAGAGAGGATGCTGGAGTAGCTAAAATAAAATATTGCATCTTAAAATGCATTTAGATCTAGAAGTCTTCATACTTGCTTAAGGAGGCTGTCATTTCAACAGATGTATGCTGTTTCTGCTTCAGAGGAGCAGTTTTGGGTCCCTGAGGGTCAGAGGCAGGGTTTGCACCAGGGCTGAGTGGTCTGTGTGCCTGATTTTAGGGAGGCGGTGGGCAGAGCTGCCTTTGTTTCTAATGCACTGACTGGTACCCAGCGGGCTGAGTCTCTGGAGGATGAGCTGGGCCGCCTGTTCCCTGTGTCGCTGGTTTGCCTGGCACAAACCTCCAGCTGCCCAAGTACCCTACCTGGCAGAGGGGCTCGTGTGCCTGCCAAGGGTGTCTGGGGCACTATCACACAAGGGCTGCCTATCCAATACTTCTCCACCCTTTGCAGAGCCCTCCCCTTGCCAACTGGACCTTTTTTTTAAAATCAGGCAATGTAGTTAAAACCAACAGTGGAAGCACCCCACAAGCTGCACTTCACTCAGCAGGACCTTCTTCTTTCACACTTCATAAAACTAAAGAGTGTAAAGCTGCACCCCTGACTCCTTCCATGGGAAGACGCTTTCCCTCCTGCCTTGTCCTCAGCTCCTCTCCTGAGCAGCCTCTTCAGGTGAGCTCAGGTGGTTTTTCAGGGGCTGGCAAGGGAGCAGAGGCTCGGAGCTGGTAGTTTAAATTAAAGGGACATCATGGGGAAATTGTGGTGACTGCTTTTCCTTTCAGCTGTGCTGTGAAAATTAAAGTAGAAATGGGATATACTATTGCAGACATTTAACTGACTACACCAAAGCCCATTTCAATACATGCCTGGTGAAGGAATAAGACTTGCAAATGAATTACTTTGCTGCTAATTCATGTAAAACCTGCATGTGCGCTGAGGTTTCCTTAAATATTTGATAAGTGAACAAAACTCTAGCACACTAAAGTGCCAAATTAAAATGACTGTCTGACCCGATAAAAAGCATAATTACTTTTAATGAATACACCTGCCAAGTGCAGATATGCAGAGCAGCACCTGATATTTCTGCCCCCTCCTGTCTGCAAGCAGCCATACAGCACTGACTGCTACCTAGTGCCTTACCTGTTGCTCCTGTCTGCGGAGCGAATCCCACTCATAGATGGCTGACTCTCTTCAGTCTCCTTCTCCAAGGCTTTCAGGACACTGATTTTTATCCAGTCTTGCTTGGTGTTGAGGAAAAAGGAGCTCTAGAAAGCAGAACCCCCCCCCACCCTGCTCCCTGGTGCTGAGACCTCAGGGTATAGATTCAGGCTTTGCTTGCTCAGTGTGCACATATGTGTGTGCCTGTGTGCCTATGAATACATGTGCATATATATGTGTGTGTGCACAGGTATATGTATATATATCTCCCCTTTTAACATAAGTCATCAGTTAGTTGACTTTTGTCTTGTTGGTTGAGTCTGACTGTCTCAAATTTATTTAGAAAACTAATGCCTATTGAAGAATGAGCATTAAAAAAAAAAAACAAAAAGAGAGAGAGAGAAGACAGACAACCATTTCGTTGAGTGTCAGGTGATTTTGTCATTATATTGTTCAAGAAATTAGAAAGATTTCAATGAAGATGACAGATATTCTTCACTGAATAAGTAGTCCATGGCCCACGTTCCCACTAAGGCTTGCAAATCACCACAACGGTGGTTGATTCAATTCAGGGTACTGTTGCAGTCTTTGCACCTGGGCCCATGTTCATCCATAGCTACACATCATGCAGTGAAATCAACACCGGAGAGACATGCTATTCAGAACTGGCAAGAAAATAACATACAAAGCTGAGTGTTTAAACAAAAGATGCATTTTTTTTCTTTCCATCCTGTCCCTTCCCCATTTTTGGGAGACAGTGTCACACCTAGTAACCTTCCATCGGTGACCACCTCCATCCTAGCAGGGCTGAGAGCTTTGCTGGGCTCACAAGACAGTTATTCCCCACCCCAGTAGTTTCAGCACGGATGACCAAGGGCCAGGCAAGCTACACACAGTTTCAGGGTCTTTTGGTGCTTGTGTTGTTTCCCTAGAACAGCAACATGAGTGAAGGTTCCGTTATGTTTGATCCCACTGTAGGTTTTGTAGAAATATTTGTCATTCAGCAGTCTTGTTTGAAATGCTCCACCCATCTGTCTTCTCCACCCAGTGCAAAATTTCACCCTGTAATTGCGAGAGCTGTAGGCTGGAGATAAATTTCATTCTTACTTTGCTCTGCATTTCACTCCTGGAGTTCTTTTACAATCCTCATTTCCTCCTCTTCCACTCCTCTGAGTAAAAATAACAGAAATGAATGCTAGAAAAGCTGTTTAGTAAGAATTAACCATTTCTTCTGAATTTGTGCCCCCCATGAGAAACTGACTTCTTCATTACTGTTTCAGTCCATATCTGAAAAATACCTTCCACACTGAGTAACTGCCCCAAAGATTAAGAGGTAAAGCAGACAGACTCTTACTTGTTATTTTTTTCCCCTAACAACTACTGTGCATGGCTTATGAAGTACCTTGCAAAATCCTGTCAGGCTAATGCTGGCTTTTTTGGTGGGCCACCCTAGATGAACCACTTGCAGATATAGGTTAGACAAATACAGCTACTTGATGGATGAAGAAAGTGAGCTCATTTGGCTTGACAGGGACTATGCTGACCTGCTTGAAGCTATTTGACCAATGAAAATATCTTGCCATAAAGTAGATTCATTTTACTGTTTACCGAATGCTAAAGCTGCCAGTCTGATGGTCGAGTTTGCACATTTTTAGGTTGGGACAGTGCTGCTGCCTAATTTTTTTTCAGCTGTTCTGCTACATTACCCAAAAGTCAAAAATTATCTTGCTGCACACATATGGACATATAGGCTGGTCCTAGATGTGCAAAATAATACATGATGCTTAAGTGAGAGAGAAGAAATAAATTGTTTAACCTGTTTTTTTTCATATATATATTTGGACTTCAGCACTGAAATTTTAAGTTCAGTATTATTGTTATATAAAGAAAATGAAAATGAAGAGCAGTTCATCTCTGAGTTGTTGCTAATATTGCAGATGCATTATAACTGCTATAGCAGATTACATTTATGCCTAAGAGAAACAGAATTCAGCAAATGAGTTTCAAAGTCTAGTCTGACTTGTTAGAGGGCTACAGAGAGATGGGCATGCAGGAGCAGCTCCTGGTGATGGAGTACTTTCATGTCTAAATTTTCCTTTACGCCTATCTGATGGGTAACGTAATGGATAACGTATCTGATGGATAACATAATACTGGAAACGTATTTTATTTCCCACTGAGTTATGAAAAGGCCTCATCTATCATAAATCTTTAAAAAATAAACAAAAAACCCAAACTAAGTGAATAAATGAGCATATTGATTTTAAACAGCACTAAAAAGCAAACAGCCATATTGACTTCTGCAAAGGCTAGTTGATTTGCTTCCTTGATAACAGGCACCAGCTTAGACAAATCAAGTCTGTGTCTCTTCAGGTTTTTCCCTGTGTCCCTCCGAACTGTAGCCCAGCAGAGCCCATTTGTGCAGCTCTTCTGTTCATACCTTACCTAGAGAAGGGTTGAGACTTCGGCGTGGAAGTACAGGGCTCCCTCTGCACTGTCTTAACTTACATGATTTTACTCTCTCTCTTTCTGTCTCTTTCCTGATTTGGCTGCTTAGGGACAGACAGGTAATGGAGAAGAAATTGAAAGGGAAAATACAGGGAAAATGTAAATGAAAAGAAGTTATTATAACTGTTATAATGAAGTGCCTTTCATTTAAATATAAGAATGTAACGCTGAAATGAACTTGTGATCCTGAAATGCATTTTTAATGAGTTTCCTTTTTATTTTGCTGCTTCAGTGGCATATTTTAAAGACCCTTTGAAAAAAGCCACATTAAAAACCCCACCAAATGCCACAACATGCAAAATTGGATATTGGTTTATTCCAAAACTGCTGATCAGGAAGAGTGGCTCTTCAACACAAAATGTTGCAGTCACTTTATTTAAATGAGTTTGAATTTGCATTGTGATGTGCCATTCTGATTTAGAAAAAAAAAATTAGATTTTCAGATCAAATTGACCCAGTCAGTGAAGCATTAAGAAACTGGCAGGTTTAGTCTGAAAGCCTCATGTTATATCAAACCTGCAGCCGGTGGAAGTCACAGAGCAGCAGTGAGAAAACAACTTTCTCACTGAAATCTTTCTCTTGTCACTGTGTAAGTTTTTTTTTTGTTCTCACATATTTTCTCCTTCTCCCCATAGGAGAACGCCCTTTCCAGTGCAATCAGTGTGGAGCTTCCTTTACACAGAAGGGCAACCTTCTGCGCCACATAAAGTTGCACTCGGGTGAAAAGCCCTTCAAGTGCCACCTCTGTAACTACGCCTGCCGTCGCAGGGATGCCCTCACAGGACACCTGAGGACTCATTCGGGTAAGTGAAGGCGTGGGACTGTCCAGGGGTCCTCCTCACAGCACCTATTGAGGAGATGGGGACATCGGCAGACACCAAGTCCCACAGGTCTTCTCACCCTGGGGAGAAGAGTCACCCCATGTTGGGGTTAACCATGATGTGAGCCAGCCACAGTGTTTTAGCAGCAAAGAAATTACTAAACTCATCTCATGATCCTTCAGCAGAAGAACTGTTTCTTTTTTCCCTGTACTTCTTGGCTGTTTAAAAGTTTCTGTATAAGGATTTCATTTTACAAGCCTCCTCTAAGTAATCCATTTCGTGGAACTATGAACATGAATTAAAGCTGATGAATTTTTGGATGGCATTTATCTGCATATAGAGATAACACAAGGTCTAAACACACTAGGTTTTAAATAATGAAATCTCAAAATCCTCTAGTTTGGTAAGTCATTCTCGACTGCAGTGTGAATACCACCTACAGCATTTAGCAGCAGTTATTTGTTGTACCTTGTTATTACAAGTACTTTGAAAGAGAAAGAGTGGGAAGGAGGGTAAGAGTGGGGGATAGAAAGATGATAATCTTCCAAAAAAGAGGACTCTGCCACAGCTCTTCATTTTTTTGTCTGAACAGTAACATGGAGATCTGAATAAACACTTTTGAATAGCTGTGCTTTTCCATTACCACAAACCTCTCATTGTTTGGCAGAAGCCATAGTCACAGACCTTCTATGAAGCAAAACCAATTTAGCACCTTTTTAGAGTGCCTTTAAAAGTGAAGTGTTGTCTCATCTAGTTTCCCAAGCTAAGCTGGAAATATAAATTGTTATTTGGATAGGAGATCTCCAAAACACATTGCTGGAACTGACACTGGTAACTTGAGAAAGTTGGCTTTGGAACCAAATTCTAGGTAGCAGGAGATCTCAAAGCGAAAATTTTTGTGTTGCAAAAACTAAGGAAATTCTAGCACAGACATTAAATAATAAGATCCCTAACATTGGCTTCAGATGTCCAAAATAAGTCCTGTTTCTGCTTGGTTCTGGACTGATTCAGGAAAGTACATCTTTAAAAGACTATTTTGCCTCCCTCTCCCTTACTGTTACTGATTTTCATGGCTGCAAAATTTTAAATATAATTTTATATATACACATGAAATTACAGCTAGGCATTTTTGTCAAACTCTGAGGATTCCATAGCTAAAGAGACAATGCACAAACTATATATTTGGATTAGCTCCTGCAGTTGGCAAATTGACGTCAATATATTATAAAACAAGTTGGATGTCTGAGACTGATTTTCACTTGAGAATTTGTAAATAAAATTCAAAAGTTAAGCTGTGTCATCATCTAAAATTGTGGAATCACATGTAAAGTGAGTCTTGTCATACTACGACAGAAAATTTGGGTCCAGAATTCTGTGAAACCATATTATTACTGCGAAATTCCCGGAAATACATACATCTGGATTGGTGTAATACAGGAAGAATTTTGTCATACCATTTCTCTTGAATTTCCAGAAGCAGAAAACATGTGAAATCTAACACTGTCCTAAAAGGGTTGTGCTGGTTCTGGTTACATCAGAACTGACATCCAGCCGTGGGCTTGTGTCTCTACCTACACCACCAGTTCCCCTGCTGGGAGTCTCTGTGGGATCTCGGCACAAAAGCGACTACGCCCAGACCTTTGAAGGTGTCTCAGTTTCTAACTTGCGTAGATGCTGTTTTTGAGGATTTAATGTCACGGTCCTTATCTGATGTGAATCATCTGAAATCAGCTTGCAGCACCCACAGAATTGGCCCGTTGATGTAAAGGCATACAAACAATTTTCCATTAGTTTGTTTTTGGTTTGGGGGTTTTTGTTTGTTTGTTTTTAAATTAACAAAATCTTTATTTGGTTTACCATAGCATGAGTTTATTTTTGGCGTGGGCTTTTTTCCTGTTGTTCTTGTCGTTGTTAATACACTGTTGAGTACCTCATCTGAATCTCTCAATGAACTGTGTTTTCTCCAGTTGGCAAACCCCATAAGTGTGGATATTGTGGTCGCAGCTATAAGCAGCGCAGCTCTTTGGAAGAACATAAGGAACGCTGTCATAACTACCTGCAAACTATGAATATCTCAAGCAGCCTTTATTCAGGTAATAAACGTGTCCATTTGGGGATTTACGTTGTCCCGTCACGTATGCAGAAAAAGGAGTGTAAAAGGAACGCAAAAGGAACAGTAATACCATTTGCGGCATCTTTTGCATTGTGGAGGCACACCTCTCTCCCTGCCCCCCACCCCCATGTGTATGATATTTCATCTGGATTTATTCTATATTTGATAAATATTTGGCTGTTGTCTTATTTTGTTTAGCTCAAACAAAAAGCCAAAATAAAACTCAGGCACATAGCGAAACAGTTGCAAAACCTGGAAGATTTCAGTTCACCATCTCAAGACAGTGTGGCTACATCATCCCTCCACCTTTCCCTTTTGCTTGGAGTCCTATATCACAATACTCTTGTGGATGTATTCTTAATAAAGACTTAATACCAGTGTTTTAGGTAGGGCTGCAGAACCTTCTGCATTGCACATCTCCTGCCCTTCCCAGGCACAGCTTAAGGGGCTTACTTGACCACTGGGACCAACTTCTCTAACAAGGATGAGTCATCTGGTTTTGATCTCCCTCTTCCAAGGAAGAGGACATGAAGCCAGAAGCATTTAATTTAGCCAGTTTGACTGGGACAGACCAGAAAGACTAATAATTTGTTGACAGCATTCTACCCAGCCTCTCCTTTAAAAGAAAAGTGGGAGAGGTGAGCAGCTGTTGTGCTTCTCTGAGAGATGAGACTGGTCTTATGATGAAGGTAAAGTCCATTTCTCAGAGAATATAAAATCTAAAACTATGTCCAGACATAGAGCAAGCAGATATTGGGGTTTGGATTTTTCTTAACAAAGATCCTAAATATCTGTATGGGATTGATCACAGTAAATAGCCATACAAAATCCCCTTTCATGTGGAGTTTTAGATAGAGAATATAAGATTCTCTTCTGTGGTGGAGTTTAAACCCGTCCAGTAAGTTACATTTATTGTGTACCTTTTTGATCCTGTCAGTATATATTATTTGGTTTGTCAAATGACAAAAATGGAAGGTTCTCTCTGATATATTTGCAGTGATGCCTCATTCAATATTTTGTATCTGGACAGAACCTGAATCTGTTTTTACATGCTATTAAATAATGTAAAGTATATGCACATAATGATAGCAGCTGAGGAGCTTCTGGCAGACAACATGTTAGAGTAGCGCCCCTTCTAATTTTATTGAGGAGCTGGAGAATGTATAAATAGAAAAGCTCAATGTAATATACAGTAGGCAGCAATACTTATTCCTCAAAGAGGTGACAGGATGTAGAAGCAAATATTCTGTCTTGGAATTTGAATTTTCAGTGTCTGGCACATGGACTTGAATGCCTGCAAGCAGAACATGAAAATCTATGTGAATGAGTACCCGAACTACTACTGAAGTCTTAGTAAGCAAAAATGTCCAGATGAAACCAGTGTAAGGAATCATAAACTTTGATAAGAAACAATACAATTATAGAGATGGACATGTGTTTATAGCAAATCATGACAGGAGAGTTTACACCAGCTTGGGACTGAGTATCTAATATCTCAGTGGGATGAAAACTTGGGGAATTCATGCATGCTTGGATGAATAACTTCTTCCGTGCATATACAGAAAGTATCATATAAATCTGTATTTGATATAATACGAGTACTTTTGCAAACGAGAAAAAAAAATGAAAGGAGTAACTTCTGGGTTTAGACCTTGTATCCTGGGAAAAAAATCACTCTTAAAGTAAAAAAAAAAAAAATTAAAATAGTACTCTGTTAATAAATAAATACCTTACATTTCTAAAAATAAAGCTTTCCTGCATTTTCCTAGTATTTCACATTCTAAAAAATCTCTTCTACTTCATTGCAAACATACCATTTTGCCATGTTTACATTATTTATTTCCCTTTCAAACTCAAAGATAAAAACATATAATGAAACAGCTGAGAATGAGTGGGTGTCCTCAGATTTTTTAATGCATTCTACATTATACCTAGAAAAGCAAGTAGTTACGCTATCACTGTTCTTGTAATATTTCAAGATGTGATATAGAGCTATTAGTGTCATAATTCAGGCCCTTTATTTTTCCCCAAACTCAAAAAATATGGTACAAAAATCTGCTAGGGCATCTAATGTGACATTCTGCTACATTGGGATTGTGTTTTACAGCACTTTAAAATACTTTGTGCTTAAAACAGAAAAAATGTCAATTGAAATGGCTAAAATGGTAAAAGTGATCCATCAGCTTGTCATTCTAACAAATATAATTGAGAAAGTACTTAAGTAAGGGAAAGATCCAGCAAAGAGAAGTAAGAAGGGGGACAAGAGATTGTATTTATATTTTGTTTGCTCTCTTTAAGAGAATGAGATTCAGCATGAAATTAGGAACCTGCTAAATTTTAAGGCAAAGTTCTTATTTTAGAGCACTAGAATCTCACTGTCCATGTGAAGTTCTTCTCCCAGAGATATTAATTGGAGTTTTGCATTCAAGTTGGGTGGAAGTGTGCTGAAGTATTACCAGGCCTGTATAAAATAGAACCAGAAATAGTTGGTCAACTTTAAAAATATATCACTTGTGGATTTACATTGAAAATATACTTTTTTTTTTTGGTTCACAGACACAAAATTACAGAAAATTAGTGAATTGTGTTGTTGGCACATTTCAGGGAGTGTCAGTTGAAAAGGCTGGAAATTAGTATGTAATTAAATTTGGCCAGATCTGTGTTTTTTTTTTTTTTTCTGTGTGTGTGGTATTGTTGTTGTTGGGGTTTACTTGGTTGGTTTGGTTTTGTTTTGCTTGTGTTTTTTTGCTGGTGTTTTTTTTGTTTGTTTAGTGGGTTGGGTTTTTTTCAGTGGCAGTTTTAAAAGTTGCGATATTAAAAGTCTGAAAGTTGAATACATAACTTACCCTCTCTTGAATCAATTAGAAATTGGATGTTGTTATATCCTAAACAGATACTTTGTGATCATTTCAACTTTTAATCAAAAATTCAATTTTTTGTTTCCTTGTTGAATGGGCTGCTTTAAAACATTCTCTGTAAGTCTCTTCCTGAAGTGTCATCTGGAAGCCTTGGCCAGCACAAGATGCTTGCTCGTGTGTGCTTGTTTGATGATGGCTAGATACCATCAATGCCCTTTACTATCCTGCATCCTCATGAACAAATTCTTTGCATTGGTCACAGGCTATGTGTCTTATGGGGCTGGGACATAATTCCATGAGACTCCCTGTCACTGTTACCACCACTGTCACCATCACTGCTGCAGCAGGGACCTAAGAACCAGTTGTCTACTCTTCTGCTTCGTACTGTGGGGTGTTGCTCTCTCGGACATTTCACCTGCTCTTTCCAGTTATCCACCAAATCCTGATTTCACATCTTTCAGGAACAATGAGACTTTCACAAACATCCTTTTGTGGCATTAGCATATTGCCAAAATAACATTGCATACAAATGGTGTGTTCTCAAGAATTGAGAAACACCCAGGTACCAGAGTAATGGGTTCTGTGAACCAGTAAATCCAGTGATTAAAGAAATTCTCAGCAGGTACAGAAGGTAAAAAGGAGCAGAGTGGTGCACCTGTTTGATATAGCTTGCAGAATCAAAGTCTAAAAAATATCTTTTTGTTTTTCTCTTTAATAGCAACTCACAAGTTCAGGAAAAATATCCATATCCTGATAGGAGGTAAAAGTAAAATTAACCCTTTTCTCTTTTGCCTCTGATGCCCCTTGGAAAACAAAACAAAACAAAACAAAACAAAAAACAGTTGTGCTGTATATCACCTTTCCTTTAGATGTTGGAATTCAGAAATACCTTTCCCTACATTTTTCATAGTCATTGTTTTGACAGTGCATTTTCATACACCTCTTCTGTTTCTGCAGGAAAGTACTGAAGTGAAATATAGTGGAAGTGCAATAGTCTCCCTTTCCTAGACCCTCACAGCTAAGCTCCTTTCTAATTCTGCAGTGTCTCAGCAGCAGCTGAGGTTGAGAAACATGTTTGAGCACTGGAAATCAGTGCTCCACTATAGACATGACTTTACCAACTTAGGTTAAATTGACATTTAAAGTCTAATATTGCATCAAGGAAGTGTAGCAATGTTGAAAAGGGGAAAAGGGCTGGTGTAGCTGGTAAATACATCTTCCACTGCTGGAGTGGATAAGTTTGTCCATTTTTCCTGCTAAAGAAGCAGTGATCATACAGGCAGTTCCGCTGGGAGAGGTGCAGAGGGATGGGTGGGGGTGACAGTGGGAGGGTGAAAAGATAAACTGCTTCATGTCCAGTATAAGGTTAGGATGTAATTTATTCACAGAAATGAGAGTGGTTGTAGAAAGGTGGAGTGATTACACTACATACAGGCAGATGCCTTGCAGTTGCAATCTCAGTTTTGTACCCTAAATGAGGGAAACATGAACATGTGCATAGATTAATCAGCATGAGGGACATTGTTACCAAGAGTCAGAATCATCCTGTGTCTGCAGTGGTGAGCTCCTCCTTCCAGCTAGTTGGGAGCTAAAAAAGACATTAGCTGTGAAACAACAACCTGAAGACAATAGTTCCATTAAAATGGAACAAACATGCCTAACCATTCTGATGTCATTTGATTTCAGCCATAAAAGAGGAAACTAACCAGAGTGAAATGGCTGAAGACCTGTGCAAGATAGGGTCAGAAAGATCCCTCGTGCTGGATAGACTAGCAAGTAACGTCGCCAAACGTAAGAGCTCTATGCCTCAGAAATTTGTTGGTAAGAGTTAAACGTTTGCTGTCTCCTAAAAAATAAATGAAAACAAACCCCAAAATCCATCTCACAGGGTTTTTACTTTTGCTTTATGATTTTACTTGTTTTTCTAAATTAGCAATGTCTCTATAGAAGCAGATAGAGCTATGTGCTAGCAGGAAAAAACAAACAAACAAACAAACAAAAACCCATCAAACTTCTCCAGCATAAATTTCTGTATGATTAATTTTCCACATCTAGAGACTAATTTTAAGTTTTTTCCTGTCTTTTCTAATTCTTATGAACCAGATCATTACAAGATCTGGGCAGGCTCTTGAAGTTGCCTTGAGAACCTGAAGATAGAAATAGAAGTTTCCTATTGGGAAAGCATTTGACCACACTTTCAGGGTTATTTTATTAACTTCTTGGATGACATCCAGATCTGGGTATATTGGTGTTTGTGAAAGCATTTGTGAAGACTTGAGCATAGGCTAGATAATATTCTTCATGCCTTCATAGATTCTGTATACATTTACAGCCCAAAATGATAATAGAAATAAATAAACCTAGGTCTGGGTCTGAGAACAATACGTAAAATAAAAGATCTTTGAATAGATTCTATATATGATACAAAACCTTCATGCCCATTTGCACCTAGTATTTTTTATCTTAACAATGAAAATATGGAGGCTAGATGCATAAAAATGGAGGCTATACCTACAATTGCTTTCTTTGTTAAGCCTATATGAAGTAGTGGTTACATCAGTTTCGTAACAGTGACAGCCACAGACAATGTTTTGTCAGATATGTAGAGTTGGTCTTCAATTAATAAAAATATGGGAGATCAGACGACAGAATATTCTCATAGGTAGTTAGGGTCTTTTATAATTCTCTGCACATTCCTGTATAAAATTATTCCAAAGGAGACAATCAGAGAACACCAAAGTCTTTGGAAAAAAAAAAAACACCATACATTAGAAGGTCTTCAGCCAAAAGTCAAGGCAAAAAAGGCCAGTTTATGGGACAGAAATGCCAAATATACCTTCTTTAATGAAGACAGAAGGGTGAAAGGAAAGCTAGTATTTTTAAGACAAGGAAAAGGGAATCTCAGCTATGTCAGGAGGTGCAACAAGGTTTGAAACGGAAGTCCGAGATTGTCTTCAAGTCCAAAGGCAACAATTTCAGGAGGTATTCAAGGATAAGAAATGCTTATGCTTTCAAAGGATGAAACTTGTAGTAGAGATAATTACCAAAAATATATCAACTATATGAGGCAAACCTGATTTATTTAGACACTCTAGTAACTGATTACATTAGGCAAAATACTAATTCTATGAAAGCTTCAGGAAGACCAGAATTGTTAAAATGTAAAATGTACTAGGAAGTATCCTACATGTGATGTATCTGTGGGTGTGGACTAGATTTTTCATTCTCATTTTCTCTCTTTCTCCCTGAGAAACAATACAGGCAGACAGTTTAAATAGGACTTTTAGGAGGGCAGTGTTTCCTGTCAATTTTTCAGGGTGCGGTGTCCTGTCAATTATTCAGGGTGCGGTGTAGGAAGACAACCTACTGACAGCAGATATTTATGGAAATTTACTAATCTTCAAAAGGACGAAATTTTCTGACAAGAAATGCCCCCAAATCCTTTCCTTTCCAACCCCCACCTGCTGCTTCATGTAATAGGTACATTCCTGATTAACACAAGGTTGGACCAGCTGGTCAGGAGAGCTTATTGCTCTGGTAGATTGCCGTGTCATCCCAATCCCTCTGCTGAATTCCAGGGAGAAGGAGCAAATGGCATTCTTTACGTAAAGGAATGACTGCTTCTTCACTCATTTTTCTCAAGGTTAAATTCATTACCTTTCAAAAATGAGATTGTTCACCAAATAAAGCCAGTTATCTGTAAAAATCTCTCTGTATTTCAAACTAGAATAGCTGGCAAACTAGACTAGAGAGCAAAACTGGGCCATCCAAACTAGAGAGTGAGGACTGCAGGTGAGGTTGAAACATTTATCATGTTAAAACTATAGAAAAAAAAGAAGAAAAGGAGGGAGAGGAAGAGGGAGAGGGAGAGGAGGAAAAGGAAAAGGAAAAGGAAAAGGAAAAGGAAAAGGAAAAGGAAAAGGAAAAGGAAAAGGAAAAGGAAAAGGAAAAATATATGCACTGAGTGTATTTTTATTATTTAGGTATCTGCTGCAGAATCCTGAGCAGTTCAAACCTTGAAGTGCATCAAACCATTGGCAGTTTAATTTACTTATGCTCTAATAACCACAGAAATGAGCTATTATTTTTAATGAGTGCAAGTATTATCTGCATTGCCCAGATATAGAAATGATACCTGCCTACCTCAAGTTTGTGTCTGTTTCAGACATTCTGCTTGGAAACAGATTTTTCTTATGAGCACTTGATCCTCTCAGTCCAACTACCAACTAGTTATGCTACATAAAGCAAATACTACCCAAGAAACAGCTATGAAAATAATGCCTTCTGGATGCCCAAAATTTTGTGTATAATGAAGACTGGTCCCACTTTTCAGTGGTATACAGTGCCTATGGAGTACAAATTATTTTGGCCTCATTTTTCCCCCCTTGAGTCAAGGGATATTCATATTAGGAAAGTTTTTCTGTATTTAATTCAAAAGTCCTTCAAAACACCTATTTTGAATCTTAAGACTGAAACTTTGCTTGAAAACTACACCATTAAAAAAGGCAAATCTGGAAGAAAAAAGAATGCACCGCAGTAGAGGGGGGCTCAAATTGTCAGAATAATAGGGAAAGGAAACAAGAGGAAGCAGAAGCTTGGGCAGCACAGCTGGAAGGTGTCTGTGCCCTACATCCATTATAGGAACTTACGCAATGCTCAAGAGTGTTTCTTTCTCTGCTTGCAGAACACGGACAAACTAGTATGAAACCAGATCTTGTGGGAAATGTAGACAGCAGGACTTTCTACACTTCAGTCCCATCATTCATTGCAATAATGTCATACTAGAAGTATTCTGCGCTCTTCACTGACTCTGAATAGTCGATTTGAGTAGAAACTGGGTGGGAAGTTGTTGATAAATTAATTTGCAGATCTTCTGGTAAATTTTTCATGCTCCTATTGGCAGTTCTTTTAGACAAAGTAGGACTTTCCAAGGACTACCAGCAAATGTCATGTTGATTAGGAAATAGTGACAGCACCTCATAGAGATGTTTGTGGCTTTCAATGAATTTCCCAAGATCTACAGATCTAGAAAATCCACCCGGACCATAAACAATATGTTACTGATAGTCCCTAGGAACTTATGGGGATTTTTTATCACTTTGCACTTGCACAAAATTAATTAGGGGCCTGATAATAACTTTGATAGTTTACCTTGTTTGAGAAGACTGTTCAGGTTCATAAAATCAGCATCTGTGCATCTAAATAGTTTCTCTCACTCCTAATCTTTACCTTCTATGTTTTGCTTTGTCTTATCTATCCATGAATTTTGAGAAATTGTAGTGAAACCCAGCATTCAGTACGAGGGTATCCAGCTAGAGATACATTAATGCAGTCTGACTTTTGGCATCCCAAATCAAAGTCAGAAGTAACAAGTAATGATGTTGCTATATACAGGCCCTACCTCCTAGGAAAAACATATTCCAACTACAAATGCACTTTAATTTTTTCCATGGTTCTTGGCTGCGCCCGTAGTTAATAACTTTTTGACACACAGTTCTGGTAATGTGTCTAACACAGCTTATTTAAAAAAAAAAAGGTGTATGTGGGAGGTGTCAGTATGAAATTTAAGTTTTTGTTGATTTTTCCCCAAAACTACATTGGGCCACATTGCCAATGTGGGTTATTTGTAAGAAACTGAAGGTCTAAAACTAAAGCATACAATTTCCAGTCTAAAATTGTAATATTTTAGGGATAAATATTGATAACGTGCTTCACACTCTGAAGCATGAAGGCCAGGTTCACTGCAGCTGTGCTGGTGCATTGTCTTCACGAACCACAAAGGCAGCCTCAGCTCCGTGTAGGAGGCAGATGAGGGAGTCCAGTCAGAAAGCAGAGAGGATGAAGCACTTGATGCCATGAGTCCCCATATAATTATTTCCAGAACGTGTTTGCATCTAGTTGATTTCCCAAAGACCTCAAATTACTTTGCAGGTTAAAACAAAACAAAACAAAACAAAACAAAACAAACACCAACCAACAATTTTTCTGAATGGCTGTATTGAAGAACTATGAATACCTCAGGTGAATTTCAGAGGTGGATTTGATGAACTCTTTTCTTCCATATTGTTGTTTTAATAATCCATGATATTCCGTTCCTTAATTATGTAGAAATCAACCCTCTAACTCCTGACTGTTCTTCACTGCAGGTGAAAAATGTCTGCCTGATCTTCCATATGATGCCACCACCAACTATGAGAAGGAGAATGAGATAATGCAGACGCACGTTATAGACCAGGCCATTAACAACGCCATCAGTTACCTGGGGGCAGAGTCCTTGCGTCCCCTTGTCCAGACACCACCAGGTGGTTCTGAGGTTGTGCCTGTCATCAGCTCCATGTATCAGCTCCACAAACCCCTTGGGGACAATCAGGCTCGCTCCAACCACACAGCTCAGGACAGCGCAGTGGAAAACTTGTTGCTGCTTTCCAAAGCCAAATCTGTCTCTTCCGAAAGAGATGCCTCACCCAGCAACAGCTGCCAAGACTCAACAGATACAGAGAGCAATAATGAGGAACGCAGTGGTTTAATTTACCTGACAAACCACATAGGTCCCCATGCAAGAAATGGCATCTCTATAAAAGAAGAAAACAGGCAGTACGATGTCTTGAGGGCAGGTACTGACAATTCCCAGGATGCTTTCAAAGTGATCAGCAGCAATGGGGAGCAGGTGAAAGTTTACAAGTGCGAACACTGTCGAGTCCTTTTCTTGGATCACGTGATGTATACGATCCATATGGGCTGCCATGGGTTCCGTGATCCTTTCGAATGCAACATGTGTGGCTACCATAGCCAGGACAGGTACGAATTCTCTTCCCACATAACTCGAGGAGAGCACCGTTTCCACATGAGCTAAAACTCCTCCGGCACAGATCTGGCCTCAACAGCTGTGTTACTGGAGCTGCACGAGCCACGACAGCAACAAAGCACAAGTCAGCTGGACAGTAAAAGCGACAAGAGAATCAGAAGTTCAGCTATCATCTCCCACAAGAAGAGATTTTTCCTTTTGGTAGCATGCATTGTAACTCAGTTTTCTAAAATAAGTACTGAAGTTTTTATTGAAAATGTTTGATCACCAAAAACCTTTAGTAATGTAAGTAGGAGCTTTTGTAGTCACGTAGCTGAAAGCCCTTCCCTTCACTGATGCTTCTTGCAAACCTCCCTTGCCAAAACTGTTAACCATGCACAGGACGCACCACGCAAAGGAGGACATGACAGGCAGGAGTGGCCAAGCTTTCTTTCTTAACACCCTGAGCACAGGCCTCTTACACCAGATGTATGTTTTTTGGCTTCCTGGTATTATTTGACTCTTTTGGGAAGATCAACCTCAATTAAAGATGGAGGGCCCCATCCCAGATGACTTTGCAGACAGTTGCAGTGGGACAGGATCCCCAGTCAGAAGGTCCTGAGTTGCTTTGGTGGTAAAAAGTAGAATGTTTCCACCTGCAAGGGTGCTGCTGGTATTGACATCACGGCGTGCCTTGTTTGTGTCACCAGGCAGGCGAGCAAGCATGTGAAAGAGATAAGAAACACCCTTGTAATACACTCTGTGAAGTATGAATTGCATTTAATGTATAGAAAAAGGGTATTGTTGGCTTTTCTTTGAATAAATGTTTTCTCTCCCTATCCAATAAACCCCCACTTTTCATTAAGAAATCCCTCCTCTCTCTGCATAAACAAGTTATGATGTATTTAATTTTTCTTTCTTTCTTTTTAAAATTTTAGTTATATAGAAAAGTATGATGTACAGTCGAGATAAGCACTAGCTAGAAATACATGTGGGGAATGTCTCCTTATGCACATTTTTCATCTTTTTAAACTGCCTGGAAAACATCCAAATGTCCCTCTCTTGCATATGCAAACAATCCCATTGTACTTGCACAGAAGATGTCCTCTTGTAGATTTTGTGGCTCTACTCTTAAGTGTTGCACTTTTAATTATGTTTAAAGCACTGAGCTGAATTAAACCAGCTGATCAAAATTTGCAGCCTTCTCCCTTTTTACTAGCACTTGCTGTTTAATGCGGGACCAAGCCCCTCAAAGGTGCTGAGAACCCCGGCTTCGTATTCAACAAATAATTTCCCCATGTGCTTTAAGTTACTTTTACTTCAGTGGAACTAATGTTAAGTTTAAAAAAAATGGTATTTTGCTGAATAGAGACCAGAGACTGCAGCACTTTGCAAAGTGCAGTAAAATCCACCAAGACCTTACTCCATGGCAGGTTCTGCTGCAGATACTGTAACTTCAGTTAGAATAAAAACTTCTATGATTAATGGATTTTAACCCTAAACACAGCTGATATTATTTTTTTTAATATCTTCTTCTTAACTTCCTCTTCCAAATAGTTCATTCTTCTCCCTGAACTCCCTCATACTTTAAGATTGGGCAAAAAATAAATTTTTGCAGCTGCATAAAAATCTGTCATTGGTGCTGCAATACTTCCTGGGCAACATTCGTAAAAATAACCCATCTTATTAACTTAATATATAAATACTTCCACTCTGTATAATTAGTGGATATTCTCCAACAAACACAGTCATATAACCAACAAGAACAGCAGTCTCGTCACACACTTACATGTTTTCCATTCATAAGTGTATGCAAGCACATATATTTTTTATAAGAGAGATTTGATGGAACTGTGAACATTTATACCTAGGCCAATTTGGCCTGATAAGTGTAGCTATATTTGATATACATTTCCTATATATACATACTATTACAGACATGCAGAGTTCCTTGTTCTGCTTTCACTTTTGCAGGTGTAAGTCAAGAGCAACAACACCAAACTTACAGGAAAGATACTGATGAGATAATGAATTACAAATGTATGCTTTTACAATCTCATGTCTTAGCTCTTCATGCCAACTGTAAGAAAGACACTCAGTTCATACGACACATGGGCACAGAGGTGTTTTTACACTGAAAGTACATGCCTATGTAGTAGCTTTGTCCCCAGATGTGAATGCTATGTATGAACGTCCATGGACCACTGCACATACACAACAACAGTGAAAACAAATCACAAGTACGTTAGGTGGGCTACTACATACAGAATGGCCAACAACCCTGCAAAAAAAAATGAGCAGTGTAAGCTAGAGGCCCAAAGGTGATCCCCTCTATTCCCACATTATAGGTCAGTTGCCTCAAAAGGCATATTGCTCATTACCTTCCAGCCCAACACACTGTGCAGAGGGTGACCACAAGGAATCGTTGGCCACTTTCACGCCCCAGAGAAATTGTGTCATCTATGGTTGCTACACATTCAGCTTCAAGGCAGGCTGTACCTGGCAATGAGGCACTGACAAATATTTTGTATAGAAATGACCTGAAGAGGACCTTCAAGGGGGTACCTTACGGTGATGAGTTTACTTTATTACTTTCTGTTCAAATAAAGTTGAAATGTGTTCATTTTTTCAGAGGTGGTAGGATACCTTCGATTCTTCTTGCACCTCTCCACTTTTGACTGATACCAACCAAGAAGGGACAAAGTCATTTCCCAGCTCTGCTGCAACGTCCTGTGTGTAGTCACATGTTAGCTGTACAGAAACATTCTGCTTTTATTGCTCTTGCAGCAATTTCCTACTGAGCTTAGATTTAGGCCACTATATACCCTATGCCGTAATTTTTTTAACCTTTCATTTTAACTTCATTTTAAGACATCCCAAGCTATAAAAAGGAGGGAGACAGGAGGTCACTCAGGTGCTTTTGTTGCTTTGCTTTTACTAAAATCCAACACGAATAAAGCCACATTCATTAACCATGTAAATAAGCACAGCTCCAGAGGAGTTTAAGACTGCCTTGAACTTAGTTTTTAAATATGATTTCTGATTATTGGGTAGGTTCACTGCCTTTGCAGCACTGCTGTGCACACATGCACATGTGTGAGTTTCCGTGTCGCTTTTCTTGTCGACATGCACATGCTCGATCTGTACGTTTGTGTATCATTAATATTTTATATACATACGTATATGTATATATATCTAAAATGGTTCATATGACATGATGATGCACTGTCAGTCACAGTAGGTTTGTTTCCTGGGTCTGGAGTTTCCTTATTTATACTATAACAGAATATGTTGATGTTGTATATTGAACAGTACAGTAGTATAAGTAAGTATAGTAAGACACAGTGTATCAGAGGGCATAGTCTAAAGGCAGGAGCAAACAGCATCCTCTGTTCATGAAGGGGCTTCTTTAGGTTTGCCTTTTTTAGGTGTTTTTTTATTTTCTGTACAAAATCAATTTGTTCAGAAATAAGTGTTTTGATAATTTTATTTATGAACATATGCAATGATGGCAGGAAAATAGGATGTTGCGTGTCTGTACATTGAAAAAAACTGTGCCCTCATAAAACTATAATTTAGTGTAATATCCCTTTTTATCTTTTTTTTTAATTATTATTTTTTATTTTGCTATGGTGCAATACCCTGATATGGTTTAGCTGAACCCTAAAACAAGTAAATATGGTGACTTGCTTTAATTTTATATCTGTTTTTAAAAAGTAAAAAATAACCACCTCTCAGCCCTTCCCCAAACACTGCCTTTTCTGATAGAGAAGTTGTATTTACACACCTTTTTGTTTTTGCTGTGATTTTATATTGTAACTTCATTTTTCTTTGAGAACATTGTATTTAAAAAAAAAAAAAAGCAAATTTCATAAAAAATTGGATATGTTCTTAAATTATGTCTACAATGTGAGATGTATCTTTTAAGACAAGAGAACATGGTAAAAAACCCAAGCCCAAGCCCCAGAACATTTTTGCCACTCTCCAAGTGGGTGACGAAGGCAGAAGAGCTGGATGCTCTGTGTATGGGGTGGTGACTCTGTGTGTATATGTGTGGGCAATGTATGGTGAGATGCAGACACCACTCCGTGGGCAGCGAGGCAGCGCTGAGCATCGTGCATGGCCTCAGCCTCTGCTGCCACACCTGTAGCCTGCACCATGGTGAGTTCATCCTTGCTCCCCTCACAAACCATCTTCTGTGGTCAAAAACAGTCCCACCATGTCTGTCACTCTGCACGCACCAGCTGTGTGAAGCAGCCTTGCTAAGCCAACTCCACCTGAAGATCAAGTCCTATGTTGTCCACCTCCTATCTGGAGCGTCCCCGGCCACAAAACTCACAGAGCTGCTGACTTTGAGAAGGTTTCTTCCTTTCCAGCCCTCTCCTCCTACCCTTCCCTCCCACCAGTCAGCAAAACTCATTACAGAACACAATTACTTCTGCATGTAGAGCCATAGCAATTCAAAACAAAACACTGAGAAATTATTTCTACTATTTGCCATAACAAAGGTGATTTCTCTGCAGGTGTCTCTGTTTCCTTCAGATTTCAGCACAGTACATTTCACATTACATATTTATTGCAAACAACAACCACCATTTTGCTTAGAAAAAGCACCACTTATAAAGTTTTAGAAATATTTCCATTTGTGAAACTGTATTATTATGAACACAATGAGATAAAAACCAACCAAACACCTCTAATAATATGCAATCAATTCTTCTACAGGTTCCCAAAATCTAAATTTTCCTTAAGTTACTATGATATGGTTTCATCATAAACTATGACTGCTTTTTATAAGAAGGAACCTTTTAACATCCTAATTCTTTTGTTTGCCATCATAGTTAATTCTCAGTAAATGAAGTAAACTACAAATTTCTGTTTCAGTGGGTGACTCTCCTGCAAAATAAATATGATCTGTTAAATAATAGTAATCACAAAAATAGACCCAAGTAATATTCTTAGTTAATGTTATTAAATCCTTGAACTTAAGTAAAGACATGCACAGACACAAACGAAAGTTTGTGTAGCTAAAAATCTATTCTGGGTATCTATTGCATTTCAAAGTCTTTTTTTCAAATCATTGCATTTATGTCTTTTTTCTGCTCCCACAGTTTCATTAAATAACATCAGAAACTGTTGTAGGTGCAAAGACACAAACATATGACTACCAGGGGTGAGTATTTTCAGCCTCGAGTCCCCAGACAGGCTTCCCAATCCATACATAAGCATTTAAAACCCCAAACAGTATTAAGATGTACTCAGCACCCAACATTTCTTAGTCAGTTTTTAAAAATTGAGAAATACACTAAAACATAGAAGATTCTTTTAGCAGATACCAAAATGAGAACTCAGAGCCAGACCTGGAGCACACAGATCTGGTTATGTAACAATTTTATATTTTTTTGAAGGTTGGGGCAAGGTCATTCAATATCTTATTTGGGGAAAAAGGGTCAGAAATGCTTCTGAATTTGCCAGTAGACTGAGGATATTGCGCTTGTTTTGTCAGCCTGTGAGATGGTCAAAAATAAAGACGTTTTCACTGAAAGCTTCAAGTTTCAGCAGCAGCAGCAGCAACAATTTGAAAGCAGAAAACGTTGCAACTGGAAAACCAAAATGTTTGATTTCTGAAAATAAATGTTCCTGCCTGACTAGTGAGTCAGAGTTGCAGGGAACCCTTCCCTCCTACGGGCCAGCCAGTTTGTGTCTACCATCATGAAACACAGTCAGCCTTATCTGGAAGGAAAATGATGCATGAGAACAAATTCTGGTCCGAATGCACAATGAAATACAAAAATCCATCAGAACTGTCCTGTGGAAGGCAACAGAAGTCTTAGTCTTAACGGGAGGTCCGTATTTCCAGTTTCTCTATTTTAATTTTTGATGCATTTCTTTTTTGGCTACACAGACTTTGAATTTTCAAGGCTGCTGAATGTGCAGTTCTCATGAAAGTCATTGGCAGCCACATAAATGCAGCATTTCTGAAGTCCTGCTGTAATTGCCAGAAGATGGACACTCAAAAAACAGGAGGGCCAAAAATTTGCAGAGTCTCACTGAAAATGGGACAGATGGGAGTAAGATATCCAAAGCTGGGCTTCAAATGGCAGGAGTTCATCACATTTCAACAAAAAAAGGATGCAGCAAGCATAGCTGAAACCCCACTCTTGCTGAAAGAACAGTCCCTGTTAACTGCAGCAACACGTTTGCTGCATTTAGCTTTATAACATTTTAGTTATATATATATATGTATGTATGTATGTTTTGTTCTTTTTTCATATAAGCTAAGGTCTCAATGCTTTAAAGCCCATCCCAGGACATGGAAAAATTCCCAGTTTTATCTGTCCTGACCACACATATGAAACACGAGAGTGATAGAGGGCAGCTGCTGCTGCTGCTGCCGCTGGTGTCGGCTGCAAATCACACAAACCAACGCCTTCCTGTCCCTTGGGAGAGAAGTGAAGGTTCTGGTTTATAAGCAGTTAGAGAAGAGTAAAAAAAAAAAAAAGAACAAGAAAAAGAGATCTACACCTTGCAGCAGACAGTGAGCCTGGGGCTGGTGGGGTGAGGAAGTTAATCAGCAGCGAGCAGGCTGTTCGGGATGAGGCCAAACAGATGGCTCGTCTCTGAAACGGCAAAACGGGAAGCAGATGTGGCCGCCGCTTCTCCCCATGCATAACTGGGAACCAGCCGGTTGGTGAGGAAATTTGCATAACAGGGATAATTTGGTATCAAAACTGTCCCTAGAAGTGATCTGAATGGATCTGGGCACAGTTGACAGTTTTCACTTCTTGTTTCCCACTCAATGTTCAAACAGATTAAATTTTAATTTTGAACCGACTGTTTGCCTGAGGTTGCTCTCCGCTTTCTTCTCAGGAAAGCTATGATGGGAGGACTTGCCGGGTCTCTGCTGAAGCTTTTGGGGGCAAAACCCTGATCTCTGTTCAGTCAGTTGAAATTTTAGTGATTATTTTTGGCAGGCTCTGATTTTCTATTTAAGTTCATGTCATCCTGTGAACAACCAGCAAAACTGAGCCTGAGCTAATATATCCTCTATTTGCATGAGCTGAAATGTATAGAGCCTGGACATGAGAAGGCTAACACCCTTTATAAGCTCTTTACAACCAAGATCAGAGCCAGGACCCCCAGGTGAGCCCCGCTCCCTCCCCCTGCCCCAGGGCTGGTTGTTCACCAGCCCATCAGAGCCTTTGCACCTGATGGCACTGCACAAAAAACTTCACCAAAATAAATGGAAAAATGACATGAATATTTAGGTGGCAGTTTAACATGGCGATGTTAAGTACTGTAAGTAAAGGTGGGGCTTCCTTTTTTCTATCCCTCTCTGTTTTGGTTCAAAGGGGACAGTAATGTCTATTTGGCTACAACATTTGCTTTATGCTGCTCCTGTTGCACTGACAAGGACTAAATACATCATACAAATCGAAATAGAGATCCAAAGAGCTCTTAGGGGAGGTTCAAATCCAGATTCAAACACTTTGGTTTTGTTTCACTGACAGTTGTAGTGTACAAAGAAGTACCTTTATCATCTTAGGGAGATTCCTGAGTGTAGCTATGGGGTGAGAATACAGGTTCATTCTCCGTTGTGTTGGAGAAAAAGAAGAGGGAGTAAATATTAGGTTGGTGCAAAAGTAATTGCAGTTTTTGCATTGTTGAAATTTGCCATGTGATATTGGAATACATTCCGAAATAAATGTGGTTATGTCATACATCATTTTAATGTGTTTTTCTCGCTTTATGTTTTATTGCTACTGACTTATAACTTGCTGTTTATTTCATATTTATTTTAGACTATGGAAATGATGTTAGACAAAAAGCAAATTCAGGTGATTGTCTTCGAGAACAAAACGGGTCGTAAAGCAGCAGAGACAACTTGCAACATCAGCGAGGCATTTGGCCCAGGAACTGCTAATGAATGTACAGTGCAGCAGTGGTTCAAGAAGTTTTGCAAAGGAGATGAGAGCCTTGAAGATGAGGAGTGTAGTGGCCGGCCACAGGAAGTTGACAACCATCAGTGGAGAGCAATCATCGAAGCCGATCCTCTTACAACTACATGAGAAGTTACCAAAGAACTCAACATCAGCCATTCTAGAGTTGTTTGGTATTTGAAGCAAATTGGAAAGGTGAAAAAGATCAATAAGTGGGTGCCACGTGAGCTGACCAAAAATCAAAAAACACGGTGTTTTAAAGTGTTGTCTTCTCTTATTCTATGCAACAACAATGAACCATTTCTCGATCAGATTGCCACATGTGATGAAAAGCAGATTTTATACAATGACCAGTGATGACCAGCTCAGTGGTTGGACCAAGAAGAACCTCCAAGCTCTTCCCAAAGCAAAACTTGCACCAAAAAAGGTCATGGTCACTGTTTGGTGATCTGCTGCTGGTCTGTTCCACTACAGCTTTCTGAGTTTCACAGAAAACATTGCATCTGAGAAGTATGCTCAGCAAATCGATAAGACGCACCAAAAACTGCAACACCTTGCTGAAGACGTATTTGTGGACACTAATAAAATCATTGTTATATGAATTTTACCTTTTTTTTTTTTTTTTTAGCACAGCACGTACACAATTTACTTCCTCACCTCAAAAGTCCTACTCTGAAACATTCACTAACTTTTTTATTTTTGCATCACATCCAGTCACTTAGTTCTAGACTAGTAGTATACATAGTATTCTATTTGCATAGTCTAGCAAATGCACATGGGAAATGCACTTAACACACACAGTTATGCAGGGGTTTTTTTGGACTCATTAAATATTGGTACAAATTAGAATGATTACTTCTGCTTTGGAAACATCGGCATCACTGTCCCTTTGTAAATGTAAGCTGGCTGAGACACAAACCAGTTTAATAAGGTCTAACACTGACATTATGATAGCACCTGAAAGAAGAATTTCTACTGCAGTAATCAGAGTAAACCTGAATAAGTGAAAATAATCAAGCTGCTGAAGAACACACAGTAACTAACAAGGCCCTGCAGTTCATGCACGTACAGCATGCTGCTTCTCCCCAGGTCACAACTACACTGCATTTGACTGACCTTTAAACAAAGTTTGGGTCCTGATGAGCAGAAAGAGTAGAAATACACAAGAACAGCAAGAGTGGTTTTGGGAAGACAATGAAATGCAGGTAATAATATGTTAAGAAGTCTAAAATGAGGCATTTTCAACAAAATTCCAAAGCCCAAACCAGGAGAAGGAAACTGTAGGCATCTCCCTGAGTTTTGTTAAATAGTTCTTGACAGCTGAATCATAATTTGGTCATTGAAGGTTGGGGCAAATGTACCAGAAGTGATAGGAAGAGCAGAAGGGAAATGAAGGGTGGTAGAAGATTGGGTGGAAAAATTAACACATATAGTTCAGCAGTGAAGAAATTACTCTCTACCATAAGGGTTATTACCACAGAATTAAGAAAAGCCGAAACCAGTGTATTTCAGGGGAAAAACGTTCTTAATAGTTGCATGCCTTTTATACCATGGAAGAGTTGGCCTCTTCTCTTGATTATGCTTAAATCTAAGATGAATTTGTGAACTAAAACTTCCCCCACCTGCCAAATCCAGACAGTCAATGCAGGTGTTCTCTGTATACATTCATACTTCCTTTTTTCTTCAATACCTGACAAAGTAGAGAATCACAAAGTGTAAATCCTTTTAACAATTCCTTTCATGTTGTCATTAAGGTTTAAAAAATTCTCTTTTTCTTATATTCCAGTCGCTGCAGACACACAGTTCTAGAGAATATCCATTTTTGTTTCAAATACAAGAGGTGCGTAGCTCTATTAACTTGGAAGAGGGAGGTAAGATTATAGTAAGTGGAAATTACTCTGAACTAAAACCAAAAATCATTTCATCCTATTACCTTTAAATTTATTCTATACTTTCTAAAATCCAAGATATAATTTCTGAAAAGATGGTAAACAGCAGTACTACTGTGAAACTCACACATCCTTCCCTGAAAGGGAAATTGTAGCACAAAAAAAAAAAAAAGAAAGAAAAAAAAAAAAAAGAAAGAAAAAAAAAGAAAAAAAAAAGTCAAAATTCCTTACGCAAGATCATGCAATGAGTTTTTGACAAAATCAGGATTGGTAGACAGGTCTTCTAACACTTGTTTATCCTCTAGCCACAGACTAGGCTTCTTCTTCAGTGGGTAGTAAACTCAGGAATCTATATTTGCTGACCCTTGTACTAACTTAGGCTAACTTAGGCTAAGAATTCAGGTTTTAGGTTACATCAAAGTCTCTATGTATGTGTGTACTATTTGTGTCTAATTCAAGATATTCAACAATTTATATATCTTTAATCAACGGTTGCCAGTTTTCTGCCCACTTTTTTGTTACTGAAAACATGTTATGTTACCTAAACTTACAGAGTACTTTGACCACACACACAAAGATACATCATCTTTTTCATGATCAGTTGTGGAAGTTAGACAGCTTTTGCCTTGCAAATATCTTTAAATGAAACACAGATAAAAAGGAAAACAATAGTGGGAGAGGGGCCCTCTGTCTGATCTGTGGTACTGTGGGCCCTCTCTTACTTTTCCTATGGACACATAATGAGCTGCTCAATTAACAGTTTTACAGTAACCAACTGATGTAAGAAATTGGTCTGTTTTTCTAAGGCTTAAAAACACAATGCAAAATCACTATTTTACTCTCCCAACTATCTCAGGAAAAAAATAATAAACAAACAAACAAAAAACTAACAGGACAATAGCGACATGAAAATATCATGCTCCAAAAAAAGAGGAGCCTATGATGGCTTTAATTAGCAGGCTAATTTACAAGAGAAAAGAGAGGGCTCACTGGAAACTTTGCACAAATACCAATGTGCAAAATAGAAACTTCAGATAAGCTGTGGAGAGAGGGTGGGATTTCCAGAAAATAGGGAAGGACTTGTTACACCCTCTTTGTCAAATTTTGCAGGATCACCACAGCTTCTCTGGAGAAACAGTATGTGCAGAGGAGGAAAGCTGAGAGCTTTCCTTTTGGTTCTGCTTCTCCTAAATAAACTGCTTGCCCAATTTCCTTTGCAATTAGAGAAATATTCGACTCAAAAACCCAACCTTTCCACATATTACTGTGCTGTTTACTTTTGCTACTAAGCCTTTGGCCACTTCCATAATTTTATATTGCGAATATTACATCAATACCTTACTTTTTCCTCAGACTCTATGTTGCACCAATATTAAGCAAGGTAAAGTCACCAGGGCAGTGAGAAGAAGGAGGCTGGTGCCATTCAGCAGCTCACAGCAGACCCTCTCCAAAAGTCATGCAGGGACCAGGGGTCACGTCCCTTCGCTGCTTCACGCCACGCCAACATGGGAAGTTACACAGCCCATCCTTCTCAGTGTTTTCTGAGGTCATCCTTGGAGTTTTTTCTCCAGAAAAGCAGTGTGAATGCTTTCTCACAGGTAGGCTAGCAAGGTCTTGCTTTCTAAGCTCTCCCATCATGACTGCCTCCTGAGAAGACAGCAGTCAGAAACCTTCCCCAACCTACGCACCTCAGCTTCTTCAGCCTGGGATGTGCGTTGCTGAAGCCCACCAGCTCCTCGAGGGGACAGCACAGCAACCCAGCCCTGGCGCTTGGCCATCAGACAAGCACTCCAGGGACATGCATGGGCCTTCAGTCTTCACCAGGCACCTCAAGGCACCCCATTTCCTCATAAGGGATGTATTCAGCCCCACAACACACCTTGGCAAATTTGCTAGCATGAAGTTAGAAAGGAAGTACTTACAAGAATCAAACATATGGAGGTTTGGTGGCAGTGGAGAGGGGAAAGTAAATTTACACAATAAGAAAAAAATTGTTTGGGGGCAGTAAAGTACGAAAAATGATTTCTTCAGAAACTGCACTTTGTTCATTCTTGCTTTCTTTTGACTGAGCCTGCCTCCGCATCAGGAAAACACTGTGAGGAATTAAGGTAGATATAAAAATCCTGGCTTTTGCAGTTAGCTTTTTTAAAGGTTTTATTGCAGTGCTAAGGAAAAAAAAAAAAAAAAGAAAAAAAAAAGTAATAGTAAAAATGCTATATACAATCAGCATACAAAAAGGGGCCCTGGAAACAGCTCCTGTAAAGATGCATATTTCAGAGAAGGAAGTTACAGGTTTTTTTAAGTAGCCTCATATTGGTTACAATTTTAACTATGTATGAGGAAAAAATGAAACAGGGATTTGGGACTGACTTATGGAGGTCTTGAAAAACTACATAAATTCCTGGACACCACAGAGTACCTCAGCCTGCTTTAGGCACAAAAATTAAGTTCAGGATCCAAGAGTGCACCTCTCTGTTGAATGGGCAGGACAGCTATGTTACACGGCATCATCCCAGAAGCCAAGAGGAGACTCCTCCAGCCATCACCCCTACCAGGATTTCAACAGCAGCATGTTCAGACCCATAGGACCGAACAAGAGAGAGATATTATTGCCATTTCCTCTCTCTTCCCTGAGATGTTTGGTCTGTAAAGCAAATGTTCCTTTCAAAAAAGGGAATTGCGGCGGCACACAGCTTTCCCCCCGACCATCCATGTTGCTGCTCTGTGCTGTTGCCTTTCCAAGGATTTGTTGAATGGTGCTACCGTGTTGAAGACCAAATCTGTAGTCCAGTAATTTGTTGGTTCAACAAAAGGCATGGCTGAAACAAGCTGCCTGACTCAAAGAGCATACGCTTCCTGTTGTTGGCAGAAAGTGAGACTCCGTGCTGTTCCCCCTTGCTTCCTTTAAAAACAGTGCCAGGAATCGATGTAAATTGGCTGCAAAGCATCTGACCCACAGAGCAGGGAAGTGAAAAACTGTAGGAACCAGGAAGGTAGACCAATATTAGCCACCTATATCTAAATATATATATATTTAATATACTTCATTCATGGATGGCATCAGCGATCTTCACTTGAAATGCACTCAATGGCCTGCTGTCTTCAGCAACTCTGGAGAATTCTTTCTCTGGAGAAATCAGTCCAGTGGTTTCTTCAGTCACGAAAAATGCCTACAGTGCCAATCACAAACAGGCACAGCTTATGCTGCCCAGACAACTCAGTCAAACATTAGCCGAGGGATCACCCAGAAAGTTAACTAATTACCCAGCATGTAGGAGTTCTGTCTTCTGGGACTTCTGTCAAGTGGATCAGGAGAAAATCCCTGCACCACTGGGGTAAGAGCAGTGCCAAGTGTTCAACCCTCTTACGATGCTGCTGATGATTTCTATTTGTGGGGCAACATGAGGAGAGCAATAAATGCCATCTGCTATCAAGCAAAAGTCAAATGAATTGAGATTCTTGAATTAATTGGACTCAGCTCCTATTAACTACCTGTTGTGTATCTACATTTCAATGCATTTTCAGGACCTTCTGGCTGGGAGACTGCTCATAGATGCTCATTTACTCTGCTAGTAAAATTCCTAAGACTGATGATCTGTTTCAAGATAAATGCACTGTATTGGGATTTTCACCTCTTTTCCTGTCCCCAGTGTAATATTACAACCTGAGACATAAGGTAAAATTAATCTTTAAAAATCCAATCTTCGTTAAATAGGGAGTTATAGAGATGTCTGACTGATTTCCGCAGCTCCCCCAAAAAACTTCTTAAAAATCCAAGTCCACCCAATGAACCAAAAATAATCCTTAATAAAGTACCGGTAATGAGGCATTAATACTGCATGATTTTAAGCGACCAAACAAGGCAACATAACTTTGACTACACTTGGGCTTTCCTTAAGAAACTGGGTGGACTTCTTTGGGAAGAGATCTCCATCTGGTGGTAGGCTATAAAATAAGATCAAATCAACACTATAGGTGCATTATTTCCCCTTGAAAAAAAACCGCTGTTATGAGGAATTCAGGACATTTATTGTGGATACACTTTTTTTCCATAAATTTTTAAACCTTATATAGGTTGGATTGGGCAAGGAATCTTTTAGTCTTTCTATGTCTGTCCTAGATGCATGTTTAGCAAAAACATTTGAGCTCAACTGGCTCAATTATCCCACCACACAATTTTTCCTGCCAACATCACTGTAGGAAAGACCTCTCCAGCCTGTGGATGAAGAGAAGCAGTAGCACCATTGCCACCTGCTTCTGCAGGCAGATGTGTCCAGGATATTGGGATGCACCTAGAGACAGTGGCTATACATCCCTCTGTATCAATGTAAATAAGGTGGTACTCCCTTCCTACTGCTATGGGGGCAATTAGACTCTTAAACAATACAATTTTTCATGGGGATTATGTTATTCAGATAAAGGTAACCTTCCCTGGTATAAATTACCCCCACTCTGGGGTCACTGGGGGGGAAGGTTATACAATCATAACTATATAATGAGTTGTACTACAATAACTATTTTTTTAAAAGCACCTGAGAAAGAGTTTTCATGAATGGAATGACAACAGAGCAGCCCCCAGCATGGTCATGTCTGTCCTTTCTGAGCCATTTAGAGACAGAGCATTAGTATGTATTTTTAGCAGATGACAGCAAAAGTTTCTGAAAATTCGATCTTGAGTTCTCTTGTACTTCTTTGATGCAAATCCTCTGGTTTTGGTACAACTTCTGATATCACAATGTTTTAATTAGCATACTTAATTTTTTTCAGTTAACTATAAGACTCACTGTTCTATGACAGTAAGGCATCACATTAAGCATGGTTGAACCTTTTAAATTTATCATTAAAATTGTTGAAAAAAATCACTAAGGATGCTCAGAAAATATCAGACTAATCACAGAACCTGAGAACAAATTGCCTATTACCTCCTGCCTTGTCACTACAAACCTAATTTCTACTTCCTTTTCTCTGGTTGTAGCTATATCAACCCAGAGTTTCTGTGCCCTTCTTGAAAGGGGAGTTTTTATTTTTTCTAATTTTATGCTATCACTGCTAAATATGAGCTCTTATATGATGTTAAGCCATCAACAGATATTGAGAAAAGATCACAGAATCATAGGATAGTTTTGGTTGGAAGTGACTTTCAAAGGTCATCTAGTCCAACCCCCCTGCAAGGAGCAGGGACATCTTCAACTAGATCAGGTTGCTCAGAGCCCCATCCAGCCTGGCCTGGAATGTCTCCATGGATGGGGCATCTACCACCTCTCTGGGCAATCAGGGCCAGTGTTTCACCACTCGTAAAAAATTTCATCCTCTTGTCTAGCCTGAATCTCCCCCCCTTTAGTTTAAAACCACTAACCCATCGCCCTATTGTAACAGGCTCTGCTAAAAAGTCTGTCCTCATCCTTCTTCTAAGCCCCTTTTAAGTACTGAAAGGCCTCAATAAGGTTTTCCTGGAGCCTTCTCTTCTCCAGGCTGAGCAACTCCAACTCTCTCAGCCTGTCCTCGTAGGAGAGGTGTTCCATCCCTTTCATCATCTTGGTGGCCTCCTCTGGCCCCTCTCTAACAGGTCCATGTCTTTCCTGTACTGAGGGCTCCAGAGCTGGACACAGGACTCCAGGTGAGGTCTCACCAGAGTAGAGTAGGGGGGCAGAATCACCTCCCTTGGTCTGCTGGCCAAGATCCTTTTGATGTAGCCCAAGAAAAGATTTGCCTTCTGGGCTGCAAGCGCACGTTGCCAGCTCATGTCTAATCTTTCATCCACCAGTACCCCCAAGTCCTTCTCCACAGGGCTGCTCTCAAACCCTTCATGCCCCAGCCTGTATTGACACCAGAGGTTGTCCTGATGCAGATGCAGTACCTTGCCCTTGGCCTTGTTGAACCTCATGAGGTTTCATGGGCCAATTTCTCAAGCTTCTCCAGTTCCCTCTGGCTGGCATCCCATCCCTCAGGTGTGTCAACTGCACCACTCAGCTTGGTGTCATCTGCAAACTCGCTGAGAGTGCACTCAATCCCAATGTCTATGCCACTGATGAAGACGTTAACCAGCATTGCGCAAATAACTTCAAAGTATACATGTTTATTTGCATCTTTACTTAGAAAAGTGTTGTAAATAAATTGATTATATTTTCTCTGTTGATTCTTTTTTAATTTTGTCCCTTTTTTCTTGCTTGATGCCAAGTTACAGCATTCTTAGGGCAGCCGACACCAGAAAACCTTGCAGAAACCAGCTTCCAGAGTTCATGTCCTCTCTGAAAACAAATTCTCCATAATTTAAGAAAAATTATGAGTCTCTGTAATGCTACTTACAGAATTCTTCATCTTCTTCATTATAGTAGATCACATAGTCTTCATTATAATAGACCTATATCCATTCTGCAGCGTAAATAATTCCACAAGGAATAAAATATATTGAGAGTATTCAAAATCCCTATGTCAATATCTCACACCACTTCTTATTTCTTCTCTTTTCATATTTGAAAAAAAGAATAACCCACAGGTGAAAGAATAATGAAGGTCAAAGTTCTCCTTCTTCAAAATATCGAATTAAGTATATTAGTACAAGCCATTTGCTGAAAGCTCCTGTGAGAAATTGCATTGGTTACATCAGACCTACAAGAATAAGCAGTCACTAGTTGTAAATGACAGAACATAAGAATATTTATCTGTAAAATCTTAATCACCACTGAGTAATATTTCTAACTGGTGATGCCTGTTAATCAAAATGATTCTGTGTAACCAGTTTAAGTGGAAGGACCATCCCAACTGAAAGACATCCTTTCCTCTGGCTGTAAGTAAAAAGTTATCAAAAGACAGTTTTACTAATATCAGTAAACAGAGTAAAAGATAAAACACAGAAGCTATTCTAAATTGAAAAGCAGAAACCTAGGCAATTTTATCTCTCACTACATTTGAGCCCACAGTACAGAACTCAAAACCTTTAAGAACTGGGTAGGAATTTTAACAAACCACTGCCTGAAATTTTGTGATCTGAGATTCAAACAAACAAAAAAAAAGCCACCAGTATTATTTTTTCCTGACTGCAAATACACAGTGATTCTAGATGATCTTTCAAATGAATGCATTAGCAGACCCAACATTTAGTTTCTCATGCCCAGGTGTTTCCACTTTACAAAGTCCATTGAGGAATTCAGATTGCGGTATTCCAATTCCAAAAGCAAAACTCATCTGAAACTGGAATTTTCTGTTGACACAATTTAATGAAAGACTCAGCTCTTAGATGCTTTTCTCACGTGATTTTGGTGAAAAGCCTCAGAAGAGCCCAGCTGTATTTCTAGCCTGGATGTTTGATTATGCTGCATACAGTGGTAGCCAAAATGATATGTGAAGCATGATAGGTTCAAAAGTAGGACAGAACACAAGATGCCACTCCACCCATTAAGTGTCCAAACTAGCACGACTGAAACAGAGGGGAACTCTCAGGCTTAGGGTGCTGTTAGGGAATCTGAGGGACCATTTAAACCACACACATCCAAGTCAGGATGAACTACGTGGCTTAAGAATTTGATAATTTCTTAGAGTTCTTTCTGAATCCATGACTTTGTGATAAGGCAATTTTGGCTTCATGTGTATGAGCCAAGATTACCTGAAGTTTCTGACCTAATGGGAAAAAAGCAAGCCCTTGAGATCTAACAGTACAGCAGCTGCTTATAGCTGCAGCACCATACGACTGCTTTTCTGTATTTAACATAAAGGTAATAAAATATTTAAAAGGCTAAGAAATCTAGTCTTTGGGAATTTCATGTCAATATCTTCACTGAGGCCTGCAGTTACGTGAATTACTCCGCTGAAGGTGTGCATGTTGGCTGGAGGTGGGAAGGGTATGGTAGTGGGAATCTGCAGGAATGGGCTCCATGGGAAGAGGCCTGGGGCTGCCCCATGCTGAACACAGCTGGTTCCAACAGGCCCATGGTGGAGCAGATATCAACACTGTAGCCCATGAGACAACCCACGTTGGAGCAGATAGATATTCCTGAAGAAACTGTGGTCTATGGACTGCCCACACCAAAGAAGAGGAGAAACATGAGGTGGAGGGAGCTGCAGCATGTACTGGCTGCAACTTCCCACCCACCCACCCAAGCCCTGTAGCATCAGGGTAGGAGAGCTGGGCGTGAAGTCGAGTCTGGGACAGCAGGGAGGAAAAGCAATAATTGACAATAAGTGCTTTCCCCATCTTTATCTCAACCCAGAAGCTTTCTCATCCTATTTTTTGCCCCCATCCCACTGAGACAGGGGAGTGAGTGAGTGGCTCGGTGAGCACCTGGCTGCGAGCGAGAGTTAACCTGCCAGAGTGTATCTTTAGGTAAGAAAACTACTTATGAGCCTTCTTCCAAAACTCTCCTAAGACAAACCTTTCATTTAAATTTCAAAAGAATGCACACTCATGAGTTTGAAAACAAGTGAAACATTGTATATCTACAGTACAAAACACCTGCTAAGTCTTAGTAAATGTAAGTGCTCACCAAGGCAAATCCCTCTCTGGGATGCTGGCATGGGAGTAGTCCCGTAATTTCTATTAGAAAAACAGAAATTGTCTTATTTCAATAGGACAATCTTAACAATGGTCTCAGAGGCCAGTCTGGTTTTCATCTGCTTGCCGTTAGCAGATGATGATCGTTGCTGCTTCATCAGCTTTTTACGTGTTTGCACGTTTTTCTATAAATGAAAATTCATCTGGGGATTTCATACTACTTTGAGACAATTTAGCTAACTCAAATACATGATGGGCTGAGAAAATGAAGAATTTGGATTGCCTTGATTAGTAAGACCTCACTTTTCGAGGACTGCAATTACTTACCTTTATTTAAGGGAAACTAAGAGATTGTGCACCAAATGTTACTGAACCACAAAACCAGGAGAGTCCTGCATTTTTTCTTACAAAGTTCAGCCAGCCAAAAGGAATAAATAATGAAGTACACAGGTTTCTGCATACACCAAACAGATCCATTAAAGAGGATTTATCTGCACCATTTCCCTTAAATTACAATCATGCCTGACTTCTGTGCAATTTTCTATGTTTTGTGAAATTATGTTACCGGTGATCTAATCTCTTGTTTGGTGGCACTGTTATTGCAGGTTATGAAATACATACAGGGCTAATATTGGAAGTCCTGCTGGCTGTGAGTCCTGCAGCAAAGCCTGAATACTGCGAAACGGCTGAAGAAAAGTCATATTACCTGCATCATTACCAAAAAAGAGAAAGACAAAAAGAATAAACTTTACCTAATGTTCCCTTTCATTACTTCTACGTGTTTTCTAAAACAAAAGCATGTTCATGTAATTCAAGAGAGTGATAAGAAATGAAAAATGTAAGAAGAGGAAGAATACTCCTGTCTGGTGCTGCGGTTTTACCTTTTATCTCTTTCACAAGTCCCACTTTGCAGGAGACAAATACAGAAGTACAGGATTTCTCTCCCAGTCCTTGTCACCTTAGGATGCATTTTATTCTCTATCATCATGTGCATCCTCACCGGTCCTTTCAGCAGACCCATTTCCATTAAAATACAAATATCCAGATACATAGATGAGCACAGTATGCTCACATAGCATACCAGAATAACTCTAAGCATAAATAAGGCAATTATTTAATCATACATAAGGGTTTCATGATCTGTGAGCAATCCTTAGGTTTTACTAAACAATTAAAATTCTCTGGGGTTTTCATTCACTTGCCTGAGAAAAGATTTTAAAAGCATTTTTCCATTAGGGTTTGAGAGATATCTGGAGAGAGTAAAAATCTGATGTAGTATATGTTTATAGCTCTTCAATACTAAACTTGTAAGAGCAGATTTAATCTCATAATCTTTACCCAAGTGGCACAAAAGTCAATCACTTTGGACCACATCACACATTCATTCCTAAAAGATAATCTAATTATTCTGCTTTCACTATTTCAAAAGTAAGATAAATTTGAACATCTAAATTTCTGCATCTCTGCAAATAATTTTTAATACATACCAGACTTTACTAAAAACATAAGCTAAGAATCATAGAATAATTTTGGTTGGAAAAGACCTTTAAGATCATCGAGTCCAATTTTTATCCTAGCACTGTCCACTCCACCTCTAAACCATGTCCCTGAGAACCTCATCTACATGTCTTTTAAACACCACCAGGGATGGTGAATCTACCACTTCCCTAGGCAGCCTGTTCCAATACCTGACAACCCTTTCTGTGAAGAAACTTTTCCTAATATCCAATCTAAACCTCCCCTGGCAAAACTTGAGGCCATTTGCTCTCATCACTTGTTACTTCGGAGAAGAGACCTACACCCCCCATGCTACGACCTCCTTTCAGGTAGATGTAGAGAGCAACAAGGTCTCCCCGAACCTCCTCTTCTCCAGGCTGAACAGCTCCAGTTCCCTCAGCTGCTCCTCATAAGGCTTGTGCTCTAGATCCTTCACCAGCTTTGTCACCCTTCTCTGGACACACTACAGCACCTCCATGTCTTTCTTCCAGTGAGGGCCCAAAACTGAACACAGGATTCAACGTGCAGCCTCACCAGTGCTGAGTACAGAGGGATGATCACTACTCTAATCCTGCCGGCCACGCTATTCCTGATACAAGCCAAGTTGCTGTTGGCCTTTTTGGCCACCTGGGCACACTGCTGGCTCATATTCATCCGGCTGTCAACCAATACTCCCATGTCGTTTTCCTCCAGGCAGCTTTCCAGCTACTTTTCCCCAAGCCTGTAGTGTTGCGGTTGTTGTGACTCAAGTGCAGGACCCAGCACTTGGCCTTGTTAAACCTCATACAATTGACCTCGGCCCATATAGAACTGACTCTTTAATGTTTAAATTAGGATGAGTTCTAAGGCATGCCAAGTCTTCCAAATTATTATGAATTCAAGGTTCACTATAGTCTCAAAGTCCCTGTAGTTCCAAATGACTCTGAAATAATGCTAACTAAACAGTACTTATGCATTTTTATAAAAATCTAAGACTAGCTTTTAAGCTCTGCATTTCCCCCAACAGGAGAAAAAGTGCTTAGAGAAACTGACAGTAAAGCATGGATAGCACTGCAGCCAGCTCTGCCACACTAACAAAAGAATCCAAAGAAAAGATTTTAGTTTGTTTCCCATTCCAGGGCAGCTCTGTCCAACCTGCACACGAGGACAGGTTATGTGAACAGAAGTCAGAGCAGTTCTTTCAGACTTTAGGTAAGAACATCAAGTACAAGCCAGCCATGAATTTTACCATTGTTGTATCAAGATTTTTTAAGGAACCCAGTCAATGTTGGAACATGAGATTTCTTCTTCCCAGACCAATTGGTTTCACTCTCAGACTGAGGCTTCTCCCTTCTTAGTTTGATGGATGTAGCTGCTGCTGCTGCTTTTGCTTGCAGATCCAGCCAGGAGTGAGGCTGAGACCCTAATCCAAAACAGCAGATACACATAAATACACAGAGACATAGAGTGAACGGTGCATTTACCAGCACACAAATACACAGCAAATGTGCTCACAGAAATTCATCAACGCAGCCCCATCCCCCATTGAACAGGACCAGTGAGAGAGAGAGGCCCCACAATCTCCAGCTTCATGAGGACACCACACTCAAGGAGCCTTCAAACATTGCCACGGGATTTAAGTTCACCTAATATCCATGCCCAGACCCCCAGGCCCTGTACACTGACACTGGCTTGTATCTGGGTTCTTTGCAGACGCTGATTTCCTCCTACTTGCCAGCTAGTCCAGCTTGAAGTTTGCTAGTGAGTTTTGTTAGTCAGGATCCCTACAGCACCCATTTGTAAACACGTTGGCTGGCCCTCAGCTCCTACAAGCCCCTACGCCTCACAGTCTTTTCTCCAGCTGCAGATGCCCAGACCTCCTGATAACACACATCTACACAGGCAGACGCAGCACACAACACAAGGTCAAGCAGAAAACCAACAGGAAAAGTATTTAATAGCAAGCTGAAATAGACTGCAGTGATGTGGCACAGGGCTCAGACAACTGCACTGGTTACATGAGACCATTCCCCTTTATTCCTCACTTCTATTTTTCCATGCATGCTCTTCCCACAGCCACCTTGACCCTTTCCTCCATCCGTTCCTCTCTCCTCCCAAACAACGGACCCCTAGCTACTTTTCCTCATCAGGCCCAGTTTTGTTACATCCCTACCCAAAACTGGTATTTCTGATAACATTACCTGGGTCCCCTTAGCCTTGCATGGTATCACTGATACAGCATAGTGGGCCTTGCAAGATTCCCCCCAATCCTCCTTTCAACTACACGTGAGCTTTGACCATCTTCCCCTTAATCAATGAAATGTATCCATCTTTTACAGCAGCTATTTGTAATTTTTGTCAGCTTCTCACTCTGTAGCTTGTGTTCAGCAATTTCCCATATCATGACCAGCAATTTCTCATGGTCTTTTCAGCTGGAAAAACCTCAGGCCAGGGCCTAGACAACTGCCTGCATAACCTAAGATTTACTTCAAAGACGGAAACAAAAAGAAGTGCAGACACTCAAAATTATCATGGGTTTAATACACAACAGTGCTAAAGGAATGCTTCTGAGAAACAGTTAGGATGCAATTATCTACCACAGCCAAATGTCTGGTTCCAGGTTTCATACAGCTCTAGGTCCTTTGAGGAGACGCTGGGCCGCACGGTTCTGAAGGCACTCTCGAAGTCCAGAAAAGCAATAGGCCGCACTTGGTCTGGCATGATGGTTGCAATGTCCATGGACTGAAGACTGCGGATAGGGCCCAGAGAAGCTTCCCGACAGAGCTGTGTCATGTCTGCCCCAGAAAATCCATTTGATTTATTAACTATGAGTTCAATTTCCTCTTCATTTAGAGAGCAGTGCTCCTTTGACATTAGACGGGTGACAATCTGCTTCCTAGCTGAGGCTTCTGGAAGAGGAATGTACAGTCTCTTCACTAGTCTCCTTCGAGCAGCTTCATCGATTTCTTGAGGTCGATTTGTTGCTCCAACCACCAGAATACGATCTTCAGAGGAGGTTGTTGCTCCATCTAACTGGACCAGAAATTCGGTTTTTATTCTTCTCGATGACTCATGCTCCCCATCTCCACGCTGAGACAACAAAGAATCGATTTCATCAATGAAAATCACTGCTGGTTGTTGACACCGTGCCACAGTGAACAATGCACGGACCATCTTTTCCCCCTCACCTACCCACTTGGAAGTCAGAGAGGAGGCACTGATGCTAAAAAAAGTTGCTCCAGACTGGCATGCGATGCACTTGCCTATGAGAGTCTTGCCTGTCCCAGGGGGACCAAAGAGAAGAATTCCCTTAGGAGGACCACGTAACCCAGTGAAGATGTCTGGCCTCAGCATAGGCCAGACTACTATTTCTTTTATAGTAGCTTTAGCAAATTCAACTCCAGCAATGTCATCCCAGTTGACGGGAGGCCCGTGGTCCATGATCTCGTGCATAATGAGTTCAACCATTTTTGGTTCTATGTTTTTCAGTCGTTCATCTACAGGCAGCAATGGATCTGCCTGCCCTCTTGCATGAGGTTTACACTGTGCTCCTCCATTTTCATTTCCATCTTGTTTAGGAACTGGAGGAACAAACTTGCCAAAGGGACCCCGAGATCTGCCTGCGCCCAGCGATTTTTTTACACCTCCATATGATGAGACTGGCACACGCTGGGGTAGGTTTTGAGATTTCTTTTGCTGATCCACCCACAGCTGTTCTTTTGCAGTTCTAAAACCAGGAATGCTGCTCTCTTCATTTCTGTTTCTATTCCCTGAAAAACTACTGGTTTCAGTACTAGTGGAAGCCTGGCATGGAGCAAGGCTAGCAGTCACCGTGCTACCTTCATCAGCCACACCATAAAACGCTTTTCTTTTTCCAGAACTTGCAGACCATGCAGGTATAGCCGACTGATTGGAAAGAGACAAATTTTGTCCATCACAACAGTTACTTGACATTTTCAGAGAACTACTTGTCGCTTCTTTGCTTCCAAATAGAGGAGTTGCCTGGAAACCTGTGCGAACCTGTTCATTTAAGGAGGCTGAAGGGGCAGGAAGTGTATCCAATGTTTTGGTCACAGAAGGCAAAGTGCTTTGAGAAGACTTGAAAGATGAGGGATGTCCAAGGAGAGCCGGTCTTTGATTTGCACATTTTGCTGAGCCAGCACAGAGCTCAGTCTCTCCAGCACTGCTGAAGACACTGAACTTAGGAAGACCTGGAGCAGCAGAGGGACGGACCCCTTGATCAGCAAGTACACAGGCATCTGTTGGTGTCACCTGAGAGCTCTGGAAATTTTTGCCAGTCTGCATCCTCTCTTGCACACACTTCAATTCAAATACATTCTCTGTTGTCAAGGCAGATTGCCACTTGTCACTGTCATTTTGCTGACATTTTGCCAAAGTCAAAATGTTTTCAGCATAGTTATTCAAGCCAGTCTCTATGTTGTCAGAGTCAATAATTGCAGCATATTTCTCTGCATATTTTTTAAACAAGTGGGCAGCACAGACCTGAGAGATCTCGGAGTTTGCCCATGCATACTGAATACGCAGGATTTTGGCACGGTACTCATCTGCCTTCTGTCCAGGTGTGCAGGTGCCAGAGGTAATAGCAAAGTAACTCTTCTGCCAGTCGCTCAGGTACACGGTGCTGTGGGTGGGGGTTTCCATCACCGACACTGAAACACACATAAAATACCTGCTGTTATAAAATGCATTTCACAGCTATTCGTTTTCGCTTCTTTCCCATTATTTTCATTGAGAGAAATAGAGCAGTAGATCTTGTAAGCTACTTAGTCTGGACACAACCATTTTCAAAAAGCAACCAGCTTTGACGTATAAATCCATTTAGACTGAGGTTCTCTTTTCTTCCTTGTTGAAAGAAAGAAAGGAAGAAAAAAAAAAAAAAAACAAACAAAAAAAAGAGAGTTTACTGCTAACTAGAGGTCTCCTGGGGAGGTAAGTAGACTGCAAAGAATGGTAACAGATGGCAAAACAAAAATTGGCCTTGTTAAATGAAATCACCAGTGCTTTCCCTCTTCTTTGACAGAATAGGGCAGAGTGCAGAGGAGGACAGATTACACATCACTGTCAGAATGATTACAGTGATGATAGCAACAACAAAGCTAATAAATAAAAACTACAAGCAAAGTCTCTGAAGGGAGGTAAAAATTGAATGAATAAACCTGAATGCAGTGAACTTCCAGATTAAAAAAATATTTACAGATTCATAGCAACTGTTCAAAACTACTTATTCTATTTAGAAAGTAGTAAAATATCCCCATTTTGGATTTTAGAGAAACAAAGCTCTAGCATGTTTAAAGGAATGCTTGTTTCTCAGTTTTAGAAAGAGGAAATTAAATTCCTTCAGTGAATTTTTACTTAAAGAAACTGGAAAGATGGCATTTGGCTAGGAAGGAGCATTTTGCTAGACTTGAAAATATATGCTCATCTTTATGATGTTTTTTCAAAGAAGTCTTTCTCTGCAATGTATCATGTGCAGTGATATTTCTGGTAATGTCCAGAATTCACGATTTCAGAAGAGAGACAGGCACAAGCAACACCATGAGAAACCTATCACTGTCTCAAGAGGGTTTGCAATAATTCCAATCTTCTCTTCTGTCCATAAGGGACAGATGTCTAATATATGATATGATAGAAATATATCAATTCCTAATTTATCTTTTTTAAACTTGAATGTGTACCAGGATGTTTCAGTCAGAGAACATTTAAAACAAAGACTATCAAAGTGGAGGTCCATATATTCTGCACTCCTTTCAACAGAGAACAAGTCAACTTGCAATCTTCTTCTGAATCAGCAACAGACTATGTATGAGTGCAGATTAAGGTACAGGTATAATGAACATGCAGGACTGGGGAGACAGATCTGAAGGAATCCAGGGCATGGAGGGGCAGGTCCTCTGTGTTTACTTTCAAAAAGTCAGTGTTAGACAACAGAGGGAACAACATGGTTATGGCAGGAGGGATTACACACATAATAAACAATAAGGAGATAAATTATTTTGGTTTGGATTTTTTTTGGACTTTAGCCCAACTCTGTAGAGCTGTTTAGAAAAGTCAAAATATCTTCCATACGCAAATTCAGTGCCATTACCTGGGAAGTCAATTAAAAAGAAAAAACAAAACACAAAAATAAGACTTCATCTGAAAAATTATTGTCAACATTTGCACCTTGAGTTTAACTTGCATTTATTTACTGAACAAGGTGCAAATTCCCACTATATTCCACCTACAGTTGAGCAACACGTGGACAGAAGATGAAGGGTTGCAGTCTTTTCTCTAAACAACAACTAAACAACTTACTAAATAAATAACATACTATGCACATAACTTTTTTGTAACTGTTGAATCAAAACCATCTTATGAAATGTAAAAGCAATGTTCAGGAAAAGATTAGTAGCAGGAATTTGCTCCCATTAAATATTTCTATAGATTTACATCATTCAGAATGTAAAAGTCTCAAGTTCACCAGCACTTCCTGAAGATGAAGTAACGATCTTCACAGCACTGAGGGAAGGTCATAAGTGAACAGAAGTAGCTAGTTTAAAATTTCAGTTCTATTTTTCTTCTTAAGTATCTTCCAATATCATATTCCCTTCCTATTCTAATTTGTATTAGTTGTCCTCATAGTCTGTTTTTCCCAAGAGACAGTCATATGCCTATGTGACCATCAGTCCTTCAGCAACAGCCAAAACTGTTCCTAGATGTTGCAGGCACCATATTTTCATATAAGTGTCTAAAGTCGGGGGGTTATCAACACATCAACAATACCGGATTTCTGGCATGCAGGTGTTCAGCGTCAGAAAAACAAGGGGTAACTACCCGACAAGCCACACGCGGGATATCATTACATTCACACATAAATATATATACTCATTAAAAATGTGGAGACTGCCAGCCTGGCGGTAGGCAAGAACAGCAGGGCCGCAGGCCAGCTGTCCCGGCACGGCCCAGCCCTTCCCGCCGCCGCAGAGCATGCACAGGCCGGCACCGTGCGGCCGGCCGGAAGCCCAAGCAGGGCCCGTCAGCTCAAGAACCCTCACCAGCACAGCTCCGAGCGCCTCAACCCCGCCACCACACCGGGGGAGGGGAAGCCGCGACTACAGCCTTGAGGGCTCCCCAGCGGCCTTGGCCCCTCCGCACCGGAGCGAAGGGACACCCCCACCGCGGAATCGGCTGGGGCTGGGCGGGCCGCCCGTGGGGGGTCGGCCGAGGGAGCGCAGCGAGGGCCCTCATGACTGAGGGGGAGGGGGCGCAACGGCCGCCAACCGTCTCCAACGGCCGGGGCCCGGCGCGTGCCGCTCGGCGCCTGCAGCGGAGGCGAGGGAAGGGCGGTGGGGGGGCGGGCAGGGGGAGCGAGGCACCCGCGCGGGAAGGGGCAGAGGGGGCCCCGCAGCGCGGCCGTACAACCGCCCCCTCCGCTTCTCCTGCACACCCACCGGACACGGGCAGTGCTGCCGGCCGCCTCTGCGGATCCCGCGCCCGCTCTACCCCAAGCCCCACCCCCGTCCCGCTTTCCAATCGGAAAACAGCGCTCTGGGAGGCGCAGCCAATCAGAGATCGGGAGAGGGGGCCGAGCGGAAGCGGGGCGAGTTCTATGAGCTGACGTCAAACGCTCGGGAGGGAGAGAGGGCGCACGGGTGGGCGAGGCCCGCACGCGGGCCTTCCTGCTCCCTATTGGCTGCGCCTGAGGCTCACGCCCTCCAATAGACGCGGGATCCGTGCCCTGGGAGGCGGGCTGGATCCGGCGCGGTGCGTGTGGGGCGGCTGAGGCCCGCCAACTCCGACCCAGGCTCCCTGTCCCGGCGCCCCCCGTGGCCGCCCCGGGCCCTTGACTCCTGGGCCGAGAGCGTGTGCCGATTTTCCGGCACGCCGTTGCTTGCCCGGAAGGGTTCTCGCAGCCTGTCAGGCCTGAACGCACTTCGGAGAAACTGCTGTACAGTACCACAGCCAACACGGCAAGACAAAAAGGTGATGCTGGCCAACATCCTTGGTAACAACAGCTGCTCAGCGGGCCTTCTTGGGAGAACAGCTCTCCCCAAGGTCTCAGCAGCAGCAGCTGGACTCTCTGGCAGAGGGACGAGATGAGTAAAATGATGCCTCACAGGGAAAAAGATGGTGGCCCAGGGGGATGTCTCCTATGAGCTAAATCTGGTCGTGGAGTCCCTGGCTGGATCACACCAACGCACACTGAGATTAGCGCACCAACCTAGATGCAAATTAGCACACTACACTGCAGCTACACCTCTGGTATTAACATAGTCATTTCTGTGTGGGCGAACTTTTGATTTCTTATGAGAAACATTTCTTACAGTTACTGTCAGGTTTTTGTTAGATGTCAAGCTTGTTATACCATTAGTGCAGACAGCATATTATACTGTATGTGCTGCTATACAAGGTGTCATCTAAGACCCAACTGGGCAAACATTTATAGCTCGTAACACTGCTGCTGTGGGGTTTCCACAGGGTCGTGCTCGCCTGATTTCCCTGGGGTGGGACAGGGGCAGGGAGTGATGGCGCCTGCAGCTCGAGGTCCCCTCGGGGACACCGGCTGCAACCGGGCAGGGCTGACGAAACGGGACCCTGCCTTGTCCTGTCCGAGGGCACCTGAGCTGCAAACCAAAGCTGGAGCTGGGCAGCCGGTTCCAGTGGTAGATCCAGCTGCAGGACTGTGCAGAACTTTACCCAAGGGTGGGCATTGATCCCTGTTATGGCCAGGCATTTTTCAGACTTGTGTTGCTGAGGAGGAATCTTCCCACAAACACTCTCATTTGCAAAGTAATTTGTTGGAAGAACAAATTGAGAAAAATCAATGAAGTTGAAAAGCATGGCACTGACGTGACCCGAGTGGCGAAGTCGGACCCCTTAGAGTGCATCTGCTTGAATAAAATGGAAAAAGCTTAATTAGTAGCAAAGACTACTTAGTAGCAAAATAGTCATAGTTTTGTTTCCATTTATTTAGGCTGCCAATTAAAACCCACGTCTGTTTAAGAGTCTTTGGATACAGATTTCAAAGGAACGCGACAGCTCACAGATTATAATAAAAAGGCACTAAAGTCTGATTATTTTTCTATCTAGAGCATACACCCTAAAAATACGCTATGTAGATATTGTTGTTGTTGTAGCTGTTGTTGTTGTCGTCATTGTTATTAAATCTGCCCCTACCATTCTGGTCTTCAGAGTTCTCAGACTTATCTCTCATTTGCTTCTGTATTTCAGCAATTCAAGTTTACGGATGCCTCAAGGTTTAGACTGCTGTTGTAAGACAACAGCACTGTGAATACTACTCATCAAATGTGGTATCCTTACGGGAGACAACAACAAGAAACAACATCCATGAGCAGAATCTTTACATAAAGCCAAGAAAAATTAGCTGTTAAATAATTATGATGCAGTTCAGAGTATAATATATTAGCAATACTTTCATAAATCCATATATTTTCCATATTTCACCATTAGTAATAAAATATATTAGTAATCTGTCATTATTATTATGAATGTAAGTATTGTACTAGCACTCTACCACTTTAAAAAAAATGTATGGTTCCTGAAAGGTTGCTTTTTTCCCTCCATCTCTAGTATCTGCATTGTCTGCCTTGAGATGTGGATATTCTACTAAAATACAATTCTCACTTTTTGTAATTATTTCTAACATCAAACAGTATTAATCGGCACAGACTGTATTGGCTTTTACACACAAGGCACAATAAATCCAGGTTCACATAGTAACTATTCATAAATACAGTATTTCTCACTTACAGACATGTTGCAAAGCTACAGAACAGAAACCACAGTTGCACTCTTCTTTCAAGAATATTATTTTCAACACTTTTGTTCTTGAGTTCATTACATAGCCCAGATTTTATTTTCAGATGACCTAACATTACTACTCTATGAATGAACGATCACGTGGGGAGAAGAGAGTATGAGAGACTAAATACTAAGGTGGCCTTCACTAATTACATATTAAAATCATCCAGAATTTCACAAAAACTAGAACTGTGAACTTCAGATTTCTGTATTGGGCTGGCCATGCAAAATGCAATTCCATGGGTCTTGTCACTGCTGTTTATTAGAAGATTTACTTATGGCACTTCTTCAAAAACAAAGTAACTTTTACTGCATTCATAATATTTTAAATTAACCCTTGTCCTAAATTCTTTACCAAAAGGAGTTTTGGTGTCTGGACAACAGCCTCTTCTAAACCTGATACTCATAGCCTGAAAAATGTTTAATTAAATGTCAGCTTTGGGAACATTTTCCCTCAAATGTCTAGAAGGACCTGTGTCTAATTCTGGGCTGTTGGGGACATTTCACCTTTCCTGGGTCTGGGTGTGCATCCTGCCCGCGTCCCTGTTCTGCAGCAGTTTGAGGCTCTGGTTGCCATGGAGAGGATTTCCACCAAAATCCTCTTAGTGTTGCCTTAACTTATGCATTTATTTTCCAATACTTATTAGTCTGATCTTAATTTCAATTATAGCCCAAAGCAACCCCATTTCTTTTCAGTGGAATTACCCTGCATTTACCCTAGGATACCTTTGATCAGAATCTGACTTTTTTTTCTTTTTCCTGGACAGACCTGCTTAGGTATTTCACATCTAAAATACTGGTCTGTCTCGTAGAGAAGGTGTAATTCTTCTGCGGTTCCTAGATTGTAGTGTTTTCATCACGTAAAAGCTGTAAAATTGTATCAGTGTGGATCATATTTGCAATGGATGAACATTGTTTCCCAAGTCATGAGAACTGAAATGTTGCTTTAGAAAAACTAATAACAAAGAAAGATAACAACAGCCAGTGTCTACCAACATGTTGCATTGTGCTACTGCAGAATAGCTAAATTTCATACTAATTCCACTAAAAGGAATGTTGCTGTCAAAATTTCTGATAAGGTAGCTAAGGGTAGTGTCTTGTGGAATGGCTCACTCACCTGCTTGAATATAATTGTATTATTATATTTCTATATATATATATGTATATGCTTTATATACATATATATATATATATAATGGAGTTTTATATACATATATATATATATATACATATATATATATATATATATATAGGAGTTGGACTCAATGATCCTTGTGGGTCCCTTCCACCTCAGGACATAGCCCCTGGCTAGCCTTACAGAGGGTGCAATGCCACCATCTCCACTAGTCACATAGCTTGACCTGCTGGAATTGCAGAGCTTGGTCTGTTTTTCAGAAGTGTCTGAGTTTGTGCACATCTCTTACGTACCAGTTGAATACACACTAATACTAATCCTTCCCCAGTTTGCACTGCAGAAGTCAGGTGATTAGGAACCACCAGAAAAATGCACCTGGTCCATAGTCAGCTGCTTTAATCCCTTCTGGAAAGACAGTGGGTAGGAGCAGACTATGTGCCAAATCCACCATTTGGGTCCATGTTTCATGGTCTACATGCAACTTTCCAAATATAGGTAGGTAGTATACTTGCAAGAGAGGGAGGAAGAAAGTTGAATAATTGTGCAAGTTGTTCAAGATGCTGTAGAAGTTAATATGACGCCTAAAAGGGGAAAAGGAAAATAAATGCAAATGTAGAAATGGTTCCTACAGATTATTTTTTCTTGGAGTACCTATTTATTTTGTTCTTCTTTACAGAGAAATAACTGTTTGGAAATTATGCTTCCAAAATGGCAGAAGTACTTATTAAAGTCAAACACTGTTCCTGACTTTCTTTTCACCTCTTTACTACACCCACCTTTGACAGGATGACATATCAATGGTTTGTGTCACGTACATATATTTTGACTTTTTCTGAAGGTTGATTGTTTTTCAACGTTTTCATATACCATGCTTCACTGTTAATGGAAGAAAACCACTGATGGGGCCACCACAGCATATTTGGGTGTTCTCTTAATTTCTGGTTTTATTGTAATTTGTTATCTTGTTTGTTAGCTGATTTAAGAAACAACGTGTAGCATTTTTTCAATCTTATTTCTTAGCATCTTTTGTAAAAGATTTATTACACAATGAAGTAAGCAGAATGGTAGCCCCGAAAAGAAGTCACAACTCTGTTTCACAGAACATAGCTTACAAGCTTTTTCCAAGTAATCAGAGCTTATGATAACTTGACTAAAACATGGAATACCAGGTAGCACACGGATTTGACAAAACTCTTAAGAAGGAGCTTTTAAGAGGCCTCATTAGGAACGATCAGAGTGAAAACCAACTATTTGCTGAGATTTGACAAAACTTCACAGTTTCATCTGTGAAGAAAGGAGTGGCTGTGCTACAGTTTAGTGGAGGGAGCACTGACCCTTCCATTTCCATTTCCTGATTCAATAAATGCTCTTGATTACAAAGTGGTAAGAAGACAGCTCCAGCCCCCATGAATATGTGCATCCTGGAAACAGGCAAGAGAAAGAGGGCAGCACAGAGAAGGAATGAGTAAGGCTACAACACAACTTGCTGGCAAGGGTTTTGCAACTGCAGCTGGGCTATATAACAACAGGTTTTGTATTTTTTTCCTACACAATTTCACTTTCCCACCTGCCCCTAAAATAAAGCTTGGTAACACAGAGAAAGCCGGTTGATTTCCTCCTCCCCACTGCTACTTCACTGCTGGTGCTGCTGGTGATGGTTTTGCTCCCATGCTTTCAGAAGATCAGTTGCCAGCTGTGAGATGTGCTGCCAGGCAAACTCGACATGGGTGGATTCCACGACGCGGGAACAAATAGCAAAACGTAGCACAAACTTCTCTCGCAGGTGGCACGGGACCAGATGAATCTTCTTGGCCTCATTTATGCTTTTAAGAAGCTCCTTATTTAGTTCATTTGAGCCCTGAAATCATTGTAATTAAATGGATATGGTGATAAATTCCAGAAGCAAGTTTTGAATATGTAAATCGCACCAAGCAGCCAAGCCCAAGTACCACTAATAACATGCAGCCACTTTCACATCTCCCAGTGCTTTGCCATCAAAGGATTATGAAAAGATGATGGGGCAAGAGAAAATTTTTCAGCCACAAAGAGATTCCTGGGTTAAATGGCATTTAGAAGCAGTGTTCACTCTGGGGCGTTCGTGATAGCCATCTGCTTTTTTGTGACTTAAGGACGTGAGCTATGTAGCTTAATGTAAAAGCATTCATGAATGCATCCATTTCATAAAACTTTTTTTATATTAAATAAAACTAACATGGGAGGAAAGTTTGCAAAGAACTATGCCAACATTTGTACGACAAATCCTCCAGTCTTCACTTGAGCATGGCTGCTGTGAAAGGGTCTTTTCAATATGAAGATGGAAATCTTATCCTTAGTAAAGAAATAATAAAGGTAATGTATCCCTCATACGAGTAAGCTTGATACTACCAGTAGAAACCCTAAAAAACTATTCACCTCACATTCTATAGGAAATGTTCACTGCAGAATCCTACAGAGTGAGTTTTTCAGGGGGTTTTAGAAACATGGTACACTGACCATCCCTCTGGAAGTAAAGAGCCTTCTGCATTCCAGGAAACAAAGATATAAATGTTAAATATCTCACAGAAGGTCAGAGGGACTTTACACTCATGCAGTATTGAATTTTATCTCCTTCTTGTGTCCTTCATTCTCCTTGTGCTCAAATAGCGAATGTGAGGATTTCCCTTGGAGCAGCTGTAAGCATTTAGTATCAACCCTCAAAAGAAACAGGACTGCAGAGAGGAGTACTCTGTCTTTTGCAGGTGCAGTTTATGTTGAATGGATGGTTTTCCTAGTTTGAGTCCATTTGAGAATCAAACGAAGGATGTCATCAGATTTATAAAACCAGAAGTAAATTGCTTTGAATAAAACAAGGAAAGAAGGGATCCCTTATAGAACACTGTCTGTAGTAAAACAATCGCAAATGGACAAAACTGTCCATCAGCAGATTACTGTGTTACTGCAGCAGCACAGGGCTTTTTGAAAACATCGATATCAGAAACATGTGCAGTTGAGACTTGCCTGCTTAGCCTTTTCCATATAACAACAAAGCATCAGGAAGACAGAGTATCTTATTGGCACTGAGAATGTCTGTGTTATTATCATGCTTTTTTGGATCATATTAGAATTAGAGCTGAACCCCAGTCAAAACCATTCTGACTTAGCACAAGTTGTCAGGGATTTTGGATTGGAGCCTGAAACCCATGGCTTAGCCTTCGTTTTCTAGGAGGTATTTGCACAACCTGAATGCTCCCAAGAAAAGAGCCAACTGTGGTGTTTTGCAAGTCCCGAGCCATTATGGGTCAGTCTGGTGACAATGATATACATATCTGACATTCTTTCTTATCAAAGGCAATCCATCATTCAAACGATGATCTTTGTCTTTAATATGAAATGCACAGCACTATCTTTCAGGCAATATAAGGGGTTATATGATGTTAATGACTTTGGCTTGGAGCAACGGGAGGGATGAGAAAGATTTATATATCTGTCTTCTGTTCTACTCTCACAGCTGCACGTAGGGGCTACTGTGACACTTGGGTGTCACATCAAATTGAAGTTAGAAGTGACTAATCCTCTCCCAGAGCTCTGAAAAGCAGCAGCCAGCTCTGATCGAGTCTGTCAGCTCTAACAAGACAGTATTCTCACCCCCTGGAGAAATGACTAGCTTGACTTGTATTCATCTGCAGACATGACAAGGAGGCCACAAAATAACCCTTTGGCATGATACATTTGATGAAATAGTTACAATATGAAAGCAATTATTATTAGTCCATATGCTCAATAGTGAGAAAGGCAAAAATTTAGAAGTTACTGGTAAGCATAAAAGTAAAAAATGATTTCTCAAGAACTAGGGAAGGAAAAATATTTCATACTTTTACAGCTGTGCAGCATCACAGTTCAAGTCCACTGTCTCTCAGTCCTTCTGCAACTACAAAGAAGTTACAAGTATCCTACTTCTAAGATCCATTTTAATATGAGTTACAGAAATCACAGGAAGATTTTTGAAATAATGATTTAAAAAACAAATAAAGCTGAAAAATAACTATAAAATGTTCTTCATTTAAAAGCTTCTTAGTTTTGTTGGGTTTGTGTTTTTTTTTTGGACAGGGAAGACAAATGATGAAAACACTGCTGTTCAACATTGGTTTTCAGCAGAATCACCTCTTCATTCTACAACTTGTTCAAAAGTTTCTTAGCTAGGTGTCCAATATTTACCTCCTATTGTGAAATTGTATTTCCCTGTAGACCTCATTTCTTCCTCTGGATCACCAGGGACAGGAGAACAGACATAGATGAACCACTGGTCTGATCAAAAGTGACAATTCCTGTGTTGCTATGCTCTATTTCACCAAGGCTGTTCCTTTAAAGTAAATGTAGAGCACCGACTAACAGCTGCCTCTGAATCTGCAAAACTAATGTTTGCTTGTTCCATGTGAGAGGGCAGGCTACAACTAACGTTTTGTTTTGAGCAATAAAAGCCAGAGAACCTATTCCTCAAAATCTTTAAAAAGTTCTTGTTAGGAAAGAAATTCCATTCATGTTCCCACTTACAGGAAAAACTCCACATTCTGTAATCATTCTGATCCCCTGCAACAGACCATTTTTTTTCCTTTCATTCTAAACAACATGAACTCAAGCAAATATATTTTCCTCTTCCAGAGAAATTCACCATTACCTTATTGTTAAAGATTCATTAAGTCTTCAGCCAGATAACTGGGGCAACTGCATGACTGAAAAACATTTGTGAGAAGCAGTGGTACCACACTACCCAAAAGGAGCCAAGATGCGCTTGTGAGCCTTCAGAAAAGCTAAAAGCTGATTTAGGTATCATGTGAACCAGTGCTGTTATTATTATTATTATCGCTTGGTGTTCAGATTCAGTGTCACGATCCAGCCCTTCACAGAGGCTTTAGTTGCAAACTCCTCTGTTAAATGAGTTCTTTACCCAAAACAGCACATTGATCCCCTTGTAACATCCGATGAAACAAGAGAACCCTTCCAGTTCCTGCAGCTCTTATGCCCTGAGTATGGAGTGGGTTCTCTAGTTCATGTTGGGGGAGGTCTCTACATCAAGGAGTTTGACACTTACAGAGATTTTGGGGAATGAAAGGCCAAGAGGGATCGAAGGATCATGTTCAGCAAAAAAAGGAGACCAGGTCCAAGGGCAGCTGGAAATATGGCTTCCTGTGCAACCAGTTCTTACTCAGATTGTGCTCCAATTTGTCCAGTCTGACCGTAGGATTTTATAAATGAAAATGTATTCTTGAAAGAAAACTTTAAAATATTTACTATTATAGTCTTCATCCATGATAGTCATTATATATATAAATATATATGTAATTATACATTAAATATACACACATAAAATTAAGTTGACAAGAAACATCTGATACACACACACAACACATACAAATGTCTAGGAAAATATTAATATGTTAAAATAATAAATTTCATCAAATCCATCAAACATATAACAGTAATTGTGTATGACTGTGTAGACTAAGACCATTTGTTTGTTCTTAAGCATATGATTAATTTTTAACAAAATTCTTAAGCTTCTTTCCTTAATCTGCTTTAATTTACATGAACTCCCACTACTTTCATTAAAAAATAATTAAATATATTAACTACAAAGACTATGTTCTATTGCAGGTTATTCTGTTTCTATAAAACATGACTAAGACATAGGAGGTCTCAGCTGCCTTACCTTTAGCCGAAAACAGACCAGTCCCAAGACAACCTCAGCACAGATCTCAAATCTTTCATCCTGAAGGACTAAATCTTCAAACTGATGTGACAGCCTGATGTGCTGAGAAGGGAAAGATAATATCTGTGTTGTATTAATTTGATTTATCAAGAGAAGAGTTATGCTGTCCATCTCTAATATTTTTTCTCAGTTCCTTCTTCTGCTATGTGATAATTTGCACATGTTGCCATCTGTTTGTGTTCACTTACATCCCATTTATGACTTTCAGAGACCAAACTGACCCATTACTGTATTAGCCACTCAGTCTGCCTTAGGCCATACTAGTCTGTTTTGTAATTAAATGTGTCAGCACAGTTTTGTAACTGTCATGATACCAGATTAATAGTAAATAATTGTAATATTTCTTCTTTAGGCTTTCTGCCATTTTCCATTTTGGTTGAGAATTGCTGAAGAGTCCAAAACTTATTGTGGGTAAAGGGGGAGATGCACAGATTGAGAGAAAATGATCACAATTACAGTGCAAAATAAGCTGGAAAGATACACTTTCTATAAGAGTTCATTAAATAGGAGAGTAAATGTGAAGAAGGATGGAACGTGCTCTCTCCTCTGACCTGGGCGGTCAGGTTCCATTGAAAAGTGGTGGCAGTATAATCAGGAAAGTGGATAGTGAACCTCAGCCAACCTGTTTAAAAGTTACTGGGGAATAACATTGGGCACCAAGCCAGAACAATTATTTTGAAGCATAGGAAACCAGTGCTCTCCAAAATCAAACAAATAAGAAAAATGCCAAGACACATAGCAACCAGCAGGGATGTCTTAACATCAGTCAGTGATGCTTGCATAATCACAGAAAATGAATTCAATAACACTTGGAAAAAAAGAACACCTATCCTCATCAGATACCTGCAGCACCTTATCCAGTGCCTCTCTCACTGGCTATCATCAGATTAGTGCTCACTAACCCCCCCCCCCAAAAAAGAAGACAGCAACAGCCAGCTATTAGAATTACAGTTTGCCTTAATGCAATAGCTAAAAATGATCAGCGACATCTAAAATGGTGTTTAAAAGTTCCTTAAGTTTTATGTATCAATGATTACAAAAAATTTTATAAAAATAAACAACTAGCTCCATGCTTTTTTCCCTGCTTTGCACTTTGCCTTTTTGCAAGTTCGAGGACAGACTTCAAACAAAAATTGTGTCAGGGTCAGATACGGAATGTTTCATCTCACAGGAACTTTTTCCAAAAGGGCAAGAAGGAAAAAGAGAAATTACTGAAAAGAAGAAAAAGGAAAACAAGAAAAAAAGGAAAAAAAAAAAAAAAACACAAATAAAACCCCCCACATTTTGATGTTTGTTTGTTTCTTAAAATACAAAAAAAAATTGTTTATATTGAATCAAAACATTGATTCAAAACCTTCATGTTGGAAATAGTGGTATCTCATGTAACTAGCCAATCTTACTGTTGTTACCACTTCATCTCTGCTGTTTGTTACATCCATTTAATCATCTCCCTCTAAAATCCAAATGGAAGCTCTTTACATCACCAATGAGACCAATAAAATGCCCAGTCTTTTCCAAGGCATTTGAATGTTCTGCTGATATAAACAGTCTACAGCTATGAAAATTGACCAGAAGTATGTGTGTCCATACAGATACTTGTGTGCACATGGAAAACATATGTAAAATGTGCACATGTTGTAACGATCTTTTACTGTCTCCTCCTTCGTGTTCTATAACCTTAACCAAACTGATGTCTTTTACACAGCTCTACAGCTTTTCACACTGCATGTACTAGGTCTTGGAAATCAAAACCATTAAAATATTGTGTTCAGCGAAATGAGAAGTTCACAGCTGTTCATCTGAATGTAACTGCTAACTAATTAATCAAAATTTATCCATGTAAGAACTAAATAAAACAAAAATCTAGGATTTGGCTTACTGTGAGTAGCTTGTACAAGAAAACTCTAGACCCATGTCTACGTGGTATTTATACTTCTCTATTTATGCGTCACTTTTTGCACTAAAGGATTTTTCAGAAATTTGAAAGAAATAAAAGCAAGGAAAAATAGAGAATATTCAGTAAAAGACTAATGAAAATTCTGGAAGTATTTTGTATTCATGCCTGGATGCATGTATGCTTTCAACCACAGCAAGTCTTAACAAGTAGCAATAATTTGTAAAGCCACAGGGGGGCACCAGGTGTTTTAGAGTTTACAGAACTGGGAGGAGAGAAAGTGGAGATTTAGCTAAAGTTTCACTTGTAGAGCTTTACTTAACTCAGCTACCCAAGGCCCTGCACCTTTGAACCAAAGTTATTATCCTGAGTTGCTCTTACAAAGGCTGTTGCAACCAAACATAATTAAACCAAATAAAGTTAACTTTATTAAGTCTGAAAGTTCAAACTCTGTAAAATCAAAGGGCTTTTAGGCATCACACCTGCCTCTGTGAGTCCAAGAGCTGTGCCCACACTCTGGACATCAGCGTGGCAACAACTCACAGGAAAACACATGTGGCTTTAGTGCTTCATTTTTTCAAGACATGCAGGTAAACTGTGAAAATAATGTCCTGTTTGGAAAACCATAGGCCCTGAAACTGAGGACAGGAAAGAGCGAGAGAGAAAAACTGACAGGTTGTTCTCAGTTTTCTGCTGAATGTGCACATACCAAGCCTTACCTATGGATATTTTAAGCCTCCGAATGCTTTTGATTTTGACATTGGTGTTATGCTGTGTCTCTAACTCCTTTAACTTAAAGTTGATGGTCAAATATTATTTAAGCTTTAAAAATTGTTTTGCTTAACACCATTACATAACTCAACAAAATGTGGATGTACACAAACCAACTCACATACTGTTTCCAGCAAGATCATTTGGACAATTCCTTTATCACATGAGTTTTCAAAGTGGAATCCCATGGACTGCATTAGCGACCTGAAAAGTCTTAGTATGTAGTAACAGAATATCAGTCCTTCTCATAGTGAAATTTAGCACATTGAAGAAAAGAAGCTTGTAAGGAATTTTTGGGTATCACTATCTATCTCACATAATGAGCCATTGCTCTTCTGCACTGAGAAGGGAAAAAAGAAAGGGATCTAATTCATTTGAATGTTTGGGATTAAAGGAAATGTCTCACATAATCATTGATAGCAACAGAAAACTTGTAAGGCATTAAGATGTGCTCCCAATTTAACAAATCTGTATTTGTGTATGTGTGTGAATAGAAGTAGAAGTAGAAGTAGAAGTAGAAGTAGAAGTAGAAGTAGAAGTAGAAGTAGAAGTAGAAGTAGAAGTAGAAGTAGAAGTAGAAGTAGAAATAAATAGAAATAGAAATAGAAATAGAAATAGAAATAGAAATAGAAATAGAAATAGAAATAGATAGAAATAGAAATAGAAATAGAAATTGTCCTACATTGACATGTTTGAACTGAATTTTGATTTTTGGGCAAAGCCTTAAAGAACTAGAATAGGTTTTGATTGAAGGGAGCTTCTCTGGAGCATCAGGATACATTAATGTGTATATTCAAATCAGCATACCTGCCTAGCCTCAGTCACTTCATACACTTTCTCCTCTAGATTTCACCTCTCTGCCTGCCTTAGCTCACATCCCACTACACTCTGAAGAAAAACACTGTCTTCTCAAGAGTCACTTGGACTGTTCCACTCCCCAGTTGAAACACTTTCTCTGCCAGTGCTGTTCTGTACAGCTCCAGTTTCTCAGTCTCTGCTGTTAATATTTAATGGAATTCATTATCCTCAGTGAAGAAAGAAGGATGCTGTACACTGATTTCTGCTGGTCCTGTGGAGGATTTACCTGAATACTTGTGGGGATTATATGCAAAAACATTAACTGCTAAATTTCTAATATTATTTCTGAGCTCTTGGAGGGGACATAAACTGACAAAGGAGTGATACACACTCAAGCAGTGTGCAAACTGACCATTTACAAATAAACCGTTTGGATGTCACATTTATACTGACTCTGAGTGTTTCGAATCTGGAAGACTGCTGTTCTAGTTGTTTTTGACCTCTTGGTACATCTCTGTGACTTTGGGATTTACCTCCAAAATCTGTATTTTTCGCTCCTCACATCCTTCAGAGATGACTGTCCTCCCCTTTACCACAGTTTTATTGTTGTTGCTTGAGTTTTGGTTTGGTTTTTTGTTTTGTTTTTGTTTTTGTTTTTTGTTTTGTTTTTGTTTTTTGTTTTGTTTTGTTTTTGTTTGTTTGTTTGTTTGTTTGTTTCCCCCCTAGGCGAGCACAGCATCTGTAATGGGATTTGCATAAACTCTGAAAGGAATTGAAACCCTGGGTCCCAAATGTCCCAGTAAGGCCCAGCCCAGCATCTGAATAGGCATGCGTTAGCTGCTATGGTACAGCACAAACAGGACGACATGTCCTACACACAGGTGTGTTGACATATGGAAACTACGTGGTATACAGCTGCATACTACATCCCAAACCAGGCATCCCCTTCCCCAGGTTCCAGCCCAAGGAGCTGTTTCAAACCTCTGCTCTTCTGCCTGATTCTGTGCCCCTGGCCCTTCCCTGGGGCAACTCCTTAATGACACAACACAGAGCAGTTCTTCCCCTGCCCCCAGCTCCAGCCACCTGCTCTCCACTTGAAGGATGCAGTACCTGCTGGTGCTGCTGCTCTATATCTCTTCTTATTCCATCTGTGCCCATTCTATGACCCACTGTAACAAAAGCAGCTTCAGAAATAATTCTGGCAACTACAGGAATTCACTTAAATGCAGCTAGAAGTACGAGCACTTCTCTTCAAGGACCGCCTTTGCCAGCAATGGGAATATAAAAGCTGTTATTGCAAGATGCTACGATGTGTTTAAAATTTCAAAGCCAAGCACTGGGACAAGCAGTGTTAAAGTGAAGTTAACAAGTGAAGCTCCAAGTTACTTTTTGTTCCGAAACTTGTCTGTAGGTTTGAAAATATAAACCAGTGTCAGGCTGGTTTACGTACTTCATTACTATACTACTGAAAGAAAAGTCGTCACAATATAACTGGAATCAAAGATAATTCCTGAGAAGAAATGAACAAGTTATGAAACACATTTAAAAAATGTTAGTTTGTAGTGCTGATAGAACTTTGCCAACATGTCTACAAACTTGCAACATATATCTTAAATACTGGTAGAGAAGGCAGCAAATGAAATGCAATTGTTCAACAGAGAACCGCTGGAGATAGAATTGACTTTTTTTGAAAGCTGCTTTAGAACCCACTGGATTTTGTCATCACTCGTCTGGGGAAAGGTATGAGAAGAAACTAACTTAATAGTTCCAGTTTGACAACAGTATACAGGGACACAAATTCTGCACTTAATTACCCCTCTTATCTTTTCAAAGTTGCAAACATAAGGTCATAACTTATTTTTTCCATACACCAGGGAACACTGTAGTCCCTAATGAAGTATTAAAAATACACACTCAATTCAACAAATCCTTGGAAGTCTGGCTGCCTGAATTACATTTAAATACAAGGGAAGATATTGAAATTTTACTTTGGAGTCAGTATGTTTAAGAAGGGATTGATTTGCTAGGCCTTCCTGAACTGTGTTATCACAGAAAGTGTAAAAAATGGTCACCAGCTCTGATTATAGCACAGCAAGCACTTTTTGGCTGGACAGTCATGGAAATGTCTGGGAGACAGGGAAAGAGGGAACCTGTTGAATGTAAATACTGACCTGTACAAATCAGCCTGATAAAATACCATGTAATTAATTCCAGGTTTCCAACCCTCACTTTTCCAAGTTAGAGATTTAGCCCTACTTAAAAACTTGGCATCATATTTAAATAATTGTAGTCTCCAGAAATCTGATGTAAGAGAGAAACCCAGCAGAAACTGTAATGATGGCCTAGTACAGTGATAACAAATCTTGTGTCAGTTGTTCATCAGAAAGCTAAGCATCAGTTTGCCACAAGGATGACAGAACATCGGGTTTGCCACTGTTGTCAAAATGTGTATTCCTGAGAGCCTCACTAAGGATAAAAGTCCAATTCAGAGATCTGTGCAGTCAGTTGATTATTATATTGTGATAAAAACGAGAAGCGAAGGGGGTACCCTCCATCCCAGAACCTTTTCAAACCAGAAGAAACTTACTCATGCATAAGAAGAAACTTACCTTACAACAGCGGAAAAAGCCTTTCTTAGGAATTAATCTGTTTAGTACCACAACAGAAAGGAATGTGTGTCTGCAAAGAGTTCGGTATACTAGACCAACTCTCAGCTAATGGGTATTTTTGTAAATATCTAGAGTCAAGTCATGGATCTCTCCTCACTAGAAGATTCCTTAATCTTCATAAAGGTGAAAGATATGCTTGAATTTGACTTTCCTGCTACAAAGCAAGTATATGTATAACTTAGACTGGTGCAAAGTGTGTTTTTACTGATAAAAAAACCCTTCTTTTTACCTCAAGCATAAACTTAGTACTTAATCATAATAATGTTAACAAACTCAGTTTTGTACACATCTTTTTTTTTTTTTTTTTTAAAAAAGGTGGATTTTAAACAGAAAACAAAGAAACAGCAGAGGCAGACATGCCCAGTAAGTTACTGTATCATAACTACAGTCCAATGAGCTTAATCATAACCTAAGCATGTTGTCAATGCAAGCACATAGTAAAATGAAGAAGTCGTGAATAAACATGTTTTTCCCCGATAAAATCATTAAAGTGCTCTGCCTTAACTTCTGAGGGAACTATGGTCCCACATTGTAGAAATTGTCTTGTAGACTTGTCTTCTCTAAAGAGAAAAAACAATGACAGTTTCAATCTTGGCATGATATGAAACTCTGATAGTACGTGAGGCAAGCAAAGAGCAGTCCTGTTGTACCCAGCTGTCCAAAAGTGTTGTCCGTGCTTTCTGTTGTGTGCAGGAGTCATGGAGAGAAGACAGGTAGCAAGCTCATTTTCCCTTAGCCTCCCACCGCGGGTTACCCAAGAAAGCAAATTGCAGTCACCTTGCGGATGTGCTTCTGCAGTCCCCTGACCCCGTACATCCTCAGAACAAACCAGAGCTTCAGGGAGCGGAACCTCCTGCCCAGGGGGATTTGCCAGTGCTGCAAGGCAAGGAGAACCCACATTAGAAGTCACCCCTGTAGTGATGCTGCAGAAATTGTACATTCTACAATGATTTGAGGCATTCCACATTGCCACTTTCTACAGGCAATTGCTGGAGGTGGGTCAGTTGGTAGTAGAAGTGTCTGTTTCTGGTTAATGCCCTGGTGCAACTGCTTCATATTTAAATTTTTCAAATGAAAATTAGAAAAGGATATTGGTGTCAGAATGGTAGGGTCACAAGGCAAATCAAGTTTTCTTTGTGCATCCTGAATTCTCCTTGAAGGCTTTGGAAAAATAAGTATCTTAGAAGCTCATTTACATGGTCTTGCTTACAGTTGTGGTGCTCACATCTACAATGACTGGCCCATTTTCCATTTCAAAACAACAGTGATTCTTCTATTGGACAAAGGTTAAAACACAAGTGCATTTTAAAAAATGTAATATTCACTCTGTTACGGAAAAAAATCTTTAGGACATTTACTTCTACTTCCTAAATCTTGAGACTTTACACATGCAAGATGATTTCTGCTTTTAAACAATTTTTTTCAAAAAGATTGAGTTTACAGTTTCAGCTGGTGGAATGCTACAAATTTAGCAAGCTGCATCCTTCCTGGAAAGAAACATCAAGTTTTGAGGTCTATAATAGTAATAGAAAATGAAAGTCCCAGAAATATCAGTGTATACAATTAATAGTATTAATTATTACATTGATGCTGTACTTACCCGATAATCTGTTACAAGGCCTGGAAGTTAAAGAGAAAAATGTTCACATTGTTTCATCACAACAGCCAAAACCTACAATCATTCTAATGCTATTTAAAAAGCTGTATCTTTGTTGTCCTTTATGTTTGCTACCAACTGCAATATTATCGATATCAACAGGAGCGCTAAACACCTGGTAGGATACCTGGCAGCATGATAAATGGAGGTGCTTGTAGTGAGCTTCATTCCTTAGCTGGGCAGAATATACCAGTAACAAGTTAAATGGTTTTTAGAAGAAGATACACAATTTTTCCTTTCTATTATACTTCAGATACTGTGGAGACAGTGGACTAAATATTGTGTTTATTTTTCTCTCGTAAGAAAAAGAAATAGTAGATTAAATTGCAAGTATTCTGTTTGCTTGAAACAGTATGCCAAATCCCCACACTCACTTCATCATTTATTCTCTGCTTCTAACTACCTTTTATACTCATCCACATATTTGTTGCTAATTCTTAAGCATGCTTAATAAGTGACTTGAAAATTTGATTCAGGATTGACCTCTTCCTGTTTGGAGAACAGCATTCTGCATTTTTTTATGGCTTTTTTTTTCATTTGATGCACTTAAAACCTCCTAGAAACACAGACTGACGAAGCCACAAAGCGGTCCATGGAGGCAAGCAGAGAGTGTTATTAGTTATCTTTTATATGAGCACACAGAGTCAAGATGCATATACTTTTTCTTTGAATCAGGTGATTACACTCATTTCACTGTAAAGGAAACTGTAAAACAAAGCTGGATTACTTACAATGAGCCAGCAACAGAAATTAAACTGACTGAAATCTAAACCACTTCTTTAGGAAAGTGTGGAAGCATCCATTGGCTTTCTTATTCTGCCTTATTATTCTGCAGAGGAGCATAAGCATCATAGGAAAGTATGTACTGATATTTGAAGTGCTCCTGCAGCTGCATAACTGCAAGGTTCTATGTAGAACTGTAGCTTCTGAATTTGACCAGTTTATGTCACTTATGTAATGCTCAGCCTCTGTATTTTCTGGGGGTAAAAAGACTGTTCTTCCTGTGTTACAAGCTCTCTTGCCAATGTTCTCTCATCTATGCAGCCAAAACATAAGAAAAGAACATGGTCCTTCCTTGCTGCAACATATAGCCATCTGATTCTTTAACCTGTGAACCTGTGACTAGGCTATTTCCCAGATTAAAAACAACAACAACAACAACAAAAACAAACCCAAACAAATGGAAAAAAACAACACACAACAATCAACAGTCATAAACCTGTTCCTGAACTTCAGGAAATGAACCTGGTTGTCTCAGCTCAGTAACAAGTTAATTTGATAACATTCGTATTCTTTTACGTCGTAGCAGCCATTTTTATTTGATGGCTGCAGGACTAGTAGCAAAGAGAGTAAAGCAACTGGTGATAGATAAATAAACCTACATTCCTGTAAGGGGCTGTGTCTAATGATCCACAACAACACCTTTCACAAGCTGTGGAGCAGAATGCAGTCGATAATTAGTCCTTGATTACAGGCCTTAGTCTCACATCTGTATCGAACCAGGAGGAATTGCATTGTGGGAGCGTGTGCGGTGTTCACAACAGAGTGTAAAGCTGCATTCTTCCAGCACTGCCACTAGAATCTGACCTAGATCCTGGGTTGCCATGAAGCTAGTATAATCTTCCTGGTGTGATGTGCAAATCACATAAAATTATAATTAATGACAAAATAAAGACTTTCCCCTTGGGGGCACACATAATTGCCAGATGGTTATTAAGAGTAATTGCTCACAGATAGAGATATTTTTCTGCTCACTTAAATTCTTGAGTGAGAGAAGAGCAAATTCAAAAATGCTGCTTCATTTGCCTTGTAAACCATGATGGGAATTCTCAGACCTGAGACCTACTCAGAAAATAAGACCCTGCATGAGACAGTTCATGTTTCCAGGAGTGCTGATGTCCCATAAATCACAAAGGAATCAACAGGGATTGTAACAGCCTAGCACCTTTGCAGATTTGGCTAATTTTATTGAAAGCATAAGTGTGTATTTGATTTAACAGTTTAACTAGAAGCATTTGCATTTGCAAAGTGTAGTCTAGCTCTTTGGAATATAGGTATATAGATAACAGATAGTGATATTTGCCATAACTTGTATTTTTCATTAAAAAGGCAGAAAATCAGAGTTAACAATTCTAGCCTTTGGAGGGTGAACCTCAGCTCCAGAGTTACTACATTGTCATGTGTATTGCACTGTTTTCTATTTGTGTTTCTTGGAAATGTAGAAAAGGAAGAAAATGCAGAATTACAGTTAGTTCAGGACTAAGGCATGAGAATCCTCTTTTCCCAGGGCTTTTTAGTAAATGGTGGAATTCTGGATGGTATTAATTTATATGTCAATGAGGTCATAGCCATAATAGACTGAAAAGTACTCGGGATACACTTCTGAACACAGATCAGCACCAGTAATTCCAGGAAAAATAGGAGACTAAAGGGTAAGAGCATCCACTTGTGATTCACCCTCTAGAGAAAGTTAAGAGGGAACTTGCGCCACATGCTGATATGGCGCTGCTGTGACCTTCTCCACAATAGATCAGTATTAACCAAATGTGTAAAGACCATCTTTAGGATGGCAAATGCTGCTCTGCAGTTGCCAGGTATGTGCATGGAGTGACACTAATCCATTAAGGAGCTTTGTGCAGGGCCTAAGATTTGTTGGTTCTTTGCCAGAATTTTGTGAAGAGCTTTCGTGAGCATTTTGTACTGGGCAGGCAGTCTGAACATACCTCCCTCTGCAACCAATGTAAGATCATGGCAGCAACAGGATACCGTCCCAGATTGCTATAATTCAAACCAGAGCACAGGTATCAAACACAGCTCACCTTTGCTGTGTGGCTTCAGGGAATGTTTGGTCTTGACAGGGATATTTGAAAAGTTGAATCAGAGCTCACATGCATAGATAAGAAAAAAGGTCACAGACCTCAGAAACTCTAAAACCAAACCAGATCCTGAAACCATTCTGGAGAAAGAGGTGATGGCAAAGGCAGATGAAGGGACTCCATGCACAGCAGCCAATATGTTTATATGACTATCAAAAGATGATTAAGAATTCTCTCAACACTTCTAAGAAGAGTCAGTGGTAAATCTGGAGCTGGGGAAATCCCAATACAAAAGTATTCATATGATGCTTTATAAAATGGCTTTCCATCAATTCCTTTTTTATACTAACTAAAATCTCACTATACATGTGTTTGCACTTTAATAAGCTTTACTCCCTGGGGGACCTGAAAATGGAAATAGGCTCCTAATCAACCTAAGTAGTTTTAAGAATTTCAGTTTTGATCTTAAATTCTTTTTTCCCATTAAATATCAGTGTGCAAACAAAATAATAACAGTCTCATTTAATTATAAAATTACTAAAATTACCAGACTCGTGATGGTGATGCTGCAGGTAAAGAGGTTCCAGTTTAAAGGCACCTATTAAGTCTGATCTTTTTTTCACCCTGTATGAAAATAAAAAATGGAATAAAATTGCAAAATTTAAGAATTAAAATTTAAGGGATTAAATTTCCACAAGTGAAGGCAAATTGAATGTGTTTAAACTGGTGTATTTCCTGAGTACAGCCTGTGCCATTTTCAGTGCTTTTTCACAGCCGCACTAGTACTGACAAGTAGTTAAGTGCAAGGCTCAGCAGGAACGGGCAGCATGACTGCACAACTTGCATATTTAAAAACAGACAAGAAACAGACACAGAGGATCTTTTTATGGTGACAGACACTCCAGAATGTGCAACTAGCTGAAGCAATGTTCATGTTTGCAGTCAACAGAAGTTGCCTTGAAATTACTGTGGTACAGAACTGTGGCTTCCCAGACACGGAGTGCAGATGCCCTGAGTCTTTGGGGATGCTGGACATGGTCTGTCTGTGCTGCCGTGGCAGCAGCAGCCACTGGTAGGGATAAGACACCCAGTGCAGACTTGGGCTCCCCTCTTGTACCACCATGCCCTTGGTTGGATCCAATACATGAGTACTGACTGACATACTACAGCACAAGGTGAAACTGAAGTGTCCTTCCTATTGCCAGCTTGTGGGTGGTGTAACTGGACTGAATTTCAAAAGCCAATGATTCCCTTTTAGAAGGAATAAACTACATTCTGCCAGTGGATAAGAACAAGATTTTGCTAGTTTATGCTTCACTCCGAATGTAAGCTGACTCATCTCTACAAACGATGTGGTTAATAGAGGCAGAAAAAGAAGAAACCAGAAATCAAAAAGGGAGAGGTTTCTACATAATTATATTAGGCCTATAAATATTTCACAAAGTAAGTAATAATTATATCAACATGGGGACACTCTCAGTGAGAAAAGTCCAAACCTTTTATGATTTTTCTGTGCATCCGTTTTTTTTTTATGGTTTTTAATGTTTTATGCTAAATTCCAAGTAAAAATCTGATTTTCAATATATTAGTGTGTATGTATAAATGCACAGGCCAGCACACATTCCCAGGGTCATCCACATCTAACCTATGCTCATAAAACATCTTATTGAGAGAAACAAAAAGCTCTCCTCTCACTTTAGTGTTCAGAAGAGTACCAGTGTTAACAAGGTACTTACCTTCATGTGTGGAAAGTACATAACTGAAGATATGTAAGCTTCTGCACATGAAAAATAGTAAAAGACATTCAAAAGACTCTCAATATAAACTACTAATAGTCTATTTGTGTCTTGAAAATATCCAGTGGACAGAAGGAAGAATTTATTACCTGAAAACACATTTCATTACAGTAGATATTGTGAACAAATCCTTAGTTGTTCTACTGTAGTTTGTTTGATACATTTGGATACTTTAGTGTATTTGTGTTTCAATAGTTCATTCTATAAGCAACTAAGTTACAAGCAACATCATTAGTTGTTTTGGGAGAGCTTCATTCCTTTTCCTGTAATATGCTGTGCTAAACAATGGAACATGTAACTATTCTGCAGGAACATCTGGTCACTTAGAAACTATAAAAATACTGTCATCTTGAACTTCCTTGGTGATGTTACTGCTTTTTTAAAAGATGGTGCCTGTTCCATCTGGGGACTCCACCAGTCTTGGTCTGGCAGCCATGAAGAACTATCTAAAAGGGTTACTAAAATACATCCAATGCCTGGACATCAATGCATATGAACCGGTTGAGTTGCACCTCTGTATGCCACATCTAGACTTCACTCTATGGATTTAAATTTCTTTGCATTAAGTGCTAGTGTGATCTGATAATGGGTAGAAGTGGTGTTCTTAACTTTCTTTGCAAATACCCCTGGTTGACTGAAGGAACCTGAATACATTTTTCAAAAACTTCTTTGTTAAACTAGAATTTTTCTAAGGCTTGATGTTATGTGAATAGACCTGCTAAGATCTCCCTTGAGGGACACAGAGTCACATATCAAGTACTCATAATACTAAACCCACAAGAAAAGTCCAGGTGTTTAAAGCAATGAAAATTTGTGAAGACTTACTTGGATTGCACAACTGCAACTTTTAACAGCCTCACTCTATTCTATCCTTTTTAACTGTGAGATACAATAACCAAGGTGACTTCATAGTGTAAAACAACAGGAAAATTTCACCTTGATCTACAGGTAAACATTTCCTATAAGCACCATCCTTTCAAACACTCAAACAACCTCCCCAACTAAAAGTTAACACTTAAACCCTGAAAAGAGTAAAAGAAAAGCAAAAATACCAAGACTTTGTAATATTATTATTTTCACTCCCTCTGAAAGAAGACACTTACTCCTATTTCATAATATTCCAGAGCACCAATTAAACAAGTCAGGCAAAATTGACTGGTAGTGTCAAGGCACAGTCTCTAAAGGACCCCAGCACTTGAATATGGAAAATATACTTTGTTAACAATGTCTCGGAGTGATGAGAATGAAAAATGAGAAACTACCAATTATCTTCTCCCCATTTCCATGTACAGGGAGAAACAGAGAGCTAGTTAGGAGATACCAATCAGCTGTAGTCTTGGGTTAATCACTGTAACTACTGATGAATCAGAATTCAAATGTAAGCCACTTACTCTAAGGAGTACATTGGGAAAATTCTTAAATTCAAAAATGTAATGTGTATCTGAATAATATACATATTTGTGCAAAAGCCAACTTTGCTGTAGATTTTTAAAAGGTTGAAGGTTAACCAAAGGCAACTGAGAGATCACTATCGCACATTTCTTCTTTTAAATAAGGTGACCTATTTCTGGATGATGTTTTAGAGTCTCCTTGTTAACATTGTTTTTTCTTCTTTTTTTTTCACTTTTGCAAATGTTGTTCTATTATAACTGAAATTAATGTTTTCTTTTATTTTGATAAATAGTCTGCATTTACTGAATAGCTGTTTTGCTAATAACTATAATTAGTTGTGACGCTAAGTTCTCGAGATTCCAGTTTGGGCCACAATCGTATCATCTACTGTGGGATGTTGTTGTTACTGTTATTATTACAGCTATGATACTTTGCTTTTTTTCAAATTATATGTACTGGTTTCTACTTTGGCAGATTTTTATGTCAAAAGGTCATCTCTTCTGTCACCTGGGGAAATTAAAATTCAGTACAAAATTTCATAAACAGTCCTTTTTGAAAACGAATGCTTTTCATCAGCCAGAAACCAAGCATTTTTAGAAAACTTTTGAGTCAAGGCTCAAACAAGGAGAAATTTTATGGAAAAGAAAAGAAAGCTCTGACTAGCATGCTCTTCACTGCATTAACATCCTTAAATAAAGAGTTTTCATTTATGTTTTAAACAGTCACAAAATGGAACAAGTCTGAATCTGCACACTTTCCCAGATTTCTCCCTTTCTGGAACATAAGGCAGAGCTCAGACCTATTTCTAATTTTTGCTTTTTTTTGAAACTTGGATTAAGTGAAAGAGTGAATTTTGTAAATAGTTTACAGGAGTTAAAGCTATCCAGAACTCCTCATTTCAATCAAGAAATGTAAATAAATGTCTACTGTTAGGAAGGCAGAATAATTTACCATGGGATTTTTGTCTATTGTAAAGTTTTCTTTTACTGTCATACTTACCACATAGCAGAGCAGTCAAAATTCACTAGGAGCCATTTGTGAGGATTAAAGTTAAATGAATCTGCAAACTGACAATGAATAAATAAAAAACAGAATTATGAAATAGAAAAGGATCCTTGTGCTAATGATGCATCTTTCTCAAATTGTCTGAGTACACATTACCTACAAATTAATTTCTGAATTGGGACTTTATAGATAATGTTCATGCTGACATCACCTTGCTTATAAATTACTGTAGTTAAATCTTCATTTTTTTGGGGGTTGGAATTCCGGATATTTGTGCAGCTAGGCTATTGGTATTATCAAGATATTGAGAATTTGTTATCACAGAATCACAGAATGTTAGGGATTGGGAGGGACCTGAAAGATCATCTAGTCCAATCCCCCTACTGGAGCAGGAACACCCAGATGAGGTTACACAGGAATGTGTCCAGGCAGGTTTTGAATGTCTCCAGAGGAGACTCCACAACCCTCCTGGGCAGCCCGTTCCAGTGTTCTGTCACCCTCACTGAGAAGAAGTTTCTTCTCAAATTTAAGTGGAACCACTTGTGTTCCAATTTGAACCCATTACCCCTTGTCCTACCGCTGGTTGTCACTGAGAAGAGCCTGGCTCCATCCTTGTGACCTTCACCCTTAATATATCTGTAAACATTACTAAGGTCACCCTTCAGTCTCCTCCAAGCTAAAGAGACCCAGATCCCTCGGCCTTTCCTCATAAGGGAGATGCTCCACTCCCTCAATCATCTTCGTTGCCCTGTGCTGGACTCTCTCCAGCAGTTCCCTGTCCTTCTTGAACTGAGGGGCCTAGAACTGAACACAATATTCCAGGTGTGGTCTCCCCAGGGCAGAGTAGAGGGGAAGGAGAACCTCTCTTGACCTACTAACCACCCCCCTTCTAATTCACCCCAGGATGCCATTGGCCTTCCTGGCCACAAGGGCACAGTGCTGGCTCATGGTCATCCTGCTGTGCACCAGGACCCCCAGGTCCCTTTCCCCTACACTGCTCTCTAACAGGTCATTCTGCAATTTATACTGGAGTTATCAGTTATATATGTTATGGAAAAGTATAAATCTTGATGTAAACTAAAATGAAATCTGCATATTCAGCTACACCCAGTTTCCAAAAACAACTCACTAAGCTTTCAATTTCAGGAATATTAAACACATACACACAAAACTCATGCTTAGAGACAGATCATATCTTTAGTTCAGAATCTGCACATTGCATTCATTCATAAAACTACAACTGACCAGGAAACTATTTTTTTTTTTTTTTTTTTTTTAACTGACAGGGTGTTTTCCTTGAGTAGAAGTCTTTTTTTTTTCATCTAAGTCAAAAGAAAAACCGACATAGAACAAGCATTCACAATAGATTTTTATATAAATCATGTAACAAACAGGCCCATTTCACTTAATGTGAGATTATCCATCTGTCTGCCTGTCTATCTACCTACCTATTTATCTATCTGTCTATCTCACTGTACTATGCAAGGTAGGAAACCTACTAATGCTTGTTAATTATTTGCTCTTATGACAAATGCTGGCCCTGACAAGGGGTGCTGTTTCATCTCCTTCAGGAACCAATAACGATAATTCCCCCACAGGAAATTACAAGCAGCTTCATTTGCTGATAAAAAAAGGAGTCAGAAAGAAATGCTTTATTTGTGAGGGGGTTTTCCCTCCCTTTCTTCATTAGCCACTGCATATCAGTGCTGTGTTTGAACTTCTGGCTTTACTAAACAGCAATATTTTCTCCACTGACACGGAAGACATGGACTTATCTGACTGTCTGAGGGAGCAGCAGGAAATTGAAGCATTCTTATCTGAGCAACTGAATGCCAAGTAGCTCAGCAAGCGGGGAAAAGGAGCAGGAGTGCTGTTGGGGGAATATTTCATTTAGCTCTCTTGGTTATTAAACCCTGTCTGTTTGAGATATAGCTACTGGCTGTATCCTATATGATTTCCAGGATGAAAGCAAAATATCAGACATAATGAGCTCATTAGTCAGTTGAACAATTTTTTTTTTTAATTATTTTTTTGTGTGTGTATTGTAGAATTAGGGTGTTATAAATGTGCCCTTTTGGATTTTTGAGAAGGTGTTCTTCTTTCTGTTTTGTAAGACAATTTGTTGATTCACGATTATATGCTGTTTCGAATGACAATCTTTTACATACTGTGGTAACCTGGATAATCCCAGAATAAACCAGTAAAAATTATGTTAACATTAGTGATGCATATAGAATATACAGGCATTTGCATTGCAAACTAAAGTGCAACATACTTAAGAGATGCTGGAAGAGCCATTAATGTTGGATGCACAAGAGACCTACAAATTCCATGTAAGAGGCTGGTTTTAGCAGGCTGCTATAGAAGAAACACTTCACTCACCTCTACTCCATTTAGAAGATGCCTGAATTCAGGGCAGATGAATGCACTCCCAGCATAGGCTGCATCAATATGCATCCAAATATTTTCCTTATTGCCTAAAAAAAAAAAAAAAAGTAATTAGAGGGGAAATAAGCTAAGCAGCAGATTCAAAAACCCCGTTAATTTGCATGCAACCAAGTGCCTGAGAACTTTTTCTTTGATGTCATTATTTTCCCAATTTAAATTAAGAGATCAAATGTTTCTACCATCTGGGTTTCTATTAATACATAAAGATGTATACATAAAATATTATTCTTCCTCCCTACTTCTACTGGAACAGAGTCCTTACACATCTAGGTTTATTGTATTACCATTAAGCAACTTAAAATATTAAATTATTTTGATTTAAGTAGCATTATTTAAAAATGTATATCTAGAGAGGTGGTTATCATTTCTATGCTAATAAAACTATCTACTTTAGCAAGAGGAGCTAGAGTTTCACCTGTGTTCCCCACTTCTAACTCATTAATCACAACCACATATTTCTAAACAGTATGTTTTGCATGTTGATAGTTGTGAGTGCACATGATTTTCAACTATGTGCAGCAAACTATTTATTTCAAGGACTGAGACACATATGCAAGAGCAAGTTTTGGAAGGTTAGGAAAGCGCTAGTTTTGGTTAGTCACTGAATAGTTTCTGCAGAAATATTTTAGCATATGAGCCTCCCATATATTCTCTCTAATTTAGTATTCACACTCTGCTATATGTCATCTGTATTAATACACACAGTAACAATTCTGGTCTCTGAGTTGATGACTGAAGCCCACATAACATCTTTACACTGGTCGCCAAATAATTCTGATGGGTATTTCCCCATACAGATGTATATCCATTCAGATCTGCAATGGGACACCAAGTTTGTGCTGTAATAGTCATTCTTGTGAACTACATTTTCTTTTTGCATAAATGTCTGGAGAAAGTCACTAAAATATTAATCATAAAATCTACGACTTACGTATATTTGAAAACATGTTCAAAGTTCAATTTATTATTTATCCTTAAATATACTTGGTTTCAGACACTGCCTTTATTTCATGGGAGTACTGCTCATGTATATTAAGAAGAAAATTCACCTGCACAGAGAAAAGCTACCATAAAACCTCCCAGAGCAAGTCACCACCTCACAAACCCCTGATGTTTTAGGCCCCACCTGAATAAATTAACAGAACATCAAATCGTTCTGTGTTCCTGTGAGGCTGCTTCCAATTGCTTGTAGCCATAAATTTCCTGTTCTAAACATACACTCGACTAGACATGGTGCAGTTCTGTTTCATTGTTATCAGCTAGCAAGTGAGTTCTTTTGACCAGGCCTTGCTGCAGATCAAAGCTGGCACAACAGATAGAACAGAAACATTATGAAGAGTCCATGGCTCGACCGCTGTATCAAACGCCCTGGTACCTGTCCTGTTTTCTTGCATGAGGAAGGAAATTGGGGAAGGGAGAGGAAGGATTAAGGAGAGTACACAAGTGGTTTTGGAGCATATTTTCCTGCTTTTAATAGTCCTTAGAAGGGCTTGAAGAAAAATGTTACAAACTGAAGCACTTACAGTAAGCTTTAACAGACTGTGTCCTAACACACACCCCTGCCCCCTAAAAAAAACTCTTGAGGTTTTTTTGCCCCCTCTACTGCCTGAGAATGCAAGCTTGCTGCTTGGCTTAATATTAGATAGAAAACTGAGGGTCTCATCTATAAGTAGCCTCCTTGAATCTGGACACCGGCACTGAAGAATGACTTGGAAATGACTCAACGTGGCTTAAACTGGCTATTTCCTATGTAACCTCATCTAGGTGTTCCTGCTCTGTCAGGGCGGGGGTTGGACTAGATGATCTTTAGAGGTCTCTTCCAATCCCTGACATTCTGTGATTCTGTGATTCTGTAATTTTAGAAAATAGCTGCAAAGACTTACAAATAGGACCCAGTTCTAACAGTTTGTCAAAGGAGCAGGAAGGTGTGGTTCCAAGTGTTGCACAGAACTGCAGAGCCAAAAAAACAAAGGCAAAAAAATTAAGTGTTACAGCAAAGAAAATTATCAAATGAGAAAAAATGTCTGCAAAGGGAACAATAAACAGAGAGAACAGATTTTATAGGGCAAAATAAAGTGATTTTAGCCAATACCCATCCTTCAGTGGAACTTTTGAGAAACTAGTTTTAAAATATATATATATATAAAATACTAATATAAAAATATAATAGAATATATGTTTTATATACTATTATTATAATAGTATATAAAATATATAATATTATATTTATATAAAATATATAATTATATCAAAGTGACTGAGAGGTAATGTAATATAGTCACACTATTACGTTAATGCTATATTTTATATATGTTCTACATGCTTATCTTGTGGCCAAATGCTAACCTCACATATGCAATTATCACCAAAACATTTTGCAGTTTACAGCACATAAGCAAACTCTGAAGTTGAGCAAATTAAAGATGCTGGAATTGCTGTTGACAGAATGGATCACAAAATGTTACTGCCTGAACTGAGGAGCCACAGCTCTGTAACAGAGACATGTAATTGATTTGTCCTCAATGGATCTGCAGCCTGGCACCTGTACACTAGTAGCAAATGTTTACTACTCAGTTTGCAAGATCTTTTCACAGAGAAACTTTTTCTCCCAAATTCATCCTAAAATACTGGAACCATTCATTCTTCATCCTGTTAATGTCTGATTTAATGCATCCTGCTGCATGACCAGTAAGCCAAAAGCCAAGGCAACTTAAATGCTGAAGTTTCACAGTCAAAAGAGAGTGTAACCAGGTGAAAATGAGCTATAGTAATTTACTGGGAATATGTAGGTAGAATTACAACTCCAAAAAACAACTACCAAGTGCATATAACCTGACATAATTTTATTTTTCATTGCAACACTTGTGTTTTGAACACCTCTCATTTTTGTAAGCACTAATAAAGACTGGGTCTGGGTTTTGCCTTGCACTGGATTTTTATGTAATAAAAGACACTTTACAGTTGAAATAGGCTAATAAAGTAAGCAAGGTTTTAGTTAGAGTATTGAAGTACAAAGGAATTAGATAATTTGTCACTAACAAACTATAATACAGCCAGGAGATTACTTTAAATATGTCAAATCCAGATTTTGTTTCGGTTTGCTTTTTGATTCTGGTTACATTTCTGCCAAGTGCATTGTGGGTACTTTCACTGGATGCTCTATGTGAGTAAGCACTTCTATAGCAAAGGATTTTATTCATGTGTAAGTTACCTCAATGTGGCCTTATCTGCTCTGAGCTTTTAGTCTCTCTCTCCAGCACAACAAGCTTTCTACTTACAAGAAAAATCATTTCATGTTATAATGCCAGTGGCAAATTGTTTGTCAAAATCCTATAATCTGTTTTAGCCTAATATCACATTTTGCTTGCCAAGTGTATGCTCTTTTCTATTTTTTTCTATCTTAGACATTCACCTACCATCTCTCCTGCATTTCACTGATAACTCATTATTTCTAGGAGTTCCTGTTACTCAAATGTTAAATGATGCCAGACTTTTCTGGGGGGTCTTTTTACTTCTCTTGTAAAAGATGACACACATTTGCACCAAGTATTCCTGCTCTAATTAAACAGACTGCCTGATAGCTACCAATATTTACCCTTTCATTTGTTCCCTTGAACACTCATCCTCATTTGTAAGTTGTCACTCACTTTCAAGCTAGATATTCCCTTGACTTTTTAACTTCTGTCAGTTATTGGACATTGGAGACTGTTACAAATCATCTACAGTCACATGTTGAAGCAGGTCCTGTGCAATCTCAGGACTAAGAATTTGTTTTCCCTCTGGGGGTTTCCTAGCGAGTCCTCCCAATATCTTCTCATGAAGTTTTAACATGTCGATTTAATTTTCCTTTTCACATTTCCCATCAGGCTTTCTGGGTTTTTTTCTTCTTTTCATTCTATAAAATAAAGTGGCAACAGCACACCAGAAAGCGCTGACTTCTTGGAAAAAATAATCTGATTATGACACAAAGAGTTGGATAAATGTGATTGGACTTTCATTTGCACGTTCCAGGTTTTTAGAGAATTCATGCAAAGTGAGAGACAGTTGTTCTGCCACTTATTAAACTAGTAAAAAGGGCAGGTGGATATGTGTTAGAAAAGCCAGATATTTAAAATGATTCATCCCTAGAATACTGAAATAATTCAATAAGCTATTGCTAGAGAAGTAAACCCTCTCTTTCAAGTACATTTTTGAACATTTCTGTATCTATATTATGGCATATACCTCAGAGATATTTTAAATTGTCATAGGGAGCTGAAATTTTCTGTTGAATGGAAAGTATGCAGACAGTACTCCGTTCATGCAAATTTATGTACACTCTTGGAGGAAGTCATATCCTGCCTTTGTATAGGGCAGACATGATTAAATGTATCATATAAACCCTGAAACCTTTTTATCCCTGACGGTGCACCTGTTCCCTCAAAGTCACCATTACAGCAACATTAATAACTATGACCATTTTTCATTGCAACAATAAAAATGTTGGCTATGGGAAAAGTTATTATTAAAAGAAGAAAAGGACAATTTGTTGTTTTTTTTTTTTTCCATATCAAGCTACTTAGAACCTGAGTTTGAAACAAATACAGTTCTGAAAATGTGAAGCACATTGAATATATAGTTTATAAAATTTTGCTGCTAACACGTTCTTCTCTCCAACTAATCTAATCCTTGTCTGTACCTGGCCTTTCATGTGGCTCGAGAATACAGAAAAGAACAGAATAATTACAGTGCCTTGAGGCACGTCTGTGACTTCTCTGGAGGTTTAATTCTCCTTGGAGGGAGGTTGCTTTAAAAAGACAGCAGGATTTATTTTTTCAAAGGAATAAATTTGCTCCCTTTTTTTTTTTTTTTTTTTTTTTAATGAGAGAGTATGCACGTATGGAATGAAGATATATTTATCACCTTATTGTCTAACTAAGATGTTCCCACAATCAGGAGAAGTCTGAATTTCATCTTTGGCTGAACTACAGATCTACAAACTGCGTCACAAGAAATGAAGGATACCATTATGAAAATTCTAATTTTTCTGTATACATAAAGAATAGGGGTTAACCTATTGGACCGGAAAATATCCAAATAAAGAGTGCACTGTAGACTTAGCTCTGCTTTTATACCTTTATTATATGATTATATGGTGTGGACTTTCTGACAAGATTAGAGTGGAATTATCTTGGCTAGTCCAACAACTAAAATAATGATGGAAAATTCACAAACCAAAGTCACGCATTATTGTTACTAGTGTTGCACTGCAGTTAAAATATTCTCCTTCACATCAGGATAAGGGGTATGTTGCTTCAATGAGAGATTATATGAGTTCAAACATATGCTTAGTTGTTTAAATAATGGTTTGTTTTGTAAATTATACCTCGGTTTCTAAATTAATTTTGTTATTCCCTCTGCAGGTGTCTAAGCCTCAAAGCTACTTGTTCTAATTCTCAGAAATCACTTAAAGTGACAGAATCTGCTCTTGTCAGGAGTCTCATTACCCCACCTCCGTACTATACAAAGAATCTAACTCAATTTGTAACCTGTATAACACCCGCAAAATCACATTTGTGCAAAGGGCGGGGGAGCACCTGCGTCACAGAATTGGGACTGATGGCTCAGTACAGCCTGCAGGCCTTTTCCTTCTCAGATTGCGCACTTCAAATTTGACTCAGCCCTGGTTTTGAATACAAAACAGCTTAAATACTTGAATCAGTCATCTCGTGTATTACTTTCCTGAAATCAAGAGCTGTGTCAGGGAACATGCATGAATCTTTATGATGCCTGAGAGCAATGACTCTCAGTCTTTTCAATTGGAAGACCTCCTACAGCTAAAAAAGTGGATACATTTTGCACAGTTTCACCACAATGTTTTTCATTTGCAGGTAACTAAAATGAGACAATTGTCTGTGTTCTCTTACTATTTTCATTTGCTCCTTCTCTGTTGTTTGCTAGATTGCACTGATGAGTATATCTGTGGCTTGAAGAAAACTGCAACTGTTGACTAAACCACTGTTTAGTATTTTATGAAACAACGATCATTCACAAGCTGTGTGTTAAGAAACATTGCCCTAGAAGCCTGTGCATGTCTCGAGAATGCTTCTTCCACATGGGAAACAGTGGTCAGGGTCTAAGTATTAACTTCTGCTGAAAAGGAGCTTCACTTCAGCTAGAATCAGAGAGGTTTCACGCTGGGCTTTGTTTACCATCAAAGCAATCATGTTATAGCAGCTGTATACTGGATGGGGTTGTTGAACTATATTGTACTATATGCCAGCTGCAACATATCAGTGTTGATTTATGAAAGACAGCATAAAGCTCACAGGCCACTTATATACATTCAAGTGAACTAGGCTGGAATTCATCAAAGCCTACCTCAGAATTTAGCAGTGCTCAGTTTAGTGGTCTCCACAATTGAGCATCCGGGTCAACATCCATCCAACAGAGGCCTGTCTCAAGCTGGAAGAATAGGGCCCAACTGAGAGAAGCATTCATGCTTGTGCTTAACCACCAGTTAGTGTTTATAATTCATGAAATGGACCTGACTTCAGCACGTGCATTAAAGCTCTCACTCAGCTGGTGGCCAGAGGAAGGGCTGCATATCAGCCACACTTGGATATTACTACTCAGTAAATTGCGGCAACTTTAGCACCTCAACACCTGACACAGTTAGTGCTTTGTTTCCACAGTCTGCTTTCTTTACTATATGAAAATATATCTGTTTGAATTTCTGCAAAAGTATTTTTAAGAAACAAATTAACATAAGTATGAACTTAAAAATTAAAAAATGAAAGAAAATTAGAGGTCTGGGTACACAAATTGACAATAGCTTTCACTGAACAAAATTATATACACGTTACTGTTGCTAAAAGATACTGATGGTGGATAGGAATTCAAAGACTCATTGTAAAGACAATGCCTCTCCCCCAAAAAAGCTTCCAAATCCTATGCATGTGAAAAGCAAACCTATAATTATCAGATTGCTGCAACAACAGAACCTGTTTCACACTAAGCAAATGCGCCCTGATCCTCTGCTCACCTCTATAAGCAAAGCACTTAAAGCACTTCCATGAAGCTCAGTGTAATGATTCCTTGATTCCTTGTTTATTCATTAACTATAAGAGGAGAATAGTGCCTATAAGGCACTGTAATTTGCTTGTATCTTCTTTTTAATTTCCCACAGTTTTTTGTTTTGTTTTGTTTTTTTGTTTTCTGATAAGGGAAACTGCATCAGCTTGGATGCAACCAAGATCTCTTCATTAGCAATGATGTCTCTGCTGTCTCTTCTGGCAGAATTTCTCCTGTTAAGCTTTCTGCTTTGATGCTGAATTGCTCCCCTTAGTGAAGGACCAGTGAATACAGGGAGACAAGGAATAAAGTGGCCTAAGGTGTTTCCTTGGCAATGCGCATATCTCTGTCACCAGAACAAAATAAAATAGCACCAAAGTACTCAAGAACAGAAGAAATTGAAAGGCTTTTGGAATCTACAAGCCAGAAAAAGGAGCCCTAACACAGTGTGTGGACTGTTGCTCAGCATGACAGAGAATTAGCACACCTTTTGAGCTAAGAGGCCAGCCATAAAGATAATGAGATCTAGTTTAATCTAAGCTGACATGTTTTATGTATACAAACAAATGGAAGACCTGGCACAGGCCATATTAACTCAGACTGAGCCTCTCCTGTCTTTGAAAGCCTGTTAGGCACAGCTAAGCAAACAGAGGAAGAAAAACAACAGTTAAATCATCCTTTGTAAAGGTGTCACTGAATACATAAAACAGAATTTTTTATTTCTTCTTGCTACACATGGGAAAACTAATAAGGAATGAATATTGACATGGGGCAAGTTACATTTTTTTGTAATTGGACCAAAGATGAGAAAAAACACACTAAATTTGTATTTAGTGCATGGAAATGTGATATAGGGCTATACTTATAATTGTTTCATTAAAGATAAACAAGTAGAATCTTATATAATGAGGTGGCACCATATAACAGAGAAATAAAGCAAGCCTTGAGGCACATCTCCACTTTGATAGGTGCAGCCCACAAAAGAAACTTCATTTAGGCAGCCTTAGAGATGCTTTGTTTCTCAGTGATAGTCTTATTATATTGGAAAGCAATTGATGAGATGTACTTGGTCATCCCAAGGGACCACTAGTTATAGGCAGGCTAGAAATCTGCATTCTGCACACATGAAAAACACTTTTCACGCTAGTCATCCTCATACTACATAAAAACAGACACCGAAGGTTAATAATGCTAAGAGAAAAAAATTTTCAAAAGAACTTGGTGAAATTTAAGCTTCCTATTTGACATTTATCCATGACTATAAGTGAGCTTAATCTGCTAATTCTTCTGGAAAACAGTTAATAGAAATTTAAGTCACATTAGCCCTTTTCAAAATGTTACTGCATGAAAGAAAAGAATAAATGGCCATCAGACATGATTTTTCTGAAAAAATTGTGACATATTTTTGACTCTTTAAAAATCCCAATTCTAAAGTTCATGGTTTGTAAAATAGGAGGTTTTTCCTTCTATTTTTTCTTTAGTGGAGCCTAGTAAAAGCATATAATTGGAAGCATATTATACCCCTTTATAGATCTATACAGATTGTGGTCTATATCAAGATTTGTAGAGGCATAATGCTTGGAAATGAGCAAAAACTTTTGTTGATGATGTATAAAAACACAGCAGAGGTTACTTACTCCATGAAAAGAACAAATGGTAAAATCTTGCTTTAACTTGAAATAATAAGATGGTGTTTTAAACTGACAGGAGGAGTTGATCTGATGAATAAGCAAATATTATTTTCAATCAGGTATTTATGATAGGTACTTAGAACTAAACTTCAGAATTTTATCCAATCAAGCACTGTTCTGTGTCAGAAACTGGGGTACTATGAGCTTTACCTACTGAGATATCACCTTTTGCTTTTGCTGGACTGCTGTGGAAGCAGGAGTCTCTGGAAAGCAGACAGATAACAAGAAATGATGACACCTTAAAACTTTCACAGCCTTTCACCTGTTAGAGATAAGTCACGTACTGACAAATGCCTGTGTGACAAAGTCTGATCTTACTGGTATTTGGAGTGTGTCATGGAGGTTGATTTATTTGCTGAAGTAGTGAGGAGTAAAAACTATTTTTTATAGAAAATACCTAATTTTGAGATACCATCATTTAATTTATGTCCTTTAAACTTGTTTTATGTGTAAATAAGTTTGAACCTGAAAAAGAAAAATATACATGTGTAAAAGGGGCAGTTCAGAACTGTAGTGTTAGGAAATTATAACATTGCAAAATTCACCTGCATTTATTCAACTGTCTATATAACATTTTTGCTAAGAAGTGCAACCAGCTGCTTAAATCAGGTGCTTATACTGCACAGAAAGTTGTGTGAAGAACACTCATGGAACCTGTCCTAGCATTCAAGCTAGGCTGCCTATAGACCCCTCCGTTAGGGATGAGATCATCTACTCATGTAGCTTGTCAGAAGCAATAAATCCACTGATTAATTAAAATCCAGTACTCACAAAGAAGGGGATAAGACCTGAAGCTTTGTCTTCGTCCAAAACTTTCTTTAGGGCTGAACCACGAACACTGAATTTATCATCAGAAGAAACATTTTTAATCTTCACACCAGCAATTAATGCCGCCCTTTCCACTGACGAATGAGCCTAAAAGGAAGGTTTTAAGACAAATATATTTTATTAGAAAGTAAGAAGTTAATTTGGATTTGAAAAGAAAACATAATTTCTTTCAAATGAAACAAAAACTTCAGAACCGGGGACTGTTGCTGGTACGTAACAGATACATACATCTCCCTCTTTCCTACAGATAAACAGACAGACAGGTGGAGACAAGTACAAATACATATATATGCATACATACACACACACACTCACACAAATACACTAATAGAATAATAGAAATCCTGAAGTATTCTTGAAACCATTGCCATGGCATCATTCACACAAAAGTTCAATTAACTTTAGTTAAAGCTTTAATTAACATGTTCACACTTAGTCAGCATTGATTAAGAGCTTCAGGATTTGTCTCCAATTCAATCAAAAGCAATGCAGACAGTCAGCTTGCCTAATAAGTATTCATTTGCTCACTAACATATTTTTATGGTGTACCGCATTGCTGAACCCTAAAAGAATATACATCATGGTATATTATACACAGAGATACTTTCTTATGTTACTGTTTTTTTAGATTGTGGTTGAGTCATTGATGCATATTGGTAGGCAATTAAGGATCATTCCCAATATGTTATTTGATTTACAACTCATCTTACTTGAACTGTCCTTAAATAATACTTTTTATAACATAAACTACGTGTCAGTAAATAAAAACCAAAATGTCGCTAATATATTATTATGAAATTCTGAAGTACAATACTATAGTAACTCAAGAACTCTATTAACAGTGAAAGGTATGCATAGCCACAAAATAATCCCCTGGAGAGTATGACTAAAACCAAACAAAAAAGAGCTATTTTACCTTCCACCTTCTACAATTTCCTTAATCATACTCAATTTGAAAGAGATAAATTCCCCATATTTTCATATGATGACAACTCTCATTCATAATCGCTGTCCTCCTACCCATGTAGGTTCTTGCGAATACATACAAGAGCACTTAATAATTCCATTCTAACTTAGCCCAGAATCATGGAATATATTGAGCCAAAACACAGGTTGAAGAAAATAAAGTTTCTGCCAGATGAAGATAAAGTTTCTGCCTTTCAGTTTTTACATATCCCTGGAATTATGTGTTTTAAAGGCAAATTGACTACTAACTTGTATCTCAGCAGGGCCTTTTGTGAAAGTACTTTGCCAAACTAATTAGGCACCAGCTTGAGAAAGTATAGAAGTCTAGAGCTGAAATGAAACTAACTGCTTTTGAAGTGAAAAACAATGTATGTACCATACCAAACTTCATTCAACTGTACAATGGAAAGAGGTATTTTATAACTGATTTATACAAGAATTAGAATTAACAAACTATAATATTACACTGAGGTTAGCCAGTCAGAACCTTGGAATTCCTTCCTCAAGTCTCCAAAATCATACTAAGGCTCTCTGGTAACTACAGCCATTCACAAGCTTCAGGTTAAAACTGCCAAGATGCTTTTGCATTAGAACAAATCTTCGGTGACCTGATGTTGCACAGAGTTCCTGGTGCTCATAAAAATACTCAGGAATCTCCCATCACCCTCAAGAAGAGCAAGGAACCAAGCAGAAATCATTGAAATGAGTGGGTAGCTGCTTAAAGTAGCCAAATAAACATGTCAAAAAAAGACTGATAAAGGAAATGGCCTGAGAAAATTTGAGAATATCAAAAAGCTACCCTGACTTCTGTCCTGGTCCCAAACAGTCAGGTGTCTCCTGTCAGTAGTAACTGGATGTTTCTCTCAGCTCGTATTGAGTGTCCTTTGCAAGAGAAGCCTCAGCCAGGGTAGCCCAGGTGCCAAAACCAACAGAGATCCTCTTCTGTTGTCCCCAAATGCCCAAGTAGTTATTGGGGAAAGCTTTGTTGCCAGTCCTGCTCTGTGCTCATTAACATACAGCAAAATCATTTCAATGGGATAAAGATTTTCCCAAAATGCCGATAGGTTAAAATAATCTCCCAAGATATGAGTTCAACTTTCCGCTCTGGGTCTCCCTACCAGCCAACTATTTACCTCCCTCCTAACATATTCTTGCAGTGTTGTGCTCTGTCAGTGCATGGTTTTCTCTCCCAGAGAATGGCTTAAGCTTACTTCCATTTGAGGATTACTGCTTATGAGTCACACAGGTCTGTTCTTAATGCAGAAGGACCGGTGAGCTCTGCAACAATCTGCTTCAAAAGGTCAGCAATATCTTAAGGCAAATCCTCCTGTAAACATAAGATTGTCTGACCTTCAGTGGATAGGAAGGCCTGTCTGTCCTCATTTCAGGTCAGCTACTTACATGGGACAAAAAAATGAAAATGATTAAAGGGCTTTGTGCATCAATGGGTCAGAGCCTGAGCTCTGGGACTCTCAGTCTGCGCAACACAGACCTTTAGGTCACAGATTAAAAAAAAAAAAAAAAAAAAAAAAAAGACAAATATCCTTTATGCCTTTTGAAAACAGTTATCTTTCCTCATATTTTCTATATTTTCTTATCCTGACTCTTTTCACTCTACAATGGCAGCCCGTCTTCCCATCAGCAAAGAACTAGTTCACTTTTAATTTGTTCTTCAGTGCTGGTAGAACCTTTATAGTTGGAAGAGACCCTTAGGATCACCATGTCCAACCATACAACACTAAACCGTGTCCCTAAGAACCTCATCTAAATGCCTTTTAAACACCTCCAGGTGTGGTGACTCCACCACTTCCCTGGGCAGCCTGTTCCAATGCCTGACAACCCTTTCCCTGAAGAACGTTTTCCTAATATCCAATCTAAACCTCCCCTGGCACAATTTGAGGCCATTTGCTCTCATCCCATCACTTGTCACTCAGGAGAAGAGACCAACACCCTCCATGCTACAACCTCCTTTCAGGTAGTTGTAGACAGCGATAAGGTCTCCCCTCAGCCTCCTTTTCTCCAGGCTAAACAGCTCCAGCTCCCTCAGCTGCTCCTCGTCAGACTTGTGTTCCAGACCTCTCAACAGCTTTGTCACCCTCCTCTGAACTCTCTCCAGCACCTCAATGTCTTTCCTGTAGTGAGGGCCTAAAACTGAACACAGGATTCAAGGTGCAGCCTCACAAGGGCTGAGTAGAGTGGTACAATCACTTCTCTGGTCCTGCTGGCCACACTATTCCTGATACAAGCCAGGATGCTGTTGGCCTTTTTGGCCACCTGGACACACTGCTGCCTCATATTCAGCCAGCTGTCAATCAACACCCCCAGATACTTTTTGCCAGGCAGCTTTCCAGACGTTCTTCTCTGAGCCTGTAGCGCTGCCTGGGATTGTTGTGACCCATGTGCAGGATGCAGCACTTGGCCTTGTTAAACTTCATACAACTGACCTCAGCCAAATGATCCAGCTGGTTCAGATCCCTCTGTAGAGCCTTCCTACTCTCTAGCAGATCAACACTCACACCCAATTTGGTGTCATCTGCGAACTTACAAAGTGTGCACTCAATGCCCTTATCCAGATCATTGATAAAGATATTAAACAGAACTGGCCCCAATACTGAGCCCTGGGGAACACCACTTGTGAGCAGCCACCAACTGGATTTGGCTCCCTTCACTGCAACTCTTTGAGGCCCACCATCCAGCCAGTTCTTTATCTATCCAGGCCATGAACTGCCAGCTTCTCCAGGAGAATGCTGTGGGGTACAGTGTCAAAGCCTTTACCATCTGTAAAATAGTAAATCAAGGTAAAATAGTAAATCAAGGTAAGCCTGAAATTTGGCCATTTTTTTATGCAGAATCAGATATTATTTTAAATGAAACATCACGTATTAAGGAAATTTCTTCTATCTCATTGACATTTAGATAAGAAAATGTCACAGCTATGAAGAGAAGGAACATTGCTTGGCTCTTCAGTAGGATTAGACAGTCAGAAATGTAAAAGTTGCAGAACTTACAGAACTAAAATTTGCTTTCATTAACAGTGAAAGCCTCTCATGGTCCTGGCCTGCTGAGAATTTACCCTATCTCAGTCTGCTAAATACCACTCACAATCAGAAATCAAGGATTATGTTTTCTTTTTTCTTTCAAGATAGCTTAGCTTAATAGATAACATATGCACACACAGACACACAAGCCTAGATGTAACAAAAGATGGTCTAGACTTACTCAAGACAATTGAATTTTAAAACCTTACTCAAGTATCTTTATTTACTTCAAACTAGCTCTTTCTATACAGAATCAGTGCTTCCATAACACCGACCTCTGGATATTGGTTCTTTGTATTATGGTAGCACAGATGAGGTTCCAGCCTACTTATGATGTACAGTAAGATTTAAACAAGCAAAACCAATCAGTCACCAACACAAAGAGTTTATACTTAATTCACCGTCCTGTTGAGATGGCTGAAATGGTTAAGTATAGACCCCATATCTCCATGGTTTTGAGAGGTACTCACCTGATCAGATGCATAGGCCACCAGCCTGCCCATGATGTCAGCTTCTGTTAGCTCAGGCTTTTCTGACTGTACCAGTCTGATGGTTTTTGTCCTTGCAGCAAGCAGTGAAATCAGGGTGGCCTCGCTTGCACTTCCCTGTAGGACAAATGAAGGATGGTTAAAAAGGAAGATATTCCAGAAGAAAGGCAACACTTTCTTCTGTATGAACCTGCAAAGTTGTTAGCAGAAACTACATAGGAGAAACCATGCAATCTCATGTTTCTTAAGGATATATGTGACAGCAAGGGAAGAATGTTTGATCTTGCTCTCCTTCCTGATGCCTCTGTCTGCTCTCTTTAATCTCTGTGCTTGTTCAGTTTAGGCAACAGCTTTGCAATCAGTGCTAGAAAGCTGAACTCACAGACTAAAACATATGTGAAAAGGTTCTCAACACAGCAATTAATCATTTGTTAACCAGTAACCATGGCAGAGTAACTGTTGATTTCTGTTACTCTGAATTTCTGCACATTTAACTTCAATCAGAATTTGACTGTCAACTCATTCCTGTCAAGCAACACACAAAATTATAACACTTATTTAATATTTAAAATTGCCCTGAGCAAGTCAATTATTGTGGCTAAAAGTGAAAAAAAAAAAAAAAAAAAACACTGAAAGGCAAAAATGTTATGATTAAATATGTCTAACTATTTCAAAGTCTTAGTTATGTGTGTTTTCTTCATCAAAAACACACAGGTGAAAAGAACGGTCACACACTCTTTCTAAATTGCACTTTGTCTCACAAAATATGAGTTTAAATTGTATCTTGGATACTCTGTGACAACAAAAAGATGATTTTTTTGTATCAATTGATCTGTAAATTTCACAAGACAATACATGTTCCCAATGTTCCCACAAGTTCTTTTTAAGGTTTTCCTCTAGACCAGAAACAAGCTCTATCTTGTTCTTTTAAACTATAAGTAATAGTTTGTAAACACATGTGCATAAATTTCAATGATTTTGGGTGTTCATACAAAAGACAGAGTTTTTAAGTACTTTGAAATTTGAACAACTGTCATGTGAATCTTCCTCTGCCAGGCACCTAACAGTGCAATGAATACAGTTGCTTATATTAATAAGTACGTCTCAGAAATATCCCCAGTGTCAACAAGCTATTTTTGGAGTGAAGTTTCTTATCTTGTACCAAAGTGCTATTCTCCCTCTGTTGAAAACCTGTGTAAACTCACTAAGTACAACAAATGTTCAAATACTCGGCAAGTCCTATTTCTCCCTCATGTGGGCCTGATCCTACAGATTTCATACATGAGAATGATCCCAGTGAAGTCATATTTTCTCCTAATACTGCAGTGACCCTATCTATTTATATGAGACAAAGCTGCCCTCACACACGTCAGCATCTCAACAGTGAGTGAACTCAATGCAGCTGAAATTCAACAGCATCATGAACAAAGTAGGAAAAAGGACAGTCCCTAAACATTAAAAAATGTGACAAATGTATTTTATCTGCCTTTCCCGTGGTGTGGAACTTGAGGACTGTAGACCCCAGGGTCTACATCAGAGCACAAAGACAATCTAGAGACAGTTTTGTGCATTTTTTTATAGCTACTGCTGCTGCATACAGCATTATGGCAACTGAAGCAAATGGTAGAGGTGCAGAATAGTACAGCAAAACAAATATCCCTCTTGGGTCCAGTAAGGTAGAACTTCCTTGTGGAGGCAAGGGGTGAAGGAAATTCTGTCCATTAACTACAGAAAAGATAATTTGGTAGTCTCCCACTTTAATCTTATTCTGCATATGGTCTGTAGCCAGATACTTAGAATACCCATCAGAATATTGAGAAATCATGCCTGACTGTAGTTCTCGAAACTCATGATGCAAGAGTATATGCACAGAATTATATTCATCTTACACATAAGGAACTTCCAAGATCTGATTCATCTTACTGTATCTATCTAAAAAGTTAAATATCTGAGGTAAAATAATTGTTTAAGGTCCCTTGGTATTCAGTGCAGAGAGATAAGCATATCCAAAAAGCAATAATTCCATCTATTTTGAGCTAATATTCTAGACTGAGATAAATGGTTCTTCTACATGTACCTTCTTGCATGTTCAACTTTATCTGACAAAATGTGAGAGGAATCTCACACAGTGTAAGTTTGCTGATGAGAAACTTCTCTCATCATGTCCATGTTAGTAAAACAATTTCCACCATGCTCAGCACAAGATTATCTAAGTAACAGTGAAAAAAAATTCCTCTGCTGCCTGACAGTCCAGTGACTAGAATATAATGACTCAGGTCCTGGGTGTCCAGCAAGTGTGAGGAATGTTTTACAGCAAAGAACATCTCTTCTCTTCTGTGAAGCTGGGATTTTTTTCCTGTTTTGTTTTGTTTTCCAAGCAGTATATAACCTTCTAAAGAACTCTGCATAATCAGAAGACCTGTATAATGGCCATATACTCTCAGACAATGTTGCCTGAAATAATCCCCTTTCCAGCAGTTCAACAGCTGGCAATACTTTTCATTTGTGCAAACCACTGGAACTTATTGAGATGCTCATATAGGTTTTCAGGTAAGTTGTATGTCCTCATAATGAAGTTGGGCAACATAAAGCCTGTGTGCAAGACCTAAATCCATCTTGTGTCAGGCAAATCACTCAAAGCAACCTCTTAAACCTGGTTTCTTTACATGAAAGATCATTTTATCACCCTTGTGTTTAAGACTAATTAATACTTTTATTAACAAATATCTTTAAGGGGACACATAAAAGTCTTTCAAAGATAGACATATATATATATTGTTTTGTTTTTGTTTAATGATAAGGCCCTGTAAAACTGGTAGAGTCTTTCCAGAACATGTAAGGAATACCTATATTGAAGCAGTGCATGCAAATAGATAAAATTAAATGACTGTAGGAAATTCCAAAAGTTAAGGCATTAATTTGAGATCTGGAAATTTAAGCTTCTATTCTGGAGACTGCCTGGCTGGGTGAGAAAATGACCTAGAACAGCCTCAGCCTTCTGAGGCGAGCCACGAGATGTCCTGGGATCCTGGCTGTTCACCCAGGCTGGTGCGCAGTTCATGTATGCGACAGTTCTTGTAGGAATTTCCTCACACAGACATGAAGATGAACAAGAAAGGGCCTGTTGCCTCCTGATCCAGAACTGGGACACAACCTAAAGGCTGTTGGCTATCTGACAAGAAAGATGCATCAGCAATGGCTTTTGCCAGGCCCAAGATAGGCTGAGTCTCATTTTGCTTCACCCTTAAAATACTTTTTCTTTGCAGAACAAGAAAACTCTTTAATATGTGGAGGTACACCTTTCAGCAGTTTGTCTAGAATGAACAGCAGGGCACAAGCTTCAGGAAGAAAGTTGTTTTCTCACTTACTTTTAAAAGCTGTTTTTTCTCCTCTTGAATGCTGTATTCTACATTAAGTGAAGATTAATGATACCTTTCCTTTTACCGCAAGCAAACAAAGGTTGCCATGGCAAGCAGGCTCAAGAAGTGGAAGAAATAGCAGCCAGAGCTGATGTTCATGTCCACCTGCACTCTGAACTGAAATTTTCTTTCATCTTTTGCCATTTTCAAGTGTCATCCTGCACACAACAACAATGTGCTTCATAGTGACATAGGCTTTCAAATGTAATTAAGAGCCAATTTTCACAGGCTTGGTTTTACCCGATACCATGATAATTACTTGGCATTTACCAAGAGAATGACTGTTACTTTCACATGCTCATGTCGTCTTTGCCTCATGCTCTCTTATTTGTGTTGTTATTGCTTCAAGAGCAAGACAAGACAATCTGCAGCACAAATTACTTAATTGTAAGCAGGAACACAGAGCCCACTTTTGATTCTTGAAACTGACTGTTTTTTGATGAAAATTATGAGCAATCCAGCATTGTCAGCCTGGAAGGGCAATATTTCCTGCTGATAACCATCGGGCATAATTGCTTGCTTTCACTGGTACAAAAGAAATACTGTGGAGATGCATGACAAAAGCTTGATTTCTTGAGCATAACCCAGTTCCTAGTAAGTGTAATGAAAAAGATTCTGATAGAGCAAGCAGATGAGTATAGAGTTATTCTGGAAATACACTGGTGTATGTGCAGTTCCACCTGGGAGGATCAGAGCAGTTGGGTTAAATTCATGCTTGCCTGTGAAGATGTTGGGAAGAATTCACTGGGATATGCTGTAGGCATTTACAGCTGGTATCGAAGAAAGGAACCCCCACTTCTAGCATGAAATTCAGATGCATTTTAGAAGCCTACCTTAGGATAAAATGGATTGTGCCTTGTTCTCTTATGACCAGACTCCAGTGATTACCAAAGGAGCACAGAACAATTGCTTAAAATTCAGCCTTTTTCATAGTAAATATCTGTTGTAGTTAGATTAAAAGCTGTGACCAGAGTCTGCAGAAAGACCATGTGCTAGTGGAGCTATGGTTGATAAACAACATAGCTTCATTATGCATGCAAGTTTGCCCATTGATGATATATTTGTTATCCTACAGATCCTCTGTTCAGTCATTGTAGGCTTTCATTAAGCATTCAACATCAAAGTTTGAGGGTAATGTTCTATTTCAGATACTACACCATAGTCTGAAAATTGTATTATCTACTGATAGAACTGTTTGGTTTTGTATTTTAAACAGCTCTTCATTTTAATATTCCAATATTTCATTTTGTTATAGAAGGAAAACTTGTTAAAATAATTTCAACTTCTTTGACAAAAACTGATGGACTTTCTATCACATTCTCTTATTTCTACTAATAGAAGATTATCTCCTATGTTCTTATCCATTGCTTGATCTCTGACACTTCTTTCTGAAAAAAAGGATGTCTCTTTTGGAAACTGACTGAAGTAAACAACTGAACATGTCTAAGGTGGCTTCATGGAAGCCTTTGTAACCACTTTTCATGATGCTGTACTCAAAATCTTCAGACATATTTCTAGCTGAGAAGCTTTTATTTGTTTTCAGCCACGAAACATTGCTGCACATTGTTGGTATGAGCTCACTTCACTTGTTTAACAAATCAAAGTTTCCTTCCTACATCCTTTTCAACATTATGATTTTAATTTTAAGCCCAAATTGTGATGTTCAGTTATCTACTAACAATTCTTCACAAAGAGTAGTGTTTCATAATTCAGCTGCTCTGAAAAGAAAACCATTACTTTCATCAATGATCCTACCTACCTATGAACACTCTAGCAGGTTATCAATCTTTCTGAAAATCTGAAAGGAACCCATGTGGCAGAAAAAAATACACCTTTCCTCTATTAGTGTCTTGGTATTAAGGTTTTACAGAATCCTCCAATCTACGAACTCACCCTGTATTGTTTTTTCATTTCCCCCCCTTACCTGGATGACTCCTCCACCTTGGCCATCTTTCCCAGCTAAAAATTCTTCAGGCAAATTAATCATCTTCCCTAGCCAATCCATCATGACAGTCTCCAGCTCTGTGCAAGCTGGACTTGCAGCCTGTGTCGAAAAAAAGAACAGAGGGAGTAACCTCACCTGACCATGAAGACGCATAAGATCCACAAGAGCAAGAACTTTCTGTCTTTTGACTATAGAGGAAGAGACTAGCTGACTAACTTTACCAGCTCCGCTAGGGACCTGAAGACCATTTTGTGCATGTTGTTTCTAATATTTACCAAAAAAAACATCAAACTGGGCCTCACATAGAAGCATTACTATCAAATGTCAAAGCTAGGATTTGCATCTTGTGTAATTTTTTTTTACATCGACTACCAAGCTCTTTTGAGAAGACGCAATCTCATATGAACATGGGGTTTTAAGCACAATTTTCTATTCAACCAGATGATAAAAACACCAGGTGACAGGCAACAGTCATACCATTTCATGAATTACCAGTAAGTTTGCATTGCTACCACTAATTCTAAATGCTGGTGATTTCTCAAAGGCAAAATTTCTAAGAGGTGATACCTTTTAATACTGGAATCCTTCAGGGTGTCTATGTGAAAATACTTAACTAGTCATAGCAATTTTACCTATAAAAGTAGTCCTGTGACTTCACTGTTACCTATCAATAATTTCTTTGAAGAATATTACTGAAATGCTTAGAATCTTGCCATGGTGAAGCACCGTTACCACATAGCAGTACATACCCCAGTAAACTTACCCAAGAGAAGCCCACACATCCTATTCCTCCACACAACATATCTGCAAGAAGAGCTGGGAAGGAAGAGGCTGCGGGGAAGTAGGCAAAAAAGTAGGGACTGTGCCAGTGAGTCACCTGTAGTAAGGGAAAAATTGTTATTTTTAATTAATGCAGGAAGCAGAAACAAATTGTCACAAAATCAGAAAAGATTAGAGGTTTGGACCAGTTAACAGTTCTCTACTCCCTGGCTGTAACACAGGATCCCATTTTTCAGAAAATCTTGCCTTGCTTATTCTCAATTTTTTATCTATCTTTTACTCAAATTAGAGTTCTTCACCAAACCTCCCAACAGTGCCCAAAACAGAGTTCTCCATTTGTCTGTCTAGAAGACAACAATTACATGTGCAGTGGCAATGTGAGTTTCTGTGCACGGCACTGTTCTTGAACCTCTGCTTTCAGTGACTCTGGTGCTTTGTTGTTTCATCTCTGTCATGAGACTGACTTAGCAAGGGTGTCTTCAGTGCAGCTGAGGTCCATGGAACTCTCTTGGCCCCACTCTGGAGTTATTTGCTAAAATTCAGGCACTGAATCTGGCCAAACATCTCCTCACCATAAAATCAAACAATCCATTCCAGTAGCCAATAACTTCTGTAGAAAATTAAACTATCATCTCCCTATAACAAGTTGTGATTTATGTACAATTCCACTTTATGTGTACTAATATGAGAGAATAACAGAATAACTGCACAAATTGTAGTCAATTGTCTTGCAGCAGCAATATTTAGAATTATCTTATGCAACGTCTAAGAATTTTTTAAGGGTTTTAGACATACTTAGTAAATATTTGATAATTCTCCAAAGCTCCAATCCAAGAAAATCCGACATCAGGAAATGTACTGTCAAACTGCAATGTTCAGTAGAAACAATGTGATACGATATGTCTGGCAAAACTGACTTCCACATCCAAGATTATAGGTGAGTTTTAGGATAAAAAAAAAAAACAAAAAAACAAAAAAACAAATAAACAAAAAGGTGCTTCTAGAGGATGTGCTTCTAGATGGAGTATTAGCTCAGGAAATGTGGGTTGGATGAGTAGACAGTGAGATGGATTGACAACTGGTTGGATGACAGAGCCCAGAGGGTTGTGATCAGTCGTGCAGAGTCTAGTTGGAGGCCTGTGGTGTTCCTCAGGAGTCAGTACTGGGTCCCATCTTGTTCAACCTGTTCATCAATGACCTGGATGAAGAGTCTGAGTGCACCCTCAGCAAGTTTGCTGGTGATACCAAACCGGGAGGAGTGGCTGGCACACCAGAATGCTGTGCTGTGATTCAGCAAGACCTGGACAGGCTGGAGGACTGGACAGAGAAGAACCTACTGAAATTCAACAAGAGCAAGTGTAGGGTCCTGCACCTGGGGAGGAATAACCCCAGGTACCAGTACAGGTTGGGAGTTGACCTGCTGGAAAGCAGTTTTGAAGAGAAGGACCTGGGAGTCCTGGTGGACAAAAGGTTGACCATGAATCAGCACTGTGCCCTCGTGACCAAGAAGGCCAGCAATATCCTGGGGTGCATTAAAATAAGTGTACCCAGAAGGTTGAGGGAGGTTATCCTCCCGCTCTACTCTGCCCTGGTGAGGCCACATCTGGAGTACTGTGTCCAGTTCTGGGCTCTCCAGTTCAAGAAAGACATGGAATTACTTGAGGGATTCCAGTGGCGGGTTACAAAGACCATTAAGAGACTGGAGCACCTTTCTTACAAGGAAAGACTGAGAGAACTGGGTCTGCTCAGCCTGGAGAAGGCTGAGAGGGGATCTTATTTATGCTTATAAATACCTCGAGCGTGGGTGTCGAGAGGATGAGACCAGTGGTGCCCAATGATAGGATGAGGTGCAACAGGCACTGACTGAAGCACAGAAGGTTCCATCTGAATATGAGGAGAAACTTCTTTACTTTGAGGGTGTCAGAGCACTGGAATAGGCTGCCCAGAGTGGTTGTATAGTCTCCTTCTCTGGAGACATTCCAAACCCAATTAGTCCTGTGCCATCTGCTCTAGGTGAATCTGCTTTAGCAGGTGGGTTGGACTAGATGATCTCCAGAGATCTCTTTCAAGCCCAACCATTTTGTGCCAGGGAGAAACTGTCTTAACTCTCATATACACAATTCATAAGATATCACTTTATCTGCTGTAGTATAACATTTTGGGTGTCTCTATCCCTTTCATATGAAACCAGCTCCTATCCACTATGACTTTCCACTGTCTAATCTAGCCCTATACCTGGTATGTTTCAATTTTACTGGTCACTAGGACCAAACCTTCTCAAATTAGGTATCCAAAGACAAGACACTGTAAACATTTTAGCTGTAGGTCTTACAGCTGGCCAGGATCTCTTTACTGTCACAAAGTTTTGGAGCACTTGTGGCAAACACTTTTGTTCACACCTCCCCCCTCCCCCCCCCAAAAAAAAAAAATGGGATAAGACTTGGTTTGTCACAGGAAAACAATAAGCAGATTTAAAAAATCCCCAATAAACAGGGGTCCCTGAAAGGACTCCCATACATACACAGACTTTCACTGACATGCATAATGAGCCAGGTCTCCCACTGTTCATCTCCCCAGCTCTAATCCTCTGTGATCTGTAAGGCTTGTGACATTCATCTTGGGTTAATCAAGTTAAACTGCCTACTTCCTGGGAGCCATTTGTTTGATGAAACACAGCAGATTCCCATTGCACCACTCACACAAAGCAAAAAAAGCCAAAAGCCCTAGGGCAAGTGCAGCTGCAGTTCTTCCTCCTGCCTCCTCTTCCACTTTGCTTGAAGCAGCTGTAAAATTCTTTTTTTTTTGACATATTGGAACAGACACACTTAGTAAAATATTGCAAAGAGCATGACATAATTGATGCTTGTTTTTTCAGCCCTCTACTGATAAACAATGATACACAAGTGTCTTGGGGTCAGTAATTACCACTCTAATGCTACTCAGAGACATTCCCAGATTTCTTGCAAGGATGTCTGTCTTTCTGTGCCTTGCTTAGTCTAAGCAAGAGTCTATCACACGCTTAGGATAGGTACATCAGCTGAAAGTTCACAGATTAATGGATCCAATGTGAGGAAAATTAGCATCTTCAGTACTGCTATTTGCAATTACAACTAAACTTGGTCATTTGGGGTTCTAAAAAAGGGGAAGATATGTTTTGAGAGAACAAAGTGAGTCTGAGAGAAAGGTGACTCCCACTGATATTTTTGTATGCAAATCCCTTCCATTTTGGCTTCCTAATGCGGCAATAAGAGTTCAGCAGCTGTTCCCTCAGTCCCTGTGTTAACATTAGGAACTTAGCACTGCTATGGCCATTGTCATTTAGTGGAATACCCGTTGAAGGTCTACATCTAGTTTCACAAGAAGTCTCCAAGAAGAAATTTTACCACTCATGAAAGCCTGTTCTCCTATGGGGCAAAAACAGCAGTGAACAATGCATTATTGCTTTACACAATTAATTGGACTTTGCTCCTCTGAAGGAACACCATTTTCACATTTTCATTCATCCGATAAGTAGTGATTATCTGAACACAACTAACACAGTAAAGAAGTCAACATGATGGAAACAAGAATCGCTTATGGGCCACTGACAGTTTATGGGCAAAACAAGGTTTTATGACCTCTGTCATGCTACTTATTCTGTCTGAAGCCCAGTTCCTCCTTTCTAAAATGAAGATACTCCCCAGTGAAATGACAGAAAAGCACGATAGCTGAAAAACACTAGATGTACCTATAAATGTTACTCTTGTAATGAAAAAGATGGGAAGAAGATTATGGGAAAATGTAATGGAGGTAGCACAACTACAGGCTCCCAAGCACAAATACAAGCTAGGTGGAGAAGGGATTGAGTCCAGCCCTCAGGAGAAGGACTTGGGGCAGTTGGCTGATGAGAAGCTCAGCATGACCCTGCAATGTGTGCTTGCAGCCCAGAAAGCCAATGGTATCCTGGGCTGCATGAAAAGGAATGTGATCAGCCTGGAGAAGAGAAGGCTGAGGGAAGACCTTATAGCAGACCCAGTGCCCAAAGGGGGACCTACAAGAAAGATGGAGAGGGACTTTTACAGGGGTGTGTAGTGACAGGACAAGAGATAATGGCTTTACACTGAAATAGGGTAGATTTAGATTAGATATAAGAAAAAAATTCTTCAGCATGAGGGTGGTGAGGCTTGCAGGGATGATGGGAGTGCTTGTCAAGACTGGGGCAGTGGGAAATGGTCTTTCAGCCTGCAGGAGATACACACTGGTGGAGACTCTGTATCAACATATAAAGGAGTAGCGTGAGTAGGTGATTCTGTGCTCGTGTGAGGCTTCAATATTTAGTATAGACAACACAGGGATTTATGCTCTTGTGTTCTTAGTGTCACAAACACTAACATTTCACAACAGAAGAAAGTTTTGGATAGAACACTTCTTCAAAATGTATCACTTTGTAAAAGTAAATTTCTTCGCAGGGCATGTAAATATCAAGAATATCAAGATACCTATTTGAGAGGCAAAATGACATCTTGATGGCTTACTTGCAATTGAATGTCTCACTTTCAATACTTCAGTGATTCATCTCTTATTTTTTTAATCTGTTATTTTTTTACTGAATGTTCTCAAGTGTTCAAAACAGAATGTTTTCTGTTCTACTTCACAGACTAAAAAATGGTCAATATTTTCCTTCAATGAAAAAGGAGAAGCAGTCATACCTGTGAGAAGCAATGGAAGTGTTTGTGTGTGTGTGTTGGACATAGTTCACTCATCTAATCTATACTCTTTTAATTCTGTTGGATTTAAAACTTCATCCACAAATCTTTGCAAAAAGTGAGATTTCCATTGTCTTCAGTGGAGCTTTTGCATGTGAAAGGACAGCAGGGATGGCTCCAAAGGAAACAGATGAGGTCATGGTGAACATCAAATATTTACGTTCGTCAATGAAAAAGAATTGGTATTTAATACAATGACTAAGCACATTATCAGAGCAGTGTTTCCATATCTAGTCACACAGAAATCATATCACCTAACTACATCCAGAGAAGCAACCCAAGTGGTTATTGCAGAGATCCAAAGGATCTCATTAACATTTACTAATAATCCAGTCCTCTTCAGGCTATTTACAGGCATTAGGCTACAAGAGTAAAGTTAGAATTTAAAAGGTACACCTTGTGTGGATAAATAAGAAAGAGTCAGAAATGGATAAATGCCAGACACATCATTTTGCACTGTCTGCAACACTGTCTATCCAGGACTAATACTTCAGTAGTGGCTGTCTGCTTTAAAAGGTACCAGAAGCTGACATTTTGGACAGTAAGTCAACAGAACAAGTATTGGGAAGAATCCTTCCTAGTCAGCTCTGCAATAAAAAGAAGTCTCCAAAGAGAATTTTAACATTTAAAGATCAGCTTGAAGGAACACTTTAGGTGGAGCAGTCTAACACAAATCCCATTTTGTAAAATATTTACTGTGCTTTGTAAGTGGCAAAAGAATTACATGAAACTGAAAGTTATGATGATTTGCCTTAACCAGTTCAAAGGTGGAAGGGCAATTATTTCCAAAAACAAGCCTTTCATGAAGCAAAAGAATGATTTGATAATTTCTATCAAGAACAGAAAACATTAGATCTGTAAAGTGTTAGATCATATTGAATTATGGATGTAAAGCAGACTCCTGCCTTCGCAAATCTAGTCAGTGTGGACACTCATGTTCATAAGGTCCAGCTGCACAGGCTTCAAACTACACTTTCCTTAAAGTCTTTGAACACCCAAATGCAGTGTTGAACATTTCACTACAGATCCGTTTTACTTACCCCTGGCATAATGATCTTCTCAATGTCTTTAAAGACATCATCAAAGCTCTCAGGATCCTGGGGTGCACAGTCTGGAATGAGGGGCCTTAGATATCCTGGTTCCACATCTGGGAAGACCTGTCTTTTATCTATCTTCTCCAGGTAATCTGCAACATAGTCCACCATCTCCTTCCCTCTCTTGCGGAACTCTGCAGCATCCATGGGTATCCCAGTATAGGAATTATTATTAGAAAAACACTGGGGAAAAAAAAGAAATAAATAAAGTTCACTTTTGAAAGAATATAATAATGGGTTTAAACCTGTTGTTCAGATGTTTTATAAGATAACATATATAGCCTTTTTGAAAAGACCACATGCTCCTTTATTGCTGCATGTAAGGCCAATGCCCATGCAGTCTTGCACTCTGCTCCACTCCAGTATCAGCTGGACATGGTACAGAAGTAAGTCACACTGTTAAATCTTTGATGTCTGGGTCCCGATGTAGATTATATGATTACAGATAGGCTGAATCTTTAGCACAGAACAGCAGTAGAAGCACATTGGTGAAGATTCAGAAATGATAGATTTAATCCCTACTGCTGCTGGTTGACACAAGGATGCGGCACCGTTATGTGGCACATAATCAGCTGCCTCCAGCCTTACAAAGAAGAGGTCTAAGGAAATAATAACCTGTGTGTCTCTGTTAGAATCAATAATAGCAAGCTATAATAACCACAGTTGTCACAGTGATCCACTGTGCTGCCCTGTCATTTTATCTCCTTCTTGCCTCAAGATTTAGCTTCTTTACTCTTTTTCTGTAAATGCACATGCTGTGTCATTTACAAAACCTTATTTCTTACTGAGTTTTAAGTTAGAATCCACTTAGAGTTGATCTGTACTGCATTCTGCAGGAGGACGTGAGGAAGCTTCGTCTGGGGCTGTCCCTATTTCCAAGATGGTGGACTGGAGCTCTCAGTGTCCTTTGAGCTCGGCAGAGATTGTCTGAGCACACCCAAGCGATGTGTGGCTCAGCTGACATGAGCTGGACTTTGCCTGAAAAGCGCTTTGCAAACTTAAATCCATATTGCTGGGGTGCCTGCTCCTGCCATCCTGGCCCTCCCAGCTTCTTTAATGTATGTGCCTTTGAATTTTGAGAGCTCGGTGAATACAAGGCTGAGGCCACAGGGACTGAAAAGCATCCAAGAATCTTTATACTCTCAGATCGAGTGAGTGATATTGTTCCTGGTGTCTAGTAAGAAAACTGACAAGTGAAACAAAGATTCTCACTGCTTGTGTAAAGAACTACTATACTCAGTTCACGTACCTTCAGATCTTCACTTTGTAAGGAAATAATTATACTGAGCACAGTGTGAATATTATGTTATTAAGAGACAATTTCTTAGGTACCAGTTATTTGTGCTAAGGATTTCTAACTGAGGACATCATTTTGAGAAAAGAGAGATCCTTCAAGGCTTCATTATATTTAAGTTAGTACTGCCACATGACCAAAGAAAGACATAATTGATAAACACCATCCTAGAAACAGAGAATCTGGAATTTGTGTGGAGTGTCTGCAGCTGCTATTTAAGAAGGAAGGGTGCTCCTGTAGGTCAGGAACCACTGGGAAAGCAGGGATCTGCACAGGAGGGACTTCTAGACTCACAGAGAAAAGCCGTTCCTGTTGCTATTTCATCTCTATTTCACCATTATGTTTATTTGGCCCTCTCTATGTCTTTCCGAAAGGGAAATTAGGGCCTTTCTCTGATGTTGTTGCTAAGTTGCCAGAAACGCATTACCAAGAGTCATTATGGGTCTCAGAGGGTTCTGGTGGGCAGCGTTGTGCGTCATCTCCCCTTTGAAAGACTGTGTTTAAGCAAGCAGATTTGCTGATTTTAGTTAACCTCTAATGAACCTTCAGTTCAGCTTCATCCAGTGAAATACATCTATCTGCTTCAATCTGAAGCAAAGTATTTCTTTCTTCTTTCCCCTAAAGACAATACTGAGAAATTAAGATTTATCTAAACATCTGTTTTTCTGTAGCCATGCATGTTCTTTCCTAGAAGTCTTCGCCTGAAAATTTCTTACCTACCACAACACACAAATCTCACCAGACACTGTGAAGCCATTCTCCTTGCAGGAACAGAGTGGTCATCTACATTTTCCTTTTCACTTCCCATTTTACATCTGTTCTTCTGTGAGTGACAAGACCCACTTACACTCTCATCCCTACTTGTATCCTGTTCCTCGACTGCTCCTTATAGAGCTCACCTCATCTGCTTGAAAGTATTACTTGTTGCAAAGGCCACATCCGGTAGACCGAATATCTGACAATTCTAATGCTTATCAGTTAGTACTATAAAAATGCAATTTACTTCACCTCTTTACCAGTACAGAATATTTCTCCCTTCTATCTTTCACATGCATACACAACACACCTACAATTCAACAACACAACACATAGAAGTACCATCTATGCCAGTATATTTTAAAAATACGGAATGTGATTTTCTAAGAAAATGTCTCTAACACCTCAGCAGTTAGGGTCTAAAATGAAAATACTTTTTGAGAGCATCCATGTTTTCTGATGGGATGAGTATTACAATCTGTGTGTACTCAAAATATCCACTTAACTTGAAGGGACTTAAACTGCAAAATACTGCAGGCTGAGTTTCCAAAACGAAATGCAAATTTCAGAGAAACTGAGCCTCTCTCTAAAGTACCTAATAGTGGTCTGTTTTCCTGAAGGCCCATAAGGAGTGAGAAAGGCTGCACGTTCTCAGGTATTCCACACCTCTATCTCTTCCTAACTGTCAAACTCTACCACTTTGTAAGCACATTCTATATTCAAATCCACCAATAACATCATTCTGATCGATAAAATACAATTTTACCTACTTTACTGGAGAAGATTGAGTTTTGCTCTTTACTTCAGGTAAAAACAAGAACAATCATGTTAAACTTTATATGATATCAATGTATCTTTCTGATTTTTATTCTTATTCATCTATAAACTCTTTGCTTTATAATTTTGCTAGAGCTTGTCACAGGACAAGGATACAACACAATCTAAGGCTGGCATATCCTTTGCTGCTTTGTTTAAACTATTCCTTCTACCTCAGTGCACAGAAATTAGTACACGGCAACATTTCATTTTAGTGAATTTACCAAAAGCTGCTATTAGTCTTTAGATTGCATATTAAGTATAATATAAGCAGTTTATGTACAATTAAATATTAAATACATTTATGCTTTACTATAAATATTATGTAGATAGCATTCAGCTTATTCATTATTCCTCTTGAAAAGTATTGTCTGTAATTTTAGACTCTGTTTTTCCTATCAGCTAAATATAAATGTAAAAGGTATCTAAATATTACCAGGAAATACGTTATGAGGAAGAAAAAGAGAATAAAGGGGAAAAAGAGGAAAAAGAGAACAAATTATGAGAGAGGTATGTTCGATATATTATAATTTTATGAGTGCCTGTTTTCCAGTTCATGGAAGTAAAATAAAAAACTGCTAACAGCATAAAATCTTTAAGCAGCTCCTACTATTAGATACAGAAAGGAAGAAAGCCTAGGTACATTTACAGCACCTTATCTGCATTGGCTCAAAAAAAAAAAAAAAAAAAAAAGTAATAACTGTGTATCTTTCCAATAAATGAGACAAGTGCACTTTCTATTCTGCCAACTGATTGTTGCAGAATATAATGTAGTTTGAAGGCTTATGGTGCTGCAGTGACACCACAGAAGCCATGAGGACTTTCCACTGTTGAACACACTTGAAGGTTTTTGTAGCTCTTGTACAGTTAAGCTCAACTTCTACCATTGGCAATAGGAGTATTGCCTGAATAAGGACTGTAAGATTAATTTTATCTCAGCATGAGTGAAATGAACTGGATCTACTCTGTACTTCTACCTTTGCACAAGCCAAGAATTAGGTATAAGTGTTAGAGGCCCTACACGTCATTTAAAAATTTCATTTTCCAGTTAGAGGTTGCTGGTTTTATTCATTACTGTCACTGGCACAGACCTGAGATTTAGGAATTATCCTTTCTGAGGTGCTATTATAGTGATGGAAGAGGGTGATTTCTAAAGAAAACCTTACCCTAAAATGTCATGCATTTAATTTATCCTGAAAATATCAGTATTCAATGTGTTGGGCAGAGGATTTCTCAAGGTCTGCTTAGTTGTTCAGACATAAACTTTGGGACTCCTGGGATTCTGTATTAATGTACAGAAAGTTATAACTTATATACATCATCTGTAAAAACAAGCAAAAACAAAATGAGAGATGCATACTACATTATGAAAACTTAGGTTGAAAAGAATCACTTTTGTGCATCCCAGATTGTCCCCTAAATAGCAGAGTCTGTCTGTTTATTAGCAGAGCTCCACCTCTAAGTAACCAATTGTTGCATTAATCCAAAGGCACCTACTTGAATTCAACAACCACAAAGCTTTAAGGACAAACAATGTTACTTACAGTGAGCTGATGAGGATTTTCCTTCTCCTCTGTCTTCTCACTGTCTTTCTTTGCTCCTCTGTGCCAGTTGTAAAGTGCAGAGGATGCAGCTGCCGGCAGATATAGGCAGAGAATCCACATCCCTCAGCCTATCACAGCCAAGTGCTTTGCATTGAACATACAGCAGCATCTCCCCCTCCTCCCACGCCTCCTCCAAAATATCCTTGGCAAACAAGCTGCTACCCGAGAGGCCGATGGAGCAGAGTGAGGAACGGCCAGCGCCTTGTTAGCTGGGAAGTGGCTGGTGTGTGTTTCCTTCCATCAACCCATTAACGAGTCTGACAGCCAGTGTTCGGTCACACGCTCCAGGACATTGCTGCTGTGGCCGTTGCTGTTAAAAGCAAGTGCTTCAAACCACTCTGTGAAACCTTGTTTTCAGGACAGAAACACCGATACGGTGAAATACCACCCAAGTGACTGCAGACTATGAACAGGATACATGTGGGATTAACATCCTCGGCTATGCTGCATCTAACTTTTCCCCGTTCCTCCCTTTCATCATACGTATACTTAAAAGCAATAGTAAATGTTCAAGTCAGTTTTATTTAGCTCAAGTTTGTTACAAAGAAGACTGTCAGTGTTTCATGATCCTGAACAGTTTATAGCCAGGCAGTGCAGCAGGAGATCTGGGACAGCCTCAGCTCCCAGACTGGTCTCTAGTGCACTGCAGAATTACAGCCAATCTTTTTGTGAAGGAGGAGGAAGTGCTGGCTGTCATATATTTTAAAGCTGTCATGGCTGTGTTTCCTCTTATAATTACATAAATCAAATTATAACTCTGCTACTATTCAGAAAAAAAGCCTGTTCAAAATAGAAAAAGGACCTAAACTTCACAGATCAGCTTGAGGGTTTCGCTGCACTTGCTGTGCTAGATGTTACTCTGGTACTGACTTGCGTTTTCCATTCTTGGATTGTGTCCGCATAGTGACCAGTCTATAATCTTGAAAGCATCCAGAAATCCCAGGGTTAGTTGCTGCTGTCTCTCAGTTGTTTCTCATTGCAAATTAACTCCTGAGTGTGCTGGGTCACAGCCTGGGGAAAAATGGGAACCCATCAGAATGGAGTTTCTTCCTATTTTTTCTTTCTCCCTGAATTTGACTGAAAAGGCTGAAAATTCAAAATAAGGGTATAAAAGATGCAGAAACTGAAGATGTCTCTAGTAAACATAAAGATAATTCAAATCTAACTTCAATGATTCATCCAAATGGCTTGCAAAAGGTAAATAACTTTCCAAGGAAACTAAACCCAGAATCTATCATTAATACTGGAGTAATAAAATGCTGGTTTAATCAATCAGAACGTTGAAATTATACCTCCAAGTCATCTGATGTGTATTTACTTCTCTGCTGTAACCTGGTAGGTTACCTTAAAAGCTGCTGTCATCAAAAAATAATTGCATTTTATATTAAAATAATATTTGTTTAATTCCTCAGGAAGCAAAGGAGCTAAAGTGTGAGAGGTACAACAGGCAAGTTGGAAAAAGGGAACTAAGTGCCCTTCTAAAAGCCATATCCTATGTGTCTATATAATTCTAATAGTTCTTCTGGCTCATACTACTTTTCATAATTCTCCTTATCACTAATTCTTTCCTTAACAGAATCTTTCTGTTGGGCACAAAAGCAAGATCATGAGGTTTTCCCTAACAGGTGCTGGCTAAGGCAGAGCTGCTGTGGCCCCATGAATGTGCTCCAGACCCTTGGGTGTGCTGGCTGCTTCACAGAGAAGTTCTCTTACTGCTGCCACACAAGGAGCAGAGATCTCCCCTGTACTGCCAAACTGTTTCAAAATTCAAGACACGGGTGTGTGAAAAATAACAAATGACCCTAAAAGGTTTAAAGGTTTGTTGATGAGCAACCAACAGATCACATTAGTCACAGCTAACACAAGACAGACTTCAATATGATTTTGCACATGGAGATATGTCACCCTGGTGATGATATATAATGACGCTGTGCCCATGCAGAAATCATATCAATTTATTAATCTTACCACTACTTAAGTATTTGTTTTGTGTCCTGGTTTTTTTAAAAAACAAGTTTCTCATTTAGTGAATTTGCCTGTCAGCTAAAGCCTTCATATTAACTGCATTTTCCCGGAGAACCAGACACATGTTTTGGTAAACATAGCAATGGAATGTGAAGTTATTGATAAGCATGGATGGACATCTCACGAGAGGGGCAACTAGAAACAGGTGACCAAGAAACTGACCAACGGAGTATAACATTCCATTCACGTGAATACTTCACATAAAAGTGGGAGATCATGAGGATCTAGTCCCTTTTTCTCTTTTTCCTCATGGCTGACATTAGGAGAGGACCTTGCTAGTCGTCCCTGCAAACTGAGGCCTAGTGACAGACTGAATCCAGCTCCAGTTGGCTGCAGAGTCCAATCCAGGACTTCGGGTGCCGGCTCTGCGGTTGCTGAGACTTTCAAGATTGGTTTTGTATATTTTGTATTATTTTCTCTATTCTTACTAGTAGCATTAGTAAAACAGTGTTAATTTTTAAACTCTTCTCTCTCTGTCCTTCTTTTCCTCCCCATCACCTGTCCTTAGTGGGAAGCGGGGAGAGGGAGGGGCAAAAGGGGGAAGTGGGGGGTGAGAGAAGGTTAACAATACATCTGCCAGGGTTTTATTGTCATCCCGCAATCTAAACCCTTGACAGTTTGCAAACACCGTGGGAGAGATAACGTGTTTGAACAGGATGCTCCAGCACAGCACTGGAGAGTGATGCAGACAATGTGTTATCAGTCACTTTGCAGTCCCCCTGCCAGTCCATGTGCACGGCCGTGGATCAAAGCAGATGGAGTTAAACAGTTTGTACCCAATTTCCGACATGTTTCCCCTCTTGTATCATTGTACAATGCAGATTAGAAATAAAAGCCAGTTTTCCCAGGCCTTCAGGCAATTATGATTTGAATGCTTTACCCCTACCTTTATTTTTCCCTCACCTGAAGAGCACAACACCCACCTCATGCCGGCCTCCCAGTGTGGTTCTGGTTACTAAATCTTGTCACGATGTGTTTGTGCTGTAGATCACTGAGCCTAACATCATTTGAACAGACCTGTTCTGAGCTATAATGCAAAGGGCTTTAAATTGACTCAGATATCATCTATTTCTTAGCTATTGAGAAAATAACTTGAAACAGTTAATTAGGAATTGTACAAGCACAATGTTTGTGCATGTTTTCAGCATTTGCTGTCAAAGAAACAGTCAATGTTGCCTAAGCATAATAAAAAACACTGCTTGGTCGCTTAGTATTTGGTTTACTCCTTATCTGTGGTTTGAGCATAGCTTAGAAGCTGCAAGCCTTTCTTCCTGCTTCTCTCACTATTACTCCTTCAGAAAACAAACCAACAAACAAACAACTGTAGTAGAACCCTGTAATAATACCAGTAATAGAAAATTAAATTATCTCCAAAAACAGAAATAAAAGAAAAAAACTCTAAGGATCACTTAGATGTTTGGCAGAAATGTGCAACTAACAATTTTGTGGATTAAACAAAGGGTGCATTTCCTTTGGAAGAGAATGAGAATTAAATAAAGCCTTCAGACACAAATAGATGGATTACTTGCACCATGTGATGATAAAAACTAAGTCTCCTGCAGAACATAAGTAGACTTTGCAACAGATTAGCCAGATGATGAATCTCAGACAGAGCTGACAAACTGGGGAAGTATCTGTCACATCTTTCTTGAATATTTTATGTGTGACTTGTTTTCCCAGTTCAGTTCCATATTGCTGTCTGTGTGAACATTTGAAGGTAAACCAAAGAAGGATAAAAAGGATAAAACTGGTAATGAAGTGATCATGGTTGCAGACTGAAACAACAGCTTTGGAGGAGTTAATGTACCGCTTGCTGGATGGAGGGAGCCTAAGCACTTTACTCTTCTGGAAGCAAGCCTACCGAAAAGAGAGAGGTTGTAATGAACCAAAAAAGTGTCAATAGAAAAATTGACAGGCTGTGAAGAGTCACAGAGACAGTGAGAACAGGCTGCAATCACAGCAGGCTCTTCCAACACAGAGGCAGGAATAGCTTCTGCTGTGAGCTGCAAAGATGTGCTTACCTTGGGGTGCAGGTGCTGCTGGGGCACTTGTCCAGGCAACTGTTGCTCACAGAAAGGATTTCCTCAAGTGTTGACCACTGTGAGCCTCACAGAAGCTGTGGTTGACAGATGAACTGCTAATAGGGCTATTGAAATCTCATCAGAAAAGCAAATTACGGCAGTTATTTAATGAATTTAATAGGCCATTGTGTGGGTGAAAAGACAGTCCCAGGTGAGGCGTGAGGAACAAGATGGCTTGAGATACAGAGGGAACACAATGCTGTGCTTGTTCTTACAGAAGTGATTTGTTTTGATCACTGTTTACAAAGGTGTCAAAGATCACCTAACGCTTGGTCCAGAAAATATTTTGTCCCTGGCTGTGATGAATGCATTGTCATGAGGACCATGCACTACCTTACACTTCTTGCAATAATCTTAGAAGAACATTTGCCACCAATATAAACCTTGAGTCATTCTTTGTGGGATGACAACACTGGAGGCTCCTCATAAAGACCATGTTAGTGCCCAGTTGTCTGAGATTACAGCAAGTACCATGGCAAGGGACCATACTGGTGCTTCTTGCCCTCCCTCCCCAATAGCTTTGTTGCAAAGGTGTCTTTGGCTCTCCTTCAATCCTGTGCTAACATAAGCATCTCTCGAGAAAAGACCGATGACAATTTTCTGGAGAATTCATGCTTAATATAACATAAAAGTTACTGAATATATGGACTTTCTCCAAGCAAGAGAAATTACTTTCTGCATATCACAGACTGAGCACTCTGGAGAGCTCAATGGGAACTGAATCTTCCACATCCACAGGTCTCCCTGCTCACAGACACACATGCACAGCTGAAGCCATGAGTAAGGTAATGTTTGTTACCTTCTCCTGTGGGTTATTGTCTCCATGCAATGTGTGATTTTTGTTCAGGAAGACATGTTTATAGTAAGACAAAGCTTTGTGTTGGAACTATGGTAGCATGGTTGGCATAACCAATGCCATTTCCTAAGGCAAACAGCCATAAAATGCAAACAGGCTGATCACATATCACCTTCTTCTTTCTTTCCCTTTTCAATAATGTGGTTGTCACCAAGATGTGATGACTCCTGATACAGAACAGCCCGATGTCCTGTGACAAGACTATTTGCCCACTGAGCGTTGCTACCAGGATGTGGTGACTCCATTATGGAACAGGGAAATATAAGAGCACAAGATATGGCCTATAAAATCAACCATCTGCAAGTCCTGCTGTTGGACAGCAAAACCCATAATCCCTTGGTGCTCTGGGATGCATCCACCATTGTCTTCTTCCTCCAATGACTGAGTGACTTAGGTTCTTTTTGTTAAAGTCCGAGGCCATTGTATGATCATTGTATCATGATTATTAAGAATTTGACCCCATCTGCACAGAGTCCGGTGATTAAAACTCTAGGTAACAAAAGACTCTGGATAGTAAGTAAGATACACTGATCGTGAAAAATTTTGTTTAAGTGCAAGTATGGTAATTGCTAAAAACTTTGTGCAACTGTAAGTTACACTAAATGCTAGAAATTTTAGATAACAATAAACTATGCTGATAATTAAATATTTTATGTAATAATTAAGCTCTAACTATAACTACAACCTTGCAGTGAGTCTTCATTCTATGAAAGACCCCTAAAAGGACCTGCCTGTCCCTGAAGCATTGCGTGACAGAGCCACCAAGTGTTCACATGCTCCATCCTGCCAACTCCATAAGACGGACGATCATCTCCAGCTGGGAAGCAAAACAGCCAGCCAGGAAAGACAACAGCTCAAGCTGCTGCAGGTAGCCTCATTGCAGTGCCGCCAGCCGTGTCCCCACTCAAAACTGCCTGCCCTCTGGTTCCCTTATGATGCTGTTCACTTCCACACCTCAGATAATCACAGCTTCCCCATTATCATTAGGAGACACAGGCTCCCATTTAAACAGGATTTACATGTGGCTGGAGGAGACAGGAAGTCAAATAAGAATAGTCTGATGCATTAATTACCTTTGTGCTCAGACACCTTAGTTCAAGTTCTTGTTTTCAAGTACAGATGCAAGTCTTTGCAATATGCTGTACAATTCTGAGTAAACCCTCAGGGGCAGCTTCCATAAAATATTTTGCTAGGAAGGGTTGTTCTTTTCCAGTTTATTTTTCTGTGTTACCACATTTAGCTCCAACTCCTTTTGGAATTCAAATGGCATAAATCTAAGCCAAGTGTGAAGTGGCAGCACCTCCACACCCACACTCTGGCAGAGTTTGTCTCTGCTCAGAGGCACCAACATTGAACCTCTGTGTGCTGAGGGCAGATGCTGCCCTTCCAGGAACCTGACATCCTGCATCGTTCTCTGAAAGACAGCCTAGAAAACTTCAGGGAGTTTTCAAATGCCTGTTTTTTCCTCCTTGCTAACTCTTTAGCAAACTTTCTCTTTTATTTGGGAGTGATCTTGATTTGTGCAGTCTTAAGAGACATCCCTTCCACCTCCAGCACCGGGCAAACTTTTGTCAGCAGAAAGTGGCTAAGAAATGTCATTTTTACTCTTGTTCAGTACTCAGAGAATACAGAATAGAGAGAAAGTGCAGAAGGAAGGAGAATCACTACCACATTTCATGTTAGATCCATTGCAACACATAATGAAGCAAAATACCTGCCTATAGCTTCTGCTGAATTCTGAGGGATAATATTATCAGTTTCCCTCTGTCTGCAAAACACCAGTCTAAACCTATTCCTATTGCCCACTGAAGCAAAAATTAAGAAAGCTGCTCTGCATCTACATTCCTGACTTGTGAATTATTTACAGGCAGTTAATATTTGACATTGCTTGCTACTTCTGTCTCTTGGTGTGTGTGTTCAGCGTGTAAAATCACACTAACCTTTCATCAAAATTACGATTTATTTACCGTTATCTTACACAATAATAAACTCATAAACCCCAGGTCCATAGTCTACATGTTACGTAACCACAGACTTCAAGAAAAAGAATTGAAGTAATAAATATACTGTATAAAAAAAAATAAATAAAGCTTGACTCAAGATTATTCTACTGCAAGCACAATGCACGTCAAGCATATTCCAAGCCTGCAACATTGCCAAGGTAAAGGAAGTAAGTGAATATTATGTTAAACAGGGTATGAATTACATCACTGCCTTACAAGGGAAGATACTTCCTATTTACTGCAAAAACATTCAAAATAGTGTTATCTATCCAATGGACTCTTATAAAAAAACATTGGTTTCTACCAATCCTAGGACAGCAAGCTGTCACAAAAAGTCTGACAATATTTCTAGATCCTCAGGACAATTTCTCTTCAGCCACACAGCTTACAGCTCTGCTGGCTGCTGCTATTGCTACCCAGGAAGACAAGCTGTAAAACTGATGGCAAGGTGAGAAGCACCCTCAGCCAGCATGTGGAATGAGGGACCCAGAACATGACACAACTTCTTGTACTTACTTCGTAAGATTAATGACGCTGGCTTCCTTATACCATTTTTAATACCTAACTGCTTCGGCCAGCTATGAAATTTGCCTATATCTGTGCGTCCTTAAAACGACTACTCGTAAAGAGGTCTTATGTCAAAAATTGTTGCTCCAAAATTGCACAACGTACTTTTAAGAAATATATATTGAAAAGGATAAGAGATATGCTCTTAAATAATTAGAAAAATATTGCCCACAGGAGCCTCCAAAATAAAGAAAAAGTTATAACAACAAAGACTGAGTTGGTTTTTTTTAACCTTGGAAGGAAATATGTGAGGAAGCCACAGTAGTAACAAATGAGTAGTTCCCCACTCAATCTTAAAGGCCTTTAAGGACTAGTATGCAGTTAAGTTATTACTAGGATGAACAGAACAACATTCAACATGGGAACAAATTAGTAAAAAAGGAAAAAAAGGGATTTTTTAAAAAAAATTAAGACTAAATAGGCAAAAAATATGTTTGTATCTCATATTCCTGAATAGTGCTAGAAAGGAAATCACCCAAAGCCAGGAGAATACTCATTAGGATGTACAATAGAAATATGCATCAATAACTTCAAAAAGGAAGAGGCAAGGGTAGGCACAAGAACAACCCAGGGCATGGATTCATGCAAAAGTTTAGTGCTATGGGCAAATATTCTTGAGCTCAGGGAAGGGAACACCCAAACGAAAAGTCACTGTTCCACTCTTGGATTTTTTGACATAAACGCTGTAATTAACTTCTGATCACCATCTGTTTTCGTATGCTCAATTCCATGGCAATGTTAATGTAAGATAGCAAAGGCACAGACATTTATCGGCTCTCAAACAAATAATATATGGGTGTATGTCCTGCGAAGTCCTTTAAGTTTTGACACCGCTGTGTTATTTACCATTTTCCCAAATATCTCACAAAGCGGTGCTGAGTGAAGAGACAGTGCTATCAAACCATAAAGCATCAAGCTTTTGACTGCCTTTAATGGGCCATTTTGACAGCTTTCTCCAAAGCCCAGCTGTTCTGAATTAAGTACTGTTAGGTAGATGTTATAGAATTTGCGTACTGCATGAGCAGAGGGAATTTCTCCACACTCACTTTTCAGCCTTTTTCATGCAAAGGTTTAGTGCTATGGGCAAATATTCCTGAGTTCAGCCTTGTAACTACCTAAGCTGCTGGTAGGGCTACAAAGAATCCTTACACTTGCATGCAATCCTGTATACAAATTTGTCTGTGTGTCTTATCTTTCACTAGCACAAAAGCTCTGGGTTTTATTTTTTGAATTTAAACTTTCCGTCACAATGAACATTATTTTCAGTAGCCTAGCACAATAAGACACCTGTCCTGACAGGTGTGGCAGGCCCCAGACCTGTGGTCCCACAATACTTACTCTGGAATCAATACCCATGTACCTGGTCTGCAGGCATCTGAACATAATGCCACAATATGAGCCCATTTAAAAGCTGGGCAGGCAGGTGGATGAGCAGACACGTCATCATCCCAGTCAGCAGGACCACGAAAAAAATTCTGGCATGTAACAGGAGTTTAACATATATCAGCATGTGTTTACATACCCACTTGAATAAAGGCTGTAAAGTATTACAGTATGTCATCACTCTCAACAAACATGACAAGGAAGGCATCACTAAATAATTAAATTCTAGGAAATTATAAAAAGAAGGATTCTAGGGACAGATGCCAACATTAAATATAAATTTCCTTGGAGGAAAAAGAATACTGGAGAGACAAAAGATTATGCCAGAAGAAAAACCATCAAAATGCTAAAACAACAGAAAGCATGGACAAACATGGGAGTATGTGGAACGTGTGCATCCAGTGAGAGCTGGCTGTTTTTCCTTCTGGCTCAGGCCACATGGCCAGTGTCTCAGGACTGAGACAGGGCCCTGCTGCCAGCTGGGCCTGTTTGGGGATGCCTGTGCTTGCACCTCTTGATTGGGGTGTGAAATGTTTTCTGTTTCAGTATTCACATTCCTTAAACATTTCAGCATGGATCACATTTATATTTGAAACCTGGTTTTCATCACACTTTCATTAGGGTATCTGCCATATTTTTCCTTTTATTTACCATTGACTTGAACAGTAAATTTATGTAACGTAAACAGTAAATGGTAAAAATTGTAATTTTATTCCCCTTTCCTTTTCCAGTTAAATCTCTACAGACAGTAGCTTTATTTTCATCATCCTCTTGTTCTCTGAGCCCCACCAGCGTTGAAATAATTTTTGCTGTTCTACATTTAGCCACACACAAAATTGTAATGTCAATGTATGGAGATTGGTCACTCAGAATCACAGAAGTCTCTGTGTCATAAATAAGAGCACTACAAGAGGACAAGCCCAATGAAACCAGGCTACAGGAAGAGAAGAAACAACTTTTCAAAACTCTTGACAATTTCAACAAAATTGGCTTAAGTACATGTCAATTAAAATAGAATTACATTTAGCATATTATTCTGCATTTCTAAACACTCGCAAGCTTAATACTTAACAAATCATGTGGATTTGTCAGATCAGATTATTTGGTGAAAGTGCAGAGGTAACTTCACTTAGAGACATTAGTGAGTTTCTCCTTACCTGTTTGGAGATTTCACTCCTTTTGCAGGCACTTTGGAAAGAGGTGTTTTCTGCAGTTCCCTATACTCTCCTGTCCTGCGAGGAAGAGGTTACTATAAGCAACTAAGGAATTTTAATCTCAAGAAATTTCTAGGGTTTTTCCAGTAACCCTCTGGTCTTCATTGCTTGCCTTGTACTTTTTTGTTAATCATTAACCATGCGTAGCATGTGTAGCATAGCTTTATCAGTCACTCTTTCTCAATAAGTGAAAAAAAGAAAACTTGTGAATTCATTTAGTGGCAGTTCATAGGCAATAGGATGGGAGGGACATGGGACTTAACACTTACAGAGCCTCAAGTGAAAATACACTGGGTGCCAACGAGACATGCAATAGAGAGACCCAGAAACCCCAGCAGATACTGGCTCTGCTGATTTGAAACCAGAGAATTACATTGACAAAACCATCTACACAACTGAGATGTCTGGCAGTTCATGCTAGAAAGCAAGTGGGGCAATTAAGGACAAAGCAAAACCAAGTGGGAAAATTAAGGGCACACCAAAGTCAGACACTCAGGGCAGTGGGCATGTCCAGGTGCCTCCTGGCTGGGGTGAGGCTGCATGGCTGCCCCAGCTGCCCTGGTGCTGCCGAAAGGTGAAACCCTCACACTCACACACCAGAGACGTGCTCCCCTTGGCAGGGACTGGGGTGGGACATGAGGGGGTGGCCACCCTGCTCGGATGCAGTGGTGTTTGAGTTTGCAGGGCAAGACTCCTTTGTTTAGCTGATAGAATTCAACAAGCTGGATTAGATCACTGAATTTGGTGTTCCCATCATCCAGGCTGAAAAATATCTGTCCATCATCTTCACACTGGGGAAACAAAACATCCTTTTCAAGTTTAGGCTGCACATGAAGAGATGCAAGCGTGCCAAAACATAAAGAGTATGGGTGTGTGACATAAGATAAATGTTGGGCACTGCCCAAACAACCCAGTGCCCAGAGATCTTCACAAAACCATGCACAGCACTAGAAAGGGACGTACAATAATGCAACTTGAAATGGGCAGAGTAATTGAAAGTTATAGAGACAGCATATTAACAACATATTAACTCCTCCACGTTTTACCCTCTAGTAACGTGAACTTTAAAAAAAATCTGCATAAGGCATTCAAACTTGGTTTTCATAGTGATGAAAAATAAGAACCTTTCCAAATCACTGGATCTTTTAATAAATTTCAGCAGGAAATAACAGTTCCGTTACTTTTCTCCTTATAAAAATAAGGTGATTGAATTCAAGTCATGCTCCTCATTGAACATGATAAATTTTAGCCACACTAAGAGCTAGAATGGTGGGAAAACACCTACTCATTTTCTTCCCTAGAGGCACAGTGCTGAAGTATAACAACATTGCTTACTGAATATTCTAATTAAAATGGTACAGATAATTTTTAAACAGGATAAGATATGACTATGGAAAGCTAATCAGTAGGTAAATAAAAAGCAGGGTCATGGGCACAGCCTTGGAGCATAGCCTTAATTTTCACTGACTATACACCTTTAATGATATTTCAGTGTTCCTTAAAATCAAACGCTTTCCATCCCCCACTAGTGTTAACTGTCTAAGGGTGAATGTTATGTGCCAGTACCGTTGCATACAAGTACCATTGCTGCCACAGGCCACACTTCAAAGGCAGATTCCCATCAGGATGCATGTCTACCTATTGGGTAAGAATAGCTGATTCTGTACACTCTGAAGGTTTTTCCTTGCCATTCAGGAACATTAGTGCCTAGACCAGTGTAGCAAATTTCTTCAGAGCAAGTGCCATCTTCAAGGCACAATTCACTACAACTGTCTGATCCTCTGAGCGCTTTTCCCACTATGCAAAATTCTGTGTAGTTAGGAAAAGTAAAGGACAGCTGAGAAGAAGCACCTGGAATTGTCTGGGGACTCAAACTCTTATTATAATTGTTAATGTGTATTAAACATGAGTCAAGTCAAGTAACTGGAGAGTAGATTATGATAGTCAACAGAGTTATCAGCTCCACAGAAATCAAATATGCATCTTGTAACTGGGATTGCTTCTTTCATCCTGATTCACACTATGGTTAATGCACCAGCTTTTGTAACAACTTAAAATAATAATTTCCGTACTGTAACACAGAATCTCTTACAATTAACAAATGAGATAACATTTGGAGAACACTCAAAGAGATGTGCTCTGGCTTGGAAGGTGACCACTTAATTTAGGTGGAGAACAGGTGTTGTGTTTTCATACCCACAGGCCTAGGAGTCTGATTTGCCACATTCGGTAGAAAACCAACAACACTGTAAGTTTACTGCAGAGTAAAGGCAAGTGCACAATTAGTCCAAGAGCTGGCCAGGAAAAGGTCACACCACTCTGAATTAAAGCTCAGGAGAAGCTGAGCATGCTATGAAAGAAATCATTTTCTCAGCTGGGTCCAATAAGGTAAACATCAGTGCCTGCTTTGAAATACTCTGCAGCTCTGGCAGTTTGCAGCAAAAAGGTACTCAGGCCCTGATAGAAATAGAATGAAGGGATTTGTTTTTTCTGGGTTTCAGAACTGTAAGTTTCATGAACCCCCACTACATGATGAAGAACCGAAGTTTCCATAACTGAAGGTTAGTGCCAATCTGCTTCCGTAATTTCAGGATGTGTCCCGCAGCATCTCTGCTCTCTGAGGCAAACCCACTGTTGTCTGGAACAACTGCTGGGAAGGAGACTATTTCACTGCTGTCAATTTAACCAGCTCCCAGCCTTTTTTCTTCTCAGACAATTACATGGAGCTTTGAAATACTTTCCAAACCTATCCATCAGCACAGCAGTTTTTGAAACTGCTCAAAGGCAACTGCTTATTCCTATTTCCATTTTCTGAGACAATCTTCTTTAACTAAATGCAGACATCTGGCCCATGATAATGGTGCAATTAAACCAAATCAGAGCTTGTTATAGGTGGAGTGATGAACTTCACTTGCAAGAGAGAAGCAGCAATGTGTTTATTGACAACAAAGTTTAACAGTAAATACGACAGTGGTTTAACAACATTCAGTGGCAGGGGACAGGGTCAGACAAGACTGTCAGGGAGACCCTCCCATTAAGTCATGAGGTTCAGAAAGGACCCACTTGCTTTTTAAACTCTTTCTCAGAGAGGAGGCCAGGTGCGGCTGGATCCAGACTTAGCCTCAGACACGGTCAACAGTTTATGTCTAAAGGATTATATATGTGCAATCCATCCCTTACGTCACCTAGCTAAGATTACACAGTTTCAGTGCGCTCACTCTGAATTCACTGACTGATACGATAAGGATTCTCTCAGCCTCAAGGAGTAACTTTGAGAAGTGTTCCTAATCAAGGGGAGATCCTGGTGTGCAGCCTGCTGCAGTGCAGGAAAGCTTAAAGGACTCTGGACTGTCCACTATTAAGCAAGATGATTGACTCATAGTCATATTTCCGTGCTGAACACAGATGTCAGTTTCTTCCACATATGGCTTGAGTCTGACATGGACCAGTGCTGTGGCCAGGTAGGTACATTATGACAAATTAGCCTACTGGCTGTTGTGCTTTTATCTGTCTCCCCCAAATCCACCTTGAGCCTTGAGATGGATGCAGCCATCAAACCAGAGGCACCCATCGCAATCACCACAGGTAGTTATCACTTGATCAGAGTTATGGGAAAAGACAGGGTCAAGGGGGGTGGGAAGATGAGGGAAGCACACATCCACAGTCTCTTTTTGGACTTACACCATTTTCACCATTGAATGTTGATACCCATATAAGTGATTATATGATCGCACGCAGGACTTCTTATACACAGTATATGCTGCTATGCAAACACAATCTGGTAAATACTTCATGTTAACCATTAGTAACATGGCTTTCTTGCCTGGATTCTTCTTCAGCAAGATCGAAGATAGGCAAAATTCTTCCCAAAAGCCTCATCTCTATTGATGTAATGCAAATGCTTTGTGTCTCATCCTGTCTGTATTGTTTACAGACACAGGGTAACAACCATCCCCTTTGCAGCAGGTACTTTAAACAGTTGAGTTCTGTTGTCATTTGGCATTACAAAACTACCTAGACTAAATAAATGCCACTCTTCTACTCTTTCTAATAACATCCTGTTGGTTAGGCTTCTGATCACTCCTGTGAGTTCACATCTATCCTGTCTTGCGGGACCCCAAATCAGACAGTGCTCATTGGTGATAAGGGAGGAAACTCAAGCAAAGTAGAAGGACTGAATATGGGTGCCAGGGTGGAAGACAGGTGAGCTTTTCATTGGGACATGGCGCTTGTTTTCTCTTTTCAGTTTGTAGGCCATCTTCAGCAACATTGTTCTGAAGTTGCTGTGTTTTCCCATCTTTGTTTCAACAGCAGAGTTATGCAGTGGAGCCTCTCTCTTCCATCACGTAAGTCACTAATGAAAATAGTGACACTGCTGCAGGACAGACCCAAGTGTGTTGTATCAGAAATAGCGTGGCCACCAGGACTAGGGAAGTGATCATCCCCCTGTACTCAGCACTAGTGAGGCTGCACCTCAATTACTATGTTCAGTTTTAGGCCCCTAGCTACAAGAAAGATATTGAGGTGCTGGAGTGCATACAAAGAAGACTAATAAAGCTGGTGAAGGGTCTGGAGCACAAGTCTGATGAGGAGCAGCTGAGGGAGCTGGGGCTGTTTAGCCTGGAGAAAAGGAGGCTGAGGGGAGACCTTATCGCTGTCTACAACTGCCTGAAAGGAGGTTGTAGCATGGAGGGTGTTGGTCTTTTCTCCCAAGTAGCAAGTGATAGGACAAGAAGAAATGGCCTCAAGTTGCACCAGGGGAGGTTTAAATTGGATATTAGGAAAAAATTATTCACAGAAGGGGTCATCAGGCATTGGAACAGGCTGCCCAGGGAAGTGGTTGAGTCACCATCTCTGGAGGTGTTTAAAATACATGTAAATTAGGTTCTTAGTGACGTGTTTTAGTGATAGTGCTAGCTTAACGATCAGACTGGGTGATCTTGAAGGTCTTTTCCAACCTAAATAATCCTAAGATTCTATGAAATGTTCTTTGATGTGGCCTTGATATTTGTCTATAACTGCAGTTGGAATATCATTTTATAATTAACTGTGCACTAAGGTTACAATAATTTAATAATTTCTGTCTTCAGAATATATCTTCTGAGAGATATAAGATTCAGAGAAGGTAAGATATGTCTTGTATTCATATTGCCAAGGCACGTTACCTGTTCTAGAGGAATATTATATTGTTTTCTTGTGAAGAAAGTTGCAGCAGCAAACAAAAGGCCATATTGTTCTCTTTCAGAAGCTGAAGGAAGAAGAAAGTGAATGACAGCTGCAGAGATGCTGACAAGATCACAGAATCACAGAATGTTAGGGACTGGAAGGGACCTCAGAAGATCATCTAGTCCAATCCCCCTGCCGGAGCAGGAACACCTAGATGAGGTGATACTGAATGTGCTTTTTGGCTGACAGGCAGATGAAACAGTGCTTCCTCCCTCTGGGTTCTGGGAGAAAGGAGAACAACTGCAATTTCTCCACCCGGGCATGACTGGAGGTAACAGCTAGATTTTCTCAGGTTCTGTGATTAGTCTGAAATAATTGAGCCAGGTGAGCTCAAGTGATTTTGCTATACATATATTTAGGACAGACATAGCAAGACTAAAAAATTCCTTGCTCAATCTATCATATATAAGGTTTAGAAATTTATGGAGAAAAATTTATCAACAACAAATGCACTGAATTTCTGAATTTTCAAGGGGAAGTAATACACCTGTAGTGTTGACTTGATCTTTTTTATAGCCTGCCACCAGATGGAGATATTTTCCCAAACAATTCCACCCAGTTTCTTAAGGAAAGCCCAAGTGTTGTCAAAGTTATGTTGCCTTGTTTGGTCACTTAAAATCATACAGTATTAATGCCTCATTACTGGTATTTTATTAAGGATTATTTTTGGTTTGTTGGGTGGACTTCAATTTTTAAAAAGTTTTTTTGGGGAGCTGTGAAAACCAGTCAGACATCTCTATAAGGTCCTATGTAACAAAGACTGGATTTTTAAAGATTAATGCTACCTTATGTCTCAGGTTGTAATATTACACTGGGGACAGGAAAAGAGGTGAAAATCCCAATACAGTGCATTTATCTTGAAACAGATCATCAGTCTCAGGAATATTTCTAGCAGAGTAAATGAGCAGCTATGAGCAGTCTCCCAGCCAGAAGATCCTGAAAATGCATTGAAATATAGATACACAACAGGTAGTTAATAGGAGCTGAGTCCAATTAATTCAAGAATCTCAATTCATTTGAGTTTTGCTTGATAGCAGATGGCATTTATTGCTCTCCTCATGTTGCCCCACAAATAGAAATCATCAGCAGTATCGTAAGAGGGTTGAACACTTGGCACTGCTCTTACCCCAGTGGTGCAGGGACCTTCTCCTGACCCACTTGACAGAAGTCCCAGAAGACAGAACTCCTACATGCTGGGTAATTAGTTAACTTTCTGGGTGACCCCTTGGCTAATGTTTGACCGAGTTGTCTGGGCAGCATAAGCCATGCCTGTTTGTGATTGGCACTGTAGGCATTTTTCGTGACTGAAGAAACCACTGGACTGATTTCTCCAGAGGAAGAATTCTCCAGAGTTGCTGAAGACACCAGGCCCTTGAGTGCATTCTATGACCCCATGAAGATGATTAAGGGAGTGGAGCATCTCCCTTATGAGGAAAGGCTGAGGGAGCTGGGTCTCTTTAGCTTGGAGGAGACTGAGGGATGACCTCATTAGTGTTTACAAATATGTAAAGTGTGAGTGTCAGGAGGATGGAGCCAGGCTCTTCTCAGCGACAACCAACAGTAGGACAAGGGGTAATGGGTTCAAATTGGAACACAAGAGGTTCCACTTAAATATGAGAGGAAACTTCTTCACACTGAGGGTGACAGAACACTGGAACAGGCTGGTCAGGAAAGTTATGGAGTCTCCTTCTCTGGAGACATTCAAAACCCACCTGGACGCCATCCTGTGTAACTTCATATAGGTGTTCCTGCTCTGGTGGGGGGATTGGACTAGATGATCTTTTGAGGTCCCTTCCAATCCCTAACATTCTGTGATTCTGTGATTCTATGATCCTTGGGAACAACAGCTGCTCAGCGGGCCTTCTTGGGAGAACAGCTCTGCTCAAGGTCTCAGCAGCAGCAGCTGGACTCTCTGGCAGAGGGACGAGATGAGTAAAATGATGCCTCACAGGGAAAAAGATGGTGGCCCAGGGGGATGTCTCCTATGAGCTAAATCTGGTCGTGGAGTCCCTGGCTGGATCACACCAACGCACACTGAGATTAGCGCACCAACCTAGATGCAAATTAGCACACTACACTGCAGCTACACCTCTGGTATTAACATAGTCATTTCTGTGTGGGCGAACTTTTGATTTCTTATGAGAAACATTTCTTACAGTTACTGTCAGGTTTTTGTTAGATGTCAAGCTTGTTATACCATTAGTGCAGACAGCATATTATACTCTCTGTGCTGCTATACAAGGTGTCATCTAAGACCCAATCGGGCAAACATTTATAGCTCATAACACTGCTGCTGTGGGGTTTCCACAGGGTTGTGCTCGCCTGATTTCCCTGGGGTGGAACAGGGGCAGGGAGTGAAGGCGCCTGCAGCTCGAGGTCCCCTCGGGGACACCGGCTGCAACCGGGCAGGGCTGATGAAATGGGACCCTGCCTTGTCCTGTCCAAGGGCACCTGAGCTGCAAACCAAAGCTGGAGCTGGGCAGCCGGTTCCAGTGGTAGATCCAGCTGCAGGACTGTGCAGAACTTTACCCAAGGGTGGGTGTCTTGCTGCACTCAGTGGGGTGAGGGCAAGGTTAATGTTGTTTTAGTACTTTGTGCAGTTACCTGGAGTCATGACAATTACTCAAGAGGTTCAATCAAATAAAGAATTTACTTAAAACTCAGCAGAATTACAGCAGATAATGACTTGGCAAAACTAGTAACTATATCCTAAAACCTAACAAGATTTCAACAACATAACTTGTAAGGAAAAAGAAACCTTTATGTACTGAGAATGAGGTTAGAAACAGAGAGATAGATAAGAAAAGGGGAGATAAAAGTGAAGATATCACCACCCCAAGGATCCAGTGACACTCTCTGTTGTCTTCAGGTGGCGGGCATATGCTCAGTCTCCCGAGTGTTTTAAATACCTTCATCTGCATTCAAAATAGAAGACAGTGGCTCATCTTCTTCCTCCTCTTGCTTCTCGGCTAATTAAGGATGCTTCAGCAGTTGTAGTCTTAGGTTGTTCCAGAAGTGAGTCAATGGTCCCAGAAATAAGTCAGTGGTCCCAGATGTGAGTCAGCTGGTCCTCTAGGGATCTCTAGTGGTTCATGACTCCCCCTGCCAAACGTGACCGCTGTACAACCATGCTTTTGTACAAACATGGTTGGTGCCTTCATTTCAAGGTCGGTTCCTATGTTTTGCAAAGAAGGAGTGGGCATCAAGGAAAGGATTCCATTCTGCCTCCACAGCGCTCCTCTCTTCCTGCCCGGTAGAAGGTGCAAAACAAATCATTTAAGGCATAACCAAATTCACATACTCTGTTTGTCACAGTGGACTTTGACCACTGTTATGGCCAGGCATTTTTCAGAATCATGTTGCTGAGAAGGAATCTTCCCACAAGAACTCTCATTTACAGAGTAATTTCTTCAAAGAACACATTGAGAAAAAATCACTGAAGGTGAAAAGCAGGACACTGACGTGCCTTGAATGGTAAACCTGGTCCCCTTAGAGTGCATCTGCATGAATAAAATGGGAAAAGTTTGATTAATAGCAAAGACAGACAATAGTCATATTTTTTTTTCGATTTATGAATGCTGCCAATTTAAACTATCATGTGTGTTTAATAGACTTTGGATACAGATTTTAAAGGAACTTAACAGCTCACAAATTATAATAAAAATACACTAAATGTCTGATTATTTTTCCGTTTAGGTCATACAGACTCTACATATGCTATGTAGATATTATTGTTGTTGTTGTTGTTGTTGTTGTCGTTGTTATTTAATCTGGCCCTGCCACCCGGGTCTTCAGAGTTCTCAGTCTTATCTCTCATTTGCTCCAGTATTTCAGCAATTCAAGTTTACACGTCTCAAGGTTTAGACTGCTGTTGTAAGACAATTGCAATGTATTACTCATCAAATGTGGTATCCTTACAGGAGACAACAACAGAAAACAACAACCATGAGCAGAATCTTGTATATAAAGGCAAGAGAAAATTAGCTGCTAAATAATTATCATGCAGTTCAGAGTATAACATATTAGCAATACTTTCATAAATCCATATATTTTCAATATTTCACCATCAATAGTAAAATCTTTTAATAATCTGTCATTATTATTAAGAATGTAAGTATTGTACTAGCACTCTACTAATTTAAAAAATATGTATGGCTATGGAAAAATTACTTTTTTCCTTCCATCTCTAGTATCTGCATTGTCTCCCTTGAGATACGGACACTCTACTAAAATACAATCCTGTGATTCTATAATTATTTTTAACATTAAACAATATTAATCGGCACAGACTGTATTAGCTTTTACACACAAGGACCTAACAATACGACTCTATGAATGAATTATCACATGGGGAAAAGGGAGTATGAGAGACTAAATACGAAGGTGACCATCACTAATTACATATTAAAATCATCCAGAATTTCATAAAAACTAGAAGAGTGAACTTCAGATTTCTGTACTGGGCTGGCCATGCGGAAATGCAATTCCATGGGTCTTGTCACTGCTGTTTATTAGAAAATTTACTTATGGCACTTCTTCAAAAACAAAGTAATTTTTACTGCATTCATAATATTTTAAATTAACCCTTGTCCTAAATTCTTTACCAAAAGGAGTTTTGGTGTCTGGACAACAGCCTCTTCTAAACCTGATACTCATAGGCTGAAAAATGTTTAATTAAATGTCAGCTTTGGGAACATTTTCCCTCAAATGTCTAGAGGGACCTGTGTCTAATTCTGGGCTGTTGGGGACATTTCACCTTTCCTGGGTCTGGGTGTGCATCCTGCCCACGTCCCTGTTCTGCAGCAGTTTGAGGCTCACACAGGTGGCATCATCCTCCTCTGCTCTGGTTTCCATGGAGAGGATTTCCACCAAGATCCTCTTACGTTCAGTCTAGTGTTGTCTTAACTTATGCATTTCTTTTCTAATACTTATTAGTCTGATCTTAATTTCAATTATAGTCTCATAAGCCCAAAGCAACCCCATTTCTTTTCAGTGGAATTACCCTGCGTTTACCCTAGGATACCTTTGATCAGAATCTGACTTTTTTTTTTTTTTCCTGGACAGACCTGCTTAGGTATTTCACATCTAAAATACTGGTCTGTCTCGTAGAGAAAGTGTAATTCTTCTGTGGCTCCTAGATTGTAGTGTTTTCATCATGTAAAAGCTGTAAAATTGTATCAGTGTGGACCAATGGATGAACATTGTTTTCCAAGTCATGAAAACAGAATAATGTTGCTTTAGAAAAACTAGTAACAAATAAAGGGAACAACTGCCAGTATTTTCCACTCTCTTCAGTCTGCCAACCTACAGCATTGTGCTACAGCAGAATAGCTTGACTTCATACTGGTCCTGTCAAAGTGAATGTTGCTATCAACGTTTCTGATACTGTAGCTGAGAGTAGTGTCTTGCGGAAAGGCTCACTCAGCTGCTTGAATATTCCTTGTTTTTCCAGTGTGCTGAGTTGGCCAAGAAAGGGTTAATTTCCATGGGAACCTGTGGGCACAATACAGTCAGGACACCTGACCCAAAAGTTGTCAAAAGGATATTCTATAAGGTCATGCTTAGTTTAAAACTGGGGCGTGGCTTAGGGGGAGGAACTCTTGTTACTGGGGAAATTGTGGTGGTCCAGGGCACTCTTTCTTCTCGGTGCTATTGTGTTTTGACCATGAGCTGCTACTCAGGATGGGCTAGGGGTTTTGGCATGAGCTGTGGTCTGGAGTTCGTGACTGCTGCTCGGGGGAATGGCTTCTCAGAAACAGGCTGCACATCAGTGTTGCCACATGGTGAGAGATTGCATTGTGTACCCCTTGCTTTGTTTATGCTTTCATTATTATTATTGCTATTGGATTTTTTCCTTTCCTTTTCGCTATTCTGTTAAACTGTTCTTATCCCAACCCATGAAATTTGCCCTTTGTTTCTTGATTCTTCTCCCCATCCAAGCAGGGGCAGGGGAGAGGTGAGCAAGGGGCATGTGCTTTTAGTTGCTGGTTGGGGGTGGGGGGACCTGGGGATAAACCACAGCAGTCCTTTTTGTCATCCCAACACGGGGCACAAGGGGTTGGGATAACCGAAGATCCAACCAGAGTGTGTTAAAATACATATTTACTGTGTTAGTTGTCATGATGTTGCTTTGTTTGTCCACATGGCTGTGTTATGTAAATTCTTACATGCCTTATGTGTATTCCCCACAGTGCTGTTTACCACCTTGGGCAGAAGGATTACAGTTACCTTATTGCTGTCCTGTGTAATATCAGCTTGCCATGTGGCTAGGCTGGTATTTGTATGCAACACTGTTTTCATTTCTGTACCTCGGACACCATCTCTTGGAATTGATTAGTAATCACACCTAATTTAGGGGGGAGATGGAGGAGAGGGGGATCTTTGCCCCACTCTTTCACCTCTGCTTTCTCCTTCAGGATAAGTACAACAGTTTTTGAGAATTTCAAACACCATCGTGATACTCAATCTAGCATACTCTTATTGCTGTGTCTCCTGAATGTGTTGCAAATCACAGATTACAAAAAGATTTCCTGGAGATTTCCCTTGAGGCAGGATGTTCATGGGTGGCATAGCATAAGGGAGAATATGGGCAGGTGTCTAGAGAATTTCTCACCTCCCGTGGTCTGGAGTTTCACTCATGAACAACTACTGGACCCTGATGCAGTAACAGAATATTTAAAATGAAAATGCCCTGGCTATTCCAAAGACACACAACATGGTGCAATGTGCTGGGCCCTGTCCATTGTCTACCAAACACTACTCAACACCACACAGCACCCTCATGGGAAATAGAGGGATAACAGACAGACAGGCACTGTGGATACTTCCAACATCATGCCAAACAAGGCAGCTACTCAAACCCACATAACAGGCACTGCAGATGAATCAGAGAACCAACCAGTTGCCTGTATACACAAAAAGAAATATGAAAAAAAAAAAAATATCAGTGCACTTGGTGAGGGATGTTGATGAACTAGTGTCATCACAAGAACAAGAGGAGGAGGCAGAACTAGAGATAATCACCTCATCCCTGTCCCTGAGTGAGATGCGAGATATGTAAAAATATTTGATCTGCCATCCTGGTGAGGACATTGTTGGCTGGCTGCTCAAATGCCAGGACAACAGGGCCAGCAGCTTGGAATTAGAGGGAAGCCAAGCAGCTGGGATCCCTGTCCAGGGAAGAGGGCATTGACAACGTGATTGGAAAAAAGACAAAAGGTCTCAGTCTCAGGAGGCAACTTCTGCCAGGTGTAAAGGAAAAGTATCCCTTCAAGGAAGATATTACCTGTCACCCAGTAAAGTGGACCACCGTGGAGAGAGGTATCCAGTACATGAGGGAATTAGCATGCTGGAGGTGATTCATCATGATCCAAATAAAGAGGGTTTACCCACAGATCCAGATGAAGTCCAATGTACACAACCCATGTGGCAGAAGTTTCTACAGAGTGCATCATTGTCATATGCCAGCTCATTGGCAGTAATGTCCTGGAAAGAAGGTGAAGAACAAATGGTGGATGGATCAAGATTGAGAGAATATAAAAGGTATACAAAATGGGGCACCCTGTGGTTTTTTCTGTATGACCATGGAGAAGACAAGAGGATGTGGGATGGAAAACCTACCTCAGCCCTAGAGGCATGGGTACATGGGTTGCAAGGGAAAAAAAAAAACACAAGAGGGGATTCTGCCAGGAAAAAAGCTGTTCCAGTTTCCAGTGGGCAGTTCTTCAGAAAGAACAGAAGAGCTGATCTTGCATCTGATCCTCTTAAAGGGGCTTCTGATTTATTTTTGCAAAAAGCAAGTAATGAATACTATGACCAGAACTAGAGGGGGCCTGCCTCTAGCCAGGGGAAGAAGATGGACATCTAGGTTTATTGGACTGTGTGGGTTCAACGGCCTGACATGTCAGACCCACGAGAGTACAAGGCTCTAGTGGACACCAGTGCACAATGTACCCTAATTCCATCAAACCACGAAGGGGCAGAGCCTATCAGTATTTCTGGACTGACTGAAGGATCCCAACAGTTGACTGTATCAGAAGCTGAAGTGAGTCTGACTGGAAAGGACTGGTGAAAGCACCCCACTGTGACTGGCCCAGATGCTCTGTCCATCGTTGGCATAGAATGCCTCAGGAGAGAGTATTTTAAGGACCCAAAATGGGTCCAGTGGGCTTTTGGCATAGCAGCCATGGAGACAGAGGACATTAAACAGCTGCCTACCTTGTCGGGTCTCTCAGAGGACCGTTCTGTTTTAGGATTGCTGAGGGTTGAAGAACAGCAGATGCCAATTGCTGCCATGACAGTGCATCAGTGACAATATCACACTAACCAAGGCTCTTTGATTCCCATCCATAAGTTGATTCATCAAATGGAGAGCCAAGGAGTGATCAGTAAGACTTGCTCACCCTTTACCAGTCCCATATGGCCAGTGCAGATGACCAATGGAGAGTGAAGACTAACAGTAGACTGTTGTGGCCTGAATGAAGTCACACTACCGCTAAGTGCTGCTATGCCAGACACACTAAAGCTGCAATTGGAGTCAAAGGCAGCTCAACCACATGCCACAACTGACATTGCTGATGCTTTTTTATCAATTTGTTTGGCAGCAGAGTACTGGCCACAGTTTGCTTTCACTTGGAGAGTTATCCAGTACACACAGAACTGAATGCCCCAGGGGTGGGAACACAGCCCTACTATCTGCCATGGACTGATACAGACTGCACTGGTACAGGGCAAAGCTCCGTAACACCTGCAATACAATGATGACATCATTGTGTGGGGTGGCACAGCAGAAGTTTTTGAGAAAGGTGAGAGAATAATCCAAATTCTTCTGAAAGCTGGTTTTGCTATAAAACTAAGTAGGGTCAAAGGAGGTATACAAGACAACCAGTTTTTAGGAGTAAAATGGCAGGATGGATGTCATCAAATCCCAATGAATGTGACCAATAAAATAGAAGCTATGTCTCCACAAACTTATAAAAAGGAAACACAAGGTTTCTTGGGCGTTGTGGGTTTTTGGAGAATGCACGTTCCAAGCTACAGTCAGATTGTGAGCCTTCTCTTTCAAGTAACCCAGAAGAAGAATGATTTCAAGTGGGGCCCTGAGCAACAGCAAGCCTTTTAACAAATGAAATGGGAGGTAGTCCATGCAGTAGTCCTTGGGTCAGTCCAGGCAGGACAGGATGTTGAAGATGTGCTCTACGCTGCAGCTGGGGAGGATGTCCCCTCCTGTAGCCACTGGCAGAAAACACCAGGGGAGACTTGAGGTCAGCCCCTTGGGTTTTGGAGTCAGTGATACAGAGGATCCAAGGCCATACTCCTACTGAAAAAGAGACTGGCAGCATATGAAGGGGTTCAAGATGCTTAGGAAGTGGTTGGCACTGAAGCACAGCTCTTCCTGACACCTCGACTGCCAGTACTGGGCTCTGATGTTCAAAGGGAAGGTCCCCTCTACACATCATGCAACAGGTGCTACATGGAGTAAGTGGGTTGCACTGATCACACAACAGGCTTGAATGGGAAACACCAATCAACCAGGGCTCTTAGAAGTGATCACAAACTGATCAGAGGGCAAAGATTTCAGAATAGCACCAGAAAAGGAGGTGACAAATCCCAAAGAAGCCCCACTGTATTATAAACAGGGAAATGCCCTGTTCACTGATGGGTCCTGTTGTATTATGGGAAAGCATTGGGAAGTGGGAAGTTGCTGTGCAGAGTCCCACCCAACAAGTCGCAGAAGTCACTGAAGGACAACATGAATAGAATCAGTTTGCAGAGGTGAAAAGCATCCAGCTGGCTTTAGACATTGCTGAAAATGAGAAAAATGGCCAGTGCTTTATCTTTACACTGACTCATGGATGGTAGCAAATGCCCTGTGGGGGTGGTTACAGCAAGACAAGCAAAGCAACTGGCAGCACAGAGGTAAACCCGTCTGGACTGCTGAATTATGGAAAGATATTGCTGCCTGGCTAGAGAACCTGTCTGTAAAAGTGTACCACATAGATACCCATGTGCCTGAAAGCTGGTCCACTGAAGAACATCAAAACAGCCACCAGGCAGATCGGGCTGCGAAGACTGAAGGAGCTGGAACAGATTTGGACTGACAACATAAAGATTAACTGTTTCTAGCTCTGTGGGTCCATGACGCCTCAGGTCAACAAGGCGTGAATGCAACATATGGATAGGCTCACAATTGAGAGGTGGACTTGAAAATGGACATTCTTGCACAGGTGAAACATGTGCTACAATCAAACAAGCCAAACTTTTAAAGCCTGTATGGTATGGAGGGCAATGGCTAAAGTACAAATATGGGGAGGCCTGGCAAATGGACTATATTACACTCCCACAAACCTACCACAGCAAGCACTATATGCTTACAATGGTGAAGGCAACCACCAGATGGCTGGAAACATAGGCTGTGCCTCATGCCACTGCACAGAGCATTATCCTGGGCCTTGAAAAGCAAGTCCTATGGCAACATGGCACCCCAGAAATAATCAGTCAGACTACAGGACTCATTTCTGGAACAACCTCATAGACACCTGAGCGAAAGAGCATGGCATTGAGTGGGTATATGACATCGCCTACATGCACCAGCCTCCAAGTGGTATAATGGGCTGTTAAATACTACACATGGAGCAAAGAGTAGTGAAATCTTCAGAAACTGTGATTCAAATTTAGCATAGGTCATGTAGCTAGTTAACACTAGGGGATAATATTTGTGCGTGTATGTGTGTGCATACATATATATATGTGTATAGGAAAAGTGGTACTAATTAACTATAATGTATTGCTAAGTGTAAGACCTGAGCATGACATAAGTGGTATAGAATAAGGGATGGAATGTGGTGGGTTGACTGAGATAGGGTTAATTTCCACAGGTAGTTGGGGGGATGACGCAGCCAGGACAGCTGACCCAAAACTAGCCACAGGGATATTCTGTATGGTATAAGGTCATGCTCAGTTTAAAACTGAGGGCTGGCAAGGGGTATGGCAAGGGGGAGTGAGTCAGTCTGGGGAGGTCTCAGTTCTCTCTGGACTGTGCAGATCGGTGCTATTGTGCTTTGAGTACATGCTGCTGTCTGGGACAGGGGAGGTTTTGGTGCAAACCGTGATCTGGAGTTTGTGATCCCTGCTCAGCGGAGTAACTTCTCAGAAATGGGCTTCACATCAGTGTTGCCACATGGTTAGAGATTGCATTGTGTATCCCTCACTTTGTATATGCTTTCATTATTATTATTGTTATTGTTGGGGTTTTTCTTTCCCTTTTGTTATTCTGTTAAACTGTTCTTAACCCATGAATTTTGCCTTTTGTTTCCTGATTCTCTTCCTCATCCCACCGGTGGCAGGGGAGGAGTGAGCAAGTAGCATGTGGTTCTAGTTGCCAGCTGGGTGTAAGAGGAGTTGGGGCTAAATCACAACAGCTAGATTAATTTGTCTTGCCTCATCTGTTACGTGTGAGATCAATTCCTTAAATCAACAGTAATCAGCTTTTCCATCTGGGTGGGTAACATAGTCCCTGGCTAGCCTTACAGAGGGTGCAATGCCACTGCCTCCCTTAGTCACATAGCTTGACCTGCTAGAAATGCAGAGCTTCGTCTGTTTTTCAGAAGTGTATGGGTTTGTGCACATCTCTTATGTACCAATTGGATACACACTAATACTAATCCTTCCCCAGTTTGCACTGCAGAAGTCAAGTGATTAGGAATCACCAGAAAAATGCACCTGGTCCATAGTCAGCTGCCTTAATCCCTTCTGGAGAGACAGTGGGTAGGAGCAGACTATGTGCCAAATCCACCATTTGGGTCCATGTTTCATGGTCTACATGCAACTTTCCAAATATAGGTAGGTAGTATACTTGCAAGAGAGGGAGGAAGAAAGTTGAATAATTGTGCAAGTTGTTCAAGATGCTGTAGAAGTTAATATGACCCCTAAAAGGGGAAAAGGAAAATAAATGCAAATGTAGAAATGATTCCTACAGATTATTTTTTCTTGGAGTACCTATTTATTTTGTTCTTCTTTACAGAGAAATAACTGTTTGGAAATTATGTTTTCAAAATAGCAGAAGTACTTATTAAAGTCAGATACTGTTCCTGATTTGCATTTCACTTGACTTGCATTACTACACCTGCCTTTGACACGATGACATATCAATGGTTTGTGTCAAGTACACATTATTTGACTTCCTCTGAAGGTTAATTGTTTTTCAATATTTTCATATACCATGCTTCACTCTTAATGGAAGAAAAACACTGATAGGTCCACCACAGTATATTTTGGGGTTCTCTTAATTTCTGGTTTTATTGTAATTTGTTATCTTGTTTGTTAGCTAATTTGGGAAACAAATAGTAACTTTTTTTCAGTCACAGTTCTTAACATCTTTTGAAAAAGATTTATTACACAATGAATTAAGCAGAATAGTAGCCCAAAAAGAAGTCACAACTCTGTTTCACAGAACTTAGGTTTCAGGCTTTTTTCAAGTAGTCAATGCTTATAATAACTTGGCTAATATATGGAATACCAGGTAGGACATGGCTTTTAACAGAACTCTTAAGAAGGAGCTTTTAAGAGGCCTCATTAGGAACCATCAGAGTGAAACCCAACTATTTGCCAAGATGTGACAAAATGGCTGTTTTAAAAGCAAAGCCTTTAGAAGAAAGTAGAGAACATGCCATAAGGCCAGCTAGAGTTCATTTAGTGCTCTCTCCCCTCAATATGAATATGGCTACGAAGGAAGTCTTGAAGTCCTAACTTCACATATTAAACGACTGCAGCAAGTGTGTCGTGACTTGATAGTGCCCCAAATAATGAGAACATCTGTGTGTGCCTGTTTAGGTAGGACCTGAACAGTGTTAGCACCCAGTTACTGAACTTCCCCCAACTTGGATTCTTTCTGAAGTCACAGTAATGTTAAATTAATTGGTTACAACAGTTTCATCTGTGGAGAGAGGAGTGGCTGTGCTACAGGTTAGTGGAGGGAGCACTGACCCTTCCATTTCCATTGCCTGGTTCAATAAATGCTCTTGATTACAAAGTGGTAAGAAGACAGCTCCAGCCCCCATGAATATGTGCATCCTGGAAACAGGCAAGAGAAAGAGTGCAGCACAGAGAAGGAATGAGTAAGGCTACAACACAACTTGCTGGCAAGGGTTTTGCAACTGCAGCTGGGCTATATAAGAACAGGTTTTGTATTTTTTTCCTACATAATTTCACTTTCCCACCTGCCCCTAAAATAAAGCTTGGTAACACAGAGAAAGCCGGTTGATTTCCTCCTCCCCACTGCTACTTCACTGCTGGTGCTGCTGGTGATGGTTTTGCTCCCATGCTTTCAGAAGATCAGTTGCCAGCTGTGAGATGTGCTGCCAGGCAAACTCGACATGGGTGGATTCCACGACACGGGAACAAATAGCAAAACGTAGCACAAACTTCTCTCGCAGGTGGCACGGGACCAGATGAATCTTCTTGGCCTCATTTATGCTTTTAAGAAGCTCCTTATTTAGTTCATTTGAGCCCTGAAATCATTGTAATTAAATGGATATGGTGATAAATTCCAGAAGCAAGTTTCGAATATATAAATGGCACCAAGCAGCCAAGCCCAAGTACCTCTAGTAACATGTAACCGCTTTTGCATCTCCCAGTGCTTTGTCATCAAAGGATTACGAAAAGATAATGCTGCAAGAGAAAATTTTTCAGCCACAAAGAGACTCATGGATTAACTGGAGTTTAGAAGCAGTGTTCACTCTGGGGCAATTGTGATAGCCAACTGCTTTTTTGTGACCTAAGGATGTGAGTTGTGTAGTTTCACGTAGAAACATTCATTATTACATCCATTTCATTAAACATTCCTTAGATTAAATAAAACTAACATGGGAGGAAAGTTTGCAAAGAACTGTACCAAGATTTGTAAGACAAACCCTCCAGTCTTCCCTTGAGCATGACTGCTGTGAGAGGGTCTTTTGAATATGAAGATGGAAATCTTACCCTTAGTAAAGAAATAATAAAGGTAATGTATCCCTCATACGTGTAAGCTTGATACTACCAGTAGAAACCCTAAAAAACTATTCACCTCACCCTAAAAAACATTCACCTCTATAGGAAATGTTCACTAGAGAATCCTACAGAGTGAGTTTTTCAGGGGGTTTTAGAAACACGGTACACTGACCCTCCCTCTGGAAGTAAAGAGCCTTCTGCATTCCAGGAAACAAAGATATAAATGCTAAATATCTCACAGAAGGTCAGAGGGACTTTACACTCATGCAGTATTGACTTTTATCTCCTCCTTGTGTCCTTCATTCTCCTTGTGCTCAAATAGCGAATGTGAGGATTTCCCTTGGAGCAGCTGTAAGAATTTAGTATCAGCCCCCAAAAGAAACAGGACTGCATCTTTTGCAGGTTCAGCTCATGTTGAATCAATGTTTTTCCTAGTTTGAGTCCATCAGTGTTTGAGAAAATAACAAGAGATGTCATCAGATTTTCAAAAACAGAAGTAAATTGCTTTCAATGAAAACAATGAAAGAAGGGATCCCAAAAATCTTGGGATTTTTTCTCACCTAGCAACACAGAATATAGTGCTAGCTGCACACCTTTTTCAGTCTTTGTTACCCAGAAGAGTGAGTGATGGCTTCAGCTACTCTGGGTAGTTTGCCATAATAGCTTCGGACATATCACGTTGATCTTGAGTTCTATATTTTTATTCTTTGGACAAGTATCTCAGCTATTATACAACCTTTGCTCTTTCTATTACACTGCTGGTAACACAGAATTGCAAGAGGTACTAGGAGCATCTGCACTTTTACCACAGTGTTCACTTACTGAATGCTGACTGCAGTAAAATAGACATAACTGGACAAATCTGTCTGTTCAGCAGTAGCTTTGTTATTGTAGCAGTGTAGGTCTTCTTGAAAATATCCATATCAGGAAACACGTTCTATCAAATCTGCACAGTTGTGCTTAGCTTTTTCTATGTAAAAACAAAGCATAGGGTAGACACAGTTTCCCATTGACATTGAGGATAAATGTATTATTCTCATGGTTTTTGATTGTACTAGTGTTCAAGCTGAACCTTGATCCTACTTAGCACAAGTTGTCAGAGAATTTGGACAAGTCCCTGAAACCCATGGCTTAGCCTTAGTCTTCAAGGAAATATTTATGCAATTTGAATGCTCCTAACTAAGAAAAAGATCATCTTTGGTGTTTTGCAAGTCCCCAGCCATCATGGGTCACTCTGGTGACAATGATATACTACTTTCTTACCAAAGGCAATCCATCATTCAAATGATGATCCTTGCCTTTAATATGAAATGGAGAGCACTAACTTTCAGGCAATACAAGGGGTTATATGACGTTAAGTTAATGACTTTGGCTTGGGTGAATGGGAGAGTTGAGAAAGATTTATATATCTGTCTTCTGTTCTACTCTCACAGCTGCACGTAGGGGCTGTTGTGACACTTGGGTGTCACATCAAACTGAAGTTAGAAGTGACTAATCCTCTCCCAGAGCTCTGAGAAGCAGCAGCCAGCTCTGATTGAGTCTGTCAGCTCCAACAAGACAGTATTCTCACCCCCTGGAGAAATGACTAGCTTGACTTGTATTCATCTGCAGACATAACAAGGAGGCCAAAAAATAACCATTTTGCATGATACATTTGATGAAAAAGTTATGGTATGAGCAAAAAAGAATGAAAAATGATTTCTCAAGAACAAAGGAAGGAAAAATACTTCATACTTTTACAGCTGTGCAGCCTTACAGTTCAAGTCACCTGTCCCTCAGTCCTTCTGTGTTTACATAAATGTTACAAGTATCCTATTTCTAAAATGCATTTTAATATGAATTACATAAATCACAGGAAGATTTATTAAAGAGTGATTTAAAAAAGCAAATAAAGCTGAAAAAAATAACTATAAAATGCTCTTAATTTAAAAGCTTGTTAGTTTTGTTTTCTTTTTGTTGGACAGAGAAGACAAGTGATAAAAACACTGCTGTTTCAATATTGGTTATTCTACAACTTGTTCAAAAGTTTCTTAGCTAGGTGTCCAACAATTGCATCCTCTTTTAAAAAATTGTCTTTCCCTGTAGACCTGATCTTTTTCTACGGATCATCAGAGACAGGAGAACAGACATAGATCAACCACTGATCTTATCAAAAGTGACAATTCCTGTGTTGCTATGCTCTATTTCACCAAGGCTGTTCCTTTAAAGTAAATGTAGAGCACTGACTAACAGCTGTCTCTGAATCTGCAAAACTAATGTTTGCTTGTTCCATGTGAGAGGGCAGGCTACAACTAACATTTTATTTTGAGCAATAAAAGCCAGAGAACCTATTCCTCAAAATCTTTAAAAAGTTCTTGTTAGGAAAGAAATTCCATTCATGTTCCCACTTACAGGAAAATCTCCACGTTCTGTAATCAATTTGATCCCCTGCAACAGACCATTTATTTTTATTTTATTTTAAACAACATAAATTCAAGCTAATCTATTTTCATATTCCAGAGAAATTCACCATTACCTTACTGCTAAAGATTCGTTAACTCCTTCAGCCAGTTGCATCAAACTCAGGTAACTGGGGCAACTGAGTGACTGAGAAAAGAATTTGTGAGAAGCAGCGGTACCACACTACCCAGAAGGAGCAGAGATGTGCTTGTGAGCCTTCAGAAAAGCTATAAGCTGATTTAGGTATCATGTGAACCAGTGTTGTTATTATTATTATTATCGCTTGGTGTTCAGATTGTGTCACAATCCAGCCCTTCACAGAGGATCTTCTGTTAAATGAGTTCTTTACCCAAAACAACACATTGATCCCCTTGTAATGTCTGATGCAACAGGTGAACCCTCCCAGCTCCTGCAGCTCTTATGCCCTGAGTGCAGAGTGGGTTCTCTAATTTTCTCTTGGAGGAGGTCTCTATGTCAAGGAGTTTGGCACTTACAGAGATTTTGGGGCCAAGAGGGGCCGAAGGATCATGTTCAGCAAATAAAGGAGACCAGGGCCAAGGGCAGCTGGAAATGTGGCTTCCTATGCAACCAGTTCTTACTCAGATTGTGCTCCAATTTATCCAGTCTGACCGTAGGATTTTATAAATGAAAATGTATTCTTGAAAGAAAACTTTAAAATATTTACTATTATAGTCTTCATCCATGATAGTCATTATATATATAAATATATATGTAATTATACATTAAATATACACACATAAAATTAAGTTGACAAGAAACATCTGATACACACACACAACACATACAAATGTCTAGGAAAATATTAATATGTTAAAATAATAAATTTCATCAAATCCATCAAACATATAACAGTAATTGTGTATGACTGTGTAGACTAAGACCATTTGTTTGTTCTTAAGCATATGATTAATTTTTAACAAAATTCTTAAGCTTCTTTCCTTAATCTGCTTTAATTTACATGAACTCCCACTACTTTCCTTAAAAAATAATTAAGTGTATTAACTACAAAGACTATGTTCTATTGCAGGTTATTCTGTTTCTATAAAACATGACTAAGACATAGGAGGTCTCAGCTGCCTTACCTTTAGCCGAAAACAGACCAGTCCCAAGACAACCTCAGCACAGATCTCAAATCTTTCATCCTGAAGGACTAAATCTTCAAACTGATGTGACAGCCTGATGTGCTGAGAAGAGAAAGATAATATCTGTGTTGTATAGATTTGATTCATCAGTAGAAAAGATGTCCTAAATTGTTTCCATTTCTAATCTTTCTCAGTTCCCTCGTCTGCTATGTGGTAATTTTCACATGTTGCCATCTGTTTATGTTAACTTACGTCCTATTTATTACTTTCAGAGTTCATATTGATCCACTAATATATTAGCCATACTAGTCTGTTTCTTCATGAATCATTTCAGCATGGTTTTATAACTGTCATGATACCAGATTAATAGTAAATAATTATTATAACTCTTCTTTAGGCCTTCTACCTCTCTCAGTTTTGGTTGAGAATGGCTGAAGAGTCCAAAACTTCTTGTGGGCAAAGGGGGAGGTGCACAGAGGTATATAGAGAAAATTATCATCATTCCAGTGCAAAATAAGCTGGAAAGATATGCTTTTTAAAACAGTTCACTTAATAGGAGGGTAAATGTGAAGGAGGATGGAATGTGCTCACTCCTCTGACCTGGGTGCTCAGGTTTCATTGCAAAGTGGTAGCAGTGTAATCAGGAAAGAGGACAGTGAACCTCAGCCAACCTGTTTAAAAATTACTGGGGAATGAAAAGTGACATTGGACACCAAGACAGAGCAATTATTTTGAAGCATACGGAAAAAATACGTGAAATATTCACGTGTCATAATCATCTTTTACTGTCTCCTCCTTCCTCATGTTCTATAGCCTTAACCAAACTCGCGTCTTTTATACAGCTCCACAACATTTCACACTGCATGTGCTAGCTCCTGGAAAACAAAACCATGAAAAAAAAAAATCATGTTCAAGAAGATGAGAATCTCACAACTGTTCTTCTGAATGCAATCAGCAACTGAATTTAATTTCCATGGATAAATACTAAATAAAACAACAACAACAAAAGAGATTTGGTTTACTGCTTGTAGTTTGTAAAAAAACAAACAAACAAACAAAAAACTCTGGTATTTATTTGTCTATGTCTCATTCTTTGCACTGAAGGTTTTTTCAGGGATTTGAAAGAAATAAAAGCTATGAAAAATAGAGAATAGTCAGTAAAACACAAATCGAAGCCTTTAAAAACTAAAATAAGTTCTGATTGAGGGGACATTCTCTGAAGCATCAGGGTACATTAATGTGTGTATGCAAATCAGCATACCTGCCTAGCCTTGATCACTTCATATGTTTCCTCCTATAGATTTCACCTCTCTGCCCACCTTAGCTCACATCCCACTACACACTGACAAAAGAGTCTTCTCAAGAGTCACATGGACTGTTCCACTCCCCAGTTGAAACACTTTCTCTGGCATTGCTATTCTGTACATTTCCAGTTTCTCAGTCTCTGCTGTTAATATTTAATGGCATTCATTATCCTCAGTGAAGAAAGACGAATGCAGTACACTGATTTCTGCTGGTCCTATGGAGGATTTGTCTGAGTTTGAATACTTGTGGGGATCACATACAAAAATATTAACTGCTAGATTTCTCAAATTATTTCTGAGCTCTTGGAGGGCACTTAAACCAACAAAGGCATGACACACAGTCGAGCAGTTTGCGAATAGGCCATTTACAAATAAGCCATTGGGATGTCACGTTTATACTGACTTTCATTTGCAATCAGTCCAGAAGACTGCTGTTGTTGGTTTTGTCATCTTTTGACATCTCCTCTGTGGTTGTGGGACTTACCTCCAAAATCTGTATTTTTCATTCCCCACATCCTTCAGAGATGACTGTCCTCCCCTTTACCACTGCTTTAAAGCCTATACTTTGCCATAGGTAAGTAAAAATTATGTGCTATGTGGGAAAGGAGTGCATAACTTGAAGGTTTGGAAAACAAAAGATGTTACTGCATCTAAATCCAAGTCACACATTCTTGTCTCCCAGGAATATTTTAGTTCCTAAATGCCTTTCTGAGAAAAAGTAAATGCAAGGTTACATCTAGTCATTTTGATGCAGACCTTAAGGCTGCAAACATAACAAACATCTTTTTCTTAAAACGTACTAATAAAAGAGAGAGAGAAAAAAAAAAAAAAAGAAAAAAAGAAAGCGACAAATAGTTTTCTTGTGGCAGTTCGTGAAGAGATTATTGCAGATGTCTTTAGTCTTCCATGTAGAAGCTTGCCAATCACACAGCAAATAGTGTGGCTTCTTAAGGATATGCAGTGTTTTTTCCCCACTATACTGTTAGAAGCTCATCACAGTTGAAAATCTCAAATCACTCTGTAACACCTACTTGTGCAAAAGAAGCCTGACTAGCAGTCTATAAACACTGGACAAATCTTCCTAGATTTTCTGATTATAGCACAGCAAGCCCTTTTGGGCTGGATAGTCGGGGAAATGTCTTGGAGACAGGGAAAGAGGGAACTTGTTGAATGTAAATACTGACCTGTGCAAATCAGCCTGATAAAAGACCATTTATTAATATGGGGTTTCCAACCTTCTCTTTTCCCAGTGAGAGATTTAGTGCTACTTAAAAACTTGGCATCATATTAAAATAATTGTAGTCTCCAGAAATCTGATGTGAGAGAGAAACCCACTAGAAACTGTAATGGTGGCCTAGTACAGTGATAAAAAGTTCATTTTCCCTTGCCCTCCCACCGCAGGTTACCCAAGAAAGCAAATCGCAGACACCTTGCGGATGTGCTCCTGCAGTCCCCTGACCCCATACATCCTCAGCACAAACCAGAGCTTCAGGGAGCGGAACCGCCTGCCCAGGGGGATTTGCCAGTGCTGCAAGGCAAGGAGAAGGGAGGACCCCACGTTAGAAATCACCACTACAGTGATGCTGCAGAAATAGTACATTCCGCAATGATTTGAGATGCTTCACATTGCCACATCCTACAGGCAGTTGCTGGAGGTGGGTCAGTTGGTAATAGAAATGTCAAGTCCTGGCTAATTCCCTGTGTGACTGCTTCATATTTAATTTTTTCAAATGAATATTAGAAAAGGAGGTTGGTGTCAGAATAGTAGGGTTACAAGGCAAATCAAATTTTCTTTGTGCATCCTGAATTCTCCTTGAAGCTCAGGTTGCTTACAGTTGTGGTGCTCACATCTACAATGACTGGCCCATTTTCTATTTCAAAACAACAGTGATTTTACTGGTTAAATGTTAAAACACAAGTGCATTTAAAAAAAATGTATTATTTACTCCATTATGGAAAAAAATCTTTAGGACATTTCCTTCTACTGCTTAAACCTTGAGACGTTACACATGCAAGATGATTTCTGCTTTTAAACAATTCCTTTCAAAAAGATAGAATTCACAGTTTCGGCTTGCAGAATTCTACAAATTTAGAAAGCTGCATCCTTCCTGGAAATAAACATCAAATTTTGAGGTCTATTATAGTAAGAGAAAATAAAAGTCCTAGACATATCGGTGCATACAAGTAATAGTGTGAGTTATTACATTGATGCTGTACTTACCCGATAATCTGTTACAAGGCCTAGAAGTTAAAGAGAAAAATGTTCATATTGCTTCATCACAACAGCCAAAACTTACAATCATTCTAATGCTATTAAAAAGCTATATCTTTGCTGTCCTTTATGTTTGCTACCAAGTTCAGCATCATCAGTGTCAACAGGAGCACTAAACACCTAGTAGGATACCTGGCAGCACAATAAATAGAGGTGCTTGTAGTGAGCTTCATTCCTTAGCTGGTCAGAATATACCAGTAACAAGTTAAACAGTTTTCACAAGAAGAAACACAGTTTTCCTTTCTGTTGTACTTCAGATCCTGTATAGACAATGGACTAAAAATTGTGTTTTCCTCTTGTAAGGAGAAGAAGTGGTAGATTAAATTGCAATTATTCCATTTGTTCCCATTTGTGGACTTTAGGAAATGAACCTGGTTGTCTCAGCTAACTAACAAGTTAATTTTATAACATTCATATTCTTCTGCATCGTAGCAGCCATTTTTATTTGATGGCTGCAGGACTAGTAGCAAAGAGAGTAAAGCAACTGGTGATAGATAAATAAACCTACATTCCTGTAAGGGGCTGTGTCTAATGATCCACAACAACACCTTTCAAAAGCTGTGGAGCAGAATGCAGTCAATAATTAGTCCTTGATTACAGGCCTTAGTCTCACATCTGTATCAAACCAGGAGGAACTGCATTGTGGGAGCATATGCGGTGTTCACAACAGAGTGTAAAGCTGCATTCTTCCAGCACCGCCACTAGAATCTGACCTAGATCCTGAGTTGCCAGGCAAGCTAGTATAATCTTCCTGGTGTGATGTGCAAATCACATAAAATTATAATTAATGACAAAATAAAGACTTTCCCCTTGGGGGCACACATAGTTGCCAGATGGTTATTAAGAGTAATTGCTCACAGATAGAGATATTTTTCTGCTCACTTAAATTCTTGAGTGAGAGAAGAGCAAATTCAAAAATGCTGCTTCATTTGCCTTGTAAACCATGATGGGAATTCTCAGACCTGAGACCTACTCAGAAAATAAGACCCTGCATGAGACAATTCATGTTTCCAGGAGTGCTGATGTCCCATAAATCACAAAGGAATCAACAGGGATTGTAACAGCCTAGCACCTTTGCAGATTTGGCTAATTTTATTGAAAGCATAAGTGTGTATTTGATTTAACAGTTTAACTAGAAGCATTTGCATTTGCAAAGTGTAGTCTAGCTCTTTGGAATATAGGTATATAGATAATAGTGATAAGTATATTTGCCACAACTTGTATTTTTCATTAAAAAGGCAGAAAAAAAACAGTTAACAATTCTAGCCTTTGGAGGGTGAACCTCAGCTCCAGAGTTACTACATTGTCAAGTGTATTGCATTGTTTTCTATTTGTGTTCCTTGGAAATGTAGAAAAGGAAGAAAATGCAGAATTTCAGTTAGTTCAGGACCAAGGCATGAGAATCCTCTTTTCCCAGGGCTTTTTAGAAAATGATGGAATTCTGGATGGTGTTAATTTATATGTCAACGAGGTCATAGCCATAGTAGACTGAAAAGTACTCGGGATACACTTCTGAACACAGATCAGCACCAGCAATTCCAGGAAAAATAGGAGACTAAAGGGTAAGAACACCCACTTGTGATTCACCCTCTAGAGAAAGTTATGAGGGAAAGCATAAGTGTGTGTTTGATTTAACAGTTTAACTAGAGGCATTTGCATTTGAAATGTGTAGTCTAGCTCTTTGGAAAATAGATATCAAATGGGAACAGACTGCAGAAAAATTTAGCATCACTAAACTGCTGGTACTCAGCTGATATAATGGGAATCTTTATGACCAGACTGTATAAAATACTTTCACAGCTTCTGAAGGCAAGACAAAGGCTGAACAACTTATTATCCAACTGGGGAGATAAAGATTGCAGGTCAATTAGGTGGCCTCACTGAAAGCACCTAGTTTTAAGAAAGGTTTGATTTTCTTCTGGTGTTGCTTAACCTTGGGAAGACCTAAGGAGGCCAAGAAGGCTAACAGCATCCTGGCTTGTATCAGAAATAGTGTGGCCAGCAGGATTAGGGAAGGGATTGTCCCCTGAACTCAGCATTGATAAGGCCACACCTCGAATCCTGTGTTCAGTTTTGGGCCCCTCACTGCAAGAAAGATATTAAGGTGCTGGAGTGCATCCAAAGAAGGGCAACGAAGCTGATGAAGTGCACATCTTATGAGGAGCAGCTGAGGGACCTGGGGTTGTTTATCCTGGAGAAAAGAAGGCTGAGGAGAGATCTTATTGCTCTCTACAACTACCTGAAAGGGGGTAGTAGTATGGAGGGTGTTGGTGTCTTCTTCCAAGAAGCAAGTGATAGGACCAGAGGAAATGACCTCAAGTTGTATAAGGGGATATTTAGATTGGATATTAGGAAAATGTTCTTCACAGAAAGGATTGTCAGACACTGGAACAGACTGCCCAGGGAAGTGGTTGAGTCAACGTCGCTGGAGGTGTTTATAAGACATGTAGATGAGGTTCTTAGGGACATGGGTTAGAGGTGGACTTGAAAATCCTAGGTTACCAGTTGGACTTGATGATCTTAAAGGTCTTTTACAATCAAAACAATTCTATGATTCTGTGATTCTATGATTCTTAGATCAACACTGACAACACATGAACATATTTTCACTTAAGGTTGAAGTTTTTCTCCTGAATATTTTTCATGTTAAGTAAAAGCCAGTGACTTAAGTACATTTTCCATAACTTGTATTTTTCATTTTATAAAACAAAAAAGCAGTGTACATATATTTTCTTTAGCAATTCTAGTCCTCTGGAGGGTGAACATCAGCTCCAGAGTTACTACATTGCCCTGTTTATTGTACTGCTCTATATTTGCATTTCTTGGAAACGCAGTAAAGGAATAAAAAGCAAAATATCTGCTAGTTCAGAATTAAGAAGCAGGAATGTATTTTTCCCAGAGCTTTTTAGCAAATGGTGGAATTATGGATGGTATTAATTTAAATGTTAATAAGTTCATAGCCATAGTAGACAGAAAAGTACTCAGGATACACTTCTGAACACAGATCAGCACCAGCAATTCCGGGAAAGATAGGAGACTAAAGCGTAAGAGCATCCACTTGTGATTCACCCTCTAGAGAAAGTTATGAGGGAACTTGCACCACATGCTGACACTGAGCTGCTGTGACCTTCTCCACAATAGATCAGTTATTAACCAAATGTGTAAAGACCATCTTTAGGATGGCAAATGCTGCTCTGCAGTTGCCAGGTATGTGCATGGAGTGACACTAATCCATTAAGGAGCTTTGTGCAGGGCCTAAGATTTGTTGGTTCTTTGCCAGAATTTTGTGAAGAGCTTTCGTGAGCATTTTGTACTGGGCAGGCAGTCTGAACATACCTCCCTCTGCAACCAATGTAAGATCATGGGAGCAACTGGATAACGTCCCAGATTCCTATAATTCAAACCAGAGCACAGGTATCAAACACAGCTCACCTTTGCTGTGTGGCTTCTGGGAATGTTTGGTCTTGACAGGGATATTTGAAAAGTTGAATCAGAGCTCACATGCATAGATAAGAAAAAAGGTCACAGACCTCAGAAACTCTAAAACCAAACCAGATCCTGAAACCATTCTGGAGAAAGAGGTGATGGCAAAGGCAGGTGAAGGGACTCCATGCACAGCAGCCAATATGTTTATATGACTATCAAAAGATGATTAAGAATTTTCTCAATGCTTCTAAGAAGAGTCAGTGGTAAATCTGGAGCTGGGGAAATCCCAATACAAAAGTATTCATACGATGCTTTATAAAATGGCTTTCCATCATTTGCCTATTTTATACTAACTAAAATCTAACTAGATACGTATTTGCACTTCAGTAAGCTTTACTTCCTGGGGCACTTGGAAATGGAAGTAAATTCCTAAACAATTTAGGTAGCTTTAAGAATTTCAGTTTTGATCTTAAATTCTTTTTTCCCATAAAATATCAGTGTGCAAACAAAATAGTAACAATCTCATTTAATTACAAAATTACCAGAGTCCTGATGCTGATGCTGCAGGTAAAGAGGTTCCAATTTAAAGACACTTGTTATATCAGATCTTTTTTTCACCCTGTGTAAGAAAGGAGGGGGGGGGGAAGGGAAATAAAATAGAGAAATTTAAGAATTAAAATTTAAGGGATTACATTTCCACAAGAAGTGAAGGCAAATTGAATGTGTTTAAACTGGCGTATTTCCTGAGCACAGCCTGTGCCATTTTTAGTCCTTTTCACAGCCGTATCATTACTGTACTTACAAGTAGTTAAGTGCAAGGCTCAGCAGGAATAGGCAGCATGACTGCACGACTGCATATTTAAAAACAGACAAGATACAGACACAGAGGATCTTTTTATGGTGATAGACACCGACACCAGAATGTGCGACTAGCTGAAGTTCAAGTTTGCAGTCAACAGAAGTTGCCTTGAAATTACTGCAGTACAAAGCTGTGTGGGAAGAGCTGTGGCTTCGTAGACACAGAGTGCAGATGCCCTGAGTCTTTGGGGATGCTGAACATGGTCTGTCTGTGCTGTGGTGGCAGTGGCAGCCACTGGTAGGGACAAGCCACCCAGTGCAGGCTTGGGCTCCCCTCTTGTGCCACCATGCCCTTGGTTGGGTCCAATACGTGAGTACTGACTGACATACTACAGCACAAGGTGAAACTGAAGTGTCCTTCCTATTCCCAGCTTGTGGGTGGTGTAACTGGACTGAATATCAAAAGCCTTTTAGAAGGAATAAACTACATTTTGCCCGTGAGTGATAGCAAGATTTTGCTGGCTTAATGATTCACTTAGATTTTATCATCTTTAAAGTCTTTTCCAACCAAAACAGTTCTCTGATACCACATGAAAGATTGACTTACCTCTACAAATTACGATGTTTACAGAAGCAGAAAAAGAAAAAAACAGAAATGAGGAAGGGAGAGAGAGGTAAAATAATTCCAAATACTCTCAATAAAAACAATTAATAATGTATTTGTGTGTTGGAAATATCTGGTGGACAGAAGGAAGAAACTATTATCTGAACACAGATTTCATTATGGTAGATGTTGTTAACAAACCCTAATTTGTTCTACTGTAATTTATTTGATACATTCATCTACTTTGGTATTTTCGTGTTTCGGTAGTTCATTCCATATACAACTAACCTTCCCAACCAAAACTTAACACTTAAATCTTGAAAAGAGTAACAGAAGTAGATTATTATTTTCACTCTCTCTCAAAGAAGACACTTTCTCCTATTTCATAATATTCCAGACCACCAATTAAGTCAGGCAAAACTGACTGGTAGTGTCAAGGCACAGCCTCCAAAGGACCCTAGCATTTGCATATGGAAAATATAACCCTCACAGAGTGGTAATCTTAAATTGCTTTTTTATAGGAAGTTGACTGCTCTTTTCTGTACATTGAAAAGCCTGAGAATATTTTACAAAAGCTTTATAATGTAATTGCCTCCAAATCCCCAACAATACCAGTGCTACATCTTGCACTAAGTAGTTAAATAATTACATTACAGATCTAATGGCTAGGTCATCTTAATCAGCTGGCAAAAAAGAAATGGAAATGTTTATTGGAGAAGGCATTGAGGAGCCTGAGTGATTTAGAAGCCTGTCCATCAATGAGTCTCATCTTAATGTGATTCTGAAATGGAGTTCACTGTTTACTGAGCTCTTTCTGTCTTATGACAATACCATGGTTAATTCTTCTCCTGGATCCGAAGAGGTCTAAGTATCCTTCACAGTTACTTTTTCTCAACAGATTCCCTAATCATTTATTGTTCCATTGCACCTTTTCAGGCAGCATTACAGTTGATAAGAGAGGTGAATTTCAGACATGGGTCTTAGACATAGTTGGACAATGGATTTGGCTTCAAGTCAAAGAGTTTAAGTGTATACTTCATTCTTTATTAAGTGAATAATGCCTTGCTGAAATGGAGCCTGAATGGCTACAGTTGTGAAGTTTTGCTTTGAGTGAGGAGACGTGATGCAAGGTCTCTAGAGATTCATTATAATGGAATCATTCTACATGTGAAAATCAGCATTTCTGCAATGGCTTATTTAAATTAAAAAAAAAAAAAAAAAAAAAGAGAGAGAGAGAGAAACAGATGGTGTGATTGTCTATACCTTGTTTTCCTGGAAAGCCAGGTAAACCACTTTTAACACAGTTCCACAGGTTCCAGTGGAAAGCAGACTTACCAAGAAATTAGGCTGGTAGGGACTAGACTCTGGGCCCTAACTGTCCTACAAATATTAAAAAGAATAATGGTGTATTTTCTCATTTCTGAGTAGCTACTTTGTTAACTATGTCTTGGAGTGCTAAGAAAGAGAAGTGAGAAAGTACCAATTATTTTCTCCCTGTTTCCATTTACAGACAGCTAGTTAGGAGGTACCTATCAACTGGAGTCTTGGGTTAATCACTGCCACTACTGATGAATCAGGATCCAAATGTAAGCCACTTACTCTAAGGAGTACATTGGGAAAATTCTTAAATTCAAACGTGTAATGTATTATCTAAATATACATATTTGTGCAAGAGCCAGCTTTGCTGCGGATTTTTAAAAGATTGAAGGTTAACCAAAGGCAACTGAGACATCACTGTTCCACATTTCTTCTTTTAAATAAGGTGACCTATTTCTGGATGATGTTTTAAAGCATTAACACTCAGTTTTTCCTTCTTTTTTCATTTTTGCAAGTTTTGTTCTATTATAACTGAAATTAATGTTTTCTTTTATTTTGATAAATAGTCTGCATTTACTGAATAGATGTTTTGCTAATAATATCATTAGTTATGACACTGGTAGACACTAGGTTCTAGAGATTCCAGTTTGGGACACAATAGTATCAACTATTATGGGATGTTGTTGTTACTGTTATTATTACAGCTATGATAGTTTGCTTCAAATTATGTCTACTAGTATCTTCTTTGGTGTCTTTTTATATCAAAAGGTCATCTCTACTGTAATCTGGGGAAATTGAAATTCAGTACAAAATTGCATAAACAGTCCTTTTTGAAAACATGCTTTTCATCAGCCAAATCCCAAGCACTTTTAGAAAGGCTTTTGAATCAAGGTTCAAACAAGAAGAAATCTTACGGAAAAGAAGAGAAGGCTCTGGCTAGCATGTCCTTCACTGCATTAACATCCTTGATTTAAGTTTTTTTATTTATGTCCCAAATGGAGCAAGTATGAATCTGCAGACTTTTCAGGATTTCTCCCTCTCTGGAACATAAGGCAGACCTAAGACCTATTTTTAACCTCTATTTTTTTGAAACATGGATTAAATGATTTGTAAATAATTTACAAGAGTTAAAGTTATCCAGAACTCCTCATTTCAATTGAGAAATGTAAATAAATGTCTACTGCTAGGAAGGCAGAATAATTTAACATGGGATTTTTGTCTCCTGTAAAGTTTTCTTTTACTGTCATACTTACCACATAGCAGAGCAGTCAAAATTCACTAGGAGTCATTTGTGAGGATTAAACATAAATGAATCAGCAAACTGAGAATGAATAAATAAAAAACAGAATTATGAAATAGAAAAGAATCCATGAGCTAACAATACAAGTTTCTCAAATTGTCTGAGTACACCTTACCTACAAATGAATTCCAAAATTGGGGCTTTAAAGATAATATTCATGCTGATGTCACCTTGCTTAATAAAGATTGTTATTAAATCTTCATTTATTTGGGTGCTGGAATTCAGGTTAGATGTGCAGCTAGGCTATCGGTATTATCAACATATTGAGAATTTGGTAACAGTTATATTTTTTAGATTCATATGTTATGGTAAAGTACATATCTGGGTATAAACTAAAAAGAAGTCTGCATACTCAGGATCATCACCTGTGGTTCATATCCCAGTTTCCAAAAACAACTCAGTAAGCTTTCAATTTCAGGAATATTAAACACATACACACAAAACTCATGCTTAGAGACAAATCATATCTTTAGTTCAGAATCTGCATATTGCATTCATTCATTACTTTGTGGTTGGTTTGGTGTTTTTTTTTTTTTTTTTTTTTTTGTTCTTTTGGGTTGTTTTGTGGTTTTGTTGTTGTTGTTTTGTTGGGGGGGGGGTTGTTTGTTTGTTGTTTTTGTTTGTTTTTTCACTTTCCTAACAGGGTGTTTTCCTTTAGTAGAAGTCATTTTTTTCACCTAAGTCAAAAGAAAAACCAACATAGAATAAGCATTCACAATAGATGTTTATATAAATCACGTAACAGGCCCATTACACTTGATGTGAGATTATCTGTCTGTCTGTCTATCTCACTGTACTAGGTAAGGTAGGAAACCTACTCATGATTGTTAATTATTTACACTTGTGACAAATGCTGGCCCAGACAAGGGGTGCTGTTTCATCTCCTTCAGGAACCAATAACAATATTTTAAAAAATATTCCCCCACAGGAAATTACAAGCAGCTTCATTTGCTGATAAAAAAAGGAGTCAGAAAGAAATGCTTTATTTGTGAGGGGGTTTTCCCTCCCTTTCTTCATTAGCCACTGCATATCAGTGCTGTGTTTGAACTTCTGGCTTTACTAAACAGCAATATTTTCTCCACTGACGTGGAAGACATGGACTTATCTGACTGTCTGAGGGAGCAGCAGGAAATTGAAGCATTCTTATCTGAGCAACTGAATGCCAAGTAGCTCAGCGAGCGGGGAAAAGGAGCAGGAGTGCTGTTGGGGGAATATTTCATTTAGCTCTCTTGGTTATTAAACCCTGTCTGTTTGAGATATAGCTACTGGCTGTATCCTATATGATTTCCAGGATGAAAGCAAAATATCAGACATAATGAGCTCATTAGCTTGTTCATCTTTCCTTTTTTTTTTTTTTTTTTCTCCCATGTAATGTAGAATTAGGGAATTATAAACATGCCTTTTTTGATATCTGAGAAAAAACTCCTCTTTCTATTTTGTAAGACACTTTGTTGATTCATGACTACTTGCTATTCTGAATTACAAACTTTTACATTCTGTGGTAACTTGTATATTCCCAGGAAAAAAAAAAAAAAAAGTAAAAAATATATTACATTAGTGATATAGTAGAATATAGAGGCAGGCTACTGTAGAAGAAACACTTCATTCACCTCTACTCCATTTAAAAGATGCCTGAATTCAAGGCAGATGAATGCACTCCTAGCATAGGCTGCATCAATATGCATCCAAATACTTTCCTCATTGCCTTAAAAAAAAAAAAAAAAAAGGTAATTAAAGGGGAAATAAGCTGAACAGCTGATTAAAAAACCCTTTTAATTTGCATGAACCAATTACATGATAGGTTTTTCTTTGATGTTATTATTTTCCTAATTTAAAATTAAATTAAGGGATTAAATGTTTCTACCATATGGGTTTCTAAAGAGTATGTTTTACATGTTGATAGATGTGCATGCACATGCTTTTGAACTATCTGCAGCAAACTAAGGACTGAGACACGTATGCAAGAGCAAGCTTTGGAAGGTTAGGAAGCACTAGTTTTAACTAGTCACTGAATGGTTTCTGCAGAAATATTTTAGCATATGAGCCTCCCATATATTCTCTCTAATTTAGTATTCACACTCTGCTATACATCATCTGTATTAATGCACACAGTAACAATTTTGGTCTCTGAGTTGATGATTGAAGCCCACATAAGATTTTTACACTGGTCACAAAATAATTCTGATGGTTATCTTCACATACAGAGATATATCTATTCAGATCTGCAATTAGGCACCATGTTCATACTGGAATTGGCATTCTTGTGAACTACATTTTCTTTATGCATAACTGTCTGGAAAAAGTTACTAAAATATTATTCATAAGATCCAGGACATTGGTTTATTTGAAAACAAGCTTGAAGTTCAACTGATTATTTATCTTTAGATATACTTGGTTTGAGATACTGCCTTTATTTTATGGGAGTACTGCTCGTGTATATTAAGATGAAAATTCACCTGCACGCCAAAAAGCTACCGTGAGACTTGTGATTTGAGTAGTGCATAAATCTTCTGCTGGTTTCTGCTTCACTAGTAGGAAATCATTGAGAGCAAGTGGTGAAACACACAGGATTGGTTGCTGTTCCTAAAAGTATTGGTATCAGTATTTTAAGAGGTCAGGTCTACAGGAATAACCTGAACAGCAGAATAACCTCTAGCTGCTAAGCAGACTAACAGAAAACTTGTTAGAAAGGAGGACTGAGAGAAACTGAGACTCTGGAGTTTATGCTGAAGGGCAGGAAATCTCTCAGAGCAAGTCACCACCTCACAAACCCCTGATGTTTTAAGCCACACCTGAATAAATTAACAGAACATCAAATCATTCTGTGTTCCTGTGAGGCTGCTTCCAATTGCTTGTAGCCATAAATTTCCTGTTCTAAACATACACTCGACTAGACACGGTGCGGTTCTGTTTCATTGTTATCAGCTAGCAAGTGAGTTCTTTTGACCAGGCCTTGCTGCAGATCAAAGCTGGCACAACAGATAGAACAGAAATATTATGAAGAGTCCAGGGCTCGACCACTGTATTAAATACCCTGGTACCTGTCCTGTTTTCTTGCATGAGGAAGGAAATTGGGGAAGGGAGAGGAAGGATTAAGGAGATTACACGCAGGTTTTTGGAGCGTATTTCTCTGCTTTTAATGGCCATTAGATCCAGACAGAAAGGAAACACTTGGTGCAGAGGAACATTGGAGTTCAGCTTTTTCCTGATCTTCACCACTGCCTTAAATGTACTGTCAAGGAGATGGGCTTGCAGATAAATGTTACAAACCGATATGTTCTAACTGAGAATTTTCCAACATACACCCCCAGAAAAAAACACAAAAAAAAACAAAAAAAAAACCAAAACAAAGCAAAAACCCTTGAGGTTTTTTTGTCCTCTCTACTGTTTCACAAGCTTGCTGCTTGGCCTAATGTTAGAAAGAGAACTGTAATTGAAGGTCTCATCTATAAGCAGCCTTATTGATTTTGGACACTGACACTGCACAATGACTTGGAAATGGCTCAACATGGCTTAAACTGGTATCTGCAGTTTAAGAAAGTAGTGGTAAAGACTTACAAATAGGACCCAGGTCAAACAGTTTGTCAAAGGAGCAGCAAGGTGTGGTTCCAAGTGTTGCACAGAACTGCAGAGACAAAAAAAGAAAAGAAAAGGCAAAAAAATAAGTGTTACAGAGAGAACAGATTTCATAGGGAAAATAAAGTGATTTTTAGCCAATACCCATCCTTCAGTGGAACTTTTGAGAATCTATTTTCTTTTTCAAAGCTCCCAAAAGACAGATGCATACATTTGAATGTTAATATGAAAGTGACCAATAGGTAATGTAATATAGTCACACTATTATATTAATGCTATCTCTTACATATTTTCTATGTGTTCCACCTGCAAGGTGATCATGTTATAGCAGCTTTATAATGGATAGGATTGTTGAAATATATTGTACTATATCTATGCCAGCTGCAGCATATCAGTGTTGATTTATGAAAGACAGCATAAAGCTCATAGGCCTCTTATTCAAGTGAACTAGGCTGGAATGCAGCAAACCCTACCTCTGAATTTAGCAGTGCTCAGCTTAGTGGTCTCCACAATTGAGAATCCAGGTCAACATCCATTCAACAGAAGCCTGTCTCAAGCTAGGAAAATAGGGCCCAACTGAGAGCAACATTTACGCTTGTACTTAACCACCAGTTAGTATTAATTAAATGAACCTGACTTCAGTATATGCGTTACAGCTACCCCTCAGCTGGTGGCCAGATGAAGGGCTGCATATCAGCCACACTTAGAAACTGCTCCTCAATAAATAGAGGCAAATTTAGTGCCTCAACACCTTTAATCACCTACAGTATGTGGCATTGTTTTTTGGTGGTGGTGGGTTTTTGGTTTGGTTTGGTTTTTTTTTTTTTTTGTTTTCTGATAAGGGAAACTGCATCAGCTTGGATACAACCATGGGCTCTTCATTAGGAATGATGTCTCTGCTGTCTCTTCTGGCAGAATTTCTCCTGTTATACATTCTGCTTTGATGCTGAATTGCTCCCCTTAGTGAAGGATCAGTGAATACAGGGAGACAAGGAATAAAGTGGCCTAAGGTGTTTCCTTGGCAATGCGCATATCTCTGTCACCAGAACAAAATAAAATAGCACCAAAGTACTCAAGAACAGAAGAAATTGAAAGGCTTTTGGAATCTACAAGCCAGAAAAAGGAGCCCTAACACAGTGTGTGGACTGTTGCTCAGCATGACAGAGAATTAGCACACCTTTTGAGCTGAGGCCAACCATAAAGATAATAAGATCTAGTTTAATCTAAGCTGACATGTTTTATGTATACAAATAAATGGAAGACCTGGCACAGGCCATATTAACTCAGACTGAGCCTCTCCTGTCTTTGAAAGCCTGTTAGGCACAGCTAAGCAAACAGAGGAAGAAAAACAACAGTTAAATCATCCTTTGTAAGGGTGTCACTGAATGCATAAACCAGAATTTTTTATTTCTTCTTGCTACACATGGAAAAACTGATAAGGAACAAATACTTATGTGAGGCAAGTTGCATTTTTTTGTAATTGGACCAAAGGTGAAGAAAACCACATTAAATTTGTATGTAGTGCACGGAAATGTGATATAGTGATATATTGTACTTTAAAATTAACAATAAGATAAACAAGTAGAATCTTATCTAGCATATTATGAGCTTGTACCAGGTAACAGAGAAATAAAACAAGCCTTGAGAAACATGTTCACTTCAATAGGTGCAGTGCAGAGAAAAAAGTTCATTTAGGCAGCCTCAGAGATGCTTTGTTTCTCAGTCGTAGTCTTATTATATTGGAAAGCAATTGATGAGACGTGCTTGGACATCCCAAGGGATCACTAGTTACAGGCAGGCTAGAAATCTGCATTCTGCACATATGAAAAACACTTTTCAGGCTAGTCATCTTCATACTACATAAAAACAGACACTAAAGGTTAATAACACAAAGAGGAAAAAGATTACATTTTTAAAAGAGCTTGTCAAAACTTAAGCTTCTTTGTCCTATTTGGCATTTATCCATGACTACAAGCAAGCTTAATCTGCTACTTCTTCTGAAAATAGTTAATAGAAATATAAGTCACATTAGCCCTTTTCAAAATGTTACCACATGAAAGAAAAGAATAAATGTCCATCAGACATGACTTTTCTGAAAAAAATGTGACATATTTTAGACTCTTAAAAAATCCCATTTCTAAAGTTCTTGATTTCTAAAACAGGGATTTTTTCTTCTATTTTTTCCTTCAGTGGAGACAAGTAAAAGCATAGTATTGGTACCATATTATACCCCTTTATAGATCTATGCAGATCATGGTCTGTATAAAGATCGATAGATCAACAGATCAGTGGATTAAGGTCTAGATAAATACCTGGCTGCAAGACTGGTGTCACAGGCAGAATTTTGTGGTTTTTGGTTGTGGGTCAGTCTACATGACACCAGGCCTGCTGGTGACAAATGAAGTGCACCTGTCTCAAACTGGGAAAAGGATCGTTGGACGGAAGTTAGCGAGGTTTGTTAAAAGAGCTTTAAATTAGATTTGAAGGGGGAAGGGGAGAAGTCCAGGTACAGCAGAGATGAACCGGGGGATAGCATGCCAAAGTTTGAAGGATGGGGTGCTAGCAAGGTCCTTTGGTCTGCTGTCTCAGTGGAGGTAGATGATGGAGAGCTGTGTGGCATAATAGCAAAGACACAGGGATTATAAATGTGTTAGAAACCACAGAAGTGCCTAAGAAAGGTCACAAAGGAATCAGGGCTTCTCACTGCAAAAAAGGTGGCTGAAGTGCATCTATACCAATGCACACACCATGGGCAACAAACAAGAGGAGCTGGAAGCCACTGTGCAGCAGAAAAACTATGATATAGTTGCCATCACAGAAACATGTCGGGATGACTCACACAACTGGAGTGCTGCAGTGGATGGCTATAAACTCTTCAGAAGGGACAGGCAAAGAAGGAGAAGAAGTGGGGTAGCCCTGTAGGTTAGGGAGGTGCTTTGACTGTCTAGAGCTTAATAATGGTGACGAAAGGGTCAAGTTTTTATGGTATCATCAGAGGGAAGGCCAATAAAGCAGACATCCTGGTGGGAGTCTGTTACAGATCACCCAACAGGATGAAGAGGCTGTTGAAATATTCTGCAGGCACCTGGGAGAAGTCTCATGATCATTAGTCCTAGTTCTCATGGAGGACTTCAACTTACCAGATGTCTACTGGAAATACAACACAGCAGAGATGAAACAGTCTAGGAGGCTCCTGGAGAGTATGGAAGACAACTTCTTGACACAACTGGTCAGTGAGCCAACTAGGGAAGGTGCCCCACTAGACCTGTTTTTTGTGAATAGAAGAACTCGTGGGTAATATGTTGGTTGGAGGTCACCTTGGGCATATCGATCATGAAATGACTGAGTTTTCTTGGAGAAGTCAGGAAGGCAGACATCAGATCTTTGGACTTCCAAAGGGCAGACTTTGATGTGTTTAAGAGGTTCATTGGCAGAGTCCCTTGGGAGGCAGCCCTGAAAGTCAAAGGAGTCCAGGAAGGGTGGTAGCTCTTCAAGAAGGAAATCTTTGAGATGCAGGAGTAGGCTGTCCATATGTGCAAAAAGATGAGCTGGTGGGGAAGAAGGTCGGCCTCACTGAACTCAGGAAAATATATGACCTTTGGAAGGAGGAACACAAAACTCAGGAGGACTACAAGGATGTTGTGAAGTTATGCAGGGAGAAAATTAGAAGGACTAAAGCCCAACAAGAGCTTAATTTGGCTACTGCTGTCAAAGGGAACAAAAAATGTTTCTATGAAAACATGAATAACAAAAGGAGGGCTGAGGACAATCTCCATCCTTTAGTGGATGTGGGAGAAAAATATAGTGACAGAGGATGAGAGAAAGGCTGAAGTCCTGAATGTCTTCTTTGCTTCAGTCTTTAATAGTAAGACAAGTTGTGCTCAGGTAACCAGCCTCCTGAGCTGGAAGACAGTGATGGGGAGCAAAATGAAGCCCAAATAATCCAAGGAGTAATGTTAATTACCTGCTACACCACTTAGACACACATAAGTCTATGGGTCCTGATGAGATTCACCCATGGTTCTGAGGGAGCTGGCAGAGGTGCTCACCAAGCCACTTGCAATTATTTATCAGCAGTCCTGGCCAACCAGAGAGGTCATGGTTGACTGGAATTTGGCAAATGTGACGCCCATCTACAAGAAGGGCCAGAAGGAGGATCTGAGGACTTACAGGCCTATCAGTCTGACCTCAGTGCTGGGGAAGATCATGGACCAGATCATCCTGAGTGACATCACGCAGCTCATACAAGACAATCATCAGGCCCAGTCAGCATAAGTTTATTAAAGGCAGGTCCTGCGTGAAACAACCTGATCTCCTTCAATGACAAGGTGACCTGCTTAGTGGAGGAGGGAAAAGCTGTGGATGTTGTCTACCTAGACTTCAGTAAAGCCTTTGACACTGTTTCCCACAGCATTCTCCTGGAGAAACTGGCTGCCTCATGGCTTGGACAGGCATACTCTTCACTAGGTAAAAAACTGTCTGGACGGCCCAGCTCAAAGAATTGTGGTGAATGAAGTCAAATCCAGTCGACAGCCAGTCACAAGTGGTGTTCCCCAGTATTCAATATTTGGGCCAGTTCTGTTTAATATCTTTATCAGTGATCTGGATGAGGGGATTGAGTGCACCCTTAGTAAGTTTGCAGATGACACCAAATTGGGTAGAAGTGTTGATCTGCTCAAGTGTAGAAAGGAACCTGGACCGGCTGGATCATTGAGCTGAGGCCAATGGTATGAGGTTTAACAAGGCCAAGTGGTGGGTCCTGCATTTGTGTCACAACAACTCCAGGCAATGCTACAGACTTGCAGAAGAGTGGCTGGAAAGCTGCCCAGCAGAAAAGGATATGGTGTTGTTGATCAACAGCCAGCTGAATATGAGCCAGCAGTGTGCCCAGGTGGCCAAAAAGGCCAACAGACTTGTATCAGAGTGAGGTCAGCAGGACCCAGGAAGTTATTGCCCCCCTGTATGCAACATTACTGAGGCCCCACCTCAAATACTGTGTTCAGTTTTGGATCCCTCAGTAAAAGACAGTCATTAAAGTGCTGAAGTGTGTCCAAAGGAGACCAACAACACTGGTGGGGCATCTGGAGCACAAGTCTTATAGGAAGCAGTTGAGGGAACTGGGGATTATAACTTGAAGAAAAGGAGACTGTGGGAGACCTTACAACCTCTCTACAACCACCTGAAAGGAGATTGTAGCATGGAGAATGTTGGTCTCTTCTCCCAAGGAACAAGCGAGAGGAAATGGCTTTAAGTTGCAGCAGTGGAAAAATAAGATGGCGTTTTAAACTGACAGGAGGAGTACATCTGATGAATAAGTAAATATTTGTAAAAGAGGCAGTTTCGAATTCAAGTGTTAAGAGATTATAGCATTGCAGGATTACATACAACTACAAAATTTGCATTCATTTATTCAACTGTTTAATATAACTTTATGTCATTTCAAAAATCATTTTTGCTGAGAAGTGCAACCAGCTACTCAAATCAGTGGCTTATACTTCACAGAAAGGTGTGTGAAGAACACTCATGGAACCTGCCCTAGCATTTGAGCTAAGCTGCCTATCGATCCCTGTGTTAGGGATGAGATCATATACCCATGTCAAAAATAGCTTATCAGAAGCAATAAATCCACTGATAAATTAAAATCCAGTACTCACAAAGAAAGGGATAAGACCTGGAGCTCTGTCTTCATCCAAAACTTTCTTTAGGGATGAACCACAAACACTGAATTTATCATCTGAAGAAACTTTTTTAATCTTCACACCACCAATTAATGCAGCCTTTTCCACTGATGAATGAACCTACAAAGGAATTTTCAGGTTTTAAGACAAATACATTTCATGAAAAAGTAAGAAGTTAATTTGTATTTGAAAAGACAACACAATTTCTTTCAAATGAAGCAAGTGCTTGAGATCCTGGGTCTGTTGTCGATACGTAACAGATATGTACACCTCCCTCTTTCATATAGATAGACAGATAGACAGATACAAGTACATACACATATATATGCATACACACACACACTCACGCAAATACACTAATAGAATAATAGAAATCCTGAAGTATTCTTGAAACCATTGCCATGGCATCATTCAGGCAAGAGTTCAATTACCCTTAGTGAAAGCTTTAATTAACATGTTCACACTTAGTCAGCATTGATTAAGAGCTTCAGGATTTGGCTCCAAATCAGTCAAAAGCAATGCAGACAGTCTAACTAACAAGTATTAATTTGCTCCCTAGCATATTTTTATGGTGTACAGCATTGCTGAACCCTAAAAAAATATACATCATGGTATATTATACATTGAGATATTTTCTTACATTACCCTTTTTTTAGATTGTGGTTCAGTCATTCATGCATTTTTGTAGACAATTAGGGATCATTTCCAATATGTTATTTGACTTACAACTCATCTTACTTGAACTGTCCTTAAATAATACTTTTTATAACATAAAGTGTCAGGAAATAAAAACCAAAATATCACTAATAAATGATTATGAAATTCTGAAGTACAATACTATAATAACTCAAGAACTCTCTTAACAGTGAAAGGTATGCATAGCCACAAAATAATCTCCTTTAAACTAAACCAAATCTAAACTAAAACCAAACAAAAAAGAGCTATTTTTCCTTCCACACCTCCTACAGTTTCATTAATCATAATTAATTTGAAAGAGAAAAATTCCCCATGTTTTCATATCATGACTATTGTCATTCATAATCTCTGTCCTACTCTTGTATGGAGTGCTAGTGCCTCCAAGAGCACTAATTCTATTCTAACTTAGCACAGAATCACGGAAAAGATTAAGCCAAAACACAGGTTGAAGAAGACAACGTGAAGATAAAATTTCTTCCTTTCTACTTCACATATGCCTGGAACGGCATATTTTAAAGGCAGATTGACTACTGACTTGTATCTCAGCAGGGCCTTTTGTGAAAGTACTTTGCCAAACTAATTAGGCAACAGCTTGAGAAAGTATAGAAGTCTAGAGTTCAAATGGAACTGACTTTTTTTGAAGTGAAAAACAATGCGTGTACCATAGCAACACCAAACTTCATTCAACTGTACAAAGGAAAGAGGTATTTTATAACTGATTTATACAAGAATTTGAAATAGCAAACTATAATATTATACTGAGGTTGTTACCCAGTAAGAACCTCAGAATTCCTTCCTCAAGTCTCCAAAATCATACTAAGGCTCTCTGGTAACTACAGACATTCACAAGCTTCAGGTTAAAACTGCCAAGATGCTTTTGCATTAGAACAAATCTTCGGTGACCTGATGTTGCACGGAGTTCCTGGTGCTCATAAAAATACTCAGGAATCTCCCATCACCCTCAAGAAGAGCAAGGAACCAAGCAGAAATCATTGAAATGAGTGGGTAGCTGCTTAAAGTAGCCAAATAAACATGTCAAAAAAAGACTGATAAAGGAAATGGCCTGAGAAAATTTGAGAATATCTAAAAGCTACCCTGACTTCTGTCCTGGTCCCAAACAGTCAGGTGTCTCCTGTCAGGAGTAACTGGATGTTTCTCTCAGCTCGTATTGAGTGTCCTTTGCAAGAGAAGCCTCAGCCAGGGTAGCCCAAGTGCTAAAACCAACAGGGATCCTCTTCTGTTGTCCCCAAATGCCCAAGTAGTTATTGGGGAAAGCTTTGTTGCCAGTCCTGCTCTGTGCTCATTAACATACAGCAAAATAATTTCAATGGGATAAAGATTTTCCCAAAATGCCAAGAAGCTAAAACGATCTCCCAAAATACATGAGATTAAAGTTCAGTTTTCTGCTCTGGTCTCATTACCAGCCAACTTTTTACTTCCCTCCTAGTGCATTCTTGCAGTGTTGTGCTCTGTCAGTGCATGGTTTTCTCTCCCTGTACTGGTTTAACTGAAAGCAAGTTAATTTTCTTCATGCAGTTAGAAACTCTTCTTTTTCATAGCTAGCATGGTTGTTGTTTGGATTCGGTTTGAGAATAACAAGATAACACCCTGGGACACTTTCCAGTGTCTTTGAGTTGGAACAAAAAGAATGTAAGAGCTTACTGTTACCTTAGTTGTTGTCTGAGAACCAAGGTCTCTGAGCTCTCTGCCTACAGGTTGGAAGCAGCTGGGAAGGGAGGCATAGATAGGGCAGAGCTTGGCTGACATCCAGACTGATCAATAAGAATATTCCATGCCATTAGTGTCATGCTTCATACTTAATGAGAGTCAGATTTTCTGGCTAGGGAGACAGAGACCTGTTCTGGTTCTGCTCCATTGTGATTGAGTTCCATTCAGGAGTTTCCCTTTAGCTCAGCCTTTTGCCACCCTGCTGTTCAGCAGAAGCCTCTGGGCCTTTTTGTCTTTTTCTGTCTTCCCCCAGGATCAGCTGTTCAGGACCAGGGCGCTCTCTTCTTGGGAGTGGCTGCCCAGCACAGACAGAGTTCTTGAGGAATTGCACTGAGTATCTTTTATTTTATATTCTGTTTTTGATTTTATATATATAAGTAGTAGTAGTAGTAGTTATATATTAGTGTTATTTTGTTATTTTATTAAACCGTGTTAACCCGTGAGTTTCTCCCTTCCCTTTCAATTCTCTCATGTATTTGGGATGGGGGGCGGTGAGTGAGAGAGCAGATATCATGGTTAGATTTCTAATGTGGGTTAAACTGCAACACTCCCGCAGAACGGCTTAAGCTTACTTCCATTTGAGGATTACTGCTTATGAGTCACATAGGTCTGTTCTTAATGCAGAAGGACCGGTGAGCTCTGCAACAATCTGCTTCAAAAGGTCAGCAATACCTTAAGGCAAATCCTCCTGTAAACATAAGATTGTCTGACCTTCAGTGGATAGGAAGGTCTGTCAGTCCTCATTTCGGGTCAGCTACTTACATGGGAGAAAAACATGAAAAAAAGAAAAAAAAATAGAAGAATAGAAATACAAGAAGAATAGAAAGAATATAAATAGAAGAATAGAACAGAATAGAAAAGAGAAGCAACACAGACATTTAGGTCCCAGAAAAAAACAAAAAGGACAAATATCCTCTGTGCTTTTTGAAAACAGTTCTCTTTCCTCACATTTTCTTGTTCCGACTCTTCTCACCCTGCAAGGGTAGCCCCTCTTAGCACCAGCAATGGGCAAGTTCACTTTTAACTTGTTCTCCAGTGCTTTTTAACTTACGTTTAGTATTAAATCAAGGTAAGCCTGAAACTTGGCCGTTTTATTATGCAGAATCAGATATTACTTAAGCTAAACATCAAGAATTAAGGAAATTTCTTCTATCTCATTGACATTTAAATAAGAAAATGTCACAGCTATCAAGAGAAGCAACATTGCTTGGCCTTTCAGTAGGATTAGGCAGTCATAAAGATCTCACAAAACTAAAATTTGCTTTCATTAACAGTAAAAGCCTCTCATGGTCCTGGCCTGCTGAGAATTTAGCCTAACTCAGTCTGCTAAATACTACTCACAGTCAGAAATCAAGGACCATATTTTCTGTTTTCTTACAAGATAGCTTAATAGATAACATGGAGTTTTTAGGAGTTGTTTTCTTTAAAAAATAATGATGTTTTGGACTTCCTCAAGTACTGTGACCAATTGGCTTTATATTCATGCACTAGATTTGTCTGTGTGCACGCACCTGCACCCATGCATGCATAGAGAGAAGAATGTATGTTTATTTGTTTTTCTGTGTATATGGGAGGAAAATAATGTGTGCACACACAGACACACAAGCCTAGATGTAACAAAAGATGGTCTAGACTTACTCAACACAACTGAATTTTAAAACCTTACTCAAGTATCTTTATTTACTTCAAACTAGCTCTTTTTATACAGAATCAATATTTCCATAACACCGACCTCTGGATATATGTTCTTTGTATTATGGTAGCACAGATGAGGTTCCAGCCTACTTATGATGTACAGTAAGATTTAAACAAGCAAAACCAATCAGTCACCAACTCAGAGAGTTTATACTTAATTCACCGTCCTGTTGAGATGGCTGAAATGGTTAAGTATAGACCCCATATCTCCATGGTTTTGAGAGGTACTCACCTGATCAGATGCATAGGCCACCAGCCTGCCCATGATGTCAGCTTCTGTTAGCTCAGGCTTTTCCGATTGCACCCGTCTGATGGTTTTTGTCCTTGCAGCAAGCAGTGAAATCAGGGTGGCCTCGCTTGCACTTCCCTGTGGGACAAATTGAAGGATGGTTCAAAAGAAAGATATTCCAGAAGAAAGGCAACATTTTCTTCTGTATGAACCTGCAAAGTTGTTAGCAGAAACTACATAGGAGAAAACATGAAATCTCATGTTTCTTAAGGATATATGTGACAGCAAGGGAAGAATGTTTGATCTTGGTGTCCTTGATGCCTCTGTCTGCTCTCTTTAATCTCTGTGCTTGTTCAGTTTAGGCAACAGCTTTGCAATCAGTGCCAGAAAGCTGAACTCACAGACTAAAACATATGTGAAAAGGCTCTCAAGACAGCAATTAATCATTTGTTAACCAGTAATCATGGCAGAGTAACTGCTGATTTCTGTTACTCTGGATTTCCGCACAGTTAACTTCCATCAGAATCTGACTGTCAACTCTCATTTCTGTAAGCATTACCAATTGAAAGAATAAATCCTATCAGCAACTGCTAACCTAAAGACATAAATCCTGTCAGCAATTACTAACCCAAGGATATGTAAATCAGTGGACAAGTTTTGGGTCAGTCTGCTCCTTTAACAAAGGTAAGAGTGATTTGAAGAACTCCTTATGAGGAGCTCCTGTCCTTCCAGCTTGAACATCCTGGAAACTGCACAATTAGTTGAGTTTGTTTAACATATATCTTGTAAGCTGTCAGAGTGTCATTTAGATGACCTTTGCTCTTTATAAGCTCACTATAATACAAAAAATTGCACCCACAAGAGCAAAGACCCCTGCCCAAGTGAAGACCCTAACCCATGAGCATGCATACTAGAAGAAAATGATTGTGTAACCGTACGTAAATTACTCACCAGTACTGGAAAAAGGCATGTAAACCTGGGGCGGTACTAACCAAAATCAGAAGTATAAATTATGTAAATTCTGTGAAGGTGTGCTAGCTTTGTGGTTTTATCACCTAGCACACAACATTGTGCAATCTCATAATAAAATAATATCTCGACTCTTTGTGTATATTCAGCTGCTTGCACACCAGGCAAAGAACCCTGCTTTTGGGGCATTTTCTGGCAACCCAGAAGGGACATGCTGACTGCCTTGCCTGGTTCATCTTCACACGTTTGCTGGGGAGCAGGACACTGTCTGGACTCCAGCACACACCGACGGTGTTTGATCGGGGACTCCAGTGGTTCCAGCTCCACCTCAATGCGCTAAGCAACACAAATGAGCAATGCCATAGAGATATCGACAACAGAGAGTAACGAGTAGGATCGGTGAGTAAGAAAATTTCTTTCTAGTTTTTGGATTCTCTATATAGCTCTGCATAGGACATTCCATTAAAGAATCACAGCAGGTACTTGAGCTTGTACATATAGACGGGAGAGAAGATATAAGTATTCTGTGTTCTGGCTTTTGGATTGTGTGTTCTCTCTTCCTAAGTAGCCGAGTGTATGAAGTTTTGGCTGAAGAAATCTTTCCTAGGAAACACGGGCTCAACTTCCTCCAGCAATATATCACTTTGTAACAATGGCAGAGTAACTGTTGATTTCTGTTACTCGGGATTTCCTCACATTTGACTTTGATCAGAATCTGACTGTCAACTCTCATTTCTGTCAAGCAACATGCAAAATTATAACACTTATTTAATATTTAGAGTTACCCTGGGCAGGTCAGTTATTGTGGCTAAAAGAGAAAAAAAAAATAAAACACTGGGAAGGCAAAAAAGCTATGATCAAATATGGCTAACTGTATTTCAGAGTCTTAGTTATGTGTGTTTTCTTCAACAAAAACACACAGGTGAAATGAATAGTCACACACTATTTCTAAATTGCACTTTGACTCACAAAATATGAGTTTAAATTGTGTCTATGATACTTTGTGACAAGAAAGAGAGAAATTTTTTGTATCAATTGATCTGTAAATTTCACAAGAGAATACAAGTTCCTGCAGATTCTTTTTATGTTTTTCCTCTAGAAAAGGCAGATGGAATATGCTCTAAGCTGCTTTTTTAAACTATAAGGAACAATTTGTAAACACGTAAATTCATAAATTTCAATGGTTTTGGGTGTTCATATACAAGATCAAGTTTTTAGGTACTTTCAAAGTTGAAAAACTGTCATGTGAATCTCCCTCTGCCAGGCACATAACAGTGCAATAAACAGTTGCTTATATTAATAAGTATGTCTCAGAAATTTCCCCAGCATCAACAAGCTAAATTTCATAGAATGTCCTGAGTTGGAAGGGACCCACAAGGATTGCCGAGTCCAACTCCTCTCCCTGCACAGGACAACCCCACAGTTCACACCACGTGTCTGAGGGTGTTCTCCAGTCTCATCTTGAACACTGTCAGGCTTGAGGCTGTGACAGCTCCCTGGGGAGCCTGTTCCAGTGCTCCACCACCCTCTGGGGAAAGAAGAACCTTTTCCTAATGTCCAACCTAAACCTTCCTTCCTCCTGCCATTCCCTTGGGTACTGTTATTGGCCACCAAAGAGAAGAGATGGGTGCCTACCCTTCCTCCTCCTCTTGTGAGGAAGCTATAGACCACAACGAAGTCTCCCCTTAGTCTCCACAATTTGGAGTGATGTTTCTTTTCCTGTACCAAAACGCTATCTTCCCTCTGTTGAAAACCTGTGTATACTCACTAATTACAACAAACGTTTAAATATTTGGCAAGTCTTATTTCTCTCTCATGTGGGCCTGATCCTACAGATTTCATACATGAGAATGGTCCCAGTGAAGTCATGTTTTCTCCTAATACTGCAGTTTCTCCTGATACTGCAGTCACCCCAGCTTTTTTTTTTACTGCCCTCACACACGTCGGTGTCTCAACAGTGAGTGAACTCAATGCAGCTGAAATTCAACAGCATCATGAACAAAGTAATTAGAAAAAAGGATAGTCATTAAAAAAATGCATTGCTGTGACAAATGTATTTTATCTGCCTTTCCCGTGGTGTGGAACTTGAGGACTGTAGACGCCAGGGTCTACATCAGAGCACAAAGACAAGCTAGAGACAGTTTTGTGCATTTTTTTATAGCTACTGCTGCTGCATACAGCATTATGGCAACTGAAGCAAATGGTAGAGGTGCAGAATAGTACAGCAAAACAAATATCCCTCTTGGGTCCAGTAAGGTAGAGCTTCCTTGTGGAGGCAAGGGGTGAAGGAAATTCTGTCCATTAACTACAGAAAAGATAATTTGGTAGTCTCCCACTTTAACCTTATTCTGCATATGGTCTGTAGCCAGATACCCAGAATACTCATCAGAATATTGAGAAATCATGCCTGGCTGTAGTTCTCGAAACTCATGATGCAAGAGTATATGCACAGAACTATATTCATCTTACATGTAAAGAACTTCCAAGATCTGATTCATCTCACTGTATCTATCTAAAAAGTTATATATCTGAGATAAAATAATTGTTTAAGGTCCCTTGGTATTCAGTGCAGAGAGATAAGCATATCCAAAAAGCAATAATTCCATCTATTTTGAGCTAATATTCTAGACTGAGATAATTGGTTCTTCTACATGTACCTTCTTGCATGTGCAGCTTTATCTGACAAAATGTGAGAGGAATCTCACACAGTGTAAGCTTCCTGATGAGAAACTTCTCTCATCATGTCCATGTTAGTAAATCAATTTCCACCATGCTCAGCACAAGATTATCTAAGTAACAGTGAAAAAGTTACCTCTGCTGCCTCACAGTCCAGTGACTAGAATATAATGACTCAGGTCCTGGGTGTCCAGCAAGTGTGAGGAATGTTTTACAGCAAAGAACATCTCTTCTCTTCTGTGAAGCTGGGATTTTTTTCCTGTTTTGTTTTGTTTTCCAAGCAGTATATAACCTTCTAAAGAACTCTGCATAATCAGAAGACTTGTATAATGGCCATATACTCTCAGACAACATTGCCTGAAATAATCCCCTTTCCAGCACTTCAGCAGCTGGCAATACTTTTCATTTGTGCAAACCACTGGAACTTATTGAGATGCTCATATAGGTTTTCAGGTAAGTTATATGTCCTCATAATGAAGTTGGGCAAAATAAGGCCTGTGTGCAAGACCTAAATCCATCTTGTGTCAGGCAAATCACACAAAACAACCTCTTAAACCTGTTTTTTTTTCACACGAAAGATCTCTCTAGCACCTTTGCATTTAACATGTGAGAAACAACACTCATTAATATTTTTATCAATATAACTTTAAGAGGATACATAAAATCTTTCAAAGATATATGGAGAAAATGGTGTTATTCTGTTTTTTTTTTTTCTTGTAATGATAAGGCCCTGTAAAACTGGTAGAGTCTTTCCAGGACATGTAAGGAATATGCATATTGAAGCAATGCATGCAAATAGATAAAATTAAATGGCTGTAGGAAATTCCAAAGGTTAAGGCATTAATTTGAGATCTGGAAATTTAAGCTTCTATTCTGGAGACTGCCTGGCTGGGTGGGAAAATGACCTAGAACAGCCTCAGCCTTCTGAGGAGAGCCACGAGATGTCCTGGGATCCTGGCTGTTCACCCAGACTGGTGCGCAGTTCATGTATGCGACAGTTCTTGTAGGAATTTCCTCACACAGACATGAAGATGAACAAGAAAGGGCCTGTTGCCTCCTGATCCAGAACTGGGACACAACCTAAAGGCTGCTTGGCTATCTGACAAGAAAGATGCATCAGCAATGGCTTTTGCCAGGCCCAAGATAGGCTGAGTCTCATTTTGCTTCACCCTTAAAATACTTTTTCTTTGCAGAACAAGAAAACTCTTTAATACGTGGAGGTACACCTTTCAGCAGTTTGTCTAGAATGAACAGCAGGGCACAAGCTTCAGGAAGAAAGTTGGTTTCTCACTTATTTTTAAAAGCTGTTTTTTCTCCTCTTGAATGCTGTATTTACATTAAGTGAAGGATGATGATACCTTTCCTTTTACCGCAAACAAACAAAGGTTGCCATGGCAAGCAGGTTCAAGAAGTGGAAGAAATAGCAGCAAGAGCTGATGTTCATGTCCACCAGCACTCTGAACTGAAATTTTCTTTCATCTTTTGCCATTTTCAAGTGTCATCCTGCACACAACAACAATGTGCTTCATAGTGACATAGGCTTTCAAATGTAATTAAGAGCCAATTTTCATAGGCTCGGTTTTACCATTATAATTACTTGGTATTTACCAAGAGAATGACTGCCACTTTCACATGCTCATGTTGGCTTTGCCTCACGCTCTTTTATTTGTGTTGGCCTCTTATGACCAGACTCCAGAGATTACCAAAGGAGAACAGAACAACTGCTTAAAATTCAGCCTTTTTCATAGTGAGTATCTATTGTAGTTAGATTAAAAGCTGTGACCAGAGTCTGCAGAAAGACCACGTGCTAGTGGAGCTATGGTTGATAAACAACATAGCTTCATTATGCATGCGAGCTTTTCCATTGATGATATATTCATTATCCTACTGATAGTCTGTTCAGACATGGTAGGCATTCATTAAGCACTGAACATCAAAGTTTGGGCACTATGTTCTATTTCAGATTCTCCACCATAGTCTGAAAGTTGCATTATCTACTGATAGAACTGTTTGGGTCCAAATTTTAAACAGCTCTTCATTTTATTTTAATATTCCAATGTTTTATTTTGTTATAGAAGGAAAACTCCATAAAATAATTTCCACTTCTTTGATGAAGATTGATAGACTCCCGATCACATTCTCTTACTTCTACTAATAGAAGATTCTCTCCTATGTTCTTATCCATTGCTTGATCTCTGACACTTTTTTTTTCTGAAGAAAAGGAAGTCTGTTTTGGAAACTGACTGAAGTAAACAACTGAACATGTCTAAGGTGGCTTCATGGAAGCCTTCGTAATCACTATTCTGGATGCTGTACTCAAAATCCTCAGATATATTTCTAGTTAATAAGCTTTTATTTATTTTCAGCCATGAAACATTGCTGCACATTGTTGGTATGAGCTCACTTCACTTGTTTAACAAATGAAAGTTTTCATTCTACATCCTTTTAAACATTAAGATTTTAATTTTAAGCCCAAATTGTTCTGTTAAGTTGGGCTACTAACAATTCTTCACAGAGCGTTTCATAATTCAGCTGCTCTGAAAAAGAAAACCGTTACTTTCATCAATGATCCCACCTACCTATGAACACTCTCGCAGAGCATCGATCTTTCTGAAAATCTGAAAGGAACCCATGTGGCAGAAAAAAATACACCTTTCCTCTATTAGTGTATTGGTATTAAGGTTTTACAGAATCCTCCAATCTACAAACTCATCCTGTATTGTTTTTTCATTTCCTCCCTTACCTGAATGACTCCTCCACCTTGGCCACCCTTCTCAGCTAAAAATTCTTCAGGCAAATTAATCATCTTCCCTAGCCAATCCATCATGACAGTCTCCAGCTCTGTGCAAGCTGGACTTGCAGCCTGTGTTGAAAAAAAGAACAGAGGGAGTAACCTCACCAGACCATGAAGAGATATAAGATCCACAAGAGCAAGAACTTTCTGTCTTTTGACAGAGGAAGAGACTAGCTGACTAACTTTACCAGCTCCATTAGGGACCTGATTTTGTGCATGTTGTTTCTAATATTTACTAAAAAAAACATCAAACTGGGCCTCACATAGAAGCATGACTATCAAATGTCAAAGCTAGGATTTGCATCTTGTGTAATTTTTTTTTACATCAACTACCAAGCTCTTTTGAGAAGAGCCAATCTCATACAAACACGGGGTTTTAAACACAGTTTTCTATTCATCCAGGTGGTAAGAGAAGTTAAAACACCAGGTGACAGGCAACAAGTCATACTGCTTAATGAATTAGTAGTAAGTTTACACAGCTACCACTAATTCTAAATGCTGGTGATTTCTCAAAGGCAGAATTTCTAAGAGGTAATACCTTTTAATACTGGAATCCTTCAGGGTGTCTATATGAAAACACTTAATTAGTCAAGGCAATTTTACCTATAAAAATAGTCCTGTGACTTCACTGTTACCTATCAATAATTTCTTTGAAGAATGTTACTGAAATGCTTAAAATCTTGGCATGGTGAAGCACGGTTACCACATAGTAGTACATACCCCAGTAAACTTACCCAAGAGAAGCCCACACATCCTATTCCTCCACACAACATATCTGCAAGAAGAGCTGGGAAGGAAGAGGTTGAGGGGAAGTAGGCAAAAAAGTAGGGACTTTGCCAGTGAGTCACCTGTATTAAGGGAAAAATTGTTATTTTTAATTAATGCAGGAAGCAGAAACAAATTGTTACAAAATCAGAAAAGATTAGAGGTTTGGACTAGTTAACAGTTCTCTACTCCCTGGCTGTAACACAGGATCCCATTTTTCAGAAAATCTTGCCTTGCTTATTCTCAATTTTTTATCTATCTTTTACTCAGAGTTCTTCACCAAACCTCCCAACAGTGCCCAAAACAGAGTTCTCCATTTGTCTGCCTAGAAGACAAGAATTACATGTGCAGTGGCAACGTGAGTTTCTGTGCACGGCACTGTTCTTGAACCTCTGCTTTCAGTGACTCTGGTGCTTTGTTCTTTCATCTCTGTCATGAGACTGACTTAGCAAGGGTGTCTTCAGTGCAGCTGAGGTCCATGGAACTCTCTTGGCCCCACTCTGGAGTTATTTGCTAAAATTCAGGCACTGAGTCTGGCCAAATCAGCCTCTACAAGACAGCACTCCGGGAACACCTTATTGTGGCCTTTTGGTACTTAAAAGGGGCCTATTAGAAAGACGGGGACAGACTTTTTAGCAGGTCCTGATGTGATAAGACAAGGGGTAATGGTTTTAAACTATGGGAGGGGAGATTGAGGCTAGACATGAGGAAGACATTTTTTACAATGAGAGCGGTGAAACACTGGAACAGGTTGCACAGGGATGTGGTAGATGCCCCATCCTTGGAAACATTCAAGGCCAGGCTGGACGGGGCTCTGAGCAACCTGATCTAGTGGAGGATTCCCCTGCTTACTGTAGGCAGGTTGGACTAAATGACCTTCGAAAGTGCCTTCCAACCAAAACTATTCAATGATTCTATAATTCTATTATGCTATGACATGTTCCATGCTAAATGGAGACTGTCTTAATTCTTGTATACACGATGAATCAGATATCACTTTCTCTGTTGTTGTATACCATCTACAATACTTTGGATTTCTCATATGAAACCAGCTCATATCCACTACAATTTTCCACTGTCTAAGCTAGCCCTGTACCTAGTATGTTCAAGATTTCAATTTAAACAGTAAATAGCTTCAAACCTACTCAAATCAGGTATCTGAAGACAAGACACTGTGAACATTTTAGCTGTAGCTGGCCAGGATCTCTTTCTTTGCTGCAACAAAGTTTTCGAGAAATTGTGTAGACTTTCACTGATTTGCATAATGAGCCAGACCTGCCACGACTCATCTCCCCAGTCCTAATCCTCTGTGATCTGTAAGGCTTGTGACATTCATCTTGGGTTAATCAAGTTAAACTGCCTACTTCCTGGGAGCCATTTGTTTGATGAAACACAGCAGATTCCCATTGCACCACTCACACAAAGCAAAAAAGCCAAAAGCCCTAGGGCAAGTGCAGCTGCAGTTCTTCCTCCTGCCTCCTCTTCCACTTTGCTTGAAGCAGCTGTAAAATTCATTTATATTCATTTATTTTGCCACGTTGGAACAGACACAGTCAATTATTGCAAATAACATGACATGATTAATGCTTGTTTTTTCAACCCTCTGCCGACAAACTGTGGTACACAAGTGTCTTGGGCTCAGTAATTACCACTCTAATGCTACTCAGAAACATTTTATTTCCCAGATTTGTGGTAAGGATGTCTGTCTTTCTGTGTCTTGCTTAGTCTAAGCAAGAGTCTATCACACGCTAAGGACAGGCACTTCAGCTGAAAGATCACAGATTAATGGATCCAATGTGAGGAAAATTAGAATCTTCAGTACTGCTATTTGTAGTCATGACTAAATTTGGTCATTTGGGGTTCTAAAAAAGGAGAAGATTTATTTCAAGAGAACAAAGCAATTCTGAGAGAGAAAGGTGATATTTTTATATGCAGATCCCTTCCATTTTGGCTTCCTAATGTGGCGATGAGAGTTCAACAACTGTTCCCTCAGTTCCTTTGTTAATATTAGGAATGTAGCACCACTATGGCCATTGTCACTTAGTGGACTGCCTTTTGAAGGTCTACATCTAGTTTCACAAGAAGTTGCCATGAAGAAGCTTTGCCACTCATGAAAGCTTGTTCTCCTATGGTGTAAAAATAGGAATGGACACTGCATTATTGCTTTACACCATTAATTGGTCCTTTCTCCTCTGAAGGAACACCATTTTCACATTTTCAGTCATCCAATAAGTAGCAAATATCTGAGTGAAGGAAACAAGAGTCACTTATGGGACACTGACAGCTTATGGGCAAACCAAGGTTTTATGACCTTGGTCATACTACTTATTCTGTCTGAAGCCCAGTTCCTCATTTTTAAAATGGAGATAAGATGTTCCCCGGTGAAACACTGGGAAAGCACAACAGCTGAGAAACACTGGAAGTACCTATAAATGCTACTCTTGTCAGGAAAAAGATAGGAAGAAGATTATGGGAAAATATAATGGGGGTAGCACAACTACAGGCTTCCAAGCACAAATACAGGCTGGGTGGAGAAGGGATTGAGTCCACCCCTCAGGAGTAGGACTTGATGGTGTTGACTGATGAGAAGCTCAGCATGATCCTGCAATGTGCGCTTGCAGCCGAGAAAGACAATGGTATCCTGGGCTGCATGAAAAGAAGTGTGACCAACAGGTCAAGGGAGGTGATTCTCCCACTCTGTTCTTGTGGAACCCCACCTGGAGTCCTGTGTCTAGTTCTTGGGCCCCAAATATAAGAAAGACATGGACCTGTCGGAACGAGACCAGAGAAGGGCTACGAAGATGATCAGGAGGCTGGAGCACTTATATGAAGACAGGCTGAGAGAGCTGGGGTTGTTCAGCCTGGAGAAGAGAAGGCTGAGGGGAGACCTTTTAGCAGCCTTCCAGTACCCAAAGGGGGCCTACAAGAAAGCTGGAGAAGGACTTTTACAAGGGTGTGTAGTGATAGGACACATGACATGGGACACGGCAACCCTGACTGTACAAACAGACTGGGGGACAAGAGGCTGGAAAGCAGCTCCATGGAGAAGGGTCTGGGGGTTCTGGTCAATGGCAAGTTGAACACGAGCCAACAGTTTGCCCTGGCAGCCAAGAGAACCACCCCTGTCCTGGGTGCATCCAGCACAGCATTGCCAGCCAGGCAAGGGAGGTGATTGTCCCACTTTGCTCTGCACTGGTGCAGCCTCACCTGGAGCATTGTGTGCAGTTCTGGGCAACACAGGATAAAAAGGGTATAAAGCTGCTGGAGAGTGTCTAGAAGAGAGCAACAAGGTTGATGAAGGGTTTGGTGAGGAAGCCCTATGAGGAGCTGCTAAAGTCACTTGGTTTGTTCAGCCTGGAGAACATGAGACTAAGAGGAGATCTCATCGCAGTCTACAGCTTCCTCACAAGAGGAGGAGGAGGGTCAGGCATAGAACTCTTCTCTTTAGTGACCAATGACAGAACCCAAGAGAATGGCAGGAAGACGTGACAGGGGAGGTTTAAGTTGGACATTAGGAAAAGGTTCTTCCCCCGGAGAGTGGTGGAGCACTGGAACAGGTTCCCCAGGGAGGCAGTCACGGCCCCAAGCCCGAGAGTGTTCAAGAAGAGACTGGACCACACCCTCAGACACATGGTGTGAACTGTGGGGTTGTGCTTTGCCGGGACAGGAGTTGGACTCAATGATCCTTGTGGGTCCTTTCCAACTCAGGACATTCTATAATTCTCAGAGGTAATGGCTTTAAACTGAAAGAGGGTAGATTTATATCAGATAGAAGGAAGAAATTCTTCACCATGTGGGTGGTGAGGCACTGGAACAGGCTGCCAAGAAAAGTTGTGAATGCCCCAACCCTGGAATTGTTCAAGGCCAGGATGGATGGAGTTTGAACAACCTGGTCTAGTGAAAGGTGTCCCTGCCCATGGCAGTGGGTTTGGAACTAGATAATCTTTAGTATCCCTTGGAACTCAAACTATTTTATGATTGTCCCTGTAGCTAATTTCAAAAATCCCTGTAGCAGTTGCACTCTTCCCCCCTCTAAGACCTGCTATGGCAGTTGCACTTCCCCGCTCTGAGAACTGCTGTGGCAGTTGTACATCCCTTTCTCCTTCAATGGGGCAGTTAATGGCTCTTTTGTGGGACCCTGAGTCGGTTAGACAGGGTCATTAGCAGAGTAGCAGGGTGAAGAGAAGCCAAAAAGCTTCTGGAATGCCCACAGCCACATCTGATCAGACTACAAAATGGGGTTCCCACTGAAGATTCTCTTTGTGTAATCTTCTTGGAGCTGCGGGTCTGCCAAGTCCTCCCCTTAGACTGGGACACCGTCTAAGGAAACTTCCCGGGATTGGAAGTCCCTCACCTCCTCGTTTGGGTGAGTGATAATCTATGTCCTTGCCTCATCAGGCAAGTGTTATTCCTTGCCAAACTCAGGTAAGTGTACGTCCTTGCCTAGCTAGTGTAATCCTTGCTGGACAGGCAAGTGCAGTCCTTGCTAGACAAGCAAGTGTAAGTCCTTGCCTAATTCAGGTGAGTGTAGTATTCTGGAGTCAGAGAGGTTTGGCTTTGTTTCTTGTGAGTGCGTGCATGCACCCTGTGGATCCCCATTATTCTCATTTTGCTGCACCCCAATAATCTCCTCAACTGATATATGAACCTGTATTTTATGTTACTGGAGTGCTAACTAATTGTATAAACCCTTTTTTGGTCGGCTTATTTGCTGTACTTTTTTGGCAAGAATAAAGTCTGTTTTGGACCTTGTTGTCCACCTAAAACTGACTCTGGGGTGCCTCCATGACAGTACCTAAAACCAACTATAAATCATTTTAAAGGTCTCTCAGCCAAACATGAACAAGTCTTCCTATGCTACGTTCTTCTATGCTCCCTGCCTCCATGTGTTTGTACAGCACCATCATTTTCACACTTCAGTTTCAGTAAGCACAAGTAAAATAGGCGGTCAACAGACAAAGCTGTTTGTGCAGCACTGGGCACAGAAGAGGTTCAGAAACCTTGCTAAGGTTAGTGTATGTGGTCTCTGCTGTGACGGTGACACTCCACAGGGCACATCACAGGTCTCAACCCAGACTAAGCTCTTGAGGCTTTGCAGCTCTTCAGGGTCTGTGTCACCATGTAAAGGAGCAGCATAAGGAGGTCAGCAGATAGTGTAGTATCAGAGAAGACAACAAGGAGATTGAGTAGATCTTCCCTGAGACATAACACAAGGTAGCTCAGAAACAAGAGCCTGAACCCTGAAATGTACCAAAGGAGAGGCAATCAGAGTCTCTTCTTATTCAGTTGGAAAATGCAGTCCCATGATAGTGAAGGATGAACCTTGCAGCTATGGCACTAGAAAGAAGGCTTCTGCTCCACCTGCAGCTTTCAGAACTGCAACTATAGAATAGGTTCAGTGTCCTGGTAGCAGATGGGCTGGGAGCCCCGCTGTGTCTCGTGAAACACTCAAGCAACCCGAGTGTTGATCCTGGTGTTGACAACAGGGATCTAGATTTTAAGATCAGTGGGACCCTCTTTGAGGATCAGCTGCTAAGAAGAGAGAGGATACCCTGAACAATTGGGACAAAGAATATTTGTAGACAGGCTGACTAACCTGTTAAGGACAGCGTCAAACTATGAATGATGTGAAAACGAAATGAAAACTAACAGTCAAGACAGGAAGGTAGACTGAGTTGGTAAGCAAAGGGTGAAGGGTAATGTGTACAAGAAAGATCTTGAAAACAAGATAGGGCTAAAGCAGACCCACCACAGGTGTATGCACATAAATAAGGAAGTGCTGAGAGGACAGCATTATAGAGGGAAGCTCTCATATCTTTTCCAGGAAATCAGCACAAGTGGGTGCCTCTCTGAAGCACCTGTATGCTACGGCATGACACACACAGAACAAACAGCTGGAGGCCAGTGGTATGCCCTAGGAATCGGTACCCTGGTGTATCTTTTTAATGTATACAAACACCTAATGGGAAGCTGTAATGAAGATGAAGCCAGATTCTTTTCAGTGGTATCCAGTGACAAGACAAGAAGAAATGTATACAAATTGAAATACAGAAAATCCCACTTAAACATAAGAAAAGGAAAAAGCTTTTTTTTTTTTTTTTTTACTGTGAAGGTGGTTGAAGTTTGGAACAGGAAAGCAGGGAGATTGTGAAGACTGCATCCTTGGAGACATTCAACACCCAATTCAACAAGGTCCTGAGCAACTTGCTGTAACTGCCTCTGCTCAGAGCCATGGGGTGAATTAATCTCTACAAATGCCATCCAAGCTCTACTAAGCTATGACCTTCTGATTGTGTGCTCATGTGAGTCTTCAGTATTTAGTAGAAACAACACAGGGATTTATGTCCTTCTGCTATTTGGGTCACAAACACTAGTATTTCACAAGAGCAAAAGATTGGATAGAACATTTCTTCTTCAGATTGTATCAATTTGTAAAAGTAAATTTTTCGCAGAACAGGTAAATATCAAGGAAAAACCAATTTAGTTGAAAGAGAACATCATATGTTGATGATTTAATTGGAATTTAATGTCTCACTTTCTATACACAAATCATTCATTTCTTATTTTTTAATATGTTGTTATTTTATTGAATATTATCAAGTGTTCAAAACAAAGTGTTTTCTGTTCTACTTCACAAAACAAATCAAAAAAATTGATCAGTGTCTTCATTCAATGTAAAAGGAAAGGCAACCATACTTGGGAGCAGCAATGCAAGTGTTTGCATGTGTTAGACATAATTCAATAATGTAGTCTACATTGTTTTAATTCTCCAAAGGAGAGATTACATTTACTAATAATACAGTCCTCTGCGAGCTGTTTACAGGCATTAGGATACAAGCATATATTTAGAATAAAGAATGTATATCATTAGTGGAAAATGAAGAAAGATTCAGAAATGGATACATGTCAGACACTGTATTTTACACTTTCTGTCCAACACTGTCTATCCAAGGACTAATACTTCAGTAGTGGCTGTCTGCTTTAAAAGGTACTAGAAGAAGCTGACGTTTAGGAGAGTAAGTCAACAGAACAAGTATTGGGAAGAATCCTTTCTAGTCAGCTCTGCAATAAAAAGAAGTCTCCAAAGAGAATTTTAACATTGAAAGATCAGCTTGAAGGAACACGTGAGGCAGATCAGACTAATACGAATCCCATTCTATAAAATATTTACTGTGCTTTGCAAGTCACAAAAAAAACCCGACATGAAACTGAAAGTTATGAAGCTTTGCGTTAAACAATTCAAGGGAAGAAATGGAATTATTTCCAAAAACAAGCCTTGCATGAAGCAAAAGAATTATTTGATAATTTCTATCAAGAACAGAAAACATTAGTTCTGTAAAGTGTTAGATCATATTGAATTATGGATGTAAAACAGACTCCTGCCTTCACAAAGCTAGTCAGTGTGGACACTTATTTTCATAAGGTCCAGCTGCACAGGCTTCAATCTACACTTTCCTTAAAGTCTTTGAACACCTGAATGCAGTGTTGAACATTGCTCTACAGATCCATTTTTCTTACCCCTGGCATAATGATCTTCTCAATGTCTTTAAAGACATCGTCAAAGCTCTCAGGATCCTGGGGTGCACAGTCTGGAATGAGGGGCCTTAGATATCCTGGTTCCACATCTGGGAAGACCTGTCTTTTATCTATCTTCTCCAGATAATCTGCAATATAGTCCACCATCTGCTTCCCGCTCTTGCGGAACTCTGCAGCATCCATGGGTATCCCAGTATAGGAAAACCCTAATGAAAAAAAACAAAGGCAAAAAAAAAAAGGTCACTTTAAGTGCTGCATGTAAGGCCAATACCCATACAGTGTTGCATTTGCATTCTACAGTGTTGTATTTGCGTCCTGCTCCACTTCAGAATTACTTGGACATGGTACAGAAGTAAGTCACACTGTTAAATATTTGATGTCTGGCTCCTGATGTTGATTAGACTAATACAGATAGGCTGAATCTTCAGCGAAGAGGCACATTGTTGAAGATTCAGAAATGACGGATTTAATCCCTACTGCTGCTGGTTGACACAAGGATGCGACACCGTTATGTGGCACATAATCAGCTGCCTCCAGCCTTACAAAGAAGAGGTCTAAAGAAATAGTAACCTGTGTGTCTGTTAGAATCAATAATAGCAAGCTATAATAACCACAGTTGTCACAGTGATCCACTGTGCTGCCCTGTCATTTTATCTCCTTGCCTCAAGATTTAGCTTCTTTACTCTTTTTCTGTAAATGCACATGCTGTGCCATTTACAAAACCTTATTTCTTACTGAGGTTTAAGTTAGAATCCACTTAGAGTTGATCTGTACTGCATTCTGCAGGAGGACGTGAGGAAGCTTCGTCTGGGGCTGTCCCTATTTCCAAGATGGTGGACTGGAGCTCTCAGTGTCCTTTGAGCTCGGCAGAGATTGTCTGAGCACACCCAAGCGATGTGTGGCTCAGCTGACATGAGCTGGACTTTGCCTGAAAAGCGCTTTGCAAACTTAAATCCATATTGCTGGGGTGCCTGCTCCTGCCATCCTGGCCCTCCCAGCTTCTTTAATGTATGTGCCTTTGAATTTTGAGAGCTCGGTGAATACAAGGCTGAGGCCACAGTGACTGAAAAGCATCCAAGAATCTTTATACACTCAGATCGAGTGAGTGATGTTGTTCCTGGTGTCTAGTAAGAAAACTGACAAGTGAAACAAAGATTCTCACTGCTTGTGTAAAGAATTACTATACTTAGTTCACGTACCTTCAGATCTTCGCTTTGAGCACAGTGTGAATATTATGTTATTAAGAGACAATTTCTTAGGTACCAGTTATTTGTGCTAAGGATTTCTAACTGAGGACATCATTTTGAGAAAAAAGAGACCCTTCTAGGCTTCATTATATTTAAGTTAGTACTGCCACATGACCAAAGAAAGACATAATTGATAAACACCATCCTAGAAATAGAGAATCTGGAATTTGTGTGGAGTGTCTGCAGCTGCTATTTAAGAAGGAAGGGTGCTCCTGTAGGTCAGGAACCACTGGGAAAGCAGGGATCTGCACAGGGGGGACTTCTGGATCCCCAGAGGAAAGCTGTTCTTGTTGCTGTTTTGTCAGATTTATATTACTCTATTTCACCATGATGTTTATTTGGCCCTCTATGTCTTTCTGAAAGGGGAAGTAGGACCTTTCTCAGATCTTGCTGCCAAGTTGCCAGAAATGCATTACCAGGAGTCGTTATGGGTCTCAGAGGGTTCTGGTGGGCAGCGTTGTGCGTCATCTCCCCTTTGAAAGACTGTGTTTAAGCAAGCAGATTTGCTGATTTTAGTTAACCTCTAATGAACCTTCAGTTCAGCTTCATCCAGTGAAATACATCTATCTGCTTCAATCTGAAGCAAAGTATTTCTTTCTTCTTTCCCCTAAAGACAATACTGAGAAATTAAGATTTATCTGAACATCTGTTTTTCTGTAGCCATGCATGTTCTTTCCTAAACGTCCTTGCCTGAAAGTTTCTTACCTACCACAACTCACAAATCTCACCAGACACTGTGAAGCCATTCTCCTTGCAGGAACAGAGTGGTCATCTACATTTTCCTTTTCACTTCCCATTTTACACCTGTTCTTCTGTGAGTGACAAGACCCACTTACACTCTCATCCCTACTTGTATCCTATTCCTCGACTGCTCCTTATAGAGCTCACCTCATCTGCTTGAAAGTATTACTTGGTGCAGAGGCCGATAGACCGAAAATCTGACAATTCTAATGCTTATCAGTTAGTACTCTAAAAATGCAAATTACTTCACCTCTTTACCAGTACAGAATATTTCTCTCTTTTACCTCTGACATGCATATTCAGCACACATACAATACAGCAGCACAAGGCACAGCAGTACCATCTATGCCAGCATATTTTAAAAATACAGAATGTGATTTTCTAAGAATATATCTTAGTCACCTCAGCTGTTAGGGTCTAAAATGAAAACACTTTTTGAGAGCATCCATGTTTTCTGAAGGGCTGAGTGTTAGAATCTGTGTGTACTCAAAATATCCACTTAACTTGAAGGGACTTAAACTGCAAAATACTGCAGGCTGAGATTCCAAAACGAAATGCAAATTTCAGAGAAACTGAACCTCTCTCTAAAGTACCTAATAGTGGTCTGTTTTCCTGAAGGCCCATAAGGAGTGAGAAAGGCTCGATGCTGTCAGGGATCCCACACCTTCCAGGATGAATTTCATTACATTCAATGTCTGCCATGTGAACCCCAAGTGAGGAGAGCACAGCCTCTCAGGAGGCACCCTGCCTCATTATCAACCTCTACCACTTTGTAAGCACATTCTGTATCCAAGTTCATCATATTCATCACTCTGATTGATAAAATAAAATTTTACCAAACATACATTATGTCTGAGTGCTTTTGTTCCCAGCAAGAATCAATGGATATTGTCACCACTGCATACTTCTTCAAATCAAGTCCTACTTTACTGAGGAAGATCGAGTTTTGCTCTTAACTTCAGATAAAAAGAAGAACAATCATGTTAAACTTTATATTATATCAATGTAACTTTCTGATTTTTATTATCATTCATCTATAAACTCTTTGCTCTATAATTTTGCTGGAATTTGTCACAGGACAAGGACACAACACAATCTAAAGTTGGCATATGCTTTGCTGCTTTGCTTAAACTATTCTTTCTACCTCAGTGCACAGAAATTAGAACATAGCAACATTTTATTTTAGTGAAGTCACTGAAACCTCCTGTTAGTCTTTGTATTGTATATTCAGTATAATGTAAGCAGTTTATGTACAATTACTCATTAAATACTTTACTTTAAATATTATGTAGATAACATTCAGCTTATTCATTATTCCTCTTAAAAAGTATTGTCTGTAATTTTAGACTCTGTTTTTCCTATCAGCTAAATATAAATGATATCTAAATATTACCAGGAAATACGTTATGAGGAAGAAAAAGAGAATAAATGGGAAAAAGAGGAAAAAGAGAACAAATTATGAAAGAGGTATGTTCGATATATTATAATTTTATGAGTGACTGTTTAATTAATCCAAATGCACCTACTTGAATTCAACAATCACAAAGCTTTAAGGGCAAACAATGTTACTTACAGTGAGCTGGTGAGGATTTTCCTTCTCCTCTGTCTTCTCACTGTCTTTCTTTCCTTCTCTGTGCCAGTTGTAAAGTGCAGAGGATGCAGCTGCCGGCAGATATAGGCAGAGAATCCACGTCCCTCAGCCTATCACAGCCAAGTGCTTTGCATTGAACATACAGCAGCATCTCCCCCTCCTCCCACGCCTCCTCCAAAATATCCTTGGCAAACAAGCTGCTACCCGAGAGGCCGATGGAGCAGAGTGAGGAACGGCCAGCGCCTTGTTAGCTGGGAAGTGGCTGGTGTGTGTTTCCTTCCATCAACCCGTTAACGAGTCTGACAGCCAGTGTTCGGTCACACGCTCCAGGACATTGCTGCTGTGGCTGTTGCTGTTAAAAGCAAGTGCTTCAAACCACTCTGTGAAACCTTGTTTTCAGGACAGAAACACCGATACAGTGAAATACCACCCAAGTGACTGCAGACTATGAACAGGATACATGTGGGATTAACATCCTCGGCTATGCTGCATCTAACTTTTCCCCGTTCCTCCCTTTCATCATACATATACTTAAAGGCAATAGTAAATGTTCAAGTCAGTTTTATTTAGTTCAAGTTTGTTACAAAGAAGACTGTCAGTGTTTCATGATCCTGAACAGTTTATAGCCAGGCAGTGCAGCAGGAGATCTGGGACAGCCTCAGCTCCCAGACTGGTCTCTAGTGCACTGCAGAATTACAGCCAATCTTTTTGTGAAGGAGGAGGAAGTGCTGGCTGTCATATGTTTTAAAGCTGTCATGGCTGTGTTTCCTCTTATAATGACGTAAGTCCAATTATAACTCTGCTACTAATCAGAAAAAAGCCTGTTCAAAATAGAAAAAGGACCTAAACTTCACAGATCAGCTTGAGGGTTTCGCTGCACTTGCTGTGCTAGATGTTACTCTGGTACTGACTTGCGTTTTCAGTTCTTGGATTGTGTCTGCATAGTGTGTCCGCATAGTGTCCGCATAGTCTATAATCTTGAAAGCATCCAGAAATCCCAGGGTTAGTTGCCGCTGTCTCTCAGTTGTTTCTCATTGCAAATTAACTCCTGAGTGTGCTGGGTCACAGCCTGGGGAAAATGGGAACCCATCAGAATGGAGTTTCTTCCTATTTTTTCTTTCTCCCTGAATTTGACTGAAAAGGCTGAAAATTCAAAATAAGGGTATAAAAGATGCAGAAACTGAAGATGTCTCTAGTAAACATAAAGATAATTCAAATCTAACTTCAATGGTTCATCCAAATGGCTTGCAAAAGGTAAATAACTTTCCAAGGAAACTAAACCCAGAATCTATCATTAATACTGGAGTAATAAAACGCTGGTTTAATCAATCAGAGTGTTGAAATTATACCTCTTTCTGTTGGGGACAAAAGCAAGATCATGAGGTTTTCCCTAACAGGTGCTGGCTAAGGCAGAGCTGCTGTGGCCCCGTGAATGTGCTCCAGACCCTTGGGTGTGCTGGCTGCTTCACAGAGAAGTTCTCTTACTGCTGCCACACAAGGAGCAGAGATCTCCCCTGTACTGCCAAACTGTTTCAAAATTCAAGACACCAGTGCATGAGAAATAACAGATGACCCTAAAAAGTTTAAAGGATTGTTGATGAGCAACCAACCGGTCATATTAGTCACAGATAACACAAGACAGGCTTCAACATGATTTTGCTATGTCACCCTGTTGATGATATATAATGATGCTGTGCCCATGCAGTAATCACGCTGATTTGTTACTATTGCTGAACTCTTTAGTTTGCAACCAAGATGGGAGAGATAACGTGTTTGAACAGGAGGCTCCAGCACAGCGCTGGAGAGTGATGCAGACAATGTGTTATCAGTCACTTTGCAGTCCCCCTGCCAGTCCATGTGCACGGCCGTGGATCAAAGCAGATGGAGTTAAACAGTTTGTACCCACTTTCCAACACTTTTCCCCTCTTGCATCATTGTATAATGCAGATTAGAAATAAAAGCCAGTTTTCCCCAGCCTTAGGTCCAGTTATGGATAGCTTTACTACCACTGTTATTTTTCCCTCATGTAAATAGCACAACACCCACCTCATGACAGCCTCCTAGTGTGACTCTGGTTACTAAATTGGGTCAAGATGTTTGCGCTGAGCCTAACATCATTTGAACAAACCTGTTCTGAGCTATAAGCTGAAGGCTTCAAATTGACTCAGATATCATGTACCTCTTAGGTGTTGAGGAAATAAATTGAAACAATTAATTAGGAATTGTACAAACACAATGTTTGTGCATGTTTTCAGCATTTGCTATCAAAGGAACAGTCAGTGTTGCCTAAGCAAAAGGAAAGACATTTGTTGCTTAATATTAGGTTGGTACAAAAGGAATTGCGTTTTTTTTGCATTGTTGAAATTTGCCATTTGATATTACAACACATCCTGAAATAAATGTGGTTATGTTATACATCATTTTGATGCGCTTTTCCCGCTTTATGCATTTTTGCTACTAACTTCTTACTTGCTGTTTATTTTATATTTATTTTAGACTATGGAAATAATGTTAGACAAAAAGCAAATTCACGTGATTTTCTTATTTGAGTTAAAAACGGATGGTAAAGCAGCGGATACAACTCTCAACGTCAACAAGGCATTTGGCCCAGGAACTACTAAGGAACGTATAGTGCAGCAGTGGTTTCACAAAGGAGATGAGAGCCTTGAAAATGGGGAGCATAGTGACCGGTCATGGAAAGTTGACAATGACCAATGGAGAGCAATCTTCGAAGCCGATCCTCTTACAACCACATGTGAAGTTGCCAAATAACTCAGTGTTGACCTTTCTACAGTTGTTCAGCATATGAAGCAAATTGGAAAGATGAAGAAGCTCAATAAGTGGGTGACTCATGAGCTGACCAAAACCCCAAAAAACTGTCATTTTGAAGCGTTATCTTCTCTTATTCTACACAACAACAACACTTCTTGATTGGATGGTGACATGCGACGAAAAGCGTATTTTATATGACAAGCAGTGACAACCTGCTCAGCGATTGGACCAAGAAGAACCTCCAAAGCTCTTCCCAAAGCAAAACTTGCACCAAAAAAAGGTCATGGGCACTGTTTGGTGATCTGTTGCTGATCTGATCCAATGTAGCTTTCTGAATCCCAGTGAAACCATTGCATCTGAGAAGTATGCTTAGGAAATCGATGAGGTGCCCTGAAAACTGCAACACCTGCAGCTGGCATTGGTCAACAGAAAGAGCCCAGTTCTTCTCCACGGCAACGCTGGACCACATGTCACACAAACAATGCTTCAAAAGTTGAATGAATTAGGCTACCAAGTTTTTCCTCATCTGCCATATTCACCTGATGCCTCATCAACTCACTACCACTTGTTCAAGTTACTTGACAACTTGTGACAGGGAAAATGCTTCCACAGCAGCAGGATGCAGAAAATTCTTTCCAAGAGTTTGTCAAATCCTAAAGCGTGGATTCTTATGTTACAGGAATAAACAAACTTATTTCTCATTGGCAAAAATGTTTTGGTTGCAAAGGGTCCCTATTTTGATTAATAAAGTTGTATTTGAGCCTAGGTATAATGATTTCAAATTCACAGTCCAAAACTGCAATTACTTTTGCACCAATCTAATATTTGGTTTACTCCTTATCTGTAGTTGGAGGATGCTATTTGGAAGTTGCAGGCCTTTTTTCCTGCTTCCCTCATGTCCTGGTTTTGTTAAAAACAAGTTTCTCTTTCAGTGAATTTTGCCTGTCAGCTAAAGCCTTCATATTAACTGCATTTTCCTGGAGAACCAGACACATGTTTTGGTAAACCTAGCAATGGAATGCAAACTTATTGATAAACACGGACGGACATCTCGTGAGAGGGGCGACGAGAAACAAGTGACCAAGAAGCTGACCAACTGTGTATAACGTTCCATTCACGTGAATACTTCATATAAAAGTGGGAGATCACGAGGATCTCGTCCCTTTTTTTTCCTTATGGCCGACATTAGTAGAGGACCTTGCTAGTCGTCCCTGCAAACTGAGGCCTAGTGAGAGACTGAATCCAGCTCCGGTTGGCTGCAGAGTCCAATCCAGGACTTCAGGTACCGGCTCTGCAGTTGCTGAGACTTTCAAGATTGGTTTTGTATATTTTGTATTATTTTCTCTATTCTTATTAGTAGCATTAGTAAAACATCTTTAATTTTTTCCAACTCTCTTCACTCTGTGTTTCTTTTCCTCCCAATCGCCTCTCCTTAGTGGAAAGGGGGAAGAGGGAGGGGCAAAAAGGGGGAAGTGGGGGGGAAGAGGGGGTTAACAATACATCTGCCAGGGTTTTATTGTCACCCCGCAATCTTAACCCTTGACAGATAATTGGCGCCCAACATGGGGCTCAAGAAAGGGGTAAACGTGAAGATTTTTGGCTTTTCTACTGCTCTGACATACCTTTCAGTTTTCTTGGCACGGTGCCAACTCATATAGTTGTGATACTCGGGTGTCTGTTTGCTTTGGATATAAAGATGTTATGGCATAAGTTGTATCAGTTATTTTCTACATTGTGCTCACTGATTCCATATCTGTGTTGGGCTTTCTTTTTAAATCGAAGTATTCATTATATAACAACAAGGAACTGGACAACGGTCATGATGATGCTGTGTGGTTTGTCACTGGTTTATTTCATTATACTGCAGCCGCTAATGAATTTCTACTCGCTTCTGCTTTACCTTGAAAAGCCTCCAGGAGAGATTAAAGAGCAGTACGGCTCTGTGTTTGCTAATTGGTTGAGCGAATCTTTAGAAAGGCTGACCAACAATACTTTTGGTTTTTTGCTAGGACAGTTCGCAAATGTTTTAGAGAGCTTTGAATATCCTTGGAGTTTTGATAGAACTGTGATGGTGTTATCTGGTTTGCTGAATGTGTGTCAGTTTGTGCTTCTGTTAAGAGAAATGGCGTTCAACAGGAGGTTTGCGTCTCTTTGTTGTCCTGAGATTTGCGGTGTGTCTTCGGAAGCTTTAGCAAAAAGCACTCCGAGCCGCTCGAGAAATAGCAAAACAGCAAAAGCTTCCGCTGCAGCCACTGCCCCCGCAAGGGCGGCTTCGCAGGCTGAAGCTACAGCTCCTCCGCAGAGTTCCTCTGCCAAGGTCGCTGCAGATAACATTACTTCTCCAGCCTCAAAGGCTAACAAGGCAGCCCCCCCTTCTTCACACACTGGGCACTGTTGCTGCTGTAACCACAGTAATCACTGTGACAGTCATTCCAACTCTGGAAATGAATCAAATGATGGTGAACCCCTATCAGCATCAGTTGCTGGTTGTAAGAAAGCCACTGAAGGACAAGGTGAATCTAGTCAATTTGCAGAAGTGAAAGCCATCCAGCTGGCTTTGGACATTGCTGAACGAGAGAGGTGGCCAATACTTTATCTCTATACTGACTCATGGATGGTAGCAAATGCCTTGTGGGGGTGGCTACAGCAATGGAAGAAAAGCAACTGGCAGCGCAGAGGTAAACCCATTTGGGCTGCCACACTGTGGCAAGACATTGCTGCTCGGCTAGAGAGCCTGCCTGTGAAAGTTCGGCATGTAGATGCTCAAGTGCCTAAAAGTCGAGCCACCGAGGAACATCTAAACAACCAACAAGCAGATCAAGCTGCTAAGATTAAAGTAGCTGAGGTGGACTTGGACTGGCAACATAAAGGTGAACTTTTCCTAGCCCGGTGGGCCCATGATGCTTCAGGGCATCAAGGTAGAGATGCAACATATAAATGGGCTCGCGATCGAGGGGTGGATTTAACTATGGACACTATTTCACAGGTTATTCATGAATGTGAGACTTGTGCTGAAATCAAACAAGCGAAACGGTTAAAGCCTGTATGGTATGGGGGGTGATGGTTAAAGTATAAGTATGGAGAAGCTTGGCAGATTGACTATATTACACTTCCACAAACACGTCAAGGTAAGCATTATGTACTTACAATGGTGGAAGCAACCACTGGACGGTTGGAAACATATGCCGTACCTCATGCTACAGCCCGAAATACTATCTTGGGCCTTGAAAAGCAAGTCCTTTGGCGACATGGTACACCAGAAAGAATTGAATCAGACAACGGTACTCATTTCAAAAACAGTATTATAGACAATTGGGCCAAAAAACATGGTATTGAGTGCGTATATCATATTCCATATCATGCACCAGCCTCTGGGAAAATTGAAAGGTACAATGGTTTGCTAAAAACTACACTAAAGGCACTTGGTGGTGGAACCTTTAAAAACTGGGATTCACATTTAGCAAAAGCCACTTCGTTGGTCAACACCAGGGGATCAACCAATCGAGCCGGGCCTGCCCAATCAGAAATTCTACGGACTGTAGAAGGAGATAAAGTCCCTGTAGTACACATGAAAAACATGTTAGGAAAGGCAGTCTGGGTTACTCCTGCCTCAGGCAAAGGCAAGCCCATTCGTGGGATTGTTTTTGCCCAGGGACCTGGCAGCACCTGGTGGGTGATGCTTAAGGATGGAGAAGTTCTGTGTGTACCTCAAGGGGATTTGAGTTTAGGTGAAAATATTCAATACTGAGCTACATGATGTAAATTGCCATACTAACAGTATTTAATAAGTGTTTTTCAGATCAAAACAGTGATGATGAAACCAGAGCTACCTTCTTCAAGTGGCGCCTGACAACTTCTTCGAAGTTGATGTCTTTAACCTACAAACAGTGGTCATGAGATGCACTTGTACCATTTTTCCTGCCCTGGGAGACTGTCATCAAAATGAACTTAATGAACTTTTCAAAGGATGGTCCACTGATTAATTACTCCTGTGTATATATGTACACATGTATATATATATATAGTAGCAGTGATTAATTAGATTGCATTGATAGATTGTATTGATAAGGTTTAAGTATTCAGTGAATGGCGTATTATAAGGGGTGGAATGTCCTGGTTTTGTTAAAAACAAGTTTCTTTTTCAGTGAATTTTGCCTGTCAGCTAAAGCCTTCATATTAACTGCATTTTCCTGGAGAACCAGACACATGTTTTGGTAAACCTAGCAATGGAATGCAAACTTATTGATAAACATGGATGGACATCTCGCGAGAGGGGCGACGAGAAACAAGTGACCAAGAAACTGACCAACGGTGTATAACATTCCATTCACGTGAATACTTCATATAAAAGTGCAAGATCACAAGGATCTCGTCCCTTTTTTTTCTTTATGGCCGACACTAGGAGAGGACCTTGCTAGTCGTCCCTGCAAACTGAGGCCTAGTGAGAGACTGAATCCAGCTCCGGTTGGCTGCAGAGTCTAATCCAGGACTTCAGGTGCTGGCTCTGCAGTTGCTGAGACTTTCAAGATAGGTTTTGTATATTTTGTATTATTTTCTCTATTCTTATTAGTAGCATTAGTAAAACACCTTTAATTTTTTCCAACTCTCTTCTCTGTCCTTCTTTTCCTCCCAATCGCCTCTCCTTAGTGGAAAGGGGGAAGAGGGAGGAGCAAAAAGGGGGAAGTGAGGGGGTAGAGGGGGTTAACAATACATCTGCCAGGGTTTTATTGTCACCCCGCAATCTTAACCCTCGACACCTCACTGTTGCTACTAATAATTATCTGGATCAAACAGATGATGTGTTTTCTCTGGAAGAAAGTAAAGATTAAACAAAGCCTTCACACACAAATAGATGGATTACTTGCACTGTGTGAGGATGAAAACTAAGTCTCCTGCAGAACATAAGTAGACTTTGCAACAGATTAGCCAGATGATGAATCTCAGACAAACTGGGGAAGTATCTGTCACATCTTTCTTGAATATTTTATGTGTGACTTGTTTTCCCAGTTCAGTTCCATATTGCTGTCTGTGTGAACATTTGAAGGTAAACCAAAGAAGGATAAAAAGGATAAAACTGGTAATGAAGTGATCATGGATGCAGACTGAAACAACAGCTTTGGAGGAGTTAATGTACCACTTGCTGGATGGAGGGAGCCTAAGCACTTTACTCTTCTGGAAGCAAGCCTACCGAAAAGAGAGAGGTTGTAATGAACCAAAAAAGTGTCAATAGAAAAATTGACAGGCTGTGAAGAGTCACAGAGACAGTGAGAACAGGCTGCAATCACAGCAGGCTCTTCCAACACAGAGGCAGGAATAGCTTCTGCTGTGAGCTGCAAAGATGTGCTTACCTTGGGGTGCAGGTGCTGCTGGGGCACTTGTCCAGGCAACTGTTGCTCACAGAAAGGATTTCCTCAAGTGTTGACCACTGTGAGCCTCACAGAAGCTGTGGCTGACAAATGAACTGCCATCAGGGCTTAAATGGAAGGAAAACAGCCAGTCAGGAAAGACAACAGCTCAAGCTGCTGCAGGTAGCCTCATTGCTGTGCCACCAGACGTGTCCCCACTCAAAACTGCCTGCCCTCTGGTTCCCTTATGATGCTGTTCACTTCCACACCTCAGATAATCACAGCTTCCCCATTATCATTAGGACACACAGGCTCCCATTTAAACAGGATTTACATGTGACTGGAGGAGACAGGCAGTCAAATAAGAATAGTCTGATGCATTAATTACCTTTGTGCTCAGACACCTTAGTTCAAATTCTTGTTTTCAAGTACAGATACAAGTCTTTCCAATATGCTGTACAATTCTGAGTAAACCCTCAGGGGCAGCTTCCATAAAGTATTTTGCTAGGAAGGGTTGTTCTTTTCCAGTTTATTTTTCTGTGTTACCACATTTAGCTCCAACTCCTTTTGGAATCCAAATGGCATAAATCTAAGCCAGGTGTGAAGTGGCAGCACCTCCACACCCACACTCTGGCAGAGTTTGTCTCTGCTCAGAGGCACCAACATTGAACCTCTGTGTGCTGAGGGCAGATGCTGCCCTTCCAGGAACCTGACATCCTGCATCGTTCTCTGAAAGACAGCCTAGAAAACTTCAGGGAGTTTTCAAATGTCTGTTTTTTCCTCCTTGCTAACTCTTTAGCAAACTTTCTCTTTTATTTGGGAGTGATCTTGATTTGTGCAGTCTTAAGAGACACCCCTTCCACCTCCAGCACCGGGCAAACTTTTGTCAGCAGAAAGTGGCCAAGAAATGTCATTTTTCACTCTTGTTCAGTACTCAGAGAATACAGAATAGAGAGAAAGTGCAGAGGGAAGGAGAACCACTACCACATTTCATGTTAGATCCATTGCAACGCATAATGGAGCAAAATTCCTGCCTGTATCTTCTGCTGAATTCTACAGGATAATATTTTCACTTTCCCTCTTTCAACAAGACATCAGTCTAAGCCTATTCCCATTGCCCACTGAAGCAAAAAAAGTAAGAAAACTCCTCTGGATCTACATTCTGCACTTGAAAAAATGGAAAAATGTTGACTGCAGGAGCTTCCAAAATAAAGAAAAGTTGTAAAAAAAACCCTGAGATTTTATTTTACTATTTTTCTTTTTCTTTTCTTTTTTAACCTTGGAAGGAAATGAGTGAGGAAGCCATAATAGTAGCAAATTATTAGTTCACCACTCAATCTTATAGGTATTTAAGGACTAGTACACAGTTAAGTTATTACTGGGCTGAACAGAGCAACATTCAGCATGCTAACAAATTACTGTAAGGTTTGGGTTTGGTTTGGTTTGGGTTTTTTTTGGTTGGTTGGTTGGTTTTGGTTTTTGGTCTTTTTAAATGGAAGACTAAATGGGAAAAAAAAAAAATCTGTTTGTGTCTCATATTCTTGGATAGTGCTAGAAAAGAAATCACCCAAAGCCAGGAGAATACTCATTAGGATGTACAATAGAAATATGCATCAATAACCTCAAAAAGGAAGAGGCAAGGGTAGGCACAAGAACAACCCAGGGCATGGATTCATGCAAAAGTTGTGTGCCATGGGCAGATATTCTTGAGATCAGTCTTGTAACTACCTAAGCTGCTGGTAGGGCTACAAAGAATCCTTACACTTGCATACAATCATAATAATGTATTCAAATTCATTTGTACGTCTCATCTTCCACTAACAACTAAGCAACTAAGGAATTTTAATCTCAAGAAATTTCTAGGGTTTTTCCACTAACTCTGTGATCTTCATTGCTACTGTGCTTGCCCTGCACTTTTTTATTAATCACTAACCATGTGTAGCGCTATGTTATTTAGCTTTATCAGTCACTCTTTCTCAATAAGTGAAAAAAAGAAAACTTGTGAATCATTTAGCTGCAGTTCATAGGTAATAGGATGGGAGGGACATGGGACTTTACATTTACTCACAGAGCCTCAAGTGAAAATACACTGGGTGCAAATGAGACATGCAATAGAGAGACCCAGAAGCCCCAGCAGATACTGGCTCTGCTGCTCTGAAACCAGGGAATTACTTTGATGAAACCACCTACACAACTGAAACATCTGGCAGTTTACACTAGACAGCAAGTGGGACAACTAGGGACAACCCAAAGGCAAACTAACGGGTCAGCGGCTGCCCTCGCTGCACCCAAGGGCCTGTCGGGTGGCAGCTCCCATATCCCAGTGCCTCCTGGCCGGGGTGAGGCTGCATGGCTGCCCCAGATGCCCTGGCGCTGCCGAAAGGTAAAACCCTCACACTCACACACCAGAGATGTGCTCCCCTTGGCAGGGACTGGGGTGGGACATGAGGGGACAGGCACCCCACTGCTTTCAGGGTCGGCCTCACCCCAGGCAGCACTGCTGGCCGTCACCCAGCCGTTGGCCAGTGCCGCCATTTGCAGCAACTGCCACACAGGAGGCTGGTGAACACCCGACCTTTGCTTAGAGCTGTTTTACTGCTGTAAACAGCCTGGGGTGCTGCCCTTCTCAGTGACTGTCATAAAACAAAGCAAACCAAAGAAAGAAAGAAAAAAAAACCCTCACATGCTTAACACAGGACCCTGAGACCCCACTGACTTGGGCTCCATCACGGGGCCCATTCACAGTCAACCTCTGCCAGCCTGGCCTGGCTGCCAAGGGCAGTGGAGGAGACAAGTCAGGGGGACAGGGGAGGGGACAGGGGTTCCTCCCTGCCTGCAGCTCTGGCATGCAAACCCCAGCTTCCTTCAGATCAGGAATGACACAAAGTCCAGGCTGTGTTTCAACTGGCATGCACTGACGTGTCAGACATATCTATCTGCCTACCTATTTATTTACTTATTTTTTCTAAGGGGGGCTGACCATTTTGTCCTGAATCACTCCTGGACATAAACCAGACAGAAATGGAGACCAGGAATTAGCAAAATGTGATTTTCCTGTCCTTCCCTGCTGGATGGGTTCTGAGTCCCTCAAACAGCAGCAGGTGCCTGGGGCCAGAGACCACCTGGCAGGCCCTGTGCCCGACCACTGTGTGGTGGGAGCTGTGGGGTGGCCCTTTGGGAGTCAGTGTTCCAGAGATACTCTGGGATGTAAATGGAGTGCGAACCAGCATTTGCTCTTTCCATTCTCTCCCTGTCCGAGCAGCAGTGGGTGGCTGGGGAGAGCCTTGCAGGATGCCCTGGACCCACTCAGATCTGGCCAGCCCCAGCACAGCCCTCTCTCCCTGTGCTGTTTCTGTGAGAAAACACTGGGCTCCAGCAGTTGTGTGCCCCTTTCTCTTCCTCATCTCCCTCACAGGAGGAAAAAAAGTGGCACTTTACCTAGAAGAAGCCTTCGCAACACAACCCTGTGCACTGCTGAACAAAGAAGTCCAGCAATACCCATTTGTGTGCAACTGTCAGAATACCTGCTCCTGACTTGCAAGTGAGCAGGATCTATTCCCAGTCTACCGCTCATTTCAGAGAACGTGGCATAACTTTGCTCAGTTCCTGTCATTTATCACTTTGTTTTGGGCCTAAATCGAGCCAAACACTACCCTTGTACAGCTTCAGGGCCCCAACGGGCTCTGGCCAGCTGTAGCAGCTGAACCAAGCAGCCCCTGTGCCCCAGCAAACCCTCCCAGTGGCAGGCTGGTGTGGGGGGGACAGCTGTTGCAGACCCTGGAGGCATCACCTTCTGGGGTGGTAGCGAGTAAATTCAATGCTTACATGGCTGTTTCTCTGAGGGCAGCCTTAATTCAGTCAAAGGGAGCCTGCAGTTGATTGTAGCACAGGCTTTTCTTGGTCTCTCCTCAGCTGTTAGCACTGCCTCCAGCTCTTCCTGTATGAGCTGGCCCTCCTGTGGACACATACTGCATCAGATAAAAGATCTCCCTAGCCCAATACCTTGCCTAACACTTGGTAATGGACATACAAGGAAGAAAGAGTAGAAATATGGGCAGCCAGGTAATGATTCTTCCCCTAAAGGCTGCTCCTGGCACTTGGTGACATGTGGCCCATGATCTTCCAGAGTGAAAAATGGTATTTTGCAGTCAATGTCCATCAGCTGAGTTTTCACTGTCCTTATGTTTAAGCCCTCCGTGAACCCACATGAACTTTTGCCACATGCTACATTTTGTGGTAGAGAACACTGGAGCTTACACAAGCAATCTGTGAAAAAATACTTCTGGTTTTCCTGAACTGGGCCCCTGCACACTTCAAGTGATGCTCTGCAACGTGTACTGAAAGGGATCATAATTAAATGTTTTGCATTCTGCTCATCTGCCTATGTTTTTCTGCAAGTCTGTTATACTACCCTCAGTCTCTGATTTCTGGTTGGCTGAGCCATCTCACTATATTTGATGGTTCCTCTAATCACCTTGTTTGCAATTCCTTGTACTTTTTCCATTGCTACTGCATCCTAAGCCTCCCTTCCTGCTCCGGTCCTAGGAGTTCCTGCTTCCTCATCCTTTCAACGGCAGCAGCTTCTGGGATTTTGTTTGTGAAGGAGCTCATGCAAGCAAGAGGATACAATGTCTTCTCAAACACACTCTGTTCTTCGCAGTGCTCTGTTTTCTAGAGAAGGTCAAGCACTTCTTCCAGCAATTGACTGTAAATATTTTGAGGCAAACTTTGTAAGCCTTCAACAATTTTCATCCTTGTTTAGCCAGCTGTTTTCGCAAACCACAGTCTTCAGTGAAAAAACAAATTAATTATTCTACCTACCAATTCTGTAATTATTCCATGACTAGTTGTGTTGTGGGGTAATTTTTCAGGAAGCTCTAATTCTCACAGCTTGCCTCGTTTCTGTGTTTGTTTTTGTCTCGGACCTGATTCTGAGACTGCTACGGTAACCTGAAAAACTAAGAACTGGTGAAAGTCACACAGAACACACTAATATCCTGCACAAATTCAGCAGCAGTATTAAGTATTATTATTATACTTGCAAGTGTTACAGAAGAAATCAAATACTAACTAAAAAAATTTCAAAATAGGATGTATCTAGCATTCTTTGTGGGGCAATGAACTTGTGCATTTTCAGTACTGAGCTTAGTGATTTGCTTTAATTATTCTCACCATTGTTGGCAGAACCCTACTTTTACCTTCCTTTTCTCTTGATGGCTGTTGGACGGACTGTTGTGGAGAATGGGCAGGCTGTAGAGAACACCAATTTCATAGCTAATTCTGTGCTCAATAACCCAAAATGCCAATCCTCATACCTCTGGACAATGTGTTTCAAAAGGCAAATAGAAGTGGAAGCCTGCATGTAGAAGTGTCTTCACAAGTCTGAGGGAAGAAAAGGGGAAGCTGACTCCAAGGGACTGGTGAGCAGCACTCAGACGTCACACCACTGTCTTCACTGTGTTCCTAGTCACATCCACGCCACCACTTGGACAATGCTGCCCAAGAGTAATTCTTTTCTCCACTCCATTTCCCTCACAGTCTAACTCTTCTGAGCTCTCTTTTCTTGAGAGTCACAGCTCTGACTGCAGCTGAGCTGAGGTTCAGTGCCCATGAACCCAGGCTGGATTTTGACTCAGAGCCAGAAACTGCGCTGATAATTTCCCCATCCTGTTCCCCAATTGTAGGGCCAGACTACTGCAGCCAACAGATAGAAAGCACCCGATCATAGCAAAACATCCAAACCTGGTTAAACAAACAAGTTTTGTAAGACCCTGTTAATCAGAGCTCAGTGTCTTGTGATGAACCAATCTTTCTTGCTTAAAAATCCGCAAGTGTCTGTTCAAAATGATGAGCAATGATAACAGAGTGTCTTCAGTCTGAGTCTGCGATATGAGTGTTAAACAAAGTAATATATTTTGAAATCTCAGACTTGACTAATCACAATATGCAACAAAAATCCTATAGCCCTTGGACATAATTGTAGTTGTATTTGCTTTTCAAATACTAACTACATTGTGCTGCAAGTTAAGAAAGGAAGACATAAGTTTTAGGATGCAGAAGCAACCCAAATTAAGGCAACATGGATATTTCAAAGGAAGATCTCTCTTTTCTCCATTTGCTGATGTTACTGAAATTTCCAAAATGTTAGACAAACAATGCCCAAGACACAAAGCAATATACAAGCTGGACATTAACAAACCAGATAAAAACATCACTTGACAGGACAAGAGGTAATGGTTTTAAAGTAGAAGAGGGGAGGTTCAGGCTAGACATGAGGAAGAAATTTGTTACAATGAGGGTGGTAAAATATTGGCCCAGGTTGCCCAGAGAGGTGGTAGATGCCCCATCCCTGGAGACATTCCAGGCCAGGCTGGACGAGGCTCTGAGCAACCTGATCTAGTTGAAGATGTCCCTGCTCATTGCAGGGGGTTGGACTAGATGAATTTTGAAGGTCCCTTTCAAACCATACCATTCTATGATTATTTTCTATTATTCTAAATTAGAAGAAACAATCCCACAGCCATCTAAAGTTCAGTTTACTTGAAGGGAAATGGCTCATCTCGTGATGTTTTACTCATTTGGTTTTGCAGGTACAGGTCAAGGAAGCAATTTGGTGTTAACATAAACCTAACTTTGGGGTTCTGTGTATCCAGAAAAAGTGCTGCAGGCACATGCTGTAAAACACTAGTCTGATATTCACTTACTCAGAGGTCCAAATGCATTTAAGCAGTTTTGCCAGGTGAACTTCACACTAGGCTTCATGTGGAATCAAGCGTCTGATTATACCATGCTGCTTCTTTTTAATGCCATCTTATTGTCTGCTCCAAACGTAATAAATGCAATAAAGTAAGGTGGGGTTTGGGGTTGGGTTTTTTTTTTTATTACAGTTTTGTGTGGAATATAGTCCTTGACTTTTAATGATTACAGAGGGGGGTGGTTTCAATGTCAGCACAGCTTCCTTTAGCTAAGCAAGAAGTAGGCACCTTCGAACTTTTTGTAAGCAAGCAGTTCCCTCCCTTTGCGCAACCCAGTGGAAGAATAAGTTGCTGCATGCGGGACAGCGAATGCTAAGCACTTTAACACATACTTCCAGATAGAAATATTTTTGGAATGCATTTGATGGCCTCTATAGATTAGCAAGACACAAACAGGAGAGGATTTTGTCCAACAAAAAAGTGAAACCTTGCCAACTGTCTATTATTGTATCTACCAGAAGAACCGCCAGTCTCTGCCCTCCCCCTGTGGCTTTTCTAAGCAAAAACATGTTTTGTGCAGATGTGCTTTTCCACCCAAATGCTGATGGGCCACTCAAATATAAGGATTACAGGGGTAGATAAGTGCTTTCTGAAAGTACTATTGAAAAGTTTTCTGATCCAAGAGTTATCATGCCAATAAAGTGCTTTACGCAGAGTGCACATTTTCAGTGAGTTACAGCTTTGGGTCATAAAACAATAGATGCTCATGCTGTATTTCCTGATTTGATTCCAGCAATCTTCCCAAACGAACATTGTAAATATCATAGCAGAATATCCCCAACAATTTTCCTCAAATAAAAAGAGTGAACAAGTTATTTTTTAAATAAAGGTCGGTCTGTCATAATAGGAATCGTAAGACAGAACAATCAGAATAAAGATACCTTGGGGATTCTGTTTTCCTCTTAACTCTTCTTAAAGGCTGTTTAACATAACCCACCCCAAATCACTCAGCAGTCAGGCAAGAGACACATGGTGTACAGATATATCCAAAAGAAGACATTCATTCCAATATAAAATGAATAGCATTGTATTAACGTTTATTTCTAATTACAAGAAACAGAATATCAGTCCCTTATTTGTACAAAAATACCTGAAAGATTACAATTAGGTTCACAAGCCAAAAAGCTATTTACAGTATGAAGCAAAGCATATTGAATAAAGGTTTTGTCTCTTAAGTTAATACCTTTTGCATTCCCTGAAACTTTAAACTTTATTCCATTTTACAGTCACTAAATCTTGCATTGTGACAATATAATTTACGATAAGCAAGTCTTGCCACTGGAAAGGTGCATTGATTGGTCAAACTGTCAGGTATTTAGTGCAGAAAAGATAAGACAAAACATCTAAACTGAGGCACGTGTTTCTTCAAGATTAATTAACAAATAAAAAGTTTTTTGTACTTTAACACCTATCGTAACATAACTTAACTAGTAACCTCATTACCAAAACGGTTTGGCATTTTCCTTCTCAACATATTCAAGATTGCTACATGAAGTATTTATTTAGAAAATAAAATCACAGGCAAAAAGATAAAAATTCAACAGGCTCCAAAACAACCCTGAGCATCCCCTTTACATTCATGTCATTTAAATACAAAAATAAGAGTCAAATGTCCTTCAGTCCTTGGTATTCTGAGCTGGCAGCCAGCTGAATCTGTTGGAAAACTAAGGTGGTATTGACTGTTTTCCAGCAGAAAGAAGACAAAGCAGTGATCTGCTTAAGTAAGATTGTTGCCACTTTGAAGGTGGTCACTTTCTCTAAACAGCTCACTTTAGCTGGGAAAAGTACAAAATACTAAGTCAACCATCTACATAAAAAAATCATGATTCATAGTCAAACTTTTAGTCTCAATTTAAATAAGATGCAAGGTTTTTTTTTATAAATATGAAACACTGCAAATACTATCCTCCTACTGGGAAAAATGCATGGTTGTCACTAAGCTATGTAAACAGAAGAACTTAAAACTACAGCATAAATGGTCTTATTTAACTGGTAATGTAGTCAATACAAGGATCTTTTTTTCTCCTAATAGGGGCCAAATAGAAGCATGCAAAGTGAAGTCAGACTTAAGTTAGCTTAATTTCAAGGTTTTAAAATACATTGTCTAGAAAGCAGGAACACTCATTTCACTATGTACAATTAAAAAAAATAAAACAAAAAAGGCTACTAAAAACAAAATCAAGTTTCTTCATTTTTAATATCTAGACATTAAATGGAAAAAAAAATACTACATGTGTTCTGTAAACTAAAATACAGTGTTTCTATACCATTGACATAGTTACAAGCTGATATGGACAACTCAGGCAGGTTATGGTTTGTCTTGAGCTATTCTCAACACTACATGAAGACCTAAAGGTATAGGATTGGTTTTCCTTCTTTATCCTTTCAGATGGCTAGGATTTCAAACCCAGTGGCAAATATTAGTACAGATGAAGTAACCTGTGGAAATAATTTACCACCTTCAGAATGCTCCGTTCTGCGCTACGCTCTGCAAGTTCCCAGAGTGGAATATCCTCGCTGTGGCCAAATGCACCAAGTACTGGGAAGTGAATTCAGTAGCAGTTCCTGCACCAACTGCATTGCTGAAAGAATATTTGCAATTGGAGGATCAAGGCGGGACGTGTCTAACTTTAATACTGCTTTATCATCAGAAAGAGTTATTGTGTAAACATTAAATAATCGATTTAAACATTAACAATAAAGTAGTTCTGATGACAAACCAGGACCAGAGCAGGATATGTGCTTGTCTGCCACAGGTACTGGCGTGCTTTAGCGTGTGTGACACAGGGATCACCAGTTCCCTCGATGGATGATATTGCCAGCAGCTAGTTTACAATCAAATATATTTCCATTCCCAGTATGTTCCTTCTCATCATGTAAACTTTCATGGCCCTACCACAACCAGAAGGTGTACAGTTCTTTTTGTGCCCTATTCCCCAGGAGAGCTTTGTGTCACTGTAGCTTTACCGTATGGAAAAAGCTCTTTGAAACACTCTGAAAATTCAAGGAACTATAAAGCTAAAAACACAGGTTGTTTTTTTTTTGTGTGTCATACTAAGACTACCTGCAGAAGAATCTCCTCACAAAAAAATGGTTTCAAATGCAGGTGTAGTCACTCAGTCCTATTCTATTTAGTAACAGTAATTTTCCTCAGGAAAACAGTCAAAAGGCTGTAAAAAACAAACCACCACTCCAATAATAAAAATTTGTGCATAGAATCTAATACAGTCTTTCCATGACCAGATGCCACTAGTATGCCATCAACATACTACAGCCATAATGCTACAAGTCAACAGTTTTAAGAGCATGTATATGGTGGTATGTTCTCTTAGAATTGTATCTTCATTGCTTCTTCAAAGACATCTGCAGATCAACGAACCTCAGGTCTCCAGAGAAGTTTTGAGACGCACAAGTGCGCGCTCACACACACACATACACACACACACTTCTTGATTTTCTTCTAGATCCTTTTAGGCTGAAGCATTCCATACATTTTAGGGTGCAGATTACTACCCAACTCCTGCATGAATTTTAAAAGCCACATCAGCTCCTAATATAGGCTGCATACAATATCCGAAACAAAGTAGGAGTGCAAAAAAAGTGATCAATACAAAAAGTAAACACACTAGTCTTAATTGTCAAGATTATTCCAGGGCAAGAGTTCTTTCCAAAGATTTCTCTTCACACTTGTTCCTGTTAAGTGGCCCAGCCAAGACAGTTTCCAGTTTTCTTTCAAATTTACTCATGGTTTCACATACCCTCCCCCCATTTTTGGGATGCTGGGACACTCAGCAGCAATCACTCTTAGGCGTTAGACAAACCAGCAATCTTGGTCTGTTGCCACCTGTCGAATCCATCCCTTTCAGAGTCCCAAGGTGCATAATATTTTTATTTGTTTTTACCAGCTTACAAATCTGCCAATTCCCCAGTGTCAACGTTCTCTTACAATTACTCTTCTAGCAAATCCAGTCTTCAGTGAAAGTCAGATTTGAGGTCATAAGGCCACTCGGATGCAGTGGTGTTTGAGTTTGCAGGGCAAGACTCCTTTGTTTAGCTGATAGAATTCAACAAGCTGGATTAGATCACTGAATTTGGTGTTCCCATCATCCAGGCTGAAAAATATCTGTCCATCATCTTCACACTGGGGAAACAAAACATCCTTTTCAAGTTTAGGCTGCACATGAAGAGATGCAAGCGTGCCAAAACATAAAGAGTATGGGTGTGTGACATAAGATAAATGCCAAGCACTGCCCAAACAACCCAGTGCCCGGAGATCTTCACAAAACCACGCACAGCACTAGAAAGGGACGTACAGTAACGCAACTTGAAATGTTTTCTTAATTAAAGGGAAAGCTCACGGGGAGAGTAACTGAAAGTTGCATAGACTGGTCTTCATTACATTACCCCCAAAATATTTGTTAGCTGTTTGTAAAATTGGTAGGCAAAGCAAGGGTAGAAGGCTTGGACCAACAGAGAGGTCGGTGTGATCTTAAAACTTCTGGTGCTCTTTTTGATCAAGATAAAAATCAAACAGTTCATTGCCATCTCAGTGTAACGTTACTTTAAGCCCAATGGTACTGTATACCTTCAGAATAAAAGTTTTTACAGCTTCCCTAAGTTATTCTACATTTGCCTAAGTGACAGGGTGACAACTGCCACTGTTGCTGCTCTCAGTCATAGAGAACAAGTTATTTGCATTACATCTGTATCTAAATGACTTACGCTGTTTTTTCAGGCAATGTTAACAAAGAATCTTAATCAGGCATTTGACAATTCTAAAGAATAGTTGCTAATATAGTTGCTAATGGAAACATCCCTGTTAATTACATCAGTAATTAATACGAGGTCTCTTCAGATGTTGGCAAAGCTTTATAAGTTCTTTTTTTTGGTGATCAGTATCAAAAATAATCTGCTTACCGGCAAGATTTGAAAATGCTTTATTTTTTGATGATGGCACAGCGTAAGTACAAAAGCCTTTGGATTGCTTTGGCTGTCCCGGAGAAGAAATAGTCTAGGAGAGAACATTTTTAAGTACACACTGAATAACACAATCCATTTCTTCATAAATAATCAGAACTACCAAGTCATTTTGTGCTATTGCCTAACTCTTCTTTAGTTGCGTTAACAGGCAACTGGCAATTTGCTTTCAATTTTTATACCATGGCTATATAACAGTAATAGATGAAGAAATTAGAACTGAAAGATACATGGCAGTAGTTCTTCCCCTATGAATGTATGTATGAGGCTTTTTTAAAGGGTCTCTAACTGAGCTTTCCGTTACTGATGGCTACTCTTGTGAAGAAAATGTTCTCATTTAACTCCAAAGCAAATCTGGATTTCTGTAGATGGGAAAGTAATACATCAAAATCTCTTTTCACTCTCCAGGATCTTGCATCAGTTTACAGAAATCCACTATTAGCAAAATTACGTTTAAAATAAATGGCCACAGTTGCACAGAAACTCAATACTTTCTTAAAACAACTTATCAGTTAAGTAGCATCCACACAATCAAGATGGGAAAAAGACACACTGTTTTTTCCTCTAAAACAGTCACTGTCTTTTTCCTTCAAATCACTGGAAATAGGAGTATAGCTAGCAACATCATACACTATGCAACTGTCAGTTTTAAGTCAACCCACAAAACTGGAGTCGTACCTCAAATGGTTAAATACATACTTGGAAGAGGAGAAAAAATTCTAGTAAAAAAATGTTTCCTCCCCATGACATTTATGAACTAAAGAAAAATAACCTCTCCACGCCACAGGAAACAAGAATATACCTTTGGCATGAGTCTCACAGTGCTAATCACTAGTGGATTTGTGAGATGGCCAAGCACAGTGCTGGGGGAGGCCTCAAGTCCTCCTAATTGCTAACCACTAAGCCAGGAACACACTTGTCCAAGGCTGAGTTGCAAGAACTGCTTGTAGTCTTACGAACCCAAAAGAACTTACTCCAGCTCCTCAGAACCAATTGAGAAATGTCAATACCACAAAAATGCACCATCTTAACCAGGGTCAGTGCACTACTCAGAGACAGGCATGTCTTGCCACCACCGGAAAACATGCATGGTATTTGAACATTCCTTTTTAGTCCTAGCAAGACCAGATGTGTGGAAAAGGGACCAAGGACTTTACACATCAAGATCCATCTCTTCCCTGCTCTGTGGCTGCTGCAGTTCACGCAGTTATCTCTACATTATCTTGCATCTAGCCATTTCAGATAACGCCCGGTATCATAAACTGGTGGTACAAAGCCAAGCTCAGCACAATTGATCCTCACCCTCTGGAAAGCAACAGGCTGTCCACACAAATAATGACTATACAGATGGACGCATGCTCACCAATAGCTTCCAGAAACAGTCTAATGACAGCAGTATAGCTGTCTATATACATTGCTGAACATCTTACATGAACCATCAGAAGACTATTAACTTTCCCCCTTCTTTTGTTCAAGAACGCACAGAGCAGGAAAACACAGACCGGACTTTTTCTGTCCTGAAAACCACGATCCTTAGACCTCAGAGCACACAGGTAACATGGTTCTTCTGCCACTGCTGACTGACCTTGTCACAGCCAAACTAACTAGTTTTCACCTTCCACAGTGAGTAAGATGGCTGGGCACAAATTCAACACCGTCTTGAAGGCATTAACACATTTATGAAGACCCCAAGAAGGATGGCCTGCTAGATTCCTAAGGCAACAAGTCAAAATGAGCCTCGGATTGTAAAGACGATCTGTAGCGTGACAGAACCAGAAACCCAACAAGTCAGCAGTGGTCCTTTGCTTCCTCAGCTTTTCTGTTTGGCCTGCTCAGCTAAAACCCAATAGCTTAAGCCCAGCAAAAAACTCAAAACAGTAAAAAAGCTCTTCTTGAGGAATATGCACATGCATTAGCAATTTCTACTTCTGCAATGTATTTCATCCTTCAAAGATTCGTGATGCTGCTGAATCAGAAAATGCCAAAGAAAGGTTTGAACTTGACTGTCTCCTGAGAAGCCAACATAAGTTTCTACGTTAACCCTGCCAGCAGTGAGATGAATGAACTGAAGGCAACTGTGCTCTCCCCATTCCACAAATAAAGAACTGCTGAATACAGTTCAAGCAACTTCCCTTCTATAACCATAACTACATACAAATAAGGGAAACAGAGATGCTCAGAAGATACTTAAATCTCAAGTACAGACATTTTAGAGACTGCTGGCACAGGTGCTTCCTTTGCTCTAGAACAGAAATAAATAGTGAGAAATCATCGTTAACTGCTCTGATTCATGTAAAAAAACCCAAATGGTTGATTACAAATTTCTGGGCAATTGTCTAGGTACCGCTTTGCCTGAAAAATGTGTCTTCTATGCAGATCACAGGAATTAATTATAAAGGGACTAGTCAAGAATCAGGCTACTCAAAAGTGCTCACAAGCTTGTAAATGCTTACAGCAGCAGTTTTGCTCTTGTCTGTAACACTTACCATCAGATCATAAATACTAAGCAACAGGAATACCTACCCATCCACAAGCCCTTGTTGCTTAATAATCCTGTGAGATTCTTCTCTAGAGATTCTGCCGTGAAACCAGTGCTGTGTCCTATGAATAACTGGAGGCAAGAGGGAAAAGAGGGAAAGAAAGGATGGTTACAAACAGTAACGTGCAACAGTTTTTTCCACACACTATTTAAACATTTTAATAGTGGGTACAGTTTCATTACATAATATATCTTTCACCTATCTATATAAAAATGAATCAAAACGAAAAAAAATGCATCAGCTACTGCACCTACTTAATATACCAAGTAGATGGCATTATCTCCACGTATTTTCTGGTTTGCATGACTAAGTTATAATATTGCCTTTTCATAACTTCTTGAAAGTGTTGGGACTAAATTCTTAGAATACAATGTATAAGCTAACGAGTTAGAACTGAGTCACTTTAACTCTCAAATAATGAAAAGCACTTCAGTTTGTGCTTTCAAGGGTGGAGTTACTCCCAGACATTTTTATGTTTATTATTGTTTTTCAAATGGTATTTTAAAATTCTTTTCAACAGCACAGAAACAGGGAAGAGCTGTGTTTCCTCCAAGAAGTCCAGGATATATTAATAATGCAATTTCCTATTATTTTGCAACCTTAAAGAGATATTCAGGACTCACATTAAAGGCATCCATAACTTTACATTATTCAATTAGTATGGAATGAATGCTATTTTGAAGATTTTTACTCTTTAAAGATTAAGAGATCACTCATTGACTTTCTTTGTCTAAAACAAAGAAACAACTAGTGAATTGTGTTATATGTAACATTTATGGTGTCTTTATTTTTATAAAATCCGGATTTCGAAAGATTAATATTGAAGAAAAGCTTGAGCGTGCCTCCAAAGAAAAACAAGTTCCTTTTACTATCTCTGTACGGGTAAGCATGTTAATGACACAGAAGCTACCGATAAACATAAACATTGTATTTGACATTGTTGTATTAATACTACCTGACTGTCCTCTGTCTCTGTATGAAATGTAACTTTTATTTACCACAGAGGCCTCTGATATTATGCTTACAAACCAGCAGAATTTACCTGTACTCAGCGTGGAAGGATGGAGTGGACTTTGGCTACCCAAGATGTTCATTCTTGTGCTACGTTTCTATAGAGAAAATGAATTACCATTAAAACCACACTAAAGCTTTAACAGAAGAGAATTAGTGCACATGCAATACAGATTTAATTTACAGGAAACTGGGGGCTGGGCAAGTTTAATGCAAGAGTGAGAAAAAGAAATGCAACTTTGAAGGGGGCTAATCTACAAGCAGCGGCTCATTTCAGTTGGCTTAAAACACAAGCCAGATGTTAATGATGAAAGCTCAGTATCTTAAAAAAAAAAAAAAGGGAAAAAAGAAAATAAATTTTTAAAATGACAGAAAAAAGAAAAGTCTGATATGTTTCTGCTCAGGCAAAACACCAGGCACTCAGTAAACCAAGCAGTATTTCCCTCCCATACATAAAAGCACCAGGTAGTGCTTCATAATGACACCTATTCCCTAAGAGACGAGCATGTGGGAAAACTTATACTGCAGCTGTCTGTCCACAAGACACTATAAACAAGTTACATCAGTTTTCATTGCAAGAGGTCCTGCCTCTTGTATATTCTGCAGTTAAACTTACTGGGAGCAAGCCATTAGTCAGAGCCCCAGCCTCTTCCATGTGGGGAAGCATTTAATTTGACATATTCCTCCTCAGAGACTGGTTTTGCAAACTGGCAGTAAAGTTCTGGTGGGTCTGCTTTCCCCCTCAACTTTCCTCTGGACACTAGGGGGACAGAGAAGCAGTGGTAGAAGGTTGTTGTGAATGTGACAGTTTTGCTAAAGATGGATATTGACTTTCAGATCTGCATGCTTGCAGTGTGATTGCTTCAGGTTGGAGCTAAGCTAGACTGTGACCAGCACCGCACTAACATGATAGCACACTCCGTGGTTTGGCTCTCAACAGACACTAATACAAAAATAGAAAAGAAGAGAAGATAGCTACCCTCCAAGCATGTCCTTCTTCCAAGGCAGCACTCTGTGCTTCAGCAGGATTTTCAATAACTCTTCCTATTTGCCCCGAAAAATCCATTGCTACTAGTGAGTTTTCAGATACACTTCTCTGAAAAGGAATTTTCACTTGTTTCAAAAAACAGGGAAAGAAAAAACCAGCTTGAGAGTTTAATTTCAAAATGTTTTTGGTTTCAGAAGACTGTCCCAAGTTAGCCTTCACCAGCACAGAAAATACATAGCTTTTTTTTTCCCCTTCCAAAAGATTCACAAACACAAAAAAAAGATGGCTTTTCTTTTTCGGCTGTAGGAGAGGGAGAGGATTCAATGGCTGAGAATAAAATCTGTCTTGCTCAAGTTGCCCACTTGCCCTGTTACTATACTCCAGTCATTTTCAGGGCCAGTTGGGATCCAAATTTACGATTTTCACTTCTAGATAGCTAACAGTCAGCTCTTGGCCCGACATATTTTAGGAAATTTACATGTTAGTTTTGCCAGACCCAAGCTGGCTTCTGCAGAGACAGCCAGATGTCTCTGTACTGTACTTCTCAAAGCGCCTGACGTATCCAGGATTTTTCAATCATGTGGATCACGTAAGCCTAAGATAATGGAGAGCCAACCATGTACACCATACTCATGCAAAATGTGAACTTTACGTTGATTTGCTACATAATGCTGGATTTACATTTGTTAGCATAAAATTTTCCACTTTTAAAATGCAAGAGCAAATGCATCTTTTCCAACATCATACATTAATGAGGTAAAGTTCGTTACTTACTACGGGAGTGGAAAAGTGTGGAAGCATGGCTTTTCTCTGCTGAGGAATTCTGTAATTCTGATACAGTAGCATTCCATACTGCCAACAGAAATGCAAGGACATTATTATTCAAATATATACCCCAGGAAAAAAAAAGCCTGTAGTGGTTTCATAATACCACTTACACTGGAGCAAAGCATCACCAGTTTATTATTTTCAGGATCAGAAGCTGTCCCAAAGCAATTTGCACCGAGTAACAGTGACTGGCAGGTGGCAATTGAGCAGTAAATATGCACGACAAGTTTTATTTAAAAGACAACACTTTTACAAGCCTGAGTGAAATACACAGGTAATTTCTGCCACCATCAGATATCACCATGTTTACCTTGTAGAATATAAGCACTCACTCGAGGTCAGAACACATATTTTAACTCCCTCTCTTTTTACTCTCATAGTAATGTGAACTTAAAAAAATTCTTCGTAAGCCGTTCAAACTTGGTTTTCATAGTGATTAAAAACTAAGAACCCTTCTAATTCACTAGATCTTTTAATAAATTTTGTCAGGAAATAACACTTCGGGTATTTCTCTCATCTTAGTAAAAATAAGGTGATTTAATTCCAGTCCTGTTCCTCGTTGAACATGATAAATTTTAGCAACACTAGTAACTAGGGCGGTAGGAAAAAACCTACTCAGTGTCTTCTTTAGAGACACAGTGCTGAGGTACAGCAACACTGCTTACTGACTGTTCTAACTGAAATGGTACAGATAATTTTTTAAACAGGGTAATATGTGACTATAGCAAGCTAAATCAATAGGTAAACAAAAAGGAGGGTCACAGCCACAGCCTTCTGGCACACCCTTAATTTTCCCCCCGTAGCGTTAATTCACCCCGTAGGGTGAATGTTACGTGCCAGTGTACAGAAATCACTGCCATACAGCACCGTTGCTGCCACAGGCCGCACTGCAAAGAAGGAGTCCCAGAAAGACGCATGTCTACCTGCTGGGTAAGAATAGCTAATTCTGTACATTCTGAAGGTTTTTCCTTGCCATTCAGGAACATTAGTGCCTAGACCAGTGTAGCCAATTTCTTCAGAGCAAGTGCCATCTTCAAGGCACAATTCACTACAACTGTCTGATCCTCTGAGTGCTTTCCCCACTATGCAAAATTCTGTGTAGTTACGAAAAGTAAAGGACAGCTGAGAAGAAGCACCTGGAATTGTCTGGGGACTCAAACTTTCACTATAATTGTTAATGTGTATTAAACATGAGCCAAGTCAAGTAAGTGGAGAGTGAATTATGATAGTCAACAGAGGTATCAGCTCCATGGAGATCAAATATGCATCTTCTAACTGGGATTGCTCCTTGCATCCTGGCCCACACTATGGCTAACACACCTGCTTTTCTAACAACTTAAAACAGGAACTTCTGTACTGCAACACAGCATCTCTTACAATTAACAAATGAGATAATATTTGGAGAACACTCAGAGATGTGCTCTGGCTTGGAAGGTGACCATTTAATGTAGATGGAGAACAGGTGTTGTGTTTTCATACTCACAGGCCTAGGAGTCTGATTTGCTTTCCCTAGAACAGGTAACTGTAGCAAACATTTGTCATGTCTTGACGATAAACAAATCAGAGAAACCATATTTGAAAGGGAGGGGAGGAATAAACAATGCTTAGGCAGCAATGGGAATCTCTGTGGTTTCTCCCAGTCAATGCCACATGTGGACTGGGAAGCGATAAACCTCATGCTCCTTCTGATGCCCGCACACCCTTTCAGCTCCTTGGACACAAGCTGCAGGAATGCACCTTCTTCAGCAGCTGGTTGTGAAATGCTGCTGCGGAAAGCGGCATTTTGGCAGAGAGGGGTGTGAAGGTTTTGCCGATGCGGGCTGCCACTTAGGCTGGAATAGTGACTGCTCATTCAGGACAGAGAGGACAACTGCTCACAGTGCCCGCGGATTACACATCCCATTTTGGGCACAGTCTGGCACACAGCAGCCACCAGCAGGACACTGGAGCACTGACCACAGCAGACTGAGGAACAGCCGTGGCCTCATTTCCAAATCTGAAATTATCTGTTTGCTACAGGGAGAACCAAAGATGACTGAGGTCAAGGTTCTCCACCCTGTTTTGGTGGACATGTACCTAGTATCAAGTACCACACTTTGTGCGTGTCTCTATTTTTTATCTACTTTTTATCACATTTTGTATGCTGCCCTCTAACACTGAATATTAGAGAGTGTGATAACTGTGCCGAAGAGAGGTGAGATTTTTCATGTGAAACACATCAGCTATTATATTTCCTTTTTTTTTTTTTTTTTTTAAAATATATATGTATATTCCCTTTCACAAAGCAGCACCTTCAGGGAAAAATTTAAACCCAAACCAAAAAAAAAATTCTGCACATTTCGCTATGAAGATCAGGAAGTTCTCTGCTTCAAAGAGCACAAAATAGCCAACCTTCTCCTGAGTTCCTTCTGTGCTGATTTTGTTTGAAAGAAACCTGTGAAGCCTCCTACTATGTTACAAGAAATCTCATAATTTACTCTCAGATATTAATAACTTTCACCCAGAGACAGAGTTGCTTATTTTTGTTACTTTTTAAAATAGAACCTTCAGAGAACTGAGGCAAAGGCTCTAGAGAGCACTCTGTTCTAGTTAAGCTAAACACTTACCATTTTCAAAACATTTTCTTTAGCTTTATGATAACTTGCGAATACCTTGTTAAGCAGTTTTTTGATTCATTCACATATATTAGAATTATACTTGATTCATAAACGGAAGGAAATGAGCTCAGTGCTGTCCTTAAAAGCTTAGGAGGGACATGTCTGCCTGGCATTTTGCTCTTGGCTGTATTGCTTTGGAGGCAGATGATGTTTAAGAACATCACTTCTCACAAACAAAATGACCAATGCAACTTAACTACACGGGTAGCTCTATTCACACAGAAGAGAGGAGGTACCTTGAGGAGTCGAAAGGCAGTCATCCAGCACGTCCTGCTTTGCTCATCTTCAGCACACAACAACCTCAGTTCCTTAGTTTCATTTCTCACTCTGTTGGGCTATAAAATATTAGAAGGAAGTCAGATAAATTCAGGAGAAAAAACAACATGTAAGTTCACTGCAGAGTAAAGGCAAGTACAGTATTAGTCAAGAACTGGCCAGGAAAAGGTCACACCACTCTGAATTAAAGCTCAGGAGAAGCTAGGCATGCTATGAAAGAAATCACTTTCTCAGCTGGGTCCAGTAAGATAAACATCAGTGCCTGCTTTGAAATACTCTGCAGCTCTGGCAGTTTGCAGCAACAAGGTACTCAGGCCCTGCTAGAACCAGAACAAAGGCATTTGTATTTTTTGGTGGGCTTTGCAGGTTTTTTGTGGCTTTGTTGTTTTGTTTTGTTTTTTTAAATTGATTTTTATGAGCCCCCATTTTGACATGAAGAACCGAAGTTTCCATAACTGAAGGTTAGTGCCAGTCTGCTTCCGTAATGTCAGGATGTGTCCTGCAGCATCTCTGCTCTCTGAGGCAAACCCACTGTTGTCTGGAACAACTGCTGGGAAGGAGACTATTTCACTGCTGTCAATTTAACCAGCTCCCAGCCTTTTTTTCTTCTCAGACAATTACATGGAGCTTTGAAATACTTTCCAAACCTATCCATCAGCACAGCAGTTTTTGAAATCCTCAAAGGCAACTGCTTATTCTTATTTCCATTTTACAAGGCAATCTTCCTCTTTAAATAAGCGCAACTACACCCAACCGGAGCTTGGTCCTTCGTAGCTATATAGTTTTGGTGCTCACTGTCCAGACAAACTTTCCTATTCAATTAGAGTGATTGAAAAAATAAATAATCTGTGAGGTCAGCCAAGGCCACCTCACAGGCACACCACGCTTCAGCACTGAGCTGCTCTTGCACAGAACTTCCCAAGCCAAAGGAGCACCAGATAAAGTGTTAAAAGTGTCACATAAAATGATGGCAAGATTCACAGGACATGCCTGCCAAACGAAAGATGTTAAAGATCAAGTCAGAAATGCTTGCAGAGTTTTACACGCAAACCCCATTTAGCTGCGGGCTGGGAGGACTCTGAGCTACCAACTCTGTCTGGAACTTTGGAAGAACTTCACGATAAGAATTACCTTTATACAAAATCCATACTCTGCAGGCGCATTGTACAACTTCTTGCCTGCTATCAATGAGAAGATATTGCTGTCTTCCAGGTCAGCCAACAGTTGCAAATGTCTTGGCTCCTGGGGAAATAACATGTTTTATCATAGGTGAGTGTACGATTTTGGAAGATTTTGCTGCAAGCTTTGCAGTCTCTCAAGACCAGCCTCCAACAGAGGGCAGTGTGTGAACACTGTGCTCCTCTCTCAGGCAGCCTGGAGCCCACAGGGCATGTCACCTTTTAAATATCAGCCTGCTAGCAGAAAGTGCTTTAGAGAAGCAGCTGGCAAAACACTTATTCAAACACACTGCATTAAAAATGGCACAGCCTATTACATTGCTCCTGAGAAATCTAAAAGTTAGAGAATACAAAATACTGTTTACGGTACCATTGAAACTAAATTCACGAGCCATATGCTAACCTTGTTAGCACAACTTCAGCAGCCACAATTGTGTTGCCCAGCTAGTTTGGTTTTATTATATAACAATGCTATATAGCTATTTTCATGCATTGAGAGCTCCGGGCTTGGCTGTCATTTGATCATGGCTTGTTTATCCTTTCCTATGAGATAAAAAAAGGGAATGCTGTGTGCAGATATTTAATCACCAGCAAAAAATCCCCACTGTAAAAGCAGAAAATGCTCTTACATACTAGTACTGTGCAACTTCTTTTTTAATCTTACCTTTGAAGTTCCTTTTGTAGAACAGTAAAGTCCCGATCTTCTCAAACACACATACAATTTCTTCCATGATTTCCTACCCAGTTCTTTCACATGCAAGAAACCTTGAATTTCCGGGCAGCTACTGGAGTTTAAAAAGTTCTGTTGGAGAAGAAAATGTAAATGAGAAATGTGTCCTATGGATGGATCATAAAATTGTCACTGTATTTTCAGAACAGAGAAGCAAATGGCAAATCACTTAGCTGACCTGGGGCACAGTTTCATATTATGCTTAAACTGACCTGGAAATTTTAAGAGATTTATGACCAAAATGGATATTCCTGCTCCTCCTGTTACATCTACCTAAGCTAACTCCTCCTGCCACTGACATTTTCCTGTTCTCTGTGTCAATACTTAAACCTCCAAAAGGCTAACCAGTTTTCTGTATCCTTGTTCCTCCTGCACTTAGCCTGCAGGGACATAAAGTAAGCTTATTAATTCTTAAAATAATACGCTGTCACAACAATTCAGACAACTAGTCTAACTTGGAAACACTGGCAAAAATCTTCAACTTCATCCCCAAATTTTAGAACGGGAACAACCTATTTCGGGATTTCCCACATTAAAGTCTTACACAACACATGCACCTGTCCCAAGACAAGAGGTAGGACAGACAACAAAATATTTAACTCAAAATGAAACACAGAGCAGACAAATAAGTGTCAGTAATTACACTAGACTTCAAGATTCATAAGTATTTTAAGTTCTTGGCGTGATTAGAGGGACCACATATGGAATCATTTGATTTGCGATTCATCAAAGGAAGGAAGTATTAACTATGGTTAGTGAATTGATGGATGGCTCCCATATTACAATGGGCTAGATTTTTACATGATAGAGGGTTTTCCCAATAAGTTAAATGCCAAACTAATAAACTCAGTATTAGGAAGAAAAATGCATAAACCTGGTTGGCCTAGATGCCTCTGCAGTTCCTGGAAGTTGTGTTTTGGTGTTATTTAGTGGATAATGCTCACAGGAAACAAGACCAACAATAAGTGCGCTGTGTCAGAATTCTTAGTCGCATTAAAACCTTATTTCTTTTTTCCAGTCCTTCTCCCCATCTCTTCTAACAGAATGGAAAAGAATATTCAATCTTTAGTCAATCTTCCCACTATTTGTATTATTAATCCACTTCTCAACTGTGAGAAAGACCAAAAGAGGAATATATTCTCTGTGTCCAGCTAGATAAACCAAAAGTAAACTAAGATGCAAGCTTTTTGCACATCTGAGCCAGCCTGACACTAGCAAAAACAGATCTCACTGGTTTTAATGCTATTGTTAAGACTAAAAATACTAGCTCTTTATGCCGCATATGAGATCATATTTAATATTCTTTCCTATTTAATGTGTAATTAAAAACAGCATACTTGCTCAATGTTTGAGGTGGCCTCAGATGCAACACGTTACATGGCCACTAGACTGCAGGGAGTTTACCTACAACAAATTAGAACTGTCTTTGAAATTATGAAAAATGGTTGTGTGTTTTTTTAAAGGAAAGGGTATTCAATACAAAAGCTTTAAGGAAGACTGTTTTTTAGGGTTAAACAATAAACCAAAGAGAAGGTACGCATCCTCTTTCTCCTACCCTCTCACACTGTTAACCCCTGTGACCTATGTTTCTCCTGCACGGTACCTGACTGAGTCTTTCCAGGAACAAACTCTTGTATCTCACAAGGTTGTAAGGTTTTCCTTTCCGTACTGCTTGAGTTACCCTACATTCAAAACGCTTCTGTCTTCAAGAACATCTCGCTCTTTTTAGGGAGTCCCACTGCTCATGTTAAAAAGTAAACTCAATTCTCCACTTTCGCTGCACAAAAAGGGCACAAGGTGTGAACACCTCTGTTCCTACCAGTCTGTGGCAATGCCTGTTCATGCCAGTTTTGGTTCCTAACTGCAGCCTCGTTGCATGTGACTTTTATTTTTAATGCCAGATATTGGTCTGATTCTTACTCGGTTTCCCAGTGGGCAATATATGCTAATGTTTTAAATCCTTCTCAGTGAGTGTGGAGCCAGTATTTAATGGATTTAAGTGGTTACGGGACAAAATGAGCACACTGGTTCAAAAGTCAGTGAAAACTTGTATTTAAACAGAGAGTCAGTGCATATTTGTAAACATGCACAATGACAGAAACCAAGCTAAAATCAGTTATTTGTACATACACTTTCTTCATCTATTTGTGCTACGATGCAGGGTATAGAAGAGCACTTCTGTTTTACTTTTTATAAGGTGTATTTGTTTTTCTAGAAATATATCTGCTGAGATCGTTTTAGGAACAACATTAGGTCGCCAAACCAGGTACCCACAGAGTTAAGCTGAGTATTAGCGGAACAAATATGTGTGAACATAGCTACGAATACGTTGTGCTTATAACTTACACCTCAGTGCCACTGGGTAAAATCTTGGTCGGATATTTTCAACATTAGTACCATATGCTAACTCACTACGCTGGTCTTTCTCTGACCAGTTATTTCCAGACCTTTGAATTCTCCCTTTTTTCCTCTCAACCTCTCCCCTCCAGCTCCAAAACTTTCTTTGTCCGTACAGGTAACTTACAGTACCTGCAAAAGCTGTGACTGTGGGATACTGCCATTTGTTTGCTGGCACCACGCAACCATTTGCTCTGGAAAGAAATTCTAGACACAAAAAGAGAAGACAATTGGAAATCACATCATATTTGAACACTTTCACACAGAACAAGTGGAATTTTCTTCCAGTCATCAATTTTTTGGAACTATCACCCTTGAAGCAGTTTGGAGATCCCCTGACACAGAAAATCATACTAGGGCTTTCAAGCGCAAGTCTTCCCTTCTGCTCACCAAATGCCCATGCAGACAGAAGATGGATTTTTGAAATATCTGATATGCAGTATTTCATAAATACATTTTCCCACTGTCTCCTCTTCTACTGAGGGCTTTGGGGGATCTCTAACAGCCTCTGCTTTCTAAGAAAGGACAAGATGAATGGACCTGCAGGTTGGGTACTTAGTGACTCCTTGATTACTGCATATTCTGCCACCAAATTTCTGGGCTTCCCTCCTCATCCAGAAAGGCTGTTCAGCAAATAAACTCTCTGCAACTCCACTTGCCATGTGGAAGATGCAGAGGAGATGAAATAACAAGTTTTATCTACCCTCACAGGGGCAAGCTGGATGCAAAGGCATTAGAAGAAGTCTCAGATGGGGATGCTGCAGGTTCTACAAAACGTACAACTTCACCTTTGATAACACTCTTTCTATCCAAAATACAGTTCGTCAGTGCTGTACCTGCTTGACACTAAAACCTGCTCAGAAGGCTGCCTCAGAAGGAGGCTCAGAAGGCTCCATGCGAATTGCCATTTGCAGACCTGAATTATGACAAAGAGCTTATACGTGACCGTTGATGCTTCCATTTGGTTGTTCAACAGCCCAGTTACGCTCAAGGCTTGAAACCCTTCAATCTGCCAAGAGAAAAGCCCTTGGCAAAACCTACCCCTATATGTTCATATTTCAGGGCAAGATAAAAGAGCCCAGTGTTTTTTCTTGCAAGGATAGGCCAGTATACATTCCATGAAATGAAATAATGAAAACTGAACAAGCACACATGTAATAATTAGGCTCTGTATCACATGCCCTGTTTCACATGCTGGATTTGAGTAACTGCAAAGCAGACATCTACCTCCTTTCCCCCGTCCCGCAAACACAGAAGTAAATATTGTTTAACACACAAACAGGTGCTTCTACAGAGCTTTTTGATTTCAGGCATCCGGTACAGTATCTCATTAATGCTGAATCTTTGCATGACAAAAGTTACAGTTTTCTGACTGCTAGATCGGTGACCTGACTTCCGACTTTTTCCCTCTAGTTCCCCTTTTCATTTGCCATGTTTATGTAATTTGGTACACTGAATTTACTATACGTGGCAAGTTCTGAAACATTTTATTTGAAGCATGAAGACATCCAGAAATAAATGCCTGAAATAAAACAACTGATCAACAGGATGAATCACAACAAAAACATTTCCAGTTTAGACCATTCATCATGCTTCAGGCAATATAAATTTCAGTCTTCAAAGCATAAAGAGAAGGGCTGAAGAGGAATCACCCTTCTGCCAGGTAAGTTGCACAATGAATTATGAAAGCTAACATTTACCAGCCTCTCTTGAGTAGAAGCAGCACCATATGGCAACAGCTAATGCAACGGATAGGGAGCCTTCGCATTCTTACACCAGAAGAATGATTTATTCTCTGATTGCAGGAGCCTGGGACTGAATGCCAAGCATTCTGGGTTTTACTCTCATGCTCTGTTATTAATTAAAGTATGCCGCATGAAATCAATGTGCTAGCTAGCTCCTATGATACCAAAATTTCTGTACAGCACTCAGATGCTCATAGGTTATCAGATGGGAAGATCAACAGAAGTGAAAAATTACAAACACTCCACGTACAGAAATGTTTCACACAGTAAGTCAAGGCACAGCCTCTGAAACAAGCACTAGCAGATGACAAATGTACGTGCAAGCACATGTGCGAGGATGCAGCAACTGTGCATTAGCGCCTATGAGGAAAGGAATTAATTTATCATCCGCAGTAATTTCAGCAATGACTTTTCATGTGACCTCATGTATCTTTTTTCTTCTGGCACCACAAATGCCCGACTGACCCAAAATTTGTTCTCACCTAAGCCACCTCTGGATTATCCTTCTTTAGCTCTCTAGATGGGTCACACCAGCTGACACTGGTTCATGTCAATGGCCTGTTCCAACTTAATTACTCAGATAAAATGTGAAAAATCATCCCCAAATAAGCAGTCAGACTGCAAACAGTTTTAAGTTACAACATTCAAAGGAACTTACAAGTCCAGGAATAAGTATAGCTATGACATATAATACCTTTCAAGCACAGATACACATGAGGACAGAGAAGGTGAGTTACTGTGAGCAGTAGAGAGGGCAGAGCATGCTAGTAAAGCACATCCACAAGTGAGACAATGCCCAACATATATAACCATAAACTGAAAATTCCTTGTATGTAGTAAGTGGTTTAGGGGTTACCCAGAGGGTTTTTTTTTTTTTTAAATTATTACTGTCAGAAATTAAAAGGTTTGAATACAGCCTGCCACACGATCAAATTGCTTCAAATCAGGTAACTTTGAAGATAATGAGTTAATTGCACTTCTGATTGTTGTTCTTAAACTAATAAATGTTTCCCTGGCTTGGTCACTCTCCAACGTAACAACAGCCATTATGAAACAAGTATATTTGGTAACCTGAAAACACTTGAGATTTTTAGGCTGGGAGAAGAGTACAAGGAATTTAAACACTGGTTAAAATTTCTTTGGAAAGAATTCAGTTTGTTGATTTCCTTTTTTTATTTTTTAATTATAATAGATGTTTAAGACATAAGAGTGCCCAGCAATGTTATTGCAATCCATCCCTCTCAGTGCGGTGTAAACAACTAAGCGATGAGACTCACCACGGGATTTTTGAAAAACTCATATTTTGCGTAATTCTTCCTGAACAAAAATTTACTTTCACTTCCCATTGTGGACTCGACTTGAACTATGAGCTCATGATCTTCCAAACACCTCTCTGTGGAAAAAGAACACAATGTTAACACACAGCCAACCAGCAGAAGCAGAGAGACCACCTTCCAAAGAACAGGAGTAAAACAACCCAGAGTAATTCCATTACCTTTTAAGAAGTTAACAAAACATGGTAGCTTTCAAACCATACTGCCATGAGGCATCTAAAGGAACTAGGGCGTGAGTATTAAAAAGTTTAATGCTAGACAGCAGTGTTTCTTCAAAAATTTCCTACATCAGGACTTTATAAACACAGACTTTTGAGAAATGGACGAACATAAGGGTTTTTTGTGCATTAGCTTAAATAATGCACATTGATGTCTTCTTTTGGTGCTGGTTAAATGCTGTAGAACTGGCAAGGTGAACAGATTGAAGGGGAAAAAATTTGTAGAAAGGCCACTATTAGGTCTTGAACTATACAGTGTCCTGTTTGATCACACTCTATAAAACCAGTTCATTTCAAGGTGAACTTCAGGCCTTTATTGTAGATGCTACACAATAGGGTTTATTATGAAAGAGGTCACAGGATCTACTTTACAGGAATACTGACAGAGACAAATGTTTTGTACACATGACAGGGCAATTTTCTGCTCTAGATTTGGTTACAAGGTAACTCCCCATAACCACCACTTCCCTGCTCAAAAGAATGGCACATCAAAGCATGAACAGATAGCTTAACAAATCCAATTCACTGAAAGCAGTAACTCGAAAGAAGGCAACTGGGCTAAGTGTGCACTACTTAACGAACTCATTATCTTGGCAAATCTTCTGAAGTTTCCGAGAAAATATTTAGATATTTTTCAAAAGTCCTTATAGTCAGTACTTCCATCCCTTATATAATAGGAAATAAAAAATGAGGTCAAACAAAAAATAACTTATGCAAAGCTCTATCCAAAATGCATGTGACTTGCTGGCTGAAGAAGTTTGGAGTGTCCCTCCCCACTTGGTGTTCTGCATCCTCGCATTCCCACAGTGAGAAATGCCAGGCGGTCACCCGAATTCTCTTGGGGTGTTCTCAGGATAGAAAGCAAGCAGTCACTGGTATCTCAAAAAGCAGCAAGCTCTTGAATGTCACTCCAATTATTCAACTTAGCAGATTAATATAAGCTCTTTGATTGAAAGTTTAACCTATCTCTGAATGATCCCATAGTCTTTTTCACCCGCATTTAGATTGTCAGTCATGACCAACTCATTGATGACTTCATTTATCATGCATTTGCAGTGTCTAGCCCTGCTACAGTTGTGTTTCAAGGAGTTAACATTGAAGATTTTCCACACTGAGCTGCTCTCAAACAAATGCTTAGCACATTAGCTGTAACACCACTTTCAAGGAGTAGTTCTCTGAACGATGTATGCCACAATCCTGCTGTTGGTAGCAGTCAATTAAGGACATTTTCCCCCACCTGAGCATTCATCAACTAAACCTCCACATTATCTAGGGGCTTCACAGGTGAAGTTTCAGGTATTGTTGTCATGGGCAACCAGTTAAGTTAAATCTCCTCCATGGCGTGACGAGGACAGTGGGCCTATGAGGACGGGAGGCCTTTCTGGGGTTTGGTTTTTGTTTGCTTGTAGGTTTTTTTGTTGGTTTGGTTTTTTTACATTATGATTCCTCCAAAAAACATTTAATCACGTTGGTGTGAATCTTCATCACAGTATGTATCCTGAAAGACCACGTCCTGCTTCTGTCATCACACAAAGCTGTGGTCTTTGCTTTCCTCGCACACTGAAGATTGCTCAGCTAAGGGCAGGGACAAACCACATCCTATTCATTCTGTCCTGAGGAAACACAGTACAGACGAATGTCTGTCATTTGTTTTGCATTTTGATCGTTAGTTTGTGTAATATAATATATCCAGTGACTGTATCTTAGATGCTTTAAGCAACTGACATAGTTGTATTTCTTTACTGAATCAAGACCCTTTTGAGATTCTGTGGTTTACATTTCTATTTTGATGGTGAAAGCCACCTTGAAGAAAACAGGCAGCATTTCACAGCACATGCATGGAAAAAGGAAGCCAGCCCTAGCGAGTTTGCTCCTACTCCATAGAAGTTGTACACTTGGAAAGTAATTGGTAATTTGCACTCGGTTGGTACAAATGGGATGAACTGCCTCTTGACACAGCAGCAACTCCACCTCAGCCTTGCTCTGAGCTTCCTGCTACAAAGCAGACGCACAGATCTCGGTCTGTTCAGTAGGTCAGTCTATCTTCAGGTGGCACTGCAGCTGAATTGACCAGAAATGTCTCTTTTTAGTTTATCTGACAGGCTCAACTCAGTCTTCTCTACATACTTCCTAGAAGAACAGGACAGACTTTTTCTTTTCCCCAAAATTACTGTGTATTATTATCTAAACTTCCACAGAACTGCAGAAGTAATACAAGATGGAAAAAGGAGCTGGATTCCAATATGAAAAACTCACGTGCATGGCCCAAAATTCCCCATTAGACAATCACTACAAACGACAGGTGGACCGAAGTGTGAAACAGCCAGCCCTGTTTCTGTATTTTATCAAGTACTGTGTCTAACTGTTCCACTCATAGTTCATGCAGGTTAAGGCAAATCAAATTCAATGCACATGTAAACAAGAAAAAATCTATGTACAAAACTATGCAGAAATTATTTCTTCTAACCTACATATATTTCAGAGCCCTACTACCTTTTTTTTTTTTTCCTGCTTCAACTGTATTAAATAAGATGTACAGTCAGTTCTGGACCTGGAAAAATGAGATCTGTAAGTAAGGATTCTTTCAGTGCCCAGACACATACTATCACGACAGCCTGACTTCATCATCATTATTTCTGTTCATGTCCAATATGGATATCTGAGTCCTCATCCTAAATTGACAATAGTTAAGCATGGAGTGGCACATAGGGAGAATACCACATTTTATGAACAGGTTAGGTGTATTTCTATTTGCAAATGAAATAATGGAACCAATTCAAGTTTCACAGACTGCTTAAATCTTGACCACAAAGTGTTTTAGATACCAGTGGTACAGCGCAGCAGAAACCATTTCCACATGTCAAATCTAAGCAAGTCTGATGGTAAATTGTCACACTATTGCCTCCAGTGAGAACACAAATACTTTGTGTAGTCCAATAGCTATTTGAAGTAATTTGCAAGCACACATGTTATTTGGAATACACTTGATTACGTGTGCAAAGTAAGCAGTCAGGTGAAGGTTCCTTAAAAACTGGGACCTAGAAGATCACTACAATCATAAATATGCAGCTAGCTTCAAAAATTTGCTTGTACTCAGTCTGCCCAATACTAAAAAGTTTAACCGGTTCTACAAACTGAGCTCTTTTGAAAAGTAATATTAGGGAAGACCAGGGATAAAATAAACAGCAGTGAACTTGATGTATGAACTCGCCTCTTTTGGTGGGCTTCAAGATTACCACCTACAGCATTAAGCCAGCAAGGATGTCTTGAGTAAGAAACAATGTCTTCTGGAAACAAAGAATTCTCACTGCTTTTAAGCCGTATTTCTCTCCAGACTGGTAAGTACCTGTTCACCCCTTGTTTCAGACTTAATAATAGCAATCTTATTTCTAGAGGGAAAACTATGGAACATCAGACACCTGATAATAACTTCACCTAAGGTGCAGACAGATTACTACCTTGATCTGACAATCTCTGAAATACAGTGCAGCATTTGGGCTACTGAGAAGCTCGGAATAGGCAGCCGTAAAACAAAAAATTCAAACTGCAACCAAAACTGGGTGGACGCATGAAAGCTGGTATTTGAAGTTTACTGAATATTTTACAGTGTATACTTTTTTCCCCAAATACAAGAAATCGGATGCTGTTGTCTCTCATTAAATGAGCTCTTTTATTCCCTTTTGTGTCCACATCCTTTCAAATATGCAAAATTTGTATCATTGTATCTTTTTGTCGCTTTAAAGACTTTTTTGTCTGTTCGCTTTGCACCCTGAGAGGCCGCATTGCTTTTCACGCAGATGTACTGCGTGGCCTACAGAGGACAGCCCTGGAGAACAAAGTTTGGTGAGGCTGGTGAAGGCCCAACCTGCACACCCCAGTTTCTCTGGGACAGCCGAGGCCCGGCTTTGTGCTTCAGTGTGAAACAGGTCCAAGGCAGGCAGGTCCCCATGTATATAAATGCAGCCCGATAAGTATCTTGCTCTTTTCCCATCATTGTTAATTACCAAGTTATTTGTGTGTAAACAGAAGCTTTTGATTTCCTAATCAGCCTCCTGCCCGATTCATTCAGAGATGTCACACACCAGAGTTTGACAGCACAATTAGTCACCATGGAAGCTATTGTGATGTCACAAACACTGAATTGTGGCATCATTGAATGAATCTGGCAGGAGAAGGATGTTGGTTACAAAGGAGAAGGCTTCTGTTTACACAATACCTTGGTAATCAGCAATGATGGGAAAGAGAATATAGAAAAAGAGAGCCTGGTAGTTTAATGAGCATTGATAAAAGTGAAAATTTGCAAAGGTTGTTAGAAGTGCGCATGTGGCATATAAAGCTACGGAGAAAAAGATTCTGTAATTTATACCTTAATTCTTCACCTCATCCTGTGTCCTCAGAACTGAAAGTATACCACAGACATATACAAATGGTGTTTCATGTCAATTTTTTCACATATTTCTATACTAGGAGAGATACCCAATAAAAGCATTAAACAATCAGGATATCCTGTGATCATTTTTTTGAGGGCTATTCTGTAGAGCAGTGAATTTATCTGTGTTTAACAGTATCGGTTTAGGGCATTACTTCTCCGGGAAATTGTTTCCTTTTTTTATTTGTGAGGATTCTGAATTACATTTTCACACAGAAAAGGCCTCTGTCAGCTACAGACAGCATTCACAATTCCAGTGTCAGTGGTCGCAGCTTACGGTTTGTCTTCCTCTATTTTCTTGAAAAAATTCCCATGAGGTATATCAACTGATACTCCAAATGCTACACTTTCTAAAGCGTTATTGTATGGTACATGGAATTAGAGATAGCGCATCTGAGCGATATGCAGTTGCAAGCTGCACAGCAGAACCCAGCAACTAATCAGTGCCACAAAATAACAGGAAAAGCAAGACTGAATGACATTAGACTCTTTCAGGTACCGTAATTAAACCAACTCACAGTATTATTTAATTCCCCACAGTTCTTCCTCTTGCTGCCTTCTTGAAACTGTAACCATGACACCTTAATTTCAATCAGGTGGAGGAGCTGCTGCCTGGAGAGCAGATGCCACTGCTGGTCCAGAAATTGCCAGTGGATTTGAGGGTGATGCCACCATTTTTTCCCTGCTCGAAGTTTAGCCAGCCCCCTCCCCCACCCTCAGCACGTCTAGCTTTCATAAGCATTACTGTAGGTATGCAAAGCTGAGTCTGTCCACCCAGGTCTCCCAGCTGGTGATGAGCTGAGCTGTTTCATAGGACCGGTACACTCTAAGGATCAAGCTTAATTTGCCTAAGCTGTTTATTTGCAATAGCTTCAGACACAGCAAGGTAGCAACAGAGCAGTAGCGTGAAGATTAGACAATTATTTTTTCTTTCTTTTTTTTTTTTGTAATAAAAAAAAACAGAGGATGGGAAATAAGAGAGGACTTAAAATGGCTTAAACGCTTAACATCAAATTGTAATATACAAAAAGCATGTACATGACTTCAGCTAATTGTACAAATACAAGCAGTGGAAAGAAAATGTTCTTGCTGGAAGCACATTAATACGAATTATACATATTTTATGTTCCCAGGTAACCATGCCACCCCTTTGACCATTCCCTACCTAATCCTAGGTGAGGGTGATGCTCCACTAGAGTCCAGCTGTTATCATCCACACAATGACTTTTGTAAACGAGCAGCTGACAGAGGTCCCTGGCTGTCATGTCTGCTAGAATCTCGACCACTTTGCTTGTTCCATCTTCACTAAAGACTTTTACATCCTGCAACATAAAGGGTACACTTACAGATCAACAGCTCCGAACATAGGCAAACCACACAGCTACCGTAGAAAAGCATCCTCTTGGCATGACGGTTCCAAGCACCTTGGCAGCCAGGACATACGACATGGGTGATTCACTTTGTAACACTTTCTCTTGCTACCCCCTTGCCCTATTTCCCCTCCCCCCTCCCCAACACCTCCCTGCACTAAACAAAGGTTCAGCAGGGTTAATATGACCACATACACAGAAAAGGTGAGAGAGCAGGTTCCATATAAAGCTGTGTAAGGTAAGCAAATGTGAAACAATATCGAGTGAGTACTTCGGCAACAGTGGGCGAGAGAAATTACATCCAGTCAAACACACACAATTTTCTTTGCGATCCCATCACGGGCTTTTGAACATTTAAGGAGGAGCAGGCCGAGACCCCGAAGATTAAAAAATGGCTTTCTTGTTCCCCACTAACTTTTGATTGTTTCGCTCTGGGAAGTCCCACTTGCAGTTTGCCGGCGGATCACTCATAGCTAGCACAGTCCACACATTTCCCTCCCTGCCCCGACTTCTCTTTTGATCCTAGCTTGGAAGTAGTTTGAAACTGAATGTGCATATGCTGCACATCCTAAATATTAATGGAGATGAGAGAACAAGTCAGGAACCTTCTCCCCACCTCCTGAATTATACAGATGCTTTCTTCTTTGTATTGTTCTGCTCAAACAAGAGACACTTGCCGCAAAATTATTTCTCCGGGCGAATGTGCAGGTCAGAGATTTAAATAGACCCTGCGTCTGAAACACTCCGCATCCTAGCAAAAGAAAGCGAATCTAACAAAAACCCGGAGGGTAATTTGATATGGAAAATCTTACCTCAACGGCATGTAAAAGGCAGCAGTCGGAAGAACAAGATGGCATTTTAAATAGAGATTGCCTCTTGGGAGAGAGTTTGTTCTCTGCCTCCGCCGACCCTTGGTAGCCTATGGCTGCGCACCCGGGGTGCCGGCGGTGTCAGCGGACGGCGGTACCGTACCTGTCACGTAGCCCCTGCTATGGGGACTGTTTCTGGGGAGGGAAACAACTCTGCCAGAGCTCCACTCAAAGGGTTACACGCAATCTTTGCGGTAGTGAATCAAACCACACCGGGTAGACCAATCCTAGCCCTCCCTCCGACTGATGTAATCATTTCCCACACACTATCAGACTTCCAAATTATTCCCGCCCCCCCCGCCAAGTCCCCCCCTCCCCCCCCAAAAAAAAATTACAAAGGAAATTTGTTTTTATGACCACCCACGGGTGTTCGAGACCCCTGAAGTTCAAAGGCGGGTTGTGGGGGGGCGGGGGGAGCCGAAGCCCCGGCGCCGAGCGCGGCCCGGCCGCGGCTGATGTCATCTGCCTGCAACTTCAGCACTTGAACTTCTCCTCCCGCCGCTCCCCGCCGGGCCGGGCCGGGCCGGGCCGCCCTGCCGCCGGCTCCCGGGATGCGCTCCCCCCGGGGCTGGGTGCCGCGGGTCCGGGGGGGCGAGCAGGGGGGCGGCGGCAAGAGGCAGCGCCGCACGCCCCAGAGCCCGCCGGCCGCCTCCTCCCCCCAACACACACACACACACCCCGCTCCCCCGGCTACGTACAAATTCAAGCCCAGTGAGGGAGGAGTTAAAGCCTCATCGAGCCCAAGTGACTCCAACCCGCGCGTTCAGGAAACGGCTTCATCTGACAGCAGGGATGAGCCAGCTCTTTCAGAAGTAGGCTCTGGAGGAGAGGAGGGGAGGGGAGGGGGGAATCCCGGTTGCTGTAGCTCTGGGGAAGGCATGCATGCTGTACAATGTTACAGCTGCACTCCCACTCTTGCCAACGCCTAACCATCCCCGTATACACAGAAATTTGTTGGGAGGGGGGTGGGGGGTGCTTTTTTGTCCTGCGGGCAAGTCTGATTTCTGTAATTAGCACCCATTTTACAGTAAACTGGCGCATTATACCCGCGATCTGAGTGCCCGGGCAGCAGCAGCAGCGGTGCCAGCCCGCTCCGCCACCCCGCAGCGCGCTGGTGGCACCGAGGGACACGGGTGAGCGGCCGAGACACCCAACAACGGGCGTGCGAACGCCCCACATACCCAGCAGAAACTGCACCGGTTTGCAACAGCAGGGCACAGCACTCGAGTTCCCTTCTCCAGACATGTAAGCACGCTGAAAAGCCAGTGTTCAACAAGACAGAAAATCGCTATTTTATTTGGTTTTTAGTGGGGAAGGGGGAGGGATTAGTACACTTTCTTTTTTTTCTCTTCTATTTTTTTATCACAAGAAATTGGAAAGGAGTGCCACAAGCAAAATAAGGTGGTGGTGAAAGGAAATCCTTTCTACTTTTGGCTTACTCTGTGCAAGTAACTCCACTTTCTGTATTGAAACTAAACTATTTCGGATGGATTTCCTGCCTCAGGAACCAACCTAGTGACATCATTCATTCATTTGTTAGTCACCGAGATGCACAGCCCCACGCTCTTTGCCTCAGCCTTCAACAGGGGAGCCTGCACCAGGCACACGCCAGCAGAATCGACACTTTCTCAACACCTGGAGCACAAAACCAGCTCTTTTCCTTCTCTGCAGTTCTGCTGGGAACAAGGCAGAGATATAGGACAGGTTGCACTTGATCCTTGTCACTGCCAAGTCCCAGAAGAGAGGGAAAGCCATTCTGCCTCTCCAGTCCTTGCAGGTGGAAAAAGAGAGAGCTGCAAGACAACAGTACACTTTTCCCTACTCCCAAGCATGCAAAGACTCGATGGAGTGAGTACAGCCAATGGCAGAAAGCTGCGCTGTCCTTCATACTGGTTGATGCTCTGCTCCCTTGGTGTGAAGGGGCCATGGGTACATATCCTACCCTCTCTGCTCCTCGCCCAGAGTCTGAGCCCACTGCCAGCCACCCTGAAGGTACAATAGCATTGGGGAGAAGGCACAGGATGGACAACGGCTGCTGTTCGCTGTGCGACTCTGCTGTGACACCACGTCGCCTTCTCCCATGAGCCAGTCCCCCCGCCATTCCCACACCACAGCAACTATGGGGGGTACGGTGCAAACACGGTGTGAACGTCAGTACAGCCCTTCGCAGGGCAGGTCAGTGGTGGGGTTTGTAATGATACCTTTAAAGCCCAGGGACTGGCGTGCAGCGGGCAGATGGCGTGAAAGCTGAAATGAGCAAGTTAACTTCACTGACTATTAATAGTGCTGTGTTCGCTATCAAGGACGGCGCAAGGCCGTGTATCGACGCTGACATCACGGATATAAAAGACTGCATCAGGAGGGGACAGAATGGCCTGAGCCGAACCCGGCCCTAGAGGACAGAGAAGAGACACAAGTGGGACAAAACCCCGTCCCTCTGCAGAGGCAAGTCTGCCACAGTCACTAAGAGGCTTACACAGAAGGTAAGGGGATTTTATGCCCCCACACAAAGTTGCAGAGCATGACGTATAACCACAAGTATGAAACCAGTTCGGTCACAAAGCTCTGGCTCAAACCTTTAGACGGTTTCCATGACAAAAAAGGCAGATAATATTCCTGTATTACAGAGGACTTAAATTTAAAGTCAATTAAGTCAATTGGTCAAATTCAACCCTCTCATATTTCCCTTATTTTTTCTTCTTCTTCTTTTTTTTTTTTTTGGAAGCATCTCCTACTTCAAGATGTTAAGTGCTCCCTATTCAAACTTCTCCCAGCAGAAACAGTCTTTCACTTGCAAAATTGATTTGGCAATTATTTTCTCTAAAGGAAAATGAAGCAGAATCAGTTCTGAATAAAATACTCCAGCAATGAAAACACTTAAACTGAGGAGAGGTTCAGAAAGTTAGTCTGACACTTCTGCCCTGCATCCCTCCAAGAAATGCAGTGAAATGCAACAGCAGACTGCCTACAACAGTGATTTACAAAAGGCCCTAATTACGTCAGCAGCACAAGGCACCTTCTATTCAAAATTAAGGTTAAGAATGCTAAGCCAACCAGAGCACTATATTGGCTGAACATTCAGTGCTTTACAGTGCAAAGGAGCAGATAACAGACTGCACCATTGTTCTGGGAAGAACTCTTCCCCCAAGCTTTTTTTTTTAATTTCTTTTTTGAAAGACAGACAGACTTGAAAATGAAAAATTTAAAAGAACATTAATATTCATCACTTCAGTGGTTTCACATAATGGGTCATGTATCTTGAGTTACCTCATGGCTGTTTCATCTTCCAGCCTCAGTTCCTCAACCTCTCCGCAGTATTTTGTGTGCATCAAGTAACGCAACTGTTATTAGGAATGAGGATAGAAAAAACCCCAGTCATGTCATGGTCATGTTACTTCTTCTCCACTTTTCTATTTGTACTATTTTTTCCATTTTGCTGCAAAATAAAACCTATGACAATTTACAATTACCATAAAAATTCACGCTTTTAAATGATGTTAAGCTGAAAATCTTCAACAAACAGATCCAAATTTGCATGCTACAATCTGAAATTAATCACAGTGTAATTCATATCAGTGCAAACCAACCTTCATAATCCTGCATTATGACTCCAAACAAAGTATAAGAAGAGAGGACCAGTTATCAGAAGGCTCTCTGACTGAAATCTAATAGAAAAAAGGTTTCAGTACAGTAGTTCTTCAAGAGTTTCCCTTTATAAGAGATGAAGATCAGAGACAACACAGAAAGCCATTAAAATACACTGAAGAGTGACTACTAAGAGCTGCACAAAGTAAAAATCAATGCAGCAAATTCTGACTTTCATCTCCCGGTTTCACTCATCAAGATCGTCCAGACATGAGAACTGTAGCCACCAGTGAGGCAAACAGAAAGAAAATTCAATTGAAATGCATGTACCTTGTGCAAGCAGGAGGAGCCATTTATTGCAGAAGGCACCTACGTACCAGGCACATACGTGCTGTTTTCACTGGAACCCTGTTTTGATGAGATCATTTCTCCCCAAGCTTTCTATACTCTAAGCTCATGGGCTCACAAGAGCAGAGTCACAGTCACTGGAGGAATGGGGAAGCTTTCAATTAGGATCAGTCAGCTCAAAGCTGCTGAAGACTCAAGCTCTGCATGCAGGTTACCCTTGAACTGCTATTTGCCTGTTGAAGACATAACAAAAAAGGAAAGTTTTGCTTCCCAAAGCTGCAAGCGTTTGATAAAAAAATGTCCCTAAGTGTGCTCTGTGCACACCTGACAGGCAAGCAACTCAGTCTATCACATGTACACGCTGGAGCACCAGCCAGTCCCCCCTTACTTGCCCAGCAGCATTAAGGCAGCTTTATAACACACAGGAATTTCAGCTGCTGCAATGAAATAAATATATAGGTCAACCCTATGGCTCTTTTTTCCTTCTGTGCTGCGCAGCTCGAGCACGAAAAGAGCCTTTCAGACGACAGCAGCAGTAACAGCAATACATTGCAGATAGGATCACTTATATACAAGGCATCAGACAGTACTTCCTTATACAAAAAAAAACCACCGGGAGTTATTTTGTTCATTGCTTTTTTTTTTTTTTTTTCCCCCTACATATAAACATAAAACCCTAGGAAAAGCTAAGGTTAAGGTTCTCATAGCAACATTAACTCTCTCCTCTGGCGTATACTATATTTAGGTACACATTTAAGAGCCTATGAACAACAAAGGAGAATGACTGTTCTAAGATCAAGATCTCAGGCTTTGACTTTCACATTCAGAACAGCAATCTTTCAAAAAATAAAGACTTAAGTTGGCCATGTTACAAAACCCCCGATTCTGTCCCTTTTTGCTGGGCTACTGAATTTTAAATCAATTTCTGCGAGTCAGAGGAATAACTTGACGGGGAATCACAGCATCATTCTGTGTTCAGCGGTCATCAAACAGCAATAGTAAAGGCATCAACTCTGTGAGGGTCGTACCAGCGAGACAGGTTTTGGGAATCCCAGCGGTGTGGGCAGAGAAGGGCAGGGCAGGATTAGCGCCAGGTTCATGTCAGCATCTATATTTGGATGGTTAGCGCTTCTGAACTCGGCATGTACAAACACCCAGGCCCACGTTCACTCCAGGTAATTTTAGAGAGTCAAATTCCTTCTGAAGCTAAGGCAGAGAGATGGGGTAACTTAAGATCTAAAGCACATGACAAAGGCATTTGTGTCTCTCTGCTGGCTGCAGAGGGAATCCAGGCTCCTGGCTCCGGACTTCAGCTGGATGCCGTAAGCTATATTGGCTGAATTCAGGCTGCGGTGACTAATCAAGCAAACATGTCTCTCTGCACTACTGGCATAATTACACACTGCAATTGTTGACATTTGAGCTTTAAAAAAAAAAAAGAAAAAGCAAATTGTGTGATGTTGCATATACACAAAGCACGTTTAAAGGAACATATACAATGAGCAAATAAAATAAAACGTAAACCCCAAATATTGTAAAAATAAGCCAAAACTTTTCCTTCTCCTATTAAAAACTACATGTGAAAATGGTTACTTATTACGGAGACACTGGATGAAGTCTGTACTCATCTGTTTCTCTCTTCTCAAAACTTAAAGTATTAATGCCCTCTGTATAGAATTAGGCTTGTATAGCAACTGCATCGAAGCCTCTTCAAAAATATCAGCTGTTTACATAAAAAGGTGTTAACTGTGCAATGTACTTTTAAGAAAATACTGTACACAGAGCACGTTCTCAAGACATAACCACTGCCTGCGTGAACAAAAGATTTATTCCAACATGTGTTCACATACTTAGAGGCTGAAGGTTTGGAAACTCTAAGTTGCTACCCTATAATTTCCATATTTTACAAATAAATAGCAGAATGCAGTTTTAGGTGATACATACCTAAAACCAGACAATATACTGATTTTGTGACAGTATCTCCAAAACTGTTTCACACCTTCCCACTTTGGTTTAATGCTCACATGTTCAGATAAATCATTTGACCCATTTGACATTTTCACGTCTTTCCCCCTCAATTCCTCATTTGCCTCTCATTTTTAGGTAAAAGAAAGGTGAAAGGCTAATTTTCAGTCCTTTCAAGAGTAACAGTAGGCCTTTATGAATTTTGTTGAAGCTTCCGGGTATTTGCAGGATGCTGGAAGAAAGCAAGCTTGGGAAGCAGGTTGGGGAGCCTTTGAGAAGAGTACCAGTCCACACCAGTAAGAAGGCAGCCCAACAACAGCCAGCTCACCCAGTCCCAAATCTGGGGGTCCAGGCTCTTCCTGTGGTCACAGCATGGACAAGCTCACATTTTCTTCTTCCTCTGCATCGTCCCCCACCCAGCATTTGCCATTAGTTTTCATTATAAGTCTGTGAATAAGCTCCCTTCTCACCACACAGCTCCTCCCAACAGCAATTGCTTTTCATGCAAAAATCCTTCCTAGTTTTGAGATCCTTTATGTATGGAAAAGAAAAATAAATAGTTACAGGCACTGTTACACTCCTTTGGTTATGTAATGAAACACATTAAGTGATGTTGCTGGCATTAACCTTTATCTTTCATGTATTTTACTGTGCAATTTATCCTAGATAGTTTGCAATCTTCTTCAGCTGTGCTTACAGAATGCATTATTTATCGTCTGAATTTGCTCCAAGAGAAAGGTTTAATAGAAAAGTTTTTGCAAACACAATTTAAGTCACTAACAACCATAGAAAGGGTAATACAAAGAAAAACCATAACAATTTCTTGATTAAAATTCTTAAGTAACCAAGCTAGTTACTGAGTATTTTAAATTGTTTTGCCATTATAAATTACTCTGTAGAAAAGAAATTATTACCACATCTTCTTTGCTGCACAGGCTTTCAACCACAAGAACCACATTAATTTGAAGCTTGGCAGACAGCGCAACAAGGCTCTGGGGAGCAGCTTCCCATAGGATTTAGAAAAATGGTGCAGGTCCTGAAGACTTGGATGGCTCCTTCTTTCTCAGTAGGACACTGTGACAACTGCAGCTGAGGCACTTGCCATCCGAGTGCCCAGACCACGCTATGAGCCAGAGACCCATTTCAGCACAGGGTCTGGCAACATTCAGTTGACTCCTCACTTTGATTTACTATTGTCCAAGTACAACTTCTACATGGGTAGTCCACAAAACTCCCCTTTCCCTTGCACGCTTTTCCGAGGGGAAAAGAACAGAGAGGTTGCAGAACAGAAAGCAGGGACACCGCTAAGGGTTGTATACACAGCTGGACTTGGCTCCAGCCCTCCACTTGCCTGCACCTGTCCAGCCACGTTTTATTAGGAAAGGCATCAGAGACCATTTTGAAAGACATCTTTGGAAAATGCGGATTAGTATTTGAAAATATGTGCATTTTTAATGCATGGGAAAACCTTTCAGGCAGTGTCTGTCTCTTATCTGATACAATGGAACCCTGGGAGTTTGACTGTGCTTGATGTAGTAGGAGGAATAAAACAACAGCCAAACAATCAGAGACGATGTAAAATAAGCTGTATTTGGAACAGCCAGACATGACAAAACAAACACATTATTTTAAGAACCAGTAGTTATTAAATTTGTCTTGAGCAACTGCAATCCAGTTTACCTATTCTAGTACCAAAGGAACCTAAGCAAGTGTAAGATGCAGAGCTGGACAGAAATCACAAACTTAGAAAGCAAAGCAGAGGAAGACAAACATATCCCCTCTTCTCACTCCTGTTTCTTCCTCCCTGCTCCCAGAAAAAGTATCACAAGGACTGAAAAAGCCAAGGATTTAAGGATTTGTGAGTTTGTTCCCTGGTACTTGAACATGCAGAGTTCCCAAGGTTTTCTCTGCAGTCTTGAAGACTAAAATTAATTTTAAAAAATAATGAAAACAAGTTCTTAGCTGAAGCCCCAGCTCCTAAATCTGACAAGTCTTGCCAGAATTGACAACAGCAGGATAAAAAGTTTTCACAACACATACAGAGGTGCACTAGACTTATAAAATAAAATAAAATAAATAAAATAATCAATTATCTGTCTTTACAAGAGCCCCTTTATTCCCCTCCACATCCCAATGAACCATCACTGACATGTCAGACTAGGCAGGCTACACCAAAGCTGACAGTAAAGAGGGCAAAGCTGGAAATGAACAAAATGAAATGTTTTAAGAAAAACTCTATGAACTGAATACACATAGCTTGATCTGGGGAAGAATCAAGTATGGTATAGCACTGAAAATACGAAGATGAGAGCAACTCAGGGCAGTGAAAAAGGTAATAGAAGAAAAGGCAAAACATGGAGAAAGACTCCTAACGAAGACTGGCTATAACCTACAGGCACTCAAAGATCATTTAATGATGAAAATCTGAAGTATAAATACACTATGAAACTCACAGCCTTCATGAGCTGAAAATCCCAAAAGGTCAAACACACCTTGGAAATATAAATTTCCTGCATTTTCATAGCATCAGTCGTAACCCACAAGTTTTCCCCAGTATGGCTGAGTTCATACTGCTCTGACAATAAAACAGGGGTGCTTTATAACAAGTGGGTGACAGGCTTAACTACAGCAGCGTGGCAAAGCATCCCTAATGCCCAGCCATCAGCTGTCCCCTCACTGTACAGTATTCAGCAATATTGCTCAACTTCCCATCTACCCAGCCACCGGCTCTGGAAGCCGGTGATTTCAAGCAGCCAGTATCAGCTAATTGTTGCTGCCTGCAACATTCAGGATGTTTTATGGGTCAGTTTGTCATGCGCACACAATAAATGCTTTTAACAGAGCTGCTCGCCTTGGGAGCGTGTTTCTGCGCAACTGCGTAAGCATCGATTGTGTGGCCAGAATGAACCCCCTGCAGATCTCAACCCAGGAGAAGTTATGTCAGTGGGAGAGGAGGGCTCACGTTATCCTTTCTTCAGCGTGTGCATAATTCTCATTTTCAGCAACTGCTTTAATAGGAAACTGCTCCATAAAACTGCTCTGCTGTTTATTTTTCAGTAAATTTACACATCAAACAATGGTTTTCCCTCAAAGACTGACAGATCAAATGTTTCTGGGGCTGACGCAAAATCTGGGGTTATGTCATCATGACTAAGCTAGATTTTCTCTCTTGAATGCAGCTAGCCCCGTGCAAATCTCACTCCCAACCTGCTAAGAATTACTCATTTTCAGTGGAAAAAAAGTGAGAAAAATATTGGAGAAAACCCAAACACAACCATGTGAGATTAATGAGCACACAGTGTCTAACCACCCTGCCCCGAGACACCTAGTGTAGTGAGACCAAGTTACCAAGAAATTTTTCACGTCTCTCACTGCTCCGCTTCACGGCTGCACCCGTCCATCCCCTCACGCCGCGGCAGCACCAACGCACGAGTTTTAACTCCACGGCAAGTGCTTCTGACTTATCTACTCCAAGTTCCCTCTCCAGGGCTTTCTCCAGACCGTTTTGCACACCCTTTCCTCCTAGTAGGGGCACCACAAACAAAAAAACAAACACAACATAAAAAAACACAACCACACAACCCAACCCTTCGCTGAGCTTACAGGGACAAATTCCCTGCTGCCATGGTTACCACTCCAACTTCTCTTGTAGAACTAGAAATGAAAAAAAAAAAGGCAGCACACAACTTCCCTGAGAACAGACGGCTATATAATGTTAGCTCTCCCTCCCCTCACTCATCATTGTTAGCCACTAAATCAGCTACATCTGGCATATTTAATTTGGACTAAATAAAATGTCACTAATTAAAAAGATGCCGAACAAGCAATACATGACATTATAGAAACAGAGAGCTTAGTATCTGAACACAGCCTATTAGGAACTGAAACGATTCAAGTAGTTTTTACCAGACACTGAGAAACAAAGGCAACTAAATGGTCCTCTCTACAATCTTACAACAATATCCTCTAGAAGCTCTCCCCTATTGTCTAGGTGTACCGAGGTTTCCAAGCACTAATTCCTGGAGCAGCAGCAGCTCAAATACGAAGTAGTTAGCTCATTATAGACAGTATTATTTGGCTGGAAGTCTGCAGCCTTCACTCCAACTTTTTAAGAACAAGGTTACTTTGCTAGAGCTAAAGTGAATAAGATGTTCGGCAGACGTGCACACAATTTGCTTTAAAGCATCTGTGGCCACGTCTCTGCCTCTGAACAGCAGCAGCCTCTCCTCTCTCACTTTCTCCACACGGTTTCCAGCAGCCTAATTTGACGCATCACACACTGTTCCACCCTTACTCCTCTCCTGAGCCCATCCCTGAAGGCCACACCGTGCCAGCTCTCTGCATCTTCCATCACAGGTCACACCACAGAGACATGAGCACTGCTGTCTACTGCTGACCAACACAGACACCTGTTCCAAAGCAGCTCCTCTTACCCTGGCATCAATGCACCCTCTCTCTCCAGCGATTCACATCATCCTCCCGGACCAGGCTTTCACCTCTGTGGGTACATCACTATCTGTATTCCACTGACACTTATCAAACAGATTTCAGTGCAAAGCTACATCATATCATATAAATCATATAAACCTCATTTCACAGCCCTTAAATGTTTTCCATCATCTTTTTTTTCCAGCTGGCCATCTTTCATTCTAAAGCTGTACTATCCTTTATGATTAGTTGAATAAGCATTTGAGTGATTTCATTTTTAGTGCCTCCAAGGCTGAGGATTTCCCATGAGAAAGATCATCTTTAAGTGCTCTGCTCAAGGTTCTCAGCATTTATAAATCAGACAACTGGCTCCTCTCTGTTTTTCCTGATCTATGAAGTACCACAGATATTTAGGTATACTTTGATTGCAATTTCTTCATTTCAGTACTGTTGATGGTCAAATAAGATTCAAACATGCAACACAGAAATCCCCCCACATAAAGTAAATTTTAACAGCATTCTTGCAAGATGATCGAGTGGATTATGTTGATAATGCTGGCGCACACCAGGCAAGTAAAAATATTACCCTTCTTAGAAACTCAGTAGTTATATATGAATTAACAGTGAACTTTATCCTCATAATTCCAAACTTAATATTGAAGACATAACACAGAGATGATATATTTCAAAATCATCATGCCTTTAACTCACCCCCCCCCCCCCCCCTTATAAAAGTTTAAGAACAATCACAGGATCACAGAAGGCTTGAGGGTGGAAGTGACCTCTGGAGGTCATCTGGTCCACCCCCCGCTGCTCAAGCAGGGCCACCTAGAGCCCGTTGCCTGGACAACATCCAGATGCCTTTGGAACATCTCCAAGGACGGAGATCTCACAACCTCTCTGGGCAACCTGTGCCAGTGCTCAGTCACCCTCAGAGTTAAAAGAGTGTTTCCGGATGTTCAGAGGGAGCCTCCTGTGTTTCAGGTTGTGCCCGTTGCCTCCTGTCCTGTCACTGGGCACCACTGAAAAGAATCTGGCTCTGTCCTCTTTGCACCCCCCTTTCAGGTAGTTATACACATTTGTAAGATGGCCTCGAGATTTCTCTTTTCTAGGCTAAACAGTTGCAGCTCTCTCAGCCTTTCCTCATAGGAGAGGTGCTTCAGTCCTTTAATCATCTCTGTGGCCCTTTGTTAAACACTCCCCAGTATGTCCATGTCTCTGTTGTACTGGGGAGCCCAGAACTGGACCCAGTACTCCAGGTGTGGCCTCACCAGTGCCAAATAAAGGGGAAGAATCACCACACTCAACCTGCTGGCAATGCTTTGCCTAATGCAGCCGAGGATACCATCAGCCACCTTCACAGCAAGGGCACGTTGCTGATTCATGTTCCACTTGGCGTCCACTAGGATACCCAGGGTCCTTTTTCTGTCAAACTGCCTTCCAGCTGGGCAGCTCCCGGTGCCTGGGGTTGTTCCTCCCCAGGTGCAGGACTCTGTATTTGCCCTTGCTGAACTTCACGAGGTTTCTGGCAGCCCATTTCTCTAGCCTGTACTGCAATCTCTTATATAAATAGTGCAGAGTTACATAAATACCACAATATTAGCAAAAAGCATTAAAAAAAAAATATATATATCTAATGGTTTGATCATAGTTTAGGAACCCTAAACAGGTCTTTCTGTAGGATCTTTCATCATTATTTTCCCAAGCCATGCTACAGTGGTTCAAAATCACCTTTAAGTGTTTCAGAAACACTTAAAGTCTGTTTCTCAAAGGCTGATGAACTTAACCATGTAAGTCTAAATATAAGGTAGTGTGCTGAAACCAATGTCACAATAAAAAAATGATTCCTGATATAGAACTAGATAACATAATGCTAGAGATCTGATGCCAAAGCTTGCATGAAACAAAATGCTACTTCTTCATTCAGCATCTGCCTCAGATTATTTTACATGGAAGACACTGCTGCTCTGAAGCTGCCAAGGCACAGTCAGCTTCCAATTAAGCTACCTTATATTTGAAGTTGATTGGAAGCAAAGCTGTCTCCTCCCTATAGGCATCTCCCAAAAAGTAAGTGATCTGATATAATCTCCAAATGTATTTATTCTGCGTTGTCCACCCAATTAAACATCTTGCACAAATGCAATCAACGAGCCTTTTCTCTAATTGAAACGTTTATGCAACAATTTTCATGTAACTCCCATTAAACATTTAAAATAATTAGCTGCATTAGAAAGACATTTATATTCAAATAGCTCACATGCCAAGTTTCTTTGTAGAGGAAAAGACCAAATATTGGGCAAATCTATAAGACAAGACACTCCCGAGAAACCAGTTCCACAGAGTATTAAATGGGAAATCTTTTAGCAGTGGCCTTACTACTGTTGCTGACTGTGGAGAAATCAACAATTTCCAAGACCCAGAAAGGCAATGACAAGGGAGTTGACTCTGTATTTTTATACATTATCAATAACATAAACCAGACATCACCTTGAAGTGTGCTCCCCTCCTTCCTCTTCTCCCTCTCCCTACACTATTGGCAATAAGCTAAAGAAATCCAACATGAAAAGACACTAGTGACTTTATTTCCATCCTGGCACGAATAACAAGGTTTTTTTAAAGGATTTTGATGGCTCTTTATTTACATCATGGATCTTCTTTAAGAATTATGCTGAGAAAAATCTAGGTCATTGAAAGCTTCTTAAACTGAGCCACAGAGAGACTGAAAAAGAATGTAAAGGCACTGATGCCAGGTTTATTTTGCCTTTTCACAAGCTCTTTTTTTTTTTCCAGATTGACTGGCAGAAGGTAGATCAACCTTTGGACATCTTTCTTATTCTGAAGTTTCTATTTCCATAAGTGAGTTAATTTCATTCCCATCCAAAATAAAACATTTTTAAAAAATGTTCTGCACTTGGCAAACAGATCCAGCTATGTAAGAACAACTTGAAGAAGTCTAGGTTTAAAGGGCAAAAGAACAACTTAGATCAACATATAACAAAAGACATGTAAACATCTCAGATTAGGATCCTGAGCAACATAATTTAATAGTCTCTTCTAGACAAAACTTTATAAATAAATATATATGAATGTAAACAGTGTTTTTCCTCATTCCCTTGCCTCACCTCTGCCCCAGCCATCAGCTTGGTTTTGGTATGAAACTGAATATTAAGGTCTGCTTCCTTTAAACTATGTGCTTATTGCAGTCTTCCATTTATGTAAACTAGTACCATACATTCAGATTTCATTGTATAGATTTCTTCTGTTCAACCACCATGTAGAATTTCTTTGGTTAAATACATAGTTATACAGGTCGACACTAATTTGTTTTGAAGTCAAAAGTGTCCATTAAAAGCAGATTGCATTAATAATTATAATTGGCAATAATTCAAAATTAATTATTAGCTATTAATAATTATTACTACATTTCTAACACTGTCCAACACAAAACTTCTGACCTCATCAAATGTCATTCTTTATCACTCTGTTCATTTACGTAGAGATAATTGTACACATGGGGAACCCTTTATTGCCTTTTCCACCTTCCAAAGGTTTTGTCTTCGGATGGTGGTTTAGCATAACCACCATAAGGTTTCTTAATGGAGAAAAATCTATCTTGCCTTTTCTACACTGGAGAGAAGTGTCACAACATTTGCTTCTTCCACGGCTCCCCCATCCTGTTGCACAAGATTTCACATGGCAAAAGTAAAAATTTTGCCTAGCTGCAGGGTATTAACAAAAATTACTCTGTACTGAAACTATTTTCAGTTCAACTGTTGCTCATACACCCTTCAACATGACAGGCGCTGATCAGGCCTGAAGTGTAACTGGTAAGAAATAAGTGGTTTTGTGGGCTTGTTGCCAGAGTTCTGCAGGTTCTTCTTTCAGTACACCCAGCTGTACAGAAAAAAAAAACAAGTTTGCTTGGCTCACATCAACTGAGGCTTTGCCAACCTATTACACTCCATGAATTTCACTTTTTGAAACGTAACAAAACAGCCAGTGCATGAACTTACTCAAGCTATACCATGAAAACTGCATTTAAAGACTAATTTAAAAGGTTCATCCTGTTCTAGGTGCCATACAACATATTTGCCCTTCCATGGATAGCGCTGCATTAAGCCTGACAGCTTAACCTTCTCTGTGAAGACCCTTATTTTCCATACATATAGACTGATTTAGATAAATTACCAGGTAGCTTCATTCTGGGATTCAACACGGAAACCACCTTGTGACGGCAAATTCAGCTTTTCTATCTAAAATGTCAGAGACACCCTAATGATTTTGATAATCTCTTACAAAGATTATTAATTTAGGGAGTCGACCCTGCATGTGGTTTTCTACCAAAGACAAGAGCTGAGGATAGCCTTCCCTAGCACAAAATCAGTAGGCACATCAGAGGCCATTTATTTTCTGAAACAGTGGTTCAATTCCACAACCCTCTACCTTTGAAACTCCCACTATTACTCTGCTCTATGGGCTTTACTGCCTCTTGAAGAGGAGATTCCCAGCCCACTCCTGCTTCTCACAGAATCCCATTTGTTCCTAAAAAAAGAATAAATATATACATATATACATATTTTTGCAGGAGTTGGCATCACTATTGTGTACCAAGTACCAGTGGCCAAAAGTAACTGCTCGTGAAAGTCTGTATTCCCTCCCCAAATTTTATATATCTATTGAAAATAGATATATATATCTAATAGAGATGCCTATCTAAATAGATATCTATAGATATAGATATCTATTGAAAATGGCTACCTCAGATGTCTGAACACTGCATACTGAAGTTAAAACACCAAGGAGACGCACAGAAGAGCACTGACTTTAATGTGCAAAACAAGAATGCGGTTAGAAACTGATCATTTTTCACTGGCACTTAACAGATGATGGAAAAAATCAGCCCTGCAGCTGCCAGCATCTCTCCAGATAAACAAACTCTGCTGTTTCTGCTGGGGGAGTAACTGATGAGGAGGCTGGCCATTCAGGGGAATGGTCAACAAACGTTTCCTATCTCAAATGAGGTCAGATTTGGTCCTAATTAAACAGTTCAGTAACTTAGGGGAAAGGAAAGGATATTCTCCATCACTACCTATTGTGTTCCACCAAAGCTACACAGTCACGGTAGCCATTTCAGCTGTTACTAGCCACCTCAATCTGAGTACATTTAGTCCTCACTAATGATTCAGGTTCCCCCTGTATCTAGTGTAAAGGAGGCACTTCAGTGCATTTTACCATATTCTATAGTTTTGCTACCCTAAAGTAGCATGAATGTACTCAAAAGGTACTCTTACACACCACTGGCTGGAGATACCCAGACAAGCAACTCAAATACTTGACTTTTTCAGAACTACAGTTCACAGAAATAACTTCCACCCAAAGGCTGTTTAAAGGTGGTCATATTTCTTGACACTGTGCAAAACTACCATAAGTGGTTGCCTAATATTACATTCCCTGGTCTCTTTATCATTAAATGTAAAAAAAAACTATTACCTTTGTTCAGTAGTGGTTATTTGTTAGAAAGTTTTGTTTCAGCTTTACTATGGAATAAATTTAAAAGCAACAGGTACAATTCTGTAAAGAAATTGTTATCCCAGCATGGAGCAATGTAACTTAGAGTGGGATGAGTGGAGCACAAACAAAGGTCCCTTGGTCAGATCTGAGACTGATCAAGCAAAATGGGGAATGCAGCACCTTCCCAAAATAGCACTTGCTATTAAGTTGTTTTTAACATGAAGAAAGCAGCTACCTGAAGGGGTCTCTGAGCAGAAAGACAGCAAAAGATTGGGACTGTCACGTCTGCCTCAAATGAATCTGACAGCATGAGTCTGATAACCTAAGGCTCATTAAATCCAGCTCCGTGTCAAAGCCCATGTGTGACTTGTACATTGAGTTCAAGCCAACCACTAATGTGAACACTCACAATACCAAGTCAGACACAAAAAGTGAAGATTATCTTCAGCAAGAAATCCCAGTATCCTCCTCCAAAGTTAAAAGATTTTTCACCTCCACTTCTTGCAAGCCGAGATTCAAGAAAGGGTTACTGATGGCTGGGAAACACAACTATGCTGTTTATTAGTCTATATGCCACTTTCCAGCAGCCAAAAAAAAAATACCACTGCATAGCAAATAGTATGAAAAGCATGGCCATTCCTACTGTTTATCTGTTGTAGGTAAAGAGCTCTGAGTTTGTATTGTATGAATGCACTCATTTTATAGTTCAATGTGCAATCAATACAGGTACTTATTTGCAGATAGTGGTAGTTCAGCTGCAGCATACAAACCTAACTTGCAACCATGTCATCTAAAGTCAAATATATCCTTCCCAAAATACTTTATTATGGTTGTAGTGAAGAAGGAGAATTGCTCAGTAGAGAAAATAAATACTTTCCAACAACCTTTCAAAAGATCTGCTAAGTCACTGCAGCAAAACTGGCCCTGTAAAAAACTGTGCACCAGCAGAGGTGGTTTTGTACACAACAGAAGAAGTCCTTTTATATCAGGGTCAGAGTTCTGCATTGACATGCAAAGTCTAAGCTAAGCAATCTGAGCTGCCACCAACTCAGACTTTATAAATATTTGAAGAGAAAATATTTAATGTATTTCTTGAACTCAGTGATCCCTTACTGGTTTGAAATTCCATTTAAACGTTTTATTGCTATTTAAGAGAAAAAAAAAAAAAAAAGATAGTTTCTACTTCCCTACATTTACAGATTTTAGAAAGAGTATAATGAAGTAGTTAAAAAAAATCCACTAATTTCTCTATGTGCCATCAGTACTCATACGCAGATATTGCCTTTAAGTTGCACCTCCAGATACTTTGCAGATGTATGTTCAGAAAAGACATAATTGTAGGATATTAAATCAATTATGTAGAAAGCAGAGGTTGCTGCAAACTCATAAAGGAAGGCAGTCACTGTGAATATGTTCGGTGCTATGAACATTTTATTACATTATTTTTGCTGGAATTTTATTAGAGTCTTCCCTTCTTTAGTAGCTGCTACTTGAACAGAGGGCGATTACCCCTTGTAAGGCTCTGGCTTAGGGGAAAAACAAGCCATTTGCACGCACATAATCCTCTAGCATTTTACTAGACAAGAATCAGTTCACCACCACAGTTTTTACAGCTGCATGTTAGAGAAGGCTCGAGAAAGAGGCAAAGAGGAGAAATTGATGTGAGCCTGTTTACAGTGCCGTAAAATTTATTGCATCATGTTCAGAACTACTAGCTTATTTATTTAAGGGATAAAAGTAACATATAGAAAGCTTTCTATAAAGTTCATTCAGCTCTTTCATTTTAATGGTTATACATCAACATAGCAGAGTCTTTCAACTTGGACCCGTTTGGACATCTGTTCGATGGATGAACTGCTGGAGACACTCAAAGCCAGCGTCTGCTGCACAAGCAATTTCCCTACCCACTGAAAGACTCCACCATGCCCTTGCCCTGTCTCACTTCTTCAAGCATTTCCTGCAGTAGTTTAAATCCTAAAGGTTTCTCCTAGACAAAAAGTGACGTCTGGAGATTGCCCAAGTGCTATTCCATGCACTTAAGAGAGGGTAAGTGGCAATGAAACCTTGCAGCAGCTAGCACAACCTTGGGCAGAGTGCTAAGTTAATTTCCTGTTAGCCAGACCGGCTCCAAGTTCTTCTGTATTGCCTGAAGTGTTGCAATTAAGTACTGCTCTAAGCTACGCTTAATTAGCCTGCAAGCAAATGCTCATTTGTAGCTCGCATGCAGTGTAAAGCAGAACTAAATGTTCACTGAGAGCAAAGGGAAATTACACTAAAGGTACATTTGCACAAATATAGCCTGCTGCCTCCCGATTTCCTCTACTTATTAATAACCTAGAAAATATTGAGAAATGTGTCACACTGTACAAATGGTTAGAAATATACATCCTCTATCCCTGGCGCTGAATCTGCTGCTCTCCTGTCCCCCCTACCCCATCTGATAAGCACTCCGCTCCCCTTGAAATGACAGCCTCCCTCTGCAGACAAAAGATTTGGATTATCTTTTTCATCTGTGCAGTCAAACAAACAAACAAATAATAGTAATAATAATAAAAATCAACACAAAGACAATCCACAAAAAAAAAAAAAAAGGAACAAAACAAGCAAAAAGTAAAACCAAACAAACAAAAAACCAACCAAAAGCCCCCACAGACTAGGATGCAAATCATGATTGCTAAGTACACTCAAAGATAAACAAAGAGCATAAACAAAACTTCCACCAAATAGCATTTAAAACATTGACTGGATCCACATCCATGAGTAAAACCCAGCCCTGGCACCTCTTGTTAAGCAGACAAAAGAGGAAATTAATCGCAGGTTCTCCAATATATTTAGAACTTTTTTAATGCTACAAGTGGAACAACATTAGCTTCAAACACAGCAAGGACATTTTTAAGCTGGTTATCATTTGAATCTGCCTATCAGGAGACACTTATTTGACAAGGCTATAACACAAGGGGCAAGGCTCAGACTCACTTGGACAAGCTTTACAAAGCTTTGCCAAGCTATATTTTCAAGCTGTTCCTTAAATCAATTACAAGGTGTATGACAGTATTTCAAGCAATCTTTTCATCTTCTCATATATGCATATTCATATATTCATATATATATATATATACATACACACAGTTACAAACAACACTATTTTGGAATCTGAGATAACTCAGTAAACATTTTTAATCTGAAGCACGGCATGTATTTTTCAATGCTAGAACTGTCCACCTGATACCCATTGTTTAGAATAGACTCAGTTTAGTTTGTTCTACATAACTGAGTACTTGGGGAATGGGAATTGCTGCAAACATCTGTGAAGCTATTTATAAGGTCTGGAAATACTGTAGTTGGCTCACTTTCAGTGGATTTTAGTAAGCAATAGGGAAAATAAGTGCGACCAGCAACAGAATGACAAGGAAGTTACTTCAGAGTAATTAGCTGCTCTTAACGGCTTTCAGGCAATGACAAGCTCAAAAATGACTTATGGAAGCCCGAGGGCAAATTGTCTGTAAATTAAATCCTGGTGTTTTACTATCAGTATGCTGTTATTTAACTTAGAATATTCTTTACTGTCATGTTATGCACTTAATTTATTGGGTTTTGTTGTTGTTGTTGTTGTTTTTAAGCAATATTATTTTATTCAGCAGTGGTTTGTTCCTACTCTCATTACTTGTTTGGGCAAGGGTAGTGCGGTTTTTAGAAGCGAACCCAAAAAGGCAAGAGGAAGAACACATGCAATGTCACCGTACAGCGAGGCAGCCAGTCTTCCCTGGTGGCTGCAGAGCATGGACATCATTCCCACCATTAGAAGCCGCTTCCCCATGCTTGGGCCCTTTGCAGCTGCTGAGCTGGGTTTAGGGAGCCCAGTGGCTCCTGCCCTGGTGTGGCTGGGGATGATGCTCCCAGGTGCATCTGGATGGGCATCGCCCACCGTGGACACCAGGTATGTGCAGGGTAAGGCAGTTTCCATTAAGAATGTGTATAGTCCATATCTAAATATCCCCAAAAAGCAGAGCAGTTCCTCACTCTGGCCAGACTAGAGATCTAGGCAGATAAAAGGAGTGGCTGGAAAGATCTGGGTGCGTTAAGGTGGCACCTGTTTGGTGAGAAACAAAAACAGCTTTTAAAGGTCTCTCTTGCCCTCACCCCTTTCCCATATGAAAAAAACCACCTGCAGAACAGTTTTTGCTTTGCTTTTAATTAAACTTCACTTATAATAAGTCTGCTGAAACAAAGTTGCTTTATCCACAAACCATCCCGTGCTCAAGGTGAGATCTCACATCCAAAGTCCTCACTGTTAGTCAATCCATTTTGCTTCTGAGTGCTATTCTTTGACCCCTCAGGAGGAAACCTAAACACTTATGCTTCGTGCCATAGTGCGGGGATTTCCAACTCTGTTCCTTCCCAAAATGCACCAGAAGAAACCAGCTCCAGTAAGCCTGACATAAGGGCAGCATGGTCTACCACTGGAGAGAACAAGAAATCCTAATGCCAACGGAAGAATGTGACGTAGCTTTCCCAAATCAGTGATGGCTTGCCTTTTACAAGTGTAGATTAAACTCAGTTTTTATGTAAGTTTTGTAAGTAATGTTCAGATTACAGCCAGGCTGAAGCAAACGATTGGAGGTACTTAGATTAATTAAAAAAAATATCTTTTTAGTACAGTAATTCTGCACTCCTATTAGAAAAAAGAATAATAAAATAAGAATTTGATAGCAATAAAGAGACTATCAATCAAGAGAATAGAGAATTGAAACTCATCCCACAATGATTTAATTAACTCAGCAGTGTTCTTCTAATGTAAAAATGTTATTAAATTCCAACAACATCCCCTCTGTTCATGAAATGGAACAAAACCATATCTGCAAGCTCTGGAGCAATGCATAAGCATCCCATTACCACACCAACAAACTTGGAAGTTCATTCTTCCCCTATGCGTCCACACACAAACACTGCCTAAGTAAAGACAGGCATTTCAAACAGATTTCCACTTTAACGCAGGCACAGTTCACTGTCCAGGTAATTACAGCAAGCCCAAAGAAACCTTTTTCCTGCTGTAAATCAACAGCATCACTCCTGATACTTAAGCAACCACTCTGCTGATGGTTTGGAAATGAACAAAATGCTGGCTTTGCCTTCCATCCCTAGAAGTAGATGCCAGCACACAAGCAAGAAACTGGGTGTCTTCCCAATCCTGCGCTACGTAAACCAGGGCATCCACGGGGGATCAGCTGCAGCTCAGCCACAGGTGCCAGCACAGCTCTGCGAGGGCTGCCTGGGCTCATCTCCGAAAGGACCTTGTGGTCAACTCACCCACCAGTTGCCGGCAGCAACGTGGTGCCGCAAGGTCACGTAGGATACGCAGCAGAGGTTCTGACCTATGAGTTGGTGCTTCCTTGCATCTGTCCTACTGGGTGGCAGAGGTCTAAAAAGGTTTCTATCCAAAATGTCTAAAGTTGACCCAAACTCACACCTCGATTCCCGACAGCAGGGAGAGCTGAGACAGCATAGCTATTCCCACTATGTTGAGCGACTCCTTAAAGGCTATCAGTATGAAGTTATGACATCTCTGATTCATTTCAACCATTCACTTATGGTATAATTACAGTCACTCAATATAGTTCTGTTTGTTTGTTTTTAAATTCCCTACTGCACTGATGTTTACACCCAAACCCACTCCTGCCTGCCTCGCTAGGCACACAGAGAATTAGCATTTCTCTCATGTTACATTTTCCCATTTTTTCCCCACACTGTCCCGCCTGATAGCTTCTCAGTTTTGTCAGTTCCTAATCAAAGCATAAAACAGCTAAGTTATATTCTCACTGCACCATCAATAAAATATAGCAAGAATAACATTGCGCAACAAAAATATGCAAGGGCACGCGTAACCGAGATGCACACACAAAAATCTAGTGTGAACAGACTAGCTCACAGTTACTGCAGTTTAGACTACAGGCTGCTCAGTGTTTACGAAAGGCAGTCCTAAAGGTTAATCGAAATGGTGTTATTAGTGCAAAACAGCTTTTTAAAACAACCACAAGCATTACTGTGTGGCTGAACACCTGGTGTGGCACAGTAGGGCAGGTTTGGGTCGGGCTGGTCCAGTCCCTCGGAGTGTGCCAGACCACCCTTGGCCGGGCAACGCGTGCCCCGGCACGCTGCCGCCGGTCCCAACCACGCTATGAAATTACAACATCCACTGCCGGAGCATCGCTTATGGATAGGGAGCCAAAACGCTCCCGGGAGTGTGGCCAGATCTGTGTCATTAAAAACAAACAAAAAATCCCAACAAATAACATACTTTCGGGTTTGAGCGTGAGGTGCCCTTAATATTTCCAGTAATTCATGTTGGGACTGTAACTACTACTGTTCTGGCACTACCCAAAAGCACAAATGAAGAGACTCATGTCTTTCTACCACTGAACTTCTTGCTGTAACATGGAAGGAGAAACAGCAGCTTTGACTTCATGCTGACACCCAAGGCCACGTGTGGGGCTCCAGCTGAAAAGCCTGCAGACCCACCGACCGCCCAGCACTGACAGGACTGGGGACTGTCTGTCTCCAGCTTAGCCCAGCAGACTCATTAGTCTTCAGTTATTCGTTACTCTCTTCTGCAGTAATGAGCAAATGAGACTTTCAAAACCACGTGAGCTCACCCACCCTGGTTTCTTCAGGAGTAACAGGACAAGATGTTCGCGTGACACAGGGGACAAGATGACAAGTAATGCAACGTCTTTCCTAGACTGTCCATCACATTTAGCTCGTTTAGAGCAGGGAAAATGAAAATGCTATACCTCCAAACAAGAAAAAGGCACCCAGGAAGCGCAAGGCCTGGTTTCTTGTTTGTTTTTTAATACAGTTAGATCACAGCCCTGCAGCAGAGGCCTGATCTTTCCCAATTTTTCCCAAACACAATAGCAACTTCCATAAAGAAAGGCATCAAACACGCCACAGAGCGATCTATATATTACTTATTTAGTTTAAGCACTATGCTTCAAATAAAGATCTGAGAAAAACAACATGATATACCATGACAGATACATATAAAACCGCAAAGGGAGTGCCTGGACCTGGACCTAAAAAATTGTCCAGATTAATCCCACTACAGGATTTGGCCTCTTAAGAGAAAGTAAAGTCCTGTTGATTCAATCTGATGTCAGTATTTATTTTCAAAATGTCTTGTTGCTAAATGTTATTCAACCGCAGGATTAAGTATAAAATATGCTGTCACACATGTGAAACCTAACTTAGTACAGAAAGTTTTCATTATAAAGAAGCACATATTTTTATACGGCTTCTCTGTTGGAAATCAACATCCTTGTCTTCAAAAGAGCTTAATAGAAATGTTTTACAGGAAGAAAAAAAAACTAGAAGTGCATTATAGCATGTAATTAAAACAATTAAAACTAAGAAGCCTGTTTACAGGAGTTGCCTTGAAGGATAACTAAATCTGGAAAAAAAGAATGGCATTAATTCATACCCATTTGTGAATTTAATTTGCTATAAAAGAGTAAATAATTTTGGTACATCAAACTGCTATTTGGAAGTTTGCCTGGGCTGTATAGAGGGGGGATGTGAGAAATTTGCCCTATTTTTACAGTTGAAAGCTTCATTGACTCACACAAGATACTTTAGCCTAATATCCTGTGGCATTGCAGTGACCTACATGTAATTATTGCATGCTTTTTCCAAAATATTTGTACACAACCAGAAATTATAACCTAACTTACCAACCAGTTCTTAGTTTATACCAGCAACACAAAGATGGACTTCAATTAGCGGTAACCTAGCTGTCTGAAGTTTTTAGCAATCTTTTGGACAAATATTTGGTCTTGGTTTGATGTAACTTTTTGGTTTCCATTTTTCTTAGACAAACATATTTATATTGTTAAGTAAATGATGTTTTAAAAACTTTCAGCTGTCCCTTCTCCCAGCCCACAATCACTGTCCCCCTCAGACATGGGCTGATCCCATGTTTGTAGGTGCACATGCATTTTACGAACAAAGATGTGGGGAAAACAGAGAGGAAAAAAATATCAAATGGTCTTGCAGTGCCCCGTGGTGCCACCCAAAAAGTGTCTTTTCTGCTCTCACCTTTACCTGCCCTTCCCAGCACGGAAAGTGGGAGCACCTACATGCTCACAGAGGTCTAAAGTTTCTCCCAGCTCGCAGCCAGGCTCTGTGGTGACAGTGGCACTGAGAGGACAAAGGCACACGATGAAGGAGAAAACGCTTGGCATGCACTGATCAGGTAGACGCTCTCCCACCAGCCTCCTCATGCCCAAACTCAAGGACAATGCTGCTCTCCACTCAAGAACATAAGAGGTTTTTGGCAGCTACTGCTTGAACACTCATGCTTTCTCCAAACATGAGACATCTGCAATGTCCCACTCAGCCCACCAGGAGCTGAAACAGCTATTGGCTCAATAACACAGCAAGTTGGTACTTTTCACCCAGGTACCCACCGTCTGGTTGACCACGTTACAAAACTTTAGTGGTGCCATCATTTTCAGAACCACATGCCCTTCACTATCAACAGGTTGACATCTAATATTTCTCACTGTAAAATGGCTCAAAGCGGGCTATTTCCACCTGCAGAACTGTAATAAGGGACCGTAGAGCTGAACTCCCAAGGAGCGCATGTCTGTTTAATTGCAAGTAATTTCTTAAGCTCTACCACCAGACGTGTTTGGTCACACAACCGTATGAGCCCAGACCCCGCCACTGTGGAGGCTGCTTCAGTGCAGGATAGCCTTCAAAATGTCACCTAAAGGGTCACGGCTATTTCCCATCTAAATCTTTTACTACTAAATTATGGGCTGGTTACTCAACCTATGAGCTTAAAAAAAAAAAAAAAAAAGTATGTACAAAATATTTTAATTTAGGCTTTTTTTTTTTTTCTAAAGCAGAGAAGATTGCAAAATCTGCAATGATTTCAATAAGCCTAACATTCCAGTTTTACCTCCCAGATTGACATATTGATGCTCCCATTAAATAACTATCCCATTTGCCTACATGTGGTTTTAGTTTTGTGCTGGTACAGAAGACTCATTATTTCTCCCCATTCTTGGTCTTCCGGGGAACAGCTGGGGAAGCTCCAGCAGCCGTCAGCTTTATAAGCAGCAGAGCTAGAGGTGGCATCCCACTTCTTGCTGTGGTGAAATCAGTACCATTACCCAGCAGATCCCAGAAAATATATTTAAAAAAAATACATTATTCGTGACTTGCACTTCTTTGAATAAGACTTCATCATCAGGAGAAAACAAAAAAGAAACTACTCCAAAAATTTAAGAAAGGTTTATTACAGCTGTTTTTCACTGTTTTACTGATTTCACCTTTCTTTGCTGAGACAAGAAAAAGCACGAAATAAATGCAGAGCAGTGCATAAGCAAAATTGCGAACCACTTGTTAAAAATAGCAGTGGCAACTGCATGAAAAAAATAATTAAAAGGATCAAAAGTATCTCAACAAGATACTTGGGCCTTCCTGGCCCTTATGGCCAGGAAGGCCAATGGCATCCTGGGGTGTATTAGAAGGGGGGTGGTTAGTAGGTCGAGAGAGGTTCTCCTTCCCCTCTACTCCACCCTGGTGAGACCACACCTGGAATATTGTGTCCAGTTCTGGGCCCCTCAGTTCAAGAAGGACAGGGAACTGCTGGAGAGGGTCCAGCGTAGGGCAACCAGATGATTAAGGGAGTGGAGTACCTCCCTTATGAGGAAAGGCTGAGGGAGCTGGGTCTCTTTAGTTTGGAGAAGACTAAGGGGGGACCTCATTAATGTTTATAAATATATAAAGGGTGAGTGCCATGAGGATGGAGCCAGGCTCTTCTCGGTGGCCAACAATGATAGGACAAGGGGTAATGGGATCAAGCTGGAACACAAGAGGTTCCGCTTAAATTTGAGAAAAAACTTCTTCACAGTGAGGGTGACAGAGCACTGGAACAGGCTGCCCAGGGAGGTTGTGGAGTCTCCTTCTCTGGAGACATTCAAAACGCGCCTGGACATGTTCCTGTGCGACCTCACTTAGGCATTCCTGCTCCAGCAGGGGGATTGGACTAGATGATCTTTTGAGGTCCCTTCCAATCCCAAACACTGTGATACTGTGAAGAAATATACGTCTTAAGCTCCAACTAAGCAAATAAAGTTTTGCATATGCAAAACAGCAACATCCATTTTTTTCATCTGCAAATATAATTTAGGCTTTACGACCTGAGATCTCCTTCACTCAGTCTTTCATTCACTTGTGCATCTTTCTCATATATGGAACAATACACCAGAAAAAAGTTTTAATTCAGTAGAACTTGGGACAGAAGTGGCATTTCTTTATGCCCAAGGCTTGGCAATATGACGTGAGATTCATCTGTGTCTAACACCATCAGATATTTAAAGTCCTCTTGCATAACCACTACTAGGTCTTATCATTGCAGAGGTGTATTTTTAAATTATTAGAAAATAAGACAGAGTTGTTCCACAAGGAACAATAATAATGACACTTTGTTTCTTATGAAGTTGTCTCAGACATCCCAGTTTCCCAGTGACCACTCACCGTTCCACAGGATCAGCAAACAAAATATCCACTCCTTTTTGAATTCCCCTAAGACTACTTTAACCTGGGTCCCTCTCAGGTCCCCTAGATACGAGCTGTCAAAGGCAACAACATTTCCTCCATGTCACGCGTGTGCCGCGATGCCCTGTGTGATCAGAGCTGCAGCACTGCCAGCAGGAACCACTATTTGCCTATTTACCCACAAATGCTCGAGAGGCATGAAAGGAATTGCTTTTCACTAACACCTCATCTATCCCGTGTAGTCAGAATGGCTCACTCCAATCTCCAGTTCTAATACTTGTTTATAATGTGCAAGCAGAGAACCTTAAAGGAAGCATCATTATGTTTAACCTTGGTTTACATTTAACATTGTAGTTATACTTTTTTCTTGAAACATAGCTCATTTTCACTAACTGCCAGCCATTACAATGTGCTGTTGCAGTCCTTTAACTAAACTCATCACTTATTTTGTTAACCAGTAGTTTATGTTGTATGTATGGATGCTTATCTAAGCAAAAACATCTTAAAATAATTTACTAAATTCCCAAACTATATATTCTTTTCATGGGATGAAGTTGGAAAGATGTATAATATTTCTTAAGTTACTCATTTTTTATTCAGGATACTTGGCAGACTCTATTGAAGAGAATTAGAACTGGATTAAACACAACTACCATCCTATGAGGAGGCTGAACACACAGATTGTTATCCAGCAACACTCCACGTTTGAAGTATTAAAAATAAGTTTTCTTCCTTCATGAAGAAACCGAACCTACTCACTTTTCTTACTTTTGTCTGTCAATACTTCAAAACTAGAGGGTTTTTTTTTTTAGTTCTATTCCTCTACTCCTTTATTAAAGAGAGGAAAATAATTCATTAGAGAAGAAAAGAATACTATACTATCCTCTCACTGTGAGCCCGTGTTGCTCATCTGCCCACCATCAGTCAATAAACAGTGTATCTACATCTACAGAAGAATCCACTATTGTCCAACAGGCTTTACCTCGTCTCACATACTCAAAGGTTTTACCACTGTGATGGATTGTCTTTGATTAAAAACTTCAGCAGCAAGCATACCTAAGCAATATAAACATTTATTTCATTTTAGGCTTTCAAAAGGCTTGTGAAAACATTCCATTTTGAAATTAGGTAGATCAGGGCAGGGGGGGGTGGTGGTGTTTGTTCTGTTTTTAAATTATAACGTAAAATTTAGGAAAAAAAAAATCTCCTTTTATTCTGCTTTTATAGCCATCTTCTTGTGTACATTAAAAGTTTGGGGTTTATATATTTTTATATTTATGTGCTGTTAAACCACTAGCTTCTAAATTCCATCGAAAACTGATGCACAGATCATTTAGGGTTCTTAATGCTTTACAGAGTGATCTTTAGGGTGGCTTGGGTTAATTCTAGGAAAATACAAAGCTAATGGGCAAAGAATCCCTGACCCTGGGGACTATTTGGAAAGGCAAATGTAGGTTCCTCAGCAACTTCAGCTGGTCTCAGGCAGCTGCACTGCTATCCTGTCAGCAAGTGCCAGGAGGCAGAATTACCCCTTGTTTTGCCTCCCTGGAATCAGATTAGCACTCCCTTGGCAAAACAGCCTCTCTGCTTAGCCAGTACCCAGGCCTCTGATGAGGTTCTGCTGAATTCCCAAGGGGAGGACTCAATCTTTTTTCCTAGGGCATGATTTGGTTATCTGTCTTGTACGTATAGGAAACACATTAAAACCAATGAGGATGCATTGTCTTTCAAGAAAGCAGACTGTTTTCATGGTGATGTAAAGCAGTACAGAAGATGCGAGGGTGTGTACATTAGGGTCTACTGCTTGTAGCTGAACTGTCCACCCAAACCCTTTTATCATTCAGAACAGACGCAGGAGCTACTTACAAACTGAGCAGTGATACAGAACATCATCACACTTGTGGGTGCCCAAGCACAGAACTGTCCTAAGCCAACAGCCAGTAAGAGCAACCCGTCTCTTCTTCCCCAAATAAGCCAGTGCAGTTTACAAACCAAAGGCTTTTGAGCCCAGCTTTACTCTTTAAACGTGCTCAAGGTTCAATACAAAACAAGATGATTATTTCTCAGAGTGTAGAGTAGGACAGAGAAGAAAAACTGTCTGCAGTGGCACTGTGAGGTTATTGCTCTGGACCATGTGGGAGCTCGGTCTGTGCTTCACCAGCAAGAACCCAGAGAGCCACTCTACCATCTTCCCATGGGACAGTACTCCCCTTAAGTCCCATTACAAGGAGCTGTGTCTAGTTACATGCTCTAAGAACATGATTTTGCTTTTTGAGCAGCCTCATGAAAAAGAGCAAAATAAAGCAGCACTATGTCCTTCAAGAAAACAACTGTTCAGTGTCTTTGTGACAGCAGTATAACATGCACAGATCCTCCAACTCCAAGCTAATTAACTTGACTTGTGAATTAGTAAGTCATTACCTTGGATAACAAAATCTAAAAGATATTAAGCATTACTGCTTCACTCACAATATGCACATACCTGAAAGAGACTTGCTTAACTTTTACACTTCATTCTTACAAATCTTTTAAATAAGGTCTGAAATCCGTTTAAAGACACTCTCTCGGCCAGTGCTGCCCTACTCACACAAAGCCTACAAGTGTGCCTAGTTACCTGGAAACTTTCTTTCTGCCTCCAAAATGAAATAGTCCACCGCAGGTTTGAACGCTAACGGATGACCCAAAGCTTCGTCCCATACTCACATGCTTACTAGCAGGTTGACTCTGAGGTAAAGATCCTGGGGCCAGCACTGGAGAGCTTGCGGGGCTACAGAGTTCTGGGAAGGGATTTGGGATGGCCGGCAAAGACGATGTTCTGAATTGCTGTTCCTCTTCTTGAAGGCGCCTATAAACACAGAAGCACTAAGCATTAAGAGGAGCAAAGTGGCATAGCTAGACCTGCATCTCCTGCCCCATCATTTATGATAATGATCCTAATGAAAAGGAATCAAATCCTTTTTGTTTTTCTAAGCAACTCCTACACTGTTACTGTGACTGCAAGCACAAAGTAGGTAATTGCATATGAAAAATGACTTGTCAGGCATCTATGCCTGTTTTGTTGCTTATAACTTGATTACTTGGGTGCGGTAACTGCGTACGTAAAATAAACAGAAATACCCGTCTGTACTCACTGTTGTAAGCACTAGTCTACAAGCTTAAGCTCTGTGTGCCAGAAAGTCAGTTTAAGTGCTTCCAAACCAATGTGAAAGACAACTGCGGTCACTTGGGGCCAAATTCCATGTGGATCTGCAAATAAAGGTGTACCCCTTTGAAGTCTCTAAGCTGAAACTGAAACCAATATTGTCACTTCATCAGAATACCAGATTCCATCTCCAAGTAACTTGTCATTTCCTGGAGAAATCGAAATGCAAAGACTCAGCTTGAGCAATAAACTGTGATCAAACCATCCCACCTTATGCTAATTGTATGGTTACTATTCAGACAAGTTTGCACCTCCTGAGATATGCCTCATGAGTCTATGTAGGACCAACAGAGCTTCAAGTTCCAGTTTATATGATACACCTGTACTGCCACACCAATAAAAGGAAAACTAAGGCCTACCAGTTGCCACAGAAAAGCTTGAAAAGATACAAGACCCTACAGATTGCTTGAGGTTTCCCCACTGCTAGGGAATCACTGCTGAAGATCCACTGGGTGACTGCAGCAGGCTGGCCTGCAACACCTTTGCAGAAGGCACCATCTAGTGGCAATCCTTAAAGTTTCCAGAGAAAAATCAACTGACTCCTGGATTTGAAAGGCAAATCATTAAAAACCTCAATTTGCTCTCACTTTTTCCCATGTCTTTAGCAAGAGGAGTCTTCTTAACAGACCTGCCAGGGAAACAACTGCTGGGTTTGCCTCTGGCAACACATCCCACCCCGGGCACACTCACTGTTTCTCACACTCACTGAGCTGATAAATCTGCTCCACAAGTGACTCTATCCTTCAATTTACTTGCCTTGGCATTCCATGAATGAGCCTTACAGATTTGGGTTATGCTATGAATACAAGGTTCCGACCATAACTGTGAGCCAAGCAAACAACTACTTTGACCTACTTGATTTTTTTTTTTTGTGCCACCCGTGCATGCCCTTCCCTACAGAACAGGGAAAAGGACAGTGTAAGGTTTCTTTAGCCCAGCAGACTTATCATCTCAGCAGCTGTGTAATAGTGCCCTCCACTGCAAGTTTTTGACTGACCTCCATTGTAAGAAGTGGAACTACAGACTCGACGCAATGAGAAAGGTGTGATTTTCTCAAAACGAGCATTCACTGTGCTGCGCTCTGCTCTGCCTGTACTGCCGCAGTGCATCGTTTACTTTCATGAATGATACACATACAAACCCGCGCTCTTAAGAAAATTGCGACAGTCACCCATCCTGTTCTGGCTGAAAAAAAGACGCCAGCATCCCCCTCTATGGGGAAGGAGGTGTAGATAACCCTGAATAAAAGTTTCACCATTATTTGCTTCCATGATAAACACACAATGTTCTTGTGCGTATGGAAGTACAGAGTTCAAAAAGGCAGAGAGTTCTCAGAAAAGAATTGCTACGTTTTGAAATGCCTAAAATAGTTGAAATGAAGTGTTTTGATTAAGATATTTACAAAACATTGACAGTTATAATACTCTAGAGAGTACATTTTCTAGTACAGCCATATTTAAGGTTAAATATGCAATACTTGTAAAAATGATTGCATCATTAGCTGACTTGGTTGTATTGCGGTTACTGCATACTACCCATTCATATAGAAAACCTGTCTTAAGAATACCATTCCTATAGGAAATACATCAACATAAAGAATTAGGAACAATCCTTTCCACGTCTGGGATTTTTCTTTTATTATTATTATTGCTTACTTCTTTTGCAGAAGACACTGTTAACTGGAAGGGCACACTCTAAATCTCTGATTTCAGCAATTTACCTAATCATGCCAACTGGGGCTCTGTTCCTCACACTGGCTGAAGACAAGATTCTAAGAGCCTCAGCATCACCAACAGACTCTCCCATCAACACCAACAGTATTGTACTTGATCCTTGAATTCAAGCCCTCATCCTGACAACTGGGAGACAATTTAAAACGTTCATTTTTTTGTAATGATGCACATAATGCACTCAAGTGAAAGAGCTGAAAGTGCTGTAGGAAGGACAGTTAAACAACTCTGATGTGCTCTGTTTTGTTTGTATTGGACCCTTAAGGAAACCTCTACAAAGAGGAGTATTTTTTTGTATATCAAAACTAGCTGAATGCACCTCATCTATCTACATGATCTACGTTTTATAAAACCAAGAAGCTGTCAGTAAGCATCATACCTGAGAAAATAGTTCTTAACAGTTTGGAAATAAATCCAAATACGGGCATCCTTTCTGTATATTGCTACCAATGACAAGCTTCTGCACATGTGTGCTACTACAGGTACATCAAACATTGATTTAAAGAAGGTTGAGAATGTGACATTTTGGCGTTTTATAAAATCCATGGAAAACTCATGTCCTTCACCTACCTGCTACATCTCTTTTTCCTTTGCAAAAGTCACATAAGCACAGAATGTTAGGGATTAGAAGTGACCTTGAAACATCACCTAGTCCCTGCCCTTTTTGAACTGAGGGGCCCAGAACTGTACACAATATGCCAGATGTGGTCTCACCAGGGCAGAGTAGAGAGGAAGGAGGACCTCTCTTGACCTACTAACCACCCCCCTTCTAATTCACCCCAGGATGCCATTGGCCTTCCTGGCCACAAGGGCACAGTGCTGGCTCATGGTCATCCTGTTGTCCACCAGGACCCCCAGGTCCCTTTCCCCTACACTGCTCTTTAACAAGTCACTCCCCAACTTACACTGGTACCTGGGGTTGTTCCTGCCCAGATGCAAGACTCTACACTTGTCCTTCCAGTTTAACATTACGAGGCTCCCACAGAAGCCCATCTCCTCTTTTAAAACGCAGGTCTTTCGAAACCAGCTCAAGCCAACTCTTTGACAAAAAGGAGGCAAGTTCCTTGCTCCTACCTGACTGCCATGATGCGCACAGGCTGAGACCGCTGCACCTTCTGCCTGGGGGACAGCGGCTGCAGCGCGCCGGGTCCCGAGGAGCCCAGCTGGCTGCGGCTGAGCTGGCCGTTCTGGAGGAGCGGAGTGGATTCCGACTGCATGCTGCACGCAGAGTATAAACTTTCAAATGAGGAATTCATGTCGTTTACCAAAGCTTCCAGGTCCACATCGTCATCTGCAAGACAAAATAAAGGCAGCGTGACACATCTGGAAGTCACAGATACAAGAAGTCTGGAAAGACCAAAGACTAAGTTTCTGTGAAGTCATTAAGCAATTTTAGAGTTACATTTTTATGGTGCAAATTTTTATTGCAGAGGACATTTATTTTAGAGCAGAAAAATGCAGCTAGTAACAGTCAGTAATGGACATTTATTTTGTCATCCTTGGTCAAAAGCGACTGATAAGAGAATTAAATATTTCTACTATAGTATTTACTATATATTCATAACCAAAATTTGGTGGGATTTTTAATAATGTCAGTGCTAATGTGAAGCACAACTTCACTTATTGATGAACTGACATAAATTCCAAAAGTATATCACTTACAAATACCTTAGTTCAGCTTGTCAATGTATCAAGTTCGATTATCAAACACTTTGCAAGATCCAATAATTTAGAAGGAAAAAACACAAACCCACACAACACAAAAAACAAAACCAAACCACAAAAACAAACAAAAAACCAACCAACCAACCAAAATGGTAGCGTTACAGAAGTCACCAGGCAGAAGACGCACTCTGCTGTACACATTGGAAAGCAACCATTACAGTTTGTTAAAAATCCCGTCTGTGTTCCTGTTTGTTTTTCTGATACAGTATTTTGAAGGGCAATGCAAGCTTTTAACTCTCACTCTAAGGAGATCCATATCCTTGCTCTTGAAATGCGTTAGAGAAACCCCTACCTTAAAGAGCTCCAAGTACATTAACCAGGAGTGTGGTGTGGGTGTTTGGAGAAACATCAGTCCCAAAAAAAGTGCAGGAACCTTTCTATATACGCCACCTTACCTTGCAGTAAATAAGTTGTGCATACTCGTTCCTCCTTAACAATCATAATTACTCAGCAAGACAACAAAACTCTGGGAGCCCTTTGCACTAACCACTCTCTGAACTCCTGTTGCAGAGCACTGTAATTATTCCCTCGCCACAAGTTACATCACTCCCTATCAGGAGTTCGGCGGGCTGACGAACACACACATTGCTATCTGCTTCTGGTTACTGCACAGCCACTGCCTGAACAGCTACTTCAGACCAAGCACAACTTTGTGCATCCAAAATGTGCCCTTATTTTCCAGCTCTATCAATGGGCCTCAAAAAAAATACCATTGCCATCTGAAAACCTTGTATCACACCAAATTCCTCATTACGTGGATAGAAAGCAGAGCCAGGCAATGGAGCTAGCAGGCATTTACACAGTGCTATTGCTTTTCACCCCAAATAGCTTCTGATACCCATTCTTTTGCCGTGTTTTCTAGGTAAATGATCCACCAGGAGCAGCTATTCAGCTTGTGACCAGTTACAGTACTTTCTTTGAGATACCATGAATGATTTTGTACCAATATCACCTTTTGTGAGAATATAATCCAAAACAGCACCACTCAATTTCTGCCGACCACCACCAAGCCTCAGTAACCATAACGGGATCTGAACACGGTTGTTTTGGATGCTGACACTACCAGTTCTCAGTGTTGGATCAACCAAAGATCTGCTGAGAATTAAATGAGTGCTGGTCATGAACCTACGTCTGAGCTCTAATTGATGAACTGATATACTACATTCCTCACTGGAAGTCAGTAGGTCCTTTACTAAAGTAAAAGCCACTTATCCTTCACTGAAATGCACTCACAGGATTTCTAGGTTTGAACATGTGTTTAAAACCAAACAAAAACCATCAAGCCACAAATGAGTTTCTTCATTTCATTTCTTTATGGTTATTTCCTGTAGTCTCTGTAGCTAACAGCTATTAACACTGCTCTACTAAGACTCGCCCTCACTGGGCAACACCATCTTCCTTGTCTGTCAGCTAGTGCACGCATTTTCAATAATCTAGACTTTGCTTTGCTTGGACAAAGTCTACAATAATTTCCCTGCTATTTTTAGAAATCGCAAGACAACTTGCAATTTAAGTTTCATTCCATCCTCCAGATTCTTATCCTATTTGGAGAGGACATATCGAAAACACTTCTTGAGCAATCACAAGGGAACCACAGGAGTAGGAATATAAAGACATAGAGGCTGAATTACAAGGCTTTTAAATTTTATCTTTCATCTCAAGTATCAGAAGATCGAGCCGTAGGGTGTCAGATGGCTGTCAAGTCAAAGCTTAGGGGTTGGAAGAAGGAGACATAGAAGACAGAGTCAGGGAGTAAATTACAGCAACTAACAGCAGTTGTTTAGCAGGGTAAAAAGCACAAAGAGCAGGCAGACAAGGCATACATTCTATGGAAGTCTGTACGGCTTGGTCCCCAAGGGTACTAATTTATTAACAACTTAGACAAAGCTACTAGCATGCAAGATCATTACATTTTCAGATGATTGCAACATGAGAGGAATGATTAAGAATCAGCTAAAGCTATACCTGAATAATCAAGTAGGCACAAAGGTGTGATACGAAGTCTAATATGCATAAAATGAGGTACTTCATGGAAAATACTAAGCAAACCAAGTACATAGTTTAAAGCATTGAATTACCATTAGCAGGTTTTTAAGTATATCAGTTACACACCTAAATTTGATTTTCAACAGGACAGGCACTGACAAGGTGCATACAGAGCTTTCCTAATAACATGTTGCACTGAAGCCCAGAATCTGGTTTCACTCCTCTGTCAGCTCCTTTTCTCCACGGGTGCAGCACTGCTAATAACAGCCCTCAGTCTTGCTATGAAACTTTTGCAGGAGCGCAGATCCTTAAGCTTTTTGAAGACAAAGGCTTCAATCTTGGATTTCATACAATTTCATCTCTACACAACAGCATTTACTATTAAACACCATTATGATTTGTAAAGATTTCAACATGCTGCAATAGGAAACCTCGCTGCTGTAGCCTACCTGGGAAGCGCCAGCAGATGTCTCAGCCTGCCAAGTAATCCGGTGTGTTACTTGTGATGGCTCTCTATAGAGCTTAACTAAATGAAAATCGAGTAAGCCATCCATGGGACTTATAAGCCAATTCCAACCATTTGCAGCTATACTATTCAAAAGGATATTTCATATACAGTGCAATTCTTCCAAGTATCTTCTCCTAATAAGAAGTGAGATCTGGCCTCTATCAATATCATCCTACATGAAAAAAAAAAAAGCTGACAAAACTGATTTTGAGGAGGCTTACTATGTAACAGTAACATTTGCAGATCACTGGGCTCTGAGCCAGTATGGCATCACATTGGTCCTCTCAGTACGCACACACAAATTTTGCAGCTGATGTGGGAGAGAATCACCTTCGCAGGTTCTAGCAGGCAGAGCTGCAGGTAACAGAGGAGCCTCCAGTTTTCCAGCTATCTTGCAGGCATGTGCTTCCAGGGATAGTAAAGGCTATTTTCTTTCATCTTCACTGAATCCCGCCGTAAGATCAAGGAGTATAAAAGTGGATATTCCAGGTCTGGTTTTTTCTCTCTCAACTGAACAGCATAGAGGCTAGCTTATCACTTCCATGCACAAGCATGCAAGCAGCCTTTTGCTTTTGAAAGTAATTTTTAAAGGGAAACACTGGCAAGACCTAGCACTGACCTAATTCTGGTGACGGACAGGGTACTGGCAGTTTTCTAGACTTCTGATACAATAAGAAAATACTTGGTACGTCTGCAAGCAGTGTTCCTTAAACTAGAACCAAAGTGCGCACGCTGACAGCTGTCTGAACTTCATTTTGCTCCTTTGCCCACAACTTGTTAAACTTTGGCTTCGTTCACAAACCAGCTCCACTGGATGTTGCAAGTAATATTTTTGGTAAATCAAGATTTCAATTACAAGAAAAAAATTAAAGTTCAATTCAAGGAAAGAAAACTTTGTCATAAAACCCTTATTGAGCTAGTGAGCTAACCTATCATGTTCCACAAAAACAAAAGCACTTTGAATATCATTTGAATGTTTTCGAGCATACCATAGGAGGGATGAAAACCCCTCAATGAGGCCTGAACAAACTTTAATCTGCATCTAAACGTGTCCCACCCACTTGTCTGCTTCTAGCCCTTCTCCATCTCCTTGATCCTAATTTATTTACTTATTTCGGTGTTTGTTGGCTTTGACGTGTCAAGCTCAGCTAACAGGACTAAGCAGGATCCAGGATCCCACTTCTTCCGAAGCGACGTAAAGCTGAAATGAGCCCTGCTCAGCTCCGCCCGCGCCAACCTCCTGAAGAAAGCAGGTATTCCCACTGCTGTCAAGGGGCTCAACGCACTGTTTACTGAAAACAAAAAAAAGCTGAACACAGAAAGAATCCTGGACTACAGACCAGGATGTATTTTGCGTCTCCAAATGGCAGCCCTGCAAAGGCCCTTCCCTTTTACATATGATCTGCAGTCCACAGTGTATACTATGAAAAACATTACAAGACTTAATTGAACTGTGATTTAAGAGAATTTTACTGCATACATATAAAAATAATTTTCTTCTTGTTTGCTCATCTCAGAATTTAATTATCCAGCATTGTCTCAAATCAGTTCACGGAGAAGACTGATGTGAGTGCTATTAGGAATTCAGCAGATTTATAAAAAGGCTATACCACTTTTCACCACGGAACTAAGTCTGATACTAAATGAAGCATAACAGCACATATATAAACAAGTGTTTGATATTACAGTAAGGCAGTAGCTAATTGATGGCCTGTTCCTATTTGACAGCCTAACACCAGCAGTTAGTTCCCCAAAACGAGTTTCAGTGCAGCATGTTCAAGATTCAGCTTGACAAAGCAAAGAAGCTAAGATATAACTAATGTAAGATTTCACTCAAGTTTAGCCCTGCCCACATTAATTAATCCTCAAACAGACAGATGGAAACAGCGATAGAACAGGCACGTACAGTTGCATATGCCCCAGCACCTGGCATTGATGATGCAGTGAAACACTACAGAAATTATATGTAATACAGGGTAAATACATTTACATTAAAATGAACAGAAAGACTTAACCAGAACTTAAAAGTGGAAAAAAGACATAGAAAAATACTTGTGGTATCTACCTCAACATCCTGTGCCAAATCTAAAACTACACATCAGTTATTCTGATTCATTTTGGTGATCCAAGTATGTTTTTCAAGGCTTTTGGTATTGTGGCAATCTCATGTTTTATCACAAAAAATGCAGGTAATGTATTCACAACTGTAGTAATCTAACTCTTTTTACAAGATAATCCCTTATTAAGGGGTGTTTCAGCTTCCACTGATGCCATTCTTGTATCACAGTATCACAGTATGTTTGGGATTGGAAGGGACCTCAAAAGATCATCTAGTCCAATCCCCCTGCTGGAGCAGGAACGCCCAGGTGAGGTCGCACAGGAACATGTCCAGGCGGGTTTTGAATGTCTCCAGAGAAGGAGACTCCACAGCCTCCCTGGGCAGCCTGTTCCAGTGCTCTGTCACCCTCACTGAGAAGACGTTTTTTCTCAAATTTAAGTGGAACCTCTTGTGTTCCAGCTTGATCCCATTACCCCTTGTCCTATCATTTTTTGCCACTGAGAAGAGCCTGGCTCCATCCTCATGGCACTCACCCTTTATATATTTATAAACATTAATGAGGTCCCCCCTTAGTCTCCTCTTCTCCAAAACAGTATACTCAAAACAGTGTACTCAAAACAGTTACTATAGCCTCCCTATGGCTGCATCCATTTAGCACTTGGCAGCTTCCACACCTCTGAGACACGCATGCAACAGAAGGTGGATGATAATAAGCAGATTTCTTACAATTTTTTAAAAACCCCACAGTGACCTCTACAGTGATGCTGCAGCTGAATGACACCCACTAGTTCCTAATACCAACCACAATTCTATGCAATCTCTCCTACTTTATTAAAAACTACATATAGATAGGAGTTCTGCACAAAAAAAAAAAAAAAAAAAAACCAACAAAAAGACAACACAAAAACCGTTTGCAAATCCTATGCTTTCACATTATTCTCCAGGTCTTCTACCACAACCAATTACGAAAACACCAATATTGCCTCCATTGTACATTAGAAAATTAGATTTTTGTTCATGTCAAGTGAGCGCAGAAGACACAAACCAAACTTCGTATCCTAGAGACATCACCAACTCCAGAGTGGTCATAGTCTGAATTAAAAATGACAAACCTGAAGCCCAAAACTCCAGAACTCTGTGTTGCCTGTAAGTCCCCTATGAGACTGTGCACTAAGAAGTCCTTTCCTTTATTACTTTCTCACATTCATCAGCTTAAATAAAATATACTGTAACTATGGCGCCTGGCCTACAAAAAGACGCATCGGTACATATGCAGCTTCTAAAATGGTAAATGGACAATGCCATGGAAAGAAAAGCAAGAAGCAGAGATGTTGGTCGGTAAAAGAGCATGAAACTGATATAGGTATCTATGGTTTTTAAGCGCACTGAACACCACACAGAGAAGTCAACAGCAAACTTGTAACTGCTCCAGTATTCTCCAGGTAATTTTTAAATCCCACACACATCTATTCCCATTTCTGCCAGTAAGGCTGGGATAGCTAACACCAAATGCATGTACATTACTTACAGGTGCTAGAGAGAATTCACTTTTTAAAGACCTCTTTACTAAAGGTTCATGGTTGGACTCCAGAAACGATCTTAAAACACACCCGACAGATTTCTTGAAATAGAAGACAAACTAAACTGAACAAAATTAATGTTGCTAGGTAACAACTATAGGAATAAGCTACATATGAAAACTGTTAGTCAAAAAAAAAAATCAAAAAAAAAAAAATCAAGGCATTTACATGTAATGGGAGCAACTGGTTACAGGTGCCTGACAGGAGGAAGGAATGAAGTTGTACCTTTGGACAAGTCCTTACCACATAAAACAAGTTTCAGGAATTCTGATTAAAAAAATTGATGTTTGAAAAATGGAAAATACAGCTCTTGCCTAGTTCACACATCTAAGGCTTGACATCATAAAGTGTAAAGATGATGAAAGCTAGGCATTTGCAGGGACAGATTGGGGGTAAGGAGGGTTTGTTCGTTTAATTCCAGACACAAACTAAGGTAAAGCGTGTCTCTGATGAAGATTTTTTAATGGTTTTGCCCCTTAATGAAGCTGCAATTATTCACAGACAACATTCAGAGGCACCTCCCAGAATGCCTGTTCCCATTTCTAACCCAAGAACCACAGAGCCATGTTGGTCCTCTTGTGGAGCGGATGGACATTTGCTACCTTGACAGACAATTGCTATAGGTGGGTATCACCACTACCACCGATGAGCCCTTGCTTGACTCTAAGGCACATTCAGGTATTGAAGCACTAATGGTGTTGCTATGAGAGATGGGTTTGAAACCCAAGGAAAACATCTAAAACATGTAGAATGCTGATTATGCATATACATGCCAGCTGTATTACAACTATAAGAATAAGGTAAAATACATAAGTTATACCCAGTCCCCTTTCCAGACCTCCATACCCCATTTAGAAAACACAGAGCTGGGATTCTATCTTCCTTCTTCCTGATACCCATTTTCTAGTAGAAAACTTGCAGTGCTAAAAAAAAAAAATGTGCTTCAAAAATAGGAAAAAAGGATACATTCTTGAAAGAAACATCAGGTCAAAGTTTGAACCCAAAGCCAAAGAGAATCACAGAGTAGTTAGAAGGGACCCCTGGAAATCATCTAGTCCAACTCCCCGGCTAAAGCAGGTACTAGAGCAGATCGCACAGGAACGTGTCCAGGCGGGTTTTAAATGTCTCCAGAGAAGGAGACTCCACAACCTCCCTGGGCAGCCTGTTCCAGTGCTCTGGCACCCTTAAAATAAAGAAATTTCTCCTCCTCTTTTTCTGATGGAACTTCTTGTGTTTCAGTTTGTGCCCCTTGCCCCTTATCCTGTCACTGGGCACAACTTGAAAAGAGTCTGGTCCATCCATCTTGACACCCACCCTTAATATATTGATAAGCATTGATAAGATCCCCTCTCAGCCTTCTCTTCTAAAGGCTGAACAGACCCAGTTCTCTCAGTCTTTCCTCTTAAGAAAGAAGCTCCAGGCTCCTACTCATCTTTGCAGCCCTCTGCTGGACTCCCTCCAGTAATTCCTTGTCCTTCTTAAACTGGGGAGGCCAGAACTGGACACAGTACTCCAGATGCGGCTTCAGCAGGGCAGAGCAGAGGGGGCCGATAACCTGCCCCAGCCTGCTGGTCACACTCTTCTTAATGCACCCCAGGATACAGCTGGTCTTCTTGCCCACAAGCGCACACTTCTGGCTCATGGTTCACTTCTTGTCCAACAAGACTCCCAGGTCTTTCTCCGCAGAGCCGCTTTCCAGCAGGCCAGCCCCTGACCTGTGCTGTCATACAGGGTTATTCCTCCCCAGGGGCAGGACCCTACGCTTGCTTTTGTTGAATTTCATTAGGACACCAGCTGATCCCATGTGACTGCACAGACAGTGGGGCTGACCAGCTCCTGTTCTATCCCACACCCTTGTCCAGCCATCACTTAACAGTGGAGTTCCTGATAACAGCAATTACCAGCAACTGCTGGCCTTTCAAGTCCTTCTTTGCAGTCCAACACTTGCAGAACCACTGCTGTATAGCAAATACTGAGTAAACACATCACTCAAAGCAGAATCTGAGGTTAAGTAGACCTCTGGGAAATTGTAATTTCTGAACTGATTACAAAATCCAGTCAGAAGACTCATTTTCAAGAAACTGGTAACATCTGCAGTTTTCTATGAAAATTAGGCTCAGTGGTTTCCCAGTACCATTTTCTAGTGTCACCTGATTTTTGTTTGTTAGTTTAAGAAAACGACTGAGAAAGACGTTAATCAGAAAGGATTTGTTTGGTTTGGTTTATCACGACAGAAGAAAACCCAAAACAACCTCAGTTACCCAGAGGATAGAAAATAGCATTAACTGAGGAGAGAGGCAGTGCCACAGAGGGCAGAATGGGGTATTGCTCCAAGGCCAAACCTGAGGTCGGAGTAGACTAATCCTCAAAAAAACCCTGAGAAGGATGTAGTGGTTGCATCAGTGAAGGAGGCCATATGCCACAGGCCAGATTGATTTTCCTGACCCAAAAGGAGATATGAACAGAGGGGAATCGAAAGCTTCAGTCATAGTTGTGCAAGGAATAGTCATGCACATATAGGATTGTTGTGGCCCTTTCTTTACTCAGGGACAAATAGAAAAAGAGAGTCCGCGTGAGTGAATGCATGAAACACAGACAGACTGACTGATTCAGGGATTCTCTATTCAAGTCCTATCTTCCTTGTAAGATTAATTGGATGCCCCAGCCTTGGTTCCTCACCTCTATAGCAAAACCATGAAGGAAAGTTCTGGCAACATACCCCAAAGCAATACTTTTACCAAATAAAGTTGGACCAGACGATCCTTGAGGTCCCTTCCAACCTGGTGTTCTGTGATTACAGAAGGATTGTCGCTCATCCTTCAAGAGGACATGGTCTTGTTAACACCTGGGCAGCAGAACAGCTCTTAGCCTGTGTACCCCACATAAAACCAAAGAGAAAAGCCACTTTAGCTTTCCAGATAACAGGGAAAACCATGCTGACCTACTGAGCCATAAAGGCACTTCCAAGTCGTAACTTAGGAAGCACAATGTTGGATGGAAATCGATAGAAGAAATGAAATAGTGTCTGCTGGCCACATGGTAAATGCTTGGCAGACTGCATCTTATATTAGACAGTCATATTTATGTGTGAATGGCTTCAAGAGGATAACCTGTATTAGTGAGAGCTGCAATGTGACACAGCAAAGGTCAGGTTTACTTGCTTATTTATTAAGATTCCATACTTTTACATTAGGGAAACTGAATAAAAAGCTTTAAAATACTGTGTGTTTTCCTTATGCTTACATGAATGAAAATTACTATTTTTTTCAAAATTTATTCTACCATTTCCTATATGCACATTTCTGCTTCTAATGCTTGTCTCAAATCTTACTTAGCTCTCTTCTTCTTATTGCCCATGTCAGAAAAAAGAGTGAGAACCCAATATATACAAATAAACAGTAACAGACAAGTCACAGTTCAAAAAGGAGTTTAAAATTCAGGCAGATGAGAAGAGCTACCACGTGTCTTACAAGTCTAAAGCTATTAATGGCAAAGTTAAAAACACAGTCAAAGCATCTATTGCTTTCCTTCAGAGAACCTGGGCTCTCCCTCCCTGATTAAACACCATAATACCCAGCTGAATAATCCCAGCAGAACAATCCTTACAAATCGATATAAGTACCGCTGCACGGATTAGTCCTTCCTGTCTTGCCAAGAAAGCCCAAGCTTTATCCCCGCTCCGGGAAACATCGTGCACAACCTCCTGACGTGCTGCTGCGCGGCTCCAGCTCCGGTGGCTGCTCGGTGCGAGCATCGCCTGCCTGCTGGGGGATGTCCCACCGCCTGGCCAACAGTAAACTGCAGGCTTCTCGCACAGGGGATTTCACTCCAAAGCCACTTCACAACCACCTAAATAAAGCTTTCTGGTGAAAAGCGGTGCAATTAACCCCAAAAGTCCGTTAGCATTTCTCTTCAGAAAGCGATGGGTCTGCAGAGCTGATGCTGAAACACTATTATTATTAAATTAAGTGCACACCTCATCACTTGATACCCAGGCTAACCTTTAATCCTACTAACTTTAAACCGTAAGTTTTAAAATTTGCTTTGAACAGGTTTATTGCTGGCTTATAAAGCATGTTTAAGAGGATGTAATACAAGTTCCAAAAGTGGCACACAGCAATTAATGAATCAGCTATTCCTCCAAGTTAATTAAAGATTGCGTTTTCAGCACATAATAGTTACCTAGCTGTGACCCATGTACTTACAAAGCAGACAACAGGAATATTTAATATTTAAGGTACTGCAAGTCAGTTTAGTTAACAGAACTGAAAGCATATAAAAAAGTAAAATGCTTTAACACCGGGGTCATTTTGGCTTCTTAGTTTAGTATTAACTCCAGTTGTCATTTCGGTAGATTATCTACAAGAGAGGGAGAGTTGTTTGGAACTGCAACACTGCATCAAAAAAGCCTCTTAAGACCCCCCGACTTGGAACTTCCAAACCCAGCACCTGACATCTATTAATAACAAGCAGCAGGCTTGCCTACCTTAGCTTTGCTTCACAGATGAGGGTGGCTGCCATCAGATGTGCTCTCATTGCCTCGGCAGCACCTCGATATACGCTCTCCCTATGTTTCTTTGCCCTACTAAGGGAACAACGTTTTGGGGCATGCATTTAATTTCATGCGCACACAGACGCTCTGTCCTTGAGCCGGCTGTCTATTTTAGGCTCTCCTCTCACACAAACCTAGCTGTTGTGTCAGAAAATCATGTAGTCCTCTTGGGTGAGGAACAAGATGATGTCCCCTGGCCCTGCCAGCAAAAGGCGGATAATTTGAGAGGAACCACTGCTGTAACGAAGAGCGAACCTCCGCCGCGTGAGAAGGGAACACCACAGTCCTGCCGCACAGATGCCCAGATGGCAGAGCATATTGCTGCAGTCGCATCCCAAACGGCGGCGTGGAGCCGCTGCTGAAGGCGCCCGTACCCCACGCTGCCGATGCGGAAACCAGCCATCTATAAAAGCTCCGGTGGCACTTCCCTCTGCCGTGACTACACTGTCACCAAGAGGTCCTGTTAGCCAGCCTTTTTTTAAAAACAAACAAACAAACAAACCCACACACCACAACGAACCAATAACCGAACAACAACAACAACAACAAACCCTGGGAAAGGGGGGGGAGGGGAGGGAAAAACAGCAACAACAAAAACAGCCAACTAACCAACCAACCAAAACCAACACCCTGGGAGAGGGAAAATTAAAAAACAAAACAAAGCAAAAAAAACAACACATCAAAACACAAAAGTGGAAAAAAAAATAAAACAAAACCAAACCATTACAGTCAATCACCCGAGACTAGCAGTGATACAAAAGAAAAAGTATACTGAACTAAACTTACCCTTCAAATATTCAATAAAGAGCTATCACATCAGCCTAAACTCACCTGGGCCCAAGAAAAATGGAAATGTATTTGTTTCTTCTAGACTCGCTGAATCAAATTTCCTTTTTTAAATCAGCTACTTGAATCATGGCCCTTTGGAATTTAACATCCCACAGGTAAGCTGCACTGCTTAAAATAAGTCAGGATTAGGCTCACCCAAAAGTGAAAGCTACACGGAAGATTCAACACATCTTGATGTGAGTTCAAACCAACTTGCCCCTTACACACATTTTCCTTAAGAGACCCACACACCTGATTTTACATGGCATGTGCATTCCTGGTTGGGGTACTCAGGGTGGCCTGTGATTTTGGGAAGCCAGCCTGCTGCTGTTCTCTGCCTGGTGGGTTTTCACCAGGCTGTGGGCAGGGACCCCAAGCCCCCGCCTAGACTTGCCTCCTCACACGTTCACAAAACAATGCTGGAAGCAGGACACAAGACATTTTTCCCCCAAGGGTACTCTGCCAACAGACCATCGCTTCTTACCAGGTAGTCTCCAGTTCCTTCACCCCGCATGACAAGATGTCATGGGTACACCCACATAAGCTTGCAGGGCCCTGACATCCTGCACTGTACCTCCCAAAAATCAACCCTCAACACTCCTCTTAGGAAAGATGCCCTGAAAACCCACGGGTGCAGGTTCAGCGTTCGCAAGAGGTTAGAAAACCGGCTCACCTCGCTCCTTTTCACATCTGAAACACAGCCCAGAGAAGCAGAGAAGACTGGTTCCTCTGCCAAAAGCACACCCACGCATTTACAGACCTAGAAAGCCTTAGACCTAGAAAGAGGCGAAGCATGAACAGGACGGATCTTAAGGTAGGCCAAAAGTGTCACTATAAGGCCTTAATGCTGTGAAGGACTTCTCTTGATGGTTTTTAACCATGTCGGCAGCTCCAGGTTAGCCACAGTGGTAGTAATTAATACCCACAGATGCCCCAGTAGGAAGCTTTCACTGCTCTGGTTACGTGACTGAATGAATCTCCAGTGATGCTACCCTGGTCTTGGAGGTGACTCATATTAGGACTTGAGTATATTTCAGATACACTCTCTGATACGTATTTGTTTTCCACCTAGCCTCTAAAACTCGTTGCCATCTTCTGAATAACGTTTCTGGCTATTCTTGAGGATAGAAGCTGCCTAACTGTGGCCACTGGGCACATCATCCACTTGTCTTCCAGTTGTAGACCTTGTAGTTTAGAAACCCATCATCTGCAGCACTTCAGATTCCAGAAAGACTTGGAATATTTTACTGTGCCTGAGCTCTCCAGGATTTTTCAACCACTTAAGGACAAACCACAAAAACATATACGAAAAAGTGTAATTCTCTTTTGCTTTCAAACAGCAGCAAGCTCATAACTGAATTGCAAAGATAAACAAAAAATTAGCAGCCCCCATGAAGCCTTTTTTCGCACATAAACTTACAAACATACAAGCTTATAAAAATTTACAAGTGCATGTATATGTAAACTTGCAAGCAATGTACACCAATTAGGAGTGATAACAAGATACACAGCCAGTTTAAGACATATTCTTGCGCAGTTACAAATCCACTCAGACAGTGGTGCTATAACACACCGTAACATCACACTGCTTCTAGCCTCACGTTGTACATGTCACAAATTGCCCGCACTCTTGATTTGGACAGAAAGACTTCAATATTGTTACTGCAATCCTAATACCATTAATGAAATTACATACTAATTGCTTTGGTCAGTAGCACCTTATATACTTTAATTACTTAAGCAGCTGCTTGCTGTTAAGAACTCTATATTTAGCTACATATCATGATTTTTTTTTTCTCCTGCTTTGCCCCATTTAAGTCTGTGGGTTTGTTGGTTTGTTTGTTTTTGTTGTTGTTGTTTTGGGCTTTTTGTTGTTTGCGGGTTTTGTTTGCTTGGTTTTTAGTTAGCTGAACATACAGCCAGCTTGACAGAATCTTGTCCTTTTTAATATGCACAAATTGACAAATACTTCAACAAATTCAGATTGATTTTCCCCTTAAAGCTTCTTGGCTTTGCCACCACCTTCTTCATCCTGGATGTAAGAATGCCAGCTGCTTTGAAATTATGCATTTCTAAAGTATCCTCACATGGCACAGCTTGCCATACTTAAGTGCTGTCATGAACCACTTGCAGCAGTGTTTACACAAAGGCAGAAATAAATACTGTACTGCTTATCATAGTCACATAAGTTCAAAGACAGTGATGACTGAGGTTTATTGTTAATGCTGCACTGTAATGAAAAATGTTAGTGCAGAACTGACACCAAATTACAGAGCTGTTTTTCTACAGATTCTGCTTATTTCATTAAACTATGAAATGTGATTTTTTTTCTCCCCCCCACCCCTTATTATGTGAGCTACATACAAGACCCAGGCTTAGCATTTTATAGCTATGTAGCTTTATAGACAATGTAAGAAATCAGAGTTACAGAGTGTACTCTTCCAGGTCATTTTAGGGCAGTCTTAATACCACAAGATTTTTTCAAAGTTACAGACACCATAAGTAATGCAACACTAGAATATTATCCTTCACTATTTTACTCCTTTTTCCTTATTTGAGAAATATACAACTTAAAGCACAAGCCACAGCAGCTGCAGCATAACATCAGAATGTACAGTTACCTAAAAATATTTTAATGTTTTAACAGTAAAAAATACATGAAGGTTCTTCCTGTTGTCTGGTATGTCCATGCACCTACACATTCTTAACTCTAATTATAAAACGGATAAAACCCCAACATACAGTTTGAGAAGAGGAAAGACATGCACTAAGAGCCTCCGAACTATGTAACGCACTAGAACCCGTTTCAAAGTCTTCTCTGTCACCGACAGTCCTCCAGAGTGGACATCCCACATTGGCTTCCTGTCAACTTCCAGTGAGCTAATTTTGAGTTATCTTGCATCAGCTGAAGAGCAATGTTGTCTTTTGTACTTGATTCAAATGAATTTCAGATTCTTACTGCCTCCCTCTTTCTCCACAGTAGGTACCCATTTCATTAAGAGCCACTGATGCTCTTTCCTACCATATTAACCTCTGTAATGCACATTCTGCCAACAATACCCCTGAATTCTGCCCTCATTAGCTAGTCTGTCTGTTGGCCCCTTCAAAACTGAGGATGCATTAGATGACTCTTTCCACATGCTCTCATTAAAATGCATCTTCAAGTGATCTAGATGCCTACATGAGGCACTTCAAGTACTTTGACCAGCGTTTTTCAGACAGGCATTTACTAATGTGTGAAAAGCACTCATATTGCTTTGATCAGGTCAGGTATGATAAACAGCAGCATTTTTCCAGGACAACTGAATCTATATACAAGTACCCACTACAAGTATAAAATACTGCAAGCGGATCACAAACCTATACTGGTAATACCATATCCATAAAAGTTTTGGGAATAGATTAACCCTTAAGTGTCTTCCAAGCCTATTTAAAAGCTATTCAACCCATGGCACTAAAAATCTCTCTTCCATCTCACAGATTTGAAACCCACCAATTTAACAACACAAAAGTGTTTCTTCTCTGTCCCTTCTGTGTCAGAGTTGTCGGCAAGGGGCTGAGCCTTCCTCCGTGTTTGTATGGCAAAAACATCAATAGGACTAATTTCAGACTGGAGCTGACACACAGCATTCATCATTAATTTCTTGAATTCACTGCCCTCACTTGCCATAGGTCTGCACGTTTGCCTGAAATACAGGGAAAGGTTGCTCACAACCAGTTCAGTAGAAACAACTCCACATTTCAACTGTTTTTCCAGTTAAAATATCTGTATTCCTAGTCCAGTATAAGTGTCTAAGAATGCTTTTACTGCTGCGTTTCATTTCACTTGTCAAACCACAATAAACTTCCTTTAGAGAAAGTGGTATTTTGCTATTGTAAGTACATTAGGAAGTGTGCCAGCACAGCTGTACCATCAAACCCCTGGGAGACACCAGACCCTGGGGAATGTAAATGATCTGAGAACAGCCTACATGAAAGGACATCTTATTTCAGGGCAAAGTCATCAATGCCGTGATCACCAAGTCCTCTTGCTCAGACATCCTCACTGTAAGAAAGGAGGCATTCACCCAATTCATGCCTTCAACAAATTTCTCTCCAGTTTGCCTTGGAGCCAGCAATCTGCCAGATTCATCTCTAAACTTGCTCTTCAGAAAGAGATCCCTCTGTTTTGCATTTCACCAGCCCAACACAACAGAAGACATGTACCCTGGCCCAAAGAGCTCTGCATTATTGTCATACCAGGGGAGGATTGAGAGATTTTATTTGTTTTGTTTTGCTTTGCTTTGTTTGGTCAGTTTTTTAAACAGAAGGTTTATAGAGATAGACAATGGTGGAAAGATATTACCACAAACATAAATATTCTATTAGCAGACATCTTGGCTCCTACAGTAATGAAAATAAATTACATCTCTTTCAATAGTTTCACTTTAACTACATACTAAAACTATCTTAGAGAAACTCCATGGCTTTTCACCATGCTTTATGCCTTAAGTGGTTTTCCCTTATCTCACTACCCACATTTAATGACAATTTTTTTTTTCTTTTTAGTAAATGTTCCAAGGTCAATTTGCAAGTCTGGTCACCGTTCCCAACTTTGATTTCAACCCCCATATGCACAAAAAGAAAGCTTCAACTACCCTTCAGAGTAACTCATGACCCCCTCCCTAATATGAGTCAAGGATTATGCACCTTCAATCAAAGCACATTTATGGTACTCAGAGGCTGCATTATCTTTCACCACTTCCATGTCATACACTGGATACAAACAAGTCAATCTACAGAAAGTCTATCCATCATGTCAAAGTAACAGTCTACAGTTTACCCTATATATTAGGATACGATCTCTCATATGTTCACATTGCAGTCTTGATTTCATCTCTTCCGAACCGGCTCTCAACATAATACCATGAATAATGAAGGACTTCACCTTCAGAAACAGCACTCACACTACAAAGCAAATCTCAGCCACATACTTGATAGAAGTTTTGTGCTAGCAATATCTTCATTTTGCTGATGGGCGAAAATGTAGGTAGACGTCTACAGTTATTTGTTTCATCCTATGTAACAGCTAATTTGTTGAAAGAGCGCTTCTAACTCTTCATCCCACTCCATGCATGGACAATGGCCAACCCCAGCAAGTATTTCCCATTTCCTGGTAGGTGGGGTCATGGAGTGGAGAGCCCATTGCTGCTTCTGTGCACTCACCTGAAGAAACGTACACTTCGCAGTGTCCCACAACCATTTCCATGGCCCAGGGTCATCAGCAACTTGGATAATTCCAACTATTCTGAGCAGTTATAGCTGCCTAAGGTATAGATGGCTAACTAACAACAAACACATGGGAGTCAGGTCTGCATATGAGTGTAAGGGTCTTTGTGCAACTCCACAGTACAGACTTTGGAGGTTTGTTACTCCACACAACTTCCAAAAGGAGTGACAAAACCATTCCCCCAACAAAGACCCTGCTATCAATAAAGTAGGTAACCAGCTCATGGGCACTCATTGCCATCAAATCACCTTCTTTCACTGAGGACTGGCTGTGGGGACAAACAGTACAGTCCACAGAGACGTAGGGCTTACAGAAAGAACCAGCATGTTGCTGTAAACAAACCCTGTACCACTTTACATTATTCCTGCTATCTTAAGTCTGACTTCAGTCATGAACATTTAACAATTTTTAAACCCAGAAAATCACATTGATACTTCAATAGAAACATCATTGCCACTAAGAAAGCCTACTTTCACATTCACCCAGCACCACAGAAATTTATTAGCCAGGTATTTTTAGTGACATCCATTTTTTCAGATATACCACCGTATATATTCTTCTTGACATAACTAAGTTAAGCTCTACTTGCTGATACAGACCATGAGCACATTCCAGTGCAACTTGTTTGTCTCAACTAAAGGAAATATGTTCCCATGCTGGAAAAAATCTTAAAATCTGCAGTCCTCAATTTCCCAGTCATCTGGCAGAACCAATCTCTTCTATAAACAGATTAGAAAAAACATTTCTAAGAAAGATGATGTTTAAGCTATAACCTGAATTGGGCATTTTCCTCTCAGTTATAAGACTCATTACCTCTTTCCTGGTTTTCTAGTAGGTAAACTCACGAAAATTGTTCTAATATGCAGAAACGGATACTAAAACCTTGAACTAAATCTATACTCAAGTGCTTAAGTTAAATTTCCTGCAGTAGTGTCAGCCAACTTTTCAAATCCATTCAGTTTTTAAGCACAAATCCAACTTTTGTTTAGTATTTATAATTCTTCCTCTAATTAAGACCAGCTAACAACTGAAAAGGGAGGGCACCACATTTTTGAATCAAGAGGAGTCCTAAAGCAACAGATGCCTTTGCTGGGAGAGCTGCTATATCCCAAACATGCCCCATTTCACTCTTGCAAACAAGTCTTACCTTGTTCTCGTTCTGTTTCTTACCCCTGGAAATGTTACAGATTTAGACAATGCTTATCTATTTTCTTCATTTAGTTATTTTTCTACTTTAAAAAAAGGAGAAAAGTGCATTTCTGTATTCATTTTTAAGATTATAAAAGCTCTGCTTATAGGATGTAACTCATAAAAGAAGTAAATTAACTTATATTTTGCTCCACCTGCAGCACTGGAAAGAAGAGGCAGAAACCAAAGGTTAGGACACTTTTATCGTTAGGACAAACAATGGAAGGAAACCAAGAGCTGTACTGCCTGTTCTCCACCCTCTCACTACTTTGATAGAGACCAAAAATATAACCTTGAAGGTCAGGGGAAAACAAAAACCTAAAAAACTGAATACATGTCTCTCAGAATTGTTTGCAGACAAGAGGATTGGATTGTGTCAGCTATAAGAAATCATCTGCCATCACAAAAGAGATCAAAGGTGCATGGCTGATCAGCAACAGGACACAAATGAGTTCAGAATGCTTTAAATGAGGGTGGGAGTAATTCAGGGCTTTATCTGAAGGAGCTAAATGGATTTCATTTGGAGGAAGAAGGGGAGAATACAGCTAGTCGCAAAATTGCTAAGCATACTGGTGAACTAAGGCTACTGAAATGTTTCTTGCAAAGCTCAAGTCCAGACAATCTCAAGAATTCAGGGAGCAGTTTCTGGCATTACAACTGTCTCTACCACACCACTGCCACCACACTCTTGGAAACAACTTTCTTAGTAAAGGGTGTCTTCCCCCCTCCCCCCCACCCCCCGTTGCCTTGAGAAAGCACAGAGGTGTACAGCAAACCTGTGTTCTTGATACAGATTTTTCCAAGGCAGACAGATTTTAAAAAGAAAATTGCTCCCCCCTATCAGTCACAGTAATTTCAGACATTAGATGCATTGCAGATAACAGCAATCAATTTCTGATCTATTTATAGGTGACACTCTTAAATGTCCAAATACGCAGAATAGCTTTATTTTAGACTTGAACACAAGTCATGAAACCAGATTAGCACCCTAGAGCTTCCCATGTAATCAGATACCGAAAGGCAGTTCTCTCTCCATTAAAGCTGACCTTGCATCGTGACATTGTACTTTTATCTCAAAAATCAGATATACTTACACTTTTGAAAATGTCCTTTTAAGCAGTATTTCATAACAAGCAGTATAGCTGCAGTGAGTATGGATTGTTTCCATCTCTAAATATACTTTTCCTCTTTACATATCAAACTGCCTTTGAAATTTTGATTTTGGTTAAGGCATCAGAATTTGAAGTTAATATTCTGATGCTGCACAGACGCTGTTTTTACAGAACAACTGCCATTGTTACAGCATGATTAAAAACCAGGCTACATAATAAATCAACTTTCCGAGATGGAAAGCTCATTAGTACTGAGATTATTCAAGTGCCCACAGCCATGTTTTGACGTTTGGCTATAACACCTTCACTGAAATATTCAAAAGGTTCTTACATAAAGCCAAATACACTTAAAACATGCCTGCTAACAGGGAAGAATATACAGAACCCAATGATGTAGAGGAAGGCAGTAGAGTGCCACAGGCAAGAACTCAGTTCAGCCACATTAAAAATGTCCCCCAGAAGCTATCCAAAGAGAGTAATAGTTTCCATCCTTTCACTCTCTTAACATCTTGACAGTACAAATTTAGTTGGATTACAAAAGAAAACATACAGGCAATAAAGTTATTCCACAAAACATATGAGCTCATTCCAAGATCTTACAGTTATGTTGTATTGATTAAATTAGAAGAGGGCATTTCAGGTCACTAAGCTCTATTATGGACCATTATCTCAAATAGAAGAAATAAGCCACCTAGGAGGCACAGAACAAGCTGAGACCACAAGTCTCCGCATGCATGTTGGACAGTAAATAAGTATATAAAACAACAATAAAAAAAAGAAAAAAAGGAAATCTGTTGCACTTGACTGCTTTAGTGATGGTTACAGAAAGGATGGAGATGATGCAAGTTGTTAACTAAATACCTTTACACAGAACAGAGCATACTACCTATAGGATTTTGGACTTTTTTTGATCACAAAAGACATGAGATAGGTGTGCAAGAAGTGAGCTCAGCCCAGGTACCTGGATATCATGAGCAGATATTGAAACACTAGTTTGCCTCTGGTATCTGAACTTCCCCAAGCACATCATTGCCAACAGAAGCACTGGACTTAGCAGCTCAAGCCCTAGAAATTAAGAGCTCAGACAATGTCACCTGCCCAAAGGGCTTGCAGGTTGCTTTTTCCCTGCAGGAGGCCTGTCGCAGCCCATGCAAGGTGCTGTTCTCCTCCCAAGCGCTCACCAGCGAGGCTGTTCCATCAGGCTGCCGGCAAACAGGCGCTCGGCAAGCGGCCAGCTGCCCCGACACAACTGCGGTAGCCATACCAGGACAGGAACGATATCTGTGTCGCCGGTGTCATCACCTCACTGAGCTGATATTACCTCAGGGGAAGCGTGCCAGCAGTAAATAAACACATGAGGTGAACCTTTGCCTCTTGCTAACAGAGCAGACTCTTGTAACAGACAAATAGGTTTAGGTACCTACCCCACGGCACCCCCTCTGCCCCCCAAAATATGCCGTTTCGCTCAGCTGGTTCTTGTGCAATAGCTGCAGCACAGAGAGTTTTCCAAAGATGCCCAAGAAGGGACACCCCCAGACAAGAAGAGAGGACATTCCTACGCTACCCATTGCATTACCTAGCCAATGGATGCAAAATGATGACTGCGCCAACAGTCTTAGCTCTGCTTCAGCTGTAGCAGAAGTGCACATCCCTTAATATTAAGGGCAGGGTGAGAGGAAATGGCCTCAAGTTGCACTGGGGAGGTTTAGATTGGATATGAGGAAATATTTTGTCATGGAAAGGGTGGTAGAAAAGGGAACAGGCTGCCCAAGTAGTTGAGTCACCATCCCTGGAGGTGTTTAGAAGATGAGTAGATGAGGTTCTTAGGGACATGGTTTAGTGCCAGTTAGGTTATGGTTAGACTTGATGATCCTGAGGGTTTCTTCCAACCAAAACAATTCTATGATTTTAAGGACAAAAGTAAATGAAAAAGGACATTTTATTTTACAATTTATTTCAGTGCCTCCCTCTTCCTATTGGATTGGTGGCAAGTTTCTTAAAGACTCATCATGTTAGGCTTATGCTAGCACTAAGGCAACTTGTTCTCCAATAGGGAACACATAATGGGTGAGGTAGGGAAGCACCCTCTTGCAGAAGAAGAATCTGGAAAGAAGCAACAGCATCACCCCAGCCCAATTTACATCTTCCCCTCCTAAAGCCTTAGACAAGCATTTAACAGTAACAAGAAGCATCTTCTAACCACCCTAAATTGACATCCTGTGAATCTACTCCCCACCCCCAAGATAACTAGAGATCTCTTGAAAGAGAAGGTGGAAGAACGCTATCACTGTATCACCAATATGAAAAAAAGAAAAAACACTTTCTCAGACATCATACAGCTACACAGCTTCAGCCCCCAAGGGATTGATATGGGGTGTCACAGACTATCTCCAGCAAGGAGCCCAACTCCACCAGCTCTCCCAATGCAACCACTCTGCCCCACCAACTACCTCCCCTCCAACAAGGCAACAAGTTCACTGCAAACCTGGTAGTAACTTTACCATTTCTGCACAGGCCATCAAAGAACACAGGCTTAAAATTTACTTAGACCACCACATAAATAGGGAAAGATTAATTTTTAATACTGTAATACTTCCTGGTTTAGGCTTACTTTAAAACTCTCTTTAGTTTTTCTACACCTCCACTTGTAGAACTTCCAAAGAATAAAGGCCCCAAGGCATACCATGTTACACCCTATACAATCAAGACAGAAGGCTCCTTTCCTGCACTGAATCCTACCTTGTCAGAATTTACACACTGAATCCTGAAAGATTATAAGCAGGCCTAAAATCCAATGCTTGTCAACTATATTGGAGCTTTTTTTACTCGTATCAGGTGGCTTCAGAGGAACACATTTTAAATGTGTCCAAAATTGAAGATTTGTGAAACTGATATTAAAAAGACAATATATGAAAATTAAAATAAAAAAATACAATAAAAATCAAAGAAAAATCCACCAGTCACCTACAAATATTACTCTGAACATGCAACATTTTAAACCATTTGTTGTAGTCTGTTTCTTCTCATTTCATTGATTTTACTCAATCTTCATTAGCAGCCTTACAGAGTCTTCCTGATAAACTCAATTAGTTGGTCTATTTTGTCCTCCTGTAGCTTGCTGCAAATCTCTGAAATTATCTGTACTAAACACCAACCTACTTTGTCTTATCTTTCCATCTTTTTTTTACATTTTTTTTTTTCCAGAGTTCTGTCAGCCCAAGGGTTTGGGAACTAATATAATGAGCGAAGTTAAACTTCTGCAGCTATTATGGGTATCCTCCTAGTAACTGTGCTAACAAGATTCATCACCAAGTACAATGGAAGCCTTCTCCCAAACAAGACAAAGGTACTGGAATGAGCTAGGCAGGAAAGGGGGGCTTATCCCTCTGCCTAAGGGTACTCAGTGTAAATCTTTTTGGCACTAATGATGGGGGTTTTTTTATAAGGCTGGACAATGACAACAACATTTATACAAAGCATGAGAATTCATGAATGTCTGGCAGCTTTTGGTATTGCCTCTGCAATACAAACAAGACTGTTTTTCACTCCACATTTTCAATTCAGTACCAGCTGGATTCTGCAAAAACGTGGGTTAGTTCTGATACACCAAATAACTGACTCATCCCAGTGGGATCCCATAACTGAAGCACATCAGAAGTAGCACTGGCCATTACTAAACACGCTGCACCTCAGCTACAGGACAAATAACAAAATCATCTCAACCTCATGTGCCTATCCTGAGACAGATATTAAAGAAAATATATTAAAAGCAAGTAATAATAGCAATGGTGGAGAAAAAGGACTACAGAAGATTATTTCTCTGGGCTAAACCCTAAGCATCATAATCACAGAATCCCAGAATGGTTGGGGTTGGAAGGGACCTCTGGAGACCACCTAGTCCAACCCACCTGCTAAAGCAGGTTCACCCAGAGCAGATCACACAGAAACATGTCTAGATGGGGCTGGAATGTCTCCAGAGAATGAGACTCCACAACCTCTCTGGGCAGCCTGTTCCAGGGCTCTGGCACCCTCAAAGTAAAGAAGTTTCTCCTCATATTCAGACGGAACCTCCCGTGCTTCAGTCTGTGCCCGCTGCCCCTCATCCTGTCATTGGGCACCACTGAAAAGAGTCTGGTCCCATCCTCTTGACATCCAGCCTTAAGATAATACTTCGTCTAAGCCCATACTCATTCAAAAGTCCATATTTACACGTTTGTGGTTTTTGGACACAGGCAGTGTGTTAGAATGGTAGTTTCCACCATCGCTGACTGTTATCCTATCTATAAAAGTTAACGTATCAGTTACTAGCCAGCAAGATACAGCAGAGCCATCTGCCTCAAGAGCAGGCCTCAGTGTGACACAAGTTGGCAGCTGCTTTGCATCCCTTCAGGTTTGGTGTGAACAAGTCATTGTCCACAGGTGTAGGAACGTCACAGAAACCTAACACCAACTGATTTGCAACCACAGCATCTCCATCGTCTCACTGTGCAGGCAACATTTCCTAGCATGACCAAGCAAGAAAGACCAAAGGACAGCTGTTCGCTAAAACATCTCATATCACCTTTTTCTTTCTGCTGCCAGAGCCACCTGGCTATGGAGCCAGAGGTGCCACAATATTAGCCCATATCTGCCTGCAAACTGCGGTGATAAAAAAAGATCAAGTTGAACAAGAACCAAGAGCACTTCAGGAGCGGAAGCCCACATGAATATATTAATAAAAGGAATATAAATCTCTCAAAGGCCTATGGCAAAACACATTTGCACAGACAATCATCTCACAAGTACACACACACAGAAAGTGCCAGAACTGCATGTCTAATACTTCCACTAAAGTCAGGGTGACAGAATACATCTTATTTATGCCTGGCTTCAAAATCCTGAATAAGAAGTAGCTACACAACCTCAAAAAGTACATGTCAAGTACTAATAAAAGGTACTGCCCATGAACTTTCTGACCGGGACTGGAGTTGGCACTATTTGCTGCTTGCTAGAAAAACAAACAAAAAATGAGCTCCAAAACACGCCTCGACAAAGCAAAACCCAGAAGTTAATGGTGGTGGCACCACAGAGCAGTGCACTCAGCCAGGAGGAACGGAGGCTGCAGGGCGCAAGTGCTTGGGAAGACAGGAGAACCAGCAGCATCCTTTGGGACGGGACTAGGAGAACGAGTGCTGGAGCCCATCACCTCCACAAAAGGCCTCAGAACAGCACATCCGTGTCAATATGTTTTGACTAAAATCACCATTATGCTCCCCCAGCTCTGCCCCTTGCTACTGGATGGAGTACAAACACTGTAGGCTACACACTGCAGAGAACGTGCCACTGCATTGTGAGTGCTACATGTATTGCAAAGTGACACATGGCTGAGAAGGCTACAGTCTCCTTCATCTCTACACTCTACTCCTGAAGGGAAAATTTTAGAAAACTAACTAGACTTGCCCCATCCTAAGCATGCTCTCATTCCTCTTGGTGTTTTTAAAGATGGCAAATAATTGTTTTGATTGTTTCTTCACCTCCTTCCTTAACTCTTCAGGAAATGTCATATAGGTTACACGTATTTTTCTCTGTCAAGCCTAGAGGCTTTACTACAGCTTCTGGAAGGACTGCTCAAGATATACTTGATTTGTTGTTTATTAAATGCCAAATCCTGGCTGGCTGTTGTTAATTTTCTATAACTTTCAGTAGGCAGCAGGCAGCTGAAGCGTATCTGTTCCTTTAAATCAGTAGATATTAGTATAGTTCAGCTGGATGAAAGTCACTCTTTCCTGTTGCATTTAAATTTCTCAAGTAGCTTTTGAGGAATAGAGGCAAGAAATCCTAGCTCCTGCTCTCTGCATTTTATACTTTTACAAAATTTGCCCAACTAACAGAATCACTGAAAAGTTAATATTAAATAATGGCCTAGATATAAAAATACTTATTGTTAAAGTAAGAGTTTATCACCATACCCAGACATAAGCAGTTATTGAACTATTTCTAGGAAAAAATACTATTCCATCTGCACTTAACTTTTCACATCTGTTTCATAGGAAACCTGCCTATGTTAAAGACTCCTCACTTAAAAAAAAAAAAATATTCTCTGCTTCCCAACCTTTACAAGATATTATTTTATAACAAAAAAGTTGAACAGTTCTAAAGCATCTGCTTGTGTAAAAAGAGTGATTCAGCAGGAAACATGTACTTGAAATACCCTTCACAAGAAAGAGCTTATTCACGCAGGGACAGTTGGCAGCGATATCTCTGTCTCCACTTGAATGCTCTTTTTCCAGCTTGTGTTGAAGGGATTCAGATGCCTGGGAGGAAGCTAATCACCATTTTTATAGGCCGTGGAAAGCAGTGTATAGTTCAGAATTGCCAGTGCCTGTACCAAAGCTCTCCCAGTGAAAAGCAAAGGGCTATAAGTTAATGTTCAACAGAAACTGGCAAATCCGCTGCGCTCACTGAGGAATGTGGGCAGGTATGAATTGGAAGTGCATACATAAAATAATGTACAGTTGTTCAACGTTCATCTGCAGCATTTAAGGCCCAGCACACTAAAGAGAAAAAGCCAGGGAGCACCTAACACATGAAATATTTTAGCCAATTCTAATGCTTCCACAGTTTCTGCTCACAATAAGTATGTATTTAAACCATTTGCTTTGTGGCAAGGCTATCAGTTTCCCCTAAAAGTCTTGCAAAACACAGGAACAAAAGCTTTAGACCTTCTAGGCGGTATAAGATAAATAAAGTCAGTAAGTAATGTGGTATATAACAGGAAGCAAAATTTACCATGGTCTGTTGCAAGTACCTTTATCATCAGCATAATCAAGACATACCACCAGATTCAATTATTGAACACAAACAGTGGTCCTGCAAATTACTTCTGGACACGGGTTTACTTTTAAGTTTTTCATCAAAGTCAGTGCCAGCAAAGCTTTAATAGAAAGTAATGGACAACACAGTTCAATGTAAGAGTACAAAGCCAAAGCAAACAGCTGCCATAGAACTTAAAAACCCACTTTATGTTACTAATCTGGTTTTCCTATTTATTGTGTGATTAATATGACTGCATGGGAACTAGTTCAGACCATGTCACGACTCCCACCGAAGCTCCTCATGTTATATTTTTCTATGTACTACTCATTAATCAGTTACTGGAATACACAGCACCTCTTAAAATACTTGCACTTTCAAGTTCTTAGACAAGAACATGTATTTTATATGCTATGAAATAGTGTAGACACACTTGGACAGAACAAACACAGAAGACGTGACATACATCACGCCTACGGTTACTTCCATTTTTAAAAAGATAACGAAGCAGCAGGTCTCATGCCTGCAAGGCACGTTGCTTCCCTCTGACACAGCAAAAAGACAGAAGTGCTACAGCATTAAAGGCCTCCTCTGGGAAGTCAGGTTTCAGTTCTTAATCCTCGTCACTTATGTAACAGCGTTTCACAGTCATGAGGGTGGGCAAGATTAATAATGTCCTAAAATACTTCTTCAGCAACAAAATAGGAAAGATTTCAGAAATACTAGATGTGATTGCTGTTGTAGGAAAAAAATGCTAAACCATTTGTCAGTGCAAAAGTGATCTCTACTTCAGAAACTACTGTGAAAAACATTAACAGGCTCTTTATAAACAGGCCTCAAACAGCCAGTGCCTCTGTGAAAAGCATTCTGTTTAAAGATAGCTGTTTCCTAAATTAATTTGGACCAGTTTGCATACAGACGTGTCTCAAAGAAGCTGAGGCAGAGCCACACATCAGGTGACACTGTACAGATCCTTCTGCAGTACTGCAGCATTGGCAGAGGAAAAGAAGGATCTGAAAAGGAAGTAATACTCTGTAAGAAAAAATGTCAGGCTATAAAATTAGCATTTTGCCACCAAAACGGAATACTACCTATCTCTTTAATAAGTGTTCAGACTTCATGAGCAGCAGCCCCACATACTCTCACTCTAACACATGAACTTAGACCACACACCATGTGTTCCCCCCCAAAATCCCTTGACTGAATGGGGATACTTACAAATAACTTCAGAATTTACCTATATAGACCTGCTCCAGCACTTGCCCATCCCAAGTAGGTGAGATTAATGTAACAGTACCATTCGAATACGAATGAAAAATGGAATTTATAAACTTGGTTTTGTAAGCATGCAAGCATGGCACAACACACTGCCTGCGCTACTGTAAATTTTAGATTGGATAACATGACAACCTGTTATCTTCTATTTTCAACTGAAAGCAAAGCTTTAAAAAGCTGGAAGACTTGGAGGGCAAGGAGTGAATTAAAATCCTCACTACAGTCTGGGACTTGTTTGTAAAACTTCAATAGTCTTGAGGATCTACGAGTCATGAAATTCCAGTCTTGCTGCCCTTGGCAAACAAAAGCGGCTGAATTTTTAAAGGAAACACTAAGCATATCATACTTGATAAATATTTTAAATAATAAGTCTGTGATCTTTTTTGTTTCAATAGCCTTGTGCTGACTGGAATACTATTAGCTGTTGCACTGAAGAAACAACATTTGAAGATGCCCTTCAAAAGACTTGGTTCCAAATTAAGCCATCGTGAATCCTGAGGATAAAGGGGTTCACTGGTTAAGATGGCACTCTCTGTTATTAATTATTTCAAAGCAAAACAAATAGCAGGAATGTTTTGGCTCGGCTCTATAATAGTAACTGTCTTCCCTTACATATCTGAACAGACACGAATTGGCAAAGAAAGATTTTTAAAATTTATTTTACATCTACTTCAGGACTTCCTTCCCTCAAATGAGCTGATTTCTGTCATGCAAGGCAAGTAAACATACTTTTCTCCTACTGCAAAAGTCAACCACAGCCCTGAACCTTTCTTACAGCAATGAAAGATCTTTCAAATGCAACTTTAACGTTACAAATGTTGAATTCAATTTCAGTACTTTCTTTCTCCTCCCCGCTCCTAAAAATGGGAGAATATACCTGCCACCATGAGATGCACCAGTTCTTCATCATCTTTACCCACAGTTCACAGGACAGTTGCGACAAAAAAAACCCACTATTTCTTAGCTCTCCTCCTCCACCCATCTAGAACATTTTTTTTTTAATGAGAAGGAGAAATGGAAATATGGAGGTAAAACTATCTCTGCATATACAGCACCCTGGCTTTCCCCCAATGAGCCTGGATGCCCACTCACTGTTCCCTACCTTGGTGACTGAGGGAGATGCGGTTAGATGGTTCTTGGAAACCCGGTTCCACCAGATCCCGCCGACCATGAGCCGAAGTCTGATCTACATTGTCCTAAAAACAAAAGAGAAGAAAATCTTATCAAAAACAGGCATCCTGCACTCCCTATAAGCTACACTGTACAGAGCCAAACCACCGATACAAAAACATCCCTGACATACCTCTGAAAGAAGAAACCAACGTTAGAGAAGGAGGTGGGGAGGGGGGAAGGTTTTAGGGGGACACTAGACTATCACATCAATACAGGTGTCACAAATCCAGAATCAATAACTCTGCTGTTGCCTCATCTGTACATCAGTTTTGCATTTCAAACTGGGAAACATTGACGTTAGTGCAATTTCTAGCTTAACAAAACGTTTCTTCTTGCATCAAATTATGTGGAGGCTTGGGGTTTTGTTTTCTTTAATTCCAAGTGTGTGGTTTAGGGGTTTGTAACTAATTAACTGGACTGAAACAGATTCAGTAGTGAACTACAAAACCTCAAGTGGAATCAGAAGTTCAATTTAGATAAACATCCATAACTCTGGATGCCAACCTGTATTTTTTTTTCTTACTAGAACTCTCACAAGATCAGGTTTCAAGAAGTTTTAGCACAGACTGAACTTGGCTAAGTCTAAAATACCGCAGTTTCTCACAGAAGTTGCCAAAAAAAGAAGACTAGGAGAAAGCAGGAAAATTGAAATATAAACAAAAAAATTACAAAAGCAAGATAAACCATGCTGAGTTTTAGAAATACAAGGAGGAAATTCAGTGCAGGTGCACAGTTTTACAAAGCTGGCATACCTTTGCATATAGCAGCTAAAGGTAGGTATGGAAAACCAGAAGCAAGTGCATAAAGTTGACCACATTAATGTATGACAGCCCATGAACCATGCTGCAGTGACATACGTGACTGGATACATGTTCCTGCTGTGCCCAAAGTGTGAGACAGATACATGACAGCATGACCTGCATTTATGTCAAAACATAGAAACCACCTTCACAGCAAATGATGTTGTAGTTATGGCAGAGCAACAGCATGCACACAGCGAGCAGCAATTCCACTATGTACAACCGTGAGCTCTCAGCCCAACACTTCCAGTTGACAGAATACAAACTAATGCTAAAAAACATAATGGATGTAGTGTTTGGTGATAAGAACTGTATATAGTTATAAAGGATACAAAATAAATTACATTATCTCTTCGTTGGAGAGACCATCTCAAACAGCAGTTACTGAGCTTTGACTCAAGTACTCAAGCACCGCTCTTGAGTGCCTCCACCATCAGGGATCAATTCAGTAGCCCAAAGGCTTTTAAAAAGACAGAGACTGCCAACAGTGGTATGACTAACAGAGGTTTTAACAAGTAAACAATACATGATAAGATACGTACGACATCCATCATTCTATGCCAGATAGAAGTGGAACCACTCGGCCTTCTGCCTCCATATTGGCTACTTCCCGTTACAGCTCTTTACATCCCTGCCACTGATTTCCACAACACTGGCTGTTGTTTCATAAGCCACATCTAGTTAATCTCACAAGTTTTTGTACTTGTCTCCCAGGAATTAAGAAAAATTTAAAAAAAAACAAAAAAAAAAAAAACACACACAAAAAAGTCAGACTTCCCATCAGTATGGTTGTATTTGTTTTTACTGTCTTGAAACATGGCAATATTTGTTAGCTCTTTCCCTGAAGCTAACTGAATGGTGTTGGGAACACGCAGCTCCTGAGCTCCTGTCTCTGTCAAATCCCTTGCAACCACAGGGTATCGCATCCTAACATTATTACCACTTTTGGAGCACTAGTCATTTTCACTGGATGTATCTCATTTTCTCTGGGATACCACACAGTCAGCACTGACCTGGCCAATAACATCTCAATTTTAAATTTCAGGGACTTCCAGCACGAGAAGTCCACTGCAGGAAGCAGAAAGCACATACTAAATTAAGAGTCTGCTCCTCAGAAAGTTTAGCATAATTCTTTCAAAGGCTTCAAGGACAACAGTAGGGAGAAGATGCTTATCTAGGAAAAGTTGCAGTCAGAACTTAAAGCCGAAGTCGATTGTTCTTTAGTTATTTCAAACCTAGTACAAAGGTTGAGAGGTGAACATCGCAGAGATGAAGAACACAGCAGCAGAACATCCTTCATCCTAGCACAGAGCTTTCCTTGCGCGTTTCCTCCCATGCAATTCAACATCACATATTTATATCGGGTAGATAAAACCGCACTGACGCAGTTTAGTAGCCTTAGTGCCACTTCCCAGGAACAAGTCCGGATATCCGATGTGTGGATGCAGTTGCTTATTGCCTCTCAGCTGGGAAGGGTAACAGGGCATCCCAAAATAAACAGAAGGCTGAACAAGAAAACCAGTTATAGGCTATTTGTTACACACCTAAATGTGTTTCCAGTTGTCACAAGACATAAAAGCCCCTAGTGGAAGGCTGGATTCATGCAATACTATGTAGTAACACAGGACAGGATGTGGCCAAGATGCATCTTTTTACCTTTGGGTTTTGCACAGCAGTAACACACAAACACTTAACTCAGAAGACCCTATTTCAGGCTTAGAGGTGGCTGCAAGTCCGTAACTCTTCAATGAAAACAGATTTATTTATTTGTTTTTTTAACTAGCCATTGCCAATCATTTACAGGAATAGGATTCATCCTCTCTGGAACCACCTCACAGCTGTACCAGAAGATGCTGAGAACCACAGGTCTTATTCACAAAGCTTATGCCAAAGTCACAGTGAGATAATATCAAAGTTTTCAGAAGCAGAGGTTTCATTGACTAATGATTGCCAGTGCTGTCTTTACAAAGCTGATGCCCCTGCCCATTTTGTCAGATGCAAACCCCTGCCCAGAAGGTCCACGAGTTCTGCAGCTTGAGCAAAGTGTGGAACCAGAGGTTTCCTCCGGGCACCGAGGGCCAGCACAACCCAAGTGCTAAAGTAAAGCGACAGACGTGCATAAACAAAGCCACACCTGTTAAAGCAATGCAGGTAGCAGAGGAGAAAAGGTAAGGGCGGTGTGATTTAAAGAGCTCAGGGTAGTTTCACATGACCCTCCAGAATCTGTTTGTGTCCGTTGTGCACAAACAGTGGCACCTGGCCAGCTGCAGCACAGATCAGACAGGCACTGGAACAAGGTTAAAAGAAGAAAGAATTGGGGGAGAGGAGTTATACAATTGCTCCATGCCGGTGGCCTCATTTTTGGGCCCCACTTGGGACCATGGCCAAGGCCCTCAGCAAGGTGGGCACCTGCTTTGGTCCATCACCGTCCCCCCCACTGCTGCTGAAACCAAGCTCCTCGTAAGTCATGTGTTTGCTCCATGTTTTAATCCCCAGCTCTCCCTCCTCTTCCAATAAATGCTCTCAATATGAAATTAAAGCATGTTACTTAACTTACTGTACCGTCCAGCTATTGTAGTATTTTTAGAAGCTAGCTGAGCATTAGCCCTCGCTGACTTGTTTGCATGTACTATTTTCTCTGGCAGTCAGCATCTGTGACCAAGGATGATTTAACTGAGCGACTAGCAAGAGTGCTACAAGGATCTGAAGCAGGGTTTATTTTTTTTTCCAGAGTCTTTTAAAGCAACAGCATTTCATATAGCCAAACACACTGTCATTACAGGTTAGATTTCAGTGTCCTTTTGTAAACCTACATTGCATGATGCAAAATGTGACATGCTTCCCTCGCATTAAGAGCCAAAGTCCACTCATAGGCAGTATTATCTCTATGTATCAGTAACCAGGACAATCTGGATTTATTTTTCAATATATAACCAAGCCTTTCAAGTTGCACTCCTTCTACTATGACATACAATGTTTGCTCCTGTTTGTGCTAGCATGATAAGCATTTCAGTTATCAAAGAAAACATTAAATCTGGTGTTTTAATCAGAGAATCAGACAGCCATATACTATAGCAGCTCTGCTGTCTGCACGTGTGCTCTTTAATCACTTCTATAGCTCCAAGTGCTACTGTTCCCACCTGCAGGTCAGCTCAGAAGAGTATGTATCAGGATAAGACAACATTATTAGTCTGACCAGTGTGTTGCCACTGCTCTGTTCTTCTCTCATCTTGTTTTCTTCAGGACAGGTTATCCAGACAGTTATTTACGACAGTCTTACAGGTAAACAGGGCTTAGAAAAGCAGATACAAAAGTACAGACAACAAGCTCTCATATATACTTCCCTTCTGCCTCTTTCTTTGTGAAGAAAGCGACCTGACATTAGCAGAGACAGAGTAGCTTTCTCTAGAGGTCTGGAAATCCCCTTTTACTGAAGGCTTCAACTTTTTCCAATTTGAGCAGTCACTGGATGTATATGTGATGAAGGAAGGCTACGAGCAGCAGCACAGCTTCTCCGAAGCTCCTGGGAGCATGGCCAGACCAAGGACGTCCAGACCACCAAGACAACAGTTTTGCATTTACTGTAGCTGTCTACAAACCCACACAGCCGTGCCCCTTAACAAAAGGTTCAATTGAGCAAGAGTCACGCGTACTCATGCCAGCAGTCCCACGGCGACAAATTAAGATCATGACATACTTCTGATGTTTGTACACCGTCCAGCACAACAGTGAGTCAAGTCAGACGTGCTGACGGGTCCCACTGCGGTTTAGAAGAATATCAAGGCAGATACACCTCGATTTGCACAGAGGCACTCCTGCCGCCCCAGGAGCTTGCTGCCTACCTGGCAGGGCTACACCGAGGTAAATGTCTTGAAACGAGTCAAGCATAAAATTAGCCAGGTCATTACTTGAACCACCTTAGCTTTACTCTGTTCAGGCAACATGTGTAAACCAAAATGAAGTACCTTCTGCTAGCATAGACTGAGGAAATTATTGTGAAGTGTTCAAGTATAAGGGGTTTCCAGAAAAACCCAGTTGTTAAAATTCACTGAAGATGTGTTCCCCAAGGGCTGTGAAACAGTGGACACAGCTCCATGCTCCAGAAGCAGAAAGGGAGTACTTCCAGAAATTACGCTTTCTCTTTGTATCTGCAACTTGTTACTCTTACACAAAGGATACAGAACTAGATGAACACTTCTTTACCTGACCCAGTACTGTGATTCTTAACATGCTGCTGGATTTTCCTTAGGCAACAAACAGATAAAGCCACACTTCTTCTGAGGACCACTTCATACAATTCTTCACTTCCCAAACAAAAGACTATTTCCATGTATGTAAAGTAAATTTCTGCATTGTTTTCTAAGCGATGCTTCTTGTTTATGCCATAATTTTGCAGCTTTGGTTTACTTAAAGCATCAAATGTACAAAGATGAAAATAGACTCAGTTATGATTAAATGCTGAGTGGCCAGCTATTCACCTTAACAAACTTTCCTATAAGTTACTGGTATGTGCAGCCATCCACAGAGTCTCTGTTCTGTCACGCAATTTGACTCTTAGCCCTGTGAATGCAAACACATAGGCTGTTACAGAAAGAAATCCACCTGACAGATCCAGACTAATGTTCAAGCTCCAATCCAGACTCCACAGTCTAGATCAGGTAGTAATGCACATGATGCTCCTTAAGTCACTGGGCTTTCTAGTGGCTAAAAACCAGCAGCACAGTCCCCTACCAGATATTTCTTTGATACAACATATTTTCAGCCTGCTGACACCCCAGAGCTTCAGGAAATTTGTCCCAAGTACGGTCATGAAGGAAAAGCAAGGCTCCTGGGTTTGCCTAAAGTCACTGCTTTGCAAATGATATCAGGTTTACTCAAACACAGTTCGTATTTTTCACTGTCGAGTTCTCCTAGAGCTCCAATCACATCTTCCCTGGGCCAGTGCCTAACATGTCACAGAAATAAAGAGAAAGAAACAGGCTTTGCACACCAGACGAAAAACTTTAAAGCGCATTCTCAGACAACGTGCATATTACATAATTAAAGACCTGTAACTAGGTTTCCTGCCTCTTAACTATAGTCATTTGACTAGGTAAGAGCCAAGTGAAAGGCTCAGTAAGTCAACAGAGTAACTGTGACCCTAGAAATTTAGCATTCCCATTGCTAAGAGAGCTTGTACAAACAAGGGCTTAAAATAAAGCCACTTAGCTTTGTCAGGAGTCCCGCTCTCTCTCCTGAAGCAAAAAAGCCACTAACGGCACGAATCCTGATTTTACAGTACTGGCTGTCAAGACTGCGCACGATAATCCTGGAGACCAGGAGCAAACAAGCCCAGCTTGGGATTACGGGAGCAGCAAAGGCAGCAGCACATTCCTCCCAAGACACCACGGCACCTCCGATCCTCGCTGCTGCAAATCAGCAAAATCATGCGATAACCTGGCATGGTGCACAGACCTATTTCTACCCACACGTCCATACCACCCTCCGCAGACTTACCAGCACACCACACAACATATACAATAGCTACAAGAAACATAACATTAGCAGGAATTAGCAAATAAAGAAGGAAAATGAGACTGACAGACAGACCTGGGTCCACGGTCTATGTCTCTGCGGCGGCTGGGAAATCCGTTAAATGAATCACAGGAATTATATTACATCCCATGATGCAGGGGAAGGCAGAAAGGGTTGCCAGTCTGACCTTGGAGGAACTCCCTCCAGACCCCTGTCTGGGTTTCAATAACCCACTGACCAGAAAGTCCTTCAATTCAGCAAAAAATTGGGGGGTTGGACCCTGTTGTCAGCACCAAAACCCTGCAGTGTGCATGTTCAAAATCAGTGGTTTCTTCTCCAACACCAACAAAAAGCTTTATAAACTCACAGACTCTCACATTTATACAGTATACTGCTAAAGCTGAGCCAGAAATTTATTTTTATAAAGGTGTTTCAGATTTATTTTAAGGATTACCAGTTACAGGACTTGTCATACCTGCACTGCAACTGCTATCAGGGCAGTTTGGTTTCACATGGAAAACTGTTACCTACTAGCCATTTCTTTCCTTTTTCGAAAACAAAGTGTCTCTTCAGCCACCCCAAGAAAAAAAGAAAAAAGAAATTACTCTGGCAAGAGTGGGACCACAATTAGCAACCTCCAACAGTATCTGGTAGCAGCAGTTTATTCATACAAGGCTTTTCTCTGGTAAGGCAGGAGGGAACATACCACGTTAGCTGACAGCTTCAGCAATGCACTTCTACAGCACACATAGACGCCAGCTTTACAGATTCAGCTTCTCTAGGCTGGTCTTTGCAAAATTGGCATTATCACGGTTTTCAACACTACTGCACCAGAATTTGGCAAGAACTACATCAAATTAAATGTCTCTCATGAGATGCAGTCCTCTCTTAGTATAAACTGCGTTTGCAAGAATTCAGCTGTCTACCAGTACTCTGCACAGAGAAAATGGACAGTATATTACCACACTGTGCACTTTTTGGACCAGACTGCCACCTATTATGGTACAAAAAAATTCAGTGCCATCATGGTTGCTGTCTTTTAAGCAGCTAGTACGGAGGGAATCCAACTGACAGGCTCAGAAATGCTAAAGCCTTTGTTCTATTTTTAATAAGACTAAAACCACCATGGCTGTTAGAGACAGTTTACATGGTTTACAGCTAAAATAAAGTCTTGAAATACAGAAAAGAACAAGTGCACAAGGTTCTTGGTGAAAGCAATCACTTCTTGGAGCTGTCTTCAGCTAGCAAGCACTTACAAAAATGAAACAGTTACTTCCTGATAAAATGCCTTTTTGATTCTTTTTTAAAACCATGAACTCAGTTCCTTTTCATTTCTAACAAAACACCATTAAATAAATGAAGTTTATATTAGGAAATTCTTCACAGTAGAAAATTATATGCTTCTGTAGAAATCCTGTTTCTTCTGCTGGTCCCCATAGATCCTGATAATGTATCTTTAGCTTGTACTTAATTTTCAGTTAGCCTTACCTCCAAAGCAAGTCACTCTCACTGGCAAGAGACTGCCACTGACAAAGCTACCAAAACCCTAATTTATTGCATGTTCCAAGCTCTTTGGTTTTGGTCAATACCAACTTCACCAATGAAGTCTCTGAAAAATATCTTTTCTATGAGAGAGAATTGTATTTACCAATAGGAATTCAACAGAAAAAAAAAAGAGTTTTGTTACTCTGATAAAGTATAAACTACAGTAATATGTCAGATTCCTTTTCTTTTTAAAGAGGCTTTTCAGCGAAATTTTGCATCATTCTCTTATCGAAGAATTGATGCATAACATATTTCACCAATTAAATTGAGCCAAAAGCACAGCAAGGCTCCAATGAACTTAATGATCCATATGTGTTAACTACTATAATGGATGATGCTCATGCAATCTAAGGGAGTAATGCAACCCATATGAGTTGTTGCTCTTACCTTATTCAAGAATTTTTACCAGGGTCACTTTCTATGTTTTGTCCAAGTTTCTGGAGTACATTGTCAGACTATACTCCTTCCTCATCAGAAAGATGAAAAGAAACATAATGAGAATATTTGTACCCAGGTGCTGTGGAAAATTTCAGTATGTCACACACCTGCTAACACACATGTAATGTCTTCAAAATCACCTTTTTAAGCTTACATTAAAAAAAAAAAAAAAGAAAAAAGAAAAATCTTCAGATGTTCTTTTGGGGGAAGTCGTAACACGCAACAAGAAGGTACAGGATATTTGATCCTTTCCAACCCGCTGGCCTTCCCATGCTCAGACCTGTGAAATACAAGGTAGCTCATCTGTTCTACTTGGCATCGAATCTACTAGAGCTCAGGTTATAGCAGCGCTGCCGGCCAGCTGCTTCCAGGAACACTGGCTTTGGGGGTCAGGTTTTGACAGCACCCTTGCACCAAGTGGAAGGGAGACGTTCTGTGAACTTTCTTGTACAGCCTGTCCCAGCGCAGGCTAAGGATGCCCTGCATTAACCTTGGAAGGCTCAACGCTTAAAAGGATGAGCCGAATGGACTCTGGGATCTGCCACTGCAGCAACATATGTGTGTTTCCTGCCCAGGCAGAGTGCAGAGAAGGAAGAAGTACTATATGCATATAAATACACTCTCTTTAAGAATAGATATTCAAACCTTTCTGCTTTGGGGAGTAGTAACCTCAACCAGATTTACATGAATTACATGAAACTATAAGAAAGAAATGAAAGTAGCATGAAACACAGAGTAAAGGAATTTATCCAATATGAAAGTGAGTCTGCTTTCTTAAAGGCAACACTGCTACCCCCTTCTGTTGTCTTCATGCTTCAGGTTCAAACTGAGGGTTTGAACAGACCAATACGTGAGGATGATTCTTCGCAGCCCTCGACAGAGCTGATAAAATGATCAGCCTCCTGTGAGGCAAGAGCCACTGTGCTCACACAGACCATTAAAATTCACTTCAAACTGGAAACCTGATTAATTTCAAGTGTCACGTTGCACAACTTCATATACGATAATACTTTGCTATCCCTACTTGCTTCAACTATCAGCAATACGGACCTTATCTCCCTACTATCCAAATTGCTGCAATTTAGGGTGTGCTTGTTCCCCCCTCCCCTCCTTCCCTAAAGAGTGATCCTTAGCACTAGATAAGTAATTAACTAGGCCTAGAAACGACTGTCCCATCTCATCAAACTTGTGATTCTGATTATCTTGACTACACAGCTTTCTGCTTAGATAAAGAACTGTCTACCTGCTACATGGTACAATCTACCCCAGAACTAGCTGCCCACCCTCAGACAAGGACATTTGTAGTTTAGGTGAGTTGCTTCCAGTTAGATACAGAACTAACTCCTTAGACATCTCCAGAACAGCAAGCCTTACCAAAAATATTGTATTTAAGAATCTCAGATACGAGGTAAAGATTTATACACCTCGGATGACAGCTCCATAACCTATTAAACAAGCAAACAAACCCACAGAAATCACAAACATCTCTGAAGCACAACAATCATGCCTTTTCATTATTAACAACCCAGCATCAGATCTTGTATTGGAACAGACAGCTATGCTCTCCTCTAAACCAAACAGCAATGTTCCACACTCTCAGAGCAAATCAGTAACGTAATTTACGCAAAGAAAATGGAGTGCAAGAAATAGTTTACAATACAAGGGTACTTAAATAGTTCTTCTGTACTGCTTACATTGCAGTAATAGGTTACTTTGCAAGCCCTTGGGAAAAGAAAAACAAACACACAAAAAACCTCACACCCAAAAAAAAACCAACAAAAAAACCCCACACACAACTACCAACAATTGCCAATAAAACAAGGTCCCTGTATTTCTGCATTTAATCAGGTTTGAACCTCATTTGACCAGCAGTTTTAAGAAAGTCACATCAACACCTTTCACATTGATGCACCAATTTTTGTTTGTTTGTTTAGGAAAAACAACAGGAATTCATCGTCAGTGATGCTCTGTTAGAGGTCATACATAAAGCGACTGCTCCCAAGTGTTAGAAATAGTGGGACAATATTGCTAATACAAATTATGCTGCAGTGCTGCCTACGTACAAATTGTCAATTCACAGCAGTTGGAAAGAACACAAAATAAAAATTAAGCTAAAACTAAGAATAGGGATTGTCCTGGATATTTCAGTGCACCGCTGTCTTATCCCCATTTCTCAAAATGCAAGAAAATTGCAGTATTTTCTTCATCTTCAGGGTACTTATCAGATTTTTTTTTAAAAGTAGTAATTAGTGTGACTATAGTAAAACCCAAGCAGCTCAAAGGTACTTTTAGCCTGAGAACTTCTCTCAGTGCTCTGGATACTTTACCGATCTCCCTCTGATTTTCAGAAATCTAGGTACAACATGAAATGTGCTTAATTGCTACGCTTGTTCGAGTATTACTAAATACATTTATTTATATATATATATATATATATATATATATATATATATATATATATATATATGTTAATGTAGTGGCTGCCATGTTCTGTCCTCCTTGAGGAAAGGAAGCTAACAAGAGGTTGCTCTACCAGTTACCCAGCAGAAAGATGGGAAATATCAGAAAATATTTTTGACTTAACATTCTCAAAATGAAGAAAATTCACAAAAACTCAGTAATTTGCATTTAAATAGTAACAGGTTACACGTACAGTTTCAAGCTCCCCCAGGAAAACCCAATATAAAGTGTAAATATTTTGCCCAAACCGGCACTCAGAAAAAAACCTGCTTGCTAAAAGTAAGCATGTCAATCCCCTCTTCATGCTTTGAAGGTTTTGCTTTTGTTTTGTAACTAGTTGTTCATAGCATAAGTGTGTCAAGAGACCACTTATTTTGTACACCTTCTCCCCACTTTTTGCTAATGCCTGCTAGACACATCCAAGAAAGTTACCCACAACACATCAGAACATACACCGCAATGCTCCAACATGGTCAGTGGCAGCAGCTGCCTTAATTCTGCACAAATCCTCTGAATACTGAGCTATGTTAAGGCCTCAACAGATCAAAAAGCTTTCAAAACTACCAGTATGTTACTGGAGGAAGGTGCAGCATGCCAAAAATTACCCAGGCAGCATATGAAATGAAACAAGCAAACCAACCCAAACAAGACCTGCCCAGGTACAGGGTCTCCAAACAGAGAGAAATATCAGAAATTGCAAAGCTGGTTAGCCAGAAGTTCAAGAAATCCTAGTTATAATACTGCCATGTGTGCAACAATTGATCGTGTTGGCTTCAGCAATGCTGAAACACTACAGCTACGAACCACAAGAACATTTCTGCAAATGGATTTCTACTGTTCGCTCCAAGGAAATAGGAAGCAATCATATGAGCTGCTGTTAAATCAGTATTAAAGTGACTTTGAAATGCCTTTCTTTTTCTTCTTTTCTCTTCCTTGAAACCACTGCTAAGATGAGAGAAGAAAAAAAAGTTACTGTCCAAGGGGCTAGGATCTTGTGCATGGGCAGCTACCATGTGTCTACTGAGACGGCGATAAACTCCGGGGCTCAGGGGCTTTTGCAGCACAATCAGTATTTATTATACTGCTTCCTTTAGTGTTGAGCTATTCTTTCTAATACAAAAATGCAGATCTATGGAATAAAGGTAGTAGAAAAGACTCCTACTGAGATTAAAGTCAAACCAGAGATCAAAAAAAAAAAAAGGGAATCGTAGGATGAGGAATAAAAAACTTTGAACTAAGCTTTAGAAGCAAGCTGTGGGTGAGAGGAACAAGCCACTTTCTGGATACAGTTGAAATGAAGACCACTATATCTAGTTAAAACAAGAAAATTAACTGTGGCAAGTTACCTGGGAGTTCATTAGTACACCACCACAACACTGACAGCACATGTGCAATCTTGCATCCTAATAACACATGTTATTGTATCAACATCCCTGTTGCAGGAGATGGCCAGTGGGACAGCTGATAAGAAGGCTCTGGTCTTGTGGGTTTGGGTTTATTTTAATCTGCAGGGCAAGTCACGCTCTAAAAGATACGCTGTCGGAAAACTATTTTTCCGATCTGCTCTCATCCAGCATAGCAGTTATGGTTTGCAACTAAACCATCCAGCCAATTAATGTTCAACAGCCAGCAGTTTGTCATCATTTTGAGGACATAATGGACTCCAGAAAAAACAAGATTGCAAGAGATGCCTTTTTCAGAACATCTTTAGCACACTTGGTTAACCACTTGCTCATGTCAGAAAAAAAAAAAATAATTAAAAAAAAATATATATATATATATATTTACATTTCATGCAGAAATTTCATCAGCACATATGTAGGAAGGTATTTTTCCCATTAAACTTACAACATGCTGCCCTATACTTCTGTATGGTCAGAAGTAGAGAAATGGGTACGCTGAAGTCTTAATTCACATTCATCTTAAAAAATAGGCTCTACAAGCTCCTCCAGCTACAGAAGCCTGATGGTGATTGCCTCAAATGTTGACATTAATATTTGGGTTGAAAAATTCTGGGTCTGTCATGCATTTAAAAGAACAAAAAATTAACATAAATTCAGTGTGCATGTGTGGGCAGGTAAACATGCTATAAGCTGCATTAATAAACGGGTATCTGCAACATTAAAGTGATCTAACACATCAAGTAACTGAAGCGATCCAACAAGTACAAATAACACATGAAACATGGAGGAACGTGTATGTACACAGGATCCTAGAGAAAGGATCCTGCAGAAATCTTTCCAACAGGTGAGGTCATGATGGTGTGATCATGGCAACCACTCCTGGCTTGCCAAGGAGTTCTTGCTTCCTTGCTAGTCAAGGAAGGATGACCCCAAGAGAGATGCTCTGAAAGAAGAAGGATATGCAGAGGTGGAACAGGACAAGAGCTCAGAGGACTGTGGGAAAAAGCCCATAGAGGTAGACCAGCCACAGATACAGTCATTGCCTCCTGACATCATCATTGCCAAGATGCCCTGCAGAAAAAGGCAGTGGTCTCCTTCCAGAAGGGTCAAGATGTCTTCTCCCAAGCTCCCCCAGGCACTGTTCTCCATCAGCCTGCACACAACCACTCAAGGAAATCCTGAACAGCTCATGTCCCTGCCACAGGCAGAAAACCCACAGGCAGGCAAGGGAGCTGTTACCCTTGCCAGGCCAAGCACAGCCTCTTTACAATCAATAAAACAATCAGTAAAACAGTTTGCGCATTTAAAGGCTTGTGTCAGCTCTTTCCTGACCTGCTCTGCCTCTTCACACTCCAGGCATGGGGGGCAGCGGAGATACTGCCCAAGCAGAAGAGCTGGAGTAAACAAAGGATTCCAAGAACAACAAGGAAAGCTTCTATAGGTTAGCAAGGGCAAAAAGATGGCTAATATTAATCTATTTTGTGCTCAGTTGTGCACAGGACCCAGCATCTAAGGACACAAAAGATCAGCAACTTCTTTGCCTCAATTTTTCCTAGGAAAGTTCATCCTCGCATTTCCCATGTCTTTGAGCATACTGTCAGCATCATTTCTCACAGTGAAGGACAGTTATGGATCACACAAGCTAGCTGGACCAAGTCCCTGGGATGAGATGGGATGCATTAGAAGATGCTAACAAAGATGGCCAATACCACCCTGAGGCTGCTCCCCCTTATCTTCAAACAAACGTCACTGATCAGAGGAGGACCCTGACAACCACAGAGGCAAGAATCACATTCATTTTCAAAATGGGCAAGGACAAGGATAGTAGGAACCAGAAGCTGGGCAGCCTTGCCTGGTTTCTGGCAAGACTACGGAGCAAGTTCTCCTGGATGTCATTGCCAGGCACACGAAGGACAAAAAAGCAATTTGTAAATCTATGCTGGGTGTTCCAAAGAACAAAGCATACTTGACATTTCTGCTCACAATTTTATACTGTTTATATTAAGGGTCTCATCTTCTCAGGAAACCAAAGCACTTACATGGATCATTGTGCTGCCTTTTGATTTCCTTATAATGTTGCATATGTTAGGTTCTTCAATTATCTAGTTAAGATTTTACAATATTGGACAATCTTATGGAATTCTACAGTATCTAGTTATTTCTATCAGAAAAGCAGGCACTTCATTTGTACTGAAGGCTGTCAGCCCAAAGCACTCTGCCTCAGATGAGGCTAAAGACTGTAGAAGTTAACTGCAAACTTGAGAAGGACCTACTGCAACAGCATAAAATTCATCAAAAACACTACTTTTCCTTCACTGAAGCATCAGTTTTACAAAAACCCACGTGAGCTGAAATAATGGTCTGTCACTCTCCTACACTAATAGCTTCAAGAACTTCTTCAAGAAAGGTGCCAACACCACTTTGTCAGAAACCCCCTCCTGAACTGTGCAGAAGTATTCAGTATTCTGGGGAACTTGCCAGCATGACAGTATTTACTGTATGACTAATATGCATTAATGAAGCACAAATGGACAACTATTTACTTGTGCTAATAACTAAAGCGCTTTATTAGAGCTAAGGCCTCTAGCATGAAGGATTGCCAGGTTCCTCCACTTGCCAAAATTATGTCAAAAAATGGAGCCAGTGTGTAAGACATCAAGAGCTACAGCCAGTGTGTAGTAGAGTCTTAAGTTATTGTTTAACATTCAACTTGCAAAGGACAAGCATGCTCCAAAACCACTGGCTGTATCCGAGGGCTTGTCTTTTCATTGTAGAGGCTAGAATTTCAAATATGCACACTGGTCTTACCAGTACGCAAGCCAAAGCTATCTTAAAATAGCAGTAAAGCCTGAGAGCTTTGCTGGGCATTTGTGTTCTACCTTTGATTGCTTGCTGTTCTTTCAAAACCAGAAAGAAAAACACTGTATCTTAAGGCCTCAGATTAAAATATCAATACTATCTAGCATAAAAGGCCATTAATACCAATAATCTGGCCCTTTCTACATGAAGGATTCCTGAAAGCTGATCAGTTTGGTAAAATTCCATCCTGAAAAAGCAAGGCAAATTCATCCAGCACAAAGTCCTTGTTCTGTGCCCTGCTCTCCATGACACATCTCTGAGAAGGGAACGTACCTGCCACACTGGAAATACACCTGAAAAAAAGGGCAGAGTTTTGTGGGAACCTAGGGAGAACTTTTGAAATTGTATTTTAGGCTGCATTATATTAGAAATTAAAAAAAAAATACATATATACATATATATATATATATATATATATATATCCATCCTAGAGAACATAAAACAAGCAGCTGAAGCTCCTTTTCAGTCATAGCTAGTGCTAGGTGGACTTGACTCATCTCTAGCTTCACAAAGCTGAGGGTCACACTCCACCACCAAAAACGTGGTGAGTTTAGGCTGTTCTTGGTGGAATCAGCAGCTTCAGTTCAAGACTCAGCTGCAGCATTACGATTAGATGTTCTGCAAGCGTAGAAACTAAGTGACCCCTGCCATAAGACATCACACTAACAAACCACAGTTTCTTCTTAGAAACAAAAAAAATTCTGCTCTCAAAGTTGATAACATTTAAACAACTTCCTGCAGAATTACAGGGGTTTGTTTGTGGGGTTGTGGTTTGTTTTTTTTTTTGTTGTTGTTTGTTTTCTCCCCTCCTTTTTCAGCTTCAAAAAATACAAAATCGTAAGTTCTTATGAAATAGTGTCCTTTGATCAAACAGACTCCCTTTAGACTGTGTAAGGCAAGATAATCTACTGTGCATAGCTTTTAGCAAGGTCTGGATCTAGATATATTTCTTGGAAATACTTAAGTATAAGACATTATATCTCCAGTCTTTTCCAAGGATAGAAAAGGCCTCTTTGAGCCAACTGGCATGGACAGCAACACCAAGAATTATCTGAGCCACAGTACTTTTCAAGAAAGTGACAGCTCCAAATGCACAGCAATCTTATCTTCCTCTTAAAAAAAAATAGTCTTCTCTAGTGGTTATTATTTACTCATAAGTAGAGCACAGAACATCCGTAGGAGGAAGATTCCTTAAAAGCACACAACCCCAAGCTATCACTAACATGATTCCAGTTGACTATTACGACAATTTTAAAAAAATATACTTCCATTCTCTTACATTTCAGGTTTCCATTCACTTACATTTACACAGACATTTGAAGTATGAAGCAGTCTTAGCACTGGTACATCAGCTTCACTCTTCCATCAAGTGAGAGCTGTTACGAACATGAAAACACTCATACTGGTAGTTCTCCAAAATAACCAGTTGGTTAACAGCTTGTTAAATATTTACTCATTTGGAAAAGATCCTATCTATTCGTAAGAATAAAAAATATACTGGATTTAGTTTGGTGTTATAGTCTGCTAAACTGATTGTTACCATTAGTTCAGAGTGGTTTCATTAAGTGTTGTGAGAAAACACCAGAAAACGGCCTGTTGTTATCAACATGGGTGTTTTTACAATCTGGAAGCAGCATCGTAGAAGATGCACAGAAGTCAGAACCTAAAGAGATCTCTCTCTTTTGATTTTCACAAGACCACTGACCGATTGAGGTTGGAAAGGACCTCTGGAGGTCATCTCCACCCCCCTGCTCAAGCAGTGCCACTTACAGCCAAGTAGCCCAGGACCATGTTCAGATGGCTCTGATTTATCTCCAAGGATTTAGATTACACCACCCCTCTGGGCAACTTGTGCCAGTGCTTGACCATCCTCACATTGAAAAAGTATTTCCTGATGTTCAGAGGGAGCTTCCTGTGTTTCAGGTTATGCCCATTGTCTCTTGTCCTGTCACTGGGCACCACTGAAAAGAATCTTGCTCTAGGACCTTTGCACCCTCCTCTCAGGTACTTATATACCTTCATAAGATTCTGCCTCAGCTTTCTCTTAAGTAAAAAAGGAGTGAACTGTAGGTTTAAACATGTACCAAAACCAAGGCTAAATCAAGGGACAAATAAGAGACTGATTGTGTATAATGACATAAGATTAAAAGATAGGTTCAGTCTACTGTTCAAGCATGAGCATGAAACCATTAACACGAAGATGCAAAATCAGGCTTATTTGTAATTGTTTCCTCACCACTGTTAGTACTAATGGAAGTAGTAAATGGTAAGATTGACCATTAGAGTGCTTTGAGTCTTTTTTTTTTTTTTTTGGTGGGTTGAAAAATCTTATGTGATTGAAAAATGTGGACCTAGCCACTTGAAATTTTTTGCTTACATTTGCCTTCAAAAAAGACTTCATGTATTGCAAACCAACTGCTGTTTAAATTAGAATACAAAAGTAGAAATGCAAACAATTAAGTAAAGACTTCCAATTGCAATTGTAAAAAGGTAAACTGGTACAGAAAAAAAAAGTAATTTATGGGTATTTCTTGTAAGAAGGGAAACTAATAAAGTGTATAAAAGCTTAGTGAGATATACACATTCATTTGACACTGTTTTGCTTCTTATACAGTAGTCTGATGTCACAACAGTGGGGCCAAATGCACTTCCAATGGCCTCTTTATGTATGTACCACACTTATTTCAATGTTAATGAAAACATCTGCTTCGGGGACAAATTTTTAAACATTTATTTTCAAGAAAAAGAGACAGAGGCTAGAAATCCAGTTCTTCTTCAACATAAACCATCCAGCTGATACTCCAGCATCAACTCTATCTGTAAAAACATTTGCAGTCTACACTGAGGGAGACAGATTTCATAACTTCAAATTGGAGGCAACATGTCTTGTAAAAACATTCACTAATTTTCTCACTACTTTGCACTTCATGTCTGCTGCAGTCCATCAACCCTCTACACCACATACATGTAAACTGTTAAAACAAGAACATCGTCAATGAAATATCTGTTGACTGACACCATATTTCACAAATCTGATGACTTTCTGCATTGACAGTAGCAACACTTCAGCTTCATTTCTTTATACAATATGCAGAAGAATGAAGCAATGCAATAATGCCTCTGTTGTTTTTTCACTCAGCCTTGGAAAGCCTGCTTGTACACTCTGGTCCTTCCATATTACCTGTTAGCATGAAAAACCCAAACTCCGAGCCAAATTCTATACAAGCAGCACCCTTGTACATTTAAAAGCCTAATGAGAATAAATTAAGCTGCCGTTTATTTTGAATCTTAAAAATCATGTGGCAAGGTTTTGGTAGCGGGTAGGCTACAGGTGTGCATTCTGTGAGAAGCTTCTAGAACGGGGGCAAACTCATTTTCACCAGGGGCCACATCGGCCTTGCAGTTGCCTTCGAAGGCCTGAGTAGGAGTAGATACATGTATACAGTCCTAAAATTACATTCTGTGCTAGAAGCTTCCCCAATGTCTGATGGAACTAAGCCAGACAGCTCCAAGACAGACCAACTGCTGGCCAACAACAAACCCATCACAAACGGTGGTAGTGTCCCTGTGATAACATACTTAAGAAGGGGAAAAAGTTGTTGTGTAATTGCAGTTGGAGAAAGGAGTGGGAATATGTGAGAGAAACAACTCTGAAGACACCAAGGCCAGTCAAGAAGGAGAGCAGGAGGTGCTCCAGGTGCCAAGCCGAGATTCCCCTGCAGCCTGTGGTGCAGCCCATAGTGAGGCCAGATGTCCCCCTGCAGCCCATGGAGGTTCACGGTGTAGCTGAGATCCACCTGCAGCCCATGAAGGACCCCACACCACAGCGGGGGATGCCCAAAGGAAGCTGTGACCCTGTAGGAAGCCCACACTGGAGCAGGCTCCTGGCAGGACCTGTGGGCCTCATGGAGAGAGGAATCCACATTGAAACAGGTTTGCTGGCAGGACTTGTGACCCCGTGGAGGACCCACACTGGAGCAGCCTGTTCCTGAAATGCTGCACCCTGTGGAAAAGGTCTACGCTACAGCAGTTCATGAAGACCTGCAGCCCAAGGGAAAGACTCATGTTGGAGAAGTTCATGAAGAACTGTCTGCTGTGGGAAGGACCCCATGCTAGAACAAGGGAAGAGTGTGAGGAGTCACCCCCCTGAGGAGGAAGGAGCAGCAGAGACAACATGTGATGAACTGACCACAATCCCTGTTTCCCCATTCCCTTGCGCCACTCAGGGTAGGAGGACACAGGGAAATTGTGAGTGAAATTGAGCCTGGGAAGAAGGGAGGGATGAGGGGAAGGTGCTTAAGAATATTTTTTTCTTCTCATTACCCTACTCTGATTTTAACTGGGAACAAATTAGATCAGTTTATCTGAGTTGAGTCTGTATTGCCCATGATGGTACCTAGTGAATGATCTCTCCCTGTCCTTATCTCAACCCACCAGCCTTTTGTTACATCCTCTCTCCCCTGTCCAGCTGAGGAGGGGTGTGATAGAGCAGCTTGGTGGCCACCTGGTGTCCAGCCAAGGTCAACCCACCACAAATCGTAAGACAGACCTCCAAAGTCTCGATAAACAACTGTCAATAGCCAAGTGAATGAAGATTTCCATTGTCAGGCAGATGAATGCCAAAACATAGGTCTTAACAGCCCTTCCCACATAGGTTTTCTGTCTACTTAGACACAAATTCTGCAATTTAATCGTTTTCGTGCTGTGTTTTTTAGGACAAAAGATACTTTATTCACACAAACTCAGCAGCATGTATATCTAGATCAGGCTGTTCAATTCTGAAGCTATATAGAAGGCATATGGATTCCATAGGGATGAGGACTCTGGAATCCACCAAGGTAACATGAGCATTTATTTTTTTTTCTGCTAAAACAGAAACCCATTGTAACCACCCAAAGCAAACAACCCCTGAAAATATAAAAAGCAAGTCTCCTTAAAACTCACACTTACCAAGACCAAGCACCCTAGGAAAACAAGTATAATCTCAATAAGCCATAGACTTGGATCAGACTACCTCCAAAAGTGGCTTTTAAGTTACTGTATCATTTTATGAAGAACAAGGATCAAAGCTGCCATACTAAAACCTGGAGAACCTGTGCCTAGCTGTTCCTTCAGCTGAAGGAAATGTACTCCCATAACTACAGGAGTCACATCATCTTTGCATCCAAAAATCTGACAACATTAAAGGAGGCTTCTATTACAGTAGCTAGCCTCTAACTGATTAATTCTCTTAGGTACTTACTTCCCTGGTCTTGAAGTGTACAAAGTTTCTCAAGTATGATGTGCAATATTCTGCTTTCTTATCCGGTCAAGAGGACTGTTATTAACAATCCTGAAATCCACAGCTCTGCACATGTATGAAAAAGCAATTTCCATTTTCTCCCTGTTTTGTGACCAAGTGGTTGTGGTGCATTTTATGCCAAGTTAGACAATGAGTATGATGTGAACAAGTGCTTGCTCTAATCATAATTCAGCTCCCTGAAAACAAATCCTATTAATAATTAATCAAGTTGTGCCTACATCTTGCTTATGAGAAAATAAATGGAAGTCAAAAAATAGATGAACAGAACATTCCCACATGCCCAGAATTTTATCTTCAGAAACTGAGAACAACAACATCCTTTTGCTATTTATGTCACTGAGACTTGCACAATTCATGCATCCAAGGGTTAAAGAACTAAATCTTCCCCAAGAGTTCAAGTCACTGCACATAAATACTGTTGTGACTACAGATTGCAAAAGAACGGAAACACAGTAAATCATCCCATTTTTTTCTGAGAAATTCTGGGACTATGTTCTGAATTTCCAGGAAAAGAAGATAAACACTGCCAATTCTCACTGCTGGATTTTTATTGAAGAGTTTGAGAATTTGGAAAGGGCTCCTGAAAGCCACTAAAAGGTAGTATTGATTTTTTTCCACAAAGCTAGAGATTGTTTCTAGGAGAATGCACTCAGTGTGACTGGTTTATGTGCTAACTCCTGAAAAAGTTTGTTGTTTTTAAAAAAAAAAAGGAAGATCCAAAAGCTTCCAAAAGCAGCAAACACTGCAAACAAAGAGCCCAGTAAGAAATTCAGATATCCATACCTTGCCAGTCTTCCCAAAAACAGAAAAAGGAAGGGCAGAGGGGGTTGGCAATAAGGCATCCTAAAGGATATTCTGTAGTGCACATTCGCTTATCCAGGTTCTCATTTTCCCAAACTCTAATGTGACAATTTATTCTAAACACTGACATTACAGCACTAAGGCCCCAGCTTTGGGGACCCTGGAAGAAGGTTCTCTGTAGCCTCCCATTCATATGGAGTCAGAAAATGTACTGAAAAAAATAGAATACTTCTTCACACTCTAATGTAGAGCATATTTAGTTTAACCTTCTTTCAGCCCTTTACCAACACAATACTGGCACTGTAGCCAAATTTGAAAGACAAGTTGATGAAAGCTTCTAAGTCAGATTTAGTAGGGGTGGAAAAACAGATGTTCAGGGTTTTTTTAATGAGAACTTCACTTCTGACAGAAGGCACAGTAGTTGTGAATGGGCTTTCAAAGATAGTCTTTAAACTGGCTACCAGCACTTAGGATAGTTAACACACAGCAAGTTATGAGCAAAAATAATTAATTAACAAGGAGTCACTTTCCCACCATCTTAAATCACCCAAGTTGCTTTGACACTCCTAGTCTGTTGACTGCCCCAGACTAACGCAGATTATCTACAGGATTTATAAGAGCAGGATTTATAAGAGCAGGAGGAAGTACCAAGGAAAATTCCCCTTCTTACTGCTTATGAACAAAAAATAATGAGCAAGTTTGACAACCAGTAAAGAATTTGCAGTTCAAAAATGACTGCCTACAGTGTCAAGTTTCTCTTACACAGCTCTCCTCTCCCTCAGCTCCATATCATGACTCAGATAATGCTCTAAATGAAATGGAAGCATAATTTCACAGCATAATTTCTTGAAGTCCAGGCACATCTACTCAAGTGTTCTTTAAAAAAAAAATCATAGATCCATGTCTAGTAACAGATTTTTGGGACATGCAATTTCTCAAAGTCTATTCTGTTTTTATATCTGCAAAAGCACTTAAAAAGGAACTGTTCTGCTTTTCCTGTTATCAGAAAAAGCATTCAGGTACATTCAACTGACAACTCAGCATAAACTAACATTAGTCTTAACTAATTCAAAGCTTCCTGTTGGAGAAAAAATTGGAAACTGGCATGATACAAAACAGATGTTTAAATCCTATAGAGTTTTGTTGGGGATTTTTTTTGTTGGTGGTTTTGTTTGTTTTTTTCCTGTAAATGAGTAGTACAACTGTAGTAACCACTACTAGTAATGTTTCTCTTGGGAAAAAAGAAAAATGTTTCAATGTCATATGATACTCTGTTTAATTATTATTGGTATATCTGCAGGGCCCAAAATCATAACTGAATCCTTAGGGCGGTAAACACACTATGAAAACAAGAGGAAAAAATAAAAGACAAAACACAGGTCATGCCCAAAATAACAGATTTGCAATCTCATAAAAAATACAAATCATGCATTATGCCAAACACGACTGTCTGGAGAAAAAAAAAGGAAAAGAAGTTTTAAGCAGATTTTTGCCTAGCACCTTTGAATTGAGCTGAGGTTGGGTTTTGATTTTAATATCTATTCTTTTTAATATGCCATATTGGCTGCCTAGATACAACAAAATGACTCTACAAACATAGGCTCTAACCAAGCGTAAAAATCTCTGCTTTTGTCCCTACAAATATATTAATAGCATCAGCAAACATTGAAACTTTTTGGTGCAAGGCATTTCACTGGTATTGTAGCTTGACTTTTTTTTTTTTTTTTTTTTTTGTTTTTTTTTGTTTTTTTTTTTTTTTTTAGGAAACAAGTGTTTTCTCCAAAATATGAAGTAGCAATTTTGCGAACAGATATCAAATCTTAATCAGTATATATTAGCGACCCTACTTTTTCAGCAGCAGGTCTTGAATACAAGATGGTAGCAGAGCCTCTGTTCCCAAACATTATCAAAACCCAGAGAATTGCCAGACAGCTATTAGCAGTTTGATGAAAAGTTTGAATGCACAATCAATCACTGGCACACAGCAATATGATGCTACAAGCTGACAGGAACATGCAGTTTCATAACTTACTATCCGATAAGGAAGATGTAAAAAGGAGTCTGGGCAGCCAGCTAAAGCCATTTGTTCCTTCAAATTTTCTTCAAATTACATCTACTGCTTCACAGGACCTGCAGAGTACAAACAAACTGTCAGAAACCATACTGAAGACATTTCATCAACTTTTTATTGAAAACAGTTGGAAGGAGAAGACCGTGAAGAGCAAGATGAGGCGATGAGGATTTGCATCAACTTGGAGTAGCAAATCTGCACACTTGCTGTCTGTAGCCTAGAAAACACATTCAACCCGATACTTCATTCAAAAGCCCACCAACATAACTATTCTCAGGCTGGATGGCTCCTTCTTTATTTCCACAGTCCAGACAAAAAGGTTAGTCTCTCTTCACACCTAGACCCTAACTGTTTGAAGACTGGCCCCCAACAACTGAGGGTATGTTTTCAATTATGGAAAGAAAACACTGAAACCTGGGAGTTAGGATGACAGTCACTTATCATAGAATCATTTAGGTTGGAAAAGACCCATTAGATCATTATGCAGCATTAGCCTTCAACACCTTGTTACACAGCTACTTTTTCTGCCCTTTACCCTTTCCCACCTGCCTTCTCTCCCATGGCTTTATCCTCACACAGTATATCAAATCAGGTGTCCCACACAAATCTGCATTCAAGTCTTGCATTTCCTCTTCTGAGTGATTATTAGCAGCAAATTTGCAAGGTAAGTAGTCTTTCTCTTCAGCATCACTTCCGTGATCAGATGGAGCTTGAAAAAAAATCTCCTGCAAACATATTTAGAGGTGCATGTGGCCAAGGAACTAAAAATGCAAAAGGAACGCAGTATTTAAGCCAGTGACAATAAAGGGATTTTAAATGCTGCTCCATAAAGGAAACAAAACTAAACAAAAGCGTATAAATATATAAAGCACTATTTGCTGGTCCCAGCTTTTCTCTCAACCAGCAACGTTCATCTGGAGATATCTCTGCTGTATAAGACAACTGATGCCCCCTCCAAGCAGATGAAAAAATGGTGACTGGTAGAGAAAGCAGACTGCAAATCAGAGCCAGAACTTCTACCACAAGCGAGCTCCTGTCTTGCTCATCGTTAATTATTAATTATGTATTAAAAACAAATGTGAGTTTTAAACAGACTGCTATCTGCTCTCTAGTAGATGTGAACTGTCACTAAACCAAAGCTCCCAGCAAGATCAATGGGAAAGTCAAATCATGGACAAAGGTAAAAGACATCTCGGAAAAACTACTCCTGGAAAGGTTGCAGCATATGGTCCACATAAACCAAGCACTCATCTAGAAAACTTTATCTTATCTAGTCCCATGATAAGTTGGGCTGAGGTATGGTCGGTAGCCTCCTCCTCCATCAGAAAGTGATGCAAACTTCTGGGAGCTTCTTTCCAGAAAGGAGTTACTGGGCTTCTGCAGTTTACCTGAAGTAGCAGCTTCCTAGGATCAATTCATATAGCCAAATACTTAAGGAGCAAACCGTTTTGGCAACAGCAAGTTTGAAAATCTATTTAACCCAATATGCATAAATCAAGTTGTTTATCCTTCACACTTTTTTTACTTAAGTTGAAAACCAAAATCTTACAGGATTCACACTGGGAAAGGGGGAAGACCATCTCAAACATATAACTCTGTGGGCATGATACCCAACTTGTATTTTTTGCTAGTCTTTAAACATATGAAAAGTGGTCTACAGCCATCTAACTCCCAGCTCCACACCTAGAAGTTTGCAGTCAGTTCTTAAGATGGATCTGAAGACTTAACTTTCAGGGCAAGATTTGCCTCAATCGCCCAGTTTGTTCTGGGAGAATTAAGTACAGATTTATAGAAACCTCTTATCTTGGATGATGCGTAAGAAGAAAAAAAGGCATCTTTTCACTTTGGGAAATACAGTTTTCCATAAGCACATGTGAAGTGAAATTGGGCAAACCACTGGAGAAGATGTTCTGAAGTTGGTACAATGCATCAAGAACAAAGAGAACAGTATTATTAACCCATAAACCCACCAAAATTAAATTAAGTTTAGGTAAAGGGATAAGGCAAAAGAATTCAGCCTTACATTGTAACAGTTTTATGATTATTATTATTTCGATATTTAGAGAACAGGAAAAGGCACCACTGGCGTAAATTTAAATGCAGGTTATTTAGGACTGAATATCAAAATACTCATCTTTCTCTTGATGTTTCAGCAAAAGGCACTGATTCACTTATAGCAAGATAGATTAAATATGTTCCTGAACAATACCAGACCAATTTGTCTACTCTAGGGTGTGCTGCAGTTTATGCCACAGCCCCATTACGCCAATGGAAGATCATAAATTACCTCAAACAATAGTTGGAGTCAAGACTGCATAATTTATCAAGACCCATTTGCTTCACTGCCACATTCTTGAGTATTCATTTGTTAACACTGCAGAAACAGAGGAAAGCAATAATCTCTAGATGATATCATTCCTAGTCAGTCACACATTAACACTGATTTAAGTTCGCATCTCTTTTGTCTGTCTAAAAGTGGTTTATCAAAGTAGTCCTGCCCTAGGAATATAGAAAGCCTTTGCTTACCTTTAAGATCTAAGACCCTGTTGTACCACATCAACAAGTAATAAGTTTTAGAGGGACAGAACTCTATACCAATTCATGTGTTCAGCAGAACAAAAAAAAAAAAAAAAAAAAAAAGGGATTTAAAAAGATTTTTTTTTGCTACTGTCTTTAAACTTTATTTTTAGTTCTCATCAGAGGCCATAACTGCATACACACTTACATGTCCCTTCCATGCAAGTTAAATATCTCTTTGTGATTTGTGCTGTTTACATGCTAAGTCACTGCCCTTTTCCTAAAATGCTTTAGACAGGGGACAGAAACTCCAAAGGTCTGCAAATAGAAAAGCAGCTATGTAGTCAATCTTGTTACAAGACTCAGGACATTCAGTGGTGAGAACAACTTTTGTGCTGCCTCAAGCCAGATGGCCCGTGCACGTTCAAAAGCAAGTGACTCCACATGCTTCTACTGGCTTAAGAGTCTTCCTGGGACAGAGCCTCCAAGAGAAGGACAGTCACGACAAACTGAGCTTCAAAGGTATGATATTCTCTATGGAACAGTCAATTGTGAGGCATAGCTTTGACATCTCCGTCTCTCAAAAGCATTAAACCAATTCGCATTATCTAAACAAAGACTGATACTCATCCCACATGGAAAACATTGCGGGTACACATCCCAGAGAATGCCACTGCTCTGAATGAGTTGTTCCTAGTCACGATCCAATTACCCAGCTAACCAGTAGATTAAGTTATCTATTAATGGCAAATTAAGCCTGTCACCAGGTACGCTTTTTGATTTATCACTTGCTCTCTGCATATTCCCAGCGGAGGTAGCGGTATCTCACCCAGCACTCTGGAAGCAGAGGCAGCCTACGCACACACCGGTACCGCGGCAGGAGGATGGCAGGTGTATGGTCAACTCTGCCAATTCAGGAAGTTTTCCAGGTTCCACATGTGCCATCTGTCAAAGTCTTTAAATTCAAGAGAAAAATACATTTTTTTTTAAAGCAGGCACTTGTAGATTAGTTAGGAACAGGAGGAGAGGAAAAAAAAAGGCAAAATATTTTAACCTGGCAGAGTTGCAAGACAAGCTCCAGAACTCTCGAAAGCTGGACTTAATATTCTTTTATGCAAGGTAACTTAAATTTTTTCAATACTATTCCATTTCAAGTCCCGGACATTTCACTATTTTTATTCTGTCATGTTCTGCTTTCTGTAACCAAACTGCTATGGATGAGGGAGGGGAAATAATACTTCAATATAGCCTTAAATTCTGACAAATGCGAACACCTTTCTCCAACACCTCAGGTTTAACATACAGGTTAAAACTCTTTCCCTCTCTTATGCATCTTTTACTCTCTAGGACATTCAGTGTCACCACTTCATTTCTTCCCAGACTACAGCATGAAGTTTAGCAGACCAAACCTAAATTTCTATAAGAAATTAGAACAAAGTCTTAAAACAACCAATTTCACACAATAGTCTCCCCTAAGTCACCTTCAGGACTGTCTGGGTCAACTCTACCGGAGTTAAATGTTAACATCTTGAAGAGCCAGGGAAAAAGGAGCCTGTCTTGTTGGTCTATACAAAGAACAATCTGCATGATCACTTCAGACGGCCTCCAGATAACTTAGTTAAATGGATGGTTCTAGCAATCCTCTACACCAACACAGGGCATAAGGAGGCACGCACCTTCTTACCAGTCTGCTGCTATTGCCATAGTTACAATGGAAAGCAGATTTGGATACGAGCAGCATTAAGCATGCCAGTGAATTTTCTGTAGTTGAAAGACCTGACAGCTAGCAGTGTCCCCAGCTGCATTTTATCTGTGGGACCCAGATGTGCTTTTCCATGCAAGAACAAGATCGACACAGCTTCTGACAAGAAGGCAGCCTGACCATGTGGGCTGTAAAGAAAGTGCCACCAGATGCCCCAGATGGTTGGACCAAAGAGACTAGATGCTAAAGCACCGTTGGCGGCACAGGTGTTTGTCACGACATTCCATCATAGCTTCAGCTATCAGTACATTTAAGGATTTCTAAAGCAATTTCCCCTCTTTTGGTGGTGGTTTCAGGTAGAGATTGTGTCATTTTACAAGACTGATGATGCCCTCCACCCCTCCATCAAGGTGATTGTTTGGTCAGCAGGACTCAAAGGTTTATTAGTCCAGGCCGCCACACACATACGGCCAAAAGACTCTGACTTCAAACCAATACTGGCAGCTTCCTACGCAAGGAACACCACAGCACTGCTCTGTTAGGCACTCAGAAGACTGGATCCACCATCTCAAAGCTTTTATTGTCCATGTCTCCATTTTACTCACTCCAAACATATGCGTGCTTGTCTCCCCGTCTCTGAACGTCCCTTCCCACATGCAAAGTCTGTTTTCCCATGCTGAAAACTAATACTTGGGCAACTTCGCTTCAACAAGTTCTTGTGCCACCAAAACACCTTCCCAAAGACTCCAGAATGCCACCAGTCTCCAAGTGCAAAAGATTAAGTGACATGGTTGTTGACATTCTGACAGCCTAATGAGGTTAGCAGCAGGTAATATTTATTAAGAATACTTGCGGATTTCAAAATTTCTTCCCACTTCCCTTACATGAGCTGGTACGTGCACACACATTGTGTTACGCAAACATACCCAAAAGGCATTTGCAATCTATGATACAGAGCAAGTTCCTAACCAGAGTAATACTTTGAACATCTTTGAAAACAAAGCATCGTTCTAGTTAAAATTTCAAGTGAGTGTTGCGCACTAAAACGAAAAGCACTGTTCAAAATATAAACCATCAATCAAAAGCACTTCAGTTACATCCAAACACTCCCACGATTCCATACTAAAAAATCTGGTCTTATAAAAAAAAAAAAAAAAAGTAATATAATTCTCTTTGCCATTCTTAATTGCAAAGCTGTTAGTCTAAATATTACACCTTGTAAAGGAAGCCATTTGCCATTGTATTTTTGCCAGAAAGTGAAGAATCTTGGCAACAGCAATTCAGCTTTTGAAAGCCAAAACAGATACATACTGTAGAAGAAGTGCAGAAGAGCTGATGCCATCCCACTTCAAGTCTTGCAAAATAAAATTGAATAAAATATATGCAGTTCAGAATATCCTGGTTTCCTGAAGCTGCCTAAAATTCTAAAAAGGCTCCTCAAAACTCACAGCCCTTGAATTCACGCTCACCTCTTGACAGGGCAGCTTCACTGACAGCAAGGATAAAAAGTCCTGGGAGAAAAATAGTTACTCTGCAACTAGCCCATTTAAATAAGGATCTTCCCTGCTGTCCCTGAAGGAAGTCTTCCAGTTCAAAAAACAAACCTATAATAAACTTTGGAAATATTTATGAAACTCTGCATTTTCACTGTCTCCCTTGATCACTGAAAATTCTCTTCTGCCTCTTAATAGCTCAATCCATAGACTTTGAAGCAGGAACTTTTACAACTAAACAGACTGTACCCAAGTCTAAACAAAATGGTAATTAGAAAGAAACTGAAATAAAGAGCTATGTAGTACACAGTACACAATCCCATCAGCAAGCCATATGCAAAAGTAGGGCAGGTCCATAGATGCACGACTGGGACAAGAGATGCATAGTAAGGCAGCCCAAAGACAACTTCTGCTGAAAATGCCATGACTAATGGTCTCTAATTTTGTATATACACTTCCTCACTACCTCCTTTGCTTCCAGAAAACAAAACAAAAAAAATACTGCCCCTATCCTCTGTGGCGTCATGTTCTTGCCTTTTTTCCCCACGCACACAATCTAGTCACATTTCTCATTACACAGAACCCAAAGTTTTATAATTTTGGGAAGCACTCTAATTATTTCCTTCTGTTATTTTAGGCTTTTATTATCCAACCTGAAGACTTGGAGTGAAGTTATACAACAGTTAAAATGATTTAATAGCTTGTTACTGCCAAGAACAGGACAGACATCCCACTCTCTTCATCAGCCCTTGCTCTGCTTTCTTCCTCCACTTCCTCCCAGCAACTGCATGGTACTCTTTTCTTCTCCTGCTTTGTGCCATGTATCTTCCTTAAATGAGTTAATTAACACAAGCTGAACTTGTTGTTTTGCTGGGTTAGTTGTCTGCTAAGGAAGCAAGCACAATAAACCTAGATCTGACAAGCAGCTCAGCTGGCACAACGTGAATGGCAGGACAGCATGAGCTGGGGATGGGAACAGGATCACCCCTTTCCAGTGGCAAACCATTACAACTATTACATTGGCCAAGGCAACCTGTGAACTTTCATTTTCTTTGTTTACTGCCATTAGGAGCTGGCAAACCTTTCCTACTGCATGTCCATGAGAATTACTGCTTTCCAGGCATCTCACAGAAGAAAAACATTTGGGTAAGACTCCAAACAAAACAGTTGCATTTTCTAGATGGCACTTTCCCTCTTGTGGTACTGACTCAAGTCTGCTTTTGTTGCATACTTAACAAAACATTGTTTTTTGCATCTGGAACACTAGTAAGCCTTTATGCTTTCAACCTGCCACTGGTGTGAATGGTCCTTCCCCCTCCACAGGGGTAAGATTTGAAAGCCCATCCCCAACCCAGAGACTAAAGTACATTTTTCTACTTAACTCCCGTATGAACACGGCAAGTTCATCAGCCTTTGTACAATGCACTTTTGCTGAAGAAAGTCAGATCATTACAGATTCTGGGTGAAACCACATGCCTCTCTATAAGCATTGCAGTGGAAAGATTTAGCCAACTCGCTCAACTGCCCTTTACTAAGGTGGCAAGATGGTGGGATGCTCCCCACAGTTTTAACTTCTACAGCCTCCTGACAGCAAAGGCTCAGAGAGCATGCAGTTGAAACATGTATACACAGCTGTGACAGAGGGACTCAGAGTAGCTACCTCCAGCACTTACACCCTATTCCCAGCTTCTGTTCCCTCATTTCTCTGCAACGCTCCTTTATTGTGGAGGAGAATCTTCCAGAGCATGCAGAAGCCTTTCCTCCCCTTCTGACTGATGCAAAAGACAAAGATATGTATGAAAAAAAAATAAAAGAAACAAAGAACAAAAGGCAATATTTTATCACATGACCAACTGATCTGTTTTCCAAGCATTTTAAAGTCTGTTTCATTCAAATGATTCATTCATCAATCACTGCAGTTATTCAAAGTCTATTTTCCTTTGCTTGGATGCTTTTTACAAGGAAGTTTCCTTCTCAGTAAGATTTATGTAGGGGGCTCAGTAAAACTTCTCACTGAACCTAGCAGGTTTTTTAATACAGTACTGGCTACAGAGCTGACCACAAGACTGACCTCAGAACTAAACGCACACTCATGCACAGAAAGCTACATAGGCAGATATCTATAAATACCATTCACATTCCTCCTTAGGTCTCTCCTGCTCTCCAAAGTTTTCAAGTGGGTTAAAACACTTTTCTCTGATAAAAAAAAAAAAAAAAAAAAAAAAAAAAAACCACACCAAACAAACATCATCATGGAGCAAGGACATTAGACAGGTTTTTCATTGTGATGGTTTACAGGGTTTAATACCAATAGTTAATATAATAAGTGTACATGTGCCACTCGCTGTTCTCTTAGTACAAGTTTTTTTTTTTTTTGAAGAGTTATTATCAGAAGCTTTTATTTAGACAGCAAGGTTCCTGGTTTTAAAGCAAATCAATTGACATAAGCTTTTACAGTTATCTATAATTTATGTTAGTGAATAAGCACTAGTTTATTTACATTGTCTAATACCTTATAAGTAGTTGAAGCTGGAAGGCAAGTTTAGACATTTCAAGTCAAACAGCAAGCTACTCCCTAAGATGGTATCTTTTTGAGATACCATAAGAGGTAGACTTAAGTGCACAGGTTATTTTCAACATACCTCTTGTTCACACAGTTAAAACACTCAAAAGAAAGCTTCTCTGCTTAACCTCTGGAAAAAAAAAACACACGCTGTGAGCAGAGGCATATTCCCTGATACCAACAGTACGTTAATTCACCCTCTAAATAATTTTGCAGTGACATATTCCCAAATACAGTTTATTCTGAACAATTCAACTGTTCAAACAATTAAGACAAGCACACCACAACTCAGCTGAAATGCAGCAAAGAGTAAGTAATGGTAGTAAGTAGTAAAAATAAACAAGCAAACCCATTTTACCTCTCATGCACAGGGAGGCAGGAGTTAGCGTAGTATAACTGGTAAGAGATAACTAATTAAAGCCATCAGTAACTCAACCATGAAAGCGAGCCCTGGACTGTATCAACCCCAAGCAAGCTGATGGCAGCCAACTCTGCTTCTAGTTGGAAAGAGTGTTTTAAGTCCAACAAGTACTGTGTTGCTCCCAAGAACCACAGAGAAAAATCTCATTTATTCAAGAGGGATATAGTAAAGAAGTGCAAGAAAGGCAGAAGAAACCCAAAGAAACCTAAAGCAATACATATACCCTTGACTGACCAGAACATAAAAACTGTGCCAGTCCAGCCTGCAGTACACAATTTGGAGGCTGCACTCATTCAACTCCTGTGCAGTGAAGCACCAGCAGTGCCAGAGTACACTCATGCCAAAAACTACTTGCAATTTTAAGATCCTGATGTCATAGACACCTCACAAGTATTTTCATACTGCCTTACTAACAAATCGCAACAATCTCTTCTTAGAGCAAAGAGACCATTTTGTAATCTCAGATGCATTTGCTGGGGTTATGCAACACGCCAGCTCCAAATCCACGAGTGGCTTACGGTTAGCAGCAGGCAATCCGAGCTGCTGCAGCGCCTGACTGACACAACCAAAATGCTACCGGTGCTCTACGCTTCGATACAGGCTGGGAATTTCTAAAAAATAAGTAAAAATAAATAGACTTCCGCATTTCCTATCTCCTTTCCTACACCCTTATGCTTTTCAGCCCTTGAAAAGCAGTTTCGAGCTGACATCTCAAAAGCAACTGTGTTGACCTACTTGCAAATATACCACCCTGGGACAAACAGGGCATAGCTTTTTCCTACTAAGTGTAAACAAAACAGAAAATAAACTTACAGAACAGGTTAATATTTTGTAGAATGGTTAATGTGTTAATGTTCAACGGAAAGCTGAAGTCTGGCCAACTGATCACATGTTTTATGTGCATTAGCGTACATTTATTTATTGCTATTAACTTGCACCTGCAGAGAGAGGAAGAAAGAGAATATTCCTTCCTTTGATCCTGAAGGTCACAAGGTGACTGAAATCCCAGCTTAATGAAGACTCTGGTGAGTTTGCAAGTGTCACAGCTTCCATCAGCCCTTTCAAAACGCAGCATTGGAAAGCACAGCAAAGATGACTGAAGTAATACCACCCAGGCTTCATAGACTATGTTAACTTAATTAGAATGGTATTTTGGCAGCACCCAAAGATTACATATCGAAGGCTGGGTAGCAGGCCAAATACTTGACTTGACTATAATATTTTGCCAAGCCACCTACATTAAGAGCTACTTCCCTGTTTTTTCAGGGTGCCATAAAGGAAATATGTTGTTTCAGGCATTATAAGACTTAAAAGAGGCATGAAACAGTGAATGTCACCAGCACTGAAGGTTAACTAGATACGCGTTAAACAAGAAACATCCCTAAGTAACCTTCATACTACAGAGCCACTGAAGGGGAACGTTTGTTCTCAAAGGGTGTAGGCTCCAGATGTAGCCAAGGTTCCTTGCCTACCTATTGATGTATTTTAACCCACAAAATGCCTGTTCTCCAAGCCTGGAACCCACACACAGGTACCATCTGCATTCTCCCACCCTCGAGGTTGTCCAACTGGTACTGGCAGTGGTAAAAAGCAGGGAGAAGACAGCACATAAGCGTCCCCACACACAACATCATTTTACAGACCTGCAGTACGTTGTCCACAGAAACAAAGCAACACCCAAGGCTACACACAGAGCTGCCTATTACCCTATTACAGGACATGAAGGAAGTCACATACCCTGTGTGGTGGCACGTATACAAGGCACAGGGGAAATGCACATCCCTGCACTCTCACACTAGTCTGTGAGGAGAAACAGGTACTCCTCACATGCAGTTCATCTCACCCCATGGCAGCTACCTAGAAAAGGTCAGAGAAAGCTGGATAATCTCAAGAGGCCCCTTCCAACCTACTTGATGCAGCAAAGTGCACCACTGGAGCACCTGCTTCTCTTTTCTGACTACAAAGGGAATTTAGAAAACTGGCTCAGATGTAGACATCCAGGATCCAGAGGCACAAAACCAGCCTGAGGAATCCCTCCCCAGTCTACAGCACCACAACCTCAAACTCTCAGCACCTCTGGACAAGACTGACAACTATGCCAGAACAGTCCCATGGTATCCCCAGACTCTCAGTCTCTGTATTGCAAAGTCAATCTTGACAAAGCTTCAGCTTCTCCCAGCAACATTTAATTTCACTGTGTGCATGCACATACATTATACACACGCACTTGTATACATACATGACCTCAATAAGCAGATGAAGAGCTTCCTTAGCAGCAGTGCAGAAAGCAAAACAGAACTCCTTCAGCCAACATGGCAGAACTCAGCACTGTAAATGCTACCAAAAAAAATTAAAAAAAAAAAAAAATATATGTATAGAGAGAGAGCGCACGCGCACTTGGTTCTCTTTCCTGAATTTCCTTTACTGTTTGAGGCAGAGATTTTGTTCATACTTTGCTCTTCCAAAAAGTTCTCCTCTTCCCAAAATACACTGCAGTATAATAAAAGATTTGTGAAAAAAGCAGCAGATAAGCTATCTTGCAAAAGCCTCTCTGAATATCAGAAATTTGAAATTTCCAATTGCTACTGTTAATTGATGAAATAAAGATTCAAAAGTTTCTTTTTTGTTCCTTTTTATTTTGATCTATAAAAGCATTCACTCATCATTAATACAATCAATTTGACAGATGCACCAGAAAAGTCTTGATTTTCATTTCAGCCTCACTAATTAGCAGTAGTATTTTATTAAAACACAGTTCTGCATGAAGACATGGCTTCACAAAACTGCCTGCTTTACATAAATACTCACCACAGGCTTTCATGCTACTTTCTGCATTTGTGTCATCTTCACCTAAGGCTCTGATGCTTACAGATCACAGCAATCCCTAGTTTGTAGTATTTTCCACCCCTCTTCCATTGGGCAGCAGTACCACAGAATTTGCCACCAACACCTGATACTCTTTATGACATTCTTTGTCTTGGGCAAATTACACCATGGCTTGGGAACTCTCAGATTTCTTTTCTGCACCATTTTTGCCTACACATCTTTTCTAGTCCAATAAACTCATCAGTCAACAGCCTAAAATAAGCAGCAGAGTTTTCATGAGGACTGTCTCATTTAACTAAATGAGAACCTCTTCATTATACAAAACCAAAAAGCTTCCCTCCAAAACACAAGACAGAAGCAGAAGTTCGCTGAAGCTGGATGCCTTTCCAGAGCCAGGTTTGAGAAGGCTGCCCCATAGGAAAAGAAGTGCTCTCCATATCAGAGGAAGACAGCCATGGTTCCCAGAGAAGCTCCCACCTGTAAACCTTCCCAGTGAAGTCCCCTGAACCACAGGCATACCCTCGTACTCTGCTCCTGCTGAAGGGCAATAACACATTGCCCAATAGGGCAGCACTCTGGTCAGACTCAGTGGGACTACTCAGAATGGTGAAGCAAGCAGCAGAAATAACACGGGTATAATTTTTCCCATGACAGCAGCAGCAGCACTGACCAGAAAACTAGAAATCACTACCAACAGATGAAGAAAGATAAATACTGAGCAAACCAAGGAGCACCACACCTGAATTTCTCCCATGGTCTTGGGGATAGAAAGGCATGTCTGTTTTCTACCAGACTTTGACAACAGATCCCGAAGAATCTTCTGATACAGATCTCTGTCTAGCAGGTTAAGCCTTTTAAGGTTCAATGCTTCATGAGATAGATACATTTTAAACAGGAAAAAAAAAAGACCCTGGAAAGGGCAGAATCACTCCACCTTTGCACTGAGTCAGAACATAAACCATTCCCTCTCTAAAGACAACATGTGACAAGAAGGACTAGGCTCCAGCTCCCAGCACTTCAGCAGCACTGAAGTTTTAATTCTCTGAAAGGAAAGTACCACACGTTTACAGAGCAAATGATCAGCAAAGTTAAGAAATCACACTGTATAGTCAGACAAAATTAAGTAAATATGTGATTCCTACTTACTGGAAACCTTCTCCCCGGTATCCAGTGACAGGATGTGTGGGAACCGTTCAAAGCTGGGTCAGTGGAGGTTCACGCTAGATATTCAGATGTATTTCCTTTACCAAGAGGGTGGTCAAACACTGGAACAGGCTTCCTAGAGAGGTGGCTGATGCCCTAAGCCTGTCAGTGCTTAAGAGACTTTTGGACAGTGCCCTTAATAATATGCTTTAACCTTTGGTCAGCCCCGAAGCAGTCAGACAGTTGGACTAGATTATCGTTGCAGGTCCCTTCCAACTGAAATATTCTTATTCCATTCACAAGAGAACATTCCTTTATCCCAAAATGGCTTTATCTGAATGAATGCTCCAAAAGTGAAGTTCAGAACATTCTCTTCAATTTGTAATTTTTTTCCTGATAGATATATCTATTTTTAGCAAAAGGTCCACATGCATTGTAAGTCAGTTATTTCCAGTGCTGCCTCAATGCCTACTTCTAGAAAAGTCCTTCTCAAAACACACTCAGGTGCTCTCATACCATCAAATTTAAGGAGCTTATGGAAAAAAAACAGTCAGCTGAGACACAGTAAATTACCCAACAACCCTATTCTGTCTCAAAGCAAGAGTAAAACCAGTCAGAGTCAACAGCAGTTTAGGAAAACCAGTTTTATTTTACACTGAAATGGCCTGGGAAATTCAGGGGGTCAACTGCCATGCTTGAGGTGCGAGGGTGACTACATCCCATGGCCACTTTAGGAGCCACCTAACCACCCGTGCCATGGCGAGGTTCACAGTGCCCCAAATTTTATACAGGATTCCTACTTCTCAACCTGCAGCCTCAGTGTCAGCACGTAGCTCTTGGGCAAACCACTACTTGCACCGACCACTGGTCATTTGCATTGGTCAGCAAGGGACTGGTTAACAGTATGAATTTCAGAAGCCCGCAATTACAAAACAGATATGAGCAAGTACTCTGCTGGCAATTAGAGCTCCAGCTTTATTTTATTTATTCTAGCATAAGAGCAGATGTTGCAGTTATTTGAAGGTTTTCACAATCTTAATTGTTGACCTTAATTGTTGTTAATCTTTCCCATGAAGTGGAGACAGACAGACGCCACTCGTGTTTTGTGAAGAGGATAGTGTCCTGCGGGGTATGAGTAATAAAAGACAGTATTGTCTGCCTTCTCCCTCCTGTGTGAAATACAAGGGTATTGGGATTGGTCAGCAGCATGGAAGAAAAAGAACGAATTAATGACTCAGCTGTTTTATTTATTTTCTTGGAGGATACATCTGCTACAGGATTGCGCTGTGACACTGAGATTTCTTTCCCCTCCCTGGGAGCGGGTGAAGGTTCCAAGTGCCAGCTAAAGAAGTGCCGTATTTAGACTTGATGACGCCTGAAACAGCTGATACATAAAGCGCCCTGTCCACCTCATTGAGCATCACTCAGGCTGTAGTATTAAGACGCAAAGTGTTGAGTTTCACAGGGCAATATTAGGTTTCATAAACAAGTTCTCAGACTGGACAAGAAAGCATTTCATGACGTGCTTGGAACACAGCAAAAGACACATAAGGTCTTTTCCTTTGCTAGTGGGAGGCTTGCCTGAGATTTCTTGCTCAGGCGGGGAAATTTTGTATTCATCTTTTTGCTGCAAAGCTTGGAGATGAGGTTTGCTAACCAAGAAGTACATTCCTCCGACTTTGTTCTGCCAAGTGTACTGGAAGATGTTAACTTGGTGTCCCAGTAACTTGAGAACAGGCAACGCAGAGGAGGGACACTGAAGTTCAGAAATGAAACACAGGATGTACTGATGCTGCAACAGGCACTCCCTATAACCTAAGGCAAAAGACCCAGAAGTCAGGATAGTGAAGATCAGTTTCATGTTTATGGTTACCCTGAAACATTTCCCAGAGTGAAAATGGACATCAGTCTGAACCCAAAGACTGGACTAGAATGGCATCTGCTATCAATTCTAATGCAAAATACAGTGAATCAAGTCCTTCCTTCCTCTTACCCCAGAACTCACCTTAGCTGCAAACACCTTGAGGGTTTCTTGACAGGAAGAAAACATAAGGCTATTTTTGTTTTAGTTCCTTAAGATATGTTATATTTGTTCATTAAAAAATAAAATAAAAAAAATAAAAAATAAAAAAAAAATCAATGTCAATCTGCAAAAGTTCACCAGGCACCATATATATATATATATATACACACATATATACATATATACACATATACACACACTAAGCAACTGCTGATAGACGACATTTTAAGAACAGCATAAAGAGACTGTAATATGTTGCTAGAATGGAAAGAATTCAGCCAAGATGTCTGAAGGGAAACATCAAACTGCCAAGCTGTTAATTGCCACATATACTCTGTCACACCTAAATTGATTTGGACATAGCATGAAAGATGGTAAGTCAGATCAGTTTTCAGAAACAAGTGCAAGGTAAATTCAAGGAACTGAAAAATCAGGAAGTGACTTATTTGCCAAAAGAACCAGTTAAAACTAGATAGACATGGACAATAAATAAGATGGCATGAAGAAGAGTCAGTACAGCTTTTGCAGAAGTTATGACTCAAATCTACTCAAGGCTTATGACAGTGTAAGGAAAAAAGACATATTTGGATGTTATCCTTAACCAGGGACCCCTAAAACAACCTGAGCGGCTGTACTTTGCAGGAGTGGTTCCCCCCTTAACAGCTAATTGAAGGATGAGAATTAAAGGTAGGAAAACACTGTGGGTTTTTTTTTTTTCCATACAGGGAGTCTCAAGAGTGACTGTAGTGACCATCCTTTTCAATATATCCATAAGCTCTCTGAAACGTGATGAAGAGTAAGACAACACAAAGTTTGCAGGCAGTATGATATGTTCAGTCTTTGGAGCTGGACCTTCATGCAAAACACAGTGAAACGATCCCATGATCACGGGCAAATGGGCAACCAAAAGGGCAACACTGATTTCCACAAACTCAAACCAATGTGCACAAAGAAAAATAACCCTGCCTGTGTGTACCACTGAACTAAGTGTCAGAAATCTTAAGTCTTCCTTGGAAGTATCAACGTAGAAAAAAAAAAAAAATAAATAAATAATAAAAAGGCAGACGATGCTTCACAAGGAAATACAGTATTAAGAATTAAGGAACTGCTGCAAGCAAAGCAGAATCATGACAAGTCATTAAACCCAGAGCACACCCACTTCTTGAAAACTGTAGGCTGTTATGACACTAAAAGGGTAAAATAGAATTAGAAGGAGTATAGAGAAGAGGAATTCCTGAAGCAGAAACTAACAGACGTGCATCTTTCAGCATGGAGAAGAAGAGACACAGCTGAGGGACAGCAGGACAGGCATCTAGTCAGTTATGGAGGACAAGCATGAAGTACCCAGAGAATGACTAAGGCCTCACAAAAGGAAAGGGTAGGCAAGAGATCTGCTGAAGTGGATGGGAAACATGAAAATTATTTCCATGGGGGAACCGGGCCTATCAGTGTGTTAAAATACTAATTTAGTTTAAGCAATGGAGAAAGCTTGTCAAGGAATAGCGGCTATAGTAATGGAGATGCACGCTCCAGAGCACTGCAGCACAGCAGGATATGAAGCAGCAGGGCCCAAAAGCAGAGGGAAACTCTTTGCAGACCTTCTACATAAGCAACCACTACCAACGGTACAGAGACACACAAAACTATTCTTCATTAACCCACTGTCTGACCCACTATGGCTAGGCTCATCGAGAGGAACAGCCAAAACCATGCTCACCCTTAAACAGATTATAGCCCTTTTCTGCCCTAAAAGAGTACGTACTAACTCCATTTTCAAACAGAGAAACCCAAAAAGGTTTTTGAGGTCATCGAGCAGGCAGAGGTACCAGCAGAACGCAGGCTTCTGAGCCATGAGCTCTGCATTCAAGACACTGCTATTCCCAGCAGCCAGCCCCAGGTCCCTCTGCTCCAGGTCACGTCCCCCACTGGCGACAGCAGGACAGAGAGCTACTTGCCCCTCAGCTAGGCTCATTAACATAGCCTTTTGCGACAAATTACATTTGCCATTCAAATTAAAATCATTAGCTACTTTAAAGAAAAAATAATATTCCTGGCTGTGAATTGCGGGTGCTAGATATTAACCTAATGGGGATGGTGAAGGAGAGTTGGAGGGACAGCCACATCACAGAGGTCCAGAAGTGCAACTTCAGCATCACCACATTGCATCCTCCAGAAAATGCTGCATCAATTTAACAGATTTGCACCTTGAACAATTTGGCACAGACCTAAAAGCTACAGTTGCTAGGCATCCTCCATGTAACATTTACTTTTAACAGCAAGTCCCGCAGGCTGCTGCACTATGCAGATGGTAGAATACACGTAGCTTGCAAGCTGACAAGCACATGCCTAAATGCTGGCTCTCTACAACACAAAACATGAACCACTTCACCAGGGTGCTTCTCCCACAATTTCCATGGGAATTTGCTATGTCCAGGATGCAAGACGTTTCAGCACTGAATAAGAAAGGTGCCATTTTCATAACAGGCACCTAGGAGGTCTCTTCCCTCGCGTTTCAGGCCAGGACAAGAGCGAATCAAAATTTAAGATTTTGAAGAACATGAAGCTCCCTGCACAAACTGCAAAATCACGACGTAAGCCCAACATTATACTGAAAGCTGTTAAGAGACCACAGCTGAGCAAGGCCTTGAACACCTCATCAGCTTCTTATTTTGTATAAAATGAAAAGCTACTTTCCAAATAGCATGAAAGTCACAACACCAAAAAGATTCTGGCTTTTTCATGTTCTCAAAATAGCATGCTAGAAAGCAGACTACAAAAATAGAAATTTTAGGTGCATTTAGCTTTCATCTCAAGCATCAGCACAAGCCTATCCAATCCAGCATCTCCATGAGGCTCCGTAAAGCATTCCCTCATCCATAAACCTGTCTTGACGAGCAGCAAAGAACTGGGAGCAAATGCAGCTGATCACCCAAGAGCCCTTCAAGACCAGAAGATTTAGATGCTAGAGCATGCTCATTCCTTCCCCACCACCCCAGATGCCTTGTGCATGGAGAAATTGAGATCCCCCTAATTCTCTTCACTGAAATCCACGCAATCTAATAGAAGGTGGCAGCAAGCAGCATCAACAAAAATAAAACCATCAGAGAGAAACTACTGACGGGTAAAGTAATGTGGTTTTTTGATGCTTAAACTTGCAAGTTATTTTCACTGTACTTACTAACACAGGAAAGTAAGCAGCAGCACATTTTGGGAACAGTGCTACCTTCTCCTCCATGGGCAGTAGGCAAACCAGGGGAAAAGCAACCATCTTCAAATCAGCCTCTCTGCTCCCTGGCTGTCCAGATTCACCCTCACTGCCCTTCCACAGGGCAGGGAGGAGTTTGCTCACTGCGATGGGGAGGGCACCACGCAGCAACTCTTGTCTCTCATTCCCTGCCTTCTAGGAATTTCCTAAGTGACTACTGGAGGATCAGGAGCTCTACGTAACACTATTAAACACTGCAACATTAAAATCTGCACTAAAGCACACAAAGTCTGCCTTAAGAGGATGATTTTTAAATTTATCTTTTTTTTAACCTCTGGAAAAGCACGTAAGGAACACAGTGAGAAAGCAGCATCAAAACTGGCAACTCTGCAAGCAAAACAGTCAGGTTTACTTGCACACTGCAGCCTGCCTGCTACTTCAGATTACTGACTGCAGAGTAAGAAGTTATTCTCTCCCTAATTGGGTCCCAGTCTAAAATAGTTCCGTTATTTTTAGTATAGTACTTAAGTATCTGAACTGTGCCCTGTACTGCCAAAGCTGGCATGCATCCCTGGCCATACCAGGAATTACGATATTAAACAAGAGCACACATGCCACATATCCAGGCTGACTTTTGTTCTTCTGCGTTGTCTTTAGTGGGTGACTTTAAAGATTTTAAATACTAACAGCTGGCCAAAAATGGCACAGGCTTATATGTTAATTCTGCATTTAAAGCCTCTCTACCAGCTACTGTGCGACAGAAAAAAACCCAGCAAGGAAAGAGCAAGGGTTGCAATATTACCGATTAGCTAAAGAGACAGTCAGTTTGCTCTTAACAGGGTAGGGCATGGATAGAAGATAACGATGACATTATTTCACCTCCGTTTTGCTTGCTGTGAGTCCGTACACATTCTGGGGCACTAGAGGAGAGAAGAAATCCAAAATGCGTCCTGTTACTCATCCCTCTTCTATCCCCTTCCACACTGCACGTACACTATGGATAAATTTAAACTAGTCAAGAAACAAAAGGCCTGTGTTAAATATGTTTACACACATACACACAGAAGGAGGATTATGTAAGCTCTGTCTAACAAACAATATGCTTCTTCTGCAGAAGAAATGAGAGATGATCAAAGAAAGACTTTTGCATGTTTCCAAGTCAGTCTTCCCACCTTCCATCAAAGGGGTGACAACCGTCCTGCAGCATGCTAATTCTGGAGCACGGAGAGCAGAACAAAATTTGAAATAGCCACAGGCTACTCCAACAATGTCTACCTGCCTCCATGAGCTTACTGCCGCTTGTTTTGCACCTTCATCATAAGCTCGTTTTTGTTAGACCTGGAAGAACAAGTTCCCATGAGGAATTTACTCTGCCCTTTTATCAAGTATTTTGCAGAAGGGATGTCAACTGTATGACAGAGCTTTCAAGACAAGATCCTAACCTGAAAGACAGCTGCGAGCCAACAAAAATTTGTTACCACTAGACTATCTGTTCTTGAAACTCTATGTGCCTTTTCAGAAGGTTCTTACTTTGTGAACAGTATTAGCATTGTTCACTGTCTCTGCTCTCTGAATATCCCCTTATCCAACACTTTTCTAGACCTGGTGGTGAAACAGGACCAAACCTCCAGTTTATCATATGATAATCTAGCCATTTTGGGTTCAGCAGTTTTTTCCAATACTTTCTATTTTAAGCCATTTTAGCTTCAGACAGCAGCAGAAGCACCATATATAAAACCTGACATGGCTTCTGAATTATAGCTGAGCTGATCAACTAAATGATGTTCTCCAACCCAAGTCTGACAGAACCAGCTGAGGTAAAGATTCAACCTTCTGGCATTTGCCCACTAACTGTTTCAACAGGTTGATTCTGGACGAAAGAACTTGCCTTTGTATTTGAAGAGAGCTTTCTCTGCTACTGACTGTTCTCTCTCATCTCCAGTTTTTAACTGGCTTCCAGTTAATCCTCAGACCAAACATGTTTAAGTTTTGCTGTTGCCCATATATGACCAAAAGCAAGCAACAGTTAGTTCTTCTCCCCTTGGTAGCTGAAGAGGTCAAGCAAAGTCCATTAATCTGCACTCCTCTAAAAGCAATAGCCTGAAAACAATTATTGCAATACCAAAATAAGTGAAGGTGAAGCAAGAGGCATAAAAATATTAAAAAATTATTCTATAATTCCATGGCAATAAAATAATCATTAAGGGAAAGCTCAGTCCACTCATCACTTTCTGAAGAAAGCTACAGGTAACAAGGCCAAAACAAAACAAAAAAGAAAATAGAAAGCACACATCAGACACTAATTAGATGAATCAGCTTTCTCTCAGATTAGCTGGATTTCATGACATTTGGTCATGAACATGTTGAGCAGTTCAGGTTTTTCTTCATGCTTCAAGCCTTTAGCAGTGATTTTTGAGAGTTCATAGAGGATTTACAAGGTTGGAGAATGGCAAACAGTGATATCCTAAAGAAATGGGAGGGAAAAGGAGTGGAAAGAACCTGAAGAAAGAGAGTTGTTGCTTATTTGCATATGGATTGCCATTAAACCCATGTGCTAGCACCAAGAAGAAAATAAGAGATCTAACTCAACAAAAACTGATTGTTCATGGATAAACCAGGTCAAACCAACTCAACTTACTACTACGGCAGAATAAGAAAAATATATTTTAGGAAGAGCAAAGCAGTAGACACTGCATCTTGATAGTAGCAAAACCATGTCAAAAGATTCAAACTGCATTCTAAAGAAAATTTAAGAAAACTGTCATTCAGTTATCAATGCAGTCATCTTATGGCATATTGGAAAGTGACTGGATAACTGCATTTACCAGTTGCTTGGAATTGAAAAACACTGAAAGACTGACAAAATAGCCTGACACACTGAACAACCTCTGCAGAGATCTGTCCTGGTCCCACACTATTCTAATATTGTTGATGTAAATAATGGAGATAATGACACTTATCAAACTTGAGGAAGCTGCTACAGTGAAGCTGCCACCTTGCTGGAAGACCAAATTCAAAGCAACTTTTTGAAACTGGAAAATTCTTGGTTGAGAAACAAGCAAATGCCATACAGGAACAAACAGAGGAACATACGTGAGAATCGTGGAGCAACGGTTCTGTCCTACTTGTGGCTGATAAAGCTTCCAGCACGATGTTGTATCCAGTCTTCAGCAAATTTCAGAAAAGATCAGCTGGAAAGAATCCAACCAAAAGCAACAGGATCGTCACAGAATTAGAAAAACATGACATCTGGGAGGAAAAAAAAAAAGAAAAAAACAGAATGAACTGGAGCTCAGCCAAAATAAGAGAAAGTAAGGGTCATGATGATATCTTTTCAACTATATGAAACCCTGCTGCAAATAAAAGAGGGAAGAGTGTTCTCTGTGCCCTCAGTTTTCAGAAGCAGCAGCAGAAAGGTTTAAAAAGCAACAAAAAAGATGTAGGAAAACATTACTGGGTGGAGTGGCAGGAAGGGTGTGGTGTGAGGGCACTGGGGAAAGAGAAAAGAAAAACACCAAGTCAAAATTGCTAAAAGGAAAAAACCAATGAGTCAACAGACAGACTGTCTGGGGAGTACACAGAGTTTCCCCATCACTGTCACCAAATTGCCGTCAAAAAACACAACTATGAACCAGCTTTTCATTGACTAGTTGACCTCTCTGAAGTTTCCGCTCCAGATCTAAGAGTGTGCTACAAGAAAAAGAAGCTTAACATGGATGCGTTGTCTCCTCTCCTACAAAGACATTACCCATAGTGAGAATACCAATGAGCTGCATGCCAGCTGTAACCTTCACAGCCAAAACGTCTTCAAAAAACAACAAAACACATGCAACCACCAAAGCAAAAAACCAACCCACTGCAAACCTTACATGTTAAAATACCTTTTTTAGAAGTCTAACATATGCACTTGCCTCTGTTGACAGAAGGATCCAACTACATCCTAATGCTACAAACAAAGCAGAACCTGACAGAGAGGTATGTGGCAAACACCCTGTGGAGAATAGTGCTGGGAATTTTGCTCTCAAGTCTCACTCTGGAAGACAAACAGCAGAAACACCACTTTGATTCTAGGATCTTGAATATTATGAGCTATAGATCTTAAGATCTCACTGTCTGTCAGGTTTTGGAAGGTACAAGAAGGGGAGAAATCTCTTCTTCCAGAAGGGTGTAGAAGAGAATCATCTACACGTGGTTAACCCAGCACAACTGACCAAAGTCAGTGCTGCAAGGTGCAACTCCATCATTCTACAGCTTAATGTTAACACTTACTCAGTAGCAAGCACCTCTGGAGGTTTGGGAGGAAAAAAATACATATTAAATAAAAACAAAACACACCCACCCTACCACACCAAACCTCAATCCCCCCCCTTTTTTTTTTAGCTCATGGATTGTGAACATTGAGCTGTACCCACCAGCATATTCCAAACTGCATTTGCATTTGTTCTCACTATGTAAAACCTCTGGGAGTATTTACAGGAAACAAACTCTCATTAGCCATAACTGCACGCATTATCATCTTATTCAGCCAGTCTGCTCTCTTCAGTTCCCCTCCCCACACACCACAGCCTGGCCTCTACCATTTGCATCAATGGAAGTAGCTGGGGACAGGCATTTCACAAATCTCCCACATCCACTACTCCTGGGTACAAGACTTATTTTAGCCTTTAACCACGCAACTGGAAGATACTTAATCATGCCACAGAGGCTTAAGGGAGGCTTAGGAATTGCATTTGCTTTATATTGTACACTGTCAAAAAGACAGCCATTTGTCATCTTTTCTTGAGTAACCCAGAGTAAGATCCTGATGCCGAGATAAACGTCTATAAGTCTCGTTCATACGGTTCTCCTTAAATCTGATTAGATCTATCACCCTTCCACCTTGTTTTAAGAAGTAGGAATTATATTTAAGTATCACAGCAACAGCGAGGAGGATCTAAGAGTTAAGATCAGGTTTCTACACAAGGGAGGGGCCCGCTGTGGATTTACGGGATTAGCACCAGTGCCCTTCTCTCGCTATCAGGAACTGCTGTCTGCTCCCCACTTTGCATCTTTACAGCTGCAGATACTGAGATCTTTGAGTACAAGACTGACAGCCAGCAGAGGCAAAGCACTAGTCACTTCTAAAGACTGTCAAGGCTGGAAAATTATAAAGAAGGGAAAACATTAAAAAAAAAAAAAATTGTAGACTTTTAAAATCAAGATAGTTGAGCAGGCATTGCCATTTCATGGAGATCATACATGCCACCATTTGCGTTCAGAGCTGTAGCGGTTTTGCGCTTGCGCCTCATCATGTGGTAAACCCTGGAATCCCCAGCTGTCCAAATGACCACCAGACCACAGGACATGGCAAATAAACATCTACTCAAAAGTGACACTTGTGGTTTAGACCAGGACTGAAGCCAGGCCAAGTTTTGGATGTGAATTAGCTACCTGTATCACAAGTGGGACGTTGACTACGCATTGTGGTATAAATACTCTGTTCTTTCCTGATTTTTTTTTTTCTTCTTCCTGACACTTCCTCCACATTTGAAGAGGCAGTCATCATCCCTGAGAGTTTAATTTCCAGGAGCTGGAACACAGTAGTGAACAAAGAGCAATACAGCCATCATATGGGCAAAAAAACATGGCTCAGAAACAGCAGGCTCTTCCCACACAGATGCTCAATAGCAGTTCCAAAGAAGTGTTAGCATTACTCCAAAAAGATAATCGTATCAGTAATTTTCAGAGCCATGATCTAGCTATGCTGTGAGCTAAGACACTCCCCCACCCGACACATCACCTTCACCTGAGGCAGGGGGAGCTGCCTTCTTTGCCTTTTCTCTCCGTCACACCAGAAATACCTACATGACTATGGACACCAATCTGACTCTTCTCACATTGCTGAAAAGTGAGTGCATTGGAAAAAAAAAATCAATTAAGAAATTGAGAGTTGTGTCAATATTGGCCTTCCTTGTACCTTGTCTTCTAGGCTTTCACCACATCTCTCTATCTCTTTTAAAGCAGCCTTCCCTCTCCCCTTCCACTGCTACAAAACACGTACATGAGCAGAGGTGTCACTTAGAAAATGTCAATCAGATTTTCAAAAACAGCCTCAAATGGCTTCTAATCTTTCTTTTACAGTAAGTATCACAAAAACAAGAAAAACACACCACTACACACAACCATTTTTAATTGGTGTTCATTTATATCCAAAATCCAGGGTGATTTTAAACTTAGTTAAATTTTAGGTCTTTAGTTTTTATTCAGTCTTTCTTCCCTAACAATGGGATGGCTTAGTCCCTTCTTACAGGATGCAGAAGGCCAGGGAGACTTTGCAGGGCTCCCTGGTGGCAGATGACATTGTAATTCAAAGCTTTATTGGTTACATCCGTTTTAGGATATAGGTGCTTTGGGCTACTATGTTTTGATTTATACAAATCCTGTTATTTCTTCATTAAGCAGACACATCTTTAGGGAGATTACAGCCATGCTGCAAAATCATCTTCATTGATCAAAAAAAAAAAAAAAAAAATTGCAATCCAGGCTGCACTAAGGCCACAAGGTTGTAAACAGACTCTTCTAATAAAAGTGGCAGAAAGTCACTAAGATTCATTTAAGCTACCTAGAGTATTTGGCTAATTTTAAACTGCTAATGGATTTCAGATGCAGCATCTCCAGTGAAAGTCACTTTTGAAACAATCCTTTTAGCCCTTTTAGATTTTTCTAGGGACCTCACTCAATATGGCTAGGGTGCCAGGTAGCACGAGATATCCCATTACAGCAGCACTTCTAAAAGGATCCCAGAAGACAGTAGGAAGACAACCTGAAGCTCTTTCCTCCAAGCCCCTCGGCTCCACACATGCCACAACCCTGAAAAGCTTCCACAGCATCACCATGCCAAACATCCCCAGGCCTAGCTTGGAACTACAGCTCCCACTGCACACTCCAACGTTGCTGAAAGGCTTCATTGTAAGGTCCCAGGGACACAAATGAAGTGTTTAATGTGTGTGAGATGCAGCATGGAAACCCTGGGTGTTTTTAAGGATCTGCAGAGGAGATATGTTGCACGCAGGCACCATAAAGGGGCTGTATAATACAGTAAATATGTTTGGAGTACATACTGTGCTCACTAAATCAGTAATTTTCAACTGGAACCATGCTGATGATGTCCTAATCCTGACCTGCAGAAGGATGTTTGTCACCCTGACAAGGAGAAGCAATGCACTCTTCCTTTCACCTTTTCCCTCATCTTCCCACACCATGTAAACAGTCAGATTTATCTACAGATGAATTGTAAGGCCTTTACTAAACTCCAGCATACCACTGAACTACATCAGTGTTCAAAGATCCTTCATGAGCAAGTCATCAATAACCCAGAGAGATTCCAGAAACTTTCTACCACCAACACAGTCTCTACCACAAAATCCTGCTTTAACTCACAGCATCAGCACAGCATGATCACACAGTGCAAAGCACAAGGGGCAAACTGCTCTTACTGTTATATCGTCTCCCTCTTGGTACATTTGAGATGGTTCCTCTTCTACTTTACCACACCGGTGCTCACCAACAACTCCAGCTCCCTGTACTTAGTCACCACTAGGGACTTCTGGTAGTTGTCAGAGCCCGGAGATGCGCTCGCTCCACCCAGCCCCAAGAGAGAAATGGGATATTTGGGTAGCCAGGAGGGGAGGCAGCACGGCCACAAGACTGCTGGAAGCAGATGATGATACTGCTGAAGAAGGAGCTGCAGGAAGGCAGCCCTGGCCACAGGACAGGATGGGGAGCAGAGAAAGTAATTTTGGGAACATCTCCTCCTTCTGCATAGCAAGCCAGGATTTAGAAGAGTTCACAAGCTCCTCACACAAAGCACATGCTTCCTTGCTTGGTTTCACAGAGTTACGATTGCAGAGTTAGAGAATACTGGTAGAAAGGGGGGAGCTAAGACCATCTACTGGATGAAAGCATCATTGCCCACACAGTGCGATGATTCATGGTTCAACCACAGGTTTAGGCAAAAATTCACTCTGACTATGCAGCTTGAATGTAGATCCACCACACTCAACAGATCAGCTTCAGACAAGCCACAGTTGCACTCAGTAAGAAAGCTTCAGTCCTCACACACTTAAAAGAAATAAATAAAATGGGGAAAAAAAAAAAAAAAAGTTGTCCCATGGATGCTTCTCTGGCTGGATGAGTCTTCTCTGAATCACTGCCAAAGTCAGTACAGATACGACATGGCTGAAGTCAAGCATACAAGTTGGCCAGATATCCTGAAAAAAAGGAAGAAACTTGGCATTTGTATGCAACTATGCTGTATAAATGGGCATGTAGCATGCCCATAAAATTACTTCTCATTCATTACTTTCTTTATCTCAACAGCCCAAAAACCTAATACAGCTATGCAAAGCGATTGAAGCATTATGAGTAGCACTTGTTATAAGACCTGAACTTCATTCAGCAGCTGGTATAGAGTTTAAAGTAAAAAACAGAGGATGTGGAAAACATTTAATACGTCTTGTCACTTTCCAAATACCTTTGCAAAAGGCAAACTGTTTCTAGATGAAGGCAGACCCCTGTAACAAAGGCTCAGACAAGATCTCTTCCTCAGTCCATCTCAGAGTTCACATACAATGGAGTTGGTAACCAACCAGAAAGACTGAGCTAGTCAATTAGCTCAACCTTTTTTGGTATTACAATTATGGAAAAAGCCAACCAGAAATGTTTCTGAAGAGAAATGCCAGTCACTCCTGTGCAATCCAGAACCCAAGAACCCAAACTCCAGGTCTTCCCAAACTCTGTTTGGTAAAATGAAAGAAAAGATGTGATATGTCACCTTGCCCCCAAAATGATACCATTTCTAACACAGGCAAGAATAATAACCAAAATTACTGAATTACTAAAGAACTTATTTTGGTTTTCAGTTTGCAAGGAAGTTTTTTGTTGTTTTGTTTGGGTTTTTTTTTGTTCTTGTTTGTGTTGTTTGTTTTGGGGTGTGTTGGGTTTTTGGTGGTGTTTTGGTTGGTTGGGTTTGTTGTTTGTTTGGTTATATTTTTTTCAGACAAAAGGCTACTATCTTTAGCAAGAGTGAAAAATTTGCAGCTCTATCCAAGGCAGCCCCTCAAGAGTCACAGGAGTTTATAGGCAAGCTCTGCCCAACAGCCACCAAGACCATTTCCTACTAGACATAAGAGCAGACACCCCTAGTGCCTCCATTTGGCTATAGAAACCCTTCTTAGTCAGAGCAGAGCGGCTGAACCAGCTCACAGGCAGCTCTGGGATCATAAGACTGGGAATTGTGAAGATGTTCCAGGAAAAAAAACATTTCAGCCCGTAACTGGCCTGAAACAAGTATGTTTTACCACAACATTTCAGGGCAAGTCAACCAAACCTCCAGTGTTCCTCACAGCAGTGTCGTAAGTATGAATAGCTATTACGCTCGATATTTCTCATAGTATGAATAATGATGGATTTGTTACCAGTTACTTCCTCAGTTGCTCTGGTTTCTGATGATCATATAATAAAATACAGCTACACATACTTTATATAATCTTTTGAAGCTGTGAAGGTGCTATTTTTATCTTTTTTTAAATGTACAAGAGCAATACTAACATTTTTGTTATGGTTGAGTTGCTCAATAAAAAACCTCACCTAGCACTGACATTCCTTGCTCATTTTAAGAAAACAACCCAGCAACACATCTGTTTAAAAAATAATAATAATAAAAAATGACATGAATAAAGACATCATCACTTAGATTCACATTTCAGGGCATCATAAGGATTAGTGGCAAGGTTAGCAGTAGTTCTTTTCCCTAAACCGTCCCTTCAACAGGTAAACCTTGCAAATACAGGCAGGCTCTGGAGACGTTCTGCAAAGACAGGTCTAGTCTTTAGCTTGTTTGCTTGAATAGCTCCTTAACATTTCTTTGAACTCAGAGAAAAACTCTCTGTTAAGACTTCAGGAAAATAATTAGGCTTCCCTGGCCAAGCTGACCCAGCAGTTTGCTACCACCAAAAGGAGAGGGGACCCATTCTTCTCTTGCCCATTTCTTCCCCTTCCTTTACCTGGAAGGGCATCTCATCTCAACTACACCACCACATGCTTCCAAGACCTGGTCCCATCCTCTAATCCAGAAGAAAACCAATCCCAGAAAAAAAACAAGTACACAGGACACCTTTCTACTTGGTTAGATTCAGCCACGAACACGTGTAGTAAACGACCAAAGCAGCCCAAGGAAAGAGACCAAAACACTCTTACAAAAACAACATCATCTTTCAGCAGCAGTGAGCTTTTAGCATGGCCCACATCTTCTGAGAAATTAAGAACTATCTTCTAGGTGAAAAGCTTCTCCACCTATTCACATTGCAAATTTTTCACAACAGAAATTTGTATTTCAGCACACTACAAAAGGAAAAAGTTACTTGTACAACTGATGGTTGCACACTAGCTGTCTCCCTGAATCTCTCCCAAGAGCTGCCAAATTGACCTGATAGGCTACTTCAAGTCACCTACAGAAATGTCACCTTAGCTCATCTGATTTTTAAATGAGATAGACCAGGGGAACAAACCTTATAAGGAAGAGTTGGACATGAAAGTCCCAAAAAGTTCTCAGAGACAAATAAAAGAAAAACTACAAGTCAGGCTGTTACAGCACAAGACTCCTTCATTCACTTTGCATTCCAAAATCGCCTGTTTCCCAAACACCCGCAAGAACTTCTCCCACTGATGGGTAGAGGACTTGAACAAGTAAACCAGGATAAATTACACACTTAGCAAAATTAGCTCAGGTTAAAACTAGCAGAGCATATTGCATTGTCATTCTTCTACCAAAGACTGTATAAGCAGGACTATTTTCCAAAGGACACTGGGAGAAAACAGGGGGAGGGGGAAGTCACGGGACCACAACTCAACCAAGTGTTGCAAGCATCATCACACACCTGAAGTCATCCTGTCATGCACAGCATCACCTGCAACACTCTTTGCAACGTTCCTCCGACTTCCCATGTGTTAACAATGCAATCCACCTTTGCTAGCAAGGAACTCCACAGATTTTTCCTGACCTTTTTAGCCGTAGCTCTAGAACAAAAAAACATGCTGAATGCAAAACAAGCTTGAGCATAAGTCAGAGATGCCAGCAACCCAAACAGCATTTGCTCTGCACTCCCACAGCTCATGTTGTAGCCCCCTTCCTCAGTTCTCCTGAAGCCTTTTAGAAAAACACCCAATGCCTCTTCTGTAACCTTTCAAATGTTAAATGTCATGACTATCTGTAATGCTATAATAGCCTACCAGTAAAGAACATCAAAAGCTATCCATTCTTGAAAATCATGTATAATCTGTGACATTCTATTTTGATCATTTCTAGAGCACAATAACGGGCTATTTTGATTGCTTTCGCCTCAGAGAGCCCTCATTAGGAATCACCATTTAAAAACATAAAACAAAGGTAGGTACCCAGCAGCCAGGGAGGAAAAACAAAACAAAACATAAAAAGAGAGGGGAAAAAAAAAGAAACTTTCGGTCTCAACTTTCTGGACTTCAGGATTCCCGGAATTAAACATTTCATCACAGCAGAAAACAAAACAAACAAAAAAGAGATTTAAAAGTTGGTGAGCTCTTTTATAATGTGTTAAAAATTCATTCATTTCTGTGTTTAGATTATAGACGCTGATAGCAAAGCTGCCTCTAGCATAAGATTTAGCAGCAAGTAGTATTTTGTCCTCACAACAGTGCTGCACTGATACCTTTCTCTTGGAAATTTTGTTTACTATACTCCTTGCTGTGACCAAGTAACTGGAACATCACAGTTCGAGCTGGACAGGAAAAACAAAAGCAACCTGACCCACCAAGAAAGCGTCTGCCAGCGCCCCAGCCATTGTTCTGCAAAATATCAAGGCCTGAATTCTGACAATCGCCTGACATCTCGGGTGATGTCAGCATGAGCGGCTATTAGCATGAAGAATGATCACCCACAAGACTAATTCGGCAAGAATCAATACCCTTGTAATACATATTTCTCCCTTAACATTCTCCTAAATGGACTTTAATACATTTGAGCCAAAAGGGAAAACAGGCCTTCTAGGAAAGGCTTTGGCACAAGATAAAAACATCGCAAGCTTCTGAATTTTTAGCTTTTCCAGTTCCTTGAAGTTTAATTCCACACTTGTGCTTTGGTATAATAAAAGCTCCTCATTCCTTCCCAAGGATGCTTAGAGCTCTAGGAAGATCAACCTACAGATTTTACTTTCCCCTAGGCCTTTGCACCCCCCATCCCAATTCCCATTTAAGAAAATAAAATGTTCTATCTGAATCTGTACCTAGTAGTCTGGCAGAGATGAACATCACTGGAAAGAAGGAAAGAGAAAGGGAAGGAAAAAAAAAAAAAAAAAAGAAAATCACTTCCCCATTTTCCCCCATTTTTATTTCAGCTCTTGAAAGCCTCTGGTCTGATTCTTTCTAACATCTAACTACTTTGTCCCACTGTCCTCCATTAAAACAAAGGCCTGGAAAATTTTTCTAAGAGTATGTCCTTTCTACCACCAACACAGTCTCTACTCTTTAGTTTTGAAATCTAAAGCACCCTAAAAACACGTGAAGCACGCACAGAGCCCAGCTGCAACTCCCTGACCAAGAATATGTTTAAGTGCCAAATCGTTCTGTAATGGGAGCATCTGCAGTGAAAGAGATTTGGGTGACATTTCAAGGATTCCCTTCCCCTTCGTTTCAAAACAAAAATTAGCATCTGAAGATGACATAGAAATAAAGTTAATTGAAGAATAAAAAAGAGTTTCAGAAAACTCAGGCCTGTAGTACAAACCAACAACAGGAGTTAGAGTAGAGCAGCAGCCACTTGATCAAGTCATCAGAATGGCAGAATTCAAATCCCAGGCATTGAAAAAAGTTTCCCAGTGTTCATCAAGTGCTAATCTCCACCATGAAAAGAGTCTATGGACTTAGAGATTCTCTCTGCTTATTGATTTTCTCACCAGGGATGCATACAGAAAGAACGATACTGGTGTCATGGAGTATTATCCACCCTTACTTATGTGCAGCCTTCAGCAACCACAAGCTCAGCTTCATGGTGGCTGCTCAGTTTCTCTGATTTCCCTGTTGACACAAATTCTGCAGCAGTAAGCGTGAAGGGAGCACAAGGACCGTGCTCTGAACTTTTACTTTGTGAACAAATGTAGAAATCCCCACTGCTGCTCAGCAGCAGAGTTCCTTCCCACCAAGGCCATAGGTTTATTCCAATGAGATGGCATGGCATTTCCTTTACAGTTTGCCTGCCAGGAAAGTAATTTCCTATTTTTGTCCTGTTGAGAACTAGCAGAAGCTGGCATTGATGGAGGCTGGGAAGAATCAGAGACTGGTTTGCTAGTGGTTTAACCAAACATGTGTTTACAATTACCCCATTCATCATGACCTGCCTGTGTAAAACTGCCTTTTTGGAATTTGCCCATGTTCCTTGGGTTTGGCCTCCAAAAAAAGCTGAAACAGACTCACTAAGAAATACATTGTTTGAATAGCACTGCTGGAGCAACAAGACTGTCCAATAGTTAATATTGTAATCATTAATGCAACTGTTGGGCATTAAGATCAACACAGCTGCTGAACTTGTTGCTGTTGGCCTACGGATGACAGCTTAGCAGCAGGAGGGTAAGATAATGACAAAACCTCTTGCAGTCTCCTGGAGTCCAACAAAAGAGTACAACAGCAACAGAACACTGCGCTTCTTTCTCAGATACTCTACAGTATCTGCCCACAAAAAGAGAATGCAAGGATGGCTGCAGTGTTCCCAGCAAACTTGTCCAGGGCACTCATCACCTCTGCACCCAAGGACCGTGACTATCACCATGGTCCCAAAGCTCCTCTCAGAAATACAACACACAGTATAATTAAATTGCAACTCCTCTCACCCTTTCCCCAATTTTCCCTCCACAAACGAATAAGTAGGGTCCGTCCTACCATCATGTTTTAAAGGGGAAATTTCTCGCTGCTGATCCATTCTCCAAGAACAGGTCAATTGGCCTTATCCCACCATACCCGAACCAGTCTTGAAAGCTGCAAAGAGCTCCAAGAGGGACGCGTTTCACCTCTCTCAGTACCTATGGAGGCAGACTTTCATGCCATGAGCCTAGATTATGGCAGATCTAGTCTAGCAATCTACAAGCTTGATACACAGAACTACACATTTTCCTTGCTCTAAAGTTATCACTTGATACCCAAAGATCTAATGACTTACCAAAAGGTAGTCAAAGGTTTCTGAAAGGCTTTGAGAAGGAAAAGGTCTCTCACGCTAACACAGCATTAGTCATGTGCTGTATTATCCATGCTGCTGGAGAAGGTCTACTCTGCTAAAAAGATCACCCACTTAGAACAACCAATCTTCATGACAGCCAGATTTTGCTGTGGCCATTCAGGAGTGGCTATCTTCATCTGCCTCTGTGTTAACTAATTAGGATGCAATTAGCAGGTTGCATTAAAAGCTCTCTTGGCTTGTAAATGAGCATTCATGTTGAGTTTTGAAGAACCCACCTGATTCATCCTGTCTATACTTTTGTTCAATCCACACTTGAGTCTTTGTTCCTGGTCCTTTTCACCACGGGTAGTTTGCCTGTAAAAACCCAAGCAGCCATGTAGCAATCACCACCTTCTACTCACAAAAGATGACTCACCCAGTGTTCAAAACCTCACACTTTCATGAGAGTGTCTTCTAACAAGTTTTCAAGTTCATTCACAACACTGGCTCTCCACCATTAAACTGAAATTGCTGATACTTTCAGTTACAGAGTCCAGGAAAGACAAAACTATTCACAAGAGCACTACTCTAAAGTAGAGCTTGAATTTGCAATATCTTCAGTCCTGATAACCACGTCCACACACTCTGCATGAACTGATCCATCTGAGACTTATGAAAGACTTTAAGAAAGCAAAGAGGGAGATGAGTTTTCAGGCAACAGATGCACATCAGCATGAATGTGAAGATCTCTTAGAATTAAGAGTTTCACGATAACTTGGCACTGGTGGTGACTCAATGAATCCTTCAGTCTTCAGTGCTCCTATGCACATTCCAAAAGCTGACAGAAACCACAAACACTATCACTTTAAGATTAGCATACCTGCATGAAAAATGTAGTGCCTGTCTCTCACATCAGGTATCTGGTGAAGAGACAGTACCCAGGGGAATAAAGCATGCCAGCAAAAGGATTGTAGAGTATATCCAACCACATCTCATAAAGTCAGGCTACTCTGGTTGTTTCACCACTGAAGAGATTGAAAGCCTGTTTGTAGACACGATGCCTCACACTGATCAACAGTTTTCTTTTACACTGCACTCACAGTGGAATCTGGCTCCCCTGGATAGTCCTCTCCACATCCCCAACGCAACAGAGGAGCCATACTGAGCTAAGGGGAGAACTGCTGTTCAAAAAGATTATCTGATTCAACAGATGGCATGAGAATAGGAAAGACCTGGCACAGGACTAGTTTAGAAGTGCACAGCTCAACAACTATAAAGAAAGAGAAGTCGATGAGGTGACATCTGTTTACTTGATAGTATTATGTTTCATAACAACCACTGGTTTGGGAGAAAAAGTGAAACAAGAAAACAAGACTACTTTGCCACATCCAAGTTTAGGTTGCAAAGTGCTCTCCTGACCAGCAGGCAGTGCAACGATAGCAAATCTGCAAATAAAGTTCAACACTTGTAAAAAGGACTCCTTGGCAACCTCATTCCTCATAATTCCTAAAAAGATTCTGGAGTTTCACCTTTCAGAAAAAGGATCTCCATTCCTAGATTTCCCTAGGTGAAGAGTCACAACTGGCATATTTTGGACATGCCCAGGAGCAGGTCAAGTTTCCAAGAAAAACAATCCTAACTTCTTAGTCTGCTTTCCTACAGAAGGAGGCTTATGCAATCACACTGTAGCCAAGCCATTTGGCAAGCTTCATGCAAGCCTGACAGAGGCAGAGGTCTCAAGAGTTATCTTCCTTATTTGCAAAAACACCAGACCAGGTGGGCATATGCAAGAAATGCAGCACTGTGAACCAGCATCAACACCCTCATAGTTGAGACAAATCCGAAGAAAAGCAGGCTTCTTTAGTCTTGGTTTGGACAGAAGTGCTGGCTTAAAATGAAGAAAAGCATTTCCCTCATCCTTACTAATAAAGTTCATTTAGAGGTTTAGCCAGCAGAAACTGGTAAGGTTTTCATGCCAGAGTGTTTGCTGTAACCAGTGAGATTTCTACCTAAGCAAATGTTTAAGTGCACTCTAAAAACGCATACCCCGGTCATCAAAAGGCACCTCCTTCATCTCTCCCCCCTCTCCAGTTTCCAGGTCTCTGAAGAAGCACCCGAGTGCATTTCCCCACAAGTACACCTCCAAAGATAGAGCTCAGCTGGCCTAAGGAAAAGTTTTGCCTGGAAATCTGGCCTCATTTAGTGTTATCACCATAAACGCCCATAACCACGCACACAGGAGCATGGCAGAAGGGAGGAGAGGAGCAACAGCACGGTCCCACCCAGTGTGACACCACTCGGCAGCCCCCCGGCTAGCCCGCTGCCACCGCTACGCACACCCAGGGAAGCTGACGGTGCCTCACAGTCTAGAGGGACATCTGTTAGCTTGGTACTGTCAGAAAACAAACTCACGGCGCAACACTCCCATGCTGCTGGCAGAAGCGGCGCATGACCCAGCTATGCCTCTCCTCTGCCAGCTGGGAACTCCCCGCCTTGGAAGGATCCCTTCGCCAGAGCGATCCAAATACTTTTCGCCCATTTACACCCCGAGCGCAGCTGAGAACACGACCAAAGATTTCTAAAAAAACCTTTGTGACAATTCTTGCTGGAGTCATTTAAGTGCTCGCAAGATAGAGGGCTGCAAATACTTGTTTTATTCACAGAGCATGTGGCATATGCTTCAGCAGAACTGAAATGCAGAGATCCATTTTGCATTTAGGGAGCACTTTTGGAGCACACAATAAAGAACACAGGAATACACCATTGAAACCCAGGTGTGGCAGTATCTGAGGAAGAAAGCCAACTCACACAGTGGTAAAGGAGGGGATATTTTGATTAACAAAACCAAGGAAAACCATGGAAGTACCACAAGATCTTTAATATGTAGCCAGGGCAAACAAGACCTACTTTAAGAACAAATAAAGTCCAAGTGAAGAAAATAAATCAGAGTATAACACAGTAAAATGACCACTGGAGGCAAGCGTCAGGGTCTGCTGCTGTCAGTTTACTGTTTGCAATAAGGCTAACAAACACTGCTCTTCAGGCTTTGTCTTTTGTTCTACGTTGTGCTGAATTTTTAAAGAGTTCTCCTTTGGAGAACGAAAACCCAAACAGCCTTGATATTAGCATCTAGCAATACAAAGATAGCCAAAGGAATACGGCTCTGGAACAGCTCTTCCCCTTCTGCTCCACTGTGAGATAAGCTCTCCAGAAAGACTGGCACACCACATGAGGAGCATCCTGCTGACCCCCTACACCTTTCCCTAGCCCTAAAATGATCATGAAGCACAGCCAGAGCTGCCATTTAAAGTTTCAAGTTTATTTCCTTTCTCCATGCAGGTTTTCTAATCTCCATACATTTGCAGGTTTTTTTTAACCCGTCCTCATAACTCACTCCTTTTAATCCTCGGATTAGCCTCATTGCCCTTCTCCATACCTTTTCTAGAGCTTTAAGTACAACTAGTCTGTAGATGCAGGAATACACCCAGTTGGAGTGTTAACACATCACTGCTACACATCCTACCAAATCTGTTAGAACGAGTAATTGCTCAGCACCTTTACAAGGCAACACAATTTCAACTGTCCCTTAGAAGTATAATTTAAGGTGGTAGCTAGCTGCACCTCTCCTTATCCCACTCTCGCCTCCCCCCCAACCCCAAGTTCATTCTTTTTTAGTGAAGGGAAAAGCAAACCACATTCTTAGGGGTTGTTTTAGAAAACCTGATCAATGCTGTTTTGACATACCAGCAACACATGTTCCCATTTCAACAAATGGGAACATTTCAGGCAGACCACCACTTCAGATGGAGTGGGGCTCCAGACTGCTGAATCAGCACTTTCCATCCTGCTGGCAACACAGATTTATGCGACGCTTCAAAGGAAAGCAAGGGGAAAAGGGGGAAGGGGCAGGGGGGGCGCTGGCACTTAAGCAACAGAAGTGGGCAAGAGGATTTTGCAGGAGTTCATCTGCCAAACCAATTAACTGCAAACTGTTCTTATAAAGATGCCACAGTTTCAGCTTGCAGTACCACAGTTATACAATGAGAGAGCCATGTGTGTGCGGCTCTCCCCGGCAGGGAGCAGGGGCAGAAGAAACCGAGCACCTCCCTCCCGATGTCGGGTCCCCGGGGCCAGCGAGGGGCTCCCCGGGGAGGCGGCGGTGCGGTGCGCAGGGCTGCTCTCCGCACACACCCGGCTCCTCCGGATGCCGCCGTGGATCCGCACAGCGGAGGAGCAGGAAGGTGGCAGCACTCCGCGGTGGCACTTCTGTGAAGTGCCCATCCGCCAGCACCGAACGGCGGAGCAAGGTGGCGGGACACGGGGAAGTGTCGGCAGCACGGCCAGCGGCCGGCAGGGCAGGTCTTCGCACACTTCCAGCGCGGGGCGACGGGAAAGCCGGCTGCCGGCGCCGCGGGGGAGAGGCACGAAGCAGGAGAGCAAACAAAACGCGGCAAGGAAGCCCTGAGCCGGGGGAAAGGGCCGCTCTCCCGAGCCCCGCCGCGAGCAGCCGCCGGCCGCCCCCCGCCCGGCCTCGGGGGCTCCCCGCCGGGCGGCGGGAGGTGCGCGGGGGCCGCTCCCCGCGGGGACGGGGGGCTCGCCGACGGCCCCAGGAAAAGGAAGTTTCCTCTCGTCCTCCTCCTCCCACCGGCCCCCGCCACCGAGGAGCCGGCAAGACCCCCCTCCTCCCCCCGCTGTGGTTCCCCAGGGGCAGCCGCGGCCGCCCCCCCTGCGCGCCCCACACCGCCCCCGGCCCCTTACCTGCTGGGCGGCCGGCCGGCACCCTCCCCGCCAGGCGCCGCGCACCCGCCAACTTTCGGGCGAGCGTAGGGGGTCGGGGGAAGGGGTCGTGCGCGGCGGTGGAAACAGGAGGGCGGGCGGAGTGCGGGTCCTCCGGGCAGCGGGGTGGAGGTGACACAGGCAGAGGAGGGCAAGCCCCCGGAGCCACGCGGCTCAAAAAGCAACAAATAAAAAAATTTTAGAAGCAATTAAGCAAACAAACAAACAAAAAAGCAAAACACACCCAACGGGGATGTCGGCGCCTCCGCAAGACGACCCCGGGCTGCGGGAGGGATCTGCGGAGAAAACTTCTGCCGGCCCGCGCCGCTGCTGCTGCCACCGCCGCCAGCAGCTCCCGGTGCTGAGGGCGCCGCGCTCTCGCCCCGCGCCCAGCTGACTCCCGGCGGCGCCCCGCCCCGCTCCCGCCCCGCTCCCGCCCCCGCCGCACGCAGCCGCAGCCCCGGCCCGCGCCCGCTGCCGCCGCCGCTCCGCCGAGGGCAGGGGGCGGCCGGGAGTCCCGGCGGCGCGGGGTGGCGCGGCCCGGCTGCGGAGCGTCGCCGGGGTGAGAGGCTGGGGGCAGCAGGTTAGAAGACTGTTAGCGGGGCTCCCCTCCCTCCCACAAAAGCTCACCAACAGGTAGTACCGGCGCGTGCTTTTGTTGCGGGGAGGAGGGCTGGTTTTCCTTGAAAATAAAGCCAGGGCCATCTGCAAACATCAGACATTCACGCGTGGACTTTTTCTTTAACCTCATCTGCCCACCCTGTTCTGACATTTTTTTCCCCCTCAAGACTGCCCAGGGAAGGTTCCTCGACTGTCCGTCCTGCGCTCCAGATAACACCGGGCAGTAAGGTGGACTATCTTATATGTTCCAAAACAACCTTGTCTCCTTCGATGCTCACGCTGCCACCAGCTCCCCTACAGACTGCTGCTTCTAACTTTTGCACAGTAGGACCTTTGGTATTTCGCTCGGTGGATCACCAGGGCTTCACCGTAGCTCCAAGCAATCCTATTCACAAGTAGCTTGCAAATAGCTTGGACTGCAAAAAGCTCTTTTAGACGTGAAGCTGCACGCTCCCCTAAGAGCTACTGTTTTGAAGTGTATAGACTTCAACGCAAGGCACCTCACTGCAGGAGGAGAGAAATACTCTGTTCACCAGATGCAAAAAACGCTTCTTGTAAGTGGTCAGCACTATAAAAGGAAATCAAGGAGAAGCGGAAGAAATCTCTGGGCTTTTCCTCTGAAGACAGTTGCATGTACACTCACAGGGAGCATTGCGGCTGAGCACCCGACCTGAATGTATTTTGAAATGTAACATGATACCTTCCTTGCTCCTGCTCTTTCTTCCTCCATGGCTCTTCTTTTCTGTATTTAAAGGAATGTTTTTGGTATCAGCCATCCCTGTGCTTCCAGCCCTGCTCTAACCTCACTCTGTCCTCACCACTCACTCTCCCTGTCCAACTCCTCAAATAACCTCTCTGGTTTCCTTATCTGTGTCACCTCAGCCTCTCAGAGGCATGTGCCGCTCTGCTGCCCACCCTCCTCATGCCGCCAGCCTCCGGGCCTCTCCCCAGGACCACACTTCGCTCGGCTGTCTCCCCTTGACGCGGTGCTGAGCGTTGCTCTTCAACCTGTCAGCACCTCTTGTCCCATCCCATCCCAGCCTGGCCCTCTGGGAGCTTGCTCCATGCGCTGCTGCTTCTCAGCCCCTAGTTCACCCCTCTCCTCCCACCGCCTGGCTGGCTTGCTGTGAGGCGTCGTTCAACCCTGCTCATGCTTACAAAAGAAAATTTCTGCGCGTGTAGATCGTAGCATGGTAGGGCAGCCCAGCTTGGAAGGGACCTCCAAAGATCATCTCGTCCAAACTTTCATGGGAAGAGAAGCCTACATGGGATTATCTGGCACCTTGCGCAATCGTGTCTTGAAAACCTCCAGTGATGGGGACTCCACCATATCACTGGGGACGTTGTTCCAGTGGATGATTGTTCTCATTGCAAACAATTCATTTCTTACATCAAAATGAAACATTTGTTGCTGCAACTTGTAGCTTTTACCCCTTGTCTGTTCCCTGTGGCTCCTTGTAAAAAGAAAGTCTCCGTCCTCTCTGTAGCTGTACCTGTAAGATTTGACCAGTTTTTGTACAACAGATGTTGGGGTTCTTGCTGCTTTTGCAGAACCTGCTGCCACGGGCAGGGCCAAGGGGCTTCAATACACGCCTCTTCTACACACTGTTTAATGGTATTTGCCCTGGCACATTCTTTAGCTGCGCAATGAGATGATTATACTTTGTCATCCATAGTATTTCCACCCTAGAATATCAATTTACAGCCCGGTGTTACAGGGTGTCCTCAAAAAGTGAGAAGTAAAAGGAGGGAAGTTATATAGCTGGGCTGGGGCTGCAGAGCCAGCCAGCCACTGTCAGGATTGCATTGCAGGGATTCCCACCTTCCAAAACATCCCCCTTCTGCCCCCAAAGTCCTACTGCCCCATCCTCAAAGGCACTTCACACATTTAACCTTAAAACCAGAGACCACCCTCACAAGCGCAATGTGCCACAATCCAACACTGAGGGGAAACTGGAGGGATAAAGCCCAGGTATTTTTGAACCATCACGCAGACAACTACCTGGCTGTCTTCCAGAGTGCTCTTTCTTTAAGTGTGCTCACTGTTTCTCTATATAAGACTGCTGATCCATCAGTTAATCATATTGAGTAAGTACCTAAAATTAACTTTTAAATTATTAATGCATGAGAACATATCCGTTTGCCATGTACATTAGTTTAAAGGATTACAGTGTGTATACTGAGTGCCATTAACGTTACATTTCGAAGACAGTAAATTGAATTGTATGGAAATCAGAAGAGTTGATGGATTCCTCTACAAATGCCTTTGACAATGATAAAATGTTCAATTGTATTATTATTAAGCATGTGTCTGTTCTTAAATTTCTTTCTAATACATACAAAAGTAAGACACTGCCCAAGTCTTAGTGGTATAATATTTTTCGGTTTGTGGTGGGTTAAAAAAATAGATACACGTGAGTATTGAAAGTACTCCTATGACAAATAAAAACATTAGGAAAGACATGTTTAGTTTCCTAGGCTACAGCTGTGTCGTTCAAGACAAAACTGTACTGTCATAAAATTGTTTATCCAAAATAGCACCATTAAAACTGTTAAATGCAGAAGTAGCAATGCATCCTTTCAGTGGCAGTGAAGGATGTACTTATGATAATCATCTTCTTTTCCCTTAACTAACGAATCTCTGAAAAAACCCTACAGTAAGCCATATCATGAAAATAACAGCCTAAAATACCAATTATTTTATCTAACGCAAAAAAAATGTTGTCATTTTCTGCAAGAAAAACCACACAAGAAATTATGATGGCAATAACGTTCTGCAACTGTGTAAACATTATTCCTACTCAAGGACAGTCCAAAAATTAAAGGCAAACATCAGCGCGGAAGCCTTGGTGCCTTTGGGACTTCTGTGCTAGGGAATTGCATCCAAGAGAAGTTCATCCCAACTCTCTGTTTTCTTCTTCTTTGCAGTGGTTAAGGTTGAGGTTAGAGAAGACAAATTGCATTGACCTCTGATGGAAGAACTAATGAGAGGATCAAGGGTGCTGGGGGAGAAGAGGATGGGGCGTGCAGTCCTCCCCTGGCTGGAGAGGGTCTTGCTGCTTCGTGGCTACCAAGCTCAGGGCCTGTGGTACAGCTGAGCTTAGGCCATCCTTTTATCCGCCAATTTACTATTCTCAAAATATCAGAAAATGCCCTCTTTGACATTTTTACTCCTCAGAAAATTTGCAGTGTATTAAAACTTCAGAAACAGGCCCCAAATATAAGCAGAATGTAGGCATTCTCTATCTATTTAGCACTACATTAAAGACTCAAGACCTAATAATACATGGCAGTTAGAGTTCAAGTGCAGTGGACTTGGTTTGCTTTCCACTGAGACTTGAACTCTGCAGGGTGACTTTCCTTTTTGGAACTTATCCAAAGGACACTGAGCTCTACAATTCAGTTAGCTCCAAGACAGAAAAAGGTCATTTTAAAGTTTTATTAAATTGACTGATGAAAACTGGTAGATACGATGTTTTCTATAGAAACATTCTTAGATTTCATGTATATTCAGAGAACGAGCATAATTTTCTCTTCTATTATGTTGATTTAGGAAATGAAAATCCAATAGCAGAAGATCTGAAGAGGAGTGATTAGAATCTGGCCACTGCTTTCATTCTCAAAGGCACTTTCATGAAAGCACTGTATGAAAGTCAGCATTGAGCATCATCTTTAACTAGTATGAATGCACTGATAAAAGGCTTCAGTGATCAAAAAAGGGTCAACATGATCATTATGACCTAGTAGGTATATAGGCAAAAACGCTGACCAACCTTTGAAATGGTAATAAGTTTCTTTTGTCATGGATAAGGCTTTTCACCTTAAATAGATGGGAAGTCTTCTAACATATTAGAATTTTAATAAGGCTTGATCTGGGGAAAATAAATAGATAGATAAATAAATAAATAAATAAATAAATAACATTCCTGTTGCTTGTGCTTTTAGTTGAAACAAATATTTCAAATATTTTGTAAAGCTATCAAGAAAAAAAGAAATCTTTTTGATGTTAAGAATAAGGTAAAAAACCTTCTCCCTCCTTTCTGTCTATATCCTTTTCCATTATTCCATGATACTTATTTTGTCACTGTGTGGCAGAGATTGAAAGCTGAAAGGGGAAAGGGAAGCGCTAAGAAAGAAACTAAATATGTTCATAAAAACATTCACTAAATATAGCTGTATGAGCTAAAAGATACAGATTGTACTTCAATATTCACCAAAAGACTGATGTTTTTAGAGCTTCATATGTTTTTCCCCCAGTATTCATTCAATTCTGTTTTTACCTGACCCAGCAGAAACTCTACTGACTCCATTAATTTCAGAAGTTTAGATAGTTCATCTTCTGCCCAGTTGTTGTCAAGAGGATTGCTTAACATTATCTGAGTATAGAAAAGATTTTTTCTGTAGTCTGTCTCTAGAAGACTAGCGACAGAAAAACGAGACCTACGGCATGACCATACCTGAATAAACTCACTGTGCTCATAGACTGCATTGTGGAGATCTACTTTTTGTTGCTAGGTAAGTTATATCTCTATTTACAGCTTTTTCAAAAGGCTGAATAGTCAGGGACATTTTGTAATTTGAGAGGGAGTCCTAAGCTCCAGTAAGAGAGATGTGCTCTTTCTGGGCTGTGCAAAATAGAGCAGTTACACAAGGTGGTTGAGAGAAGGGAATTTTAAGAAATACTGATGATCCAAACAGCAACAGCATTAAGAAGATGAATACATTCAGCCCACCCTTCTACAAAAAATGCATCTGTTCCCAGTACTAGCCCCACAATTAACACATTGACTGTTTCAACATTAATAGCTGAAAATTGGCATATTCTCTCAGTTCCAATAAAGTGATAAAGAAAATGGATACTTTTGAACACCAAAGATGTTAAGTGAAATTACACGGTAAAAGTGTTTAGCTTTTTCCAAATCGAAGTCAGCAGCTTTCCAGATGCACAATAAGTTTTCAGCTAGGATGCCAGATAACACTAGATGGGAAGAAAAAAAAAAAAACAAAATTATACTGCAATAGGAGGAGATTCAGTTCAAGCTATACTACATATTCTGATTTTTGACATGAGAAATCGGGATTTATTCAAAACATGTAGCACTCATTCACAGCTTTGCCACAGAGGAGGAGAGAACACAACAAGAACTGTGACTCAGAATGAAATCCAGCCATGCTACAGTCAATGGCAAAACTCTTTGGTAGCTTAGTGTGACTGTGTTTTCATCTCAAGTCTTTTCTTGGTTCCTGGGTTGAAAAATAAAATAAAATTAAAAATAAAGACAAAAAAGGTAATCTCTAATGCCATCGCTTGCCCCACATGCTGAAGCTTTTAGGAGCATATTTTCACCACTGCTGTAGCAGGATCTTCCAGTTAGTGCCATCCAAAAACCAGAAACGTTTGTCAGTGTAAACAAGAAGGGATTATAGAGAGGTAGATTTTACCAAGCTGAGAGAAGAGACACAGTAATCCAGCTGTACTGGACCCAAACCAGATCTTCCCTCGGTTTGTGCACTGAGCTGTGTGCAGATCCCAGCATCCTCTGAATTAAAATATGCCTCTGTACAATGCAGCCTTCCAAGGTGTCAGCGTGCCTTTTCTCGGCTTGCAGGGTAGGGGTGCAGAGCTGAGGGTGCATTTCACAGGTTCTCCCTGTGCCCCGTGGGTACCACCAGTCTCCACAGCAGCCAGTTCACATCTCATGATGCTTTGCAGCGCAGGCCTTGTGAACTTTTGAGAGCATTCCCATCACTTGCTTTAAGTGAGCAAAACACATATGTCTAATAGTCAATTCAAGTCTGGACTGGACTTCTTGTATTTAGACTGCCATTTCCAAAGGAAGTCATATTTTGCTTTCGTGATGAAGGAATTACCAAAAAAAAAAAAAATTAAAAAAAAAAAAAAATCCCAAACAAGAACAAATGTACACTGCATTATCATCTAAATTAATCTCATGTCATAAACTTGTAATCTCTTACAAACTCTCCTTAGCTTATTAAGCCAAACCTCTCAGAAATCACCTAGCTTGATAAGCCTCTTCTATTCCATCCATAGCAAACAGTGGGTAGGCTGTTTACACAGAGGATTGAGAACTTACATTAAAATACAGGTCATGTGTGTGGTGATTCAAAATTATATTTTCTACAGGTCTTGTCTATTGGTTTGACTATATGAGAGGATAAAGAAGTCATTCTCCCATTTAAAATATTCCCTTTTGTATGGAAAAACATTTAATCAGCCAAGGCGAGGGCTTGAAAATGACCCCCAACCTTAGCAGTTAGCACACTCTCTAGGACAGGAGAGACCCAACTTTCACTCTCCAGTGTAAGAAAGGTTTACTATGTACTTTTTCAACTGTCTCATTCTGTTCTAATTCTTCCTGCTTTTCTCAGTTAATGATTTAATTCAATGCTATTTACAAAAGACAAACTGAAAGAAACTCATGCCAGAATATCACCCAGCCTGGTGAGTAGATCAGTTTATTTGGAAAGATGTATCTCACTTTAAGCAAAGAAGACATTTTAAACTGTGTTTTCTCCACCTGGTATGGTTCATCTAATCTAATAATAAGAAGAAAATTACCAGATCTGTCATATTTTCCCTATATCTGTACTAGGCTGAATCTGGTAGGTGTGCTCAGAGAATGCCTCAGTCAGCAGAGGCCACATTCCTAACTTGCAAATCTTGATGTGACTTGCACTTCAGATTGTCTGGCCAGAAGTAGGCATTTGCTGTGTCTTTATTACAGAGAAAAACTTGGAGGACAAATTGTTCCTTGTGATATACATCCTTTGTTAAGAGAGCAATCTTTCAAAACAGAAAGGACTGCTCTGTAGTTGCTGTCCTGACAAAATGCAGATCTCCTCTCTTCTCAAACTGTGAAGGCTGTTCTTTGTCAGATGACATACTTTCTGTGATTGTCAGATGTATGTAAATAATCTGCATATATTCCTAGTGTGATTCGTCACATTCTTGAGAAGTAAATTTTTGGGGATTGTTCATTTGGCTATCGCAGAAGGTAATTAAAGTTATTAAGGTTAAGTTGCCCCTAATTGTTTTCTTCTGATGCTTTATCAGATGTAAAGTAGGAAAACAAAGACATGGTACAACATAGTAGCCCAGACATTCATCTTCAGCAGTACTATAGGTCCAAGAAGGATGACAGTCAGTGGGAAGTCTGAAGGAGCCTTGCAGGAGCTACTGTAGCAGCTGAGAAGAAATCTACTGGTGCTCCTCAGGAAGTTCTCACTATCCATAACTGGAAGTTTGGGACAGGAAAGCTTGTCACCGATAACCCAAGATTTAGCTATTATTTGTTCTATTTTTCTAAACTGAGTAGCATGAAAGTGTGTAATACCGTAAGTCATTTGGACCTCAAAAAGTCTTCCTCAAGGGTAAGTCCTCTCTGACTAACTTAGGGGATTTCTACAATGGAGTAGCTACAGCAGTGGACAAAGGAAGGGCTACAGGTATCATCTATCTGGACTTCTATAAAGCATTTGACATGGCCCCCCACAACATGCTTCTCTCTAAATTGGAGGGAATGAATTTCATGGGTGGACTGTTCAGTGGATGCAGAACTGGCTGGATGGTCGCACCCAGAGCGTGGTGGTCAATGGCACAATGTCTGGGTGGACACCAGTGACAAGTGGTGTCCTTCAGGGGTCCATACTGGGACCAGTACTGTTTAATATCTTCATCAATAACATAGACATTGGATTAAGTGCACCCTCAGCAAGTTTGTGGATGACACCAAACTGAGTGGTGCAGTTGACATGCCTTGAGGGACAGGATGGCATCCAGAGGGACATGGAGAAGCTCAAGAAGAGGGGCCATGTGAACCTCATGAGGTTCAATAAGGCCAAGTGCAAGATCCTGCACCTGGGTCAGGGCAACCCCTGGTATCAATACAGGCTGGGGGATGAAGGGATTGAGAGCAGCCCTGTGGAGAAGGATTTAGGGGTACTGGTGGATGAAAGATTGGACAAGAGCTGGCAATGTGCACTTGCAGCCCAGAAGGGCAATCGTATCTTGGGCTGCATCAAAAGGATCTTGGCCAGCAGGTCGAGGGAGGTGATTCTGCCCCTCTGCTCTGTTCTAGTGAGACCCCACCTGGAGTCCCATGTCCAGCTCTGGAACCCTCAATACAGGAAAGACATGGACCTGTTGGAGAGGGGCCAGAGGAGGCCACAAAAATGAACACCTCTCCTATGAGGACAGGCTGAGAGAGTTTGGGTTGTTCAACCTGGAGAAGAGAAGGCTCTGGGGAGACCTTACTGTGGCCTTTCAGTACTTAAAAGAGGTCTATAAGAAAGATGAGGACAGACTTTTTAGCAGGGCCTGTTATGATAGGAGAAGGGGTAATGGTTTTATACTAAAGGAGGGGAGATTCAGGTTAGACATGAGAAAGATATTTTTTACAATGAGGGTGGTGAAACACTGGCACAGGTTGCCCAGAGAGGTGGTAGATGCCCCATCCCTGGAGACATTCCAGGCCAGGCTGGACAGGGCTCTGAGCAACCTGATCTAGTTGGTGTCCCTGCTCCTTGCAGGGGGGTTGGACTAGATGGCCTTTGAAGGTCCCTTCCAACCCAAATTATTCTATGATTCTAAGATCAGTGAAAGTGAACAGAAAATATCTTTGCAGAAAAGACTTTCAGGAGAATTGCAACTACCAGGCAAGGTCAGTTCTTTCTCATTGATCAAGCACCTTTCTGACATACACTACCCCATGAAGATACAGACATGCTGTTGGGTGACTAAAAAGCCTCAGCAGGACTGGGGCTCCAGCAAGGAGGATTTCTTGAAGCAGAGACGTGGCTCATCTGTGAGCACGTGCCCACTTCAAGGGCACAGGTTCCATTCCATGCAGCCCTTGTTCTAAGGTGTCAGATGACATTTGTGGTCTTACATTAATTGTTTTGTAGGTTCTCCCTCCTCCCTCCAAAGATTTGGTGATCCTCTTACACTGGTTATTGTTTGGGAAGCATTTGAACTGACCTTTATTTCACCCATGCCTCAGGGATGAGATCATTTAGAAAATGCCATATAAAAAAAAAAAAAATACTCATTCTGTGAACCACAATGGAGTGATGATACAGCAAGGATATTTACAGCAAATCAATGAATCTATCTAATTACTGTCCTCTAATGTAAAGGATTTTCTTCTACAGTGGGAGGAAGACTACTGGTGGATTGTTCTATAAGACCTAGAGCTACATGTGTCATATTGTGTAAATGTGATACAAAATTGATTCTAAAAAATTGCCTTCAGATTACTCACCAGGAAGCAGTTGGAGTCAGGCCAGGAGCAGATGGCAACTCAAAAGGCAATCTTCTTCCTCCTTGAGAAGTACTATTACTTTGTATTTCAGTAGTGGTATTGATCTAAGAAACCTGCTGCCTTTTACAAACTGTAACAAGTGTAATGTTATAGTGCCCTGGTAGCACAGGGAATACGATTTCACTGCCTTAGCATGTGGGGGAACTCATGCAAGTGGAAGTTAGGTTTACATCATTCCCATGCCCACAGTTTTCCAAGAGATCCCATTCTCCATCCGAAGAAGCGTCAGCATCTCTAAAATGCCGGTATTCTGCCACAAGCTTGGCACACAAATATCAAGCACATGAAATTAAGGGATGCTAATTAGAGGCAAAGCCACTGGCAAATAGAAACTTTCCCAAGTCACCAAAGGAGGTACGTAGCAGGACCAGGATCCAGAATGGCTCAGTGCAGGGTTGTGCTGTGTAGGTTCCCGCCGTGAGCCCACGGGGAGTACCCAGCTGCTCCTGAAACTATTTGCCCACACAAAGCACCTCTTGGACAGGTTAAGCACTTTTTAAAGTGGAACTGAAATTCTGAAAGCAAATACCAGCTAGGCATTATACCCTGCAGCATAGATGGATACAGGGAACCTGCTGAGGTCGTGAGACTCTCCACAAACAGGCAGTCAGTATGCTTCCCTCGTCAGGGCCAAGCCAACTCTTTGGTAATGAAAGAGACATTTTTACAATGGAAAAAGAAGAAAGATTTTCCTACTTCTTGCACTGATGCAGTAACCAATAGAGTCACGATACTGAAATGTGAAGAATTTCAGCCCAAATGTTGGGGGATGGTATAAATAAGTTAATTTGAGAGTGGGAGAAAGCTTGCATACTTCTCAGACCTTATTCTACACGTAGAGAGGTCAAAAGGAAAACCCTCAAGTATGAACAACTTTGGGCACACAGCAAACAACTCTTTTGCAAATTACAGTTCATACCCACAACAGCAGACCGTAAGTGGGTATAAACTGTATAGAAGTGGAGCTAGAAAAACATGTATCAGCCAAACATTATCTTCAGGTCTATGTTGTATGAAATACATGGCATGGTTTGCAAAGCTCAAAATAGCATTTAGGTAGATTTTGGAACTTTGGTGTGATTTGAAGTGGGGGTTCAGCTCACAAAGATTTTATTTTGTACTTATGGAAGGATGGTTTCTCAGGGCTCTTTGAAAGTTGACTCTTTCAAAACAGAAATCCTTTTATAATGATCTTCACCATGTCGGTTAACAAAGGAGAAAAAGAGTGCTGAACCAATGGCAAAACACATAGGAGACAAAAAAAAATACAAGTTTCTGGAGAGGCAAATCCCTTTTTTCTTCTAGCAGTTTAGAAAATCAGTATGCGAAAAACAAATATACTTCACTTTATGTGTTTTACTTTACAGAATTCAATTAGCATATTAATCTGAATGTATTTCAGTGCTGACACATACCCTGAGAGGCTACTTTTCAAGAAAGCAGGCTGTATTATATAGTAGGATGCAATTCTGGTCCCAGTGAGGTCAAAGTGCAAGTTCAAGGTAGACTTGATTTCTTCTTCTCCAAAGTCTGCAACACATATTGTAAAGCCAAAAGTCACTTCTAACTGTTTCCACACTAATATTTTAATTGTTCCTTATTTCTAGGAAATTGAAGTGGGATTCGTTAAGGTCTTTATATTTTTGTCTACTTGAAACCTTCCCACATATTGAGACAATGAAGTAGGGCACCTTTCCATTGCCAAGTGTGGAATTACCACATGTGAAGAAACAGTAAGAAATAGAAGTATTTCTCCAGGTTGGTAAAACACTACCTAATTGTAAGTTTGCAGAAAACATGCAGTAACTGACCCTAAAATGCTAGTGCTGAACCTTGTAGCCAGCGAGCCCTGATATTTACAGTCATTTCATTCAGATGCATAAAGCACTGGCTGGAGAACATGGCCCTCATTATAAGAAAATGCAGGCATCTGGTATCACATGGCTATATAATTTCAACATCACGTCATATGCAGTCCTGCTGCATAACCAAGCATGAATATCTCTGGGAGACACCTGTATCATATGATAGGACAGAGACCAAAGGGCATGCAGGAAAGGGAACAAGAGGGAGCAGGCTGTGTCCTAGATATACTGGTAAAAGTACTTGGTGGGGCTAGTACGGTACAGTATGTGCATCCGTGACCTAGGGACTGACTAAAAGCACAACATTTTGGAGTCACATCATGTCACAGCAAAGCAAGGATCACATTCAAAGTCAAGGCTACTGGTGCAGAACAGAGCTGATGTGGGACTAGAAGGCACAGTGAAGTCCATGCTTTCACAGACATGGGACTTTGTTCATTTAACAGATAGCATTCGCATACTTATCCTTCCAGCCTATATTATTTGCTACATCAGCATATTCAGTGTTACTTACACAAAGGAAGTTAGTGAATTATCTTCCATGACCAGCAAAAATTCCAGTCTCCCTTTCTCCTTGAAAAATAGAGAAGCCAAACATCCTAAGTCCCATTATTTGTATTACAGCAGTTCCCAGGAACTCTGATTGCATGACAGAAAGTCATTGTGTTGGTCATACAGTGGAAAACATTTCATTAGCTGATAGAGCTATTAGCCGATCTCCATCTTATTAGGTGCACCCCATTATGGAATACCCCATAATTGAACTTGACCTCAAATGCCATCATATGAAGTCAAGCTGTTCTCACTTTCCCTAGCAGGAGGGTTTTGCAACATAGCTGCACTGCTTCAAACCCTAGATCCTGCATTAAATAGAGCCTTGAATGTATGACACTGGCATAGTTGTATTTGTGCAATCTGCCTTTGCTGTGTAAGAGCTAAGAACTACTGATAGCAACAGAAATGGCTGGGACAACTTCAGTAATCAGGCCACTAACCCTCTAATTGCAGGTAGTCATGGCAGCCATTAACTGTGAATACTTGAGGACTCCTATGGTCTAATTCAGTCTTAAGAAATTCTCATACTTAGGGCAAAATCCCTTTCATGAGCTTATCAAACTAAATGAAAAAGCAATTTAAGTTACTTGTTTCCCCTCAATTCCTCCCAATTAGAAAACTCTATCAGTATTGCACTCCTCAGGTAGTCTGTAGCCATCTTTTAATTTCCAGCCTAAATATATTCACAGCCAATCTTATTTCCTTCCTACCACCATTTGTCTGTCTGGTCTATTTGTGACTCAGTCCTTATTTATGACTCACCAGTGTGAAAGATAAGATTTATGGCTTAGCTAGTGGCTTAATTGCCCAAGCAATGATTATATTAGAACCGCTCAAAAGGAAACATGTGAGTGCCCTTCTTAAAGTCCAATTAAGGAAATATGTTTACATCTAAACAACTCTAAATAAAAATTTTAAAATCCATTTGACCTGGAGTTTCCTCAATAAATATTTATGCTATGTGTGCTAATTACTGCAGCACTTTTCTCTTGATCCTCTTGTACAAGGAACAAGGCAAGACAGTGTCAATTATATGATTATGCTACCTTTCTCTGTTTCATTAGCCTCTAGTTGTGGGAGTGACCAGCTTTCATGATGCCTGTGCTAGACTGCAGTTCAGATGAGCTTGGTGGAGCCGAGGGTATGTGGGTGACTTGGCAGAACAGCTGGAACAAATGACAAAAATTATCTTTCCTCATATCTATGAGGGAGCATGTTCCAGCTTTGGTTTGTCAGCTCTGCCCCATAAAGGTCCGGCTGGAATTTCAGCTGCTTCTGGATGTTAGGATAACAGCAGTGGGCAACAGCATTTTTTCAAATTGTGCTTAGATCTTGGTCCTGCAATGCACTAATCATTCTGGGATTGAAGGCTTTGCAAGAGCAAAATTAAAAGGCCATAGCCTATCTGGAGAAGGACGTTTAGGAGCAGTTATTATTTTTTTTTTATTCTTGTAGGACAAGATAGAAGCTTTAGTGGCAGATAAGTTCTCCATTGTGCTCAACATCATAAAAAGTCAGAAAAAAATAGCTGATTCTTGTCCCAGAGAAACTTACATTTGGTGGAGAAATAGAAAACATTTTCGTAAAAGATGCTAGCTAGTTTGTGGCAGTTTATTAAATCTCAGTGTCAGTTTTGCCATCCACCATCTATTTCATGAATGTTTTTTTCAGGCTCCATCCTCAGCTGGCACAAGTCAAGCATCGTGCTATGTTAATCAGATGAGCTGTGTTGATCTGTGCTTGCTGTGTCACTTCAGTGAAGACAACGAAGTCCTGCCGACTACATCATTGTGGGATCTGGCCCTCAGATGCTGTCAGTGCCACTTAGTGCCACTCTTTCTGCTTCTTCCTTTGTGCAGAGAGATTATTCGGACTGATGGCAAGCAGGAGCCAAGTGTGATTTGGTTCCTCTTTCCTGCACCCAGCCTCCTCACCAGCTCATTACAGCCTCTTCCCCAGCTCATTAACTCCCAGAGGAACAGGAGTGTGGGAGGGGAGAAGATCCCGCCTTTTATAGGTGGTTCCATTTATAAATATTGACTTTAACGTTAATTTCATGTAGTTGCTTGTAGAAGTCTTCTAGGCTGAAGCAGAAGGCACACTGCAGATGGCAAGGATATTTTTCACAGTTTTTATGGTGGATAACAATATACTTGACATTTTGCTCATTAAATGTGAGCCCTGGTATGTGAGTAAACATGCTAGGCATCTGCGCTCTAAAATTACCAGTGTGAAAAGCAACAACTCAAATGTTTCAGTCAATAAATGTACAGCACAGAAGCAACATTCAGCAACTTTCTGAATGCTGTGTGCAAGGCAAGGACTGAGTTTGCAGTATTACATGGAATGCTCTAGAACCAACAAGGAAGAAATAACATATTGCTTTGCAGGCAGGGGATTACATCCAAAAAATCTCTGAAGTCAGTGTAAACACATGGTAGACCATACCCATCAATTTGTGCTTCTACAGGAAATAACAATGTGCATAGTCAAGCCACAAAGCTATGTCAGAAAGAAAGGAAGGTAACCAGTGTGAGCTGAAAAGGTGGAAGAGATGGTATACGGAGGGTATGGCACTTTGCCATTGGGAACAACAGCAGACCAGGACAAGAAAGGGTAGAAGGACAGATATGTGGTGTAGTGTTAGTAGTTGTGATGAGTGACCAGCCAGCGGGAGATCAAAGACAATAAGTGGCACAGAACTGGTTCTTCTTCTTTCTACCACAAGAAGTTTTCTCCTCCCCACCTTCCACACATTCTCAAATAGATGAAAAAGAGAAAGGATGAAAAACACTTAGATGGAAAGAAAAGCTGGAAAGGTAAGATAGCTGTAGGATCTTCACTAGTATATGCTTTTTACTTGTCTTTTAAATATTCTGGAGATATTACCTTGAGGTGGCTGTTCAGCCTAGAGAAGAGAAGGCTGAGAGGGGTTCTCATCAATGTTTATAAATATCTCAAGGGTGGGTGTCAAGAGGATGGGACCAGACTCTTTTCAGTGGTGCCCAATGACAGGATGAGGGACAATGGGCACAGGCTGAAGCACAGGAGGTTCCATCTGAATATGAGGAGAAACTTCTTTACTTTGTGGGTGCCAAAGCACTGGAACAGGCTGCCCAGAGAGGTTGTGGAGTCTCCTTCTCTGGAGACATTCAAAACCTTCCTGGACACATTCCTGTGCGATCTGCTCTGGGTGAACCTGCTTTAGCAGGTGGGTTGGACTAGATGATCTCCAGGGGTCCCTTCCAACCCGAGATATTCTGTGATTCTGTGATTTTGTGTGTGACAAACAATTAGTAATAACCAGAAAAAAAGGATGAAGGGAGAAGATGTAGTTTAATTAAACAGACCTCAACACCAAACTGAGACCCACTAAATAAATACATTAATTCAGTCATACATTTTTCATCTGTGTCTGATGTTTCTTCATGCAGTAGTGTGAAATTGCAAGTAGTGTGAACTGAATCTCTAAAGATCCCATTGAAATCAATCACATAAAATCCATTGAAAGAAAATACTTTTCCTTCCTCATCTCCATTAGCTTCAGGAACCATTAGGTAGGTCCCGCAAAAACCTGAAGCAACATCTCATAGTTCAGGTATCACAGAGCCTTTGCCAATTCAAACATGCTGAATTGAGATTTATATGGCTTCTATTTTGTGTTATATAGTCAGAACCAGGGACCTGAAGCAAGAGAATTTTGGGAGAGGTGGAGACACTCTTTGGTTCTCTGTTCATAAATACTCTACTGCTCCTCCACTGAGCAATTCCTGTGCCTGGAGTAGCTCAGGAAGGCAAGAGATGTTACAGTCACTCACCAAGGGAGGGTTTGATGTGAGGAAGGGTGACAGAATCTAGAATTTGCGTATCCTGTCCCATTTTCCTACAAATGCTCATAGTCAGTTTGTTGTGATGAATGATCTGTTCCACTGTTAAGTGCTATCAGGCCATAAATCCTCATTCAGCAGGGAATTAATAAATTCACATGTTCAGTATTAATATATTCCTTAGCTGACACCAGGGCATTCAGAGAATAAGACGTTTACTCCAGACAGATAGCAGTGAGATATTTGCAATTATTCCTAACAAGCAGACTTGACATTATGACATATATTCTATAATTTAGAAGAAACTGTAAGTAGTAAGCTGTGGTGTCTGCTTTGCATTTGTTAAAAAATAATCCTAGATACTTGTAAAGCAGAAATACAGAGGTTTTGCTAACTACCAAAAGAACAGACACATTGCTAGCATGGTCTTTAAATGGTAAATGTTACTTACATTCCTAAGATCCTGAGAAGCCTGAATAGCAGTATCGTGGTGTGGTGTGCTGGGACGTAACAGCTAAGCTGAACAGAGCAACTCCTTTGGCATTTCTAACTGAGCCCAGAGTCTTGCTCAAGTTGCCATGCTTAACATATTGCCAAATATCAGTCGATATGGGATTACCGTTTACTGGCCTGCGACAAACCCAAGGTACTGCAGCAGCTTGGAATGCCTCCACAAGACAATGGACACATGTCCTGGGTTGAGATTTCTGTTGTAATTATGTTAGAAGAGAGATAATATGCCATCAGAAGTAAACAGTACAGTCATTCAGGGATCAGCATCCATTCCTGAACACAGCAAGTGTGTGTCCTTCATCTATACCAACGCCACCCTTCTGAATTGCTGGTAGGAAAATAATGTCTTTGGAGTTCTGCCACACAAAGTTCATCCAGTGCTGGTTTTCAAAATGCCTTATTTTTCTCACCTGTGATGTTATTCCATGGCTGTAGTCAGGTGAGGAATATCAGCCACCATGAATGCAGATGAAGTGAACAAGGAATGATTTGCATATCTCCCTAGGATTGGCAGCAGATCCATTTTACCATTGAATTGAGTCTGTGTAAGGATTCTCTTGTAGTAAATATGCATCAACTAGATGCATTTTCATTGATACGTACAGTCAGTATTTATCATGGGCATTCATTTTCCTCTACCTGGAAGGAAAATGCTTTCAGAGTTTCTGGACAGAGAAGCTGTAATTGTCAATTCCATGGCAGTATTTGGTCTTGTTAGAAAGTTGAACTAGCCTGCTATTTTCAGAGTCCTTCAAGAGAACAGTGTTGAAGGCCTGGTGGCATGTGGCACCTGGCCGACTGAGCCTTTGAACATACCAGTGGTGTTACTGGATTGGACCAAAGTCCACCAGCCCTGTATCCTACCTATGAAGATGGCCAGTATATAGATGCTTATGGGAGACCGTAGCAGCAGCTCAAACACAAAGTGGTATTTCCTTCAGTAGTTCCCTGTTCTCCAGGTTTTGTGCCTCAGGGATTCCCTGCATCAGAGTTATTTTCTTTTAATTCAGTGTACTTGCCAATCACCTTTTGGACCCATACATTTTGTTTGTCTTCCTGAAATTCTGTGATTAAACTCTGAAACTACTTCTTATGAGTTGCATAACATGGTATCTCTGTCTATTTTAAACCTGTTGCCTACTATTATTTTTTTAGATCCTCTGGTTATTATATCAGAAAATAAAGCAGGCACCATTCCCTGTCTGTCTGTCCTCTCCCCGTTAGTCATTCATTTGAAAGAAGGCGGCCTTCATGGGCTGGATCCTGACACTTTAGCACTGCTGCATCCCTCAGTCATTTGGGCCTTCCTGCACTGCCTGAAAGATTTTGCACTGGGCTGACCATGGTGAGAGAAGCCTCTTATCTGCCTCTGCTTTTTTCATCACAGCTACTTCTTAGGTTCACATGCTGGGAGAAGATAATCTTTCTCAACCAGCCAGAGCCAGATCAGTTATTATGGGAAAAGAGAAGGGGACAGGAGGGAAGAAGATAATAGATTTCAGAAAGCATGCCAAAAATGGGAAAATCTTAGCACAGACCCCCTCTTAAGGGCTTTCTGCATGGCAAAAGGAAGATGGAGAAATTCAGCAGCTCCTTTTCCCTAACCCAGAGCCACAGCTGTTGAAAGAGGCACTGCAAACACATCAGAGTTCATCAGCTCCTGTCGTGGACTCTCTCTGCTCATGGCTACCTAAAGAGGGAGGCTGGAACAGGTATCCAGGAAAAATGCTGCAAGACCTGTGTCCTGCAGGGAAACACAGGACATCCAGGGATGAAAACAGGGACAAGAGCATCCACATGGTTTTGCCTTGAGATCTGCACTGCACAAGGACCTCTGAATTAAAGAGGGATGTGGGTTACGCCGTATCTCCGAATGAATTTGCTCTCTTTATGGAAGTTACCATCACTCAGAGCAGAAAGGAGCCTTTCACTGCAGGACCTGCTAGGTCTACACTAACCTACTTCCATGCCAAAGCAAACATTATTCCTACAAGCCCCTCCATGATACGTGAGGAGTACAGTTTCAAACCTCCCTTGCTCCAACCAGTTTGGGCACCAAATGCGAGAGTGCAGGCCAACTTCTCAGCTGGTTCAGACTGGCTCAGCTCTTTCAAAATCAGTGCAGCTCCACTGCCACAATCTAATTGGGGTTTTGGCCCAATATCCAGCCTTCAGCTCTTCAAGAAGGCAAGTTGTGGATGTGTTTACCCGTTGCAGACGTCCCTTTTTTTCCCCCTTCTGCTCTCCCTTGCTTTCCCTCTCCTTGCTGCAGCCATGTCCCCCTTGTCCCCTCGGCTACCAGAGCTCACATAGAGGGCATTGTTAGTTACACTTTACAGGGGGTGAAAAGCACTAAATCATGAGTTAGGAAAATAAAGCTCTTACCCTGCAGCAATCAGAAGCAAGCAATACTTCACCACCGAAACACAGCATGTGCAACGGTGCATTTTAACTGGATTCCAGGGCACAGAAATATTTGTAGCTCTCAATCCTAAATTATGCTCACATCCAATATCTTGGATTTTCATATTATTCAAACATAAAACTGTCACCATGTACATTTGGGGCTTAAATTATGTAGAGATGATATTTTATTGCATAAAATTTGTTTTGCATCTCTCTGGAAACCTGGCACCCAGTCCACTGCCGAAGTCCAAAGGGGCAGTGACAATTTAGGAAAAAGCTGAGAAACAATCCAAGAAAACAAGTTACATATGCTTTGTTATCTAATTGTTTGGGGTTTTGGGGGCTTTTTTTGGTTTTTGGTTTTTGGTTTTTGTTTTTTTTTTTTTTTTTAATATTGAAGGGAAAAATTCATAGAAAGAAGCATGATTAAATAAAAACTGACCTTGAGTAACTTGAATGATAGACCAAGCAGCAGCACAGGATATTTTCACAGGAACTGACCTTCACTCTGATTAGGTTCCTGCTTGAAGTAGGTCTAACTCACGTACCGGATTGCATAAGCTACCTGTAAGTGGTAGCACTTCAGCCTGGGGGAAAACAACTAGTTGTTGCTTTTGTGCAGCTATGGACTGGGTGAAGACAGGAAAGTGTGGTGGCTTGGGTTTCTGGTGAGCAGGGAAAGGGCTACAAAAACTCAGGACTTGGCTGTGCCTTCTCCTCCCATGCTAGCTGCAGAGGTGTGTGCACCTGGATATGCAGTTCCAATGTCTTCTCAGCCCATTTGTATTGGAAAGAGAGGTGCTGGGGGGAAAAGGTAAGGTGAGAGATGGTGGGAGCAGGCCCTTTCTGACCTCTCCTGGTGGCACAGCAGCAGCCAGAAGGCATGAGCTTGAACACGTCTCCCTTGGCATGAAGGACAGGTAAGGAATGAATTGCAACCTCCAAGTGTGACCGCAACTCGCTTACATGAGCAGCAGTTATTCTGCATATGGAAGAACCCAATCAATGAAGATGTTCTCAGACCATCCAGGGCGTAAGCTTGCCATCTGCACCTGGGAGCTGTGTGCCAGAGCACGTGGCTTTCACTTCTGTACTTTACCTGAGCTGGCATATCATGCCCAGCGTGAAATTTGATGGGAAATGATTCTGCATGAAGGGTCTTGGGTTTTGTTTGTTGAGGTATGTGTGTGTCTTAAACTCTGAGAGGTGAGAAAAAATTAAATTCTGCCTTAAAATTAAAACAAACAAACAAACAAAAAACAAACCAAACCCAAACCAAAACAACAAAAACTACAAAAAAACAACCAACCAAACAAAACCAAACCCACCCAAGAATTTCATTACAACTGGACTTAGATAAAGTAAAAAAAAGGCAAATGAGACAAGTAACGTATAAACAACTCTCAACATTTCCTCCAGAGCAATAGAAAATTTTGTTAGCTGATGTTAATTTTCATGCTTCTGTGGGAGAAGTGAAAAAGGCATGCTGAAAGTGATATTTTTGAGATGCCACTAATAAAAATGCAGTATAAAAGTAGCACCTTAATTCTGTGTTCCTGCTGGAAAGCACACTTTTTTGGCTCAGATTTTTCCTGTCTCTGCGCTTTGTGCATACAGCTATCACCAAATCCGCACTTCAAATTTCCGAGGCTAGCATAGCTAGCCTTAATCAAGACCAATTTTACTCCCAAATTAGACTTCATACAACTGAGTGGAGCTAGTAGGGATCCAGTTCCTTTTTCTTGCCCTCACTTTCAGTTTTGGGTAGACCCTACCACAGATAAGCAACTGTCTGGTTGACATCCTCGTGGGCCATGAAGGGACAGGATACCCGTAAGACCAGGTGCTACACCCTGCCTGAAAATTCTGCAATGTGCTGGTCCAGGACACCCTCTGACTGTGTCACTTGTTAGTCTTCACTGGAAGAGGTGGTGTGAAATGGAAGCCCGTCCCAGGCGACTCTTTTCCTATCCCACCTCCTGTGCATTTGGGAGAAGCCATTTAGACAGGGCACTGCCTGCCAGCAATTGTCCATGTTTTGCGTGGTGCTTATCTCAATCAGTTACTATTTTTGCCTGTGTTGTGTCTGGAAAAGGAGAGGCAGGAAGCATGCCCTGGGCAACTGCAGTTAGGTACAAGGGAGGTAGCTGGTGGTTAGGGATGCCTCCAAAATGCAGGTGGAGTATTTCGAGCATGCACTTACTGAGCCTGCTTCATATGCTCCGTATAAACAGTTCTCTCTGAGGGTGACTGCAGGCATTTCTCCTATTATTGGCCACCCATAATTCCTGCGTACAGTCATACCCTCCTCAGATGCCACTTTTCTGAAGAACTTCTCTTCCCACTTACTTCCCACCCTCCCAGGCATTCCTCCTTAGCACATTCTTCCTCCCCACAATTTCTATTTTGAGGGTGGAAGGCTCCCTGCTCAACCCCCTCTCTCCCTTCTTGAAGTTGGGGTTCTGAGGGGTCAGGAGGGGTACCTGAGCTTCCCTCCATCTCTGCTGCAGCTGCTGCAGAACCAGTGCTGGGCACAGCAGATCCACCTGTTCCCTGGTACTAACCCACGTCTTCTCCCTGGTGGAAAACCCTATTCTCATTGCAGAACAAGAGTGTTTCCATGTCTGCTGCTCTGTGATTCCCTTGCTTCTCCTCAGAACAAGTGTAGCTGTGGGGGAGGGAGGCACAGAAAAAGCACTCCCTGCCACACGGAGGATTTACAGGCACTTCATGCTTTTGTTATATAAAATTTTAAGAGTGGATTTGCAAGTATTCAGCAGTGATGTCACATCTACAATGGTGGAAAAGCTCTGAAGGAAGAGCCCTGGACCAAACATACATCAGGGTAAGAGAGGAAGGGGGAAGGAATGTGTGTAAATCTATTATGCATCCTGTGTTATCTTCTATTGATATTTGTATGTAGAGCACATATATTTATGAAGTGTAAAACCCCAGTAAAGGAATGGGCTCAGAAAGATGTCTCTAGATGCATATTTATTTTTTAAAAGAGACTACATAGCTATAAAACTCTCCAGCCAATTTTTTATTATTATTTTGTTAGACTGCCTGTGCATTTCTTTGCAAAACAAGCTAATAAAGCTAAGAAAACTGATGACACTCGTGCTTGGACAGCTATCAGAGGAAAAGAATAAAGTATTAGTGTAGGGAGAGAACTGAAACATTTCCAGAACTCCATTAACAGAATGAGAAGTGGTTTCAGAGAACATGATCTTCTATATTAGGAAAGCTTTACTTATTTCCTCTGAGATTCTGCCAGTCCCATGGGTGCAAGAAAAGGCAGTGGTGGGGGTAGGAAAAGAAGAGCAGCAAAGAGGCAGGAATTGAGAGGATGATGTGGAGAAGAATACTTGACGCTGTTTATGCAGGATAAAAAGGGGATCCTGTCTGAGCATGCGAAGAGCTTTCTTTAAGTAGCACCTGCCACACTGTTCTCCTGCAGCCTCCCAGGATTGGGACCATATGGGAGACGACCGTTTTCATCCCTGGAGTCAGAGGTGCTGTCCGAGCATGGAGGGATTACACCACCACCCACCCACACACACCCACACCACAATGTGAACACGGCAGCAGGGGGGAAAGCTGCAAAGAACGCACACACAGACATACAGACACACCAACACAGACACACACATCACCCCCCATACCCACACCCCTCACACACCCCGCCCCCCAAGAAGGGGGTGACAGGATAACAAAGCAATAAGAGCTTGGTGGAGAAGTGTCCTTTTAATGACTGTGCCGTAGCAGTAGGAACTGCTAGAAGCTAAATTGACAGCAGCAATTAGAGACAAGAACAGCCAACATCTGTTGATAAGATGTGCTGTTGCAAGTGAGATGTGTTTACAATAGCTGAAAGAGATTAGAAGAAAATTTCTGCTTCTCCCCACTTAGTCACCATGTTTGACAGCTCTCTTGATAGTTTAAGTTTCCTTACTATTTAGTTAGTCAGTTTTCCTTGTTTGTGCAAGTCCTATTCATGGCAGTGTGCAAAAAAACCCCAAATGTAGAAAGACAGGCAAGTATGGTTGTAATCCCTGGTAATCCCTGCCCTCAAAAATCTGGATGGGTTTGCAGGTGGTCATATTTCTAGTTCACTCTTCGAAGAAAAAAATGCATTTAATTTCTAGTTGATGCCTTTTATGTACAAAAAGAGGACCTATGGCAAAGAAGAACATCTTACAAAAATGCAAGAAGCATGGGGGGAGAGGTGGAAGCTGTTTACTATAATATAATAATAGAAAGAGAAAACATAATTTGTTCTACAATCAAAGCATGCCGCCACAATTAACACCTGTGGAACGTCAGCCTCTGTGAGCTTTCTCCAGTCTCCTTCACTGTTCTCCTCCACCTTGGTTAGCCGCGGCCATCAGTGTGTCTATCAGACACGGAAAAATTTATGGCAGCCTGTTTTGCTGGGATTTTGTGCCTCGTTTACACAGATATAAACCACTAGGCAAGCTGCAATGGTAGCTTTGCAATCAACACATCAGTGCACAGGGCAGGGGCAGGAAAGAAATGAGATGCAATCAAAATATGGTATGAAGCATAGCAGCTCAGCATACCAAAAGCCTTCCGGTATGCTGCAAAACAGCACAGGCTTCTGCAAACCCAAAACAGAGAATCCCCCTGTGATCGCCATGGGGGATCAGACTTCCAGTGAGTAACTCCTGCAGAGGTTGGAACAGCAGGACCCAAGAACGAAACTGTTATTGCCTGAAAACTATGAGCTCCTAGGCTTCTGATTAAGCATTTTCCACCCAGTCCCTACAGTGCCTCATCTGAGTACCTGTAACGGCCCTCATTTTCAACTACATGTTATGCTACTCCAAACAATAAGGGTATTCATTAATTATCTCTCCCACCTGCCTAGGGAAGAGGACAAAGTCAAATGCAGGAGGATGCTGTGGAGGAATGCAAATACAATAATAAAAGAATCCGTGCAAGGAAGGTGGGATTTAATAGGTGGATTTCAGTCTGTCCTTGTTAAAGACATTGAGGAGAAATGTGCTGCTATACACATGTAAAGAAGCCCATCAGAGTAAAGGCAGAATTACACATCAGACAGAGCTGCAAAATGGAAATTCTGACTGAGTTTTTGCTTGAATGGATGCCTGAACACAGTACACATCAGCCGTGCTTCAGTGCAGATGGACTAGATTTGACGTCTTCTGGAAAGAATCCATGTATTTTCTTCAATTACACAACTCCTGGGTGACCATGAAGCTCTAGTCTGATGTGGTCTCTGTGTTGCTCATCACAATATATCCTCGTAATTTCTGAAATTCTTTACAGATGTCAACAGCTCTAATGTCTTCCAGCCGTCAATGAGTGGCCCCAGAATGAGAGACTTCATTCTCCACCCAAATCCAGAGCTGGACAGCAAGACTTTAGATATGAGAGATGGAAGAGTCCCAGCTTTCCAGGCGAGTGCACAGTTCAGTGGCAGACTACTTGAAAAACCTAAGCAGGGGAAATGGAAAACAGTTTCTTCCTTGTATGATGATTAGTTCATAGGCCCGGCAGACTTCACAAGTTTGTATTGTGTTGTGGTTAAGTCCTCAAACAACCTCAGTAATTAGTCATCTAGATTCTGTAGAAATTTTTAGGAGCTTCTCACTAAAGGCTTTTAGGTGGAAGGGCATTCCCTAAAAAGCTTCTTCCATTTGTATGTGCTGGAAAACTGTCCCTAACGTACCCTATTAAATTTTATGTAAAACAACAGACTTTATTTCCTTCTTATCTTTGTAGGAGTTAGAAGGGCAAGCAAATTGCAGGTCTTCTAGCACATTGCACAGCACAGAGCAGGTCCAGGATATGCTGGTTCTGAGCAGACATAACCATAGAGGCTTTTTCAACAGGTATTTATTTTTATCCCCAGCTTAAAATTAGCTAAAAACATTCCATGTACAAAAAGAGTGGTCCAGCAGAGACAACAGCCATAGTTAGGAGGACATTCTCCCCTGTGTTACTAAAAGGCGGTTCAAATCTACGCAAGCAGAAAATAAAATCTTCAGAATAGGAAACTCAAGATGATACCAAAACTCTGAGCATAAAACCTTACCAGTCCCTCTACACAACTAAAGGAAAGTCCTTTTTTCTTTATTCCTGATAACATCTGTCTATATCAGATTATATCTCTCCACTGGATCACATGATTTTGGCAGTAAGGTAACCAGGGGTAAGTGCAAGGCAGTGGAAGAAAAATTCAGGCAAAACCAAAGAGGTGAGATTTTCAGTTTTTCCTTTAGCAATGCACAGCTGAATGCTACATACAGTTAAAAGAAACTTTAGTATTCAGTTTAAATAGCAAGTTCCTATGATTCTTGCATCCTTGTACTTTATAAAGCTGCTGACTCTAATGAAAGTGCATAAGGAATTTTCCTTCACTTTCAGTGGAAGCAAGGCTAAAACCCCTGTAATTTACAGAAACAAATCTAGGCTCCCTCATCCTCAAGCACAATTTCTGAGCAGATAGCTGACCTCATTTCCCTAGGCAGTTTTCTGACAGATAGGGAGCAATGTACCCGTACGTTCCTCAAGCTTCTCTTCATTAGTGTGTCTAGCAGTTTAATATTACATGGTGCAGCGAGTTCATTGGGAACAAAAGTGCAACAAACATATAGGTGAGCTCGGTCCTATCACACAAGCCAGGTTGTAATGAATCACACATTTATGACCTAGTAAAACCCTCACACTGTCTACTCTATTTTAATCTTGGGTTTGGGGCATACATGCTTTTCATTGTCCTTTAGGAGGAGTAAAAATTGATCGCTTTTTTTATTAGCCTTGCAAAGCTGCTCTGACCACCAGGGTCCTGGACACAGACGGGCTGAGCAGCACTAAGCACAACTGAGAGGCAGTGTTGCAGAAATAACTTCGGAGTCTATTTTTCTTGCATCTTGGGGCCATTTCACACAGGTCTTCATGATAACACTGTAGTGACCTACACTGGCAACTATCAGCTCCAATGGATGGTGGATTTCAGGTTTGTGGGTATTGTCAGGACACAGGCAAACTTTGTGCTGTCACAGACATACAGTGCATATAAAATGAACTAAATCATCACCATGTGTAGTCACCTCATTACTGTCCAGCCTTCTTGTAAGAAATCGATTAGGCCTAACTTTTGATCGAGGTGCAATACATGCATCTGTTGCAACACATGCAAAAGTGCATGTGAAGTTGTCTAAAAGAACTAACAATACAAAAAACCCCACTGATTTGCAATGGAAGTATTTTTACACTGCTTTGCACACAGATGAATAGAGATGTGGGGGAGAAGAGGTGGAATGATGGAGAGGCAAGCCAAAAGGAAAGTAGATCAGTTTGTGACCTGTGATTTGAAAGGCTGAAACTTATTTTTATTTCAGGAACATAAAATGCTCACAAGTAGACTTCCTTGGTTACCCAAACCACGAGACATTGTGTTAAATGTACTTAGAGCTTCTTCAGTTTAATTTCTTAGCTGTTTTTCTTGAACATTGTTTTGTTTTGAATTTCAGGAGAGAAACCATTTTTCAAAATATGGATGGTAGAATACACAGGGAAAATGAGGAGGTTTTGAAATAATTCACTTGAGAAGGAGTATTTAAATACCTTGTTCTTTCTGAACACATAACTTAGAATAGGCATACAGCTCCTGGAGGTGAGGTGATTACGAGCACCGAATCATCTCCATTGAATTCAACTAAATTAGACATCCTGCTGGCTGTATTCCGGTGCTTTGACATTTACAGGGTTGGGCTGTTGCCTAGGGAATTGGCCTCATTAGGAAACTATATAATATATAACTGTGACTATGAAGTAATTTATACAAACCATGACTGGCTATTCTTTTACATCACAGAACGAAACAAATCTCACTTGGGCCAATTCTTATTTAGAACATCGGGTGGGCAACAGAGAAAGGTTGTGTCACATCAGTTACAACCATATCAATGAGAAAGAATTGTTAAAGACTCCATATTTTGCAGAGGAAAGCATTTCAGTCTAGAAATACTAGGATTATATGAGAGAGTGTCTCAGAGACCTTATACTCATTCTCATTTTATTCAGTGACAGTGCCTCCAAGCAGATGAGGACATCTAAATAAAAGCATCAGTCATGCCAATAGAAGATGCATATATATATGTGGATCTATATATGTATGGGGTTTTATATACACACACATATATATGAATCATATTTATTTTAATTTAGCATTAATTTAGAATGCCTAGAGACATCATTATTAAAAACAAACAAACAAATAAGCAAAACAAACAAAAAACCAAACCAAACTAAACCAAAAAAAAAAAAAAAAAAGGAAAAACCAAGCACAAACTTTAATCTGAGTCCAATAATTGAATTGTATTACAATTCAATTCCTATCCAAGCCAGGACTGGATAGTGTTGGGTTTTGCAGAGCTTTTATACTTGCACACATGCGATGTTTTATATAAACATATTTTTCAAAAGAATCTATTTAAACTAGGTTGAACTAAATCACTCATAAACCAAATGACATTTTTAAAAATCAATGTAAGAACAACTTCATTGTGTAGGCAAGCCCTTAAGAAGTGTCAAATGTGGGAAGCAGAAATTGTAGATGTATTTATCTGATAGTGTTAGCAGAGAGGTCTTCAACACTGCTATTAGATTAGAGCAGTAATTTGTCAGTATGTCTAACTTCTGGAAGGGGTAAGTCTGTACTCAAAGCTAGTGATACTCTGATTTGCCATCAGACAGAAAAATGAAGCATTAAATGTTTTTAAACTTGTTAAGATTGTCTTAGCCTGGTAGGTAGGCATGGATAAATAAGCATAACCACATACTTAACATTACTACCTGGCCTTTTCAGCCACCAAAAATGTATGTACCTGTTGCCCCAAAGAGCACCACAGTTCCACTTAAATCTACAGTTACCAGGTGCCAGCCTCATTGCCAACTGCTGGAGGGGAAAGCTGGTTAAAGAAAACAATACCAATACATAAATATTACGTAAATGCATCTATGATATAAATACCCCAATACTGACAGCAGATCTGCAAACAAACATGGAGAGATTTCTCTGTCAGCATTATAAAATAAGATTGCTGAATGAAAGACCACCATACACCTGGGTTTGCCAGCTATGCTACAAGACGTGATTCTGGGGTTGTATAGCTCTTGTACAATATTCTGGGGCTTTTGGGAAGCAGCTCACATGTAGCATGGTGTATGTACAGTGCATGGGCAGATATTAATGTTAGGGAAATGTACAAATTTATATACTTGTGATTCTTTTTGTAGGGATTCAATGCTGAGCTGTCAGAGGAGGTTTTGGTGCAGCAGGTGCTGAGATAAAGGACTTTCTCCTGTAGGACATTTGCTCAATGGGGTTGCCAGGCAGTGGCTTTCTCTCCTCCATGCACAGTCATATTGTGGCCATGGAATGGACTTTCCCTGGCATATACTCTCTGCTGTGTCCAAAATCCTGCAGCTTTACTCTTTTTCATATTTCTCAAGACCTGCCTTCCTCTGGAGGTCTGCCATGTGTGGTAGAAGTGCTTCTCCCCTCCCCAGATAGGAACTTCCCAATTAGACTTTTCTTTCCCATATTGTTTCACCAATTGTCTTCTGCTGGAAGAAAGCCAGGCAAGGTTCCTAGCCCTTTGCTTTGGGGCAAAGAGATCTTCAGGGAGCAGTACTTGGAAAGCCTCTACAGCAGGAGCAAGCTGTGATGTGGATTTTGTGCCCGATTCATAATTCTGCCTACAAGATCCTGAGATAATCTAGTCTTCTCAGAGAAAGATAGGCTGTCAGTGAGAATATTTGAATTCCATCAATTAAAAAAGGAGAAAGTCCATGACACTTAGGCTAAACAGATTAAAGGTGTGGGGAGCTTTGCAGGGGAGATAAGCTGATGAGCAGTAGCTTTATAAAGTAAGAAGGAAGTTAGAAGAAGGAAAAAAGCTAAATGGAGTGGCATTAATGAAAAATAAAGATTTGTTTTAAGAGTTGAATGGAGTTGTGGAGAGTCGACCTCAAAAATCACCTTATTTCAGGACATAGGCTTTTGATTTTATAATTTGCAGCATTAACATATACTGAAATTAAAAAATCCTAAACCATACAGATGTTTGTCATTAATAGCATTATACTATTGAATTTGTATTGTGATGTGAATAGAGCTAGTGTCACTAATTAAAATGTTGGCACTTCTACCATCCAGTTTCATCGTGTTTACTATGAAGAGGAGCATGAAGTCTCTGAGTGTCTGTTTAGGTACTCAGGCATGTCCCAACCACCTTCTAGACACATCTTCTGCATATGGGAGTAGATTGTCCTGCTTTTCCCTGTTTATTTGGATGGAACTGTCACCTGTAATAGGCCCACTTGGAAGAAAAAGAAGAAAAATAAAACAAAACAAAACAAAACAGAAGCAAGGTACTTGAACTGCCCTCTCACTTTTTTCCCACCCTTCCAGTCAGGCATGATTTTAACAGGTTCTATCTTGAGAAGTACTAAATCCAGAAACCAGTATTTTATGCCATCTGGAAGCTTGATATCCTTGTTTTTCAAATGGCTCACAAAAACATATCTAATTCTAAATACAAATTATGGGCTGCTACAATCCAATTTGGAGCAGAATAAAAACTAATCAAACAAGGTAAATAGAAAAGCTAAGCTATTGCAATGCACCAAGTGACTGGGAAATCAACAAAAGAAGAGATATCTGAGGCCTGCTGATGAATTGGAACAGATAAGTTGTTTTCCAGACAGAAATACAACATGGAAATGTAGAAATGCTTGTGTAACACCTGGAAAGAGTAAGAAGAACTGAGCAAGGTGCAAGACCCAGGGCAGGCAGCGAGGGTGTTTTGCAGCAGCACTCAGGAGAAGACACTAGTATCTAGCAGGGTGGGGGAGCCAGCAAAGATGCTAAGAGGAGAAATGGTGGCTTTTTATTGCAAAATACTGAGCACATTTAAATAGGAGAAGTGGTGAGAGCCATGGAGACTAGAAAGAGAAGCTTGGTAATAGTACTGGAGGAAGAAACGCAGAGAGATGAAGTGGGGCTTTTGACCAACCTGGAGAGCAGCAACTGCAGGAGCTGCAAAGATGCCCCACTGCTGCTCTGCAGCCAAGGGTGGAGAACCATTTGCCTTGGGTGCTAGGAAAGACTTCAGTACAAAAACCAGCTTCTCAAGCTTGGCACTGGGTTTAAAGCTTCAGTGAATATTTATCTTTAGTGTGTGTGTATATAAACGTGTAGATATAGACACATACACACACTATTTGTTCTCCTTCATTTCAGAGTTGCAGTAAAAATAATCAACTGCATTGCCAGCTATCTTTGAGGTAACTGCCTTCTCGAAGATATGCATCGGTGGTTCCATGGCACATCCACAACAAGTACTGGGGGTGAAAGAAAGGCTAAAAAATATGCGCAGTAGAAATAAATTTAAAAAGATCAAATACAGGAAGGACCTGTTTTCTCTACCCTGAAATTCTTGGCTGTAATATAAAAATCAAACTTCTCTTCCTGGATAAAAATATTTGCAATATAACTTCTGAAAAATAATTGAAAATGAGGACTCTTAATGGTTACATAATAGGCAAGAAAAAAAAAAAACAAACCAACAATTCTGTCTGCAGTTGTGAGAAGTTTTCAAAAACTTGGTGAGAGAAGGGAGTTTTCCACTGCCTGATGTCTTAGGGAGTCATTGTGGAAGTGTGGGAGATTTTGGTTGAGAACATCTCCTGGTATTACAACCAATTACAACTTTCAGCTAACCTAATCCAAAGCAAGCTGTATGCAGCCCTTTTGCAAAGTTTTAATCTGCTATACTAATTAAGAACGCTCAAAGCAATATATTAGACACACGGAGATTGGGGAAAAGAACCCTGACTTCTATGAATGGGCTAATCTTGCTCCCTGCGAAGGAAAGGGATTTTTCCCACTGCTTCGTCTGGAATGAGAAATCTCCGCCCTTACAGCTGCAACAGACTTTCCAAACCTGACCAAATACTATTTTAAAAAACGAATCATTGATCTGTAAATACATCCCCAGATGTTCATATTGAATTTGCGGTATTCAGCATGCTGAGCTTAATTGTCCATTCAAATCACCCTAACTGAGGAGTGCTCTGCTTAAGGGAGTCACCATATGCCAATGTAAAAACCTGTGTCAAGCGACTGAAGAATCAAGCCTACGCTGTTTTACTTTGCATTGCTATGCATTGCTCTAATCTGAGGGAGAAATAATTGCAAACGTTTTAACTGTGAAAGAATAAGTAGTCATAAAACCTTCAATCATATTTTAATATGCAGTCACACTCTACTTTCATAAATAGGAATTGGAATAATTATAAAGACATCATTTTTAATTGTCACTCATCATTCAGTTGACTCCTTAAGTAGAACACACATTTAATTAATGCCTTAGATTTTAGCGTCAATTACCACATTAGATGTTCTCCCATATTCATTCCATCTGCTGCAAGTAAATACATTACCACTGCACAGTTACACACCCATATAGAAACCTGATCACAAATTTTCCTGCCTCTTCATGACCTATTGCACAGCAAGTGGAAAAAATTTGCAAAACACAGGCACAAAAAAAAAAAAGCTTTGGCTTGAAATTAGAAATATTTTCTTATAAACATAAGGAATTTGCTCAACTCGCAGGTACTGGTTTAGCTAAGAATGATATGTTGTGCTTAATGAAGATACAGGTGGCTCTGAGATGCCAGTATAAACATTTCTGGATTACCCAGCATACAGGACATAGGACGTCGTTTTGTTATGTCATTGTTTCAAGTAATTTTTCAGCTCTCTCATATTTTTGACAGCCAGCTTGATTTAAGGACATCAGGTGATTTAGATTTTACCATGTTCTTGAGTAAATTGCACCAACAATTAATTACATTCACTGTTAAATGGTTAGACAGATCAGCATCCTTATGTCATTTGCTATAAGGCAAAGCCTTCCCAGCCATTCTTGTTACCCATTTCTGACCATTTCCAACTTTTCAGTGTCCTTTTTCTAGTGTAAATCCTCAGTCTTTCAGCCACAGTCTTTGTATTGCCTGAGGCAGCCACAAGAATCTCTCTTCCCTGCTCCAGCTCAGTGTCCTCCAGCTCCCTCATCCACCTAAGGACTCTTATGTGCCTTCTTAACAGCAACAGCACACTTGGAGGTGTGGTCAGGTTAGCTGTTAGTAGTGTGCCACTACTCCTGGTCTTTGTTCAGGTCACTGCGCTCCCGAATGCTGCCTCCATGCCACCTGCCTGCTTTATTCCTGTAATATATGGGACTGATCCCTTGGCAGTTGGAGTGGGCATTGCTAACCAGCCTGCCTTACCTGGTGAGGTCAAGCATAAGGCACCGCCCAGTCTGTCACCCAGCACACATGCACCATGCATCAACCCCACAGGTAATGGTCATGATGCTGCTACTGGGAAATGCTCGAATGGAGAGAAAAAAATAAAGCAAAGGAAGGGAAGGAGTATACACTAATTTAGTCTGATCCAAGAGAGAGGCAAGGGGAAGAGACAAATGTCTCATGTGGTGGATGATGGATGGAACGTGATGATATTGCTCAAAAAACTTGCTCCCCAAAGGGTGTTTTCAATAAGGGACACTAACCATTGACCACTCTTGCCCTGGGGCCCCACTTCATGCAAAAGATCAGTTTTACCAACCAGTCTCTCTGTGGCAGAACTTGGAGGCCTTTCCCTTCTGATTCCTACTTTCTCACATGTCACTGATAGCACTGCATTGACCTCTGAGCAACACCAGCACAGACCAGGGGGTACTCAAGGTGTTCATCTCCCCAGGAACCTGCCTGAAGCTACCTGTGCCAGACTGCTCGCAAGCATTTTCTGGGCCATTTACTGCTCCCCTGAAGTTTTTCAGGTATCCCTAGGCTTTAGGTGCAATGGTTGATCTGTCCTGGGAACCCTTCTGCAGGGAGCAGGTAATGCAAGTCTTTACCCCAGTGATTACAGGGTGTCAAGAGGGAAAGGAATGTGAGCCCGGATGGCTCCCCCAAGGTGCCAGAGGCACACTGGCAATTACGTCCAAAACCACAACACCAAATACTCCTGTTCACTATAGTTAGCTTCCCCTCTTCTCTCAAAGGCAGCTATTTCCTCCAGCAAAGAGTCCAGATGAGTGAAAATCCCACACTTACCCATGGTCTGTTGAAGTGGCATCCCCAAACTGATAATCTCTATTATGACTTCCCCAGCATCTGCCCATTGGGTGGAATGACCTGAAAATCAGGAAGAACAATGTGCCCCAGGATCCCAATCAGCACTGGCACTCCTAATTGCTGCCCTGCACAATGGACTGCTCTGTTACCCCTGCTAGGGACTACCCTGGGAACACTGTCATCTTCTGAGTAGTCATCTTGGTCTTTTAAAGTCACCCTAAACAACTAAATAGTGCGACTTAAGCATTTGCTTAATCACCTTGCAGTTTCCTAGATTAACACAGACTGCATGTATTACAGAGATAATATCTAGTTCTTTAAAACAGGGCCTTGACTTACTTCATCAGTCATATAATTTTAAAATAATAGGACAGACTTGCACACTAGTTTAAAAAGTTAATATCCAAAACATTAAAAATAAATACCTATCGAGGTGATATTTTATTGTAATGATACATTTAGAAATTTTTCATACAGTTGAAAGAATATTACAGGCTTGACGTGATGGTCCTGTAAATTATAGTACCGTGTAGGATAAGTACTTTATGAGAGAATGCTGAAAATGGGCATGAACCGTGGGTGTAATCGACATACTGACTTGGTGAACTTTGTAATGATTGATTAAGTATTAATTGAACTAATTTAATAAACCTTTATAAATAGGAAGCTCAGCCTTATTTGAAAGCACACTTTCCTTTAGAAAGGTTTTATAAGCAACTGAATACCATGGACCACAATTTAAGATGAACAGCTATGAAAATGCACGTCTCTTAAGGAATTCCGAACATTCAGATTCACCATTTTATGTTGACTTGTTCAAGTACTGAAACCCATTCATTTAGGTTCAAGACACTGCCTCCCAAACAGTTGTGTATCTAATATACACAAACCTCAGATTTGGGAAGTAATTCGACCACATTTCACACCCAATCCAAACAAGGCCTTTGGACTAATCTGCCTTCACTATGTTTAGGCTTTTCTATTAAGGAGTAGCATTTATTTCCGATTTTGTGTATCATTCATCAAAAATCTAAGCAATCTCCCTGATCTCAAACACAAGAATTTACAAGCAAGCTAAATTGCAGCAGCGTCAGTTCCGATCACCCCTTCACTTAGCAGCAGAAATGATATTTTTGTTTTGCTCTTCCTGTGAAATCAGTTCTTTCAGTTACTGAATGAACCAGAGTCTTTTGCTCTTAGTATTAATACATACAAACGACAAAACATAAAGCTCATGTGGTAGATGGGGGGACAGAAGAGCATTAAGTAGGAAGCATCCACTGAATATTATGCCAAGCTACTGTCTGCTTTTGGAGAGATGAGAGAAGGAGCTACTGAAGGAGGAGGAGAGCTGATCCTTAGGACTAAAGCTCAATTTTAGTACACAGTCACTGATTGCGAACCAAAAGTTCAGTATTGGGACAGGCTGGCCTCTGATGTGTCTTCATTTAAGTATTTCTGACTTGCTAAGACGAGAACAAAACCCCCAAACAGGTAGAGATGAAGGTGGTTTTCTTATTGCCCTGATGTGAATTTGATAAAGGACTGTTTCTGATGTTCACTTTTCCTTTTCCCACATCCGTCATCGCCTTTTCCTCCCAAATTGCATTTGCATTGCAATCAAGCTCTGTGTTCTTGTCTCACTCCTTCTTCCAGCAATTCCTGTGATGGGTAGGGCAGAAATGGCACTGGAATGAGGGACAGAGTCTGAAAGCAGGAGATGCTACCCAAAAGCCAGGAGTTGGGCATTTCTCCACTGTTTCTGAGACTCTTTGTTTTTCCTGTCCACTACGTTTATTGCCGTGTTGTTTAGGAATTTCAGCCCTGTGTTCCAGTAATGAGCTATTTCTGTGAAGTGCTGTGTAAAGGCAGAACAAAGAGATGGTCCATCCTTTAAGATCTTTCCGTGGACGACAGCAGATGGTGATGAGCAGACAGAGGGGGAGTACAGGAAAACAACAAGACAACTGTGAAACTAATTAGGATTGTAAAACTCTGGACAAGTCTGGTCACAATAGAAATATTAGTGGTTTTGGAGGGTACATTATTTCAGCTTGGAATCAATGAAGCAGCAATCAGAATATATCTACAGGCAATGTTTTATACGTGCTTGTTTTTGAGAAGAGAAAAATGAGTAGAAAACCCCTCAAATCAGTATGGATGCAAGCAAAATATAAAAACTCTCTATAAGGTCAACACTCCTCTTTCTGTTAGTCTTGCATTATTGCAAATGAGTTAAAATGCAACTCCATTTTATTCTCTACTTGAAGACATTTAACTATCCTTTTCATGTGGTCAGCTGTCCTGCAAGGGCCAAATGAATGCTTTGATTTTTCTTTTTTTTTTTTCCTATGTGGTAATTGTGCTTTTTTGCAGGGACACTGCTCATACATTACACCAATTTTTGCGACTCCCAGGAGAGTACTTGCTTCTGAAAATCAGTGATGTCCTTCTGTTAATGATGCTTAATTTAAAAAAAGAAATAGACACTGCTGTCTTTCAGTTTAGGAATTACAGACTCTGCTGCTTCTCCCTGCACCATTTTCTTTCTCCCTGAGACATCCACATGCTGTTGTTGTCTCCGCATTAGTCACATCTCAGAGATGGCAGAATCAGCTGAGAATTTACAAATTGCCTTTATATCTTTGGCTGTTTAGGCTTCAGATTCCTCCGTGGTTCTCCTGCGTTCCATCCTCTGCTTGTGCCATCCGTCACTTGTGCTCCTTGCTGTTATCTTTGACAGAGAGCTCCTCATTAGAAATATCCCTTCCTACGGCTTTTGCTGCATTCCTAACTTGCTTCTAGTTATTAGTCTATATAAAGCAATGTGGCGCTTCTCTCTGATTTATTTCAGTAGGCCTTGGAACCATGCTAATATCCAAGTTATGACTGTCTGTGTATCAGGCGAAGGAATGTGTGGGTAGCATTTGTCTCTGCAAGGAGAGAGTCCAAGAGCCAGCCATAAGGATATTATTAACATTGTGTCTTAGGTTAAAATATTAGCATGCCTCTTCAGTGCACTGAAAAATATGCCTGGAGATTTTACCTAATGTTCTAAGCTTCAACAAAAAAAAACCCACCCACAACGCAAGCTCTAGCTTCATTCTCTAGTCCTCAAGTTAGACACTGACATGCCAAAACAGCCATGAAATAAAAGTGTGTTTTCAACATAAAATTTTCACAGAGCACACCATGACAAGTGTGTTTCCTACCAGACACTCCTTTCATTCGAGCTAGTGTCCCAGCCATGGTGGGCAGAAGTCCAGAGGGAGACAGCTTCCCTGCACTGGGCAGAGATGGAAGGGAAACAAGAGGGAGGCAGTAACCATCCTACCTCTGTACTGTAGGGTTTACATTTTGCAGCCCACTGCAAAGCCAGGCAGCAGTAGTAAACTTTTTTTTTCCCCTTTTAGTTCTAAGAACTAGGTAACTTTCCATAGATCAAAAGAAGAATCAGGAAAAAAAAAAGTTGAACACCATTAAATATGTGTTACAAGTTTTGCCATGTATATCCATACTTGCAATTGCATACTACATGGGAAATAGCTTTTGTATGGATTTCAGTAAAACTGGCATATATACCTAGGAGATATATATATATATATATATATATATATATATATAACATAAATATATTTTTTAAAAATATAACATATCTACATATGTAAATTTGGGAGGGGGGGGTGGGGTGTAAAATGTTACTGAGAGGATAGAGAGGATTTCTCACAACCAGCTTTGGCCACCCAAAGTTTAGGTGTCTAATCCAAAGTGACTGTCTAAATTGCGTCTATAGTCAATGAGGTCCTTAGGATGGAATGACCTTCCCTACAAACTAGACAGGACTAGATTCTTTACTTTTAGACAGGTTGGGTAATATGCAATTAGTACCACCTAATACATACAAACAAACTGTATAAAATGGACTGTTCCAGAGGAATTTGTACATTAATGCCCCTTCTTATATGGAGACCTAACATTTTAATACAGGACCAGATCTGTTCAGATCTGCTGCACTGATCAATACGGCACTGGGAACATCCTCACCAAAATTAGTGAAACAGTAAATGGAGTAAAGTGCTGCCTGGCATCTGGTCCACAGTGTTCACACAGAGCAAGGGTCCATACAGAATTATCGTGTACATGCTGTAACCTACATAATATGTATTGTGTATTGTGATTCTGGCATCCTCCAGTTCTGTTGAATAATTTTGTGCACAGGCAGGTTACTAGTCAGCATGAAGAAGTCTGGCAGAACAGTCTTCAGGTGTCACTGGTTTACAGCAAAGACAGAAGCAGCTTTCTTAAGTAAAGAGACATCTGAGAAACGCTTTGTGTTATGGTCTGTTGTTACCGTAAGAATATATTCAGGGTAGTGAGCCAGAGGCCTTTCACTGGACCTGAATCTCCTGTCTTCAGTGGAGCGAATCAGGCAGCTGCTCATGAATGCTGAATTTTACCACCTTTGGGTTTTTCGGAAGTCACCCTGCATTTCTGTCAAAAAAGATTGAAGACAAATTAAACACTGAAATTTAGCTTGAGAGGGACACCATTTGTCCTGCCATTTTCTCCAGCACTCTCAGTTTTCTGATGAACAACTCAGCATGAACTAGTGTTGGGTTAGTTTGTTCAATACGTCTGAAAGTGTGCCTCCTGCTCTTGCCTTGGTTGGCTTCAGTAGGAGCGAAACAGACATTTTATCCTAAATGAGCATGTACCACTGGCTTTTCTCCCATCTGTCTGGAGAAATGTATTATTTTGCAGTCAAAGAAGAGCTGAACAAAAGGCGTCTGCAACAGAACTTACAGGAAACTATGGGGAACATCAACTTGCATTATCTTTTAAACTACCTTTGGACACACCAGGATGGGTAGTAAATACAGCACTGTGTGCAATTGCCTTCCTTTTACACGGATATTTTTCATGTATAACTACAAAAGTCAGTTGCGAACTTTTAGTAAACAGTCGTGAATATTGTTGTGGGTTACTTCCTGAATATTTTTGGTAAATGATTTTTCTGGCTTTGAAGGGCCTGAAGGGGAAAAGTTTTTAGTGATGGCTAGAAGGAAGTACTGTGCTCCTAATTTTTTCTACAAGAGAGGTGGATTTTTCCCTCCCTTTTTACAAGATACCATTTTTATGGGCAATTACTTGCCCTAGTGCTGCATATGACACTATTGTATACAAAGCATTACTGTCTGACCCCCTCGTTAATTATGCTAAGCAGTACAGCTGCTTTCCACTAACTGATGAAATAAAACATAATATCTTGCTTGCCCAAGGACATTGGCTCTCCGAGTCAAAAAAAGACAGAAGTAAAGTTTGACCTTTGATCTAGTCTAAAGTTTAAATCCATGCCAGGGGTTGTTGGAGATAGGCCTCACACCCATGCTCCAACGCTGCTGACTCCAGTATCTGTGTGGCTCTGCAGCACATCAGTAACTGGGGCTGGAGATGAAGGCCCTCCCTCTCCTTCATCAAACTGTAAAGTAACTGCATGTGATGTAAGGATGTAAAAATACAGTTTGAGCATTGATGACAGCTCCTGTTAAGGCTGATGAGCTGCCCTACTCTGAACTCTGCTTCCCAGGCACTTGAGGAATTCGCGGAGGAAGCATACATTTATAGGTGATACCCCACTGAACAGAACTTCTCCACAGCATGAAATAAGCATTTTCTGAAGAATGGCTAAGTGAAGCTAAAAAAGGCACCTCCGTTGATGCCATCTGGTGCTGCCCATTAGTCAGACAACTATTCTCTTTTAATTAGGGACTAGCTCTGGTACGCCTTGTTATATCAGTAGAACCACAGACACAGATACAGAGAACTCTTTATACTCTTAATTCCCACTTTGTTCTCTACTGCCCAATAAAATTGAAGGTAATTAGTTTTCCACAGGAGTGTTAAGTTATTTCAAACCTTTGTGGACCTTATCGTTGCTCTTGAGATAGACTTCAATAAAATAAAATACTTCATAGCAGTATGCTCAGCACTGGACGGTACAGCTATGAGAAAACATTATAAACCAGTGGGAGGATTTGCTTTCCATGTTTACATGTGAGTAATGTGGGACACAGAGGAACTGCGCTACCCAAATTTATAGTGATTGGAAACTGACTGCCCCAAGTTCTGCTTTTTGGTCTCTGAAAATCTGGCTGAAGAGCATCCCTACCTCTGGTGGAAAATTTGGACAAGTTTTTCCTTCCCTCAAAATTAAAAAAAAAAAAAAAAAAGAAGAAGAAATCCTTGTGGTCACCATGATTACCCAGGAGTGTTCCATCACATAGAAACAAGTGCTCCATTATTTTTGGGCTTTACTTTGTCACTGTCTCTCACAAAGTCAGAACACCCTTTGACAATGTTCCACATCAACTGCTCCAGAAGCTAAATAGCAAGGCAAGGATGATTTCTCAAACATTACTAATGAGCTTTTAAATAAGATTGAAACTCAGAAGTCATCTTCTACTGAAAATATCCCCCGTGGAGCACGCCGTGGCTGAGAGGAGACCGTGCGTGTGTGCGTCGAGTGGTGTCAGAGGTCTTCCAGTTGAGTGAGGGAAAGACCCTTTCTGGGTCTGTTTTCCAGATGCCTCTCAGATGAAGAGGACAGCTTTCCTTCTTGGCCCTCTGCCACTCCGTTAGCTGGGCTGCAGTGAGCCGTGTTTATAGTTCACATTGCTGAAGATAATCCTGACAATACACACAGTATGAGAGTGCAGCTGGACCGCTGGGAAAATAAAACATCGGAGGATGAAAAAGCAGAGGAGGTGGGGGTTTGGGAGCTCCAAGCTTTTTCCCCTTCAGCCAGGGTAATCAACAGAGTCATAAATTAAAAAATTATTCCAAGACAACACATGAGTTACTCAGAGGTCGTCATCATCACAGGGCTCTTGTTCACTGAGTCCGCACATAGTCGGAGGGGGAAAAAGTGAGTCTGTGAAGGGAATTGTTATTTTTATCAGTAGTTAGTCATTATTTGTGGTCTTTCCAGATAAGAAGGCAGAACATATTACAGTATTTATCACCAACACTATCTGCCATTAGACACAACTGAACAGAATTATTGCTTCTATTTTTTTATTTGTTTACATTTTTCAGCCAGAGAGAAGTTACGTAGAACTCAGCTCCATATTCTCCATTTTTTCCTTCTTAACTATGTATAAATAACTTATTAAGTAACAGCCTTTTCAGAAATTAAATAAGTTCATTTTTGATACCTGTGTGAGGCCTTTGTGCACTTCTTTGTGCAGAAAGAATATCCTTTAAAATTTGTCTATTCAAGTATAATATAACATTGATGCATGCTCTTCATTAATGCAGAATTGAACTTTACCATCTGAAACACCAGAGCATCCTGAATACAGTTTTTTAATGATGGAATATAAATTCTGTAAGGTACAGAATGTACTTGATGGCATCTTGCTCTGCTTTCAGGCCAAGTTCAATAAACAGTGTATAAATAACATATATTGGAGCAAAAGTTACTAAGATCAGCACTGCATAGATTTCTGCAACATTCTGTCTTCTTCTCTGGACTGTACACCAGTCATGAAATGTTTCCTACTTTTGCCCGTAAATGTCATTTGTTGCAAAAAATTGCCAGCTGGTTTGGATAAGTGGCATGTCAACCCATGGTTACTTTGCAAGTTGTTGGTTCTGGGTATTTACTGGCTCTATTGTGCTGGGTTATACTGCATAATTGTAGCACCTGGACTAGACGACTGAAAAGTTTAACAGGATAATATTCAAGAATGATTAGGGGGAAAAAAAAATGCCAGTAAACCAATCACCTCGTACAATTTCAGGTCAGAAAAATATTTTAAAGGTACAAATACTGTGACCCTACAAACAGCTCAAGTAAGAAAAGCTCCTGCCCTAAAAGCAGCTGTAAGGTTATTTATTCATCCATGCATTTGTAAATCTTCTCCTCATCATTCAGCCATCTCCCAGGATAGTCCCAAATGTTTATCAAGCACTTACAATTGTAAAAATCTTTGAGCACCTGTGCTGGAACTGGCTCTGACAAGCCCCTGATCAGCTTCAAACACCAAGTGTTGTTAACTTCCCCTCCCCAGCCCCCACCATCTCCCCTAATCTCTACAAATCCTGCCCTTCCTTAAGGTGAAATTCCCTCTCTCCTTTCAGTTCCCACACACTGTTTAGTCTAGGACTATACCCTGGTATAAACTCTAGCAAGGCAAGAAATAAAGACTAGACAGTTACATATTCCTTCTCAAACTCCTTTGCTTTAAGGACTGTTATTTATGTATGGAAAACTTACTGCAAGCAGCTTTTGTGTTTCCAGAACTTACTCATCATGATTTTTTTTCCCCCCTCAAGGTCTGTATGGCAGATGCATAGTATGACAGGAGTCTGACCTTATTACAGACTAAGTCACATGAAAAAATAGAACTAATATTAAAAAAAGTCTTCTCTGGATTATTTGATTATCTGATGCCTTTTTTTCTTAATGAAATAGCATACAGAGAGTGTATGAAGGTACTCTATAGGCAAGATTTTATTGCCAAGTATTTGGGGTAGTTTGTCTTTTATTGACAGGCTAGCAGACTTTCAAATTTCAACTGAAGTGGCCATTTGCCAGCTCAATTTTTACTGTATTCAAGGCTGCACCATTTGGATACCACTGGGGTGAGCAGAGCACATTAAGGACAGTTTAACCTGGCTTATTATATGTCCCCCTACTTTAATCTGAAAGCTTTACTTTCTCGAATTATTTGAGAAATGTGAAGAAACCCCAAAACCTGAGTCTTCTGTGGTTTTATTTCACATCTATGGCATTAATCACTGTTTTTGATCCGCAAAGTTAACTTAAACCATTTATTTGCTTGAGTGTTTGAAGAAATTACTGTGCAAAGGACAAAAATTGGGAGGAAAGGCAATGGCTGGGTTTTGAGCATAAAGCGGCTGTGCCTAGGCAAGGGCTTATGAGCTAGAAATGTGCAGGAGTTGTGACGGGAACCAAATTTGACCTTTTTATTCGTTCCAGGAAAATCTTATTCATCTGCAACACCAAAAATGTTGCCCGTGCTTCTTTTGTTTCAGTGAGGCTGGGAAACAGGAATAAAGCAGCGGTAGGACAAAAGCTATTCTTGCAGATTTCCCAGCTCAGCTAAACCCGGGACCAACTGGAAAGCCCCCAAGGAAGCCTGGACTCTGGAGACGCCCAGGTCCTTATGGAGCTTTATCCACAAGGAACAGGGATGTTGAGGGTCAGGCTCGGAATAGCCTTTGGCGTGGTATTTCTGTACTACGGCTTCCTGCCCGGGCTGAAGCGAGGAAGTGTAAAGTACGTGGCTTTTTTTAAGCAAGGCACTCTCAGACCCCCCAGTTTGGTGTGCTCTGCTGCTAAAGTCCAGGAGCCAGGCGGCAGAGCTAATGAGCTTTGCATGGGATATAAATTGCCAGTAGACATGGTGTACTGTCCCTTTTATAGCAAGCGGTGTTAAGTGGATAAAAGAGGGTGCTGGGGAGCGGGCATCAGGGTGCCAGACCTATTTCTGCACCAGTTTTCTTGAGGCTGATGAAACCTGTTCCAGGTGCCATCTGTACCTTGGTTTCCTCTGCTACAGAAGCAGGATACAGAGGCCTTTTGCAGTCCTAGACAAATGCTTTGATATCTACTGATAAAGAAGATACTTCAGAAGCGATAAGTGTTACCATTTCTACAGCGCAGCACTGAAAGATGAAGGAGCACTCAATACTGTTACCTGTGCCAGAAGGATGCAGTTACATCTAAATCATATCAGTCTGCAATTTTCCTATAAAATCCATGTTTTCATACTTTCTTTCTGTTTGTTGACATCCACACTGCACTGTAATAAGATTTACCTAGAACACTGCTATAATGAAACGATTACAGTGCATTTCTATGGTGCTGCTGTTAATATTTAATGGACAATGAGACAGGTGTCCCATTTTATAAGGCAATAATACATTTATTGACTGAAGAAATGATGAATGCTGAAGGGCTGAATAGTTTTGTCCCTACATGGGAACGTGATTATTGCTAAGGGAAATAGGATGTCTATTGTATTCTCCAATGTTATCCCAGTTTAGGAAAGGACAAAATCTCCCAAGCTTCCTGCTAATCCCGTTTGCTGTGTTCAGCTCCCAGATTCTATGTCTCAGAAACCACCCAATGAGACTTCAGCTGCTAATTGCACAGAAGCAAAGAGTGGCTACCAGATCTAGAGAAAGAATGAAATGGTGCTATTTACTCTCATCCACTTCAAAATGGACCTTTCCTAAATCTGCAGCAGGGAAAATGAGAAAAGTGCCATGCTTTAGTTTTGTTCAGTGTGAAGGAGACTGCTGGACTGCAGGGTCAGAGCATCTTCTACATCTGAAGCAAGTCAGTAGAGTTCCAGTGCTGGGACATGATGGGTAAGAGCTTGCCTAATTGCATGGTAGACTCAGCACTTCTTGAAATGATGCAAATATGAGCATCTTTGCTAGAAATTCAACGCCATGATTGGGGTTTTCTCTGTTCTGCCTCTTGCAGCATCTGAGTTTTTATTTTAGGTTTTAACTAAAAAGCTTCTGTGCTTGTTCTAGGATGTTGCAGATGGTCTAAGAGGAAATGGATAATCTTTGGACATTTCAGAGCTGGACATATATGACATACAAATGCAAAGAAACTCAGTGACCCATGTTGTCCTGTGTACACATTTCTATATCTCTCAGAACTATAAAAAATAAAGCAATAAAAATTTATGGTGATATAATCCTACGTTACACATGAACAGAAGACTCACAGTATGTCCTCCCGCTTTGTGCTTACATTTCAGCCTGGACAGTATGTTATGCGCAGGCAATGTTACCGTCTTGTCTCCATGTCGGATAGAGCTGGTTAGCCTGATTTGTTATCTCCTGGTAAAAGGAGTTTCAGTGAATGAATCCCTCCTGAAGGAACCTCATTAAAAGTCAGTAGGAGTCTGAAGAACCTGTGCGTCCTCCAAGCAAACCCAGAAGGGCAGAAGGCCAGCTTTTTTTTTTTTGTGGTCAGCTTTTCTATCATCAAGCAGTTCCTATCTGCTTGTTATGATGCTGGTCATGAAGAGACCAAGACAACCTTCCAGCAGAAAACTAAATGAGTAGCCAAACCTCAGCAAGCTCACCTTGTCCTATCTAAAACAGGCCCTGCGGAAATAGACACTCTAGGTCTGATGGGGACTGATTTAGTCACACAATGTGGCTGAGCACCAAATGGTCCTTTTATTAGGATATAGTAAAAAAGGTAGTATCTCTGCCAGAATTTTCCTTCTCAGTGTAATTATCTTATTATTTTGAGGAATCCTAGTGGGTGGTCATGGCAGGAAAGGAGGCAGCCAGGTCTCAGCACCTCAATGGGTGGCTGCTCTGCACTCAAGGGGTGGCCGAGTCCATATGCCCAGATCCCATCTGAGGCTGGTATGGGAGAGATGTCATGCACTGGCAGGAGTATCAAAAGGGTATGAGACTGGCAGATAAGGCAGAAAGTGGAATAAAAAGATGAAAACAGGAATAAAATAAAATCCTCTGTGGAGTGTCAGCATGGCTGGACCCTGAGGTTGATGCCTTTACCTAAATATTATGAAGTATCACATTTCTACCATTTGCTTCAATGTATGCAGTGACTGTGTATAATTGTTTCAGATTTTCTAGTAGGCAAATTGAGGTACAGAAAGGGTGAACTCAAAGTTATTGACAATACCAAACATAAGTCAAGGCGCCGTAGTCTTCGAGCGGCAGTGAACTGAGAAGCTCCTTTACAGCACACAGTGCTAACATAGTCAGGTAGGTAGGTAGATGCTGCTGTTAATTTGAATGGCTCAGTTTTTCCTGATCCATACTTGATTTCCAAATGTATAAGTAACTCCACATATCACAAGTGACAGTCCTTTGGTACGCATACTGCTAGGATCTGGGTCTTCCCACATAAAAATATTTTAAAGTTTACTTTTGCGGTTAAAAGTCATGTTTCAAACAGGCTATGGATTTAGGCATCTGCAATTAAATTAAATTCTTCTCTCAGTACCCTCAGTCATGCTTGATGGTTCTTAGTCCAATGGAGATTGGCTTTATTTTTTCAGGAAGTTTTTAATGACTGCCAATATACTGTAGGTGTGTTGGAGTGAAAGAAGCAGTACTTTATCTGGTTACATAGCAGGAAAAGTCAGACAACAGGGCAGGCATGAAAGGGGGCACATAACTGAACATGGTGTTTAGATTTCAGGCAGTTCATGAACTGGCTGATCATCCTTTCAATGATCTCTATCCAGCACATTTCAACCATGTATGTTTTTTCAGAGCAGCAAATTACGGCCTGTGTCAGCAATTCGCAACCTGGACTGTCATTTTCTTTACTTTAGAGGAAGACAGAGTTTCCCGTGGTCTTGTCTGTGTAATCCTCATCCCCAACTCTGAAAGGTGAACACGGAGTGTAGAGGAGCTATCAATTTATTTTGCGACTGGTAGCAGGAGGGAAGCTGTTGTGTGATGTCTTCTCTTAAATTTCCTGATCTTGTTTCTTTTCTGTTTTCTCTCTGAAGAGTTATCTTCCACCCAGAATGAAAGTTAAAAAGAATAACCACAAGCCCTTAGCTCCAAGAATCATCGCAGTAAAGATGGGAGAATGCGCTCTGAGCAGCATCAGTTTATAATGAAATCATTTGTCTTTTACAAAGGGTGTCTAGGCTATTCCTGTAGGACATATTTTTTTTTATAATCTGTATTTCATGCAGATTTCCTTTCTGTTGGAGAGTGAAGTATTTAAATGCAGTCAGTCCCAGCAAATGAACTTTTACTAGCATTTTTATCTGGTGCATTTGGGCCTATGGCAGACTGCAGTGTTGTTTCAGCTAGTGGTTAAGATCATCACTAAATGCAAATGTTCCTCAGAAATAGCCACAGGATCTGCCTCTGTGAGGTGCTGAGCAGCTTCAGCCCTTATGAGTATAAAATGGCAGTCTGTCAATCATCCCACCTCTTGGAATCAGACGGACAGAACGGGCTGAACACTGAGCTGTGGGCATGAACTCTTTTCCCTGCAGCTGATTTGTTCTTCGAGATACAAGGCAGTTCCTACCACATTCATAGTTTGAACCTTGTCCTTTGAAATCACTATTTACTACCTTTTCATTTTTCCTAAGTTCCAGTGACTCAGCAATTGAAGTCACTAGACCGTCCACCTCATTAGAGGTGATGGGACACTCCAGTGGGCATTTTACATTATCTGGCACTTTGCTTGGCTGCAGCAAGGTGCTACTCTCCCATTCTCTCTGCTTTCCTAAGGACTAAGAAATTATTACACAAACCTTCTCAGCCAACCCAGCCCCATGGGTCTCTGGGTGGTGTTATTCAGCATAGCCCCATCGAAGACAGCCAGAGAAGACACAGGCAGTGGTTTGGAGAGGATAGCTCAATGTATCCCTGCTTTCTGCCCTCCAAACCCCTTTTATTCTGTCCACCTCAGCTCTTGCCTCATCTTAACTTGAATCTATTGTCTCCATGGCTTCCCAGCTGACAAGTTATGAAAGACATTTTGCCGTGTTCTCTTCCCTTCTATAGCCAGCATTTCCTAATTGTCTAAGTGCCTTGCATTCTCCACAGCTGGCCTCTAAGACATTTGCAGCCCCGGGTGCAGGGCTGGGTATATCTGCTATGGTCACAATTTATTTTTGGGATGCAGGAGTATGCCCACATCTCAGCAGCTGTGAATGCTGGCATGTGCTGGGGACAGGAAAGGTTTACATTGCCGGAATTCCTGGGGACTGATTTAGAGCAACTCATTTTGAGGCAGTTGGCCAGTTAAAAACCCGTGCCGATTCCTTCTGGAAAGCTACATTCTAAAACCAATATGGTCTTGTTTCAGCTTTTGGGCAATGCCCTCAAGAAAGCTAGCCTTTTCTTTGGGTCCTTTTTCCTGGTGGGAAGACAACAAGGGGCAGACATTTGGTTTATGTGTTTATCAGTCTTTCCAAGGTAGAGGACACTCCTAGTAATGCTAGTGGTGTCAGGCCCAGTTCTCCTATGAGCACACGAGGAATCAGAGCCATACAGCTCAGCAGCCTTGCTTGTTGATGGAGAGGTGATTTGTGGTTTGTTTTCCTTAGGGTCAGCATCCGCAGACCACAATGAGACAGCAGATGATTAATTTCTGACACTTTTTGGAATGATGACTAGCCCATAAAGCATTTTGTCCTAACCCAAACAAGATATGATGCAATGATTAGGAGAACAATTAAAACTCCAACCATCTCATTTGACGCCCATAGTAATGACAGCAACAGCAGGAGAGTTCAGGCTCTCTGGGCATGCATTTCTTAGTGACATAATATGTTCCAAGCTTTAAAGCAGCCATGTGGTTGTGATAAATGAAATAATTCAATAAATTAAATATTGTTCATGGAGGGAGATAGCTGGTGAGTGCTGGATGATGCTCAGTTCATGTAAGAATAAGACAGCAGCAATCCTGAAGCTTTGCTTTGTGCAAGGCTCTGCTTGCAGTTGGGCTCTCTTGTGGTGCAGCATGAGGTACTGTAACCTGTTTAAGCTGCCTTGCAGGAATCATCTCCACCTCATCTGCTTCTAATTCACCACATGACAAATGCTGTCACCCCTGTACAGCTGGTGATCAAGACATGTCCCAAGATTACAGGTCATGAAGAATCTGGGTGGGACAGCATACATTTTAGAAATGCCTGATGCAAGTAAATTGCTGAAGCAACCCCTTTTTTGCATAATGGTTTAATTAACGACTGCCACATTACTGTGTTTTATATGATTCACCATGCTTATCAGAAGACTTCTTCTCTGAGGCAGGGACCATCCCATTGCCTCATGGTTTACACAAGCTTTTCCTCACTGGTGTAAGGAGCAGAGGAGGTCCCTTGCATCTCTCCTGAGCAGTCAAACTCCTGCACTCTGGACACGAGGTGGATTACAACCAAAATCACTTTTGTCCAGCTCTGGAGCCCATCAGCAAGAGACTGAGGGTGCCTGAAGAATTCAGAAAGGCAGGGTGGAATGTAACCCCATGTAACACTGCTGTCCACCACAGAGACCTTGGGCAAAAGACACATGGTCAGCTTGCTGGTACTGGGTGAAATTTCTGGAAACTGGTGTGAGCCTTAACATATTTAAAGGCTGTTTGTGCCTTGAAATTTTAAGCTGTGAGGGAATTGGACCATGCCTCTATCTAAACTGTAAATAATTTGCAGCAAGAGCTGTTTTTATCACCGTGCTTCAAACAACACTCAGCATATTGCTGGAACCAATTATATAAATAAATTATATAATATGTCTTTGGGTAACTTAAATACCATGCTGAGCAGTCAGTGGTTGAAAGTTGAAAGATGCCAAAGCCAAATTTGAAAATAGAAGGAGATAAAACATTAGATAATTCAGTCTTATTTATTATATTTTTTCATTCTCTGTAGCAGACTGGTAATACATAAAGATACTTTGTTAAATATCACTGTCCTACAGAACAGATGTTTTTCTATTGCTTTCTCAGTTGTGTTTAATAACGTATTATATGACATGCTGTAGTCGTAACACATTGTTAAAAAACTTCTGCAGATACAACATTTACTTTTGATTAAACAAGTGTGCTGGGAGTTCAGTGTATCCCAGTGTAATTAAATGTTATTATTCTGTTATTTTGGAGAACTGCACAATGGGCTACTTTAAGAAAATATGAAGAATATCTTTATTTCTAAAAATTAAGGTCAACAAATTCACTCTTAAACAGCTTAGTGCTGAATACACCATACTTCTGAAGTTCAAAATAAATCATATTCTTCTATTAAAGCAAAGTTTCTTGATAGCATCAAAGTGCTCATTCTCAAAATTCAGATTACCAAGTGAGGACCAAGATGAGCAAAGTCTCTGAACACACAGCAGATAAGTTATGCTGGAGACCCCACTAATAGAATATTTTAAATCCATGGAGCTAGAGAAACAGGAGCTCAGGCTTTTAAATCCTTTTTTATTCAAGGATTCTTTTCTGAGCACAAAAGAGAGGTAAGGTGCTCTGTACTATAAAGGTGCATGTGCAAGAAAAAAAGAGAAGGTGGTAACAGTGGGATCAACTAGTTTCAAAGGAAATGATGCCAGTGGGGGAGAGGACGAAAGAAGTGAACATGAAATTATCATGGATAAAGAAGGGAAGGCAATAGCTCTCTAGACAAGAGGTCATCAGTGGCTGGGAAAGGCACCACTTCTTTCTTAACATGAATTTTCAAATACGTTGATGGGGATCTCTTTGTATAGAAGAGATTACAGAAGTCAGTCTCGGCTGCATTTTGGCAGCATACTGGTTTTTGATGCATATCCCTTATACTTTGATTACTGATATCCAGAAGACATTTGACTTCAGTAGAGCGGTGGGCAATGACCAAGATTGTGCCTGAAGGACATCAAGGAGATATAATATTCCCTGGGCAAAGCACTGCTTTGAGGTTATTAGGCACTGGCACATGAGCACAAACATCTGCATTGTGCCCGTGGTAAAAGGGAAGCTGTCTCTATTAGGTTACTGGACCAAGGTATCCTTGACGTGGGTAACTTGATTAATAGCTTCTTAGCACAAAGTTTGAACTTTAATATGTGTCACTTCTTTGCATATTATATAACCTCAGTGTATGTGTGTTGCAGAGTATCCTTATCTGAATGATTAATATTAGATCATGCGTGGTTGCTAAAAAAAGGTGCGGGAAAGATCAAAACAGTGCCCTAATTAAGCAGCATCCCCTCAAACAGATTTACAGCTTCAAGGTGACTCTTCAGTTGGTGCTGCTCTCCCCACAGCAGGGGTGTTTGCCAAATCTTAGAGGAGAGCAACTGGAAGACAGTGATCTGCTAAGGGCCTGATTCCTGGAGGACTGAAGAGAGGAAATTGTCACTTGCAAAAGCAGGCACAGCGAGAGCCTGAGATCAAAGTCTAACTGGGCTCTCCAGGGAAGTAGGCTATTTGAATTATGCCTACCCAAAGCGTAAGTTGAATTCCAGGTGGAGGTCCAACAGCATGTAAAGGGTGAGCATCATGCTCAGCTGGCATGAAGATATAGCCTGGAGACAGATGTAATGAGATCATTAACTCGTAACCGAGAAAGAAGTGAAGGGACCTGCCTGTTTCTTGGAAAGGCTGCCCTTAGGGAGCTGGGAGAGGTCTCAGGAGAGGTGAGATGGGTGACAGATGGGGTCAGGGAAATGTGAACTGCATCTACAGCTCATTCGAGGAACATAAGGTCACATTTATGGTATTTGCTGATGAATGGTGAGATTTTACTGCATATCCCAAGCAGTCTACCTTGTGCTGTTAAGAATCGTAAAGTAATTCAGTGGGCGATAAGCGTGTAACTTGACACTCATCAAGTCTGAAATCTCAGTTTCTGCAGAGTCACACCCTTCTGCTTAGACGAACTGTTGAATAATAAAAGCCTTTGGACTTGGCATTCCACTAAATGTGAAATCAAGGTTAAATGTCAGTTCTTCAGTCCAAACAGTTGGGGCTGATTGAGGTGAGGTAGTTGATCACTGTAAGGGGGCAGGGTGTGCCTCACTGAGCCAACTGTTTCTTCCTTGTTGAACGAACTTCAAGGATTTTCAGGCAGACTGTACTCCTACTTGGGCAGAAACTTTTTCTCCTCCCTATTTTATTTACCTGACTCAAAAACCTTGAATTGCACTTTGAAATAGTTGACAACGTGTAACCTTAGGAAACCACATTCTCAGTGTTCAAACATATTTTTGGGCTTTGCTAATATGATATTAAAGTGTATGAGACACGCTGGCTACCATTTGGTCTGGAGGAAACAACAGATGCCAGGTAAAATAAGAATCCAGTGCTGCCAGTTGCAGGGCCTGGAGGAAATACCAGAGATGTCGATGGAGTAGAGGACGGTGATAATTCTAGGCTATGTCTACACAGCTTGTCAAGCACAAATAGGGAAAGTCTGGTGCACCCCCTGACCCCACACTCTGCATTTGTGCCACCGACTCTGCAATATTTCTCAGTCTGCCAGTTGGTATCCACATTGCGTAAGAAACTCTGAGCTATAAATTATGTCTGCTTCTAGGTGAAGCAACATCAGGAGCCATGAAAGAATGATTGCTTAGGCATGATTTGTGGCCACAAGGGCAGGTGGTTGTTGCCAAGGCAGTAAAACTTCATCTGCCCTGTCTGCATAATAGTCACAAAACATCTTCCTCACACCTTCCTTCACCCACCTGCCTGCACAGCCCTCTATTCTCCCTTGCAGTCTCACCTGAGTACAAGTGTCAGAGGGGTGTTGATGAGTGCAGACTGCAGTGTGCACCTGGACTACTCTGGACAGACAGTGTTAGACCTTTGGTATTCAGAGAACATCTCCAGAGGATTCTTTCTGGTGAGGCTTCACATGGAGAAATTGAAACTCAGGTCAGATTTGTCCCCTGGTCCTGGTAGGAAACAAGCTCCAGTGATGTCCACAAGCGGCTGTATGTGTTTTCCCCCATCTCTAGGATTTCCTAGTGGATGGCACATTATAGAAAGGATGGCACCTTATAGAAAATTGTCTAACTGCTGAACTTTTACTATTCCATGCCATTTTTGTTTTTGGCCTTTCCTTTTCACTTTCCCACTAGTTATTTCTTGCAGAGGAAGGCTTTTACTGCTCCTTCCCCAAGGTTTCTGCACTGTCCCTTCTGTGATTCTTGATTTCAAAGGTATTCTTCAAACTCATTTTGTCCCTTCTTATACCTCAGTGAAGTTTAAATGTCCTCAGATGAAGTTCTTTACTATTTTTCAAGAGGAGAATGAAAAACAAGCTTCTGAAGTCTTAAATGCAAGATACACAGGAATACAAACATTATAGGTGAACCGTTTCAGATGCTGGAACAGGAAGGCTGTTCAGAACTACTGCTTTACGTAAAAAAATAGCCAGAACCAGGGTAGCTATAGCAACATGTGTATTGCCACATTTGAAGGAAATCTAGTCCTCATAATGGGTAATCCAATCTAGAAAACAAAGCAGATACCTAAGTAAATCTAATAAAGTTATTAAAATGAATTTAACATTAATATAATGATATAAAAATCATTTGCACTGCATGCGACAATTTTAACTCTTCAGCATCAGCGAACAGTCCTACTTATCTCATCACCAAACGGTGTCAGAAGCAAACTGTTCCTTAGAAACAAACTTCAATTGTCAATCTGGTGCTTCAAACACACGCACACAGACACATGCACCCACATTCCATGGGCACTTCGTGGCAGCTACCTACATGTGTGGTGCTCATGCACATGCATGTATTCTGTAATACTTTTTAAAAGTCACGCTTCTCCTTAATCTCCTTCATAACATTGGCAATGACACCATCACAGGGCACGCTGGTGCAGAATTTATGTCCTTCTGCTCAAGAAGCAAAAGCCCTTGGGCTTGCACTGGAGCGTCAGGGACACGCTTCCCAGTGAGTGGAGGATAAGTGGTTCCTTTTATCTGAAAAGTAGTGAACGATTCCTAAAAGCACAATTTACATTTTATGATTTTGGCCCTTTTTCTACACTGTTTCTCATTCTTGGAACTCCTTCCCTCTTTTATGATCCAAGCAGCCGCCCATTTTCATTTAAATCATTCCTTGAAATGCACTTTCTCTGCGAAGCCTCCGGCTACAGATGACTGGATATGGCAGAAACAGTGTTTGAATTCAGAACAAGGGTTTTGTTTGAGCAAATTGTTTGGGGAATAGCCACTTTTTATACCACACCTGATATGCAACAGAGTATTAGCATGCAAACAAGGATTCATTATTCACTAGTCATTATTTCATTATTCTTCTGTTGAAAAAAGATTCAGTTGTCTAATCACAGCACCAAGGGAACAGAAACATGTAGTGTCATTTAGTGTATCAATTACAGGCCTTAAATGAGGATGAGCAAATAGTCGTTTTGAGTGGTTTGCCAGTTTACCCAGTCTCTAGGGGGGGAACAAGGTTCTCTCTGCAAACAAACAAATAAATGAGCATTTTTGGGTAATCTGTTTGCAATCAATAGCTGAAGTGAGTCCTTTTCCAGCAGAACTCTGTCATGGTGAAAAGCTCATTTAAAAACAGTGAGGAAAAAAAGATTGCCTCATTTGAAACTATCTACTTTACTTGATTTGTGGATGGTGTTTTGTTCTCTAACTTGGTTTGCAGTGCCATATGGGAAGGGTTTATTTTCATGGTAACTGTCAATGCTACAATATTCCTAATAACTTTCAGCCAACAGCGAAAAGCCAGATTTTCTTGAGCTGAAGTGAAAAGCAGTGGCAGAGGAAGAAAGAGGCCCCAGGAAGCATTTGGGACAGAACCTCTACACCTTCCAACTCCGCATCCTCCACTTCTTCCCTCTGCCAATGCAGGTCCTCAGAGGGGGGCACTCATTCACCCCCAGGGCCCCCCAATACTTTGTCAGTGCCACTGAGAGCTGAGGATCTTGGACAAGGAGGAGCTGGCCAGGGAAACGACTGTCACAAGCCTTTTTGGTACTATGTGGGATTCCTTGCATGGAAAAGCAGCAGTGGATTTACGTGCTACATGCAGCAGGCCGAATAATATTGTCGTGGGAGGAATGCCCAGTTGTCTGTGTGGGCGCAGAGTCTCATCTCCGAGTACCATAAATTCCTCCTGTGATCTGCTGAAATTGTGTCGATTCAATCCAAGACATCATTAACCTCGATAATCGTCTTGTCCCTTTGGTCTCAAGGCTCTATTATTTTTCATCTACTTTCCCATTATCTGGAGGCCCAGAAAAAAAGGCTGGATTGTGCTGACTTAACTGCTGTCCCAAGGACTCAGTGGATGGGAACAGACGTCCTTCCCTGAGAAGAACCCAGCTGAATAAAGTTAGCAGAACCATTTGACACCATTATTTGACACCGAACAATCAGGTAAATGCTGATAAGTGCCTTGTGGTGACAGAGAAACATTACATAAAACAAACCAAAGCCTCTTGCTAAACATTTGTGTTCACAGGTAAATACCACGTGGCCACACGATGTCCATTCATAAGGTGGCACCTGGAGGTCACCATGCATGAGCAGAGCCGTTCCCCTTTGTGTCCGCTTCCCACCGAGACCTCTGGAGCCAGTTGCTGACTTTGGCCAGGGCTGTGCTAGGAGAGTACTGTACCACGTTGGCCTGAATTGCAAAAAGTCATTAAAGGATCGTGACTATCCCACCTTTCATAACAGCAAATATGTGTGTGCGTGTGTGTTTGTGTATGGAAAATAGGGCAGGTGTGAAAAATACTACGGAAAAACTGGGAAGTTTGTTCTCAGTACAGAGTTAAGATGCAGGCTGCCTTCTAGTGCAAGTACATTTTTCTAGTTCCTTCACTATCTGAATGTTAACTCGCCAGGTTGTTCACTTTTTTCATCTGAGGAGATGAATGTTGCCACTAGTTTTGCTTGTGCAGTACAAGTGATATATGTGCTTTGTTGCACATTGCCTTATTAGCACATCCTGCAAAATGATAACTCATGGTGTAAAGTCCTTGCCTAACATTTATAAACACTTCCTCAGAAGAAACGCCAGGCACTCCAGTGCATTTAATTTTAGGAAAGCAGCTGGTCCAAAACAGTGGAGGCTGTATTATTAGTTTCTCCCTCTGAGGCAGGACTGATCATGCTTTCCCATGCAGAGAACAGCCAGGCGCAGTTTAGGAGCAGCTTTGGTGTCACACAGAGGTCTGGTTTTCACTGTTCGAACAATCTGGCTGTCCAGTGGAGGGGAAATGGCCAAGTTTGGTTTCAGCTGGCCATGTCCTGCTCCGGTGGCAAGCCGAGCTTGAGGAGAGAGTTAGAGACACTTAGGAGGGTGAAGTGCTGCATTTCAGGGACTGCTGGAGAAGAGACAGAAGCAATGCAACTGCTGCTCAAACAGAACCTTTTTTGAAAATAAGATGAAGGCAGTAATGAATCATTATAGGAAAAAAACCAGACCTGTTTATATGAAGGACTCCAGTCTACGCATCTTGAAAGGCTAAAATACCCATAGAGAAGCCCTGCCGAGGTGAGCAGCACCCAAATATTCATTGGTCCAGTCTGACCCATTATACAGGCAGATCTAAGCTACAAGCTGACCCAAGCAGACATTCCTCATCCTGAGGGCAGCTGCGTGCTGCCACCTGAGTCCTCCTTAATGACTGAGCATGGAGAAAGCATATGGAAAACCTCAGGATGGGGATACAGCACAAAATGTCTTTGTAGAGGGCCCGTGCCAGTAACATCGCCTTGCATCCTGCTAGGAAGCAAGCCAGGGAGCAACGCTTCAGCGAGAGGAGCTCTGAAAGCCTTAATTCAATTTGTACCCAGCTCAGCTCCACGACTGTCTCTTAGCTGCTTCAAATTACTTTCTTTTTGGCAGCCTAGGAATTAAATGTTAACTCAGGGAACTGTATTAATCTCTATTAGCAAGGAGCTGGAATCTAAATAGCTCAAGTCTAGGCTTTCTGGTGTGTCAACTGAAGCAACATGCATTTATCCAATCTCTAAATCAGCTTGTCTGACAAATCAGCCAAAAGAAAGTGCCACAAAAACACAATAGTCTAAGCACAGTGTTTATCTGGAAATCGTTTTACAACTTACTTTAAAAAGCTCACAACAAATAAATAAACAAAATTATGGCAAACGCTAGCCTGGGAAGGCTAAAACTATGAAAATAATTCAAAATTTATTTATTTTAAGGTTTTTCCCCCACGTAACAGATTACAATAGCATGCTGCAGGTTTCCAGCTGCTACCATTCTGTTTCTGTAAGGGAAACTCCCTCTTCAATAGTCCTTATCTAACAGAAGAAGCTGAATTTCTTTATTACAATACACTGTGCACAGAAAATGCCTGCTTGCCATCTAGACCCATTTCTCTTGTAGAGGCAGTGGCCAGCACCACATTCTCAGAGGAAAAAAGGGCAAGAAGTGCTAAAATGAGCAATTACTAAGGAACCTGCCCCTAGCAAAAGTTGCTTTCTAATCACTGGGCAATTTATTGTTATTTATGATCTAAAGCATGGTGATTTATATCCCCTGTAATTTGTTATTCTACTGAGTGCAATGCTTGGTGTTTTTTTATTATTCATGGGCCTTTTAAAATCTTGTTTCTTTGCCGACCTCAATAATAGCAGCTGGGGCAGTAAGTTCCACAAGTTAATTATTGGTTGTGTCTAAATCACCTTGCTTAAAAGACCTATATTTTACTTACATTTGCCTCCTAATTTGCTTGAGTCTTTCCTTTTCCTGCACTCTGAGTATGGCTACTTCCTCTGTAAGGTTCATTATGCTGCTTTAAATACATCTTCAGAAATCATTGCTTGTTTGTTTCCTTTGTCAGCTTTGAGCCTGTGCATCCCTTGGTGTGCAAACATTTTCTTTGTGTGACCTTTTGTACCATGAATACTTTCTCCATCAGCTTTCCTCGGGCTAGTTTTTAATGAAGGTCTCCAGGTTGCAGAACTGCTTTGCCCTAGCAAGGTGGCCACCAGGGTCTTGGTAAACAGCAACAAAAATTGAGGATTTCTTCCTAAATTCTCTTCCTAATTAGGAAGTGAGCCCCTGAGCAGGGTGTTGGACCAGCCACGCTTGCACTGTCTGCTATGGGGAAATATGTTGTCCCTGAATGGATCCTGCCTGACACTACAGACTGAAAAGCGTGCTTTGCTGGGGCTTGCCTCTGTCCCATCGCCCTCACCAGAGCCTCTCCCATCCCAGAACTTCTCCATAGCTCTCCCACCGCTCCCTTGGGCCAGGGCTCCCACCTGCTTTCTCCCCAAGAAACAACGGCCAGGGACAGAGGGCAGATCCAGCACCAAACCTGCCTGTCCCTTCCCTGTCCCCTCCCGGTGTTTCCCTGGGGGGAAAAGGGATCTTGCTCAGGGCTGGGGAACAACCAGTGACTTCCCAGTCCTGTCCCAGCCCAGCATCTCTCCACTCTTCCTCAGCTCACATGAGGGTTTAATTTCTCACTTATCTGTCTTGTGGGGGTGGAAAACCTTCTTCCTACTTATTTTAGCCCCTGTGCCTGACTCCAAGCGCTCTCCCACACAGCACCCTGCCCAGCCCCTGCCCATGCCTCCAACTTCATTCTAAGGCAGAAATCCCTCATCTACCCCAGAGCATCTCCCTGCTCTTCATGGGCTGGAAGAAGAGGCAGTTGAGCAGAACTGGGATCAAAACCAAGCAGGTACGAATATCACAGAGTCCTGTGTTTCTTGTGTGGTGATGTTTTTCAATTTCTGCTTGCAAGCTGGGTGATCCCACCATGAGGAGTAAGTCTGGGCAGAAGCTTCATGCAAAGGAAGTCCAGCATGACCACCATTCCTTGTACTCACGCACAGGCTACACCCAACAGCGAGGCCCACCCAAAATGCTTCAGCACAGGAGTGCTGCAAAGAGCTTGGCCACATGGTCATTTGGTTACCAAAGAGGTGACAAGTGCCAGTGAAAGATGATGGGAACAAGAATTCCCAACTCCCATTGTGCTCCCTGGTGGCTTCTCTATTGAAAGCCAAAGTCAACGAAAAGAAAGGGGTCCCCATTCCCAACCCCATCCCCATCTCTAGAAGGCAGTGTGCTTGCCTGCAGTTACTACTGACTCTACCTTGCTTCAGAAACAGTGATTAAAAAAACCTGTGAGTATATATTTGTGATGGTATGCTGTAAATCAAATATTCATTTGTGCTAGACATGTCTGGTCTTCTACTTAGATTGAGGTATTCAGTGTTGACAGCTCAGGATCTTATTATGAGTTCTGCATTGTGGTTTTTGATTTGTTTGTTTCCCTTTTTCTGTGCTCAGTGCATCACCTGGACATAGTAATATCATTTGAAACACAACTTTCATTTTTTAAATGGTAGTTCTAGGTCATCCTGACTGCACTGAAAGGACTTCAAAACTAGAAAAGAAACAGAGAAACTAAAATACATACTTTTAAAAACACAGAAGTTTAAATAAGGCTCATTAATTTAGGATAACCCAATGTACTTTTTAATCTGCTGCGATGAAGCATACCTCTCAATCTTGTACCAGAAGCTCAAGTATTTTCCTGATATGATTTAATCATGCAAGAAGGGTTGTCAGGCAATGGAACAGGCTGCCCAGGGAAGTGGTGGAGTCACCATCCCTGGACATGTTTAAAAGGCATTTGGATGAGATTCTTAGGGACATGGTTTAGTGCTAGAGTTAGGTTGTGGTTGGACTCAATAATCCTGAAGGTCTCTTCCAACTGAAATGATTCGATGATTCTAAATGCCAGTATTCATCCAAAATCACGAGAAACACCATTCCAGCAATCCTGGGGAAAGTGGGAGGGAAGGAGTCATCAGGGCATGCTGGTGAGAGGTGGCCCAGTCACCAGGGCAGCCACGGACAGGAGCTGTGACATGGGTGGACTTGTGGATAGATCCCTGTGGCAAGTCCTGAGGCTTGTACAAAGTGGGAGGACAGGCAGCTGAGCGTGTCCGTGCAGTGGCATAACATTCGTGTGGTGTGCATGTGTGTGTAGCAGGAGTTGTGGGTTTGCAAGGGAACATGTCCATGCGTGCTGGACATCACACAGGGGAAGTGTTTTACCTTGAGTATTGGGGGAAGGAAAGTGGCAAAAGCCCCTTTCTTAGCAGCTGAGTGCCAGAGACTTCAGGAAAAAGCCAGTGGCTTTGTTGTGCTTCTTTAAATAAGGAGGGATTATTGATGAATCGGGCAGGGATCTCTGTCGGCTTGGCTGACAGGAGTGGTCAATGCAAGTTGTTAGAGCAGGGATGGGCACAGGCTGATGAGATGGGAAAGGTAGGCAGACAGGGGACATTGTCTGAAGGAGCTGGAAGAAAGAGTCAATATACCCTAGAACAAACAGTGCCATAGCTGTTAGAACTGATGACAAGTCAACTGATGACAAGAGACAAGTCGGGAAGAAGGATATGGGACAGAGGGAGAAAGCGAAGGGAGCAGGAGAAAGGGAGGGAAGAGGATAAACTAGCGCTGGCCTGCAGGACTGAAATGGAGGATTTGAAAGAAAAGAGGCAGGAAGCAGGAGAGTGAGAGAAAAGGAAAGAAGGGAGGAAAGAAGAGACATGCAGCTAGAGGAGGGGTTAGTGAGAAAGGATGGGACAGAGAACAGGAGGAAAAGCCAATAAAACAAGGCAAGGACAGGCAAGGCAACAACAGCCTTCAGGACGTTTTTCTGCTTTGTATTTTCTACCACATTCGTCTTCAGACGAGGAGGAAAGGCATCAGACCTTATGAATTAGGCCCAAACAAAAACCGCAGCTACTTGAGACACTTAGACAAAGCCTAAAATGCAAAGATCTCTCCATAAGGATGGTTTTTATACTGTACAAGGAAGAAGGATATGGGACAGAGGGAGAAGGATCTGGGACAGGAAGAGGCATACGATTATCCAGCGCTTCCCTCATAGGATCACATCTCCTAGGATCAATCTACGCTGAAAACTGGTGTCAGGTTGGGCTAAGCCCTTTCTGAACCTTGTGACCTCCCCAGAGCCATGGGACTGACAGGGCAACTCACAGTGCTGAGCTGGGCTGGAAAGTGCACAGCAACTCACGGCAGCCCTGGCTGTGCTGCTCAGCTAGCTGGCCCTGTCAGCAGCATCAGCTGGCCTTCAGGCACACTGCAGCTTGCTTAAACAAATATAATACCTGATGGTCATTTGGGATGCACCTGAGCTACTGTGGAGGTGGATACTAAGGCACCTGGAATAGGGCAGAAGCTTGTACTGATCAGTGGGACTGTGCGGTAAAACAGATTATGTCCTGTAAAGCACAATAATTGCAGGATCTCAGGAGATGCTGGCAGCAGATCTGTGTCGTATCCTTGGGCCACACGCAGCTGGGCACACTGAGTGTCCCGCCAGCAATGCTGGCATCCAGGATGTCACAAGCAGTGACCGGATGAGGGTGGCTTAGAAGATATAAGGTTATAGAGATTTTAATTTATTATTATGTCCAGAATGGTTTAATTGATACCATGGCTTGGTATCACAGACATAGAGTGATCTAGTGGGTTAAAAGCGCTCATCCACTCCTGGCTCAGGATGTGCCTCTTCCCCAGACCTGGGTGCAAGCACCTGACCAAGGTTCTTAAGGGAACATATATGGAACAGTTGTTCCTGTCCCTTCCTCTTCCTCAAGGTCTCCTGAGAAAATAACCCTGGTCTCTGTGCCTTTCTAAACTACATCTATCTGTAGAGCTAACAGTGTATCACCATAAGGGGAGCCAGCAATGGAGGCTGTGGACACTGGGGCTTTGCAGGGAGCTGTGCTCCTCATGCAGAGCTGCTCCACAGAGGCATGAGCTACTGCACCACATGGACAAGCTGGGTGAGAGAACAAGGCTTTGCTGTGGTGACACAAGAGCTTGTGGAAAAACCCCACCGTGCTTCATGAAGCCCCGTGCTGTAACCAGCATGGCCATAGATGTGACACACTGAAGATATGTTAAAAAGCCTACCTTGCAGATATGAGTTACAAATAAGTGTGAAGGATAGTTAGAAAAAAGCTGGGAAAGCTCTGGTACTCCAGTCCTGCAGGGAAACAGCAAGTTTGGGGGAACCATAGTTTTCCTCCTTCTGATGTGATTCCTTATTCAGTGTCAGAAGGAAAGGACCCAAGCTATCACACTGCTCCCTCCACCCAGAAAGAGCTCATGCTTTAGCTTAGCCAATATCATATGTATAATTGATGAAGTATATTAGAGAGAGAAGTTCAGGCTGTTGTGTTCAGGTCAGGACAGGAAAGCTACGAATGCTGACTCAGCAGGGGCTGCCTTTACTGTGGAAGAAGAGGATTTGTTGGCACTTGGCTATTAAGATGTCATCTCTATTTGAAACAGCAATCACCTCTGCAAAAGCTCTACAGAGCAATTTTCCTCTACAAATGGACTTCAATCCTATTAGTGCAACTAGGAGAAGTTTTTCTGATATTCAGTGCAAGACAGAACCTGTACAGCATGGAGGGTGACAGCACCGAGCTTTTCACCATCTAAGAAAATACCCAGGAATCTGAAAGAAATGCTGTACAATGTGAGCAAGCCTGACCTTTCTCCAGACTGCAGCAACAAATTATCAAGCTAAAAAAAAAAGTCCTTCTAAAAAGGAAAGTAAGCTCTGGAAACCAAGTAATTTAACTTCCTTTAATATCTCCAGTTGAGCTTCATATCACTTGGAGCAGTAAGGAAAGAAAAAAAAAAAAAAGAAAAAGGAAAAATCAAACCACCTTTAATTCCCCTGAGGAGGTCACAGAGTTTATCATGTCCAAAGGCAAACAGCCTGGTGTGGGAGCTACGCAAGCCATCAGGGAGCATTCTTTCTTTTGCCCTTCTGTCAGGATTTTGGTTCTTTAATCAAAGAAAACCACTTATTATATTCAGCATCCTTAGAAAAGAAAGGAAGATATGAGATTGTGCTTTTTATTCAACTCCTTTAAGACCTTAAAGAAAACCGTAACAAAAAAATCCAGTCTACCTGACTGCTTCTCTCATCTCATAAAAGATAGGGAAGCTGTTTACCTCTTTTCTTTAAACTGTAGCTCAGAATGCCTTTTTTTTCCCTTCCAGCTCAGCTTCTCACGCATGCTTCTTTCTGGCATACTTGAAGTGAGCACTGAGGATTTGACGAAAGCCAACTACCTGTGCCCTGTAGCAGGAGAGCCTGTGGAGTACCTCTACCACTAGCAAAGCAATCATGCAGGTGAACCCAAATGTGCCCAGCTCTTTGTTCATACACATTGAACTCCCAGCAGGTGAGAGAGAAGCTTTCTTAAAAAATATATGACCTTGCCTCTTCAGCAAATGATAGAGAAAGCTCACAGTCCACTTCACTAGTCCTCTCAGCAGGCATGAACGAGGGTATCATAAAACAACCTTACAGATTAAAAAAACAAAACAAAACCAAAACAAACAACCAAACCTTCCAGGATTTCTACATGTACTTTTAAAATAAAAACAGAGGGGAAAAAAACCCTGTCTTGAGTAGAAGTTTCTATCACAGAGACATCAAAGCTTCTAAGCCTGGACTATTGTAATACAAGATGATCCTAAACATTGCTCCAAAGCAACAGCTTGTTAAGCAGGCAGGTACTTACCTGTAAGGCTGAGCAGACTTCAGAGCCCGTTCCTACCACAATAGCTACCAGCTATTCTGCTGCACAAATACGTTTCTCAGCTACGTAGCTGCAAGTGAGCTCAGATCTCGGTGTAAGGAGGAAAAAAACCTCTTCAGTCCTGCTGCAGCAGCGGCCTGCCATAGGGATAAGGTTTGAACTTGCAGAGGAGAGGCAGGGCCACCCCTGGGAGCTCACTGTGGTTAAAGATGAAGTCAGTGAAAGTCAATGTGTAGCCCTTTTTTCAGCTCACAAGTTTTGCAGCACTTCTCCAATATTTCCAAAGGCTGTAAGTGATATAAGCTGCCAATGAGCACACGTTGACTAGGCTTAAACAAGGGAAGGAGGGACTGAGTCTTTCAGCTGCTAGTAGGGTTCCAAAACTTAGCGCTAGAAAAGCAATGATCTGCGAATGGGGTAACAGTAAGTGTGACTTGCAGCAGCAGAGCAAAAAGACCCTTTCTAGCTTTATATCCTCATGGGAAATTCTGCTTCAGGAAGCTCACAGGCTCATGACAAACACATAGGTAAGACCTGGTGAAAGGGAATGACAGCTCATAAACCATCCATATACAGCTGGAGCAAAATGTGAACTGTGTTGCTGACAAACTCTTGTCTGGGATCTGAGGGCAAGATTTACACTCACAGGGGAGCTGCTTGGCGAGGCAAACCACTCACAGTGGGGTTTTAACTAATTGTCCTGTGGCAGGGTAGGAGAAGGGGGGGCCACTTGCGGTCATGCCTTCACTAACCCCTCCCTACTCGGACTGTGCTTGGATGAGACCAAGTGTGAGCAAGTCCCTGCTGTGCCCCTTTGACTGTCTTCTGTCAAATGATTCCTTAGGACCACAATTACTCCAGAAGCTGGCTCAGATCCCAGCTGGCTCTAGGACTACATGTGTAAAAAGGGCTTAAGGTCATCATCGGTGAATCCACTTGCTGAGGGACAGACAGTGAGAGCAGCTCTGAGGCCACCCCAAAAGTCCTTGCCATGTTCCAGGAGGCACACTACATGAAGCAGCTTTTGAAAGGCAGCTCCCTGCCCTTGCTCTGTTCATGGCTCCTCTTTCCCTCCATAAGATCTGCTTGAGCATCAGAAAAAACCCTCTAGGAAGCCCAAGCTATCCAGGCAGCTGGGAAGACCTGCCGCCTCTGGGAGGAAGAAAGCCAGGCCCATTCGGTTGTTTTCCAGCAGGAGCCAGGCAGGGTTATCCTGGCAGCTGAGCTGGTTGCTTGCCAGGAAGAATAGGGCAAGCTAGAGAGGGAGTTTCTAAAGAAAACCTCAGCCTTTGGCTTAAAATGTGTGGTGCAGGACTCAGGGATGAAGTTGGGCTGGCAGTCAGGATCTGAAGACAAGAAAATATTGATTGATGCTTGAACAGTATTTGCAAAGGAGGGAGGGGAGATGTGGACTCCCACTGGTTATGGAGTTGGGGCCTGGGAGGGGTGAGGCACAGAGAAGCAACACACCACGCTTTTATAGGCATCGCTAATGCTCCTGCATGAGCCTGGGGGCTCTGGGGACAGCAGCGTTTCAGCTGACATGGGGCTGAGTGCACGTTCTGGAGATTTTCAAATGAGGCTTTAATAGGCCTGTCTTGCTTATCAGCGCCTCTAAGAGCTCAGAGTTCAGATAAGCACTGCAGAGGATGCATATTTAAATAAATGTAGAGAGGATTCTTATTTGTTCATCCATCGGTTTACAGGTTTCCTTTTTAACCTCCTCAGGAGGTATGACTCCTGCTTGTGTGCATGTGTGAGTGTGTAACATCTTCCCCATTCCATCTGGGTTGTGATTAATTTAGATATAAGGCATTCAGTATAACTCATTCTACGTATTTATTTCAATTTCTAGATATGTTATGTACAAAGGGTTGTTCAGGAACATGTCTGTCAGCGTATCTTCTTTCAGCAGCTTAGAGAAGAGAGAAAAAGCAGTAGAAAAGAATATGCGGTATTTTGAATAGTCATAATTCTTCACTTTGTCCTCTATGGACTTTTTTTCTTAAACTTGCTAGTTTATCATGAACCCATGGACTTGAAAAAACATATCATTAAACTATTTTTGTTTCTTTTTTTGCTTTCAGCAATAAAAAGATAATTGGAGGGGGAAACAACCTATTCCTCTCATGAATAATCTTCAGCATGGGCCAATGACTGCTCTGTGGTCAGCGGTCTGTTGACCACCGTGGTCTGGCTGTGCTGGCTGTGAGGAGACATGAAATTCTGAAAATCTCTGACCTCTTCCCCAAGCAGTGACGCCATGAGCTCCATCCCAGCTGCCAAAGTCTGCTCTTGCCTCTAGCATCACAGCTGGAAAAGGAGCTGCCTGAGAGATGGTGGGAGCGAAGCACATCGTGCCACAGCTCAGCGCTGCGTCAGTCAGTGTCTCAAGTATCTTCATATAGTCAAGGGACAAGCAACTTGCCCAAAAGACTATAACTAGCCCAAACTGGACTATTACTGAACAAGCTTACTTGGGCTGAAATTGTCTTGTGGTTGCCATCACCACAGCCTAGTTAGCTCCCCTTAAAGGTCCTCTATTTCTGATTTCCTCTCTCCTTGCTGAGAGGTTCTATAAGAAGCACCACAGAAGAGGGGGAGCAGCACCTCGCTGGGCAAAATTTACCATGGATATAACTAGGGGGCAAGGCTTGACACTTCTGCTAGTGTTACCCATTCTACATGCTTTAATCAGGCACTTCTGCAGTTATTCTGTGCCTAAGCTGTTACTGCTGAGAGCAGCCCTGGTGTTGCCCAGGTTATAGTGGTACAAGGAAATGTTTTTACTAATTTCTAATCTCATACAACACCATGTAGGCTTTGGAAACCTTTTCTGTAAACTAGCTTCAGTGTTCAGTTGTCTGGGCCTATCTGGATTTATAGGTGACCTTCTTTTTTTGGCTAAATGGTTATATAAAGATGACATGAGAATATATTGTACTTCGCCTGCCAAATTGTTGTCTCACTCTTTTTTTGGAAGCTGCCTGTGACTGAGGTCCTGCTCCTGCTTGTGCTAAAGCTAATAAGAGTTGTACCATTTACTGAGATACTCCTGTGCTCAATGCATTTATAGCAACACTTGCTGAGATCTTCTGGCAGTAAAGACAACTTAGCACCTTTAATCAATAAAATGCCTCACAAACATCACCCACATCACCTTTATGAGTCAGTAATATCTGTAAATATCTGCAGTTTCACATCCAGAGAAGCTAGCATTGATGGGTTAAATTAATTGCCTTCTTATTATAATAGTGATATAATAGGAGGATCACAACTGCTGCCCAAGACTTGGACTTCCCCAGTGTTTCGCAAATCACAGCAGCTCAGATGCCTCCTCGTTCTCTGCCAGTTTCTTCTGAAACAGATGGGACAGGGGAGGCCAGCAGAGGGGATATCCTGTGCAAACAAAGGACTGGAAACCGGGATATGCAAAAATTAAGTGACTTGCCCAGGGTCACAGAGGAAGTCTGTGAGGAGGCTAAAAATGTAACCCAGGCTTGCTGGGTCTCAGGACCATCCCCTGCTCCCAAGAGGGAATAGTGTCCAGAAACTGCTCAGAAACCAGGAGGTTTTAGCTCCCAACACACACTGAGATTGTGAAATTTTGGAAGTTGGGCAGCTACCCTTTTGGCAAAACTTATTGAAACCCAAGAAGGGGCCGACAGATTTGCTGAGGGCTCATTACTGCGGGACAGTGTACCACAGGGCAGGTGCACCTCACCATGGACTGAAACCACTGATTTACTGATGTGCTCCCTTGCACATCTCTGGCAAGTGTCTATCCTCTCTGGGTAACCTATGTCCTCTTCAACATGAATCAGTTACATTTCTTCTGCTGATGAAGTCTTTATCTGTCTTTCTTTCTTTGACCATGTTGGCCACCCCAACCTTGCAAAAATGAGCTGAAATACCACACTGGGACCTAATGATTTAAATATGAGACTGCACATTTCATCTTGAAATTCAGATGATCTTATTAAAGTGTGTAGGGAAAGCAGACAGAAGTACAGCCTTTTGTGTTTGGTTGGTTACATGTATTATTTATGATGCAGAATGAATGACTGATTGCCTTGAATTTTGATATGTGAGGCAAATGAAGAAACGTTACCTCTTTATATTCAATGCTACAGCAAAGCGGTTTCTTGAAGCCTCTGATGTGAGAAAAGATGGATTATGACACATTTCGTATGTTTAAGCTGCAACTGAGAGGTAACAGGCAGAGCTGATTTAACAACGAGGACCGACAGTCATCTGTGGGGCAAATTCCATTATATTTAACATTACAGTACCACAGCTACATTTGCCCAGTATTTGCTGATTAAAACTTCATGTAATGGCAACGTGGTTACTGGCAGAGCAGTGACCTTCACCCCTGCAACTCAGTTTCAAGGGCTGCCGAGCGTTGCAGCTGAATAATAGACTCAGGTCTGTGACCTCAGTCATAAAAATCAAGATACGGCTCTGACTTTTTGATTTTTTTCGTAATGGCCATCAGGACAGCAGGCGAATTAATCTCTTTTTCAGACTGCCAAAATGATCCCTAAATTATTAAAGGCAAAGAGAGGAAAACTGTGCACTTGTATATGGTGGGACAGGATTTGGGTCACCAGCTTGCAAGCTCTATCAATAATACTGCAAGTAATCACACCGTCAGCAGGTATTTAAAAATAATTTCCACCCCATTCTTCAAGTTACCTTTCTTAGCACATAACTGGAGAGGCTGACTCCATTTTTTAGTATAACTGGAGGCTGTGAGACAATGTCCTTCCCTTCCCTTCCCCCCACAGGAGTCCTGACAGCAGGAGCTTGACTTTTCCAATCACTCTTCTGCACAGGTTTTCTTTCCTGTTACATACACTGACCTACCGAGTGTTGTCTGTCTTCTTTGTATGTTTATGTAGAGCATATAAAAAAGGACAGAGCACCCACACAGATAATAGACTCGCACATACGTATCCCAGTGACACGAGTTTAAGTATAACTAGAGTTTGCAAGGCTTTTTAAGGTGCAAAGCTTCACATAACTGCTGACTACCCTTAAAAGTTGTATTTCTCCTTTTTCTGCCTAGTGTATGCTGCCTGTAAGTGATGACAACTGAACAGGCTATTCTCTTGGAGGATAATGCTTTTCTGCTTATACGCAGTGCTGAGGTGAACTGGAGATACCCATGTGCAAGCAGCAAAAGGATGCTTGCTTCCAAAGCAGAGAGACACCCAGTGACATGCTTCTTTTCCCAAAGCTTTAATCTTCTTCTGCAAAGCAAAGTTAAGCAGACATTGTAAAAGCAACCCTTCCTCATTGTAAGTTGTTAGAAAAATTGACTCTCATTTTATCTGTCCGCTGCCTTTAGGGATCAGCAAAACCACTGCCGGATACATGGATTATTTTACCACCCAACAAAAGTAAACCAAAGCACCTCTCCTCCTCCTCCAGATTTGATAGTCTGATCCAGTGGAATAACTAATACCTGAATAATCTCATTGACTTCCTGTAGCTTTTTGGCACAGTGAGGCACTGGTCACCATGAAGGCTTTTCCAGACAAAAGGTGTACCATTGTGAAGGCTTGGCCACACACAAAATTGTAACCACACTGGTATAGTAAAAAATGTCTGGATTTCCCTACGGTAGAAACAGCCATACCAGGATAAAGATACTTATATATGCTGACATTTTTTAATTTCCATACAAGAAAGTGAGTAAGCTGTACTGGTATAAAGCATCTTTGTGCGAGTACAACAGTGTCCCCCAGCTAGTGCTTATATTGGTTTATCTATTTCAGTAAAAAATACCACACCTCTAATGGAAATAGTTGTACCAGTACAAAACCTGTAAGTGGGCCAGGGCTGACTGAGCCACCACATCCCTTCTGCTGGACCTGCGGGGCCAGTTTGGGTTTCCCTGCCTGCCCCGCAGTGCAGCTGGGGGGACAAGGTGGGAGGGGACAGCGCTGACAGTCGTACCCACACCCCAGGGACAGACAAAGGAGCTTCAGAAATCAGGCAGACCAAACCACACGGCACAAGCTGTGCCCTTAAAAGCAGAAAAAAATGCAACCCTCATCATGCTGGAGACCGGTCTCCTGATTTTGCGGGTCTGACTCATGATTCTTCATCTCTGATAATTCACACGCTTAAAAATAAAATCTGCTCCTAGGCACAGGTCAGGCAGAGCTGGGATGTGTTTCTTTTTAAAACAAGGTTTATGCCTTCCATTCCGTATTTCACTGGCAGACTTCAGTGCTGGACTGGCTTGCTGCTGTGGAGAATAATATTACCTGCTCTTGGGAGAAAGCTCCCCTGAAAATTAACTTAGTATTTATTTATTTTTTAATGCCACCTTTGATTACTGGTGACAATTTACTGTTCTGGGTATATGAGGTAAATGTGCATTTTTCCCATTTTTGGTAAAGGTGGCAAACTTCCTTCTGGTTGAAATTAGTTTTGAAGTATTCACATTGCATCCTCAGTATTATAACATGAGATCAGCATTCCGACGAAAACAAGAAATCCTCACCTTTTGTTCCCAGTTTTGGGAACATGCAGCACGTTATTACCCTGGGTTGGGCTCTGTGCAGTTTGTTAGCGCCAGGAAAAACACTCTGGAAGTGAGGTACCGCATTGTGCTGGAGACCACACAAACCTAAGAACAGCTATTCTAATTCTATGCAAAAAGGAAAAAAAAAAAGAAAAAAAAAAAGAAAAAGGGGGCTGGGGGGAAGAAGTACAGGCTGTCCCCAAGCCCTTTAGTTGCTTGTGCAATTACTGTGCTCACCAAGTTTTGACGTGTTTTAGAATCGGGATTAAAATCCCCACTCTTTCCACTGTGTAAAGAAGGGCGAGTTGTGAGCCGGTGCCGATGTAAGGTTTTTTCCTTGAGAACAGGACTTCTCCTGTGCTGGGACACTTGTTGGGAATTTTATTAGCCTGAAATAGTCTCCATCGCCTCCCAAGCACAGCATGTAACACAAGATCTACTTTTTCACAGATCGTGCCCAATGATTTAGAATGTGCAAATGATTTAGAAACGATCCATGCTCCCTCCAGCTGGAGCTGCCCGTCTGGGCTGCCGTCCGTCCTGTGTTTATACAGGGGCTAATAGAAAGATCCTTGTTAAAGCGTTCGGGCGCTGCTGAAGCGGCAATATCAGGAGCTTTTTCCTCCCAGGTCTTCCCTTGGGGATCGCAGGGAGTACAGCTACAGGTGGGCAGGAAGCTGTAGCGCAGATATAAGCTAGTTAACAACCCGGGAACTTCTGCCATGCAGAAAATCTGGTTTAAATTTAGCTGCTGTGTCCCAGCTCCCTCTTGTATTGTGTGTATGCTGGGGATGTGTCTCGTTATAGATACAAGTACCTAGGAATATTATCTCATATTTCAGACTTTATGTGTTTGTGAGAATAAACAAAAACACAAGGGTACATTAAGGTGTCTGGTATGAAAGATGATGAACAGCTGCTTTCCCCATTTCTCTCTGAAGCTTGAACTATGCCATTAAAGGTTCAGCTTGTTTCCTATTTCATCCATACCTACTGTATGTAGTCTACAGAACAGGAAGCTGCATTACTTGGAGAACAGGGCCAAAATATGACACAGGAGTCCCAAGCTCCAGTTCTGCCTCCATCACTAACATCTTGGGTGATCTCAAGCAAGTCGCCCGACTGCTTTGCTCCCATCCTCTTCTTCTTCCGACTTTTCTAGTTTGTAAAGGTCTTCGGGGCAGGGGTGGTCACTTGTATTGTGTTTGCACGGTGTCACATGCAGTAGGGCTCAGGAGCTCAATTAAGGCTTGTAAGTAAATAGTAATATAAATAGAAGACGTTCTGCCTGCTCAGCATACCGTTCCAGAAGTCCAATGTCTTCTTGACCGCTTTGATGCCAGGACAAGATGAATAAAACATGCTACTCATTACTTTTAAAAAGCATTTGCATAAAATATATTGCTATATTTTACTACATTTTCCTGTTATGCAAGCCCACCTTTATGTGGTAAGATTTATTGCAAGCTAAGATTTATTGACTTATTTCAGCATGGAAATGACTATTAAGATTGACCTGTCAGCAGTTTTTAATTTAATTGCTCTTTGATCCTTCAGCCTTGAACATATTTGCATTTTCAACTAAGCATCTCTTGGCAATACTTGGAGAATATGGCAGAAGCAATAGCTGAGATGCAGAGTCCTAAGGAAACCCATGAGCTTCTCCATTTCTGGACGTGTCCTGGTGTTGAATTGCTGCAGCTTTTCAATCTCACTTCAATCCTTACAAGCGTGCTTTTGGGTGGCAATAATATTGCTCTTTGTTTTCATTCTCTAATCTTTTAATCCCCCGCTGAGCACAGAAGAGGTAGAATCTCAAAGGAACAATTTCCAACACGAAACCAAAACAAGAGAGGTCCAAATCTGTCCATATTCTGTGCTCCCTGACCATGTAAGTGCACAGGCTTCAGCCACAGGGTAGGGGGATGCGACCTAGGGTTGTTCTGCATGGAAATGGTGTCATAGTTTGCTCCTTAATATAAAGCAAAGGTCTACGGGGATGGATGATTTCCATGGTGTTTATATCAAAAAATATTACACAGCATCCTTCTCTGTGGAAAAAAACAGCACTGATACATGCAACCTAGTGCAAAACTGACTATTTGGAAAATAAGTGGGATGATCAGGACTATAAATGTGAATGAGGAAGGGGAACAGCCCTCTCCTGGAATGAAAGACCTGCTCTGATTTCCAGTTTAAACCTGGAAAAATTCTCTCTAATGACAGATGCATAGGATAAAACTAGCAAGCTTTAACTTGTATAACTGGGCTTAGAAGAACACTTTGTACGAACACTGGCCCCAGCAGCAGTAAAGCAGTAATTTTACATAACACAGAATTGTTGCTAAATTATTCATCAACACGTAAAAATATAACTCTTTGCACTTCTGCAGCACTAGCTATCTGCAAATTGCCTCTGACAGCTCCTTCCATGAGCTGGAAAGTTTGGAACATTAGCAGCGAGGCTAATGAATGAGGGGACAAGCACTGCACAGGCAGCCAAACCACAGCTCTGTGCTCCATGTGGGCTGGTGAGGGAACGTGTCGGGTACACCCACCACCACGCCTGACTGCGGGACCCAGGGCTGGATTTTATCAGAGAAGTGTCTGTGGTGGGGATGGCTGAGTCTGGTCTTGAGCATGTTAACCAACCGTGTAGCTGTTATTAGCAGAGGTACTTGCAGTCTCAGGATCTCTTTGGCGATTTCTAAAATCCAGATAGAATCATAGAATCATTTCAGTTGGAAGAGACCCTCGGGATCATTGAGTCCAACCATAACCTAACTCTAGCACTAAACCATGGCCCTGAGAACCTCGTCTAAACACGTTTTAAACACCTCCAGGGATGGTGACTCGGCCACTTCCCTGGGCAGCCTGTTCCAATGCCTGACAACACTTTCCCTGAAGAATTTTTTCCTAATATCCACTCTAAACCTTCCCTGGCGCAACTTGAGGCCGTTTCCTCTTGTCCTATCACTTGCTACTTTGGAGAAGAGACCAACACCCTCCATGCTACACCCTCCTTTCACGTAGTTGTAGACAGCGATAAGGTCTCCCCTCATGTATCAGTAGTTTCAGTGTATGTCCTGTACGCCGTTTGCACGGGTGTTGTGGCGGAGGGGAGGGTTGCAGGTCTTTGGGTTACATGTGCCTCACTCCTATGTTTTGTCAGAGGGCAGGCGCACTCATTTCCCTCTCCCTTCACCATTACCTCTGGGTTAAGAAGGAGATGAAGCTGCACGAGCTGTCGGCTACTGGGACCTGGGTACTATAGGTGTGCAAAGGCTGAATCACAAATTGCTTTTCAGCTCAGCTGGCGTTCACCTGCGGAGCCTTTGCTCATCGTTGTAGAGAAAGCACTAGGCTTGATGTCCTGAGTGCTGGCTAAATCAAACCACATTTTGGCTTATTGCAAGGCAAAAAAAAGAGCCAATCAGTGGTGCCACCCAACCCGTACCCTCAAGTTGTGACCCGCTTCCCTGTACCAAGCACCACAGGGACATATCCCAGCGCCTCGGACAGAACCTCCTCTGTTGAATGCATCGAATAAGACAAAGGAAACCCACGTGTATCTGCACTGTGTTTGCCTTGTTCCTCTTGCAGTAAACACAGGTTACAATGTACAAGACAATGATGTTCCACAGCCTTGTTTTTTCAATAAGGTTTCCTATTTCGACTCCTGAATTGTGAACCGCACAGTGGTGTTTGTGTAGGAATAATGTCCCCTTTCAGCCTGATGTTCAACTGCAACACTACGATGCTTTGTTCAGAGGGGAAACCTTCAGGGCTTCGAGCACAATAATGACCTCAGAAAAGAGACACGGCACGTACATTTTTATCAGTCTATAGACAAAAAAAGAAGAAAAAAAAGCAAACGGAAAAGAAATTGTCTGAAGGCAGCGTTATCTGGAGCTGGATTTGACGTTGCTTCCAGCAGTGACTGCGTACAGCTGTTTTGACTATGGCAAAACTTAGTTCTCGACTTTCTGAAAGTTCCTATTTTACAGAACAAAAAAAGCTACTGTTAAAAATGGAAAAGGATCCCATGGTAAAGATCCTTTTTTAACTGTTCCTGACTTCCTGAAATGGTGAAAGAGACTCATGGGTGCATGTTCCCATATATACGGAGTGAGTGACGGGAGAGAACAGACAATCGGAGTGAGCTTGTTCTTGAACTCCTTAACTGTGAAAAACGCAATAGTCCTGCTAAGTATTTCTATTTTATCTCTCTTTTTAGAGTCTTTGCTATTTCAACAAATCAGAAAACTGTTTAAACAAGAACAAAAACATCCTCAAATTAGTAAACAAGCACAAGGGAGCGTGACTTTTATTTTCTCACGCAGTGTCTTGCAGCCTGTTAGGACTTAACCAAATGATATTCGTTTAACAAATACTTAAATAGTATTTAGCAACAGTAACAATAAAAACAAGAGTACCCTTTAGCTCTTAGGAGCTTCCATCTTAGCAGAACAACCCTGGGAATTCAACTACATGGAAACTTTCTGCAGCCAAATGAAGACATCAGCAATGAATCAAACTCCACACCCTCCTCAGACAAAAAAAAAAAAAGAAGAAAGAAAAGAAAGCAGATTGGAACAATGTTGCACCCAATCCAGGTGAATATTACTGAAAAATCAGGATTTAGTTTTTTTTTTCATTTTGTCTTTAACAAAGGAACTCTGCCATTGCAAAAGTAATTCTCTGCAAGGGGGGAAATTCAACCATTATGGTAGTTATGGCAGGACTATAGCATATTTTATTGTGTGTGCTCAACAGCAACAAATGGAGTAGGAACAGGAATAGTCTCATAAATCTTAACATAAGTCTCAGCAGCAAAGCACGTTCGTACACATATTGCACACGTAACTCAACAGAGGATTAGATGAGTAGAGAAAGAGTGCACACAAATAAATACTCCAAATATGTAAAAGTTGCTAATTAGTGGTTGTAGAAGACAGCTATTTTTCATATTGCACCAACAAAGAACTAATTTATGAACACCTCAGACAAACCGACTCAAATCAGGATTTGTGCAGAGTTTTGCATTGAAATTAAACCACCTGTTTAATGCTAAGCAGCACCGAACAACAGAACTGCTTCTTTCTTTTCTGGAGAAGGAAAACATCACAAACTATCTGCAATTTCCATTGTTTCATAAATGTATCTCTCATTCCCTTCCTTTTTCCCGTACACTGATGAAATGCCAATTTTGGCTGTGGTAAATGTAGCATTAATTGCACAAATCACTTGTATGAGCTGGGGAAGTTGAATCCTGCCATGTTCACAACTGTGTGGATTGATGTGCCCGTCAAAAGGTCATCTGGTCCAATAGTTTGCATGACCAGCGCTAGCAGGCTGTCTGTACAAGAAAAAAAGCATCTATAATGAAGTCCTGTAAGTCAAATAGCTCATGCAGACAGCCAATATTATTTAAAATTAAATATCTAATCAGGGCGATTTAATGCTGGCTTTATGGTTTAGTAACACTCTGAGCTCAGTAGAAAAAATAAAGTTACTAAGAACTTGGAAAAAAGGAGAAGGGAGATCTACAAATTTTATTTGAGACATAAGAGTAGATTTCTCTAAGGCCTGAACATTGATTTGTAAGTGTGCAAGGAATAAAGACACCTAACCCAAGCTCTCCACGCAGTTTAGCTGGTGATGCCATTTTTGACCTCATTTGAATATCTTACTTGGACCAGATGAACAGGGCATGTTTCGGACTCCTTCCTCTGGCTGACCTGAGGTAAGAGTACACAGGGAAGATCTAGGCTGGGAGATACGCTGGGGAAAATGGGAGCTCACTGGCCTTCTTTCAGTCCTCCAAAAAAGAAAGCAGCCTGCAAATTGTCCACCCACAAGAATCACGAAAGGTCATGTCAGGGCAGCACGTCTACCTCTAGACACAGGCTGTGTGCGCTAGCAAACAGTCTGGACCAGTAGAAGCAGATGTACAGATGCAAATACTTGGTGCTAAGGACATGATATCTTTACCAGACACATTTCAGGGTTTTTTGTTTTAACTTAGGACGAGCTCCAGTGTGGCTTCACAGACAGAATGCTGATTTGTGCTGGAGCACATCACCCAAATTCTTTTCATCCAGTAGGAATCCAGTTCCCTAGTCCTGAGGTGTGGGAGAAAAGGGGATGATGGGGTGAAGAGCTTTGACAGTGCTTGCCTGATGTGCACTAAACACTGATACATGTTTACTTCCCAAATGAAGACGGCAAAAAGCTTTAATAGGAAGTTATTATATGGATGGTCATAACTATAACTAGACTTCATTAAAAACAGGTTTATATTAAACGTTACCTTAATTCAAGGTTAAATTAAGCTGCTACCAGGAATTCAGCAGCACCTGGATGACAATGTGACAGCACACACGTCTGCCATCAACAAGAGAAGGGAAGGGAATGAACACCCAGTCTCGCTTCCTACTGTAGACAGCTGAACTCCCTCTTCTCCATTTTTAGCTTGAGCTGTGACTGAGCCAGCAGGATTTTTCGTAATATTTTTGCTGTCACAGTGAAGGTGACATCTCATCTTGCAGCTGTTCTTAGTTTTACAGTTTTTCACCCATGGGAATTCGATACTCAGAAGTTTGTCCGCGAATAACTCTTTTATAAACTTTAGTCCTATGCAGTGCCAGCACCCAGACCCAGAACCTTTGCATCGCAAAGCCTGGAGGATCTTATTATCTCAAAATTCAGTTCTGGATCCCTTACATTAAAAAGTATGTACCCATAAAACTTATTACACTAAAGAGGTGTTAGTAAGGAGGGGCCGCAGACCCAGTGCCTTCAGGCAACACGACGAACAAGAAGGAAGAGACCTGCACCGAATACTGTCTTACAGCACCTAATCAAGGAAACCGTATTTGCTGCTGGTGGGACTATCTACAAGCATTGCAGCTTATAAGTGACTGAATCCTTTCCTGAGACTGCATTTTTAAAATGCTATTTTTTAATGCTATTTTTTTCTGATCTAAAGCATACTGAGAAAACTTTTAAGGCAAAAGAAGGCTAACCAGCCAACAAAGGTGATCTTATTTTCTCTACAGTGTGACAGAACACCTTATTTCTGAATATATTAGCTTCCCTATAGAGGAAATGGATCATTAGCAGTACTGCATTATTATCAAAATGTATGTAACTCTGACATTTTGACTCTATTTGGTGATTTCTACTGTGTTCCAGATTATTAGTTGTGACCCCTTTCCTGGCTTGAGACATTTTGGACTAGGCATGAGATAACAAACACAGCATACTGGTTTGTTTAAGTCCACCTCTTGTAACTTCCTTCTGTAAATGGAAAACATTTAGCAAAAAGAGTTTTGCAAGCCGAGTCAGGTTTGGTTTTGTTTTTATTTGTGGCACTAAGAGACATCAATATTTTACAATATATAATATATAGTCACATTAAATGCAGATGGCTAAATATTCTTGTACTTTCAACATTACATAGCTATACATTTTAAGTTTCAGCTCAAAAAAGAATCTGCCACCACTCTGGTCTGTGATTATAAAAATGTAAATGTACAAACTACTTCTTCAATTTCATTACAATATAGGAAATGTGAAAAAGCATTTTCATTTGTCCTTTTTAAGTTAATCAACTGAGCGAAATATTTTCAAAATATGTACAACAACAACTACCGAAGTAGTTAACATTTGAAAAAGTTGCTGCTATAAATACGCATGACACAACATTCGACAGCCACATGGATTGGAAAGAAAGGCCCAACTTATGCATGACCTGAACAAGACGACAAGAGTCCTGGTCACTGATACAAACCAGCTTCACTTCATTCTGCAGTGCGGGAATGAATTCTAAATCCCAGACCTCTATGCACTACTCTGGATCTCATTTATGACCTTCACAGTCTGCTGCAAATAGAGATCCTTTGAGGTGTCTCAATATTTTTAAAGTGCCGTGAATGTTACTAGGGTTCAGTATATCTCTGTGCATTAGCATTCTATACATCATGTCCCATAAGTAACTTTTCAATAGACACTGTCTCACATTCATTATTGATTGCCTGATTTCTCAGAGCTCCACCAGAGATATAAAGTTCATATGATTTTAAAAACCAATGAACCAGCATATGACAATTTAGGTCCTTCATAATGTACCGTAACTTTTTTCTTGTAATAAGATTTTTGCACATCTTTATTCTGGTTTTCACCCTAATCACTTACAGCCCATTTCCAAATCAGATAAGAAGCAAGTAAATAGTTTGAAGTAGTTAAATATTTTTAACAACTTGAAATGGGTATTACTTTTCAGATAGCTAGCAAAGTTTCTTAATTTTGCCCATAAACACAATTAAGTATTAACACAGTACTGCAGTGTTTATATTCTTATTAACCTGCCAACAAGAGTAGTTTATTGGCAACCTTAAATATTCAGAGGCAAAACACAATTCCTTGGCACAGAAGCTTTACAGCAGAGCAACATATTTTCCCCTTACAACCATTATGCAGGAACACACAGAAGATTAACTACAACTTATTTTGGCTTGTAGACAAAAGAATAAACTAAACTTCTTGATGTTTTTTTTGCCACTTCAGACCTTGAATGATGATTATGGGTGCATACAGGGTTAGATTTTCCAATTACCTGTTCTTTATAAATGATTCAAACGAGCAGAGGGACCTAGAGAAAAGAAAAGCACATGATCATTCAAGGTATTTTTAAACCTCCAACTGTTGATATTGTTAACCAAATGTTCTCCTATGGGGCTGTTTTCAAGCTTGGTCTCTTCTTCAGCTCCTAGAGACTACTTACAGGTTATCTGCTTTTTTTCTGGCTGTATCAGTTGGTCTAATGAAAGGTGTTCTCCTTCCCTAAAAAATCCACTCTTCACACTTCTTAGGTATTACAGTTGCAATTACAGGAATACTTGAATATAGGTGAAGTATTTTTCTGTGAACTACCTTCATTTTGTGGAACAAACAGAAACCCTGGCTGTGAGTATGCAACACCTGACAGTCAAAATCTCTTCAGTATCGGTGGTTAGCTGTCACTGGTCATAAAAAAATCAATTGATGCGTACTTTGCTGCTTGATTGAATGAAGGAAACTCCCAAAGGCTTTGATTCAGAAAAGACTTAAACAAATGCACATCTTCCTTCCTAGTCCTCAGGTCATCTAACCATATCCTCAATTTTAAATACATATGCTAGGGTGCTCTTCCAAAATCAAAGTTAATGAGTTTGATTCTATCAGGGAGATATACATTAAGGTCACCACAAAAGCTAAACAGGAATAATGTATTTGATCAAGTCTAATCCTTCTATTTTGGCCTTAGTATCCACGGCAGAAGCTTTATTCTTAGGGAGAAAAATAGGTCACAGTACAAATGATTAACAAGGTGAAGAGTTCAAATTAAATTTTATCTTTCAATTCAAATAGAGTAACAGCATGCAAATGACTGCCTCTCAATGCGCATGGGAACTAGAATCAGTCTATAGGCTCATTTGACTACCTGCATGTCAAGCTCAGCCAAGCTTTCAGTGGGCCTCCTGCCCCAATTCCAGCAGACCGATGCCAACATCAACTGTGGCTTTGAGCCTGTAATCTTTGTCATTGCATCCACAGACACTGATGATCATTCACAATTATGTATCTCTGATTACATGGGAAGAATAGTCCACTGCTTGACATAAAGGTATGGAACTAGGCCATGCTTCCTAGAAGACACTCAGTGTACCATAATCCAGATCGATCCATTACTTGTTGGCAACCGACTTCAAATTAGTCCAGCTTATACCAGGGACTCATTGTAAGGGGTGCAGTAATTGCCTTACCTGGCTCCTTTGATTGCCAACTGAATGATATACTGCACGTAGCAAGAGTTCATGTGACTAAATGTCGATGCTGAACACTGGCACAAACGCTTGTGGATACTGTGATGGAGCCAAATTAATTTTTAAAATCCCAGCAAGTAAACAGAAAAGGCTGTTCTAGGTACAGCTCCAATCTTTATTGGAAAACATGTGAAATCTGTAGAACCTCTCTTGCACGTACCATTAGAAAGCGGTCTGAAGAAATCATTCTATCATGAGCAAAAGCCTGTTCTTCAAATATACAATTTGCCTTCCCCACCTTGTGCAGGCACATTTCCCTGCAATATTTCTAACACATCCCTGAGTATAGCTCTACCTAAAACGAGTAGATGGCATATAAGCTAATGCAACTTTCACAGCTGCTTCTCGTTGTGTAAGATTTTCAATCCTGCATGGGCTTGTGCTGCAACTATACCTACAGCTAGATATCTAATGGGTTATTTGCATGCGTAGTTATGTTTTTTTTCTGCAGATAATCATGGTAAATCCCAAGGCAAGTTACACAGACACAAAAATATACATGCAATGATGTACAGAATTTCAGATATCTAGCTAGCTTAGTTTGCATTTGCTAAGACAGAAAGTTTAAAAACTAAACATAAAGATCTTAAGTATGTGGAATTGTGACAAAACTTACTTGATTCAATTTAAGGAAAGCACTAGTTCACTTTTAACACCAGAAGTTCAAATGGTATAGCTCCTGAGTTTTGCTCACTGGAATTAGCCAAAATTTGGTCTCAGATCAGCTGTTTATTTCCTAGGTTCTCCTTTGCACAGGAGGCAGACTGCAGGGCTGAGTAGAAGGCTCGTCGCTAGTGAGACACGTTCGTTTCTCAAGACAATGAACCACCAAAGGTACTAGGTCAAGCATCCTGGTTGGTGGCCTTGCTTGACGCCATCTCTCTGACTTGCTGTTATACTTTGGTTCTTGAGCAGACCGTTTTGAAAACTGAACAAAAAGGTTACTTCCTGCACATTGTCAGGTCCTTTCTGGTTTGGTAAGTTCATCCCTTTCCAATAACACGTCTGCATCTCTGTTCTCTTTGGGTAGGATCTGTAGTCTAACCACTTTCTGGCAGGTCTCTCAACTGCACTGCACTGGGGATGAACCATTTTAATGAGCAGGCTCAACTGGGCTTGGCACCCACAAGAAATTTCCTTTGGGAGTCTGTGGACAGCAACAGTGTGCAATAAAACAGGAGCCGTTTCTTCAAAACAAAGTATGATTTATTTGCCAAAGCAGGCACAGTACTACAAGAAATGGATTAAAGAACAGCCAGGAGACCTATGTGCATCCTGTCTTCCCTATACTTGGCATTTCCCTCAGGTAACTATTTTTGCTCCGGTTTGTTTTGGGTGACCCAATTACAGCCTGCATGGTGCAGACCCTGACTCTCAGCAAGGCAGGGTCAGCCTGCGGCAATCTCTCTCCTCCCTTCCTGCACAGTGGGTCTTTTAACCTTAAGGTTCGTGACTTTAGCAAACAGCTGTGCAATCAGGGGAGGAGTGGAGGAGTTCCTTTTTCACAGATATTACTAGAGCTCAAATGTTTGTTGGGATGCTCCTTATCTAGGCAATTGGTTGCTTTTCATGTTTGGTTCCCCTGACAGCCCTGTTTGATCTACTTCCATTGCAAATAACCCCTCATAAATAAGCACAAACTGAGTCACACGTAACCAAGCAATGCAGATTCTTCCCAGTTCTCTACAGTATTAGCTAAATAAATGACTTTAGTATCAGAAGCCCTTGTTCCAGCAAACTTCGGGAAGACAATGGAAGAGAAACAGACACAGTTACAGAACTGAACTACCTACTCTGCTGTCCAGTTGCAACCAAAATCTTCTAGAAAGGAAAGCCAAAAATGGCTCACACCTCCAAATCATAACATAACAGATCTTTGACAGAAAAGACAAAACAAAGAAAAAAGTTTGCTTTTGCCCTGGCACAAAATCACTTGCCAGCCACTCTCTACCAAAAATTCAGTGTTCTGTGGAGACATGTTCTTCAGTTGTAAAGGAAGAAAACCCTGATGTGCAGCTATCATATATTCTCTGCTACCAAGTCAACTTTTGCAGTCACAAGTTGTCCAACTGCAGGGAAGGATCAGAATTCATCTCTCATTTGACTCAGCAAGCTAGGAGAGAGATTAATATGCATTGGACAGAAACTCTTTCAGAAATCAGTGATCAAGGGCATGATATCTCGGATGTCTCTGGCATATCCAAGACCTAGCTTGCATATCCAGTATCACAAAGGACAGCACAGTAATAACAAAATCATACTCTGTCTTGGACAAAACACTGCTCTTTTATTTTCATTAAAGACCTATAGAATAAGAGATATACTCTTCTATAATTTCAGTGTCAGAACTATCAAGAATTACTCCATCTTGAAAATGAAAGAAGACAGGCACAGTATTCAGCAGAATGTATCAGTATATTGCAGAACACATCAGTATATCCAACTTAATTTCATGGTCTGCACTGGCTATCCAACTGTTTTGGAACAAATCCCCAAGGATATGATAAAGACTTGTTTTAATGAGTACAGCTATGGATCTCCTCAGAGACTTCTGCAAGAGTAATGCAGTTGAAAGAACAAAGAATTTGGACAGATCTAGAAAACAACTGCATGAAGCATTCTTGAATGTGCAAATCCCTTTTTTCCTGTAAATTGGTGAAGTGGGGAAATAAAGGTCTGATCTGGTGTACTGTTTCTTCACAATTTGTAGTCTTAGAATCATAGAATATTGCAAATTAGAAGGGAACCATAACAATCATCAAGTCCAACCCCTGCTACCCGCAGGACTACCTAAAACTAAACCCCATGACTAAGAGCATTGTCCAGATGCTCCTTGAACTCTTGACAGGTTTGGTGCCATGACCAATTCACTGGAGAGCCTGTTCCAGTGACTGACCACCCTCTCGGTGAACCACCTTTTCCTAATGTCCCATCTGAACTTCCCCTGATGCAGCTTCATTTCATTGCCTCATGTCCTATTGCTGGCTACAGGGGACAGATCAGTACTTCCCTCTCCACTACCGCCCCTTGAGGAAGGTGCAGACTGCAATGAGGTCACCCCTCAGCCTTCTCTTTTCCAAGCTGAACAACACAAGTCACCTCAGCCAGTCCTCATAACACCATGCGTAACACAGATGTAATTTTTCACATGCAAAATAACTGCACATTCAGAGTTCTGATTGCATGCTGATGTGAAGTTCCCTGAAACACTGATTTGCTTGTGTCAGTTGTATGATTCTGTGGAATTTCTGTTTTACCAGAACCAGGATTTTTTGGGCTACTTTTTTTAAGGTTAAAATTTGATTGTATTTTTTGAATTATTTTAAAAAGGACAAGCAAGGTTAAAGCCTATTTACACATTTATGGTTGGCAACAGCTAAATCATGTGTTGGGAAAAGTACATCTGTTTTTGTACATTCCCTAAAGTCCTTGGATTGAAGTCTATTCTTGGATACTGGGATGACTACACTAAGGCCAATTGATCTACTTCTCTTCACCAAGAAATGCAGGCTAACTCGAGGTTTGGAAGAACAAATTTTGATCAAAGAGATAAGTGAACTTACTCCAAAAATCACACCTGGAACTGAGCATTTAGCCATCTGGGAGCTGACTAACCCATAGCTGACCGCAGAAGTGAAACACACACCATCCAATTAATAAAGTTCAGACAGACATTAAAATGACCCCACAGTTGTACTGACAGCTCTCAGCATGTGCAACAAAGGTTTAAGTGTTGGGAATCAAGGTCTAGGACACACTACTGAAATTAGGAGAGAATACTTATCTCTAAATTTGCTTCAGGGTCTCACATCTGATCTTTCTTAGGTTCACCTTGTCTAAAGGACATACAGTATTATCTCAGATTCACAAAAATGAAAAGGGCATGAAAATGCTTTCTGAAATTCTATTCACGCTCTTGACGTTCTCATTAGAAACCCCTATGAATTAACTATTTGTATGCTTGCAGATATGCACAGGCATGTTTTAGTCTTAATATTATGCTTTAATAGCTGTTCAAAGGTTTGAAACACACTCCTGATCTTTGATGCAGTTAGAGGAAACGGTGCATGTACCTTCTGATGGCAGAAAGAAATGTGTCGATAGAATAGATCATAAATGGCTCTCAAAGCACAGCAAGCCTAGGTTGTTTCACCCACAATAAAAAACTATAGTACATTTACCTTTTTTAACTTTGCTGCTCCAGCGCCAGAGCGAATGGCCTCCATTAGGGCTTGCCTTGCCTCCACAGGGTTACCTGTAGCCGTGGCAGAAGATTTAGGAGCTGCTGCTGACATCTGAGTGGGAGGTGGTGGTGGTGGCGGCTGAGCAGGGGCTGGTGGGATACAAATCTGCTCTTCTTGAGTGTCTTTGGCCTTCTGCATGGACAGTTCTGCGTTCCTAAAACTCTGCAGCTCTTCAGAGGCCAATGAGGAGATCTGCTCATGATGCAATTGAAAGGAGGTGATTAATATTGAGCATGACTAAACTGTAATTATTTGACATTTGATGCACTTTCAGTACCCCGTTTTCACTTTGCTTGAATGATGCAAAACACACAGAACTTTTGTTTGCTCATGGGGTTGAACATCTGTTACTACTCTCTTACATCACTCAGCTGGGCTGATTACCAGCATCAAGCATTTGGCATGGACTATGTCTCAGAAACTCAATCTTTTCTACGTGAGCTCAATCATCCTGCAACTCTTCTTGGCATGTAAGGTAAGAAAGAGGGTTGGACTTGGTATTCATGTGGAAACAACCACAAGGGTTTTGGAATCAGGAAGACATATTAGGGCTGCAGTAGCCATGCAGGAATCTTGTTACTTTTTACGGTCTGGGCTGCACAGAAATAATCTCAGATGACAGGGAGGCTCTTCTAGATCTGAGCTCTCAGACATGGCTTCATTGAAAAAAATGTTGTTCAACCTGAAGTCTCCAGCCGTACTAAAAAAATAATAATAAAATAAACAGGGCCACAGAGAACTACGTGAAAGCACTGAGAACAAAATCAACTGATCTCTTTTCCAAGCATGTTTCTGTGGAATTTCTGAAACTAAAATTTTTGTACAAATTACCAACTTGAAAACTCATCCCACTTAAAATGAATGCAGAGGGAAGGGGCAAGCTTTCAGACTAGCTGGCTTTTCCATCAACTGTCTCAACAAATATTTATGCTGTTAACATTACTAGTAAGAATCACAGTAAATTTTTAGTAATTAAAATGATTTGGTGATTATTAGGAAATTCAGTATCATGTGCCAAACAGGAGGTTTTCAAAAGCAGATGCATTAGTGTGCCTTTCTCAGAGAAACTGAGGCACAAAACTTGTCTAGTGAAAAATGAAAGGCTTAATCTGCCATTAACTAATCCACATTCAGAGAGCTCCTATATTCTATTCCTTCGCTGCACACGCACACACAATACATGGGAATAATGTCATATCAGATAACACATGAACATTCAAGATAACGTGAAAGGGACAGACCTTTCATGATAAACGTCTATATCTCACCCTGTACGCATACAAACATGGTGCTTTAACTAGCACAGGTGACATCGTGTGAAAAAGCAGCATACAGTTTCTAGGCAACTTCCTTTAAACGACAGCAAAAGCTTCTCTGCTGCAGGAAAGTATTCCAACAAGTCTCAGTGATAATACACCACCACTTCGTTGTCAGAGCCTCCTTTACACAAATTTACATTTATTCCCAATAAATGCAGAATGCAGGTAAGTATGTGTGAAGACGGATGCTGCTCTCAGGCTGTCCTGCTCTCAGGCTCAGAGGAAGCTGTACTCTACCTGCAGCAAAGGCAGGAAGATATTTGAGGGATGAAGTAATTGCCTAACACAGGCAAAAGATTCTTTCTATCTAATGGCAGCTATCCGGCTCTGTGCTAATGGCCTGAGCCATGAGGGAAATGGGAGCCCCCTTGCCAAATACACATCTTTGGCTGTATCAGAGAACTGAATGAAAACTAAGGCTAGAACAATGCAGCTTTTGGCTATTAGGAGTAAGAGGTGCTCTAATGATGAGGTGAATCTTTCAGACAGAAGGAGTCATCCTGCTGCGGTGAAAGTTGATGTCCCACCAACACCAACTACTTGCATAACAACTTGCATGCACCAGCTTATGTTAACAGATAAACAGCAGGCAGGAAGAAGTCCTAGTGTGTTTTCAGGTAACTGAGACTGGATGCATATGGTAGGTAATGCAAATATATTAATCTAACTGCATACTCCTAAAGTACAAAAAAGCCCCATCGAAATGTGAAAATAATGAACATTTGATGTCTTCTATGTACACTCCCTGTAATTTGCTTGGACTTCTATGTGCTTCTTTCTCAGCTAAATGACATTTGACAGTGTTAAGTTTTATAGCAGAGGATAGGATTGGACCCACCATGCTAGCTGCATATATCAGATCTGGTCTTGTGTGTCATATTATTTCCCCCTCAACTTCTCTCTTTACAGCACAACATTTAGTTTGTGGCATATCTGGGTTTATTCAAAACACCCGGTAGGAACTGACCGTGCTTACAAGTTCACTCATCATCTTGATTTCTCACCTTTTTCAGCTTCGAGGTGCCACTGTGGCCTCTAATTGCTGCTAGTAGAGCTGAGCGCTCATTCTCTGGCTCAGTATATGAGGGTTTCCTGTGATTGCCGTTCAGTGCACTGTCTGACACCTAGAATATGAAAAGAATAAACCTCACATTGTTATTAAATATTTACTTAGAGACAGTTTGGAAACACTATTAAAAATACTTTTGGCACTTCTACCACAATGCAACTTATGGACACTAATGAGTCTGTCTTCTTTCAGGCCTGCTTTTACAGCCCTTACACTGAAGAGGAGACTACGTGTACACAGTAATGCTGTACTTACAGATGCAGTCCCATATCCCCTGAGCATGAGGTCAGTGGCAAACTAGTATCACCCACTAACACAAAATGCGGTTTTCTTTCAGTGTAGGTATTTACAAGTTTTCTCCATGCTGTGTGTTCCTGCTCTTACATAACACACAAAAATGCTCTTAGGCTACCCTAAATTGCCTCTCCTTTTTGCTGTTTCTCTGCACCCTCTGCCTCTTTTAGGTAGCGCAGCAGCAATGGTGTTGCATAACATACAGGATGTGCAGAATAAGCAGTGGCTTGGTCTGTATTTTGCCATTATAAATTTTTCAAATGCCTTGTGTACTCCAGCTCACCAGCAACTGTACCTGTTATAAAAGCTCTGGTGTCTGACAGGGTGAATACAGGCTGAAAAAGAGGCTCCACTTTACCTTTCTGAGTTTCTCCTTTCCCCCTGCTGTTTGAATGGCTTCCATCAGGGCACTGTGCAGTGATGTGTCTTTTGGAATTGGTTTTTGGACAATGGGTTTGAATTTCTTCTTTGGTCCAAAGATATTGGTCTGCACATTAACATCCAGTTCAGTGACAGCATTAGTATCCAAATCATCAGGTTTCTCTTCCTGTTCTGACTCTGCATTTAGTTCAGGTGAAGCTTTAAGGGAACCAACTTGTACATTGTTAGTGGGAGGCCACTTAGTGGCTCGCAAAGATGAGCTGAACGAGGGTGGGACTCCTTGGAGATCAGGAGACTTGAGAGGCGAGGTTGCGTTACTATGGATCAAAGTCTCACATTTCTGGTCCAACAAAAGATGCATCTTTTTCTCTGCTACACTTTGTTTGCTGTTTAAACCATGATCTTCCAGGCTGTTATCCTTTGAAGAGGATTTGGTAAGTGGGACACTAGCATTCTTTTTATAGACACTCACAGGAGTTGCTTGATTTGGCGCCCTGATGTTAACTACTTTGTTTTCCATGCCAGAATTATCACCAGGTATAAACCTATGGGACACATTTTGACTACAAGTAAAAATCCTTGAAAGTGTTTCTCTTGTTTCTGCTGATTCTGTTTCCACAGGGCTATATTTGGCCACAATAATACATCTTTTTGGTGAAACTTCTGCTTCAGTTTTAACCCCTCCGGTCTCTTGCTTATTTTCATCTTTCTCATGATATTCCATAGCGTCAGACTTAAAGTTACTCATGTTGATGTGTCTTGCAATGGCAGAGGCAACATACTGACTTGAAGTTCTCCTGTGTGGCTTTAGAAATGGAAGCTCCGGTTTGTCCTTATTAATGGTGGGGGCCACTGAGACTGTTACCTGAGACTGTGTAACTGGAAGAGGTGGTTTGGTCCTTTCATTCTCAGACTGTCTTTCGGCTACCTGGGTAGTAACAGTTTGTGGTGCTGCAGGTTTTGGAGCAGCAAGACAGACAGGTCTGTGTTCCTGTTTTATAGCAAAGGGCTTTGAGTTTGTGGTGACTGCTGGCTTCTTAGGAAGATGCTCAGCAGAGTCATCGCTTTGCTTTTCCATAGAACTTGACCTCCAGAATGCCTTTACTTTCCCAAGATGAATTTCCTCATTTTCATCAAAAGAGGTACCCGGTATGTGCTTACTGACACATGTGTTTGGGCCTATGAGGTTGCCTAGTTCATCTATCTTAATGGCACCAGTGGAGAGGGAAACTCCTCTGTCAAAATGTTTTAGTTCAGGTTTGGGAGGAACAACTTTAAAGGTTGTCAAACCCATTTTAGGTTCATAGTTTGTTCCCAAATTCTGGGCACGATGACACCATGTGGGTGTTGATGGGACTTCTTCTACTTCAATTTTTTTTGATGGTGGCCATTTGATTTCTAATTCTGATTTACTTTTTTTCAGAGATCTTTCCCTGTTATTACATTCATTAAATGGATTTATCTTCTCTTTTGCTGTACTGATTTCAGCTGTGGTCTTGGAGTGAGGTGGAATCAGCTTAGATTTACATTCCTCAGACTTTACACCATGTTTGGGGGGAGGTTCCAGTCGTAAGTTCTTCTCACTTCTTTTTTCAAAGGAGCATGTGAGAGATTCAAACATATCTCTCCTCTGTTCCACAGGCAAGTGACTGAATTCATTTTCAGATGGTTGCTGATGAACGGGGTCCTTGGATATGCATACAGCCCCACCATCTGTATGTCCCTTATCGAAGGAACCTGCATTGTTGTTTTTATTTGTAAAGTTTCCTATATTAACAGAGTCAGCTGAGATATTCTGTGAAACCCTTGTCTCTGTCTCATGATTTCCATCTGAGACTGAGGTGCCAACTTCTGGAGCATCGTCTATGACTGTTACTGGAACAGAAACGGTAACATCTTGGGCAGCCTCAACTTTTCTTATGTGTGGGCTCAACACTTCATTGATGTACCCGGAGTCGGAGTTACTTATACTATCCACTGCTGCAAAATACACATACAACGTTACATATAGGCAGTATTTAGACAACATGACTTCAAATTACACAAACAGGCAGGACAAGCTTAAGCAGATCAGATATTTCAGTTAAACTAAAACTAACAGGAATATATTTATGCCTGTATTACAAAAAAGGAGAGATCTGGGGCCTTTTTATTGTCTGGTTGCTGATTAGGACCAGCCAAATATTCCTGCAGTCCTCATGCTTCAGCCAGTGGGAAACATACAAATGCAGCTGAAAGCAGAATTTAATCTATTGTTCATACCTTATCTTTGACTAAGTTCTCTCAGTGATAAACATTTCACCACATGACTCCAAAGCAGAAACATTTCTGAGAAACACTGAGTGACTCCAAATTACGTTTCCCAGACCTAGTTAGTAATAACAGCCCATCTGAAGGATTTTCTTGAGCAAGCAAACAAAGAAACAGTACTTGTATTTTTTCTCCATTCTTCTCCCCCTTCATTACCAGTGACTCTAGAAGCCTCATTGTGCAAGAAGCTTAACTCCCCTCTCAAATTTGCTGGTATAAATCAAGGGTTACAACACAGAAAATAAGAAATTGCAGTGTTAGAGGACTCGCAGAATTTAAATCATAATCAAAGTCCACTGCAGAAGTACTGAAATAAAGATGGGAAGCTTTAAACAAGTGTTCAACATCGTTTGGTTACAAACCATTAACAGAGAAACATTTTTATTCACTGTAGAAAAGGAGGAGTACAATATGACATTTTAACTCTTCCCATCATTTCTTTGCATGTTTTTCAAATTTTAACTAATACATCTGCTAATGCAGAGGAAGTATCAGGTACAAAAACATCCTCCTTCCCTCTACTTTTTTTATGATAAAATACAAAACAGAGGCATTGTTCACTAAACACAGAGCTAAATTCACAACTGATTTAGCTTCACTGAAGTCAACAAAAGTATACCAAATTTGGCCCATAAAATGTGGCCATAAACTGCTGTTCATCTCTTTTTGGCAGCAGACACTGAAATACTGTGACAATCTGATAAGCAGCTTGAGAAATATTCAGTGCGAGCCCATAATGAGAAGCTGCACCAGAAGCGAAGGGAGAGCAGCCACTTTGGGTGGACCACATTCTGTCTTAGACCCGTGAGTTGCTCCCAGTGACCTTTGTGACAAATGTGCAGGTGTCTTGGAGCCCAGTTTGACTCTGCATCTCCTGTCTAAGACTCTCTCTTTTGTACGTCAGAGATAACACACTTCCTTACCTTCTAAATGTTCATCCAGGCCAGCCAAAGTCCACTGAAGTTGTGCAGCAATATCCTCATCCTCATGCTTAGCCGAAGCCATTCCTTCATCTCTCCTGCTAAATGAAAGAGGAGAAAAAGTCTGGGTTTCCCCTTTTTTTCGCTTTGCCCTGTTGCTCTGAAATACACTCTGATTTCAGCTCCTTTGGTTCCACTGGGGTTCTGAAACTCATTCCCGAAAGCACGAAAAAATGTGCAGCCTTAGAGGCACAAGCTACCACACTGACACATCCACATCCAGGAAGGATCTCTGTGGTGCCTGTGCACACTCAGAGCGCTGGCCATCAAAAAAATAGGGTTAATAAAACCTGTTGCAAAGAAATATATAACTTCACTGTGAAGTACGCATCTCAGCTGGGCTGCACAAAAGCAGTGTATGCCCAGGCAAAGGTTTTGCATATCCACAGAACTGTAAAGCAGACCACCAGCCATCCTGTGTACACACTGTGCCAATTTATCCGCAAATTAATTAAATAAAAATCGCATGGCAATGAAAAATAAATACAGCAAAGTACTGTTAGACAATCACTCTGCATCCTGAGGGGAGGAAGGGAAGGAGGAAAGAGAAAATAATCCCTTGAGAGCCGTTTCTAATGAAACATATCAAGGGCCCTGGCTTTGCCGTGGTTTTTGATGAATTTTACAATGATCTAAAGCAAGTCTGAAATCAGAATAAGTGCCAAGTCTTGTCTTGGCTTATTAAAAAAAAAAAAAAAAAAGAAAAATAAGAAAAATCCTAGCAAAAAACCACTAAAATTTAAAACAAAATGCATGGCAACCTGTTACACAGCAGACCTGTTTCTTAGGAAGAAAAATCTTGGCCAGGAGAGCTCTTCTATCTAAATAATTGAGGTTAGCATTTCAGATTGGGCAATTCACTTTTTCCAGCTACCTGTTCCTCACCTGAATTTTAGCCACTGTTGTCTGTGACACTGTATCTAACTTTTGCCCTTGTGATTAGCCTATTGAAAAAATAATTTTCCATTCTAGCCACACCTAAACAAACTCTGGTCAGGAAAAACACATTTGCCCTTTTCAAGATCAAACCCTTAATATGACAGATAGAGTAATAGATGATGGGTTTTTTTCTGGCAGTTTGTCAAACAATACCTGAAAAAGGCCATTTTTTCTGCTGTCTTTTGAGATAATCTGAATAAAAATTCAGAGGTGTTTCCTGACATTGATTTAAACAATGTCTAACAGTGTGCTCCCTTTTTTGCTATTTTCTTGTTTGATTCTTCCCTTGCTCACAGCAGGACCAACTGAAAGCACATGTTGAAGCATTTTATTTCACTTTATTTTCTATTTATTTATTTTTGCATTCACCTTTCCTTCCTTTATGTCCTTTGTAACAGTCCTGGAACCCAATTCTTCTACTCGGACCTAAAATGCCTTGCACTTAGAAAGCTGAGTTCCTGTATTTGGGATCAATGAAAACAGCAACACACATCTGCAAAGAAGCCTTCCAAAACGTTTTTCATGTACACATCCTTTTCCTAAACAGAGAACAATTCAAGGTGGCAAAGCTACGTATGTGCCTAAGTGGTTTCCTAAACTGGAATCTAAGACAGAAACCTGTATTGGTTGTTGGAATATGGAGGAAGAGACACCACTCTGTGACTGGAATAAAATTTCTTCCAGCATTTGCCATTGACCTGAGTGTTGACAGGCCCTGAACATCCCCAGAAGCCAATGTGAACTGACAGTACTCCAGCCCAGCACCCACACTGCAAGACTCATGGTAAACTGAGAAGGTTCCATTTGAATATGAGAAGAAACTTCTTTACTTTGAGGGTGCCAGAGCCCTGAACAGGCTGCCCAGAGAGGCTGTGGAGTCTCCTTCTCTGGAGACATTCAAAACCCGCCTGGACACATTCCTGTGTGATCTGCTGTGGGTGAACCTGCTTTAGCAGGTGGGTTGGACTAGATGATCTCCAGAGGCCCCTTTGAACCCCAACCATTCTGTCGTTCTGTGATTCCCCCTGACGGATTAAGAGAAAGGTGGCACAGATCAGACCAAGTCTCCAGTGGAGGCAACTGGCACTGTAAGACCGCAATCCTACTGTACTCTGAAGCACACACACGTAGATACACAAATCAATGAGACCACTCATCTGAGCAATCTAACAAAAAACATATAAGCTTACTGCAGCATTCAGATTAGGACAGAAGTCTGGAAAAGAAAAAGCTCCACTTGAAGTTGGCACAAAGAATGAACCAACTGAATTTCATGTTGTTTATGCAGGGGAAAGTTTTCCAAAATTAATAAGAAGTACTTGTTCTCCTCTGAGTGCATTTTAAACCAATGTGTTTGGAAACTCAGAGCATTTTTGATGGGAGAATCATTCAGACTGCACCAGCTAAGTAACAGGTCTATCTAGCATGGAAGGCAAATATTGCTCTTCTTCTTTACAAAGCTGGTCTTGTGGGATCACTGTCCACAGCTGGAAGCAAATTCCTGTCACACAGTGAGACTCTTTCCCTAAGGTACCGTGAAGGAGCTATTTCCACAACCTTGGAAGAAAAATGTGTAAATCCATATTTATCAGACAATGAGACCTAATTTCATGAAGGCCATGCCTGCTCACCACCTTCTTGGTACCTGATCGTGCCTTTCTATCTATTACCTGACTGCTCTACAATACAGCCAAAATCTGAACTACTAAGGTTGTCTGTGCTAGGCTTTCTCCAGGAAATAATGGAAACTATTGGCTTGAAAATTTTGTGGGCAATTTATCTAGGAAAATGTCTTTGGGATGCAAACAGGATTTCCTGGGCTCCAACCATGCAGTGTCTGGTCCATTGGACTGACCAGATCTTTTCTCACGTCAATCTATTGGAATCTTTCAATGCCTCTTATAGCAAAATTATCTTCTTGATGGACGCAACAATCAGCAGAGGTCTCTTTCATTATCCTCTGTGCACTTACGCAGTGACGCTACATAATTTGCCTCTAAATCTCTTCTTCAATCTCCTTATCTAGACAAGTGGGATAATAATATGCAATTCACAGATTTTTTTCTGAAGGAAAGAGAACAATGCAGTGAAAATGAAAGGATTCTTATTTGCTTTTACAGAGGGAGCTTCAGAAAAAGCAGATGTTTTCTTTTGCATTTCCAGATTCCTAAAAGAGTTATGGTTCAATTCATCTCCAAACTTACCTACAAAGGAAGCCAGAAGGTATACATTGATCACAGGGATCTTCTTAAAGTTCTTAGCATCAAGAATTTTAAATGTGATAGGTGTTTTGTGAGGTGAAAGTTTGGTAGTTTCCAGTAGCTCACAGGATTTACAAATATGCCTACGATGACTCTTTCTTACAACAGTATTCGGGAAAGGAAAACAAAAGGGCTTCTAATGTTTTTCATAGCCTTCTTCCCTTCTAACCCTATTCACTTTTGTTGACAGCTCTGTTTTGGTCAGAATCCAAGAAAAATATGAATTATTCTGATACCATGTTTTACATTCTGGATAAACATTACCAGTGGTATTTTCTCACACACACTTTTTTTGACTTAGGGGAGAACTTGATAACCTTTACGCTGCCATTCTGGTAAAACGTGAGGCACTAAAAATATAGCACTGGTGGGCATTTAGCACAAGTTCGAAATGGCAAACGTGCATGGTCGCTGGAAGCCTGTGCACTTATTACTTATGTAGATTAGCAGAGATTTGTGCAAGAGCACAGAACGGAGCGAAGTGACTACTAAACTACAGCCTTTAGTGTTTCACTGAGCTCGGGCTACAACACATAACTACTCCTCAACAGTCATTTGCACAGCTGGAGACAAAGTGAAACTTACAGCAGCATTTCATCAAATTAGTGCCACGGGACATGGACACTTATGAGAAAGTTTACATTCTAAGAAAGAGAGAAAATTCTCTGATAAACCTAGCTGGAAATGCTGCATTAAAAAGACTAGTGGTAAGACAATGGATTTACAATGACAGAAATTCATTAAATTATTCAATTATTAAAACTGACCCAAGTGTCTTCGGGCACTCCTCAGAAGTTCTGGTGAGCCTCATGTATGGTACCAGACGTATAGACCACAACTCCCACTGTAACTGCTTAAACACAACACAGACCTGTGTAACTGCAGAGAAGGGACTGAGGAAGAGTTTCAGTTGTCTAAACTCAGGCATTTGGTGCCATTTGAAATACTGCAGGATATTCTGTCTGGGGCTGGGAGACATAATGTGGAAGACAGGGAGACCCATGTCCTGCTGGTGTGGCAGCAGGCAAGAAGAAACTGCAGTAGACATCTTTCAGGTTAATTGAACGTGACCTGAAAGTCTCATTCATTTTGCACCCTGTGAGAATATGGCTCCTGCGAATTTTTTACTAGCTGGGGAGAGAAGACAGAGCCATTGCAAATAACAGAGTCGAATCCAGACAGGCACACAGTGCCGAAGCACACAGCGGGACGTAGTGACCGCTACAAGGCTGTTCAATGGACGAGAGCTTCCAGTTTCTTGTGTGTGTCCTAGGCAGCTAACAGAGACTGACCAACAAGGCAAGCTGATGTTATGGTTACTCCAGACTGCGCTTTAGAGTAGTGGGGCTCCTTTCCCAGCTCTGGTAATCTTCTCAGCCTGATACTGAGGAATTACATCAACGCGCCGGTATGTATCCAAATTTGTCCTCTTCAAAATGCATCCACAATATTCTCCTCTTACACAAATGATAGAAAGAGAACTGCTTCTTCCTCGGGTATATATCAAGGTGCTTGTTAAAAAAAGAGAGTAGTGCTGAAGGGTTTTAAGTTGTAGAAAGTATAGCTGAAGCTTTTTGAATACAACTTTCTATTCAACCAGGCCAGAAAAATGTCGCTAAGTAAACTCAAGGTGTTTATATTTCTGTGTTTTTGAGTAATGAAGCGAAGTACTCTTCAAAAGTGGAGGTAACTATTTTCCAGCTTTAATCAACAGTTCACAAAATCTTTTGGACTATTTTTCCATTCTTTGCATTTCTATATGACATTACTAGATGACCTTTTTCTATTTCCTTCCAAGGATGGAATATAACAGCAGGAGAGCGGCTAGTATAAATGGTGGACTTTCTGGAGACCTAAGCTATGACAGTGATATTTTCCATTTCTAAGCACAAAGTTTCAATATTCAAACGACCAAAGCCTGTTAAAATGCAAAATCTGTAGACTGAAGAACCAACTTAGGGCTGGTTAGATAGCAAAGTCATCACTTTTTTTTGATGCAAGATTTCTGAAGGTGGTAGGCAACTAGGAAAAGGAAAAAGCACACGGTCATACTCTCTTGAATGCCAGATAACTGCAAGAGGATAGATTTAGATTAGATATAAGGAAGCAATTACTCCCTGTGAGGGTGATGATGCACTGGAACAGGCTGCCCAGAGAAGCTGTGGATGGCCCATTCCTGGTTCAAGACCATGTTGGATGGAGCTTTGAGCAACCTGGTCTAGTGGAAGGTGACCATGCTCATGGCAGGGCAGTTGGAACTAGATGATCTTTAATGTCCCTCCCAACCGAAACCATTCTACAATTCTATGATAACCTTGCTTTTTATGTTCTTCAATGAGAGACAAAAGAAAAGCTGCACATACTTTTTGAGAGCTATGCACAGATACAATTTCCACTCCAAATTTTTAGTTTGTGTTCTGTTTCTAGTTCTGTGGGACTGCATCACACTTATAAAGGTTTTTAGACTGCATTTATATCTGTGCTGATTAAAAATAAACAGAGACTGAATTAAATTATTTTCCAATCTTAGAACACACAGGTTTAGCGGTGCCTTCAGATATAACACCACCCAATTAAAAAGAAGAACTTGCAAATATAGATGGAGGAGGAAAATGAAGAAATTTTCAGCAGCAGCTGGGTTTATGGTCCTTTTACAGTCCTCCTCCACGGTTACTATCAAAAAATCTAACCAGGAAGCAAAGAAAAATGCTTTTGCCTAGTATCTTTTTGTGTTTTAATGCTAGAAATCCCTAAGCTTGTAACATACCAGGGTGACTTAAGCTTCCAGCGTCCCCTGACGTATGTCAGTTCCAGAGTCCTGCTGCATAAGCAGCAGCTTGCAGTTGCTATACAGCTGGAAGCGTGTCCCCGCTACCCCCTCCTCACATGGGCTGCTGGCAACAGCTTCTCAATGGGGAAGCCTGCAGGTGTACAGCCTTCCCAGAAATAGCCAAGAAAGTGTGGTGATTGAGGTTAAATAACTTCTCTTGGTTCAGACCGAAAAAATAAGAAACAGGGCAAGGACCTGAGCCTTTCTTTCCTGGAGGCCAGCACTACACCTTTAGCAACCTGAGCTGCTTCCTAACATGTAAAATATACCAAAGTACATGGCGTTTTTCCAGTGGATGAGTTGAACAGAAAGGCTAATCTGCATTCTGCCTCTATAACGACTGTGTCTATTACTTAACCATAATATCATTAGCATCTTCCCTCCATGAAGATCTGCCAGCAAAAAAGTGCATGAGGGTATCCAAATCTAAAGAGTTTTCTGGAACAAGGAGAAAGGGAAAGCCAGAGATAAGGAAGGAAATTAGCAAAACTATGTAAGAAGCAGAGGCTTGCAAATCTCTCAGACATCTGGGTCTTAATTAAGTAATTTTTCATCCCTGAAGTTCTCCCTACCGCTTTAACTCTTCCTGTACCTTCCTCCCCCTTCAAACCACATTTCTGTTTTCAAAAAAGTAAACCAAGTGCCTCCCCAGCTAAAATGAAACCTATCCTATAGGGAAATAACAGAATAAAAGTTTCCCATATTTGTCAGAGACAAGTGAAATGTAATTATACAGAACATGTTTGTGCACAAAGAGCTATACATAATACATACATACACTGCTATTTTTTATTACAGTTTTTCGCTTTCCTTCCTGCCTTCTACCATTCACTACTAAATTTTTTCTTCCTCTGACCAGTTTCATTGCTGAATTCTCTACAGCTAATGACTTTTCCTTCCCTCTTACCCTTCCCAAGTCGAACCTTGTAACACTTGCATTTGAATGGGCTGAGAATTAAGCAGAACAAGTTCATGCACCCCTATCCTTTCAAGCTTTTGTTTTATACTAATAACTCATCGAAACCCTTTTGCAGCAAACAGTGAGTATTTCTCAGGTTTGTAACAAAGAGGATTCTTCTCCTTCTACTCCCAACAGCTTCAACTACCCCAACCAGAGCCAAAGGTAACAAATTACCCCCAGAGAAAGGGAGGAAATGGGATTATCTCTGTCTAGACCCACAGCATGAACAGATCTCAGGGGGGTTCCCCCACCCTCACCCTATGCCCTCCACCAGCTGCATGTGAAAGAATATTCCTCTCTCATGGCTACTGAAACAGAAACCCAAGGGAGGGGAAAATCCCTTCAAGATCTTTGGAAGGTATTTTATCTTTTTGTCTCAGACAAGATTGTATTTATTCATCTTTATAACTGCCAAGTTACCTTTACATTTTAAAAATATTTCTATTTTAAAAATATTTTAATACATTTAAAACCTTTTCAAAGTTGAAAAAAAAGTGTTGTATTTTAAAGTGGTTTTCCTACTCTGAGAGAGGCTGGTGGCATCACTCACTCTTAAGAACCCTTTCAAAACTCTCATTTCACTTGCTTGTAACTTAGGGAAATTATCTATCTTTGCTAGGTGGCAGTCCAAATGTGACAATTTCAATTATGTCCATGATCACTCTATTATTTTATTTAAGCCAAAATGGTTAAATGTCTTCCAAGAACAGAGTTTGGATGAAAAGGAGAACTGCATTCTGATACATGAAATGCTACTTAATGCTCAGTCCTCTGAAAGATGAAAAAAGGGTTCCTGTGTGGTCTAACAAGTCACTAGTCTGCCTTGACTCCCTGCACATCAGATCTCCTTCTCTAAAATCAGATAACGCTACATCTTCATCTTAAGTGAGTACTGTGCCGAGAAAGGAATTAAAGTCTGCACAGCACATGGATACTGGTGTGGTGAGCGACATAAAAACAGTAAAAGGAAATTAAGTAGTCCTGTCTCCAGAAGAGAATTTGAACTGAGAGTGAACGGTGGTATACCTGCTTTATTAACTGAGCTCTGAAACTTAGAAAGAAAAGAAAATAAAACAGAGTATGATCACTTTAAACATAGACTTTATCCTACTGTACAAAAGGGGAGAATTAAGGTTAAAGGGAGGAAGCTAAGGTTACACAGACAGCCTTAATATTAATGTTACCTAACCTTGAGCGTGTGACCTAGCATCCCTAATAATATTATTTTAACATAATTTTTAATGTGTAATTATTTATAAAGCTCCAGACAGTAGGTGTGCATGATGCTTTATAGGCATATAAAATGGTCTGATCCCTGCCCCTAGGAGCTTGTGTGATGACACCATAGATGGGATGGGAAAGGAGGGGGTACGGGAGGACAGAGTTGCAACACTGTGAGATCATGAGATGTACTTACTGCTACATAAGCAACATTTCAGCTTCTCTGTGGTTTTCTTGTTACTCATTTAACACTATATATTAAAATTTGGTGAACAGATACATAACACAAAGAAATCAACCGTAAGGAAGGATATGAAGAAAGAGAACTATGTAGTACAGTGTTCAGTCAGCAGTTAATATTAAAACATTCACAGCCAAACTTTGCATGTAGTCAATTATTTATATGGGGTTAGCCCTTGGCACGTCCAGCTGAGGTCTGGATTCTGCTCCACCAGGCGCTGTACAAATATGTTGTGAGATACGACAGCTGTGTTATGGCTTTTTCCATAAAAAAAAACCCATCAGTGGCTGAAAGGGATATCAGAGGTGGAGAAACAAAGACGGTTTAACAGGTTAGAGGCAGAGCCAAGGGTAGAACTAGAGTGTTCTGAGATTTGATTTGATAGTCTACATGTTAATTAATATGTGTATTTGGATTAAGATTACTTGAACAAGAACCCCAAAGGAAAACAAAAGACAGTGCACTTGCAGGTTGCTCACATGTACTGGAAAACAAAACCATGGAGGAAAGACCCCAGCTTGGAAACCTCTGAATCCAGGGATCTTATTTTAGAAATTTCTTTGCTTTGGGAACTGAACAGGATTTGAGCTCTGCTGTGGTGGTCATTTCTGTGTGTGCACAGCCCACAATACGTGCCATTTCTGACCTGGCTATACTATTATGTTGCTATATGCGGACAAACCTATGGCATGATGAACACTGTACCCTTAAATGCTCTCAGCTTTCCTTAACTTCAGTGGTAGATGAGGTGCAGACCCTCCTGTGATGTTCTAATGCTATCAGACATTTCAGCTGTGCACAGACCACCCAGGACACCCAATAAACAATTCCAGAAAACCTAAGAAAAATGGATTTAAAACTAAACATACAATTAACCAAAGTAAGCACTACGGCAAAATCATCTTGACCTCCTGGAGCACAGGCTAAGCCCCTGGACCAAACCAAGGTAAGAACTGTGGAGTTGATTGTACTTTTCCCTGCAGTTCTTCACAGTGCACATGCAAAGAATCACTTGGGCTTTCTCTATAGCCCTAAACGCTCCAAGTATAATTTGCTTCCACTTTAAGGGCACTTTTCACAGCCCACAGAGTACAAAATAATTTTAGTATACAGCATATAAATTCTTAGGAATTAGTTATTTCACTGGGTGAAAAGCCCAAGTTTTAGTCAGATTTACAATTTAAAAGGATGAGCTAAATATTCCCACTATTCTGATTAACCTTTTTTTCCCAAGCCTCAGCCAAATTAGTCACTAAATAAAATTTCAGGCTTCACTGGAGCTCAGACTCAAGGAGGACTTCGACTCACTACTACTAACCACTGCTTCTTTACAGTAGCTACGTGTTCTCCCAATTTTTTTGTCTTCCTTTTAGAATTGAGTTAGATTGCAGTACACAGACTAGAAGACAGAAACGAATTAATAAACTCCATGTAAAATGTTCCTTTAAGTTTTGTAGCTTCTGATATATATTTAACACTCTGTGTAGCTTGGTATCAGTTATTCACATGAATGGCACTTTGACTTGTCTGGGAATTTAGGAGGCTGGTTTTGTCCTGAAAGCAGCCCGTTCATCGTAAGAACTACAAACAATCTCAGAGCTCCCAAAAAAATTTATTAGTGGAGTGGCAGCTGTTTTGACAGTGGAAGTTGAAACTGATGTTCTCCAAATTTGGCTGTACTCAAATTTGTACTCAGAACTGATTTACATTCCACTAAAACAAGAATTTCATACAAATAGGTTTAAAAAAAACTCATTTTTTTCCTTCCCTCTACACTTAGGAAGTGGCTTTTGAAAACTTAGCAAGTTGACCTCAAAAGCAGAATTTTCAAAGCTGGTTTGTTTACAAACATAGGTTAGGAGTGGAATTGGATTTACCTTCAAATATTACTGGCACATTCAGAGCATAAAAGTTTAAAAGATACTACTGTCAGCACTGCTGCTGTGGCAATCTAAGTGGTTGCTAATATAAGATTAAAATAAATCACAAACGTTAAGTTTCTGCTATATCCTAAAACTGATCTGAAGAAATTTTACTGTCCCAGAGCTTAAAAAACAAACAGAATTTATGAAAAATAACTGCACTACCCAGACAACAACTGTCTCCAATAGAACTTATGAAAAATAACCATGCTCCCCCAACAACAATAACTGTCTCCCATTTCAGTCTAAGCCCACTCTTTTTAAATTATGGTTGTATTAGATACAGAATATTCAGCACAATAAAATCACAGAAAATATTAAGCTGGAAGCCTAGCCCAACCTCCTGCTCCAAGCAGGGCTAATTTCAAAGCCAGACCAAGCTGTCCAAGGCTTTGCCTGGCTACGTTCTGGAACCTCCAGGCATGGAGATTCCTTGACCTCTCTGGGCAGCCTCTTCCACTGCTTAACCACTCCTGTTTCGAGGAATTTCCTCCTTACATTCAGTTTTTATTTCCTTTACAGCAGCTGGTGACGGCTGCCTCTTGTCTTTCAACTGCGTATTGATGAGAAGCTTCACAGTCCTCCTTCAGTTTAGGGAGAGACTGCGATCAGGTCCCTCCTTACCCACATTGCTTTTGCAAGGTGAACAACCCAGTTGCCTCCCCTCCACCTCACACCTCGTGTGCTCCAGCACCCGAGCCCTCTCCATGGCTCTCCTCCGGACCCTCTCCAGTTTGCCAATCTCTCTCTTGAACAGGGGGCCCGGTGCTATGGCACTGGCCTCACAGAGGCCGAGCAAGGGGAGCAATCACCTCCCCAGTTGCGACGGGCCGTACACCACGCCACCCTTCAGCTTCCACTTCTTTGGCTCAGCCGGACTCCGGAGCAGCAGTCCTGACAGCGTCTTATGAAATGTCCCACTGCCTCTTCTACATTCACTTTTTCCAGCTACTGAAAACTTTGTGTGGTGAATGTGCAATGTACAGAACATATATCTTTGGCTGAAGTGAAAGATGGAGAGAATACAGACTTCCAAGAGGGAGAGTGTCACTTCACGACCTGTGGTGACATTTTCTTTTACTAAAAAAATAAAGGAAGTCCAAAGTATTTTTCACTGATTATGATTGTTCTTACAGGCTTTTGTTTTGATGTCTTTGCTCAACATTATGGTAACTTCTTCCCCCACCACTGAGCGTGCATGTGTGTTTTCCTAACCAGTTTAGACCCCACATTTTGAGGAAAGTGTGTTCTCACAAGGCCCAATCTAAGTCTACTGAATTAATAGGTTGCTTTTTTGGATCAGGTCTGGAAAGTTAATTGCAGTCACTATACTAGCCTATCTAATCCACCAAATAAAGACTGCTCAGGACCTAAGAAACTGTAAAATGACAATTCAGGAGAAAAACATATTGTCAAGCAAGTATCTAAGCGAGGCTTGACCTTGTCCCTATTGATACTGATGGATAAAGAAAAACCCTGAGATCATTCCAATAGGTTAAATACTGACTTTGGCCTAATTTATCCCTAATTTATCACCCACTGAATGATCCAAGATGAAGTTCTCCCTCAGAAATGTGAGGAAGGAAATAACTAGGTCATGAAACATGCTCTTATGAAGGGGCTACAGATTAGCAGCTGAATGGAGACCAGAAAGCACAGACTTTGTGTCAACTGAGAATTCAGAGGAATTTCTGGCCCCTGTCCCATGACTCCACAGCATCACACAGAGCGGATCCCTGTCAGTATTACCAGGCCACCCTCCTTGCTGGAGGCACAGCTTCCTACTTGGCCAGTTTGTATTTGCAAAGTCCTATAAATTTTGCGTTCCCTTTGCAGCCCCGCCACCAACTATGTGAGTTTTGGCTAACAAACAGTGTCAGAGTCACTTGTGCTTGAAGGCAGTTTCTAGTTAAATTCCAGGTTCTCATATTTTCTTGCAAAAACTGCAGGAAAAAGTTTGTTTATGAAAAAAAAAAAAAAAGAAAAAAGAAAAAAAAAAGGAAATATGCTGAAAAAAAAACCCCAATGTATAATGTCAGTGGAGGTTAGAATTAGGTGAACATACATATGGGTGCACACAGTCATCAACCAATCCCACATTTCACTGAATACAATCCTTTTCCACCTGGTTTTTGGTAGCTTGAATTTTTCCATTTTATGAACTTCCCATTTTATGTACCACGTCATTTTTTAAAATCAATATATAGTAACATTTTAAGCACTTCATATGCTATCAGAACTACAAAGTAAACTAAACTGTAACAGCATTATTTCAGACTTCTTGGAGAAATTGACTCCGGAGGGCAGCGGTCTTTTGCAAGAAAATTAACTACAAGTTCAAACAGAAAAGTGACCTTTGCCTGTTGCTACAAGTATGTCACTGGAGGGGATTTGGCAGTGAGCTCTTTGCTGGGAGGAGTCACTTGGCATTGGTGCTGGTTTTTGAAAGAGCAGAAGAAAGTAGAAGCTGGTTTTCTTAAATGATTCCCTACAAGGAGGACACGGAAGATACTTTCCAAGAGCCGGTTGCAAACCGAGTTTTACCTGTGTGGAGCACTGTCAGATCCCACGCTGTGGCAGCAGGTGTTCCTTACGGGGCACATTTCTGTGCCACACGTCGCGTCTGCCTCGGCTGAGTCCGTGTAGCCATTGACCAGCTTGATGTCTCTCGACTTCACACTGTCATTTTGTGAATCCAAAGAGACTATGTCGGATGGGGAGCTCACCACACCCGAGTCTTCTGTGGTGTCCTCAGATGCAAAACAGCTGCTTTCTGATGCTGTTTCTTCCACCTCTGATAGCTCCAGTACCACGTCATCCACTACATAAACATTAAATGGAATACAGCAAGGAAAGTTAGTTAAAAGTCATCAGTACATAAATCAAGCTATTCCTTTGTAATTGGAAAAAAAGAAATAGTATATAATAGTATTTGTATATAGGGTAAAGATTATTTGAAAAGTGACAAAAAATTCTGCCTTTGCTTTTAGAAAGGTGGCTTTCTACACCTGTCCTGTGGAGTTCGGATTTTTTACCTTTCATATCAAATCAGTTTCCTTACTTCTATGAAGGAACAACTTTCCAGGGACAGTTTCTTGGGGAATTAGACCAAAATTTAAATGATGTGGTACAAGAAATCACTCCTGTTATTGCTTCTGACAACATATTCTCGTTATTCCTCTTCCACGCTGCCAAACAGATCATGACATTTCCAATAAGAAGTCTATACACAGGTAAAAATGGGCAGCATTTCCTTGTCAGGACACTGAGCTGGTAAAGTAGATCTACTGCTGGCCCACTGGATGTCACTTCATTTTACCATGCTTCATTTTTCTATGTGTTAAATGGGAGAATAACAATCATCTCTTTTTTCAAAGCATATAAAATCTACTAGTAAGTGCACAGAAAAGTAGACACTACTATGCTCAAAGAAGAACGTTTTCCATCATTTAGTCATTTACAAAGGAGATCAAGGGATATGCCCTTTGCACATTTAACTCTATTAAAAGATTAGACACAGAACAATTTTTCATACTCTGTTTTAGTTTGGTTCCTATGAGCTACTTGGGGTTTTTTTTTTTTGTTTGTTTGTTTGTTTTTAAATACACTTTTGCTATTTCCCTTCAGAAATGTACAACTTTACATTCCCTCCTGCAATCATGCCATTGAAGAGAAACTCCCAAGAAGGTCAATAATTTCAATGACTGAAATTCTTGAGTGACTTATGACAGAAGCAAGCCCAAACAAACTTATTTTGATCAAAAGAAATCAATAAAGACTAATCTAAATGTTTAATTTGGAATTATAAATGTGCTCCATTCTCTTCTTCAACCTCAGTAAGCAAAAGGAAGATTAAATAATAGTTTATGGTCTGATCCTGAAGACACTTGTGGTAGATGTTAATTATATGAGAAGTTCCAGGTCTACAAGTGTGACTAAGATTAAACATACACCTCACTGTTTTTTAGGGTCAGAATCTACAACTTTTTGAAGCACACATGAAGCTACAGCTCAATAAAAATGATCATCAGAGAGAAATACTTCTATTATGTTGCATACACAAAAGTATTGTCTTTTAGTTAGAGAACTGAAAGCAACTTTGTCAAAAAATGTCATAGAAATAATTTTGAAAGGGTGTAGCTTAGCAATGAAGCTCTGAGTAAAACTAAAATAAAAATCAAACCAACATTCTCCTTGACTGAGGTTACAAGATGCCATTAAGTACTGAAATTGATTTCTGACAGCAGAAGCAATAAAATTCAGAGGGTTACAAATCATTATTAAAGTTGTAAGTGCTGTCAAGAAATGATATTAATAATACAAGATGATCCAAAGACTCTATTGTGACTTTGGAAGTAATGCTACTTGATTTATTCGACCTTATTTTCTATAACATTAGCTCTAGGTTCCAGATTTAAGCCAAGATATCATCCTGTTTAAAAATGGCAATTATAAGAACCAAGTATGTGTCACTGAACGGATTAGAGTATGCTCATGACAAAACTGCAGTTAGGAAAACACCAGCATCAAAGAGAAATACGAATAATTTTGACATTAAACACCAAATCATAAAGGACCATAAAAATTGTCAGTAAACGAACAGGTAAGAGAATATGGCCTGCTTGGCTTTCGAACAAAAAAACCCCAACAGTAACAACCCACCACCAAAGCATTAATAAAAGGCACAATATATTAAGAAGAGAATAAAGTAGGATAGCAAAGAAATAAATTTAAAGAGTGGAAGTTGAAGAGTGGAAGCACACGGGAAGATTGCGAAGCAATGCACAATGCAGTATACCTCAATGCAAAGAGACCTCTATATAACACAGGCCACATCTGTTGTCACCAGGGTGCCATAAATGACCTCCACCCTATAGCTGGCACAGCCATTTATAACAAAGTACTTGCTTCCAGTTCCTGACACCAGGATGGCAGGCTTTTCCTCCCTAGCTGTCTATCTCATTTCCTCATCCTCTTCTTGCCTGCCTGCAACTACTTCCCGCATCTTTCTGCTCATGGATTCAGATCCTTTTGGTCACCCAGCCCCATTTGCCTCCTGTAGTAACAACACCCGAGCCTCTTCCTGATGCAATTCAGAAAGATGCTCTACAGCAGAATCTCCATCCCCCAGCCCATTCTTCCCACATATCAGCAAACAAAGTGAAAACCAAATCTCTTATTAATCAGGTCCCACATGTGAATCGATCCTGATCTGCTACATCTAGATCTCAGCAGCTGAATTACCCAGCCCAGTGTAAGAACCTCCTCATTCAACAGCAGTTTTATCCTGAAGTATGTAACTACAGAAAGACACCTTTCCATTCAACAACTAAATTCCCCGCACTTAAGCAAAACCAAACTTTCTCCCTTTCTTTGAGTCTATCAGTATGGTCAAACTGCTTCCCTAATCTTTTATCTTCATTGAGAAGATCCATGAATTTTTAACAGAGTTAACACATTTGATTGCTACTACTACTCGTCTGAACGTGAAAGCACCCACATAAAACATGACTGCTACAGTTCTGTGTCGTGTTAACAACCTTGTTTCAGCTAAGAGCAGCACTAAAACACCCCTGTTTTAAAGTTGAGCCATCCTTGGATGGATTAAATAAGAATCTATTCCTCCTCCTACATGCTTGATTAAGTCTCCACTGGTGCAAACTGAAGATGTATTGGCACTAATGGGTAATGATACATGACATGAACAAAGCCTCCTCAGCTTCACTGAATGGTCTTGACTTCAGGAGTCAAAAAATACCTTTTAAAACTTTCTAATTCTACACAGAGAACTGGGTAACGTGCAGTAGTAGATGTGATTCTGCTTGTGATTTTTGCCTATTTTTTCTCAGGGGGAATGCACATGCAGGAAACCACCACACAAGAAGCAGTGTGGTCACAACGATGGTGGCCGCTGAGGTTATCTGTTGGTCAAATAAAGAAAAATCTCAACATTTGTGTCTCTCTTCTCTGTCAAGACACTACAAGATTTCGATATGGGCTCTGATCTTCAAGACCTCATGTAGACATACTGAGGTTATGACAGAATGTTCGGCAAGTACTTCAGGATTGGACACACAAATAACAATTGCCACAGATAATATATTACTGAAACACTGAAGTACCTCAGAAGACTCTTTGTGTTTCCAAATATATAGCAATGCCAAGATCTCTTTTTCAGTAACATACAACGCTGTTCACTAGCTTCAAGTGAGGTGCGATATTGAAAGGGGTGTAGAACTTGGCCCGTGGTCTCCAGGTCATACTGAAGTCTCTCCATGGGACATTTCACCCCCAGATGAAATTGGAGAGTGTCCCTCAATGCCCTGCTTTGCCACTTACCTACATCCTGCTCCAGGTTGCAGACTGTTCCATACCAGAGATCTCCCCTGCTCAGCATCAGCGGCACTGCCGCTGCACAATTAGGTCAACCACAATTTACAAAGGCTTTCTTGTGGGGGGGGGCGGATGATGACTGGGATGTCTGTTTGCAAGAATGTTGCCCGTGATCATCAAGAGGGAGAGAGGAGAGTAGCTCACCAGTAAAGAATGTGAGCTTCTTGTTTAACACAAAAGAGATCTTGTCGCTTTAATCTCAATAGGCTGTAAGTAATTAGGAAAACACTGAACTCCGAGTTTTGACGAGTCATATCTGCACTCGCGTAGTTTGATACCGCATATATGTACACATTACTCATACAGAATGCCAGTGATGGGGAGACAGATAAACCTCACCTGGTTTAAACACTAATCAGCACTTTCAGAAATGAAGACTTAATTCAATAGCTGAAGACTGCCATGGGTAAAATAATCTGATTACTACCATGAATATAAACACCACTGACTTTGAATGAAATTAGAATCGGACCTAAGTGTTCAAAAGATGCACATCCTACCCAGACTTAGATCAGTCACCAGAGCCCAAGCCAACACTCCGAGTCCAATGGGCACAGGGTGTAAGTCTTTTCAGGCTGTAACTGTTTGCTAAGTGCTGTGACCTCCTGGTTTTACAGCTCTGCTGGTGTTGTACTGTCACATTCAGTAATGACAGAAACTGTATAACCAAAACAGTAACAGTTGATTTAATCTTACATGGTGAATAATCTGAACTTCGTAATGCTTTTAGAGATGCAGAGTTCCTCTAATTCCTCTGTGTTCTTGCTAAGAGGTTGGTAATTATTTTCCAATTTCTTTCAGCACTTGTTCTACTGCCAAAAAACTTTCTTTTCATGGACTAAAATTGCATTGCTGTAGTTCAAATGGTCTATTACAATGAAGATGTAAAAAATATTAAAAACTTCATGATGTTAAAGAATATTAATTCTTATAATGATTCCCAAATTACAACATAATTATTTCACTGACAGTACTTAAAACTTCTAGCAAGAAACACTGCTCTAATTATTTGTACTAGCAGTAAAAAAAAGACCAGTATTACAAAAGTGTACATTTTTTCATACACTTGGAAGAAGGTCGGTAGAAGAAATGGGAAAAGAAAACATTTATCATGGCAATGATTAACAGAGATTAGGAAAATGGACAACACAGGATTATCATAAGACTTTTCACACAGTTACAATGTGTTCTGTTTCCACTTCACTCATTTTGCTCATTGATAAAAAACTTGTACGTAGAGACAGGTGCTAAAAACCATTCAGTAAGCAGTTAAAGCACAAGACAGAATGAGAGGACTTCTCTCTATTTATCACAATTAAGATTGTTTTAATCCAACATGCTTCTTAGTGTATTTGAGCCTATATGCATACTTCCTTTTGATTTTTAATTAAAAGAAACAAAGAGAAAATAAATTACTACTGTTACACATTAACAATAGCATGGGGGCAGTGGGGGAACAGATGGAGCTCTGAGGAACTCCTCTCCCAATTCCAATAACTGCTTTGCAGAAACTGAAGGTGAGGCCAGGAAATGCTGAGGTGAGGAACCATGCTCTGCAGCTCCAGCCCTCCTCCAGAATGAGGATGTAGAGCAGCTTAATGTTGGCTCAGCTCATTTAGGTCACAGAACCACAGAATCATTTAATTTGGAAAGAACCTCTGGAGGTCACCTAGTTCAATGTCCTCCTTAGCTTAGCCAAGGTTGCCCAAGACCCTGAGCAGCTGAGTTTTGAAAATCTCCAAGCATGGACACTCCACAGCACCTCTGGGAAACCACGAACCAGTCTCTTGGTAATGTTTAATGCTTCTCCCCATAAAGAACATTTTTTTATTCCAAATTGAAATTTTTCTAGCTGCAACTTGTCACTGTTGCAGTTTTAGCGTTTTGCAGTGGATCTCAGAGAAGACTCTGGCTCGCTCTTCCTTTTCTTTCAGATGCAAGACAGCATTCAAATTCTCCTTACCCCTCCCTTCTGCAGGCTGAACAAGCCCTGTTGCCTCAGCACCTCCAGGTACACCTTCAATGCCTTCTGCTTTGGTTTGTCACTGTCTTCTCCTGAACTCAAAACTGAATCAGTTTTTGGACAATGGACACAGATGGGGGGGGCTTCACGGCATCCAAGCAAAGGGGAGCAATCATTTCCCTTGATCTGCTGGCTCTGCTCTTGCTAGCGGCAAGCCAGCCCGTGGTTAGCGCTTCATCACTGTGAGGGCACGTTGCTGACTCACACAGTCCTGCATGTGACTCCCAGCTCTCACATAATGAGACATTTTCGCATCTCCTTCCTAGTCTTATGCCCCATGCTCATGTTTTCCAACAGGTTCTTTAATTGCAAGTCATTCTTACTGCACAAAACCTGCAAACAAAAGTAAATCCATTCCTTTACATGCTAGCAAATAACAAAAATTAGAAGACTCACAAAGCACATGTCTCACCAGACATATAATCAGAAAGCTACAGATGGAGTATTATTAGATACACCCTGTGAATATTCAGCATTTTCAAGCTCATCAGTTAACTTAGCTACCTAGACCTACTGTCCTATGGTTGAAAAATAAATGCAGTGTGGACTGACTTAACCTGCCTTACCAATTTGAGGTACGTAAGCACTTCCCTTGAGGTTAAACCTGTCTGCTGTTGGTTAATATCAGAACACAAAGGTAACTTTTTACAAAAGCATTTTTGGCAATGGTGTTTCCTACACCAAAGGCAATAAAAGATAGGATCAAGCCAGGGAGCAGGAACTGAAGAGTATCCCAGTACCTCCACTGTTTTGTCCAGGTACTAGTGACTGTCAAGGTCTGTGCACTAATGTTTGATTTTCCGTACAAACCTATGCTGAAAATTATCGTGAAGTCTCTCTCTCTCAGAAGAACACTAGCTAAGACTGTCTGCTGGCTCTTCAAAGACTCGGAGGAAACCACCACTTCAAGCAAATGTCTGATACCCTCTCCCATTCCAGACCTTTATTTTTACCACCTGCCAAACAAGGAAAGAAAAATTTCTGAACTAACGCAATACAGATTTTCAGACAGGGGAAAATTAACATTGGACTTCATTATCGCCATTTATTTCCCACAATCTTTTCTTCAATGACTGAAAAAGCCTCTCTGGCCTCTGCAAAGCCCATTTGACATAGAATGCTGTTTGTATTGCTAAACTGCTTTTCACCCTCTCCTTTTTGGCACTCTCTTGAACCTACTAGTTGCTTGCTTTTATAAAAGCCTTGTTTTGAGGTTCTGACGAGTCCACACCGTAGCCAGTAACCAGCCTTCCTTTTCCAAAGAGATCAGATGTCGCAAAAGCGACACGAAGAGCAAAATGCTCTTTGACAGGAAAAGGATTCGTGTGTCAAAGTAGATCCTTCCTTGATTAGCTGGAGAACATTGCCACTTGGCTTGGAGAAGGACAGATTTTAAAAAATGAGTCAGCAGTCTGAGTTATTTCCTTTTACACATGGTGAAGTATAATGGCGAGACCTTCAGAACAGCTCCTGGTGTTCACTATCTGGAGTTAACAGCAAGTTACAACAACTCACAAGGTGCTTTCCTGCCTCTTGTCGCTCCTTAAGTGTGAGGAGGGGGGCAGTTTGGCTGGTCTGTGCACTTCAGACAGACTATGGACAACCAGACAATGTAGGTTAGAGGAGCAGGACAACATGGAAACATATTTAAGAGCATATAATAGACTTGCACTTCTTAAATCACCATGTGTAACACTGGTAACATGCTGTGATCAACGACGGGGCTCTTTGGAGGCCTTTGCAGGAAAGGAAAATCTAGATCTAAAACCAGACTGCCCAATATAAGGAGCCCGGTGAAGAAATAAACCTCTCTCCATGTTTTGCTGCAAATTGCTAGTCTTAAGTGACAGATTTTGGCAATCTGCATCCTTTACAGAGGTGGCCAAGCACACTGCTGAATCTAAACAAATGGACTGTGAAGGTGATTTTCATGAGCCACCTTAGAGAACACACCCTATAAAATTGCATGAAAAGCATACGCAGTGTAACAACTAAAACCAGAAATTACTAGTGCACCTATGCAATAAAACAATGTTTTATTAGGTGATTTTTAAGACCGCAGAAAAATGGCCATTTGCTCAACTTTTCTTTTTAAACTTCACCATCTTTCCCTCTTGTGCACTCTGTTCTATCAATTCATTCTCTTCCTTAGTTTGTCTGTTAACAATTCAACGAAATCTCTACTACAGTTTCATATTTCTAGCATAATCCAGAAGAGAAAAACATAGAACACTTTTGCATTGTAAATATACTTTTCTTCCCCAGAGACTAGCTGCCAGCAAACTCAGCAAAGAGACAAAAAAACCCAACCCAAAACCAAACACACATACAGACACAGACACTTGTGGGATTTAAGAGCTCTTTCTGTAGTACAGAGACACTATTCTACTCATAGTTGTGTATTTATTTCAAGTTAAAAGTGAGTTAAAAGTGAGTTAAAAGTTAGGAGGCGTGGAACAGAATCCGGTCAATCTGTAATAATCTATCTACTACTGAAGACATTAGGTATTACACACATAAACATAAACAAATTTGGAAAGTTGCTTTCTGTTTATGGGGACTTGCCTTGGGCATATTCATACTTCCATTGAGAACTGCTGTATGAATGAGAAAAAATACTTTTAGAACCTTCCTAATAATGGAGACTTACTAGGCAGTAATGGCAACAAATACTGGTTTTGCTTAACACCAAAAGCTAAGAGCGAACTCCAGGCTGGAGTGGCAGTTAACAAAACGGGATTTCATCAATCCTGTAATTTTTTTTCTTATCCATCCTCACGGCACTTCAGTCCATTCAGACCTGTGATAAAGCCCTTCAGCTCCGCCGTCGGCGCATCCATTATTTTCCCTTACATCACCTTCTATCTTTGTAAAGGGTAGTATCTATAGTATCATCTGAAGTAAGACAGAGCCCTGAGAAAATTAAATGTTTCATGTACAAACCACCTAACTTACAATTAGGACAGCACAAAATAACTCTGTTTAATTGGCCAAAACATGCTTCAGCCAAACCACCAATAACCTAAATACTTTCACAGAAGATTTTCAGCAGCTAGCTCCAAATATAAATATGAAAACATTTTCATGCACCTCTCTGCTATGAAGACACAAAGCTTTACTCTGATCTCTTTTGATGTACATAACCGACTCTTCTTGGACCTCCTCAGTGATGGAATACCTGTGTCCTCCAAAGTTCAAAGAACAACAGGCTTTTCAGTATACTTTTGCAATGATATTTTAAAAAATATTTTAACCTAGAAAAGCATGCTTCCATTCTGAGTTTAGTTATCTTTTTACTGCACATTCATGTTTGATTACTCTGCTAACATATTTCTCACAGCTGTGAAGACATCCAATGATGTCAACAGAAGTATCTACCTGGACAGACACTGCTTAGAACATCTGAACACTTCTCATCACTATGGTGTTTTGCCTCTGAAACTGCCCAGTGAAGAAATAATTATTCTTAGAATCACAGAATGTCCTGCGTTGGAAGGGACCCACAAGGGTCATCGAGTCCAACTCCTGTCCTTGCACAGGACAACCCCACAGTTTACACCATGTGTCTGAGGGTGTTGTCCAGTCTCTTCTTGAACACTGTCAGGCTTGGGGCTGTGACACCTCCCTGGGGAGCCTGTTCCAGTGCTCCACCACCCTCTGGGTGAAGAACCTTTTCCTAATGTCCAACCTGAACCTCCCCTGGCACATCTTCCTGTTCTTGCAGAGAACAAAACTAAGCACCAGCGTATGCTAAGTATCTCCCTGAAGATCTTGTGCGATAACCTCCACAGGGGTACATACGATTTTCAAAGGGCAGTTCCTGGGCACTCTGCAGACCAGACTCCTGTGCTGGGACGAGGGCAAATCGAAGGCAGTGAGGGCAGGACAGTGAAAGCCAAGCACACTCACCACCTAAAACACTGCCAGGCAACCTTGGGCTAAGCTGGCAGCAAACACCCATGGCCATGCTGCAGAATCCCAGAAAGGCATCTGGTTGTACAGAAGGATGGCAAGAGACAGTCATCTTTCCTAACCACACAGATGTAGCCAAGAAATCACCGCATGGGGCAAGAATCAAATGCAGGGTTATCATGAACTCCACTTCGGGCTCTAGCCATGAGGTTCTCCTTTTCACTAGCACAAGCTGAAGCTCTCCCTGGGAGCCCAGTAAGGAGGGGAACACTGGACACATGGAGAACAAAGTGCTCATGGAAGAGCTCTCCTGTCATGCCATCATTCCTCTTTGACAGCAGATGGACTAGATCATATTATTTCAGACATAAGCAGAGATGGGAATACTTAAGTGAGAGCTGAATTTGGCCCACTCTTTCACAGTCCTTTTGTGAAGTCAATTATCTCATCAATCCTGCTTTGCCCTGGGGCTCTCTTTCCCTGTTAACTTGAAACACCAGGAGGAAGAAATGCAAACATGCAAGAGTGGTAACTGGATGTTATGCTCTGTGCTGATTTGCTGATAACAAAATGTTAATGGCAGTGTCATCTCTGGTGGTACGGTGAACAGCAGCCTGATGCAAGAAATAGGTCATTATCTGAACACCCACTTGGAATGAATTTTCCCCTTTCATATTTTGCGCTGTCAGCATCAGATCCTGTTTTCAATCCAGCAGTTGGGTTTTGCCACTGACTTCAATGGGCGCAGGATTGGGCCTCTCATTGATTGAAATGCAAAGTTGAAGCGATCTTCTGCATGGGATGGATCCCCACAGGGAAAATTTGTCTGCATTTTTATTCATGTGAAGCATTTTAAGGCTTTCATTTACACAGTTCATTCAATAATAACGTGCATGCTGTATAATGGGGTACCTGATTAAGCATGCTTAAGTGCTCTGCTGGAGCAGGGCCATTTCTAGAATTCGAAGGTTCAATATGATCATACCCTCAAAACAGACAGGCTAGTTTGAGGAATTTTTCACCTGAGTTAATGGGCTTAATTAGGATCAGTGTAGAAGGTCATTTTTCCTCTAGGAAATTTGGAAATGTCTTTGATTTTTTTTCTTTTTAGCCTCAGTTCCTCCAGAAATTAGGTTGAGAAGGTCACAGTGTTGTAGTTTTATAAGTCTGTCTATGAAACTCTCCAGTAACTTTTAAACTGGCTGCCAGCTTCTCCTGAATTAGTCAGGAAGGATAAAAGTCTAAAGTCGGGTTCCAAAAGTCTCATAAAGAGATAGAAGGATAGAGCAAGGTGACTTTCTTCATATATGTGCTGATATAAAAGCTCATTCTCTGTTTCCTACCAGGGATACCTCAGCGAAGGATGCAATGAACAACAGCAAAGCTTCAACCCAGAGTGTGCTGGGGTTTAGACACCAGAGAACCGAGTTAAGGCAGAAGTACAAAAAAAAAAAAATGCTTTGGGAATTACTTGATGGGGTCTGAGGGAAGAGAAGAAGAAAACAAAGAATAAAAAGGAAAAACTCCCAAATCCTAACATCCATTTTGATTTTGAAAACTAGAAGGTGAAGCTTCTGGGGTTTTCTCCTCCATCTATTTTTTCCCTTTTTTATCCATTATTAATCTCTTTATGATCCCTCTTCCTTCCCCTTCTTATCCCTAACTAAAGAAGGAACATTTTAAAAAACCAAACCAACCAAACAAAAGGCACCTCCTCTTCTAGACTCCAAAAAACCAGTTTTGTTTTGTTTTGTTTTTTTCCTTAATAACAGCACACAAAGATTGTGTTTGGAAAATTTTTTAGCAGGTGTGACTGGTCACTTTGTACAGTACAGTTTGTACAGTAATGCCCAAACATTATCTTCATTCTCTTGATTACAAATAATTTCATCATGAGATTATAAAACTCTCCTCTCACCTTAGAGTGGTCCCTATCAGTCCAGCACAGAATCAAACTGGTGGTTTCTTATTACTCTTCGCATCACAGCATCTAAGTTTGAAGACTTCTGTCTCCATTACTTTCAATCTGCTAATTTTCTCACAGGCAGTAATTTCACTCCATGGAAAACCACAAGGAGTTTCCCCGTGCAAGGACTTTTTGTGTGAAAAAAATGCAATCGATACCTTGCCAAAGCCTTGTCCTATGAACAGCGGCATGTATATAATGCATCCTGGAAGTGAAGAAAATTCTTTTTAGTACAATCTGTGTCCTTTGTACAAGCAGACTGAAGACAAATGATTTTATGTGAGGAACATCTGAATCCCATTGATCAGCTTGATGAATACAGAACAGGAAAGCTGCCAGGTACAGAGGAAGCTGGGCATGTCCACAAGGGAGTGGAGCAAACAAGCAAATTACAGTGTACGTGTGCCCTTTTTATTTTACTTTTAATGGAATGTTTTCATTTGGAAAACTTGGACACTGAAACCTCCAAGTTTCTTTAACTGACTGGTCAGTTAATCAACATATTATTCTCATTTTGTGAAGGTAAGCAGAGAAGGGTTTTAAAAATACATTTAAAAAACTTATAAATAATCAATATAATGTTCACATACATTGTGTTTAATCAAAATAAGATTTCTTCTGGAAAAAAAAAGATCTTTCCTCTTTTTGGGGAGAAATCAGGATAAGTTTTACCTGTTAAAAAAGAATGATGTCATTCCTGAGTATTGATTTAACATGTCTGAGAAACTGGTAGTACTCGAAAAAGGTTTCAGAACAAAACTGAAATACCAATGCATTCTTGCAACAGTCCCCAAAGAAGTTTCTACTTCTAGCAACACCAGGAGGTGTTCCACGCTGGTCCTCCTACAGCCCTCAGCAGCTCACCATGAGGCTTTCCATAAAGCAAGTCAAGTATAAGAATCTGTTTAGCTTCCAAAATGTTCCATCTCTTACGAGCCAAAGTCAAGCAAACAACTCCTTACCTGAACTTCAAGGCAGTGGACTAGTTTTTCTTCCAGTCTTTATAATTCTTACATAGTTCTTCATAATTCTTATAATTTAAGAATTATAAGAATCCTTAAGTTCTTACATGGAAATCTCGACTGTTACACCTACAGACACACCTTATCAACAGAGCTGTTGCATGTTTTCACTTAGTTAATAAAAATGTTGAAAATATTTCTCCATTAATTTCCATGTTTTTACAAACTGAAAAAAGTATTTTCCCCTTTAGATTTTAACTCCCTGTGTCAAGTGATAAAAATGAGGAAAGAAACAATCATGGGAGAGAAAAGAAGAAAAATTCTAACCTACATGTTTTAAAAATCAGATATCAATAACAATTTTCATTAGATGCTTGAAGTTAAAACATTAATTGTTTTGTTTACTCTAGCAAGTAAGTAGGTGCTTCCCTACCAGTCCTTCACTGTTTATGGGATGTTACTGTATATTTAGCTACTTCCACCTTCTAATCACAATAATCTTACAAGAAAAAAATATTTGTCTGTCACAGTCCTCCTTTCTCATTCTTTCCTTGGTCTTCTTTTGTTTCAGGTCTTTGTCCTCCATTACACCCCACCTTTGCTTATGGTACAGTAGGTTGGAAAGTAATTCTTTTATCCATGCCAGGAGCCAATTATGGAATCCACAAAAGGAGCTGACAAAAGCGACTCTGTCTCTGGTCTCAGCCTTTTGTTCCTTCAGGCCCTAAAACCCAGAAGTGAATGTGCATGGCCAGAATTCTCAATTTCTTAGAAGAAAGCAGGTAGGCATTTTAGTCAGTGTTTACTGACTTAGAAGTGGTAATACGAAAAGCTGAGTATGAGCATCTCTAAGGATGGACAAACACTTTGGTAGGGATATTATCATCTACCTGGAACAGAGAATACAAACATTTCCAACAGTTTGCTTTCTGTAGCTCTCTGTGCACTGCCTGCATTTGAATCAGTAGGATGCTGCACTACAGATGTCAATGCCATTTCAAATACCAACCCTACAGCTTCGTTTGGCCCATACATAATGCGTAAATCAAGCATACTTTCAAATTCATACCCAGGATTAAAGTCCTCCCACACACACACTCACATCACGTGCATGTATGGCTGGACACTGATGTTCAGTCTGGCTTGTACTGATAAAGCCTGTGTCCTTTTACTTGTATGAGCGTGATGGTTTCTTCATATTCCCATGTTCAAGTACAACGGAGTATGTTTAAGATGCCACTCAGTTATTAAAGGTACAGCTCATGGAGTTACACTGCTCTTATTTTGACTAAGGAACAGGAAAACAGGGAATCTGGTTTCATTTAGAATAAACATTCACAGTTTATCCACAGACCACTTGGATTGCAGAGCTGGGCTGCAAGGGAATTAGAAGAGAAATGTCTTTACATTTAGTCAGGATGGGAAACGTGAAGCTAAGGTTTATTCCACACTGTATGAAATAGGTAAAAAAAAAAACCCAAGCATTTAACTTAAATACGAGGAAATGAAACTAGAAAGACTATCTGATTCACAGGAGTCTAGTCCCATACTTAATATAACCAGGAAATATTTCATTATATTTGAAGGAATTGTGTTCTCTTATAGTAGGACTGACTTCTGGCTCAAAGTCTGCAAAATCACAGGTATTATTTCCAATACCATGTCAGGCAGCAGAGTGAACACGTAAGTGAATACAAAACACCCCCTTTACAACTGGTGTTACCTTTATCCTGGACCGCATGTCCTTCTTCAGAACTTTCTCAAGTCATGAGAAAATGATCTAAATTTACAATTTTCTTATTAGAACTGAATGGGAAAAAAGTCTGCTTCATGTTCAAACAATATTCAAGTGGTATGAAGGACTCATCAGCTGATACCTATTCAGCAGGTTATCAACTTCTAAAGTAGTTCATTCTTGCTACTGGGCTTGATCCTTTCAACAGTCATTTACCACTTGAAGTCAGAGCATCAGAGAAGAACAGACGATAAATAACGAATAAAGCAGCTGATTCTTGCACAGAAAAATACAAGATCACCTTCCCCCTTCTCCACCTCAGCAAAAGTCAGCAGAGTTTATTACGTGTAAGCTCTTCTGGATAAACAAAGTACTAATTACACCACTTTTTGTTCTGTCAGCTTCACATAAATTCTAATGGTGGATTTCTTTAGCCATACAGGTGATATAGAGAAGCCTATCCGCATACAATACGTGAGATATCTGAGTAAGAAGTGTGTAAACAGTGGCAGCAAGTTTGTCTCACTGTTCTCGAGGAGGGAGTTCATAGTTTTGCAATGACATTAGAAAACAACATGGCTGTAATTTTGGAGGGATGGAGTAAGTTACATTCTGTCTTCTAAAATAACATGTATTTTAGTATGGAAAGTTAAATGGTGCCTACTGCATGTGCTAAATATATATTGAGAGTCATGGCAGTGACTGGAAGCCAAGTTCAGAAGACAGAACTGCTGTCTTACATACACACACTTGGCCCAACTCACACAAAGAGACACTTTTATACTGGGATGGAACAATAAAAGGGGCTTAAACTGGCTGTAAACATAAACAATGAGCGTATGAGAATCATGACTACAGAGTTTACCTTACAAATGCAGAATACAGGGACAGATGATGAGCATATGATAGATTACATGGTCACATGTTTAATAAATAAATGCACCACAGGCATTTCCAATTTATCATACAATTTGGACTGGAGGATTTCTCTACCAGTCGCTCTCCCTTGGGCACTCTAGATCCCATGGACAGCTTTAAAGACTTGCAGTTAAAAATTAACAAAAGGAAATATTTCCTTTTGCATTCATCTGTTTGGACTATTCTCTCCATATTTTACTTTTTCAGAATAAGTTTCAGTTCTGGACCAGTAGCATACTTTCTAAAGATAAAAATGGAATGAGTTCAAAGTTTAGTATTCTATAGTCCTGTCACTGGAAAAGAAAAAAATCCAGCTGCTCAGTGAAAAAGCCAACATTCATTTCAATAATCAGAGATTTCAATCTTAATGAAAAAAAAAGGAAGCATTACAGGTAGAAAAGACATTTAAGGATGTTTGGAGAGTCTCTCAATCTTAGATTTTAGTATATGGACGTCTGACTTGTTTGTAATGAAGTCATTTGTCTGTGAAAGAGGGTGAATACCGAAACAATTTACTCATGCTTTTAAAATTCTAAAACTCAAGCTGATAAACTTTTCTAGCACAACACATCTTTCTATATGGGCACTAAATCTGACCTGCTCCTAAGCACTTGTTCTGAAGCACATACACCAGCCATATGCACTAATTTCCACACCTTGGACACACAGCTGCTACAAATACAGAGGCAATATCTATGCAATGTAACAGCCAACCCAACATGCCACCATCCTTTTCAAGAATGCCTGGAGTAAAAACGTGAGCTTGCATCTGGAAGATGCCATCACTGTGGCACCACCTGCAAATATGATTTTATTTTCATTTTATTATTAGTGATGGAACCAATTTAAAAAAAAAAAAAAGTCTAGAAAAATATTTATTTTTCTTTTTAGTTGCTGAAAAAAACAACACAGTAAACTAAGTTTAGTTTAATGCATTCTTAAAGAACTGAAAATCTTTCTATAAGTGTGGTACGTTTTAGCCTAAAACTCACCTTCAGCATTATTCTTACTTGCGTCCTAGTGCAGCTATGTGACAACATCGGCTCCCTCTGGTGGTCAACATAAAAAAAGTTTTACACGGCCATTCAGTAAAATTCACGCATCAGGAAGCTTAATCTAATTCACCGGATTTTGTACCGGTGGACCACATTCACCAGGTATCAGAATGAGTTTAACCATAAATTATACATCTGTTCTTATTTCCTAAGAGCACTGAACGTCATGGACATCGGAGCTGTAATACTGGACCTTGTTTTGATTTATAAGCTATCTATGCATCTACCTGTCCTCCTAAAAGGGCTCAATAACATTTTCCATTTGTTGTTCTTGTTTGTTTGTTTGTTTTTCACCGCAGATATCTTACCATGAAGGACAGTATTTGAGCAATGCTGTTTGGTAGCACAGATAAATCCTGAATACATCAAATGAGTTTCTTACTAATTCTGGTAAGAACATTATGGTAAAAAATTAGAGTATAATGCTCAATTTGTTATCAACCTCTCCATGCCATTCTCGGTTCACTTCTAATGTTTCCATGGTTAAAATAAATGGAGTAAACCCAAGCCAATGTCCTTTCATATCACTGTTAACCTGAAACTCCATCAAACCTACCTAAACTGACATTTCTTCCTCTCACTGAAAACGACAGAAAAACTCTCATTCTCTTCCAGAAGTCAAATGGAGGTGACGTTAGAAATCCCGCGTCAAAGCCTGGACCAAGCAGGGATTCCCCCACTGTCCCTCGGTGCTGAGCTGGCGTTTGCGAACCGAACTTCCAGCGAGTTCATGTTCCCATAATCACACACACTATTAATGAATCAACAGTTGTGAAACAGAGTATCTATGTAATTCCACTGAATAGATTTGGGTTTAATGAGTGTCACTGAAAGTTCTTTCCCACACTGTGTATAGTAATGGGAGGTTTTAAATATGCTAACGCTATAGTATAAGCATTATTTCTTATAATTAATATGATTTCTTGTAAAGATGCAGCAATTTTTTTTTTTAAAAGTTCTTTTTAATACTGCATATATACCTGGTACTTGCAAAATTATAAGAAACAAAGGTTATGAGTTAGCATAAGCAAGGATTTTTCTCTTAAATCTGGAAAGGCAAAGCTGTAAAGCTTAAACTGGTCAGTAAAAGATTTTATGTAGAAATTTCACAGAAAACGTTAATCCTCACAAACATATTTTCAGAGGAAAATTTTGTATTTTAATACAAAACCAAAGTAAATTAAGGATGAGTAATGAACTTTTTGAGCTTTTACCTAGAGCTTTTAAGAGTTTGAGCAGACCGGCTGAAGACAGACAGCTTTTCACAGTGAACTTTTCAGCTATGTGGAGAGGGGTCATAGCTGTACTCCTTCAAAGCAAGGAAACTTTTCATTGAAAATGGAATTCTATTGAAAACTAAAACTTCTTTTAAGCTAAACCAGTGTCAATGCAAAGAACTGCTTTTACAACTGCTTTTACACTGTACTTCTACATCGTACTCAATATAAAAAACTTTGTTTCACTTCATTATTCCCTTCTTATACTAGTCTGAACACTATGGGGCATGTAACTCTGTGAAGTTACAAATAGGATGTAAATAGAGTAATAAGAATGGGAAAATTAGGCTCTTAATCTTCACATTGTGAACATCTACTGTTTTGTTTTGCTTTTTTTTAAAAGACGACTTACAATTAAACCATTGTCCTGTCTTAAGAAGCTATTACAAAGTACCTGGCAGCACAGAGAGTTCAATTCTACTTCACTTTTATTAGAAGACCCTTAGGGTATTACGTACACTTTCTGAAGCATCATTTAAAACTTATTAACTGCATGTCATATTTGTATTAAAAATTGTCAAAACCCTTTTTAGTCATGTCTCACATTATCTGTAGGAATGCTTTGCTTTCTTATTCTCCATTTTGCCTACCTGGAAAGGATCCAAGATGAGCACGATTATTTGCTTGAGGGTAAAACAATAATTTTTCGTCATTTAAATTAGAGTTATGTATTGCAACTCACTCATTTAAATAACATAAATGTCTTAAATCACAGTACATGTAAGGTCAGAATAGTTCTGGGTGTGTGCACCATTGCAACTCATAAAACCTATGTTCATCGTTCAGAATGATTAAAAATATATGCCTTATGGGCCATTCACGTATAGAATTTCTTCAGCGTGAAGAAGTTTTTGCTAAGTACAATCCTATAGCTGATATTTTAATTATAGCTCACTGAACATTCCTAGTGTAACTGTAAAAAGGAGACTTGTGGAATGAGATTTATCTTGAGCAAACAGTGCTTGCATCTTTTGTTACAGAAATAGAACACACACCTTGATTTCCATAGGATCTCTCCAGCATAAAGATAAAATTTCTCATACTAAGCATCAGGATGATAGGCTGAAGTAAAGCCTGTGAATCAGTGCATTTGGTACTTGTTCTTATCATTCCTTTTATGCCCACTTATAGACCCATCAGAACTTTGTTTCTTTTTTTCTCAGCAGCTTGATTGATAGACAAGATATAGAAAGAACCTTCCATTTCAACTTGACTTGCCCATGCCCAGTTCTAGTTTTGTTCCAAAGGAAGAGAACATACGCAATGGAGGAAAAATGTGATATATTAGAGAATGTAAAATGTTATACCTAGGATAACAGGAAAAAAAAAAAAAAGTTTTCAGGAATTTTTGCATTAAATCTTCAGACAGTATTGAAAGAAAGACACCCTGCCCCAAAAACACACTCTTTGAAACACCAAATCAAACTAAGCCATGGATCAAAACAAAGAGAATCTTTTGAAAAAGAACAAACAAATGTATGGATAATCTTTCTGAGGCTGATATATAGATTTATATAACACAGCATTCAGTTCTGGAGCATACATCTCACAAATGAATATGAACCACAGCCAAAAATAATCAATAGTAATTAAAAGAGAATGTGCGAGTTCAAAGAGAAAGGAAGCCAAAATCTCAAACAGAGAAAAAAAGGTTCTTTTCCAGCAGGGGAGGAAGGAAGGCAACAGAAGAATCAGGGCAGCAGAGGCAACAGGAGGTTCAGAGGTATGAAGGTCATAGGAAGAGGCAAAGTCTGTCAGACGCGCTTGGTATATGAAGGGAATGATGCACAACAGTAAACTGTTGAGGGAAAAAAGACAGAATTATAAATATTGTGTAGGTCAGACAGCAGAACGGCTAGCATGCTCAGTGATGTTCAGAATCAGAAGCCCAAAGGAGGTGCAGGTGCGTGGGCACATGTATTAAAATTCAGAACCCCACATGCTCTGAGACTGACCCCCTGGGTTCACGTACAAGATAACTCAATTCCAACAGCACAACACCTACCAATATGCAGCATGTCTATGAATTCTGCTTTATTTGGCCTGAATTTTAATTATTCAGAAGGTGCAAGATAGATTATGTTGGAGATTCAACTTCATTCTTTAGCCTTAGATCAGGCCGGATGAGTAAGGAGTGATGGTGGTATAAGCCTCCTAAGTCACACTTGCAAGTTTTCTTGCTTTGAAGACCATCTTTAAGAAAGAAAAGGCTGGGTCAGTTGGCAGATGCCCTCTGAGGCAGTGCACTACGACAGGTCAGCAAAATCCCCTACTCAGCAGCCTGAAGTTCTCAATTAATTTAGAACCATATATAAGAAAATATAGTTTCCTCTCTGTGAGCGTCTCTACCAATTTTTGCTTCAAGTTAAAGTCCAGCCCTTAGAGACTATTCCTAATGACTGTGAAAGACTAGCTATGTATCTATGTAGACTGAAGAATTATGACCAAATCGCTTGTGAAATTGTCACAGCTTTTGTCAAGTGGCTTATATTACCTTTCACTTTATTAATGATATAATGAAAAACATTAAAAATTTGATATGGAGACAAGGCTCCTTTCTGTTCTCCTTATTCCTTAAAATTAGCCTGGTATTATCCATCAACTAGTAGTTTACATGTCATCTATATAAAATAACCGGGAAATGCTTATACCCACTCTTACGGCCCTTTCAAACTTCCTGGTTAAGTGATGATTGATTTTGATCTATAGTTAAAAACAAAAACAGGTTCAAATAATCATTTCAATCTTTTAAAGACAGAACACTTTCCAAAATTTAAAAATCCATCAGTCGTCAAGCCTTAACCCAGTGCAAACCCTGAGCTCACTAGTGCTTTACCCAGTGTCAAGAGCAAAGAATTCAACTTTAGCATCTGACTCTACAGGAAGGTAAATTGTTTACTCTTTGGCAAACTGCTTTTAATTTCTTACTACATTTCTTAATGATAATTCATAACAAACCAAATAAAGTGCTAACCATGGAGGTTCACAGAAATATTGCAGTTATTCTAAGGAACTACTTGAAAATATTTCCATACAGCATTTAGCTGCTTGTCTAAGTGCAGAAGTTTTTCAATATGTGCATTCTTTACCTGAGGTAAGCAGGACAGAGCTTACTACTGACTCATTTATTAGGAACTTCACAAGCTACATGACACAACCAAACTCCATGCAAAAGAGGTGACAATCTCCATTTCTGCATTTCCAAAGTGCAGTCAATCTCAGAATCAGAGGCCATGAACAACCAGATTAGTAAGATAAGTAAGGAGAAAGTATCTCATAAACGTATCATTTTAGACATGCACACAACATGCAGCTAAGGGTCTACCAGACCAAAAGTTAAGAGAAAAGGTCATGTAATGAGAATAAAAAGATTAAAGAGCAAAACTGTTGGGAACAATTGTACTCGTTTGTGGAAGAGATTCTTACCATTAGAGCCAGAAAAGCCCAAGTATCTTACTAAAGGCCCTATTCATTAATGACTTAAACTCCACATAAGTTTGGAAAACTCCATGAAGAGCAATTACCACCATCCTCGATGAAATGGAAATTCCTCAACATGGGTTTCCCAGGGTACAAAGGGACAACTGCGTGCTTGCTGGGAAGGAATGAGAGGTGAGGCATGGTGTACCACACACAGCAGCAGATCACAAGGAACAAGAACTTCAACTCCACATGATCACAGAGTTTTAATTTCTGAATGGAAATCGCCTATTGTGAAAGACAAACTGCTGCTAACAGTCACCCACTCAGCAAACAAGACCACAATCCTCAGAGAAAGCTGTTTTGAGAGTGATTTCAGAACAAATATGCCTTTCATCAATAACTGGCATCAGTAGCTTATCCTCCTTCCCACCTTGTTCCATGAGAAAACATATTTACTGAGGTTAGAGTGAGGAAGACTGAAAATGTTGTTCTTTGAATCTACCGCTAAGGTCCTATTTGCACTGCTTGAGGCATTCTCAGGCAATAAAAACATTGCAAAACTCTGTTCTTAAACTGCTCAATCGCTACAGTATCTAAGCACCTTTCAGAATGCCATTGGGCAATATAATTAGCATCTGTCATATGTGCTACTTTCTCTCATGGGTACATCTATATACATTTCTCTCGTGTAAGTCTATGCACGTATCTTTAGGCAGAGCACAGCATAATTATAAAGCTAAACTTGTCCCACTCCAACACTGATGCTTTAAGTCTAAAATAAGCACCCACTAAGCACTATTCTTTTGCTCTTGGTAAACTGAGGATAATAAAAGCTCGTGTTATGTTTCCATGTACAAGCTTAATCAAATCCTTTTGGCTGGGATATTATGTTTGTTTAAGAGCAAATGATCAGACTGATAAAATCAGAGTTGCATTGATTAAAGGGTATTTGATCACCAAGGTAGATCAGGAAAGCATTGCAAAATCGTAGTGGTAGAAACTCAAATGAAGCACAAATATTAATGCAAAGAAGGCCACAAGGGATTTTTAATAAAGAAAGCATTGTAGGCAACCTGATGGTATCTAGGGAAAAAAAAAAAAGGGGGGGTGGGGGTAAAGAAAACTCTAAGTATGATATGATTCCTGTGTATATGCTGGTAAAAATGAATTAAGGTTAATTCTCAATAAGATTCAGGATTTACATAGGTAAGGATCTCCTTAATTTCATTCTCTCCCCCCAATAAAATTTGTCAATCTATATTTCCTCAGCACAGATTTGAAAAATAACGCTTTAGATTTAGCGAGTATCCAGGAGCAAACACACCAACTTCAGTGTGTCAGAGCAACAGCTACCTGCAGAATAATGTTGGTAAAGATAAATGTTGGTAAAAATAATGTTGGTCCTGGAAAAGACCTTTTGTCAAATTAGCAGCTAATGAAAACATTTCTCTATCACATGGTTAGGAGACACCCTCCTAACCTCCAAAAGAAGTGTGTCCATGAGGTGCCATAACATGCGGAGCTTTGCTCTCTTTACAGGACCTACATGGGTGTGCAGGGCAAGCCCACAGGCAGCATGATACATGATCAAAGACTTGGCTTGCGTACAAAGGCGATCGATGGATAAGCATGAAAAAGTAGTATGAAGACATGCTTTTCACAAATACACAAGGATGTCGAAAATATTGTGTTTCTTTGCCTGCTGTTATGCCCCAAGGGGAAGAGCACACAAAGGACTATCCAGAGATGGCAAGGAAGATGTGCCCATTAGGACAGGAAGGCCCTCAACAGCACACAGCTCCTGTAAATGGTTTAATTTTCCTCAGGGAGACACCCTGTAGTTTTCAACTGAGGCTGATAGACCTATCGAGTCTCAAAGGAACTCATCTCTGGAGAGACAGAAAAAATGTTACTACAGAAAAACAAACATGGAGAATCAATACCAGACAACAGGTTTTTGCTTCCAGCGGCACAAAGTCACAAGGTTTGATGTTTTTTTTAAAAATGTTTCCATAGAATGGCCAGGTATCATCCACAAAACTGCCTCCACACGAGTGTTTTGTTTACTTCATATTAATTAGTTATACTGCATTGGGCATTTTAAAAGACAACAGGCTGGAAAAAAACAGACGTGTATGTTTAAAGAGCAGAGAGGAAAGTCTGGAAAAGCTAACCCTGGGAGTAGCCATCAGAAGAACGGAAATGTAAATACATGTAGTTTCAAACATACGTTTAGGTACCAGCTCTGTTGGTGGTGTAACATCTGCTTCTCTGTGACAGACTGTTGGATCCACAGTGTCAGGAGGAGGGTAAGGTGGGGGTGGGGGGATCACTAACTGGGGTGGACCACGAGTGGTGCCTCTAGGAGGCTTTTGTGGCACTTGCCGTCCATCACCTACAGGGGGATCAATTGACTTGTTATTTCATTGCAAGAAAATGATCACTCTGCTTACTGTTATTTTTTTTAAACACACATTGATTTCCCCTTACCCACACCCAAAGTCTCTCTGGATCTAATTCTGCCTTTGTTTACCCCGAAATAATTCAAGGAGAAGGAAAATCTAGGTCTCTCCTAAATCAACAGCAACAGGACTAGAACTGGGCCCAGCACAGAAATATATATAAAAACTAACAGTTAAAACCACTATTTTGGCAGATAGAAGGAAGGAAAAAAAAGTTTCATTAAAAAAAAAAATGAAAAAAGCTATGTAAGGAAATGTGAAAAATGTGTTTTATCTTCTTAAGTGCCAAACTGCCTGGATTTGTTGACCTCTAGAATACTTTACGTGACTATTTTCCTGACTCTTTGAGAGAAAGAAAAAGATGCCTCAGGTCAGTATTTTGAAGTAGGTATCTTGACAGGTTTTTATTTTCTGAGTAGGTTTTTTATTATTTTGACATTGTGGAGAAGCAGATGATTAAGTAGTTTTTTTGCAAAACAGCGTTTTAAGCTACCAAAGAAAATGCTCGTAACTTTGGCTGGGGGCTTATTTCAATCCCATGTGCAATAGCGAAATAAATACATGTACCTTTGCACTATATTCTATTAACCATTTGCAATGTTAAAAAGCTGCTGCCAGTTTGTAGTGTACACACCTAGAGCATGGAAAAACCTACAGACCTTGCAATTTGGAACGTCCTTAGAAGCTAGAAGTGCCCTGAGGAACGATGACTACCTGCTGGTTCTGCACTCATACCCTGCCTTAAGCATCTGCTGCGCTCATTGCTGAAGAAGAATGCTGGCAGAGATGATCCCTGGTCTAATCTATTCGGATCATTCCCGTATTCTTTGTCTCATGCTCTGGTGCTGCTAAGAAGTGAAGTAGCACCAAGAGGGAGGAAAAAAAAGATTTGACTGTTATGATTTTCTACTTAGAAGTCACCAGCTTTCAGAGATTCAAGACACAATCTGATGCTGGCAAATGTGCAGACCCTTTGTTACTGTTTTGAGAAAACTGGGCACAATACTTTGGAGTCAGAATAAGTGATTCAGTATTGAATACTGAAATGGATTTACCAGTTTGAGCATCTTCTTGATAGGATCTTTTGCTTTGATTCATGTGGCTAACTTTGGAGATACACAGAACTATACAATAGTTTGGGCTCTAAGGGACCTTCAAAGGTCACCTAGTCCAACACCCCTGCAATGAGCAGGGACGTCTTTGACAAGATCAGGTTGCTCAGAGCCCTGTCCAGCCTGGCCTTGAATGCTTCCAGGGATGGGCATCTACATAGGCGGCTTTAACGCTTTTTCCATCACGTGGCTGCCTACTTCTTGCAGTACCTTTTTCCCCTCACTACAGTCTTGCTTTTTTCACAGCTTTTCTCTCTTGCTCTCAGAGCCATCTGTGCTTTCTCATAATTTTCTTGCAAGGGCCCCGAAGAGAAGCTGTTTTACCAACCTTTCCGTAACATTTTTCTTGTTAATGAACGCATTCATTCAAGAAAGTAGCAGAAAATGAAAAGCACTGAAGACAGGGCTACTGTGAGACGAGTTCTTTCTCAGTGTAAATTAATAAGGCTCCATTACAGTAAACGATACTACAGAATCCTACATCGGTAGGGTCTGGCCAGCAAGCACTTATGTACACAGTACAGAGCGGACTAGAAGTGGCTCTGCTCTGCTTTATATCATCTGTAACATTACGAGCACTGATGCAAATTAAAATGAACACTTACAAAAAGGGAAAGCAACAAATGTCATCAATAAGTGACCAGCAGCAGGGCAAAGTATGAGGAGCAACAGACTGTGACACCTGCAATGGTTAAAAGTAAGCCAATTTGCTGAAAACTCCTGCGTTATATGGCACAGTGATAACATTCCCCTTAGAGGGTTTAAATACGAAATGTCAATGGAGTCGAACATGTCACAAGATAATGGACTCCTGCTGCTACACAAATGCTGAGGCATTAAATGTGAAGCATTACTGAAAATAAATGTTGGAACAAAGCCAAGAGGTTTCTTTCTAAACTGTGAGGCATTTGTAATGTAAGCAATTATGTATGACAGGATGTCATATCTGTGTGTCTTAGGCACTTTATGAAACATGAGGTCAAAGGCACGAACTGAAATGCAACTGCATGCATAATGGCACTTGAAGAATGATTCTCTTAATGTACTGAAAAATGAGTTTCAATATGTGGGGTTATTATCTCATATCTTACCCATCATATTATAAAACCACTTTGTTTGCTAAAAGCATTATTTTGGGGTCCTCACTCAGGCAAAGATCCCACTGATCTGAATAAGTGAGCAGTCAGATAATGACAGAGGTCCAGGAGAACTTTTTTTGCTCTTTCTGTATGAGAGTAGATGGGATGTCACATATAGCTGAACGCTAGAGTTGCTTTTGTTGTGTCCAGCTACATATGGCATTCCTTTGAGAGCACCAGTCCTTTTCTTCTATTGATTAGCTAAATACTCAGCAGAGATTGATTTATAATAAAACTGAGGACTGAATTAAAAAGAAAAGCTTAACTGAAAATGGCCAGTCAATGTCACACTGCTGGAGGACCACAGAAAATGCATTCAGTGTTTAGGAACACAAGGATATACTGAACCAGCTTGACTGTACTTCAGTTCTACCAGAACCCCACAGCTACAGATGCATTCAGTATTGCCTGGCCTATTTCCATTTACTAGCATTTCCATTTACTATTTCTGTACTTACATTTACTAGCAAAACAAGCATGACTTTAAAGGCGCAAAACAGGCCCAGGGCTTGTGCTTTTGGATATCCGCTTTGTACCAAGCATTAAATCATCCGGTAAGTATTATCTACCTTTTACTACCCTATGTTACTCTGAACGGTGTCATTAAAAAAAATGAGGTAGTATACAAACTTTTCTTTCCAGACTTTCATTCTGCAAAGAAATGCATTTTTTTTCTCAGAAGTCAAAAAAGTTTTCAAGCTCACAGCATAATGGAATTAAGGAAACTTCAAACAGTGAGCACTAAAAGCACATGCACGGGATTACATGGAAGAGAAGAACACCTCTCACCCATTGTGCTCTTCCTCTTGTCTTCCCTCTCTTCTGTCCTGTTTGGCATGGCAGGAGTAGGTGGAGCAGATGCAGCTGGTGGAAGAGGGGCACGCCTCTTCTTTTTGTGTAAATCATTCAGGGATGCTCCTTGTGAAATCTAGGTAAGTTGAAAAATAGGCACAGTAAATAGCATGTTTTGTCAATGTTGTAAATTGACAGTAACAAAAAAAAGGCGATTGTTGTATGACCTAATTTCTCAGCACCGTATACTTATAATGAGCATTTATAGTGAGAACAGATTAAAAAGACAGATCAGAAGGGCTACAGTAATGTTGCACTCAGAGAAGGAAAGGGGAAAGAACTGCAGATGAATGTCATGGCAGAAGTACCAGTCTGGTAGACATTTGATGTTTTTGGTAAAAGGGAACTAGAAGGCCCAACACTCAGCAATGCACAGTATGACACTACATGCATTGTTAAGCCATAGTATCATCTTGTTTTTCCATTGGTTTCTTCAGACCTTTTATTATGTTTAAATACTCCCATCTGTATGTGTAGGGAGTAAACTCACTCTCATTTCTTTGATTTTCCTCTCGAATTCTTGCTTAAGGACTTCTGAGAGAAGAGCCAGAGTTAAAAGTTTGCTTGCATGATGATATGAGATTATACCGTACTCTGCTGTAGTTATGTCTACTAGACTTCATAGACATACTTTTGAAGATCTGTAACACCTTGGCTTCCAATAATTGCAACATGCTGGTTGGCAAGCCAAGACTTCATTACAGTTTACACTGCTTTTAAAAATACAAAAAAAAATTATTACAAATGACTTGGGTTTCACTGGGCTGTGTAATATTTTCTGTAGCTTGTTGGAACTTAGCTGTAGTTCCTTTTTCCAGAAAACAAACAAAGAAACAAACAAACCAACCAACAAACAAACCAACCAACCATGTAGGAAAATATACTGATTTTTTATATTTTAAAAGTACTGACAACACTAGACAGAACCAGGCTTAGCCGAGGCAGAGGGTAATGGGAGCTGCCCACACATGGCATGCTGTTGGTATTCTTCAGTATTCACATGCATCACTTCTTTGTCATGCATCAATTCTTTGTCCATCCTCATACTCCCCATAGCTGAAGATATCTAATATACAAAACTGCCTGGTGGTTTTCTAATATTTCAAAGGACTAAACAATAATAATAATCTTTCCTTTAATCCAGAGGATTAATGAACCCTTAAAATACATTTGTTGTGGGAGATTTCATTAAACAAATAGTAGCTTCACACTGCTCAAAGCTATTATCAGAGTTCAGAGGAAAGACACTCATTTAGATGCGTTCTTTCTATGTTGAGTGAAATCTCTGAGAATAAATTAATTTTACAAAGAGTAGGACATGAGTAGAGCCTCCTTTACTTAGTCTTCCTTTTCAAAAGCACTCAGGAGGGTCTTAGGTTATAAAACAAGAACATTCAGTTCCCATCCATCAAGCTAATGCTTTAACCACTGTGCCACATGACAATTGGACACTTTCCACCCCTTCCTGGTGAACCTGCATAGGGAGAAACTTGGTAGTAACTGCACTGGACACAGAGCATGTTAACCAGGATGAGCTGCAGCTTTCATAGCAAACAGCTTCTATAATGTGGAGGGATCAGAGGGTAGGAAAGAAAGATGTTGTGGTCTTGCTTCCTACTACCATGGATTATTTCTGCACTTTGAACTGAATGTCCACTGGCTACAGCGCACAGTTTTTGTCACTAAACTTCACAGCATTTGAGAAATTAGGTTTCTATCAAGAAAAGAGCACCAGGCCAAATGTTCAGGAAAGGATAGAGCAAAATTCTGGAGCTCCTTTGAAACACTTTTGCCCAAGATTATGATGTTACTCCATAATAAGATGAAGCACCTCTCCTGATGAAAAAAACTGCCTGCCAGTGGTTAGGAACTGACTGCAACCATCTGAAGTTGAATCCCACTCCCCTCAGTTCTTATACAAACAGAATACCCAATACTGAGCTGGAAACAGGCAAATGGGTACCTGGAAAAAAATCACATTCTTCTGCACTGCATTTTAAATAACTAAAGTACATGCCAGCACTTAATACTCTATCTTGATTCTTCAGGATACTACCTTACAAAAAGGAGAAAATTATCGAAGTGGAGGCTTCGATTAATCTGACTATGAGTCTCCAAAATTCAGTAGCTATGGAGAAACTGGATCACCCAGGAGACAGGCAGCATCTGAACTTCCCCAACACTTCACAAGCACAAGTCATGACTTTTGAGGTTACTTAATGGCATTTTGCAGCTTCCATACTCACTCCCGTCTCTCCAGACAGAAAGGTCATTTTGCTTGAGGACAAAAAGATGGATGGACTGGTGATTTAAAAGATAAATCTAAGAAATCTTGAGAATCAAGGTAGAAAGTAAATGTGTGTTTCTACTTGAAATAATAAAGATCTCTGATCACCCTTCCCCAAGTGCCAGATGAGTGAAGGTTGTCAGTTTGTTTTTTTCAGATTCCTCAAAGATATGTTACTGCTTTACTAAGAAGAAAGGACCCTCGTTAGAAGCCAGCTTATCTTTTCCAGTTCTATGTATTCTTATTTAGTTGAGTCTTCTGAAAAACGTTAGATAGATGTATGGATGGACATACTGCTGCTGCTAAAGAAAAGGGTAGAAAATAGCTAATACTCAGCTGCAATATATACACACAAAAATGCTTTTATTATACTGTCAGCTAAGTGCAGGATACTTCACAAACACCATAAAGAAGATGAAAAGCTTGTTTAAAGCCAGCCACACTACAATGTATATAAGAAGTGTCTAGTTCAAGAACAGGTCATAAAAATTGTTAAAGTAGTTCTTTAATGCCAACCTCGGTAAACCTATGAGGCTAAACATAAATGGAAAAAACACAAAGAACATTCTGTTTCTTTCTTGCAATTGTGTATACCAAAACAATAGAACTTGAAAATAATTTGTTATGGCTGGCTGCTTCTTTTGTAAAGAAATCAGGCCTTAACAACAGTATCTGAAGTAATTTCCCATACAAACATTGTTATAGGAGCCTCCCTCTGAGCGTAACAGAATATTTCCTAGTCTTAGCATTTGTGCTTCACCTAAGTATAATTTCTAACCAGAAGAAATTATTACGTCAGCTTCTGTTATGCAACTAATACATAACGTTTAAGTACGTTACTAAGCGTTCCCTGACTAGAATTAGTATCAACAACTGAACCAGAGATTAATAATGTGGGCCAAAAGGACCTAAGACTGACAAATAGTGTCACTTCTGTTCCCATGTTGATGAGACCACATACAATGCAAAAAAACAATTTTCCATTAAATTCATGTCATGGCTTATACCCCGTTTGAAAAAATACTTCCAGTATTGCAGACAAAATATCCAAGGAAAGTGCTGAATGGGTTTTCCTTTTGTTGTTTCCTTCAACCTCTTCATTAAATTTGAGGACTTCAGATGAGATTTTAGAATATATTTAGAGTATAACAACGTCATGAGGAGGTTATGTGTCAAAATTGTGTAGAAAAGAATCCCAAAGCTAATGCTTGAAATTTTCAATCAGTAGCATTTGAAAGCCACCTTACTTCCCAAAGGTCTGTCGATACACTAAAAGTGGATGTGTAAATTGAGTTTCCTCATGTGTAAGAGTTCAGTGTTTTCTTTGGGTTATGTTGCAATGAATATGAATTCATAAAAATCATTAATGGAGGCCCAAGGAAACAAAGGCCACCACCACTACAAATCCATCAAGCATTCAAAGACAAGGAGATTCTCAGATAAAGCTCCAACGTGAGCTCCACTCCTTGCCTGTCTTCTGCTTAAGGTCAGGCACTCGTTTTATATTTATCAACCCTTCACTACTAATCTTTCTAACAGAAATGTTTATCTGTGTAAGTACGTGCTAAGTCATCTCGCAAATCCCACCTTTCTTTTATTCACAGACCAAACTAGGCCTAAATTTACTGCAGGTTTACTGCTCCCAAAACTAAGCGTTCTTCTGTAAGCCAGAAACTATATCACTAATTTGTGCTTCTCTGTCCCTCCAGCATCTACTGACATTTGTAACCCACTGGATGACACTGACTATGTACCTCAGTTGCCTGAGTCAATACTTCGAGCAAGAAGGAAACCTCACTCTACTGTCTCCAAAAACAGATTAAAGACTCTACTATAGCATACTTGGAAAGCCACACATACCAAGTCTGCTCCGTTAAGGACAGCCCGCACGCTCTTGCCATAGATGGTAGAGGCAAAGGGTCTGGGCTTAACGCAACCTTGGAAAGTGCACATTGTGCAAACAGCAAAGCACTCTAATGTTGCAATTACTGCAGTTATATCTTGACCAGTAAAGAATCCAGCAACTAGCAAGGTGTTCCAAAATGGTGATAAGGCCAGGTAAAAATCCTTAAGCTAACACTAGAAGCCCTGTTGGATTTTGTGGGCTTGAGGGAAAAATATCGCATAGCTTCTAAAGTGGATGTTGAAGGCCACTTTAGTGCCTTGTGGCAACTACTGCCTTTCAAGCAAGACATTCTGCCCATCTACTGAATAGCCGAGGAGGACTTGATAGTCTTCAATGACTACTGAGTTGGGACACAGAGACCAGGGGAACAAACCATGTCTTCTTCCTTCTCCCAAGACTGATGTCTATGGAGAAGAGTGGACATATGAGAGACACAAACTTTCTGCAGGACTGAGAAAGAACTTGTTTTTTCAAGCTGGGTGATCTCAAGTCAGAAGCACAACTAAGAACACAAGCAGGGAAGAACAACTTAAAAACTACCATGGAAAGACTTCCTTGGACGTGCACACTAAAAGCAAACGGCACCTTCTTGAGTTACCTGGAACAGGCTTTCCCTGAACAACTGAAGGTTTCTGTTGTAGTTGGCATCCACGCCTACTGGAGAAAGCCTGGACAACTGACAGACAGATCTAAGCAGTTTTAAATGCGTCTTAATAGAAAACCCCTCAGTGGATGCAGTCAACATGTGACCAAGATGTTAAAAAAAAACCCAACTGTATAGTTTGTGTTTTGAAATTGAAACCAATCTTCTTCAATATTTTCATAAACATGACAAGAAACATTTGCCTTACAGCAACATCATAGCTACAGGTAATACACACATATCCTACCAGCATTAGGGTTTTTTTTCAGGGATGTCTCATGGTGGTTTAGCATCTACAAATTAAAAAAAATTGTATAGCATTTGATATAAACTGTGTGTAAAAAGCTCATATACTCTTTTGCTGCTTTCTCCTTTTTATGCAACACTACATGTCAGGATGTTTTATTGTTTTATAGAATGATAGTATTGTTGTGACTTCTGTCTAATTTGTATACAAAATGTCTATTTGGAGAAACAGTGAGTGATTGTTTGTACAAATTATTTTTAGAAGTAAATAAAAAGGACTGGAAAAAGAACACATGGATTCAATCACTGGCATGCCCTGACTACAAACTGTTTTCTATCATCCAACACTGACTAGACTAACACTCCGATTTAAACAAGACAGATTCTGATACACCTGCTGGTGATGACATTTTGTGGGGTCAGAATAACTGCCAAATTAGAAGAGTGTTTAAATATGATCCACAGAAAAATTTAGAGCTAGCTCACAACTGAAGAAACAACAGGATCACCCCAAACTATGTGTGTGACCATCTCAAGCCTCTTCCTTTCACAAAGCATTTTGAGCAATCTTGAACTAATTAAGAGTCATTTTACAAGAAGTGCTAGAAGTAAAAAGAAAAGACACATATTTTATTAACACTTGATATAACCAGAACTGCACTGATGCTTCTGTAGCATTGTGTGAAAGACAAGTGGTAGGTTGGCACGTAAGTTTTATTATTTGGGAGTTTTCAAAAATATTTTGCTATGATTTTGTTCATGATTTAAACCAGTTGAGAAGAAAACCTCTGGATCCAAGAGGAGCTGTTCTAGGAAAATCAGAGATAAATCCTTCAGCTGCAGAAGAGAGACATGAATCTGTCCACTAAACTTGATGATATAAAAGCTACTCTATCGAGCTGATTCTGCATTTTCACAGGGCAACAGATGCTTCAACATGCCTAGCACTATAAACCACAAGAAGTCCCAACTGAACATTAATGTGTCTTAAAAAACATTTATTCACATGTCTAATATTCCCTGGACAGGTCATATATCATTAGGTTTTTCCCTGGCATACACTGACAAAGGAAAATTCAGGGAGCTCTCAAAGAAACTGGGTGTATGAACAATTCATGAGGCTGACCACTTTAAGTCACATTCTATTGTCTACTCAGCACTGAACTTCTCTAATTTGTTTCCTTATTAGGTAGCACCCCATTTCATTTGATTAAAAACTGAATGTTTAATCCACAAGTACATTACAAATGACATTCAAAGACAGCAGTCTGATGTCTCCCAAAAACATGTCCTTACGCTGCACAATGCATTTGTGTGGGTTATTTAAAATGCTTACTAGGATCCCATGCAATGCAACAACACATTGCAAAAACAACATACACAGAGATACTAAAAAACTGAGCACATGGAAACAGTTCTGAAGAGGACATTATTTTGAAAACTTGTCATTTAGATAAAATGCAAAGAAATAACTACACTTGAGAAATTAGCAAGCAAGTTTTCTGGGTCGGTCATTTTAGTTCTGCATATCTTGATTTTCCAGTGTGGGATCTTGCAAAGCTGACAGTAAAACAAATAATAATAAACTTAAAGGGAGATTTTAAAATAAGCCATATAAAGTTAAGAAACGCATGCTGCGACAGCAAGACTGACATTTGGACCAACAAGACCCAACAGCTCGCGTTACTCAGAACATGCCGCTCTCACACGGAACAAGTGCAGATGGGAGGTTCCAAAGCTACTGACAACATGAGTTCAAGTCCACAGCATGCCACCAATAGCCTCTACGAGCAGGACAACCACGTTTGTGCCGTGACATGATGTCGCTCTGTACCAGGGTGTTTCCTCCTGATTTGAGGCTCTGCACCAGGCTTCCTTGGCATGGGTTTGGCCCACGTGATGGTTGCACCCAAGCCATGCTCATGGCCTCAGCCTCTGAGCTGCTTTGCTGCTGGAAGTGGTTCAGGTGCCGTGTTAAAGTGGGAAGTCTGGCTTATTACTGGACTGCAAACTGCACTGCTCGCCTGAAAAAACCCTTACCATTAATATTTTAATCAGATGGCAAAAAATATTGTATCGTTTTGCCCACTTCTGTGCTGCTGGATTTCAAATTATTTTTTTCTCATTACATAACTCTGATATTAAACAGGGGTTTGTAATGAAATTTAGTATTCATTACCAAAAATGAAGCTGTGACTGCAGAACCATCTCAGTCTTAGTAACAGAGAAAAAGCTTAGCAATACTGGATTTTACAGAAATTGCTGTGCTCTTGCGCTATTTTATTCATACAATGAAGAAGACGAAAGCCAAGGATGTCCTTGAATATTCAGCTGACTGGTGACAGAAAGCTAAAGCAGTTGACACAAGAAAGCCACCACAAGGTGAAGGGGCAAGCTCATTTTTCCATCTGTTTTTACTGAACACACCCTTTGTGAAATGTCATGGTCAAGGGCAGTTAAAAATTAATGTCATTCTAATCTTCTTTAAACACTTTAACTTGCTCAGTTAAATGTGTCAGACAGGAAACTATCCATAAACAAATTTGAAATGTTAAATTACTAAGATAGCTGTGATTTCCTTCTTTTGCAAAATCTCATTACTAGCTGCAATATTATTTCCACCCAAGGAAGTCACTCTACAACACCAAATATTTTCACATGCATTGAAACATGTAGACTACACAAGTCTGCGGATGTTTGCTTTGGCATGGAATTGAATTTCCTCTGTTTCTCTGAATACAATGTAATCCTCCTCATTGATGTCTTCGTTTAAAGTGGGAAAAAACAAAAACCCTGAAACACTTAAAAATCACATTTTAAACCCACCAGAAACTGATTTTCTGCTAAGATTCATTCTCTAGAAAAGTTAAACCAAAATGAAAAAAGCCACCTCCAAATTTTCATTTCATATTTGTGCTTATCTTTTCAGCTAGAACAATACAATAAGTAGAACAAATGAACATTAGTGTAAGTTTAAAATACATAGTAGGACCTCAGCTCAGTATTTTGTTTGACAGCTTTGTCAATGAGTTTGACAAGATCAATGTATCTCCTTGAGCCATTGTCTTTGGGAAAGGATTCCTCCTCCCTCCTCGTCCAGGATTACAGGCTGGCTGACTTGTTGGTCTGCTTTTCTGTCCTTAAAAATCTGAGAGATGTTGTGAGCCAGCTGAAGATGTGCAAAATTTATTTTGAAACTTCATCCTATTTTCTACCAAAAGGGTGGGCTGTGCCCTCAAATTTATTAGGGCTAGAAAGTGGAAGGCAATCACACAGATGTTTGACCAGTAACAAGGAGAACCATACCTCTTCTACTGCCACTAAGCAACATATCTTCCTGGAGCTTAAGTTTCCCTTTATACTTACAATTTTATTCTGTAGAGACAGCCAAACTGAATTTCTACTGTGTAGTCTTAAGTCCTAGGCAATCACCTCAGAAGGCTTCTCAATTAAGAGAAAAACATACCTGACTTATTTCAGCCTAGTTCATTCCAGCACTCACAAAGGGCTGCCAGAAGCCCCGACTTCCACCGACTTCATAAATCAAGAAGAGGGAGGAATAGCAAAGTGGTACCAGAGTGGCAATTAGATTTATTACCAGGGACTGTAGCATAACATAGATCTACGTGAAGTTACTCCCCACAAGTATATGATTTTTATAATAAAAAATTACTAACAGACTCTGCTGCAAAAATATGTTAGAGAAACCCACCATGGGACTTTGCTTGCTATCCATGCCTCGAAGTTTCAGCAACACATGGCTGAGTAAGACCCAGGGGTGTCTGTTGAGCTGTGATGTTCTGATCAAGGTGAGCACACTGCAAACAAAATCAGGTGCCCCTGGGGACCTGCACCATCCACCCTCTAAAGAGGTGAAAAAGTGAAGTGATGTGCAGTGAGAGGTACTGGATTTGCCCTCTCCTCTCCCCTCTCCCTTCTCCCTCTCTCTCTCCCTCTCCCCCTCCCTCTTCCTCTCCCTCTCCCTCTCCTCTCCCCTATTACTTTTGGGATATAACTGAATTAACTCAAACAAAACATAGCTTTAAGTAGCAGAGGACCATTTTTACTAGATTGTACTTACTTCTGATGCATTTTCTTGCTTTCTTATTTGGCTAAACAATGACCAGAATGCAATGCTATTAAGCTGTTAAATTAAACCTGATCTTCATTGAATGTGTTTACGTAGTTAATGTTTCTATTCTAGAAATTTTTACCTTTTTCATTTGGGATCTAAGAAATGTGGAATTACAAGCAAAATCTGAAAAACAACGCAAATCCCATTTCCAAATTAAGCCCAGTGTTAGGGTCATTTTTCATTGCTTACTGAATGCCAGTTCTTCAGAAGCCTTGCTGCTTAAAATGACCTTTGTCTATTAACTTCCCTTAAATACTTTGCCCAGCAAAGCCTAATAATTACTTGACAAATACTTTCTCTTTAATGAGAGTTAAAGCTTACGATGACATCAGCCTGTCCTATTTGTCTGTGACTTGCAAGCCAGATGAATTTTACTTACTAAATGTTGCAACCCCGCCAAAACTCAAGGCTGCACAGAACAGTATGTTCGGGCCCTGATGTCTTGCCAGTTTTCAATGAAGTGCTTGACAGAGACCACATGTGGAGGTCAAGTGATCTCACCAGATGGCAAGTCGTGGTATTATTCCCAAGACAGGTAGTATAGTCTGTTCAGAAACAGTTGGCAGGTGATCCACGAACTCACAGCCAGAAGCAACTGGATTATTGCAAAAGACCAAGAACATTATTGATGTTAGCAAAAAGACTATTCCAAGAATTTTTCTTGTACTTTATTCAAGTACTCGACTCTGAAGTTGTATGATTTCTTGAAAAAAAAAAAAAAGAAAAAAAAAAAAGGAGGATCTATTTTATTAACTGCTATCTCAAATCAGAAGTTCCCCTGTCAAAGAAATCTCATACTCTTGCATGATTATTATGTGATGTATGTTAAATGGTAAAATAAAGAGACTGCAAGCTCAGCTTACTTGAGTTCTTGTAACGTATTAAGGATCACCAGGTCATTCTGACTTCGGTGTCAAGTCAGAGACCGTATCTACACAGGTTAGAGGGCAGGACTGGACTACTCTGCAGAGAACAACAGGAAATCAGACCACGGAGGGACCTTACAAAAGTAAGAGTACCTTCCTCACCCTTCTACAGTAACAGCTTATCCAAGTCATAGTGTGGAACACTCAGCACCTCACATGGTCCAGCCTTCAGTTAAAGCAGGTAAAGCAATTTAAATCCCTGGGGAACTGACATTGCTACCATTTTGTACACAAAATTGCAAAACATAACTATTTCTCCAATGCAATAAAGCCACACAGTGGACTCCTTTTATGCAGCAACAGGTTTTTCATCAAGCTAAAGCAGCAATAATCTCCTTTCAGAAAAAGACATCATTTTAAAGTAGACTTTAAAATTTCAAGTTCCTCTGGTGCAAAACCTATTAATTGACCGTGAACTTTATCTGAGTAAAGACAGATTCTCAAAGGGCCAGTGTAAAGGCAGTCTGACATCCCCTTGCACTTTTGAGAGCCTGCACCTTCTGGCTAACATCAAAATCTCCAGTGAAATTCTACACTGACATCCTCGTTCATACTTGCCAAACTTCAGAAAAAACATACAATCAACTGCACTTGATCACTTCGTGCCTGAGAAAGCTAAGACTCCTTTTAAATAATTCATCACGCAAGGATACATTATTTAAAATTATGAGACAAGATAGTCAGAAAAGAAGTATATTAATTACAATTTTTTTAAAAAGGGCAGGGACACAAAAAGTCCTGGAAAATAAGTTGGTTGCCTAACAGACATTGTCTAAAGTTATTAAAATGCTTTCTGAAATTTTGTTTTTAAAATGGGACACATGCTGCTAGTAAATAAATGTGTAGCAACACAAATTTGAGCATTAGGAATTCTAAAGAGGATGGGTGGCAATTTGGAGTGAAACTATGAAATTTCTTTAGATATGTAAAAAAGAGAATTCTATAATATAATATAATATTAAAATGTAAAATATCTTTAACTTACACTTTTTGAAGATACTGAGAAAGTAGCCACTACAGTGCCTGTATTTTCTATCTGTCACCTTTGACAAGCATTGTAAAAGAATTAATGTTTGATTAAATGTGTATATACCAGAATTAATTTTTAGAGCTGTTTTTCTCACAAAAAGAGGTACAAATTACTCCCTTTCCCTAGCAGCTTTTTCTGAGCTTTCCTAAATTTGATAATTTACATGACAGCAAGATAAACCTTCAACCATCATTGCACTCTTCTCTCTTTTAATTTAGGCCTGCATCATTTATAAAAACTAAAGTGTACTTGTCTAGATAGATTAAGCATCCAGGCTGCACAGCAAATATTATCTGATGTTCTGTCGACTGTTTTCACGTTTGCCATTTAAGCACTGTTTTGTCAGACATGAAAAGAACAAGTCTGGATACTCCTCAATCAGCTAACTGAATGTCATGTCTAAAAGCTCGTTAGGGAAACATTAACAAGTCACCTTCAAATTGGAAATTATTGTTCTGTGTTCTAATTTCTCAGTCATTTACTGTGGTATAGGGCATTTTAAGGACCACAGACCTCTTTTAGCACTCACTAATTGGTGCCAGTACATCTTGATAATGGACTCTGCAGTAGGATAGCACCAGCCAAGGCCAGCTCCAGTGGAAATACTAAATAGATAAAACTTTTTAGGTTTATGACCAGTTACAAAGACCACTGTTTCTATAAAACTTAATATATGTCACCACAGAATTTCATGTCTGTGAAGGGCAACAGTTTGCACGTCTTTTTCAACACAGGGCAATTAACTGGAAGTCATTAAGAAAAGCTCCGCCCTTATACACTGTTCTTAAAGAGATATTGCCTGATCCTTTGGGCAAAACTGGATAGATCCAGGAAAGCAGCACACCATAAGAGATCATTTTGTCTTGCTGTCTCCTGAAAGGCAGAAATCATAATTTGCTAAGCCTGGTCACTGCACAAGACTTACAATCTAGAGAATATTTGGCACGGACCTGGATCTGATATTGATTCCAAATGGAAGGGGATCAAGTCTTCACAACACCAAGCTGGTTGCTTTAGGGTTCATGCTGGAAAATTCTTATTGCTGATATGATTTACTGGCAAAACTTATGGTCTCATTCTGCAAGTGCAAATTTTTGCACTTATGAGCACAAAACAAAGAGAGCAATGATTTGGAATAGCAATCAAAGACAGCTGTTTCTGTTTCTAATGAGAGACACGTTGTCTGTTCATCTCATCACCAGTGATAAGAAGGCCTAGTGAAGTCACTGAGAATGCTGCCAGTGACTTTCCCAGAGTGTTATCAGATCACATGAGACAAATATTTCAGCGGGAATCTCTTCAATTATTTTCCAAAAAATAGCTACACTGGGTTACATCAAGGGTTCTGCTCAGGCTTCTGTATCAGTGTGGCAAGCACCTAGAGAAGGACAGAAGGGAAGCTATGTTCAATACTACCTCCTAATACTTTTGCAGCTACCAACTATCTTCATGTTGGGGACTTCCTGGTGTGGTTTACATTTAAAAATTTGAAAGGGATTTTTCATCCTTGCAGAATTTATTCAGTCTCCTCTTGAGCCCATGCAAACTTTTAGCATCCACATCAACCCTTGGCATGTAGTTCACACATCTACTGCCTGCATGAAGAACCATACTCTCTGTTTTTGTGTGGTTTGCCTGTTTCCTACTAGCTTAAAATGTTATTGTAATGGCTGGTTGAACCATCAAATCCCTATCCATACTCTTCATGCCACTTTTTTCAAGACGAAGAATCATGGTTTATTGAAATTGCACAGTTGTCCTTGTATTAAGCTACTCCACTCTTGATCATCCTTGATGCCCTCCATTAGTCTCTTCCCCTTCCGAAACAAAGGGAACACTACTGTAGTATTTAAGATGGCATAAGAAAGTTCACAATACAGCGGTGTAATAAAGTTACCTTTTTAACCTCTCTTCCTCTCGTAAATTGTTCTGCATCTGATCTTCTTTTTTGATTGCTGTTGAGCTTTGAGCTGACTTTTTGCAAAGAAGTATGTCTTACAATCCTAAGATCTTCCTCACAGGTTACTGACAGCTGAGAGACCAGTATTTTACAAGGTATTAGGAAAAATGAAGAGTGGTGTTTTCTCATGTACATAATTTGACATTTAGCTACACAGAATGTTACTTGCTTTCACCTGCAAGTGCTTCCAGTGCTCAGTCTCATAAGGTCTTTCAGCAGCTGACCTTCACACTCAGCCTTTCTTCCTTACTATCCAGATAACTCAGGTACCAGCAACAAACTTTGTCACTTTACTGCTTTTTTCCAGATCACTTCGTAATAAGGTGAACATGGATCCTCAAATACTCTACAGCCGTTGCAACATTCCACCACTAGATGAGCAGATCATTTACTCCTAACCTGTGATTTCTCTTTTCTTTTCTGTACTGTCAGTTATTTAAGAGTGAGGTGACCATCCTGCTTATGGAATGGAGACTTGGTTTCCTTAAGAAATCTCTGGTGAGGGACCTCGGTGAAAGCTCTGCAGAAACCCAGACAAACTGCTATCAATTGGATCGCAAAGATCCATCTGTTTGCTGAATGTGTCAAGGGCACTCTAAGAGAGTCATAAGGCAAGGTTTCTGTTTTACTAAAGCTAAATTTACCCTATTCATTACCTTCATAGAGATATAAACTAATTTAATTCTCTATTGTGTTTCTAGTAATTTTCCCTGTACATATGCCACATTAGGAGGCTTATATTTTCTTGATTTCCCTCATACCTTCCAAACATAATTTCCACCTTTTTTCTCCGAATTTCTTTATGAAAATCGAAAGTGTGGCATCAGTAGCATTCAGCTACAGTATTCAGCTATATTTTCTCTCTTTCTTTGCTCCACACAGTAGAAAGAGAATTTATACAGATACAGTTGTTCTACACAATCTTCTCCACTTCAGATAGCACTGCGGCCTCCGGTGCATCATCTTGAAAATACTTTGCACAGCTACTACTCAGACAAAGGAAATGGAGCGCACTCCTTTGACAAAGGAACTAAAGTGCATTTCCTATCTATGTTATTAGACAAGCTTGATGTTCATTACCTGCCTATGTGGGCAACCTTAACCTACACAAAATGTAAACCAAAGCAGATCTGTTTAACCATCCTAGGAGAATAGCAGGCAATTCTCCAGCCAAGGAATAAGGTAGTCTTTATGGCAACATGGCAAAATAAATTATTTTTATATGTCTGTGTGAGCAAGGGAAAAAGACCCCATCTTATCCATAAACTCTCAACATCTTAGTCTCAATGTTTTTCTACAGAAATGCACAAATTAAGTAAATAAGCTTTGAAATAAGATTTCAGACAGAATGGCTGGAATAAAAGCCCCAACGAGAGATGGATACTAAAAGCCTAACTGAAAGTTTCATAATAACTATATGGTATTTACAGCCTTGTACATCCAAAATAAGCCACTGCTGTATGAATTTGATATGAAATACACAATCCCCATTTTAACGAATTTATCTATTAATAATATTTTTGTATTAACAAGCAGAGATAGACTCAGATACTCTTTGACATTATAAAAATGCCACCTCATGCCACTTGAGTAAAAAGTCCTTGGCCTCCTGATCTGGCATTGTACAGCAGGACAGTGTGCACTTCAGCACCTAATATCCAAACTCTAATAAAAAAAACAGGAAGACAGCATGATTTAACAAGTTTTCTTAGCAGCTCTACTACCCCTCTATTGTCTCAGGAACCCTGGAAATTATTCTTAAATCATGAAAGGACATCTCATACATTCTTGACTACCCGCTGACCTTTTTTTTTTTAAAAAAAAGCTTATAAAATAGGTAAATTTTATGCTTATTTTATATAAACATAATTTCTTTTCTTTTGCTTACACAGCTTGGGCAGCTGGAGAGTATTCTGGAGAAGGAGCATCTTTAATAGAGATTCCATAACCCTGCCTTCATCACAAAAATGCTGTCGAGAGAAATCACACAATGCCTGAGAGTTCTAACAAGTCTGCCACCAAAACCAGAGAAGATCATAGCTAACACTCCTCGTATCCTCAGTAAATGAAGAATGACAAAGGAACTTTTAAAAATAGCATGCTCTGTTCATATTTCAGGCCTTCTCAAACAAAAAGAAAACCAAACAAGAACAAACTAAAAAGGTGTACAAGCCCAGTCATTAATTTCCTTTTAATCAACATTTTTAAAAACTTAAGTCAGTCAAGTGTTCTCCCTTCTCCTTCAGTTCAAATCTTGCTTTCATATCCTCAAGGAATTTATAAAACCCCGAGAAATAAGCTAGAAGATGCAATATTTTGCGAAAGCAAAAGACACGTTTAAAAAACCCCATTTTTTTCCTACAGCAGAAACCGATTCATTGCATCCTTCCTCAGAACATGAAAAAAGTATCGGTTATTCTCAAAGGAGGCTTCTGGATGCTCCACAGTGGAAAAAGAAAAAAAGGCAAAACAAAAATATACTCACAGAACACTTGAGAGAAAGGAAATGTGTCATAAGAGAAAGGTTGAGAAGACCTCACCCAGAAGACCTCTGAGTCAAAAGAAACCTCCCTTCCTCTCAGAAAGATGATAAAAAAAACATGCACTCATATCTTGTTGACTTCTACTAGACATTTCTGGCTTAGGTGTAACCTGTGAAAGGGAGATAACTAATCTGAGTCCATCCGCCCTTTTGCTGAATTCTGGGCTCCTTATTAAAGCAGAATACAACTGTCAGGTGTTCTCCACCATAAACTTCTCATTAACTTTCACCTTATGCAGAAGTATAGGAAAAAATATAAGGTACAAAGGAAGAAAACACTAACAGCACAAAGCTGTTCTGCTGCAGTATGAAAAACAGCCAACCTTCCCTCGAGTACAACTATAATAATTTGTACAAAAGTAGCATCAACCAAGTAAGTAAATCTAAAGCAATTGGAAACTCTTCTTCTCAGGACACAGGACTGATCAGAATGGAGTTTTCACAGCAATAAATTGCAGTAGATGCACAAAGGAACAGGTAGAGGACAGTGAGCTGGTAAGAGTACGGTGCTTATAGAGGTGGATCAAGCAGATGTTAATTGAGCAGGTTTTAGACACCTGCCTAAGATAAACCTCAGTTCTATAGGTAATAGCGGTAGACGTTCTCATCCAGTTGCGATACTTTTGCCTGCTGGTATCATGCCTCTCCCACAAAATGATGGTTCTGATAGTCCAAAAAGATCTGTGAGGAAAAAAGTCTGCCATCCACGCAAACACGGGTTCTTTCTAAACACTCAGCTGTTTCTCAGAAGGAAAACCAACTGCAGGAGTATTATTATTTGAGACACCAGATTTATATGTAATCCTCAGGGACAAAGCAGATTCAAGAAACTCCAAATCACAGGGCACAAAGAGCTCTACTGATGGCATCTTTACTGACACACCTGTGCATACAAGGAACGTTCCTTACTCTACACTGTTCTACAGGATCTGTCTTCATTCCTTTAGGGCCTAATTTGCAGCCAGAGGGAATTAAAATGTTGAAAACCTGAGGAATACAGCAGTAACAGTATGATTTCATACCAATCAAGATTATCCTTGCAGTCAGCTAGCCACAAATCTGTGGCATTGGATTATGAAGAAGTAAGGTGGAAGAGTGGTAATGACTTTGTGCAAACATGTAAGAAAGATATCTGTGCAAAAAAATCACTATGCTCAGGGGACATCAGGGGAAGAAATGCTTGCTTTGCTCACATTTATATATTAACAATCTCAGTTTAAAGTCCTTCTGCAACAGAAGGTGGCACAGTGAAGAATAATATGATATTAAAATCACAGTGGCCAGATATTGAGTTGCTGAGCAACCAGACGTAGATTCTGACATCTTAAAAGTTCAGAAAACGTCAAGCTACAAACTCTGCTTCCTAATTACAGACAGCTGAGCTAACAACTTCTAAAAATCTTGGCTACTGTTTTAAAATACATTTTATTTCTAAGGGAGATAATGAGTCACATTTCCAAGTGGCATCCAAGTCCATGTCTGTAACATACACCCATACACATGGGAAATGTGAGAACTGCAAATTCAGGGACTGATTCTGGAAATTTGGGTGAATACGTGGTTTAATAACACTTGGAACAAATGTAGTACGTTAGTTATTATTCAATATAATTTTATTCATACATTTCCTTCACTGCCTGTCCTTTATTTTTCGTACTTCAACATTATTCTGTTGTTCTTGCTAGCAGAAAGAATTCCAGGTATGTTTTCAACATACACTGTGCTCATTTGCAATGTCATTTAAAGTATTTCAGGGTTGCCTGCAGATGGGCACAAATTCAATAGCCTTCAGCAGGACATTTCGCTGGAGTATTTCCTCCTTTTGACATAATCTTAATATGCTCCATCAACCAGAAGGGACCTAAGCTTTTAATCACAAGTGTATTCTGTTCATATTGGTTTCTATATAAAAGGACAGTGAACAGTACTGTAATACAAATTCTGCTGTGAGAAAGGCATCCCTACCAAACGCATGAAAATGCTATTAAATGGCTAGGATGCCTAATACAGTGTCTCGTGAGCTCCACGGAGCACCTATTAATGATGGCCAGCAGAATCATAACTCTTTCAAGTGCAATATGTACTAGAACAGGGGAGCATATGTTGCAGGAGACTGCTATCTCCAACAAGGCCACAGGCACACTTGAAAAGGAGAGAAAGAAGGAAAGAGAGAGAGGAAGGAAGGAAGGAAGGAAGGAAGGAAAGAGAGGAAGGAAGGAAAGAGAGGAAGGAAAGAGAGGAAGGAAAGAGAGGAAGGAAAGAGAGGAAGGAAAGAGAGGAAGGAAGGAAGGCAGGCAGGAAGGAGAAATACCCTACTACAAATCACCAACCAAGATGGCAAAAAAAACATCTCTGCATTTCCACATTTTTTATTTCCTTCCATTTAATAAAACATACAGCAAATACTGAAGGTATCTTCTCTATATAAGCAAGAAATCTGGCAAATTTTTAGTGTGAGTACATTATTTTCTCCGGGAAAGTTATGAAAGTCTAATTTATGTTTGCTCATTTTAAAATGATACTCTTAAAAGCTGAACTTCGCTTTTAGGCATAAAATAGGTCATAATTAAACTGAGGTAGGGAGAAAGACACCTGTCAGCAATGTTCTAGGTAAGCCTGTGACTCTCTTTGGCTGGAATATTCCTTTTTATTAATGTGAGTAAACCTCTCCAATGAATAGGTTATTCTTGGTGAGAAAACATCAGCCTTGATAAAACTGACGGCAAGCTGCCTGCTCTAAAGGTGCAGCTTTGACCATGAACTGGGCATCAACAACTATCCTCAGCAACCCAAGTTTGAGATCCAAATGGAGAGGAATGGAAAATGCAGGTCAAAACCCACCGGACGTCACATATGTTAGTTTGTCAACAGCAACCTCCAGGAAACTATATAAAGAGGGAAATAAACCTGAGAATTGTTTTGGTTTATAATGGAGCCTTCTAAAGTGTGAGGCCAGTTCCCCAACCTGCACCAAAAGCACTGATACAATTTTTATTTAAACCCACTGTGTTGCCATATGACAACTAAGATTAAAATCTATAAAATAAATGTTAGAATATTGTATCTGTTATATCACCTTATTCTTCTATTAGTACAGGAATTTGACTGGCTAATAACAAATCCCAAATGCCTCTTGTCACATCTATATATTACATGAAAGTACTTCTGTTCTGAAAATCACAGCACCTGAAATAGCGTATTGCTGCTTTATCACAATCTACAAATTGCATTTCTTGGTTCTGCAGTTGACATCAGAGCTACTATAGAGATGAAGGCACTGACAAGCCCTCTTCTAATTCTGATGTTGTCTCCAAAAAGTCCCATGATTTTATTCCAAATAAACTACTCCATTTCATAGAAAAGGGTCTTACAGAATGTCCCTGAAGCCTTCTGTATCATCTCCCCTAACTCCAATTTCTGTACTTCCCCATACATGCTAAAAAAATAATATTCCCATGAACTAATTTGCCAGGACACAACACTCCTGACCTCCAAAAGACTCAAATACTCAGTTCTGTAGTTCTTCCCAAGAAATGACCCAAACACACTTCTTTTTCTTTTAAAGAGAGGTCACTAAATAACCCTCTGAGAAGATGTGTTTAATTCTGTCAGACTTCACGTGCCGCTTTTCTCTGTGTGCTCTGCCTACAATGGCATACTCATACAGGTTTTCTCTTGTGATTTTGTCTATATAGTGCATGTTTTTTGAGATGGGGACTAAGTTTACACTATGCCTACTGTAAGGTGTCCCCAAATTGTGCTAGAACATCATCTAAAGTGCTGTGACAGTTTGTAATGGGGGTGCAGTTGTTGTCCAGCCCCTACACTGTTCTGCTCTACTCTCTGAATGGTGTGGGCTTCATGTTGCAACCTAAGAAAGGAGAGGATGTCCTTATTTCCAAAGCATTCAACCTGCTGGATTTCCCACTACAAATGCTACCATATCCTGGTCTTTTGAAGATTATTTTTTTCAAGTGACTTGTCATTATTCGAAATAACATCACTTGGGAGATGTTTAGAAAAAAAACAGAGAGGCAGTCTCCAGGGAAGAGACCTATGGACTCCTTTCTTTGAGTCTGCATTCCTTTGCAAACTATTTAGTGCATGTTCAGCGCACTCAGAAACATTGCTCGATTGTGCTCTGAACAGGAACGAAAAGTTTCTAGAGAAGATTTAAAACAGTTACAAAAGGAACAGTACCTTTAAATAGACATGGAAAACTAATGATGCTGCACTAAAAAGTAATTAAAGTTACTGCAGGGGCCTTACCTTCGAGAGGTAAATTACCATAAGTCCCACAGAAACAAAAGCTGCAATATGGTAAAATTATATTGCAGTAATCCACCTATCATGAAAAGCAAGTACAGAAAATCTAAATCTAACACATAAATTAAAACACCCCAGTTTTTGTACACATGGAAATTTCTGATTGGAACCACTAGGCAGGGAGATGGGACATATATTTCTAAAGAACCATCTGTGCTGTAAAAAAATTTGAATGCCCTGGAGTGTAACAGTGGGTTAAAAATAACAGGCTTATTGGGTTGGAAAGTCAAACTACAGGTATGCATAGGAGCTACAGTATTCGCTTTCCTGAAGAACTTTATGGAACCACACAATTTAAAGAGAAAAAACCTTCTGAAAGTTCAGAACACCACCTTCTTCATTTTCTATTAATGTGCTAGCTTCAGTGGAAATAAACATGTTCCCCTTTTGCAGGATCTTCCTGTTAGTAACAGTTGCACATAAATAAAGTCTTCTAAACAAACATCTTATCTTCTTATGGAAGGAAGTCCATTAATAAGGAATTGACGTCCTTCCCTGAAAAAAAAATATCAGTGCTAATTCTTTCCCATAAACTAAAGAAATAAACTTACACCCTGAGAATTTTTACTCTATTTTCACAGCAAACTGGATAGTCTGCACGTAGATAAAATAGAATTGTTCGGGTTTTCTCATAAACAATAACCCTGTTGCTACCTTGCCACATAATACTGAATAATTAATCTCTTCTCTTGGTTTTTCATCGCTTCATGGAACTTGTGCTTCATTTCAGCTGTGCTCCACACACTCTTGTTTAAACTCCAGGGCAGCCTTGTGAGCTACTTCCAGCCTGGGAGTTTCAGAGGCACATCAGAACTGCTTAATACTTTGACCTATGCAACTGTGCTCATAATCTCCTGTGCTCTTCATTGGCTTTGTCAGCTACACAAGACTTTTCTGTTGCCCCAAATTAACTTTGTCATGGAAAATCCTCTGATGCAACCTTCATCTCTTGCCTTTCTTCGGAGCAGCTTTTTCTTCAGACTAAGAGAATCTAAAGTTGACACTGTAATGTATGCTACTTGCGATAAATAAAATAAATACTTTTCTCCCAATGGCTTCAGAAAGCCAGCACTTCAATCTATTTGCAACAATGCTGAAAATAGAAATGTTAACATGTTTAATGAGAGTTTAGATTTCCAGAGCTTTTGTGCAACACAATTTAAAATCTCAATGCCACATTGCATGGAGATAAGCCTAAGAGAATGGAAGAATAATATACTCTGTGATTACTATACCTGCATAAATTTAAGAGTTATAATGCCATAGTATTTCTGTATTAAAAGATTTACCTTAAACAGATTAAATATTTAACTCTGGGGGACACAAGAAATCTCATCAAAATATTTACAGTAGGAATTTAAAAAAGAAATTTTAAAAAAGAAAGTGCACTAGATGTTGCAAGAAAACCTTCTTTTCTCTTCAGCTGTGTCCGTAATTGAGTGCTATTTCAAAGGCATCCTACTTCAATTTTGAAAGATGAAACATCGCTATGTTCCAGCAATCACATTTTTAGATATCCTAAGAATGGGAAAACAAGGTTCCACAATCCTTTCCCAAAGTATGCATCAACTTTGCTTACACGGTGCTTCACTGGAGAAGGCACTTAATGTTATGTCTTAACGCAGATAAACAAAAGAGTGACAGGGAGCAAGACTGGGCACTAGAGTCCTCCTTGGCTACCCTGAACTCAAAGAGTCGTGACTCCATTTTGCAATAATACAATTCACTTTCCAAAGACCAGTCTGCTGTAGAGGAGCAGATAGACTCAGCGCACGTTACATAACCTTGAAAGTATTGGTTCCTTGAATTCTTATTTAGCATCCATATATAGCTTTACACACTGACTTTTATAGTAATGCCTTTTGTTGATGAGGGAACAAAAGTCTTAATGCACTTGTGCATGTCTAGCAAAACACATACCTGAATGTCACTATAAAAACAAGAACGATTTCCTTTTCCCTTAACTCTATTATTTTCGAAGGGTTGGGTCCTCAGAAAGCTTTGCCCCCATTTCTGTTTAATTCTCGATAACTTTATTGCAGAATGGTGACCTTTTTTAAAGGAAAACCAGAGCAGTGCTTTAAAAGTTCACATGGCTCAATTGTGAAAGCAGAGCAATGGTATCTCACGGCAGCACTGGGAAATAGGATGCAGGCAAGTCTGACACGTGTCTCGGCAAAACAGCAGGCTGAAGATTTTCGTCAGTCATTACAACTGTCACCCGTTTTCCAGGACTGCCCTGGCCAATAAGGATACCTAGTTACCATATAGAATTCCCAGCTTTTCTGACTTTTTCTTCGTCCTCCTTTTAGCGTAATGCCTCGTTACACTTTTCTGATTTAGAAAGATTCTTGACACAGAAGAAAGCTTGAGGCAGTGTCAAATAAATCTCAGTAAATATGTACAAAACTCCAAGACTTTTGACAATTTTAATTTGTAAGATCAATAGTTCTGGTGAGTTGTAGTTAACGGCTTCAGCTCTGATGACTGAACCGATGGCAGCCAGCGCGCCAAGCAAAGAAGCCCATTCTGTGGTGTCACTGTTACCTGCGCTGCTGTCTTGTCCTGTCCACTACTCGTCTCCATGTTCTGCAACGCAGGTGTCGCCACTGGTGGAGGAGGCGCTCTGCGCTTTTTCACTTCTGGATTTGCCGTCATTCCTGAGATGTTACCAAGGGACAGGGATGGACCCAGGCTACCGGAACGAGAATTCACCGAAGGGGAATTTGGTGCTGTGGAAAAACCCTGCAAAAGGATTAACATCTTGAATTAACATAACTTTTTAAAAACAATGGGAAAGAAAGAAGAAAAACAAGACGCATCTGGTTACTGTTTAAACAATGACATAAATAATCATGTATGTTCCTCTGCCAAACTTGGTGAATTGCAAACTTGTAACTTTTGGAAACTTCTAAAGGTCAACTGGAACAAAGCTTACAGGCAATATTAATAAGTCAGGAGGCATGATGAGCACCTGCTGCAGTTTAACAGTACTATTGATGGGAACACTATTGCTGTTTGCTATTTAAAGTATAAGCTTCAACAAGACACATAATTGCTGTTATCCAAATCCATTTGCACCTGTATTTAAATCACAATACACATTTGTGAAAGCAAGATTTACTCTTAAATGACAACACTGCATTAATCACATGCTGCCCATGTCCCAGGCTTGTCTATTTCATTATCAGTCTGATGTACCTGAGTCTTCTCTGCAGATTATTGAAGAGAAACTCCATAACCATCAAACTATTTCCAATTTACATGCACAAACAAGCGTAATCATTCACAGTCTACTGAAAACAACCATTTAACCTGGTCAAAAGAAGTCCTACGGACAGGCACCACTCTGGATTTCAGCAGGCCCGGACGAAAGGAAAAGCAGAAAGTTTTATTTCGGTAATTCCTTGATGTTAAAAATTACTTTGGTTTTCATTGAAAACTTAATGAAATCAATGGAAAAATTTTCAATGATTTCGGATCAAGGCTTTAATACATTTTTGTTTTAATACACAAACAGAAATACATGCTGTCACACAGCAGTAACTCTACAAATACGAAAGACTGGGAAACATGATTGCTTGAAACCGTGCATTTTAAATTTAGTTTTGACACTTAAAATTCAACATAATTAATTTTTGAATCTGCTAATAAAGATCTTGCAAAACCTCTTCCCTCAAAACCTGTGAGTCACCTTTCGCTCTTTTTAATTAAGAGAAGCTTCTATAGTAAATTGAAGATTTTACTTTTTAATTAAGTTATGAGACAGTCGCTTCTGCTACGAAACATCTTCTGTGAAACCATCACTGATATAAATCCACCGTGAGTTGGAGCAGGGTACTTATTCTGGGAGGACAGGGTGATGACCATGGCTGATAAGGCAGTTCTTATCACAGCAGAACATGCTACAACACTTCTAAGCTCACCCATTGAGGATATAAAGCTCTCAAGCAGGAATTTTGCCCAAGACCACAGAATACATAGGCGCAGGAAATTAAAAGACACCATAAATCCCACCATTTTCCAAATAAAGTTCTTCGAATCTAAACTGTCCACTCTGGAAAGTGCTGGAAAATGTTTTGCCTCAAACGTATGGCTGCCTCATCACTGAAGTGGACATCTGGATTTCGTTAGGAGTGTAACAGTTCTCTGAACTCAAGAGCAATAACAGCTTCTTCACCTTTGTAGCAAATGAAGAAAAAAGCTCCAAGTGGAAGGTGGGATTTAAAATACTGGGTCTAATCTCATAAAGAAATATACTCTATTCCTGGCCCTATAGTTTGGGCAGTGGAAAATAAAATTATCTCATCTGTAACCTAAAGGTTTAAGTCACTCTCTGTGCATAATGTACCTGGTCCTACCAAATAAATTTTGTTTGCTCCTAAAGAAATGACAGCATTCACAGGGTGGAACACAAAGTGGTCTCCTCTTTTCACACACTTATAAAATGACTAAACAAAACAATTTTAAAGTATACTGTAGAGTTATGCTTTTGTGACTGTTGTAATTCTTTGATTTTCTCTGCTGGACAAAAAGGTTGAGAAATTTTGTTAAGAGATTTGGAGATATATACAAACAATAAAAAACCCCTAAAACTTCCCTCTCAGAATTACAAATTACAGAGTACCAGCAGGAAGACAGGATATATCGGATTTTAAATTAATATCCTATTCAATTCTACCTCCAGGTCTTGTGGCTGAAGAGCTATCAGAATCCTTTTCAGACCACTATGAAGGAATACAATGATGAACAACTAAACATTTTAAAGCAGCTATTTTTTTTAAAGTTTGGATTTTCTAACAGAAGATACAGAAAAAAAAAAAATGACACTATAAATAGTTTATAATAAAAAGACTTTAATGAAAGGAAAAAAAAACACCTTGGAAATTCATCAATGCTTTCTTTTCCAAGTCCAACTTTTATATCAAGCCTATTATTTACTGAATGAGCAGTTCAAGAATGCTCATGTTAAGACTCTTCCCATAAAATAAAAACTCACTACAGCTTCCAGGAGAATAAAATGAGGAAAACTTCACAGCAGCTTTGAACACCCCATCGTTCAGCAATGAGAGCTCTGTCTAACTGGGGGCAGACCTTCAAGATCTCCCCTGTGTGTAGTCCTTTTCATTAGCTTTAAGAGAAAAACAAACAAACAAAACCAAAACCAAACAAAGCAAAAACAACTTTGGACACAAACCACTGACACAAGTGTTTGTTTGTAGCTGGATTAGTCTTTTTTTGTAAACCTGGTCTACAGAGACAACACCTTACCCAGCTTTTATATTTTATGTTGTGTTAGATGCAGTGCAGCTTCTTTCCAAATCAGTGGATTTGGGAGGTTTGCTTTTCAGGCAGGTTAGCAAGGCAACTATTAAGAGCATACAACATTAATTAAGCGAACTTGCAGGGACCTGATAAGTACATATCATTTACCCAAACCATCTCTCATTTCTTGTTGTTTTAATTTATCAGTGGACCAATTTCAGTGGAATTACTCCAATTACAGCAGTGTAAGTGAGAGGAAAGCCAAGCTTAAGTCTTGAAGCCAATGTAGGTGGCAAAAGAAGTTCCTACAATCCATGTGTTTTGTTTTTTGGGGAAAAAAGAAAGGCAAAAAAGGAAAAAAAAATCATATCAGAAAAAGAAAATTAATGGCAATGACTCAAATAAAGAGCTTTTACAAATGTCTCCCAACTTGTAAAAATATAGTCTTTGATGGACCACTAGTGTTAAAAGAACTTTGCTAGCAGTCCAAACAATAATTAAGTAGTGCAATCTAGCAACATAAAAGTTTCCTTTTTTTTTTTCTTCCCTAAATTAAGACAAAACAAACCCAACACAACTACAGATACACCAACATAGGTTGGCAGGCAAGTCAGGCTCTAGTCGAGCACAGGTCTTGAACGTGTACTGAGCCACAACCATGGCCTGAAGCCCAATTCAATTCCATGAAGTAGAAGTTGGAAGGAGGCAAGAAAGAGCTGAAGCACCTCCATATCTACATCTGACGCCATCTGGTTTCACGGATCCATTGTTTTATGTTATACTTGCCAGCTAGTTTTTTCCCTCTCCTTGAACTTCAAAATCTAAATAACTCTTTTTTTTCCTAACATACAAAATGGTTTCTTTCAGGTTAAGCAGTTTAATTTTAGGACATCTTTCCTACTAGTCCTTCTAGTTGAAATGTAGCTTTCAAAGATTTTTTTGGAAGGGCAGAGGGGCTGTTAAAAACACAGAAGTGTGAAGGCTCTGAGTAACCTGGCGACTTGGGCATTCCAGTCCCCTTTTCAAAAGAGATTGAGAAGTCAGTTTTCTCCAAGACTCCCAAAGTCCACAGCCTGCTGAGCTCAATACAAGCCAGATTATGAGCCTAAAGCAAAGACCACTCTGCGTTTCAAGGTCATAAATCTAGAGTGTAATTATGAAATGTCTTTTGCAAACTATCTCTTTTTAAGGATGAACAGAAGCTCTGATATCTTAGGGATACTTCTGAAAATTTTAATGTTAATATTAATAAAATAATGTAAGATTAATCTATTAAAATGTAACTGTACCACTGCGAAAATTCAGTTTTACAAAAATAGATACGTATAAAAATGGAAGTCAGCTTATGTTTGTTTTCAAAAGGTATCCCTCATACACAACTCTCTTACTCAAAGCCTTGTTATTAGCATTTCCTTGATTTTCTGGTGACACTAAGTGGCATTTAAAGGTCAGCAAGGAAGAGACTGCCGTTTGCCTGTGAGAGTGATTTGACTTCCCGTTCCCTGTCCACACCGGTCAATAAAAATTTTTCAAAATGTCAAGTTCCTTTCCTGCGAGGTTGCTCCAGCCAGGCCTTTCTTCCGCAGCTCTTTGCCAAAACTCACATATTTGAGCTCCTAGTCTTGTTATGCAATTTCCTTCTGAGAAGTTTTTAAATCAAAAGTAATCAATTGAGCTGTTTTTAAGCACTCAAAATACCAGATGTATAAGCAAAAAGAGTTTTTATTTTATCCCAAAACAGAGACAGAAATAAGAATAAAGGAAATATTTTTTTTTTGCAAGTGTACTGTGGGTAAATATGAAAGGTGAGATTTAGAGCAGGCAGACAAATCCATCTACTCAGTGACAGCAAAAATATTTATGCCTGTTGGACATTTAACTCCATTAATGCGAACTTTTATTGATCTGCTGAATGACACCTTAACTGATTATACTTGGCCATTTAAAATGCCAGACAGGTTGGAGGCTGCTTTCCTTCACATGATACTGAAATTCCTTATACCAGCACTAAATGCGACAACACCAGAACTGAATTAATCCAAGCTCCTGTTTCAAAACCAACGCATAATACTGCGGTTGTGATATTACTTGGAGACATCGTTTAAAAATAAACAAACAAAAAACAAACCAACAAACAAACCCAACAACAACAACAAAATTGTTTCAGATTTTCCTTTCTAACCAGCCACACTGAAATGCAGTTTGTGTTTCGTACTCCTCAAAGCTCCTTGTGATTCCAGTACTTGCATTCAGTTTGCAGTCAGATATGACAAAGAAAACAAACAAAAAAACTCCACAACCTTTTCCTACTCTGAACTAAAAATGAAACATATTTTTAAGGCACTTTATGTTGCTTTATTATCTCATTGCATTTTGCTATTGGTAGGAAATGATCTGGTCATCCATCACAATATTAAAAGAGAAGCAGCTACCTAAGTTCCGCAACAGTTACTGTACAGGCAGTACCACGTCATTTTTATATGTCTGGTGAGTAGGCTTTCGAGGTTTTACTGTAAAAGTTTTGAGTTATACTTTGAAGTCTGTAAAACTACAGTGTTCTTGTGCTTGTATGAGTCTATTTTAGTATCTAGCTAGGAACTCCACATTTTGTGGTCAAGCCCCATTTGGTGGAAGCCAGAACTCACACAAACAGAATTAGAAATGCCTGAGAATGCTCCTCTGCTGTGCCCCTGCCAGTTCCCCCTCATCATGGCCAACCATGCTCCTCTCATTTTAGCACAAAGTTTGTTGATCACAAATCCTAGCAGTGCCAGGTACAACGAGGTCATCTCCTTCACAAAGGCATCTGCTTTATCTCCCAGCACTGAAACAGCATGACTGATGTGTCCCTGCAGAGGTTACTAAAACTTTCCTATAGCACAGGTCCCCACTGTCCATAATTACATTATTTTTTTACTTAACTATCCTTCTCATTAGAATTTTCTTCTTTGTACCTTACATTTCCCTTCCTATAAGTTTATCTGATCACTTCTTGTCCTCCTCTCAGGTAAGGCCATGTGATGTAAAGAATCTCTATGTTTCTACAGCTTGGAGCACCACCTTGGTTTCCAGCTCCAAGTGATTTCTGTTCACTTTGCACCTCCTACGGTGTCCAAACTCTTTCCCAGTAGAAAAGCTGAAAGAACAACCACCCAAGGGAAAGAACTAGAGAAGCGAAAGCCTCCAGGAGAGAAAATTTCAGTAACAGATCAAGGGGCTTAGATTCACTGTTCGTGAACTAGGTAGGGAACAAGTGTGGGTATTAACTCCAGCCCTGTGCACTACACTGAGGACAAAGATGGTGCCCAACCAGAAAGAGGTTCCCAGAATCTTGTTTAGTTTTTGCTACACTTCTTGTGTGTGAAGCAATATTCAAAACTCCTTTTCCATCAGACAAATATTGAATGGATATAGCAAAAATCACAAATAAGTTGATTACTTTTTTTTAGGAACAAATATTTTACTTTAATGTTTAGGAATATAAACTTTTTATACAAATTATTAGTAGGTTGGAAAACATGGATTGGGAATACATGAAGTCCAGCTAAACACAAACGTGTGTAAATTCTTGAAAATATAAAGAATCTGATGCAGTAAAACCAAGCCTAACTCTTAATGTTGATATCACCTACTACAACCACCTCCCTCAGTATTCACTCAGCCTGACATCACAAATTTCACCTGAGTTCTCCAAAAGCAAATAAACTACCATGCCACATACAAAGCAGTGGAATACAGATTGATGAGTTCAATAATGTATATTCAATATGCAAGCAACTCAGAGATTGTCAAATCATTCCTACTTTTTCGAGATTTTATAATAGATGTAATTCCTCAATGCTTTGAGAATAGAATCTTTTGAGTCACCTCTGGTGATTTAAAATTCAGTGTGTTTCCTCTAAATAATTTCTCTTGGTTTTGTGTTTCACTCTTCAGATCTTCCCAAGTCACACTACTCTTCATGCTTAACAAAATCTTTGTCTGCTACTGCTACCCAACAACACCCATGTCAATCTGAGGAGGTCTCCCTGGTAGAATGAAGAAGACAGTCGTACTATCAAGGGACTTGAACATAAGACCTATGAGGAGAGGCTGAGGGAGCTGGGGTTGTTTAGTCTAGAGAAGAGGAGGCTTAGAGGTGACCTCATCACTCTCTATAACTACCTGAAGGGAAGTTATAGCCAGGTGGGGATTGGTCTCTTCTCCCAGGCAGTTAGCAATAGGACAAGGGGGCATGGGCTTAAACTCTACCAGGGGAAATTTAGGCTGGATATTAGAAAGAAATTCTTTACAGAGAGAGTGGTCAGGCATTTGAATGGCCTGCCCAGGGAGGTGGTGGACTCGCCGTCCCTAGAGGTTTTTAAACTGAGATTGGACATGGAACTTAGTGCCATGATCTAGTAAACGGACTAGAGTTGGACCAAGGGTTGGACTTGATGATCTCTGAGGTCTTTTCCAACCCAGTCGATTCTGTGATTCTGTGTGAAATGCATGCAATGATTTTTTTCCAACACAGTAATACACATAGAAAAGGGAAGACGAACTAACTTGATTTACATTTGTGTGCTTGTATCATCTCTTCTGTTTAAATGATAGTGTGTTTCAAATAAACCCATTGCTTTTTAAAAAAGTAGAATCCCAACAGAATGAGCAAAAATAACCTCTCGACAGGACAGGGCAGACAACAGCTTTTCTGAATGGTGGGACAGAGGGAAAGCAGGCAGGGCCCTGTCCGAACAACTCAGGAGTTGGGACCAGGCAGCTGCCCGGTGCAAATGAGAAGACTGAAGTGTATAAATCAGTGTTTAGAAGGCTCACATAAATCATTTGTGTCCTCTCTTGTCAACCTGGACGCTGAAGTCATTGTAGTAACCAACAAGCACGTATCCTGTGGACCTCGTTGAGGAACTTGTTAAAGAAGATAAATGTATTTCCTTTGATTCAAAGCTGTTAGCACTAACAAGTCAGCCTCAACTCAATGCAGGGAAAATAGATTTGCTACAAATCTTTCTAATGTATGATTTGTTTAATTTATGACACTGTGTGTCCTCTGAAGGATGACAAATTGTTTTGTTGAAATCTAAAGCTATTTAGCCACAAATAAAAGAAACTCAGGTTGCTAAATCTTCTTTTTCTAAACAAATGTGACCAGCAAAGCAAGTAGATATATGTTCAAGGAAACCAATCTTCAGCTCATAACTATACAAGCTGATACATTCTCCACTTAATATTCTGCTTTCCAGCAGATTCTCACTTTGCAGAAATATGGCTAAAAAGCTGTGAAACATAAAATTATTAGAATATATTTCAACATTGGTATAAATCCAATTACATCCATGAAATAGCCATAAGCTTCAGCTACATAGCCATGTATTTCTGTACATGGATATACTAAAATCACCCAACTTTTAAAACATCCATGCATGTCCAGTCCCTTAAAATGCCACACTAAGGTGACAGACACATGACAAGAGAAATCATAGGCATATATGCACAAGCTTCCAGAACATGCCAACCTGCTCCATGCCTTTGTACTGTGCAACTGATACCATCAGGCTGAAGGACAGCACACAAAGTAAGTGTTGGTTTTTGTTGTTATTGTTGGGGGTTTCTGTTGTTTGTTTGTTTTTTGGGGGTTTGGTGGTGGTGGTGGTTTGGTTTTGGTTGGTTTGGGTTTTTTTGTTTGTTTTAACTTTCTGGGTGACAGATGAGGTTTGAATACCACTAATGTGTAAATATCCTTGGTTTTATTATGGATATGTAAACCCTCATGAGACAGAACGATCATTAACATAGCATAGAAAACATTTCTGCATTGGCTATTTTCTATGCTACTCGGTATTTTAATAGAAACTTGGGTGGGTCCACCACTTGGGTGGGAGGTAGGAGTGCAGGCTGCAGATACAATCTGAAATTAATTCCAAAGTTAAGCTGAACCATGGGTGATAATCTGGGATGCTGGCAGATCCTTAGAATAACGTTTGTTTGCATTTCATACAACTGTAAAATGATTTATCTTGACTTTCAGAAGTGTGTGGACAACTTTGTGTCTCATTTGCTAGAATGCTGGTTTCCTTTTTTTTTTTTTTTTTTAAATATAGTTTTGGGAAAATACCAGAATCAGTTTATACATAAAATGCACCCCCTGAGGGCTGATTTACATCTTTCTGGTTGAACAGCTAAAAAGTTATCTTCCACAAGTACAAGCCTTTTTGTCACAGTGCACTGTCAAAACGTATCAGTCTACAAAAAAAAAAAACAAAAAGACCATATTTTGAAAACAGACTTTTCATAACTGTCAGAAATACAAATATGCAAAGTCAATATGGGGAGAAAGATTTAATTCAAAATATTCCCAGAAGGGAACGGCTAATAAAAAATAGGCAGTCAGCAAACTTGGCTATTCATGTTACTTGTAATTTTTTGATAGCTATGTGCATATACGTTGAATAAGCATTAAATGACTTGATAGTGTGATAGATAACAAAGAAAAACTTTTGTCACATATTATGCCAGACCAAAAAAAAACCCCAACCAACCACCACCAGAACAGCAAATATATAAAGATTTGATATGAGAAGTCTCATAAAATGGGGACAGAAGATGGGCTTGTAACGACAGACATGCAGGGAGTTGTGGGACTACGGTGGGTCCTTGGATTCCCTGGTGGAGGGCATAGGAACAGAAATTAGCCTTGAAGATATGAAGGCCTACCTGTGAGAGAGATGGGAGTAAAGGAGTATCCGGAGATGTTAAGGATGTACCCGTGAGAGAGAAGGGAGTAAAAGAGTAACGTTGATGACAGCAAAAATAGCCAATGAGATGTTACTGCTGTAACTTGTAACCAATAGTGAAGAGACACATGAATTGGTAAAACTGTATAAAAATGCACTTGTGTCAATAAATGGCATCTACTACTTTCATCCTGGAAGAACTTGGTCTATGTCATTTGTCTGTCTCAACCACGACAGGGAGTTTGGTGAATTATAAAAGGAAATGGGACAAAACGTGGAAATTACAAGTCTCTTTTGGATATTTGTCCGAGTGATACAAAAGCAGAGAAAGAAGTAGGAAAGAACATAGGAAGAAGCGAGGAGCGAAACAAAACCACAGCCATTACGGGCCAAAATGAAGTGAGTAAGTTCACCAGATTTGACCAGAGAGTCCTTGCAGAAATTCAAAGACACAAGTCTGGAAAAGGAGCAAAGCAAAAGCAGACGACTTCAGCAAATGCGATGATAGAGCACTGGCTCATATCCTGGGGAAGGAACAATAAACTAAGCAGACTGTGCAGGACAGAAACCATATTCTGCAAGAAAATTTAATGATTGGTCACATGTTAACCAAGAAAGATGGTGATTTAATGCTCGCTTGTTGACATGAAGACAGCGGGAGAAAATTACATGAACAGAACTCAAACTGGTAAAGATTCAGTACTAAAAGGAAAGGGGATTAATACAAAGATTTGTGAATGTGTAATAAATATTTCTGTAGCAGGGATTTAATGAATACAAAACCATGAAATGAGGCAAAATGGAACAAAATAACCTAAGAAACATCTTCAAATCTACCACAAGAGGTCTAAAAGTCAATGACAGACGCTAATGGAAAAATGCATTTTAAAGAAATATGAAGAAGAAAGAATTACAGGGGAAAATTCACATGGACTCCAAAATTCAATTCAGTTGCAGTGTAGAAAGAAGACAGAAAAATATCAAGCCAGAAGGAAAACAAGGAGAAAACATTTGAGAAGAGGCCATGTCCACTTGGCCTTCAACGGCCATTTGTAGATGTAGTGAGAGCAATCTTGAAAGAATGAGGATGGAAAAAGCCACATTTTTGTAGGTCAGAAAAGGCTGGTTTCTCCTTTCACTTACAATTTTGCACTACGTGAAAAGAGATTAGCTCAATCAAATAGTGTTGAATAACCAAGCCAAAAATCAAAATCTGTCTTCATTAATGGTCTGGCAACAGGCTTGCAGTTCAAAAGGTCAAAGACCAACAAGAGCAAAGAAGACATTTTCATAATTTCCACTGGTGTTAAGCATTCATCAATCATAAATAACCACAAAAAGGATCAGAGGTCTTGAGTTAAACGAATTCATCACTGCAATAAGAGTTTATTTTCTCTAGGTTTACTAAGCCTTTTAAATCAGTCAGCCAATGTATTTGGTCCATTGAAGCTGGCAGTTGTTATACTTGCGATATATGTCCTTCCAAAATTGAAAATATTTTGAAAAACTACTGAGAAGAACTTCTGCTGCAATAAATTCTTTTAGCGTATAGGAACTATCAAACCTCTAGTGTTGATCATCTTCAATATATTTTCATTGTAGATATGCCAGTTTATACTGGAGTAGGAGACAGAAACTTCACATAAAACATACCATTTGAAAAATATCTGCTCTAATGTTTGCATAGCAAATTTTTCTGGGGACCAGAATTATGAATGGAATAGTTCCTGGCATGCATTTTTTGGGTGTGTATTTGTTTGGTTTTGAGGAAATAATTTCCGGTTTTTACTGAAAGTATTTTTATTCCAGTTAAATTTAAAAGTGTTTTTTCGCCATTTTAATGACACTGTTGTCCTTACGCAAGTTTTCCAGAGACAAGAAACACTAATGATCAATCCTCATTATCTTTCAGTGTCTGCTGACATTCTGATACATATGACTTTTGGCCTCTCAAAATCTCTACTTATTATAGCTGTTGATGAATGGAAAAAAACAGTATCGAAATTCAACAGCAAATTTTCACCAAGAACTGCAGAACTTCTCTAAATTCAAAGGAGTTACTCTGATTTATTCAAGCTCTGGGAACTGAGTTCTAGCTCCAGTCCCTATAAACCCAATTCCCACACAAATACTTTGTTAATTTAGCAGGAACTTGTGCAGCTACTCTTCCCTTTGAAGTCTATGGTAAATGTAGGTGTTTAGCTAGGAGACAAGTAAGATCATCCAACTGTCAAAGCAAATTTTCAAAAAGTAAGCTTTGCACTTTTTAATGACAAACTGCCAAAAATATTCCTGAAAAACAATGCAACCTCTGAGGTTTTTAAAGCTTAAATTAGAAGAACAAATCAGCTTCTGAACTCTGAAACTAGTGCAAATCTTAACACAAATCCTAATTACAGCATTGCTAAGAGGATTCTGGCAACATGAATCAGAAGTCAACAACCAGAAATTTTACTGTTTCAATTAGTTCTTTCAGATGCTTGGATGCACACGTGTGTGTGTGCGTGTGTACATGTCCTGTGTGTGTGTACATACATGTATCTGCATACCAACCCAGGTACGTATACAAAATGTATTACTTCCATTAGCCCTTTCAGACGTCTACGTGCATGTTTGTGCGTGTGTGTATGTACACTTAAGCAAGTCCCCAAACTGTATCTGCAGCTTCTATGCTGAGAATTTCCAGCATCAAGTCACGGCACTGAAGCAGACCAGTCCTTTAAGGAGGTCTGACAGCTTGCTGCAGAAGACAAAACCAAAAGGCAACCCTCTCCTGCTGGACAATGGATAGAGCACATCCAGGTTTCGTACACATCCATCTTCTGTTTCAGAACACCTATAGATCAATACCTACAGAAATTAAGCTTGTCCCATTAAAGGAGATGAACAATTTGGGTAGAAAATATATATGCTTATATTCAACACAAGTCACAAGCAAATTCATTTCAGGATCTCAGTCTTGCAAGAGGCTGAAATTCATATCCAAGCTGCTTCTCCATCCTGGAGGATTCTCCAAGGCTGTCCTCTCTGGAGAATAATCAATATCCCGAACACACTGGCAAAAATCACAGTTCAATAACTGGGTACAGAAGAACAGGTTAAGAATAAAGACACATACCCCTCTCTGAATTGTCTGAGAATTATATTCAAATATTACTTCAAACATCCATGGCCTTTTATTTTTTTCCTATTGTGAGTACTCATCATTATTATCCTTTGACTTCACCTAAACCAGCTCACTTTTTAAATAAAAGTGAAGTGGTTACTACTGCAAAGCAACTGGAAGTACTGCTGTGCTGAAGTCCAAGCTATTTCAGCCTTTTCCCACTTTTATATATACTCCATATTTTTATCATCCTTTGCAGTATACTACAGCCAAATCAGTTCCTCCAAGTCTAAAAATTCAGCGCTAAACCCTTAGAACACCAGAGCTTGACTTGTGAATGTTTGTTATTCCCCAGAAACAGTTTTTCCCACTGTGTATAGCCCTGCTTCCTTTGTGAATTTAGTGTGAAATACTAAGAAGTCACAGCTCTCCTGTCTATTTACTCCCACTGAGTGGAGTATTCCAACCCACCGGAGTGCACTCCCCACTGAGAAGCTGGGGCTGAAACTTTTCAATTTCAGTCTCAAATTTAACAGACACTGAAGTTAAAAACCACGGAAATAGGTACAACATATACCTACACCTGGACTTTCACTTCCACAATACATCTTAAACTAGGGAAGCAATGCTGAGAATTTTGCTTTCTTCTCTGGGTATACACTTCATATAACAAAGAAAAAACTGCTTTTGCAACAAATTATTGGTCCGTGAAAGCCACTCCTTTTCTTTGCCTCTGTTTGCAATTCATCTTCTACAAGACTTAACATGTTTACTCTGGGGTTTTCTCTTTCCCCAGTGAGAAAACGCTCCATCAATTAAGCAACTTCAATGGGTTTATCTGTGTCAACCACCCCACAAGAAGGAACGAAGGTCTTATATTTTCAAAGATGATTTCAAAATGGCCTAGCGTAGATAATGGCTAACGACTCATCAAGGACATAGTCCAAAGTCTGTTGAAACCAGCAGGAATTTTTCCATTGGCTCTAGTGAGTTTTACATCAAGTCTTTGATGGTCACTCGAACTTTATGATGCCAGGAGACAGTAATGCTCTAAACTATGCTGCCGCTGTCATTTGTCCAGGAAATCTTTTTCAGTATACTTTCAAACTCAATAAAAATCATAACAACGCCAGAAGAGAAAGCATAGCTCTGATTTTTTAAACACAAAATTTGGCTCCAGATACCCATAGTTTAGTCTCTACAGCTAAAGAAATGAAAAACATAAAGCATCTCCCACAAGACACATGTGAATTGGGTCACAACCAAGAGACAAGGAGTTGTTTTAGAAGCGTGATTAAAATGCAAGTTAAAAACCAAAATCCAAAAAACCCAATGCACGATCAGATATCCTGATGTACAGACTAACTGTGTAACTATTTGGCAGGGGTTTAAAAAACCAAAATGTAGCCCCCAAAATGATGTTAAACAGCACATGAATACACATCTACAAAGCTAACAGACCCCACACTACTTTCACCCTCAGCACGATGCTTTCTTTTGACACGATATTCAGTCACAGGAAATTAAAAGTAGAACAATATATTAAAGACAGTTCACAATCCACAGGAAGAACATCAAGAAATCCCAAAGTGCTGCCTTTCCATAGGTAGAGGATAAAGTGTGGTGGTTTTTTTGTTGTTTTGGGTTTTGTTTGTTTTGTTGTTTTTTGTTGTGTTGCTGTTGCTTGTTTTCGTTGTTTTTTGTTTGTTTGTTTTTTTCTTAATGCAAACAGGTTGCATAGAATATTTTGCCTCAAAAACCTTTTTTTCCCCTTTACTTTGTGAGGAGGAGGAAGGTGTCACAACGTTGGAAAGGCAAGTGGCTTTTAATTAAATAGTAGTTAATGACTTTGACTTGTAGAATTGCAAGTGTTTTTAGTTGATATTGTCTTTCTGATCTGTAACCCTTAAACTAGAAGTATCTTGTTTAACGTTTGTTAATTTAAGACAGCCACACTATCCACTATTACCCCCCTCCCACCGCTGCTGCACTAATCTCCCAGGCCAGCTGCCCAAATGTTTACATTTGAAGAGCTTTCTCTGTTTGTGCAGAAATGGTCTCTGCATAGTATCTCTCAACTGTACATTTGCCAGAATCAAGGCAAGAAAAGCCTCACTGCTGGAATTCTTGATTAATAAATAGTCCTAAATATTTCTTCTTCCCTTCCTCCCTCTGTCAAATCCATTGCCATTAGATTTTTAGTAGGCAAACCTCCACAGTGCACTTTACTGGCCTGACTCTCGTCCTATGCAAACAACTGTAAATCAGAACAAGCTCCATTTAGAGTCATTGAAATCAGACCATCTCTGTGTTGAACTGGGAGAGATCAAAATCTCTCCCAGTGTACCTGAGCATTTCCCGGGATGGAAAGAAGAAAATGTTATAATCAAGGAGGGAGGTGTGGGGGGAACTAAACACTAACAATTATAAATCTACTTGTAATCTCTCCATCTCTCTGTGTCAGTAAACTTGAGAGGCTGCCTACACAGCTCACGTCCTTGACATTGGTCGCTTCTGGCTCTTTCATCAGGTCACCGAGGTACTGACCCAGCAAAACACTTAGAGAGGTGCTTGGGATGACACTGAAAAAGTCAATGGGTCCAGCTCCTACAGCTACTCACCTATTTAAGAACTCTATGGGGCTACGTCTTGCTATTTGCCTTGATCTGCTTTCTCTTCTGGCCTTGCAGCTGACTATTTATAAAACCAGAAATATTTTCCTTAGTTTCCCCGAGTATTTTGAGATCTGCTAGAAAGTGTAAATGATATAAAAAAATAACTCAAGAAACTGGATCTCCCTGAAGGTACTATTACTTCATGCTGTTGTGAAAGTCTCTAAGATTGACCGCTATTTGTCACACTCCTTCCTCTCTCCAGCTCCCATCCCAAAATGCTGTTGAGAATTCAAATGAAAAATTAAACACTGCAGAATAAAAGTAGTGCCTGAAATTATTTGTAATAATTTCTGCTAATCTCAAAAGAGAATATCAGTATTGGAGCTGCACATAAGATCAATAAAACCTAACTTAACAGTTGTTTATTAAAAAACAGAAGAAATAATGTGAAACAGCTACAGAGACTACAGGCATAAGAAGGTGTCGTTTTGTAGTGAACACTAAGTGGCACACACAGTACTGAGTGCTATACAGTCTTTGCTTCACACACAGAGCTCCTTTTGGAGTTAAAAGGAGACCTGTAAGGCCTGCTAAGCCTCATGTAGGCTTGACTTTGCATGAGGGAACTAATCCATAGAGTTCACTTAGGAAAACTCCATCAAAGTAAAATGCATTGTGTCCTGTCAGCAAATGCTGTTTTGCAAATCCTCCCTCACCTACCATAAGGTGTTATTGAGACATAAGGTTTCACATGCTACCAAGCAGCTCAGTTTTGCCAGCGAACAATAATACGTAGAACAAATACGTGTGGAAATCATGAGATCATCTAATTAAAAGAAATGTTATTGTTTGCCACTACTTTTAATGAAATTGAGTCTTCACTGTCCACAGAAGAAGCTGGAAATGAATCAAATCCTATTAGCGCTCATGCCTCAGAAATTGTTTGCAAAAGAAAAGAAATTATACCTTAGCCAGTGTTGAAAATCTTCACTGTATCTAAAATCTACATATGCTAACAGAACATTTTAGACTAATGTAATAAATCTACGGTCACATGAGATTCAGACTATGCCACTACAAAAACAGGTGTTACTGTCCGAAAAAAAATTTCTATTGCATATTAGAAATATGGAGTCGATAAATACACACTAATCCTTTCATTACAGTAGCTAAATTTGGAAAGCATTACAAGAAATATTTTGGATATCCATCATTGAATCAAACAGAAATGTACTTTGCAGTGGAATTAATAATTCCCTGACTCAGTCCCAGACCACCCCAAATTTAAACACAAAAAACATTTTATGTTCAGAGAAATAGGTGAAAGATTTTTTAAGGAACTACATCTCTGCTTATCCAACTACAGAAAAGCCTGATCCTGGGATAAACTTTTCTTTAAAGGTGGTATTTTCCACATCACTGTATGCTTGCCAGTTATACCAGGAACAACATGCTGAATAAATTATGACCGAACATGAATTACAAGGCTATTATACCCTATTAAGGGGCTCTGGTAATATTAAATAGCAAAGAAGCAAAGCTTGAGTGGTTGAAATGTCACTAGAAAAATCTCAAATGGAATTTAAGTTTGTCTTTGAGTTTTTTTTTTTTTAATGTCCTTTTATTAATGCAAATTAAAAGCCATTGGTCTTATTAGCTGCCGCTTTATTCTATTTTTTCCAGTGAGTTAACTTCAGAACTTTTCAGTGAAATCAGTAACAGAAGATGAATCAGACATAAAAGGATTTGGGTGGTTAAGGGTGTGTCACCAGGTCTTAATTAAACATCCGAGGGAGATATCTGAGCCAATTTACGCCAGACCGACTGGGTACATCCACAGCATAGAGAACCCTGTCATGCAGCCCACGTCTGGAAGCTGAATTCCCTCACACCAGCCTAACTTAACTGTGCCCCTGTTAGGCTGGGCCTCCCTAACTCAGCTGCTTTGTGCTTTCCCTTCAATATGCCTGACACACACCTTTTTGACGTGCTTACTGTCATTTTGGTGCCCGAATTCTGCTTCTGGGAGAGCTGAGCATGAAAACTGCTGAGAAACTATGCTTCAGTTTTAAGTTAGTCCTGCCTAAACCCCATCAGAATCCATAAACTGGCAGATCTCTCCATCTTCATCAGCCAAAGGGCTTGATTCAACGGGCTCACTTAAAGCACAACTAAGAAACCAGGCTCCACAAAAAACGGTGACTGCTAGAAGAGGCAGATTCGGCATTTCTCTCCTGCCTTGTTCTCCCCTCTGCCCCAAGTTCAGTGATTCAATAAGAATACAGTAAATCCAGATTCAAAACCTTCTTCTAGTTGAGAAAAAACAATCTTCCCCCTCTTGTGAGCAGAGTGAGATTATTCTCTGTTCAAGGACATGAACGTGAGTTTAGCTAGAAAGAGACTGAGGTTGGGACACTCATCTGGGAAAGGAGCAACAAGCATTTGGGCTCTTCCAGCTGTAGTTTCAGCAACTAGTTATTTGCTGGATCTAACATCTGATTAGCATAAAACAGAGAAAAACATCTCTGGCGCTGGCTCTGGAAGCCAGAGCTACCACCGCACTTAAGTTATTTCGTTACTGGTCTGAATAGTTAAGCTTGCTCTTGCTCCCTCTCTGAGTCACTGAGTGTTTGGGTATTTTCACAAAAGGGTGCTTCCCACATCAAGAATACCTCACAGCTTTGTTCCAGGCAGTCTCCAGCCCAACAAGTATTTTGGTTTTCTTTGCAAAGGAGGAAATAATTCTCTCACTAATGGTCCTGAGAGAGATAGAAGATTGGCTGGTATCTCTGAAGGCAGGGAAGAGAACTGAACTTAGCTCTCACGTTTTGGCTAACATTGCTAGGTAGAAAGCTTTTAGAGTAAAAGCTTTAAATCCCTAAATCTAGCAGCTGACTCAAGGTTTCAATCGTGACAAGAGACAGGTAGCAGGCACAGAGGATGGGCAGAGTTTAACGTGCAACCTCTGCTGTGCAGAGTTCAGTGGCTTCAAAACCTGGGAAATCTGATGCTGGGATGCTCAGATGCAGTGTCCACCAGAAACCTGCATTGCCAGGGATTTAAATCAGGCATAGTTGTGCCCAGTTCCTTTTGTAGATATGGCCGTACTCAAGTCCTTTCAATCCTACTTGTTCCATGTCTCTCTGAGCATCTCAGAGCATTTCTTGAGAATATTTCCTTCAAAATGTCCTGGAAAAAACACTGTAGGAACTGAAGTTTCCGAGTTGTCTTTTTAAATGCAACAACTTGAACGTAATGCATTGCAACGATTTTACTCTGAATCATACAGTTTTATCTAAAGATGCAGATTCTGTCAACCAATGACGACATGATATACTTTTGTTTTTAATAAAACCTTCATGATCGCAAAAAAAAAAAAAAGTTTAGAAATGTGGTCCCTACAAACCTAATGCTCAGAAGCCAAACGGAGGGAAGTCCATCCTTAATGATTTGTTTTCATATCTCATGATCTCAAGCCACTTTTGTGTGGTGAGGGCAAGAGCTGACAAGTGATTTTTGAATGCATGAAGCTGGCAATCCTGTGGTAGCACAAGCCAAGCAGCACAGAGAGAACAGGGGTCAGCTGACACGTCTCTTCACCAGATACTGTTTTTAATAGCTTGTAACTTCACCATGCTTTAACCATAGATGCTGAGACCTTCCATTCCAGGTGTCTGCCTCAGGCTATTTTTCCTCTCTCTCTCTCTCTCTTTTTTTTTTTTGAGCCAGAGTAGTTCAGCTGGTTCTGAGATTTTAATTTTCTTCTTTACACTAACTCCAAGGACCTTTTCTTTGAAGAGGACTAGGAACACCATGACTTGGAGCAAGAACTTGGAATCTGGTGGAAGACCACCACCGTTTCAAGCACTTGCCTTCTGCTACCACATACTCTAAGAAAAATCTGAAGATATTATATTACGTAAAAGTATCTATGATTCACATGAACAAAGACAGTTAATAACCTGTGAGTGCACACCACAAAAGGAGGTGGGTACAGCTGCATCTCTTAGGTATGTATAATCTGTCTGAAAGGCACCTCCACGGTCTACCTAATCTATCCCTCTGCTCAAAGACAGAATCAAGTATGTGTAGCTCATCCTCTAAACTTTTTTTTAAGTTTTACAAATTAGGTGATGACAGGGATTTCACAGTCTCTTTAATAACCTGCTCCCTTGTGAAACGTCCGTGAAGTCCGAGATGTCGAACTCATTTTCACCGGGGGCCAGATTTAGGACTGTATAAAGGTAGGAGTAGATACTTTTATACAGTCGTAAAATTACATTCAGCCCTTTGAAGGCAACTGCAGGGCTGGTGTGCACCCAGTGAAAATGAGTTTGACATCCCTGCTCTAAGTTAAATGTTCATTGCTATATATAAAGCACATTACTCCTTGTCCTGCCCTCAACTGACATGGAGAAAGCAAGCTGATCACTGTCATCTTTGATACTTATTGGAATTCTCTGAATGCCAGTCACAAGTCATTTGGCTCTGGCAAACCTCCTTTTCTTACCAAGGGAAGTTAACAAGAACAATTCTTTTTCTGAGAGTACCACAGGAGATCAAAATAAATTTAACCCGACTGTGATGGTGAACCTTATCCAGAGATATCTGGTATTTAATAAATCTATTTTTCTTCTAATCATGTAAACATTGGCACAAATGAAAACATTGACAACCATACTGTGTCTTCCCTAGTGTCATCCTGCGGCATCTAACTACTGGCTTACAGCCACCCTGTAATGTAAGACTGGGGAGAACAGACCAATCTGATGTAGTATTTAGACAACTCTCTATACTGTTCGTTGAGTTTTCTGTTTTGCAAACAAAACCACACTAAGCAAAATTGTTTCAAAGCCAGATCACAAGCTATGCCTTTGACAGTGTACACAGATAGCTCTAACTGCATAAAACGCAACAGAACTATCCCAGGATTTGATTCTGGTAGTACAAATAAACGCACGTAATCAATATCATCCTAAGCACTGCCAGGAGACCAAGGAGCAAGAACATGAAAATAGAAATTTTAAGTGAATGTGATTGTCACACACAGGGGAATATTAAAAGTAGATGGCTGTTAACTTTCATTTAGATGACATGCCTAATTCCCTAAAAAGTACCTGGCCACGTGTGGTGAAATCCTTGACAGCAGATGGTATTAACTGATGACCTGGGACCTGACATGGTTTAAGAGAAATCACATTTCCAATCACTTCTACATCACTGTACTTGATCATTCTTTCAAACCATTTCTAAACTGCAGAAGCATATCATGAACGATCTAACTCCTGCCATCAATGAGGGTATAAAAGTTAGAGTACATTAACAGCAAACAAAGCCCTGAAAAGGTAAATGATATATAGTTTTTAAGGCCTTTATAGGGAAAATAACTGTTCCCGTCATTTAAGAAGTGACTGCCAAGGTTACTAATGCACAAGAAGTCTTGATGACATTTTTCAAAATTAAGTTCCGTAATTTTCTTCTGGAACCTGATCTTGCAATTATACAGATACTATGAAATTAAAAACACCCATACACATATCCTAAATGTATCTGAGAAATGTTTGGAATTCAAAATGACATTGTTTTTTCCCTGATAATTTTGTCCACGAACACATATAATAATAGCTATGACAGATTCATTAAGTAGGGAACTACTGGACTGTCTGCTTCATTTAGGTTCATTGATACTGTTTGAGTAACACATATTCAGACATACACTGAAGACACAATTTTTTAAATATGGTCCCAATGAAACTGCTCTAACACTGCTCTGCTGAAGCCCTGTTTGAACTAGAGAAACCTTGTGTGATAAGACTTTGTGCTGAAGCTTCAAATCCTCTGATAAGTGTCCCTGGCTGTACTTCTAAATATTTTTTCCAAAGCTGATTTATTACATAAACAAATTCCACATCAGAGCTCCACCTCGTTCAGCACTTGGGATGTGTTTTTTTGCTTTTGATTTATGAAAACACGAAGGCCCCCAAAATAAAACCAGCTAATTTTAGCACTGCATTGCAAATATCGGGTTTCATCATGATCAACTGTTTATTTGAGGACAGTGACACCAAGTGGCAGAGATGACTTAATCTCCTTTTTTTTCCCCCAGCAGTTCTAAATTCCAGCTCTGTCTGCCTTTGGCATAGAAAAAGCAGAATTTGTTAACTGTGCTGCAACTTCCAACTGCTTTATTTGTATGTTGTATTTATACACCGGTGTAATTCAATAGCATTTGGGTTGTGAAAAATCAACCCAGATACAAAGCTCATCTGCTTAGCACAAAACTGGAGCAGATTAAGGGCAAAGATTTCTGCTTAATTTACAATATACCATTAGATTTCAGATCCTTTACTGACGTGGTATAATGAACTGCTGCAGTCTGAGGATTGTCATGGCAAATTCCTTTCTTGCATTTTTATGCTCTCTCAGGTTTTAACACGTTCTTCTTTTTCCACCTTTATTTTTGCTGATACTGTGAACAAAAGTCCTTTCACCTCAAGTGTAAGTGTTGACTTTCCCATCTTGACTTTGAAAATCTGCTTCCTCATCAACCATCCAACTATTTTTAGAGGCATTAATAATTCCAGTAATAATTAGATAAATATGACACTGAGAATGGTTTGGTGGTTAAAAAGCGAATATAATTTGTGCTTAAATAAATACTAGGGACCTCTTCTTTCTTACACATTTATTCCATTCCTTCATATTGCACAGTTTGGTTTTGATTTTTTCTTAAATAAATCAATACCCAGAATAGAATTATTGTGTTTTCTACAATTCAGTGCACTTCAACACCACATAATAGAGAAAAGGATTTAAACTCAGCATACCCTTACCTCAGTTGTACCTCATGAGTTGCCTATTTCTTTCTAAGCCAGAAAAATTTTCCCGATCCAGACAATGCATCTCCTGGCACTATGCTGAAGGCAATGGCAAACTACTTTCCTTTCAGAAATAAATCTGCAGTTCTGGCTTTGATTACTGCACAGCACATGCAAAATACTTTCAGATGACCCAAAACAGTAACATAAAGTAGACCTGAGGAAACTGCAAAACAGGAAGCTTTTACGGGGTGACATTTTGCCAAAAGTCCTACCTTAGCTCAGTGAAACTTCTATATAATGAGCTCTAAATGTGTATTTCGTATATATGGTTATGTAAGATACCATGTATTTTGAATAAGGATACTCAGCTCCACCGAAGTAAAAACCTGAGGAAAAATTTTGAGCAAATGGAATAAAGAATTACTCAGAATGATTGAGAGTCTCAAAGTCTAGCCCATAAGGAACCAAGCTGAACTTTTTAAATTATAAAGTGCTGTCATTGTTGTTTTCCTTAAGTTAATACAAATTATCTAAGCCAACTAGTTAAGCCAAATTTAAAGTACTTCAGAAATTTTTCACCTAAGACATCACAATTGTTGACTTCCTTGAAGCCCATCTCAAGCTCATCTGAAGCCCATTTCAAAGGATGGACCTTCTGTACTGCTGAGTGGATCTGTTAGACTTATTTTATACATCTTCTGCAAGCTTTAACAGAATAGTTTCAAATTGAATGGAACTATGTTAATACATTCATTTAAGTACGTGCTTCTGTCTTGGCAGCATGAGTGCTCATATAAATATGAGTGTCAAGCCAGAAGTGAAAGACAAACACTGAAGAATGGCTACATTGTTCTTGAAGATGAAGTGTTTCTCTCTGAGGAAAGCACCACACACTAGCATGAAAGACCATTCAGAGTTATCTGAACCACCTTCATATCCTCACTTGGAATCACTCCTCTTCTTCCTTCTCCTCTTCTAGTATTTGGGTATCAAGATATTGAGATTAATTCATAATGACAATGAATATAAAACAGAAGATTAATTTATTTTAGCAGAGCTTGTGATGTTCTTTCTATATTTTTACCTAGTATATTTCAATTACCCACGTCACCCACTGCTAGTGGAGCTCTCTCACTAAAACATTCATCTTTATAGCATTATCCAAATTTTAGTATCAGAAGCAGCTTTCCCATTTCGGTACCCTTCCATTAAGAAGTCTTCAAGGATTTGTAGAGTTAGGGTTTTTTTAACCTCACAATCACTTCTCCATCTATTTCCCCTTTTTGACTTCTTCTGTATTATCCCTTTTATCTGGGATTTGTTCTCTCACTCCTCAGTTTTTTCCACAATTTTCTGTCACCCTTCTCTGTGGCTGCTGAGCTGTACAGTTTGTGGATCGGCATTCCTTTTCTAAATATTTGTTTGTGAAAGGGGGGTTCAGAGCTGAACTTCACATTTCAGGCTTCTATCACGTCATCAGAGTCTTCTCCAGGCTTTGAAAATATGGTAACAAAAAAACAAGCAATTAAAAAAAGCAACAAAAAGACACGCCATTTATAATGATTCCTAATCCACTGGAACAGCCTAACAAAAATATGTAGGGTTCACACTTCCTAATTAAATTCCTAAATCCTCAAAATTTAGTAACCTGTCAGGCACTTTAAAACATTTCTAAATGTGGTCGATGGGATTCTAGTACCCCAAAACCTACTGAAGTACTTAACAAAAATCCCTTCTGCTATTTCCAGTGTTTAAAACAAAGTGCTCTCCACCCTCAAAGCTACTTATGAAATGAATGGAATGCCACCATGCTGCAGAAGACATGTGAAGGGATAAAAATGAGAGGTGTGGTTTTATAACAAAAAAAGCCCCCTTTAAATGTCATTGATAAGGCAAACATATCCTTGCACCATGCAGTACTGTCACTTTTTTACAGTCACAACACCTATGTCCTTGGTTAAACTGCTTTTTTTTTTCTCACAACTGCTTAGAATTTAACTTCAAAAGAAACTTTATTTCCAGTGAAGCTATCAAATTTTATTTGAAGACAGCATATTGTATTTTAACTTCATCAAGATACACAAACTGTGCACTCACGTAACTAAGTCTGCTAAGAAGGAAGGTATTTCTACTTCTACTTTGCTAGCATCAGGAATAGCAGAGGTTTCTGGTTACTGAAACTGCAGGATCTAACAGGAACGAAGCAGCATCTACAAGCCATGTTAGTACTTACATCCAAGCTTCCTTCACTTGTAGATGCAGAACTAAAAACATCCTCCTCACCCCAATCTCTGTTCATCATCAAGTGTTCTTCTGTCTGCAACACAAACAAGTATCCTACACTGCAGCAGCAAAGGAAAGAAAACAGCAAAAACATGCCCAAGCAAAGCATCAAACCTCACCAAAGAACCAAGACAAACAAACTCAGTAGCGCTGGACCTGACTGCTGAGAAGCTCTGAAGTGTGTATTGCAGTTTCATGTCAGTGCTAAAATGTGGGAATTGTTTTAGGCTTCAGTATTCTAGGTTGAAATAGTACAGGAGTATACTTCAATTATAACTGTGATCTTGTATTATTTGCTAGCTACTGAGTTATTTTTTATATTTGTTGTATTTCCAAGTATTTTCTCCTGACTGCTGTGTGTTGAAGAACATGGTCTTCAAGCATGGGATTAACAGATGAAATGTTTCATGTAGATGAGGTTCTTAGGGATGTGGTTTAGAGGGGGTCGTGGCAGTGTTAGGTTAATGGTCAGACTTGATCTTAAACATCTTTTCCAACCAAAACAATTCCATGACTCTACAAAATTTCACTGATGTAGGCAAGGCTCTAAGAAATCCATAGGCAGAAAGGTTTAATAACAAGAATATAAAGAAACAGAACAATTCCTGGGCAAGGAGTTTAACAGGTAGTAAGCAACTCCTGTAGCACCAGGGACTAGACTGCAAATCTCTGCTATATGCAGACACAGGGAAACAAGCAGAGAACTTCTTCCCTGTCACTTGTCAATGATGGGACTGTTTCTGTGCAGTAGCACATACCCTACCTAAGCCCACGTTCCAATGATTATCTGCACAGGATCTCTGCTCTACTGCTTAGCAGTGCCAGTTTGATCTGGATTTAGCCTCACACACATCACTCATTTCACATCAAAAAGATAAGGAGTTCACAACATCTTTATGTTTTTTTTATGTCAGCTGCAGAAGAACAGAGGGTAACTGATCCAGCACAAAATTAGAATGGAGAGAACAAGATGACACCTGATCTGGCATTAAGCCTGCCAGCACAAGGTTAACCAAAGAAATACCTTCAACAAATTTGTATCAGCCATGAGAACAGGACTCTGCTTTCACTCTATGTCACAGTGTTTTTAATATAGCAGAAAGCTTTTTCGAAAAGTTAGATCTTGTGTATTGTCATACCACAATTATTGCTCTCAGTGACCTATCTGAGAAAGAAAGCACGCGTGTGGGCATGGGAACCTGAGCGTGGGCCTGTGGCGTGCAGTGACACCTGATCCAGGACGGTTTGCAGCACACGCTAATACTCTTCTTCCCTTGCAAAAGTAATCGCCTTCCCCCGTAACTCTGCAGTCCTACTGCTGTGCAAGACTTTGGACAACTCTTGCTATTAAACAGTACTAAAATACAGACTATGCATGGCCACATGTATGTGCATACACACACAACATCAATGCTAATCATAATGCAAACAAGGAAAAAAATAAAAAAACATAAGCAGAACCAACTTAAGTCTTGCGAAGGAGTAAAAATATAAGAACAACTGTAAAGAGCAGAGTTGAGGAACTCTGGCCCTTTGATTCCAGTGCCCTGAAATCACAGGGCATCCCATCATATAATCCGTTCGTAAACCTACCAAATCCTTTCTTAAAATAATTAATTTGCCCTCATTCTGCTAAATCTGTTCAGCAGTTTCACTGTTGTTTTGGCTAGAAATTGTCCACAATACCAAGCCAGATGTATTATAGCTATTTAACACCTGCTTGCTTCCGTGCGCTGCACTATTCTTCAGTTTTCTGTAATTCTTCCATCTATCTGAGTTCAAACTCCTACAGGTTTGTACTGGAAAGGCAACAATGACTTCTTTGCTGTACTAAACTGATTGATTTAGTTTATTTTCCAGCAGAGTATTTGTCATTTAAGGGTCCAATAAAAAAAATGACCAGGTAAATTCACTTGTCAGAATCAACAGCAAGAAAGACATACACCTTTATCTCAGAGTTAGAAACAGTTTCTCATACTTGTTTGCACAGTTCCTTCTTTCTCACATCAACAAGCGCTCCTCAGTATCCTTAGCATCTACCAAAACTCGTTTTTTGAAAACCCTCGCAGTGTCACCTCCTTTGTGTTTGATTAACAAGCATGAGGAAGAGAACAGAAAAAAAGAGTCTGCAGTCTTGGGACACTCATCCCAAACTCAGGTGTGAGAAGCCCACTGCAGTAACCACACAATGGGGATGCAACTTTTTCTAAGGTTGCAAGCGTAAATATTTTACAAGTTAAATCTGAGCTGCTTCAGGAGTTAGAACTCCAAAAGCACCGACTTCATGCCGAAGTTCAGGAAAATGGAATCAGAGGACAAACTATAATGCAGAAACTGTATGCTGGAATATATTTGGTCCTTCCAGAGCAACTACCGCCCTGCAGCGCACTCCAGGGGCTCCGGCTGAGCTCCCCTGTTTACTCTACTATTCCAGGCAGATACCACATCATTTTCCAGTTACGCTTTTGTTCCCTTCTAAATGGGAAATATTTTCTTATCAAGAATAAACACTCTGAAAGTGACTGACTTCCTATCTCATAAAATATAGTCTCCATGTGTCCGTTCTAACACCTTAAGAATAGCTCAACATCAACGACAGATCAACACAGTAATTCCCAATGTCCATAAAGGAAGCTATTCTCCAGCAAAAGCCCTCCAAATTTGATCATAATCAAAAGTGCAGAGAACTAATAAAGATTTTTGAAAGCTTTCACCATTTTAAAAACATGATTGAGAAGACTGGAAGGGTAAGTGAAACACCAGTCCATTAACAAGCATATATTTCTTAGTACTAGTTAACCAGGTGCAGATTTTATTATTTCATTGTAAATGTCTTGGAGGGCTATTTAAACTAGACAAAAGAAAATTCCCTTTTTACTCTGACATCTTAGAGTATTAAATACTTTACAGTCAAAATCAGTCGACACTGATATTTGTAGCAAAGGATGCAAGAAGTATGGAGTTCAAAGCGCAGTATTTTTTTTATGTTCCAGAGTTAGAAAGTTTTTCTGTACAATTTTATCATTAAGGCAACTCAACAGAATAAAACTATCTTATATGAAATTACTTTTAAAAATTTTCCAACTCAAGATTAATAACAAAGTTAAAAATGCCTAACATGCACCCAGCAGATACTGATCCTTCAGTTTAGCACTGCAAATTATTTCTTCTGTACCTGATTAACTGGTTTTTACACACTTGGAGATGGCAATAGCATGACTGTACAGAGATTCCTAAAGATATATATGCTTTAAAAGAGTTTATCACCCATGAACAGAAGATTTAAGAAGATAATCCTACTTGATATCTTAATTGTTCTGTATTTCATAAGTTCTTCCATAAATACAGTTTCTGGTCTGAGTACTACTAAAAAATTAACAGAAGTTGGTTGAAACTACTGGCATTTGTTAACACTTTCTGAACCCATAGCATTTAAAAAAAAAAAAAAAAAGTAATTGGTTAACCTGCCTGACTCAAATCAATAAGCAGCTGATATCTCCATCAGGCTGCACTAATTAAACATAGTTTATGCACCTGCTAATTACTCTTTGGAAGAAAGGACAAAATCCCCCAATCTACTGCCACCACCTACAGACATAATACATCTGGAAAGAAAACAACTGTCTTTAGTAAGATAGTATACAGCTGAACACTTACCTTGCTGCTTCTTCTATCAGCTTTAAACAATCCCAGAAGTCTTGTCTTTTCTTTTTCTATTGCATCATTGCTTACTGAAACTTTCCGACTTGGTTCTGAAACAATTACAATGGAATATTTTTTACATTTCTGAAATAAAGATTCAGAAGATCAGTATTTGAAAACATCATGGACTAATGGTGTATTTTTTATGAGCTGGAGATGTTATGAAATGAATTATCTAAGTAACTGCCAGATCCTGCACTTCTCATCGAATTTTTATTTGCTCTGAGTTTGTTCCAAAATCTAAAGGAGGCAAATAGTATAATTTAATAAACGGCAATATTTTCAATTGTAATTTAGTAATCCTTATTAAAAGGCAAAACATGAGCAAGTTGTTTAGTCTTCAGAACTCCTTCTTAGATATCTCACTAAAAACTTGTGGAGTACTGTAATACTAAAAAAAAAAACTTAAAAAAAAAAAGATGACAGTGACTGGATTTAACAATTCACAGGTCTGACCTAACACAGTGAAGTTAATGGAAAGAATCTCAATGTATTTGGATAAAGCTCCATGAAGACGAAAGAGACTTTTCCCTTGGAAAAGGGAAACTAACTTAAACCCACTGGTTGTGCTCATCTTTTCTCATCTTGGTGTTTTTATTTCAGGAGGGAAAAGAGGCAAGTATATAGGCATTTCAGGCTGTAAGAGCTCAACCATGCATGTCCTCCTTGAACCAGCTAAGGAACTGTATGAATACTCAGATGGTTCAGTCTCCCTCTTACGTCCCCCACATCAGCTAAGCTGGATGAACAAAATGATAAGGTCATGAATTACAGGGAACAACCACTGGTTTAACATTCAATATAAAGAGGATAAAGCTCTCCCACTTTCTTAATAGACACTGCACACTGCTATAAAGATTTCTCCCTGGTTCCAAACACATCAGAGTATCCCACTATCACACAGAAGGTTTAACGCAGAGAGAAAAAATGTTTTATCTTTTAAATATTTGCTATATTTGTTTAATAACAATTAAAAATAACGTGCAAAACTACTCGTTGGTGGACACAAAACAAATGTTTACTTCACAAAACCCTCATCCCAGAACTTCTGTAAACTGCTTTGCACTTCACACAAAGCACATGATTTTCACACAGATGACTTTTGCGTATCAACAATGTTAGGGGTTAGAAGGTGTTAAGAACATACAATATTTCTCGGCACAGTAGAAAAGATTATGAACCCAGAGGAAAACAGGGAGAAACTATCCCCAAGAAACGCTGCAACTCCACTGCAAAAAAACACAGTAATAAATTAATACCTTCCTCAAATACTAAGTGCTGCCCATGCTCATTCATCTGAAACTGCTGTTTTTCTGTTCTGGGCTGGAATGAAATGTGGATCGTGATTCCCTTCCCCACATAGTCTTCAACTATGACAATGAAAGGCTGGCATAAGGTATTTCAGTGACAGCTGATCATCAGCGTTACCACTAAACATTGTACAACACAAATAAATTGGGATTTTAAACGCAGCATATCATCTCAAAAAAACAAGGAGTCTTTATAGAGCTGTAATATTTTTTCTTAAACAAATACAGTACGTATTCACTCTAGTATTACGCTCTGTATGAAAGGAAGTCACAGCAAGTAATGACAGAGGATTAGGGGAAAACGTGCTGGCATTAGTGAAGCTCATGGCCTATTTTCTCTTGGCTAAGATCCGTTCAAATGGCTGTCAGATACCGGAGGTGGACTTTCCTTCCTCCCTCAAAATTTAAAGAAGTTATCCACAGTTTTATTTTGGTTATGTTGTGTTTACTAGTAATGCCCATTAGAAATGAACCATACCTTTCCTGAGGATAATTAATTTAAGAAATGTATCATAACACACTTAGTGGGAGAAAAGGATATACTGAATATACACATTTTCTGTTTAACTAGAAGCAGAAGCATCAATGTAGTCTAATCAAACCCCACCTGTCACAGCAATTCAGAAGTCAGCATCTATCCAGAGTTACCCAATATGTCTGCATAGGTTTGATATTAAAATTCTTTGTTGAATATAAATTGGAATCGGTGGAAGATCTCGTACATTTCAAAATATTATGTCTTTGCTAGTAAATAAATTGTGAACCCAAAAGACCACTGGAATGTTAGTATTTCTGAAATTCAACTAATCATGCTTTAGGTAACCTGAAAAAGCTTGGAATATTGTTAGAAGCACACCACTCTACAGAACAGCAAAATGACAGGATTTGTTAATTACTGGCATTTCAATGGCAATTACTGAAGAAGCAGTATGCACAGACGTGTTTATTCCAACCAAAAGCACAGACATGCTAGCAACACTTTGCAAAAGACAACACAGATAGCTAGTTTCTCTACAGCATTTTACACGACATTCTTAAAGATCCATCTACCAAACCCACATTAAACATAGTGTGATGGGAAAGTTTTCCCTCAGTAGCGTTGTACAGTACCTCTATAGTTCAGAGAAGGTTCAGACTGAGTTTTTGATGGAGGAACTGGAGAAGGCAGGCAATGAAAGGACAAGAGAAGACACATTAAAGTTCTAATATTGCCTCGTAAGTTACAACATCCATTGATTACTCCCAGTAAAGTTTTCCTACGCATCACAGAAAAAAAATATTGACCAACAACAGATATGCAGAGCTGCTACTAGAAGCAGTTGAGCTGTCTTTGTATTAATTCCCGATTCACTCATGAACCTGCTTCAACTGCTAAATCAAGTTAAGCAAGCAGGTGGCAGCAGAGCTTGCCTTTTAATAGTCCTTCAGCACTCGGTATTTCTCTTTCATGCAAGGAGAGAATGACGATCACAAAGTTTTTCTAGAACCTGCTCTTACAAGCACAGCCCACGCTGTCAGCATCTATGATGCCTTACTCATTAGTGAGAATGTGTTTTAAAAATCCATCTGTTCTGATAACTAAAACAGACTGGACATCTACTCAATGCACAATTCATAGACCAACTGCTACTGAAACCAATGGGATTATTCCTCTTGGAGATTACAAATGAGAACACAGGAAGAAAGAATTTGCTGGAACAAAGGAAACCTTTTGCATGTGTATTTACTGGTTTTCTCATCAGACACCATGGTGGAGAGTAAGAGGAAGGCAGAGAAGTCTGAAGTACACTCGGGATCATGGGGATTTTATCATAATGAAAGATACACTGAAAGGTTAAAAAAGAATAAAATATAAAGAAAAATTCAGAATGCAGAGAGCAGCGCATTATGAAGTGTTATATAACTTGCTGCTATAAAGCCAGCCCTGAAGTAAAGTCTTGGTTTTGACTCCCCAGGCTACAACCAGATTCAAGGATGAACATTGCACCAGTATATACACCATCACTTTCATTTTAAAGGAAAAGACTTTAAGTAAGATTTAGGCTAATTGGTCTATAAGTTGTCCCTGAAGTATGCCGAATGAATCCTGTTGAATACTCTGCATGTTCAATATGTTGCTCCAAAATGGTTGGCTTAATTACTGTAAACATGTCTCAAAAAACCAAATATGCAATTGAATTATGGCATGTTGTCAGCCACTTTTTTGAGCATCATAACAATTCAAAGGAAAAGGAGATATTTAGTTTACTTAAAAGTCTAAACTCATTGAAATTTGACTCACACAGAGGTAGAACTGTCACTTACCAAAGCAGTTTGAAAGAAGAGACAGAATGTCAACATAAATAAATAACTATATAAATAAAAAATAAGCCTCCTGCTCAGTGCCTGCAAGACTGACGTTATCTAAACAATATAAAGGAAATTTACCATGCTAGAAGTGATACCGATTGAGACAAACTGTAGGAGACAATTTTAATGAATATCGCTTTCTGACCTCAAAGAAGTAGCACTTGTCAATGTGTATTTTTAAGGTAGGTACTTTAAAGCACATCGCATAATTATGCTATTTGAATACACAATCAGGCTGGAAAAAACTTAAGCCCAAGAAGCTGCCACTTACAATATCGTCTATGAGAACAGAAAGTGAATAAATAAAAGAACAAAATTTTAAATACCAATACCTCTTTGCTGCTCTTCACTAAACCATCAATAACTTCTCTCTTTGGAGGGACTGCCTCTGAACCTATCCACAGTTTGTTTCGCACAAGCCCCAGTCTGTCGCCTCTGCCTCTCTGCTTTCGCAGCTGCCATGTCTATGGCATGTCTTCTTTCTTCCTCTCCAAACCGCAGCACAGGTGTGTGACAGGCTCTGCTCTGATGAGGCCCCCGTGTTACACACACCTGTACTGACAGCAGCTCCAGGAGGTAGCAAAGCTCCTCCTTTGGCCTTGCCCCAGGACAGCCTGCGACCCACCAGGAGCCAGCCCAGCCTGGCACGGCGCCCAAGAGCGGCCAGGGACGGCTGGGCACGCTGCTGTCCTGGCTGCCGCTCTGGGCACAGCTCTCTGAACAAACCCGCACTGCTCTGCAGTCTGAGATGTCACTCTGCTTTTCCAGCTGGGCCCCAAAGGAACGAGAGCACAAGTGCTTTTAAGCTGCCCATAATTTTGTTGGCATGTAATCTAACCGTGCAGCGACCGCCTTCAGTCTCAGCTCACCTCTTTTTCTGTCCCACGCATACAGCTCCTTGATCCCCAGCTCCTCCAAGGACTTGGTAAGCTCCAGCTCCTCCCCAGTGATGCCATCTCGCAGAAGAACAATGTGCTCTTGACTGACTTCACACTTCTCACAAATAGCTGGGATAATGCTGTGGAGAGGCACCTCTGGACTAACTCGAACCACAGCTTTCTGCGTTTTCAGGTAGTTCACAACCAGCCTCACAGATTTCTGCAAAAAACAAACACAAACTCTCAGCCCTCACTCCATGATAGCTAGTCTCTCTTACAATGAGAAAGACACTGCGGACTGCTACATCGTCTATACTCCTCCCAGGCAAACTTACCCAACATGCATACTATTGCAAAAAATATTATTAAAAAAAAATATTATTAAAAACCTCAGAATTCCCTTGTCACTAAGGAGACATTTACAAGAACATGCAAATATGGACAAGGAATCAGAAGCAGATGTAATTTGTGAATGTTTAGAAGTACCAATCTGAAAGGCGTGACAGTATAATTAGCTATAGTGATTAAAAAAAATAATCAGCAAACGCATTTGGAAAATGGTTACTTCTGAATCTTGTCAATACTGTGAAACACTGTTATTAACTATCAGTCTTCTCCCATATCTTCAATAAAGATGGTAAACCAAATACCACCAAAACCCTACCTATCTCCACACAATCCCATGACCCTAATTTCAAGCACTACAGCAAATTTCTGTCACCTTGGCCTTCAACTGAGGGTTCTTTATAAGATCAGATTTCCATCTATCCAACCACATGCAAGGTAACATTTTATCTAAATACTGGAGTCCAGACCGGCACCTGCCAGTCTGCACACAAATCAGTTAAGCTAGTAAAGCAGGTTATAGTCAATCTCAAGCCTTTCCCATCTGGTTTCAAGATGCAAAGGTTGGAAGAACTGCTTGAAATCACAGGAACACAATGATGCTTCACGGCATCATTTTAGCCCTACAGAGCACCAACCTCAGGGGCCCTTGGCAGAGGTCGCTTTATCTTCTCTTCGGGAACCTTCTCTTTCAGAAGTACTGTCTGTACGTCCAGTGCTCCTATTAAAGTGTTTGGCTTGTAACTCAGAGGCTGTTGAGTTCCTGAAGACTTCAGTTCAAGACTGTGTTGGGATGGATTTAAGCGATACTGGCTGCATAAATCAACCAACAGATCCATCACAGCTTTACTGCAAGGAAGAAGACATTCACCATTAGCATGAGAAAAAACAGTCGCTAAAAATTTACCTTGCTGTTAACATGGGGAAAAAAAAAAACAGTACAAGCTGTGGATGTGTCAGTAGTTAGCCATCTTTGGGAGGGAACAGTGCTAATGCTTTGAAATGCCAAACAGATCAGATAAAATGTTAGTAATTAAATATATTCCCACTTCAGTGTGTGTTCATGAGCTGGAAATTAACTGTTCACTATGAGGCAGACAACAGTGCCAATAATCATAGAATCATAGAATCATTTCAGTTGGAAGAGACCCTCAGGATCATTAAGTCCAACCATAACCTGACTTAACTCTGGTACTAAACCATGTCCCTAAGAACACTGTCTAAATGCCTTTTAAACACCTCCAGGGATGGTGACTCAACCACTTCCCTGGGCAGCCTGTTCCAATGCCTGACAACCCTTTATTTGAAGAATTTTTTCCTAATATTCAATTTAAACCTGGCACAACTTGAGGCTATTTCCTCTCATCCTATCACTTGCTACTTGAGATAAGAAACCAACACCCTCCATGCTACAACCTCCTTTCAGGTAGTTGTGGACAGCGATAAGATCTCCCCTCAGCCTCCAGCACCTCAATGTTCTTCTTATGATGAGGGGCCCAAAACTGAACACAGGATTCAAGGTGGGGCCTCACCAGTGTGGAGTACAGTGGCACAATCACTTCTCTAGTCCTGCTGGCCACACTATTCCTGATAAAAGCCAGGATGCTGTTGGCCTTTATGGCCACCTGGGCACACTACTGGCTGATACTCAGCCAGCTGTCAATCAACACCCCCAGATCCAGATAGCACTAAGAAACATAAGCCAAGAACAGAAAAAGTACATCCTGTCTGTTAAATCCATACATTAAATTCTCCAATTCATACTCTGTTTTTCAACACAAAGACAAGATATAAATAAATGATGCACTCATGGTATGATTTAAAACATCACCTAATGCAACTGAAGATGGAACATTTAAATGTGGAACAACAGGCAGATGGGAATATTTTTTCCAGCTTACAGCTTCAAGTTTCCTCCCTTCTATCCATTTGACATCAGCAATATTTCCAAGTACAAGAGATCCCTTGCCCTTTTTTTTTTTTTTTGGTGGGGATACTAACCCTGTATGAAAACATCTGGTTTCAAGTATTCTCTTACTGCAGATGTGATTCTTAAACCATGAGGTTAAAATAATCAGTCACTGCCCCTCTTATTCCATGCCTCTGCATGGACGTATTCTGTTTTGTGTCAATAACTCAACATGTACTAGAGCTTGATTCTGCCAGACACAGCAGATATGAACTGTGTTCCTCCACACTCCAGAAATTCTCTTCAACCAAGGTATTGAAGAGCTCTTTGTTTTCAATGTTCCTCCCTAAAATTCCATCCAGGATCAGAGAAAACAAGTTTATAAAAACTGGTTATGTTTCTGAAAAGTTTTGGGTTTATAAACCAGTATCTACCATCAACAAAACAACATAAGTTGAAAAAAATAACCATCAGTACCTGAAACCTGTAATATACATGGAGTCTTTTTCTTCTAGCAGAAGTGAAAGCAAGTGCATAGAATATGTATTTGCCAAATGAACTGGCATCTCTTCTAGCACGTAAACTGGAAAAACTGTATACAGATTCAAAATGCAAGCAATTTCAAATAAAATAAAATCCTTCAAAGTTTATTAGCTAACAGCATTACATCCATAGCTCAAGAACTTTGGGAACCAACTGTGTGGTTGGATGATCATCTTCTATGTATACACTGTTGTCCAACAAGTGGAAAACATACATAGGTGACAGCTCTTCCTACACAAGAGAGTAGAAAGGACCTTCTTTACAGTAACCTATTTCAAGTTTAACCGAGTTACGCAGCATGAGCTGAAAAAGTGGCAAATGTGGAAAATTTGAAATAGGTGATTGCGTTGAAAAGAGTACACAGTGAGAAGGTGATGATTGGAGATCAAACAAGGAGAACAGATGCCATTAATATGTATTGGAGGCTTCAGCAAAATAGAGCATTGTGGTAATTGCTAACCTAGAGCGAATCTAAATAGAAATGTGTAGTATCTAAAACTGAAACTGTATCAGGTCATTTCATCATGACATATTCTGGCACTGTGTCCAAGTTGCAAAGGTCTGTTTTCCACAACCAGTTCAAATTTACATGTAACATGCCGCAAACCAACAGAAACGTTTACATCTACTAAGTCCAAACTACAGGAGAAGCCCAGCTACAGTGATATTTACATGAATATTCATTATGTTGTGCAGCAGCAAGCATTTAAGGAAGCGTCAGTCTGCCTGATACAGATCTCAGCTTGTCTGTTTACAGACATAGGTCTTTTAAAGGGAAATTTGCATCTGTTTTTTCCCCTCAGCCTTATTACTATTGTTTCAGAGAAAAGCAAATAACCTGGCAGAACCTCAGTAGATGGTGTTCTAGGTGCTAGACATTTCTCTTTGAAGTAGAACACTAACATATTTCCATAGTGCATAATATTGTCATAATTCATTCCAATTTGGACAGTTATCTTACCTCATGTAAACTATTTCATTAAAAACATTTTAAAAAAAAGAACAGCACTTGAAAAAGGACTTTTTAATGACATAGTTCGTCAAAAGAACGGTTTGTGATTCTGTGCACCTTCCCATGAAATTATGAAATATGTCCAGCAAGCAACAGCACCACCATTGCAACAAGAATCCACACCAGCCATCTCAGAAAATAGGTTGCAGACAATTACGCAAGTTAAACGAATTTGTCTGGACAATGAACAACTTAAAAACCCAGGCAGGTTATTGTTGATAACAGAGCAGGTACGTGTTCAATATAACACTTCAGTAAGTCTGTAACATCCTGTCCTGAGTCATGCTGCTCAGAAAACACAATTTTTCCATGAAAAGCATCCCCAGGCCCATCTGTACCATTTACAAGCACAAATTAAGCAGTCTGTCCAAAGTTTTTGAAACAGCTTCAAGCGAATAGTATGCTCTTCCCAAACCTAAAGTTGGGAAAATAATCTCCACAAAACTTCAAAAGGATTAAAAAAAAATAGGAAGAATTCTGCGATGAATTCTACAAACAAAATTCAAAATTCACGTGTTTCCAGAGAAGAAAAAGAGCTGGGAAGTCCGTGCAACGAAGTTACTCTTACATCAGATTTCAATTTCACAAACTTGAAAAGTTTTGCTTCGAAACTGTAATAAAGATCAGCTTTACTTTAAATGGGAGTTTTATTTAAAGTAACTCCACGCATATGCCACACACAGAAGAAAGCCATTAAACACAGCAAGAGAATGGTGCTGAGCCACCTACTAATCCAGACCAACTCTTCTTTCTGACCTTGGCTGAATATGGCTCTAGGATGATAGAGTCAGCCCTTCCTTTGCTTCTATCTCATTCCAGACATATCTGCACTTTATTTTAACCTGATTTAGAGACCTGGCAGAGAGCATAATTTACTTTCAATTCAGGCAGGTTTGATCATAAAGGATTAAATCTAAAGCTAAAAATGAAGTGAAACGTCTCCCGTCTTTCCAACTACTCAGCCAAGAAACACATTGCTTTCTTATTTTACTAAGATGTTGCTGAAATTTTGGGTGGAGAGACCAAACACTATGTGACAGATGCCAAACACAGACAACTGATGAACAAATACTACAGCACAGAAATAAAACTGGAGGATGAACACAATCTAACATTCAGAGAAGACAGTCCAGACAATTATCCTTAGCAAAGGAAAGTACTTAGCTCTGTCCTGATACTCTTATTACTAAGTTGTTTGACATTTAACACCAATTCTGAACAGTAAAAAAATAACTACTTTGTCAGCAATGTTTATCAGGCTGAAGTCCTGGTCAAGTTTATTGTGTCAGACCACTTGAATCCTGCTGTTCACCAGTAAAATGCAGCAAAGATCTATAGTTTAAGAGGCAGAAAACAACTGAGTTGATCTGGGTGTGGCTTGGCCTCATCTTGGATCACACAGAGAAATCCATTTTAAACTATAGCCTTGTACATCTAGGAAATAAATGGGCAGGATAAAGTTGTACTCTATCAAATGGCATTGACTTGACTATTACCTTCTACTTTCATGCTACAAATGCACATAAAAAAAATCTCAAACTGGAGGAAAGAATCTTCTTTATTTAGAGCAATGCCAAACACTCGTTAGGAATCTAAAGACACAACTGATTGGAAAAGAAAAGCAGTAGTGTAAAGAGGGTGACCTCAAGTCTCTGACATGTTGACTATCTGCATTTAAAAACAGAAAACAGCATTATTATTTTCTCATGCTCTGAAGCACAGCATGCATTTTATGAAAGTACTCATTTTCCTACACAACCAGAAAAGTATACACTAAATAGCAAACTGCATCAAAAGAAGTACAGGAAGCATGATAAACAGATATTTATAAATGCTTTCTATTTCTTTCCTTATTTTGCTAACGCATATTTGGCTCTTTATTTCCATAATTGAGCAAGTCCACAGAAGGAACATCAAGATGACACACAAGAAGAGGCAGAGGATTGGGTTTGTTGAACCTTAAGATGAGAAGCGTGAAGGGAAATTTGTTGCTGTCTGTAAGTACCAACCTGCAGGGTTACAGAGCCACACTCTTCTTGGTGGTGAACAGCAAGAGGACAACAGACAAGTGCCAACATAGGAAATTTCAGTTAGGTACTGGGAAACATTTTTTTTTCACCACAAGGATGGTCAAGCCCTGGAACAGAGAGGTTGGAAACCTCCTCCCTGGAGGTATTCAAACTTGCCTGGAGACAGCCCTGAGCAACCTGCTCTTGTGAGACCTGCTCTGAGCAGGGAGTTAAAGCAGGAATTTACAGTGGCCCCTCTCCAACATAAATTATTCTGAAAATTATTCTAGTTTGTTTGTTTTTTTTTAAAGCCTACAATGAGCTACTGTAGTCTTGACCTGACGCCTATTTAGTATTTAGTTAAGCTCATTTTTAACCGTTTCGCTGTATGTGCCCTGTTTATCTTCTTCTAACAACACCTCTCATGTTTTGCCAACCTGGTCTAATTTTACACCTTCAGTCTTTCTTGAGACACAGTTTTGTATGTTGAGCTCACAATTAATATAACTTAAGAGTCTTTTACTGAGAACTATGTGAGAATATTCCTTTTGTGATGACATTAGCTTTATGCTCTGCACTGAGCTCTGTTCGCCAGTATTTGCAAAACATGACTACAGCTTCAGCTAGTTTATTATTTGTTCTAGTATTCTGCTCTCTCTGCATCACCTGGACAAGAGAATTTATGTAACATGTAATTCTTCATGGAAAGGGTTGTTGGGCATTGGAACGGCTGCCCAGGGAAGTGATGGAGTCACTTAGACAAGGTTCTTAGGGACATGGTTTAGTGCTAGAGTCAGGTTATGGTTGGACTCAATGATCCTGAGGGTCTCTTCCAACCGAAATGATTCTATGATTCTATGTAAGATAACAGCAGGAATAACTGCTGTTCAGGCTACTCTTCTGCATTTTGGTCATCCATGTGCTGACTACTCCAAACCAAATATCATTTTAGCTTCAAACATCCCAGTTTTTCTGCAATGTATTTCAAATACTACTGACTTCTCAAGCTGCTCACACTAACTGTCTGTATCTTTGTTAATCAGGAAATCTTCCTCATTGTCACTCGGTGTGAATGGAGACAGATGCATGATCCATTTATTTACAGGTTACGCACTGAAAGTATTACCTGTGAGAATCACAAAAAGAAAAGGTTTCTGGTAACTCCTGAGAGCTTTTCCACTTATTTTCTTTTTAAACGTCTAGCCATTGCCTCTATCAGACCTGCTAACAGTTTGTGTGGATCTGCTACAGATCTATATGAATTAAATAAGAAAGTGGCCAATGCTCTGCCCATCCTTTCAGCACATCAGTTAGTGCTCGTACAACAGTAGAAATATAAATTAGTTGTGGGGTATCCTATAATCCTTTTCAGGGGGAGAAGGCTAACAGTTTTTCCTTAACACTTTTACATGTGTTACAGTAGAGTTGATAGGGACCAATTATTTCAAAAAAGAAAACTGTTTTCTAATACCATTCTATTGCTGCACACACTTCCTAAGGACTCAACTTTGTTCTAAAATCTGCATTACATATTTTCAAAATCTTGAATAAATTGTGTGTTACAAGATGGCAATAAACTCTTTAAGAGTTTGTCACCTTGAGTTAATTTCTATTAATAAATATACTTTAAAATTCCAGATTCCAAGAAAATAATTTAAAATAGCACACACTTTCTTTTTTTCATTGAACTATCTTTCAAGACAATGAGAATTTTTTGCCCTCTTATAGGGCAAATTTTTTTGCCCTCTAATATACTTCTAGGAAGTTTCTATATAGAGAACAAAGTAAAATTAACAACATGCTGTTGTGCTTACATACAACAAACAAATTGAACGAGATAATTTTGACTTTTAACTTGGTTCATTTACAATAACCTTAAGTGATGCTGATTAACTAGAATAGTTACATTTTCAAACATCCTCTAGTGTACTTCACTGCACTGTGAACTGCAGAAATTGCAGAATCAGTTTTCATTATGATGATGTCCCGGGCAAGGTTTTGTAAATTTTTTCTGCAAGAGAAAAGCTACATCACCAGGGTACCCAAAAGCAGATTTTGCAGAACGCAGTTTTAAGATGGCAGCGAAAATACTGAAGATTTATAGCAGTATAAACAACGGCAGAATTTTTCTGAAATGTCTTTCTATTTTATCACCATAGATAAAAAGAGTGAACAGGGAAAATAATTTATTACCTGCACTGGCTCCCATACTTCCTTCAAACTAAAAGAAACACATTTGTTTTAAATCCAGTATCTTCACCATTAAATGTTTACCTCTGTGTATCATTGTACCTCGCAGCTGTCCAGTTTGCAATGTCAAAACAATGCAAAAAGACTAAGCAGCTTGTGCTTTCACCCAAACCTCGAGTCTTAAGGCAGTTCATCCCCTAAAACTTTCCACTGCTCTCAACTTGTTTTTTTAATTCCACATCCTTAAAAATGTAACCAGAAAATTTCACCTTCCAGTGGTCAGAAAGAACAGCAGCACATGCCAAGTCTGTTCAGAGACTGATGCCCTGTAAGGCAGGGCGCATTACAGGGTATTCCTTATTTCATAACTTGTTAGGATTATTTATTCCCCTCAGTTTCCATAATCTTCAATTTCCCACAACTGGCCACCCACAACCTCTGCGCTGACAACTATTCAAGATTTTAAATGTACTTGAGCTAAAGTTCACAGTGGAAGCAAAATAATTGGCAGCACAGAGGTAAGCCTATTTGGGCTGCCTTGTTGTGGAAGGACATTGCTGCTTGACTAGAGAACCCGACTGTAAAAGTTCGTCATGTAGATGCTCATGTGCCTAAAAGTCGAGCCACTGAGGAACATTGAAACAACCAGCAAGCAGATCAGGCTGCTAAGATTAAAGTAGCTGAGGTGGATTTGGACTTGCAACATAAAGGTGAACTTCTAGCTCGGTGGGCCCATGATGCTTCAGGCCATCAAGGACGGGATGCAACAGCTAAATGGGCTCATGACCGAGGGGTGGACCTAACCATGGACACAGTGCCTGACGTTTGTTACTCACTCTCCACCCCAAGTGTTCAAGATAGCCCTGAGGGAGAACACCTACTACCTAGGTTAGGCACTGGTGATACTCAGATTAGCACAAGCAGGAATTTAATTGCTGCCTAAATCAGGGGCCTAGACCTGTCACACAGTCAATAGAGAAAACTGGGCATCTTCACAGAACAGTGACGAGAACTAATTGGTTGGGTAGAGTGCTTAATATAGGTGATATAAATAACCCCACAAAAATGTCTAAGGTTTAATTTTTGACATTTCTTTCAGGTTTTAGTCTACAAACTAAAGTCTCTAATAAAATGCTCAGGCTCCGTGTCTGTGATAGCAATGGTAGTGATAATAAACATCTGTGTGAGAGACAGAATATTTATTGTACAGGGATCTTCCATTTATTCTCTGCTCCTGTAGCTTGTACATTCTTCAAAAGGTCACATTAAACTACCAGTCTTGTAGTACTTTTGGAGTGTTTGGTTTGGTGGGGTTTTTTAAATTTGTTTGTTGTGTTTTGGTTTTTGGGTTTTTGGAGGGTGGGGTTTTTTTGTTGGTTTGTTTGGTTTTGTTTTGTTTTTGGAGGGAAAATATTTTCTAACTATATGGCAATTACGTACCTCTCTATACAAAATGCTACCTGAAGATCAGCCTCTTGTCAGCTCCCAGGTGGATTGTGTTTGCCACTGAAATATCAACTTTCTATGAGATCTAATGACCAATGAGTTTCATGTCCTGTTCTATTTTCCAGGTCTATTCTCTTCTGTCTCTCATTAAGTCCAAATTTCCCCATAAAAACTCGATCACTAAATATGTAACTTGAGAGCTCTGATAAGCACTGCTTTCCTTTAAAATCTTTACCATCAGTTTGGCTCTGGGGTTGACCCACACAAGTTGCACTTGTCTCCTGAGAATGGCTAAGAGAGCACTAATTTCTACAAGAAAAGTAGGGGGAAAAATGAAGCACCAGACACTACACACTGCTGTATACATCCTCCTCAGCCATCAAAATACACAGTCAAAATAGACTAATATATCAGACCAAGAAGAGTAGTTCTACAGGAATGCAGGCTAACTACTGCAAACCCCAAATACAAAATAAACAGAGGCCCTGACTTATCAACAGGCATCTACATAATGTTCCTGATCTGGTATCATCACTTTCTACTGTTTCTTGACCACTACTGACCACAATATTGTTTTCTACAGTTTCATCATACTATTGAATATATTTTAAAACTCTTCCAAATAATTTCTTAAAGTAAAAAGTCTTCCTCTTTCAAAACAGTTCCCACAGAGACAATGAAGACCAGGAAAAGGTCCCATGGTGAAGAATTTCATCTCAAAAATGCCTTTCCAGTATCATTTGCCCTTGATTGTACCTAGTGACAAGGACAACCTCTCCTCTTGTAGAAACAAACAATACACGTTCACATAGAAAAGGCTTCCTAAATACCAGCAGATGCTTTGCTGTCTACACAACAGCAATATATTTATGCAGGCAAGTTCTTAGAATCATAGAATAGTTTCGGTTGGAAGGGACCTTCAAAAGCCATCTAGTCCAACTCCCCTGCAACGAGCAGGGACATCTTCAACTAGATCAGGTTGCTCAGAGTCCTGTCCAGCCTGGCCTTGAACTTTTCTAGGGATGGAGCATCTACCACCTCTCTGGGCAACCTGTTCCAGTATTTTACCACTCTCATTGTAAAAAAATTCTTCCTCTTGTCTAGTCGGAATCTCCGCTCCTTTAGTTTAACACCATCACTCCTTGTCCTGTCACAAGAGGCCCTGCTAAAAAGTCTGACCCCACCTTTCTTACAGGCCACAATAAGGTATCCCCAGAGCCTTCTCCAGGCTGAACAACCCCAACTTTCTCAGCTTTTCCTCACAGGAGAGGTGTTCCAGCCCTCTCATCATTTTTGTGGCCTCCACTGGCACCTCTCCAACAGGTCCATGTCTTTCCTGTACTGAGGGCTCTAGAGCTGGATGCAGGACTCCAGGTGGGGTCTAACCAGAGCAGAGTAGAGGGGCAGAATCACCTCCCTTGACATGCTGGTCACACTTCTTTGATGCAGTCCAAGATACAATTGGCCTTCTGGGCTGCAAACGTACATTGCCAGCTCATATCCAATCCACCAGTATCCCTAAATCCTTCTCCACAGGGCTGCTCTCAATCCCTTCATCTCAATCCCAGCCTGTATTGATACCAGGGGTTGCCCTGACCCAGGTGCAGGACCTTGCATTGGCCTTGTTGAATGAACCTCATAAGGTTTCATAACCTCTCTTCTTGAGCTCGTCCAGGTCCCTCTGGATGGCACCCCATCCCTCAGGCACGTAAACCGTACTACTCAGCTTGGTGCCATCAACAAACTTGTGGCAGGTGTACATGACCCTACTGTCTATTTCACTGATGATACTAAACAGTACTGGTCCCAGCATGGACCCCTGAGAGACACCACTTGTCACCAGTGTCCATCCAGACATTGTGCCATTGACCACCACTCTCTGGGTGCAACCATCCAGCCAGTTCCTCATCCACCAAACAGTGCACCCATCAAACCCATACATGTCCGATTTAGAGAGAAAGATGTTGTGGGGCACCATGTTCAAGGCTACAGAAATCCAGACAGACAACATCCCTAGCCCTTCCTTTGTCCACTGATGTAGCTACTCCATTGTAGAAGGCCACCAGTTTGGTCAGGCAGGACTTGCCCTTGGTGAAGACATGCTGCCTGTTCTCAAATCACCTCTCTGTTCTCCATGTGCCTTAACAGAACTTCTGGGAGGATCTGTTCCATGATCTGCCCAGGCAGAGAGGTGAGGCTGACAGCTCAGTAGTTCCCAGGGTCCTCCCTTCTATCCTTCTTAAAAATGGGTGTGATGTTTCCCTTTTTACAGTCACCAGGGACTTCCCCTGACTGCCATGACTTCTCAAATACCATGGAAAGTGGCTTGGCTACTACATCAGCCTATTACCTTTGGACTCTGGGATGCATCTCATCACATCCCGTGGATTTACAGATGTTCAGGTTTCTTAAGCAGTCATGAACCTGATCCTCATAGTCAGAGGGACTTTGCTCCCCAGTCCCTGTCTTGCAGTTCATTTTCCACTCAAGAGGTGTGGGAAGAGAGCTTGCCAGCAAAGACTGAGGCAAAGAAGTTGTTGAGAACCTCAGCCTTCTCCTCGTCCATTGTTACCGGTTTACCAGTCTTGCTCATCAGAGGGATTATGCTTCCTTTGACCTTCCTTTTCTGGTTTACATACCTGTAGAAGCCCTTCTTGTTATTCTTCGTGTCCCTTGCCAAGTTCAGCTCCAGCTGCACTTCAGCCTTCCTGACTCCGTCTCCGCACAACCGGGCAGCGTCCCTGTGCTCTTCCCAGGACACCTGTCCCTGCTTCCACTGCCTGTGCATCTCCTTCTTGACCTTCAGTTTGATCAGCAGATCTTGACTCTGCCATGCCCATTTCTTGCCTGCCTTACTTGATTTCTTACACCTGGGGATCAACAGCTCCTGTGCTTGATGGAAAGCATCCTTAAAGATCTACCAGCTCTGTTCTGCTCCCTTGTCCCTGAGGGCAGTTTCCCAGTCAGTCCCGTTGATGAACTCCTTGAAGAGCTGGAAATTGGCTTTCCTAAAATTCAGGGTCCTGACTTTACTCTTTGCCTGTCCCCCAACTCTCAGGACTGCAAACTCCACGAGCATGTGATCATTGCAGTCCAGGCTGCCTCCATTAGATGTCACCAATTAGCTCCCTTGCACTGGTGACCATCATATCGAGTATCACTTTTCCCCTGGTAGGGCTGTCTATTACTTGTCTGAGGAAGTTAACCTCAGTGCACTCCAGGAGTCTTCTGGATTGCTTACATCTCACTGTGCTACTTTTCCAGCATATGTTGGGGTGGCTGAAGTCCCCCAGCAGGACAAGAGCCTGTGACGGAGATGCCTCCTGCAGCTGGAGTAAGAAGGCTTCATCAATAGTCTCCCCGTGACTGGGCAGCCTGTAGTAAACATCAACCACAAGGTTTCCTTTGTTGCCTTGGTCTCTGATTCTTACTCATAAGCTTTCAACTGGCTCATGGCTATTCAGAGACAGCTCTTCACACTCTATCCATCTCTTGATGTAGAGGGCAACCCCTCCACCCTCCCTTCCTTGCCTGTTCCCCTCTTAACAGCCTGTAGCCACCAATCGCTGCACTCTAGTCAGAGGATCTGACCCATCAGGTTTCAGTAATGGCCAATAGGTAGTAGCCTTTTAGCAGCAAATGTGATGAATCATTCATCTTCTGAGCTTGCTTCTCAGTATGACCCCGGACAGGCATACTATCAGGATTGTTGCTTGCCAGCAGCACCTACTTCCCTTGCACCAAAACCCCTGTATATTATGAGAGCAGATACAATCTGAGACTAGCCCAGTGGCACTACATGGAAGAGATGGTTCCATACACATGCTGAGGGTGACCTATAGGGAAAAGAGTGACACAATAGCTGCTAAATCCTTCTTGCCCCAGGAGAGAGGGTCCTTTACACATGGCTCTTGGGACTCTCTGGCACAACAGCTCACTAAAATGCAGAGAGAAGCATGGCAGAGGAACCGCATCAGCTCAGAAAGGGAGACATTAATATCAGCAAGCACCCCACTGGGAACAGAGGGCTCCAGAAAGTGGGAGCTAACCAAAGCCTTACCTTCCTTGTACTGTGCAATTCTGCTCCAACCCGCTGGGTAAAATAACTGTGAAGTCCACCGATCTGTTTATCATGTTCTCTTTCATGCTCACAAGGTTCTGATCAGAAATTACAGCTGTCTCTGCAGGTGACTTGTGCTCACTGTGAATTCTACTTGCTGCAGAAGGCTGATTTGGTGGAGGAGGAGCGCGAGCTTTCATTCTTCTCCTTGAGAAATAAAAACAAGAAGAAAATCAATAATTCCTCATAAGCAAAGTATAAACCTGTTAACAAGAAATTATGTTCTTTTAGCCATAATCTCAGACTGTTTTAAAACATTCCCCTAATGCAAGTAATTTTTCTTTATCATGAAACTTTTCAGTGGAGTTGCATTTTATTTTTACCTCCTCTCTCAAAATATGCTACTCTTTTAATGATGCACTCCTACTGTTTGCTTTCCATGCCCCAGGGGATTAATCGGTTCCATGATTAGGAAGTGAAATAATCATTATTCTGTCGAGTATGAAGCATGCTCCTAAGAAGAGAGAAACGGAAATGATGGGTCCAGTCCAGACCTGACTCAAGAAAAGAGTCATATTTACATAAATGAATGTTTCCTCCAAGTCCTAACAGCAGGAGTGGAGGCAGGCTGAGGTTTCATTGAGCTATATTTGGGTTCCACAGTATTATTCTACTTGAAATATTGCCTCTTCCTCTGCTCTGAGTAACTAGTATTAAATTTGGCTCATCGAACTTCATAGGGAAGCACCACGCAAAGGTCAACCATGAATGATATCATTTCTTACCATGCAACACTATGAGACTATAGCTCTTTGAAAGCACCCTGAAGAGATCTCATTCTTCAGTAGCAGGCTACGCTCCATAGCCGACATACAGAAAATCTGCATCAGTGTGCACCAAACAAGCAGTGTACTTTACAGAGACATGAAACCATCACAAACTCAAAGTTTACTTCACTGGCAAACTACCAGACAGATAAGTAACATATGTGCACTGTTCGACTTCTGAATAGCTGGCCTCATACCAAGCACATGTCTAAAAGGATTAATTCTGATGATTAATAACCCGGTGACCTCTTCTGACTAGATTTATGCCTAGCTTAAGTCAGATTTTAGTGTAACAGATGTAAAAAGCAGTAAAATATTTGCAGAGAAATTATTACCCAGGCTTACTGCCTGCAGTTTTTAATCTGACTGTTTTTAGGGTTGAGGAAGAGATTATGATTCTGCACACCATTTTCACCCTGCAAACAACATAAACAGAGGTCCAGAAAAGAAGAGTACAGAAAAAGCACTCTAACTCTTAAAAGCCTGCAAAGCTTAGTGGTTCGCTCAGCCAGGGGCAAAACTGCATTCAGGGGAAAAAGAACAAAATATTTTAAAACTGAACAGGATTAACACCAAACCAAATTCTTCTTTAATTAGAGACAAATTGTATTCTCACAAATGAAAAGACTAAATATACGGTTTGGATTACCAATGTAAGCTCCTAGCAGAGGGGAAAAAAAAAAAAAAAAAGAGTTCAGAAACAATCCAAATGCTCTACACTTTTTAATCAATATTTGCATTTGACCAGCAATTTCTATAACATGTCTCAATGTGCAAAAAATCACTATATCGCCCTGAAAATGCACATTTCAGTGAGAACTCAGCAGGACACTCTAAAATCAGTGGTGATGCAGATACTTCCTTTCATTTTCTCTGTGCATAACAAATGGCATTCTCTACAAATACGCAGTGAGACCTACTGCTGTATTTACCAGTATACAGCAATGTCTCTTCCATGGGAAATTTTCTCTGAACATTCGATTTTTATCCTATATACACCCCATGAGTCAGACAGTCATCAGTCAACTAACTTGCAGCTCCTACGCTCCTCCCCATGGAGGTGATGATAAGGTCAAGGCTTTATTGTTTAACTACCTTGGCTTTCTATATGTCTGTGAACCAAACTCTTAATTTATTTCAGTGTTTATAAAAGAAAAACAAAGAAATTGTGATTAATCTTCTGCTCAGATCCCTTTATGTTTGGCTACAGTTGTTATTTGTAAACAGGTGGTGAGAGATATGGGAGTTTTTAATAAATTCAGATCATGCCAACCTTGCTTTATAATCATGTGGTGCAACACTGAAGGACTTTGGATCAATTTACAAATGATGTAATTCTTGCCCTCCGTAACATCAACTGCATCAATATAAGTAGCTACAGAGATTCACATCAGCTTATTTCTTAATAGAAGCTTTTCTTTTTTGGTTTTAAAGATTGTCCTATAATGTTGGGGACAATTCCAACACAGTGCTCCTGACAAAGTACCAAAGGCAGTGGGAAGGAAAGAAGCAGGTAAGTGTCCTGAGCCTGGCAGAACTAGTTTTTTTTTAACTAAGATTTACCTGGATTTGCAAATCCCCGCTCTCACAGCGAACCGAGAGAAAATAAAGCAATGCTAATAAAATAAGCATGTAACTGAAACCAGTTGAAACTGAACAGACTTGAAACTTCAGGAAAGAAGTGAAGAATGACTAAGTTTTTAAGCTGATGAAGGAGCTGGAAGTAAATTTGGAATATGCTGTAATACATGGGTGTTTGTTCCCTAGCAATACCATAAGCTGCATGAAGGAACAGACAAACAAAATCAGACACCTTAATACCAATTTATAGCTGTGAAACAGGAGTGTGATTTTTATCTGACCACTTTTTAAGTACCCTTTACACCCAATTCTGCAGTTACAGACCTTGTACAACACTGCTTGAGGCTGGGGTGGGGAGCACAGTATTAGGAAATCAGGTATCACGACATCAAAAGCATCAGCTATACATCGACCGGTGATGCCCGCTTTACCTCCATAAAATACATAACAACGCATATACTTTTTTGGCATTACACAATCAGGGGCTTTTAGACACTACAATCACTCCTTTTCTTTTGTGCAGAAAGGACAGTGCAGGTCTGTTTCTTTCAGAAACATCGGAGAAAGTAAAAGGGAAAACATTCCCACTACAGTCTCGCTAACCTAGCAACAGTTCAGGTGACCTCATACGAACTTTTCCACAGTACTGACCACATATTCTCTTGAAACACTGCGACTGCTTTAAATGCCTGGTTTTCAACATTTTCCAAATGACGGATCTCCAACTATTTCAGTGGAAGCAGACCCCTTTTAAGCTCACATTTCCAGAGTGATCCGTGGCACAGATGTGCATTTCCTAGCTAACTTTCTGAAACATCTCAGCAGCAGAAAGTAACTCGATGAGCCGTGCACTGAAACCCACAGCTCGAGCTCTACCTTGGGCCTGCAGGAACAGCTGTTTTCTGACAGGCCCCAGCAACTGCAGCCAGAAGGTGCCGAGAAGCCTGTTAACGCTGTTCAACTCGAGTCAGAAAAGGAATTTAGCTTTCTCTGTCACAGCTGCAATGGTTGTAAAGGACAATATGAAAGCACTCCATAATAAAAGCCATTTTGTTCCTCCACTAAAATAATGCACACAGAAAGTGTGTGACTTCAAAGCTTGTTTTAAGCATGGGTACTTACCACACTATAAACACAACATACTATTAAAAAGTTGTACAGTATTCTTCAGTGTGAGCTATATTCAAACTAAACTTAGCTTAACAGCGATTTTTTCTCCACAAACATCTTTCAGTGTGCTCAGCAATGAGGTACTTGGTAGCCCCCCCCACCTGCTGTCAGTCTGTGGATGAAGCTGCAAGCGGGAACACTTCAAACCTGTGATTCACTCATCGTTACACAAATGCTTCAGTCCTGCCCTTGATAAGGAGACAGAGTCAAAACAAATCGCTGATTCTAATACACAAAGATATAATGCCTTTTACCAAGGTTCAAAATAGTTCATCTCACTTTACTGTAAGATGAAACAATGCATACAGCGATTAAATAATTAGGCAGAATACATAAATAACCTACCAGCGTTGTCCTCAGTAACAGCATCAGGCTTCTCAAAACGGGAAAGGAAAAACAAAAAGCAAACTGACCAACACGACCAGTGTTTCTGTAGTACAGCACATAGAAGAAATGCAACAGAAATGAAGAAAAGCTTCACCAGATTAAGAACTTCAAGACAAAGTTAACACAAGCCCTTTGGACCTACACTTTATTAATATATAACCACCAAGCAATAGGAGGCAGCCTGGACTTTACAATTCCATGCTGAAAAGACATGATCTCTATCTCAAGCAGAAGTGGTCCTGGGACTTCCACCCTCATGGCAATGCTATGCAGAGACTGTCTTTCTTCAGATAAGATTTAACACACATGCACACAAAAAAAAGAGGTGGAGGCAGGGGGGGAATCCTACAAATTTCCACCATATTGGAATCTGGAATCCTCTCTGCCCTGTAAGGCAAAGGCAACTTAACAGGTACAAGGGCAGAATTCATCCCATAGATGTCAGCAGGAGTTTGACAAGAACTCCATACTACACTGACTTGTAGAATCCAGTCCTTTCTATGCCAATTCTCTTTCTAGCCATGCATTTAAAAATTTTTAAAAAATGAGCAACCAAGCAAGACAAACACACCCCCCACAAAAACCCAAACAAACAGATGAAGGAAAAAAACAACAACAAAACCACAACCAACCCTCAACATAGCAGAAATATGGGCAACATTCATTTCTGATATAGTGAATAACTAGCACTGGACCTCCAAAACAGTCAAGTCAGTTCGCAATCTTGTCAACGCACCAGGCTGGAACAGCTGCAGAGGGTTTCCCCGTTACATTCGTGTACACCCCATCTCATAATCAGGAGGAACAAATTAACCTGAGAGTTAACCAGGTCCTGTGATGAGCACAGGACAAAGTGTCACTTGCGTGGAAAAAAGGAAACAGCGAAGTAAACTTTCTCTGCTTTCAAGTGATTGCACTCCTGCAGTCTTTTGAGGGGAAATCTATGCACATTGCTGTTTGAGAAGAAAGAAAAAGCAGAGGAGTGCCTACACTCTCTTTCCCTCTGGCAACTTAAACGGCAAAACTAGAAACCCAGCCCTGAGGCACAGCTCGGAGTCCAAATCAGCAAGACACAGACAGCATGGTAAAAGTCACTCCTGCATAGCGATCTAGCCTGTGAAGCAGATACCCTTCAAAGAACACTTATTTTTTCGCTCTTCGTTGTTTAATAGCAAAGCAAGAAAACCCAGACTACAGGCTGGGAAAAAGACACCCACCACATCAGAATTAACAGTATGCCAAGCTCCCTCTTTGTAAGTAAAATCCTTTCAGTTTCTAGACACGGCAGTTCAGAAAAATTACAAAGCAACACAAATGTAAAGGAAATACAAACGTATTGGCACCAACATAAAGCCACCTCAAAAATTCTGAAAACGGAAAACAGAAGTTAAACAAATCACACGAGGATGGAGAACAGAAACCAGGAGAGTGTGATTGTGTCCACAGCGGCTGAAGAGGCTGGAGTTCAGCCAGACAACCCGACATCATAAACTAGATTTCCATTCCACCTTGCCATCTATAACACTTACATTAACCAGTTACACTGATCTTTTGGGATTCAAGAACATTCTCAAGTTTACTTAGTCTATCACAGGCAAAATACACTGACTCATTACAAGTATGTGCAATACAGGTAACTTATGCCTTTAAATGGCTCAAAGAGTAAGTCAACTACAGGTCTAAAATACTACTATTATAATCACTTCTTTCCAGTATTATTTTACAGCATTTTGTAACATTCATAATTTACAAAAATGTTACACTTTCTAAATACCTAAAATATTCAGCAGACAGCAAGATCTAATGAACTGGATTACTCCCATATTATTATGGTTCAGGAAACAATTAGGGTTCCTTAAGTGACTTTATTTTTTATAATAATATTTTCTTTTTTTTTTTTTTAAACAGATTTTAAATTTCTTAGGTGTTAAGAGTATATAATTATTTTACACTTTTTCCAAACTTTTGTTTGAATATCGTATTACTTTTAAAATATCATTCAGTTTCTAAGGCAAGATCAGACTGACAGACATGATGAAAACTATTCCCTTGCAGGCATGATAAAGTCACCCAAAATAGACAAGAAAAAATAATTTGTTTTTGGCAAAGAAATTAAAGTTATTTAATTATATTTTTGATCTTCTATTTGATTCTACTGATGAGAAACCCTACAGCTTTATGTATTTTAAAAATAAAGTTTAAATGCCAGGGGGAAAAAAAAGAAGACTCGAAGCAAACTGAAAGAGAGCATTTGTAGAAGAGGAAGCAGAGATGGAAGTGCATGACCATGCTTGCCCAAGGGTGAAATTAAAGAAAAATAAACAAAAGTCAAGGTGAGATGATACAGTCTAATGGAATTAGTTCCTAATGATGTATCTCTAATTTCAAACCTTTCACAAACTTAACCAATCAATCATTTAAAAGTGCTGTGCTGCAGTTTCCAGGTCTCAAACGTACGAGTGAATAAACTCATTGTTATAAAAACTCCTACCAGGCACATACCCCCAGAGCCAACCCATTTCAGGACAGGCTGAGATATCCCAACCCACGGCAGAGACCTGGCTGCTCTGTTGGTTGCAAAGCATCGCACAGCTGCCAAACAACAGAAAAACAGCTGCACCTGGCCAGGACTCAGAGTCCTGCACTGACACTAGGCAGCTGAACTATTCAGAGTTCATCCTCTGGTGAGAATGCCAAATGATTTGTGAGCCTATGGCTGGTATCCTCAAATACAGATGTTTTTATATATGTATCCTCAAATACAGTTTTTTTATATATCACCCACACTTTTGTTTGAGAGTATGTTATCTTCCAATAAAAGCCTAATACTCCTTCCAGTCACTGAAGCATTCCCTCAAGATCCAGTTCATAGAATCATAGAATCATTTTGGTCAGAAGAGACCCTCAGGATCATTGAGTCCAACCATAACTTGACTCTAGCACTAAACCATGTCCCTAAGAACCTCGTCTAAACGCCTCTTACACACTTCCAGGGATGGTGACTCCACCACTTTCCTGGGCAGCCTGTTCCAATGCCTGACAACCCTTTCCAAGAAGAATTTTTTCCTAATATCCAATCTAAACATCCCCTGGCGCAACTTGAGGAAAAAGCAGTTCCTATATCAGTTTCGTGACAATCATTTTTTAGGGCCAGAAGAAGCCATAAGCTCGCCAACCCAATCTCCCATAGTCCAATTAACCCCACTGCGACTTTGGAGAGCCCTCACTTGAGAACACAAGCAAGGATGGAGCTGTACATGGGATGGATTTCAACTGATCAAGGAACAACGCTGAAGCCTACAAATGCTTTACATCTGCTAAACACAGTCACACTAGGGAGCCTAACAGATCTACCTGTATCAGTTCCCAAAACAAAATAAAACACAAGCCTTACAGGAAATCTTTTAAAAAGCAGCCAAATCCCAGGATTTGGGTAGACGCCCGCTACAGTTAATGAAAACACAGCCTGATTAAGCACTGCAAGGTCTGGCCTAATAGCTGTATCACAGGACTTTTGAGATACCACCCACACATTCAGTGTGTGGCAGAGACCACACTACAAGCCGGTGCCATCATGTGCAGCTCCATCAGGTGGTACATCAGTAAAGAGGAATGAAACAAGAGAGAGAGCAGCTAACATTATGTAATTATTTGCCTCATCTGCTGAAACAGGTGATAAAGAAAAACAGAAGTCTATCGTGCTTAAAGGCAAGAAAGCACAGATGAGTTGCTCTACAGTGGAACATTAATTTCCTCCATCCTAAACTGCAGTACTACAGCTTCTCTGAGTCAGATATACATCAATAGTTTTAACTCTAGTTCAGGAGATATGATCAAAATAAAACCCCATAACAATTCATACCAGAGGCTGCGTAACAAGCCTTCCGTTCAAAAATATTTGGTCTAGAAAAGCAAAAGTAGAAAATTAGTACACTAGGCAGGGATGATGAAACCTTGCTCTTCTCACAATTACATCTGCCAGAGGAGAAGACTCAGATGAACCAAAACACAGATAAAAACAACAGACAATTACGTTTTAGGACATAAGTATGTTTAGCCACCAGCATCTGAGCTAGAACTACCTGCCAGTTTCACACTGACCAAAATCAAAAGATTGCCAAGCAATGGCTCTTACAGTGACTTGCAAAGGAACCGGCAACGCATTAGTGCAAAGCCTACAGTGACCAGTCATCCAATCCTATTCCCACTAGTATTTTTGAACTTCTTCCTCCATTATCTACACATTCATATTGTTTTTTCTCCATTTATCAAGTACTGAGCTATCAGTCTCATTCCATTCTGAGCAAAAATAATTATGATTATGATAATAATAATTATAATAACACTCTAAGATAAACATCACATTGCTCGTGATCATCTGAAATGTTATCCAGTTCCTTCACCTGTGACTAAATCAGTCTACTTTGCATGGTATGCTTAAATAGGAAAAGAGACTGACATTATTTTTATGTTATTGATGCTTAAGCACAATGGCACTAGTTAGTGGCCAAAAAAATAAGAAAAAAATCTATACTAACATCCCATACATAGAGAAACACCCAGAATATTGCTGCTTGCACTGTACAGTGCCCAAGCCCTGCTGCCATGGAACTCTGTTCTGTTCTCGGTGCTCTCAAATCTCCACTGAACTGTTTTAAGGATGCTCAGTTCAGCATAGAGGAGGCTAAAACCATGCAGACAGCCACCACACACCGAGTTCTCTGCAGATGGCAAATCCTATGGCTAAACTGTGAAAACGACAACTGGTGAGACAAATAGTGAGATTTCTCAGCATTATTCATGAAGTTATAGTCAGGTTCTTGTTGGCTAACTGGATTCTTAGTAAGCATGCTCACCTGTGGAACAACACGGCCATGAAAACAAAGCCAAGAGTATTTCTAAGTAGGCTGGAATCACTGCTGGCACTGCATCCTCTGCATATTGGGGGCAAACAGGCAACCTTCAGATGCACTCACTCTGCTACTCCTCAGCTGTGCTTTTGTGAGGATGCTATAGATCTCACCCCTGCGCCTGGTGCCACAACTCCATGCTGAGCTCTCTAGTAACACTCTTAGGTCTGGAAAGGCAAGTTATCAGTTGGAACAGGTTTTATTAACACCCAATAATTGCATTAGTCTTCATGTTTATTAACAGCAAACCACAAAATCAATGAGAAGACAAGTTGTAGAGGGGTCAGTGACTAAAGGTCTGATTACCCTAGGCTGAGGCTAGCTCAGAAATACTCGCACTGTATGGTACGTCCCCTGAACTTATAGGAGCTGTATAGTCTTAATCTCTTACCAGCAATCACTTTGAATAAGGCTATTTAAATAAACAAATATAACAGTTTACTGCTTAGCACCACTGATTTCTAACCTCTCCTGTGGCGACTTGCACTGTCAATTAAGATTCAACTTCAAGGTGCATTTACACTGTATTACTGAACAAATGTATCCCAGACTGTGCTCAATTTTTGTGCTCAGACTTTTTAAACTCACTACCACCTACTGAGAAACATTCTCTAGAGCAGGGGTGTCAAACACATTTTCACCGGGGGCCACATCAGCCTCGTGATTGCCTTCAAAGAACTGAATGTAATTTTAGGACTGTATAAAATGAGTTTGACACCCCTACTCTAGAGGCTTGAAGACTCTGTAGGGCCCTACTGCAGTAAAGTGCTTTCTTTGTTGTCTGTTTACAAGAGACACAAAGATGGAATCATTTTGAAATAAGCAGAGAAAAACAACATACATAACTAGTGAAATTCTGATGCAATTCACTGTGTTAATTCCTAGTTTTATAATATACTTACAAGCTAGTGGGCACTTCAGTAGAAAAATGCTGACATTACTATAAATTAATATTCACACCAATACCTGTTTCAACTACGAACAGCCTTAAAACAGTGTCCACCTGATATGCAGATAGGGCAGAATTATGTTTAGAATGATTACTTCCTTAAATAAGTACACCTATCACAAACATTAACACATGTAAGTGTGAGCTGACAGATCATCATTTCTCATTTAATGAGAATGCTCTATGAGTATGCTAATCAAGTTCATTTCACCTATTCACCTTACACAACAGATCCCACAAAAACAGGCAGGCAGTGGTACTTGTGGGAGAACTTCCAGAATTAAACCTATGTTATTCCATCTACCTTCATGATGCAGGTTTTAAATCATCTGGTGGCAAGATCACAACTACTTCAAGAAACCTACACACCCTAGAGTACCAAGGAGGAGGGCACGGACAAAAAGTTAAAGGGTGTGGACCAGAATAAAGAGGCATCTTGGCTCAATTCCAGAGCACACCTTAGATCCCAAAGGGCTTCCCAAAATATTAGAAATCGTGTTTCTAGGTGGAATTTAAATTAATCACTAGCAACTAACTCTACGTCTTTCCAGGCTGCATGCCAGAAGGTCTCAGGCAGGAGACCCACAGAGCAGGGCAGACAGGCCTAGTGAAACCATTTATTTTCCAGCAGCGCTGAGCTCTCCTAAAAGGGGGAAGGCCTCTGTGCTTCCTCTCAAGTTTACTTGCCCTTGGAGAAGCGCTCACGATCCTGCCATGGCTGACCTTACATCAAATTTTTCAGGGTGGGGAGGGGAAGGTTGCCTCCAAGTCCAATGCCCACTGTTCTTATGTGTACCTAAGTCCAGATCTGAGGATCCACAAGGAGACACAATTTACTTACTTTGGATTGTTAGTTCTACAATATCAAAGACACTAATCTACCATCTTTTTTAATCTACAGCTACTTTGTAAATTCTGAATCTGTAGAAAATCACGTGTCACAGAGGAAGCCAGCACCAGAGCTACAGGGGTAACAAGCTTCTCTTTAGAGGTAGGGAAAAAATCCCCTAAACGATCTAATGATGTATTTTGTGAGATACAGTCTACATTCACTTTCAGAGAAATAGCAGAGATGCCAGGACATTCCTTACTCTCTTAATCATCTCCTTAATTAGCATTAATTTGGTTTTAATTAATACTCCATCACAAAGTAAGAAATCACATACATCAGCATATTAGAAAGGTTAATGAAGGGAATATGTGGTGTCAATGAGATAAAAAAATACCCAACTTCAACACAAGTCTAAACTGTTGTCAGACCCCCATATTTATGGGATGCCACTGGTGCTTTATCAGGAAATCCCACTGATTGAGCTGATTTTCTGTGTATCTTCCTGATGCTGATTTGCTTAATAAAATTTCTTATGAGAACCACATGTATTTTGCTTTCAATTTTAAGATATTCTCTTCTTTCTAAAGGCCACAGGAATCAAGTACTTGGTAGTTTAAATTTAAATTTGAGTATTTTGATTTATTAAAAACAAACCGTAAACTTAATTGTAAAGTAATAAACCCTGCTCCAGCTCTACACTGGAGTTAAGAGGCCTACATTAACATAAAAACAGAAAGTCTGATGAAAATGAAAGCTGCACGTTAACACAGATAAAAACACTTGAAACACCAAACAGCTGATTAGCAGGACTCTGAAGTTTGATCTTGATTTATCACATAAGAACAGAAATGTTTTACAGATTTTTAAATGGCAGCAAAAAAACATTTGTTTAGTTAGTGTCCATTTAAAATTCTGTTTAATGTATCCTGTAGGCACACGTGGTACTTAACTGATTTTAAATCTTGCCAAACAAAAAAGAATGTGGTACCAACTGAGCACTTAACAGCCCCATGCAATGCAAACTAGAACACACTATGAAGAAAATCTTGATAAATCAGGCATGTCAACACACCCAGACAGTATCAAATGGGAGAGGAAGCAGCCAAATACCCTCCCTCTTTATCACACACATTCAGATCAGGAATGATTATTCTAGGCGTTTTACCACTGTGTGGCACTGGCACAGGGCAAGAGCCTGGGCCACTTTGGACTTTACAGAGTACAACAAAGACCTTGCATCATCCCCACCAGCAGACTGGAAGCCATGGGAATGGTGCTACCTGTTATAAATGAGAAAACATTACCATGAGAGAGAAGGTATCTACTACCTGGGAGGTTTAAATGCTACTCAGAGATAACCCAGTGCAAACATGCTTGAGGCTGCTCTGTAAGTATTGATGGGGTATCACAGCAGGGGCAGCAAGATTGTGTAAACACGCCTGAGCTGGCTGCAAACTGAGCTGAGCCTCCAAAACCCACACAAGAAACAGACTATAGTAGACTGCCTTATAACATGAACTGCCATACTTACACTAGAAATGGCAAAAGGCTCACATACATCAAATGCAAGCACCAAAACACTTTAGAATTTAGAGCCAGTCTTTTAACCAAAAGATTTCAACCTCCTCAACAAAAAAAAAGAAAAAGAAAAAAAGAAAGGGAAAAAAAAAAAAAGAGAGAAAAAAAACCCACAGCAGTATTAATGCCATCTGATTTCCTTCAGCTTCCTTGTCAGGACTGATTTTGATATCAAAAAAGGTTAGAAGTATCACTGAAGCTTTCCTCAGTTCTGCAGCACTTAATGACTGTCTTCAACTCTGGACCTTATCCTGCAGCTGTCACCTGAATGGGGTGGTTACAAGGCCTCTCTATCAACCACCAACTTTCCAGAGACTTGTATCAGGCTTATCTTTCCTTCTGTCAATTACACTGAAATCAAACCAATGGGTGAAAACCAAAAAAAAATACAAGAAAATACGGGCAAAGAACATAATCAAATACACTTCATCTTATAAGAAAATCATGTTCAACTCTGGAATTATATGGCTACACAACCTGTTGGCAGACTTTGCTGAAACAAGGGTGCCTGTCCCATCTGAAAGCTGCCACCTGGGAACACTGAATGAAAATAGAAGAGTTCGTTAGGGTTTAACAATAAAAGTCAAAACAAAGAAATCCTGGACTCAGTGAAGTCAATGGGAGATTTGCCACTGACCTTGCAGAAAGCCAAGTTTTCAGCCTGGCAGAACCTCATCAGAGCTCACTTTCATCTCTGTGTTAACAGCCCCACTTGCTTCCTCTCCCAGCTTGAACACAATTTTCAAGCACCAGGACAAAGCTGATCACCAGAAGCACAGCACCTAGAGAAGCACTGGGATGCTGAGAGCAACTGCGTGGTACTACCCTAGATATCCAACCAGCTGCCTTTTAGATCTGCAAAGGCACAGCTCTCTTATGTTCTTACTGTATCTCATTGAAAACTGAAAGTATCAAATATAACTAACGTATTAAAACATAAATACTGAGATTAAAAAAAAAAAAAACCTAAACATTAAAAAGCAAGTAAGCCTATCTTCATATATTACCACCCTGTATCATTTCCGATTCTAAAATGGGTCAGGGAGGTCAAGGAAACCTGAGGACACAAGATAAAGTCAGAACTGCCACACCACAACATCTTTGGTCACCTCCCCTGAAATAGGAAGTTCGGTGGCATAGTGATAATTGGTGAAATTACCAGCATACAGAGAGCAGTCCCTGAGCCAGGGCCTAACAGTTGCTCACTGGACATGTGCTGACACCATTTTTCCCAAAGAGAGACGAGGACACTCCACCAATAGCAGATCTAGCATCCTCTCCGATATTTATCAGGCTTTCCTGGCCAGGAAAATCCTGGATGCAGATTACAGAGCAAGGTTCTTTCACACACTCCTACTGAGCCCAACACAAACTGCACCCAAGCAAAGCAGCAAGGCAGGAGAAACACGAATGAAATCTACCAAAACAAAAGTGAAAGGGTCTCACTTCCCTATCTGAGTAATGGGTTTTCCACATTGAATACAGAAGCACTGATAGCAAAAAGGCAGCTGATAGATTTAAACAAAAAAGCAAAGGTATATATAAAAGGTTTTTCTCCTCTCGCACCCCCTCTTATAGTACAAATTGCAGCAAAAACGATTACTGGTTTATATAAATTAAACATATTTTTCCCAAAAAAATTCTACTTTCAAAAGGTAGACTACTCAAGAGGTTGGGGGGTTAGTTAAAAACCATGTCATTACAAGAGCTCTATTTCAAGATTCTGGCAGCCTTCTTCATCTTACTACAGGAGACCATGCAAAAGTCTTACACACAGTGGGCTACCACAGGCCCATGACATATCCCAAAACAGTACTGCTGTGCGGTTCATACATTGACAGAACTCAACAAAAGCTTTGGTAACTTTCTTTACTCAAACATAAATTTGGGGTTTTTTTGTTTCTTACCAGCAACAAAAACCAAAACCTCCTCTGCAGGCTACTCAGTTAACTCAGGTGTGCCAGAGTACGTGTGCCTAATCCCACACACATCTGCCTACAATGAAGCATTACCACCCAATCCTGGAGCAGGAAGGTAAGCAGCCACCAGCCTTAGCTCCATGGTCCATTCATCCGTCTGAGCTGCTGAATGAATGCTGAACCCAATAGAAAAGCAGGGTGTAACCAAAACCAGAGCAGGCAGAGGAATCAGCAGGAATACAGGCACTAGTACCACCAAGCTTCTTCCCACAGGCCACCACCCACCACTGAACCTTGTGTTCGAAATCTAATTGTAATCCCAAAGAAATGCAGCAATGCCATTTGAGTTACTCCTGCAAACTCACCCAGCCCCTGCCCTTCAGGATAAATGCTGCCGAATGAGTATGGGCTGCTCACACCAGTGCAGGAAGGGTGTAATGTTTTCTTGCACTCCCCTTTCAGTGAAAAAACATTCCACACTCATGGCTGCTGCATACTGTAACTGATGAGAGCAGAGGTGCCTTCTCACCTTCACAGGACGTAGAGCACATAAATGCTGCTTTCCCCTTACCCAAACAATACCATGCATATGTATTTGATGTAGACAGAATGCTACCAGGCTACATGCCATTCTTTCTGCCAGGGGTGATAGATGAGAAGTAGGACTAAATACTATATAAATTGCATTCCTTATTTATATTCAGCTACTTTTGTGCAGCATCGCTATATTTTCTATGCAACTTCTGATACGATACTCCTCTACAGTTCTTTCAATAAAGAATTATTAGAGACATCTACTGACACAGGCACGGGCAAAGCTGGCTGATTGCTTCTTGTTGCTCTATGGAAGGATGTCACCAAGTGCTACCGGGAAAGCAAGGATGCTTCCAACCCAGATTTCAGCCACCCCAGGCTTTCCAGCAGGCTAAATTCTACCTCACAGCACCAGGGAATGGGATCAGCCAGTGAGGGAGGGACGTGCTCAGGAAACTGCATGAGAGATCCCTAACCATCAGCGTGTCATCACCGCCCACGTTCGGAGCTACGGAAAGAGACACTGGAGGCATTTATGCACCGTGGAGTCATTTGTTGACTATACTGTCAATGTCAAATCCTCACAGGAGCATGAGATGTTTTTGACAGAGCAGTTGGTCTGCAAGGTCCATAAACACAATGAAAGAACACACCGAAGCTTTTATCTGGCCTGTGAGTGTCAAAAGCTGTGTTCCTGCTACCAAACATAGTGTATTCTTGGTCTTTTTAATGAGGCAGCAAATGAAAGCCTGGAAGCAGATGCCTCCTAACATAAGCCTGACAGAAACAGCAACACAGAACAACCACCCCAAGTGAATCAAACACCTGTCTTCATACACACACATACAGAGATTAGCCAAAATACTAGTTAGCAGTTCCATTTGCCTGTCAATATCCAAAGACTTATTAATGCATCCACCTTGTTCCAATTTTCCTGACCGTGCTGCTGTTAAAAGCAAGCTATGCTTTTAATATGCTTTCAATAATCTGTGATACACAGATGTCCTTGACCACAGGATTAGGTCCAAAGAGATGGGGTAGGAAGAGCGAGCATTTCACCACTGCTGCCTCTCTCAAAGTAAATAATAAATTAAAAGTTGAATCTTTCACTGAATACCTGGCATGTTGATAGTCTTGGCAAATGACAACTAAATTAAACATATATGAATGGTGTCACGTAACAAGTCTAACCACTTATTTTTAAACTTGGAAGAGCCTGAACAATTGAAAATATCTGGGTTTGGCTTACAAAGTAATTCTGCACACCCTTTTCAAGCACTCAGTCTGCATAGTTGGTAAAAGTAGATGGCACTGAAAAGAGAGAAGAAATCTGAAACAGAAAGACAAAAAAGGAAATACTTCCTATACTTATATTGTTAATGAGATAATAGTATGTAGCATAACATAGGTTTTAATTTTTGCTGCAGAAAAGAATGGGACAGGTTAAGGACGGGAAAAAAAAAATCTGTGTATGATATTGATATTAAAGAAACACTTTGTAAAAACAAAATAGCCTAACCTTAACCTCACTTGGCAGTCTTTCCCTTGAATCAGCAAATATACACCCAAGAGAAATTGGTGTCTAGTAGAAGAGCAGTGTGCACTTGCAGTTTAATTACGCATATACATACAAAAAAGGAATTTCTGTCAATCCTTAAACATCTTCACTGTTGAAAGAAGAAACAAATAATGTTAACAGGAATCTTAATTCTGGCTTCAATTGGCATTATTTAACAAGCAACGTATACAGCTAATTAATTCAATTTCTTTGCAGTTTTTACTTCAGCCAGTCTGAAGAAAAGACACAGACATACAAAGACCAAACACGGCTACATATTTCCAAGTATTTTCCTAAACTGAAGCGGAAGAGCATTTAAAAAGCACATGTACAGGCCTGTACATCTAACTAGAAAGGCGAATCTTCCTGCCAGCGCCCGACAGCAACCAGCTGGGTTGATGCCGGTCCCACAGGTGAGGCAAGGGCAGTGCAGGGGCCATTTCTTCCCACCATCCCTTCCTCCTCACTCTTGCCTTCCTCCTCACCCACCTCCTCCATGGGCTGCAGTCCCTTCAGGACACTACCAGCTCAGTCATGGTGCCACCTGCAGCACTGGCCTCACTGCTCCCTTATCTCAGCTTTTTCTGCCCTTTCTTACCTACCCAGGATTTCCCTGAGGCGCCCACCTGTAGCTGAGGGGCTCAGCCTGTGGTGGGGCCATTGAAGCCGGCTGGAATTGGCTGTGTCCAGCATGGGGCAGCTCCAGCCACTCCTCACAGGGGCTGCCCTGACAGCCCCCACCTTGCCAGTTATGCATGATACAGTTAACAATTGGCACCACTAGCTAAAATGAAGCAGCAGAGAAGTTTTGCTTTCCATTTGGCTTCTCCAGTCACAGAAACATGCCCAGGAATCGGCAGCTGAGGCACAAGTACAGGCTGCAGGACAGCAAGGTCCCATCCATTTCTCTGCTGCAGGCAGATCCCTCCAGCTCTCCCAGCTCATCCAGTTTCTCCTTCTCTGGCAACACATATATTACAGCAAAGTGCTCAGACACTGGGGAAGTGAAGAGCTAATAGAGATGAAAAAAGTCCAACAGCATCCTGGTGTGCATCAAGAATAGCGTGGCCAGCAAGACCAGGGAACTGATCGTCCCAGCATATTCGGCACTGGTGAGGCTGCAGCCCAAATACTGTGTTCAGTTTTGGGTCCCTCACTACATGAAAGACATTGAGGTGCTGGAGAGAGTGTGGAGGAAGGCGACAGAGCTGGTGAGGGATCTGGAGCACAAGTCTGATGAGAAGCAGCTGAGGGAACTGGGGCTGTTTAGCCTGGAGAAAAGGAGGCTGAGGGGAGACCTTATCACTGTCTACAACTGCCTGAAAGGAGGTTGTAGCATGGAGGGTGTTGGTCACTTCTCCAAAGTAACAAGTAATAGTACAAAAGGAAATAGCCTCAAGTTGCACCAGGGAAGTTCAGGTTGGATATTAGGAAAAATTTCCTCGTGGCAAGGGGTGCCAAGGAACAGGCTACCTGTGAAGTGGTTGAGTCACCATCCCTGAAGGTATTTAAAAGATGTATAGATGAGGTTCTTAGGGACATAGTTTAGTGCTAGAGTTAGATTATGGTTGGACTTGATGATCTTGACGGTCTCTTCCAACTGAAATGATTCTATCAAGAGAGAAATGAAGTTTCCTGATGATACACCCAGTTACCAACTAACAGGCCAGCCTACAGCACCTGGGCTGCCGGAGACCCACAAGAGATTTAAGTGTCAGGCCGAGTACAAGGAGCCTTGTGTGAGAAAGTTTAGTCTCTGGCTCCAGAAGAACGAAAACCAACAGTGGCAGCTGAAGCCGACATCAGCAGATCCCACTAAAACCCAGGTTCATGCTGGACCCAAGAAGGCTATACAGTAAAAGCAAAACTCCCAGGGCCGATTCATCTCTCCCTCTGAGTCACCTAGTTCACCTTCACTGAACATTGAATGTGGTATGTACTTTATGAAACTACAGAAGAAAACTATGAAGGCCAACAAGAAGCTTCACCTGTGACACAGGGATGGCAGAATTCCTTGTTCTAGGCTGCCACCAGGGGATCACACACTGCCTCAGGATTTTGTCAAGAGGAATTCAGTCTTACCTGTGTCCTGCATCTTTGCCTGGCGGTACACCAACACAGGCACTATCAACACAGAACCTCCAATTATTTCAAGAAAAATGAAGTTACATTTAACTTTTGCCCCCATTTTTCCCCCACTCATTCAAATCTAGCTAGTGATACAGAAATGTATTACTCACACACAGAATTACACAGAATCACACAGAATGTCAGGGAATGGAAGGGACCTCAAAGATCATCTAGTCCAGTCCCCCTGTTGGAGCAGCAACACCTAGATGAGGTTACACAGGAAGGCATCCAGGCAGGTTTTGAATGTCCACAACCCTCCTGGGCAGCCTGTTCCAGTGTTCTGTCACCCTCACTGAGAAGAAGTTTCTTCTCAAGTTTAAGTGGAACCTCGCGTGTTCCAGTTTGAACCCATTACCCCTTGTCCTATCATTGGTTGTCACCGAGAAGAGCCTGGCTCCATCCTCGTGACACTCACCCTTTATATATCTGTAAACATTAATGAGGTCACCCCTCAGTCTCCTCTTCTCCAAGCTAAAGAGACCCAGCTCCCTCAGCCTTTCCTCGTAAGGGAGATGCTCCACTCCCTTAATCATCTTTGTTGCCCTGCGCTGGACTCTCTCCAGCAGTTCCCTGTCCTTCTGGAACTGAGGGGCCCAGAACTGGACACAGTATTCCAGATGTGGCCTCACCAGGGCGGAGCAGAGGGGAAGGAGAACCTCTCTTGACCTACTAACCACCCCCCTTCTAATACACCCGAGGATGCCATTGGCCTTCCTGGTCACAAGGGCACAGTGCTGACTCATGGTCATCCTGCTGTCCACCAGGACCCCCAGGTCCCTTTCCCCTACACTGCTCTCTAATAGGTCGTTCCCCAATTTATACTGGAACCTGGGGTTGTTCCTACCCAGATGTAAGACTCTACACTTCCCCTTGTTAGATTTCATTAAATTTTTCCATGCCCAACTCTCCAGCCTGTCCAGGTCTCATTGGATGGCAGCACAGCCTTCTGGCGTGTCAGCCACTCCTCCCAGCTTGGTGTCATCAGCCATCTTGCTGATAGTACACTCTATTCCCTCATCCAAATCATTGATGAATATATTGAATAATACCGGCCCCAGTACTGACCCTTGAGGCACTCCACTAGATATAGGCCTCCAACTAGACTCCACCCCGCTAACCACGATTCTCTGTCTTCTTCCCTTCAGCCAGTTCGCAGTCTACCTCACTACTCAATCATCCAGACCACACTCCCTCAGTTTAGCTATAAGGATGCTGTGGGAGACCGTGTCAAATGCCTTACTCAAGTCAAGGTAGATCACGTCCACCGCTCTGCCATCATCCATCCATCTTGTTATGTCCTCATAAAAGTCAATGAGGTTGGTCAAGCATGACTTCCCCTTGGTGAAGCCATGTTGACTGCCCCTAATGACCCTCTTATCCCTGATATGCCTTGAGATGGCACCAAGGATAAGTCGTTCCATCAGTTTCACAGGGATGGAGGTGACTCTGACCGGTCTGTAGTTACCTGGGCCCTCCTTCTTGCCCTTTTTGAAGACTGGAGTGACATTTGCTTTCCTCCAGTCCTCAGGACACTTCTCCCATTTCCCAAGACTCGGCAAAGATGATGGAGAGAGGTCCAGCAATGACCTCAGCTAGCTCCCTCAGCACCCGTGGGTGCAACCCATCCAGACCCATGGATTTATGGATGTCCAGATTGCCTAACTGCTCCCTAACCCAGTCCTCATCAACCGAGGCAAACTCCTCCATTGTCCTGCCTTCCTCTGGGGCCTCAGGGGTACAGGGCTCCTCAGGACAGCTTCCATCAGAGTAGACAGAGACAAAGAAGGCATTCAGTAACTCTGCCTTCTCTGCATCTTCTGTCGCCAGGGCACCCACGTTGTTCATCAGTGAGCCTACATTGCCTCTGGTGTTAGTTTTATCTGCCATGTATTTGAAAAAGCTCTTCCTATTGTCCTTGACCCCTCTCGCCAGGTTTAATTCTAAGGAGGCCTTAGCTTTCCTAGTTGCCTCACTACACGCTCTGACAACAGCCTTATATTCTTCCCAAGTGGCCAGCCCCTCCTTCCGTGATCTGTAAACTCTCCCCTTCCACTTGAGCTTACCCAGCAGCTCCCTGTTTAACCACACAGGTCTCCTGGCTCCCTTCCTTGACTTCCTATGTGTCGGGATGCTCTGATCTTGTGCCAGGTAGAAACAGTCCCTGAACACTAACCAACTATCTTGGGCCCCTTTACCATCAAGCAGCCTTGCCCATGGCATTTCCCCTAGCAATTGCCTGAAAAGGCCAAAGTTTGCCTTGCTGAAATCCAGAGTTGCAATTCTGCTTGCTATCCTGCTCCTGCCACAAGAGATCCTGAACTCCACCATCTCATGGTCGCTGCAATCAAGGCAGCCCTCGACCTTTACGGCTTCAACCGCTTCGTAAGTGATCAGTTATGAATACTTTTAGACAAACTTTTATCAAATTTACAAGGTCTACCATTCAAACAAGCTAGACCCATCTTTAATTAAAATGAACTTACAAAACTTTATTGAATACAGAGGTAAAATAAACCACCCAAGCATCCAGTAAAATCAAATACATTAAGACACGTATAAACAGCAGTTTCTTAAAGCCAACTCAGGGAATTCTCCTTCAATGCCAAACACTGCAGAAAGGCAACTGCAGCTTCCTCTCACAGTAACACAGCACAGGGATGCTGCAACACATCTGGATGGTGGACACATGCTCTGCAAACTGTCCAAACTACAAAACCCCATCCCTGCGTTTTTACTTCAGGTTTTCAATTACCTTGTTACTGAACACATGCCAATGAACGAAGGATTGCAAGCATTAGAATGCTAATTTCTCACACAGTTTAGGTTGGCAGCAGTGGCTGTAAAAACAGAGCCAAATTCTGATATTCGTAGTAAACTCAGGATCTTCAAAAACATGACACTGTTTAAAAAAAAGCAACTCCTGACATAAAGGTACCTGTCACTGTTAGTAAGGCATCTGTACTCCTGCAGACATTCTTCTGCTCACACCCCTGTTCTCAGTCAAAAGAGAACTACAGCGGCTCCAACACAGCTTTCTAAATTCAAGAGAGTTTCCTGATCATCTGCTGTGGCCATCTATTGGTAAAAATCCTCATCAAAGAGTATGAATCTATTTAAATGCCTCGCATTTATAGCAACACTTCAATTTTCAGAGCTTTAAAACCTGTTATGCTTTTCTTGGGAGGGGACAAAAGGTGGGGAGGGGGAGGAAAGTATTTATTTATTTTGATACTGAATACTTGTCTCTCAATGCTGGTGAGTATTTTTAAGGACTCAACAATTTGGCCAGGTGTCTGACCACAGCCTGAAGCGCGCAGGGGCACAGGTGCCACCCGGGGGAGCTCTGTCACCCCAGCCCAGGCCTGGGAGCAGCGGGGCCTCCCTCGGCCTGAATTTAAACTCCAGCTTTGCCAGCCTGGCAGCAGCTGCTCATACTCTGCGCTATTCCAGCATTTCGGAGGGGACGCTAAAAGTCCCGTTCTTTTAAATGCTTTTTTTAGCTACTGCGTTCTTATTGTTCAGGATGGAAAACAAATGCAAGAGCCAAAAGAGAAATCCCCTTTCCTTTGGCAAAACTATGCTAATCACACCATCATTAGGGAATGAATTTACTCGAATCACAAAAGGCAAATAGGCATCACAGCTAACTACACTGGCTGGAGGCGAGGGAGGAACAACAGTCTGGCTGATTTTGTAACAACCCTTACAGAAATAAAATTGATAAATGGTTAATTCCCTTGGTGTGTGCATTAGCACAGCCCATTACATTAATAAAACAACCCTAACTTCACCAATGCAACAATCTGCTCCTGGGTCTCTTTAGCACACACACACTTCCTATTATTAAGCAAAATGTCTCTGTGTCAAATTAACAGTGAAATTGAGAGTTTTCATTTTTTCATATTCAAATAAAAAGAATCACACAGAATTTATTAAACAATGCACAAGGCATGAAGATTTTAAGCTGTTTCCAGCTGTCATTACACCAACAGAACTAAAAATGTATATGATCAAAAACATGTAAGCGAATATGTATGAAACACATCTATAATATTTTATTATTCCTTAGAGAATGGGATACCAGTGGTTGAATTTTAAAGATCATTTCCTGATTGTACAGCAAGCCCAAGATACAGTAACAGCATTACGCTTCTAAAATCTAGTGGGACAAAATAGTAGCACATGAATCATGTTTGGGATGCAACACATCAGGAGAAAAAGAAAGACTATGAAAGCTGTATTTATACAAACTGGAAAAAGAAGAAAAAATAGCTTGCAGGAACACAGACAATAAAAATTAAAGAAAGACGCAGACAGAAATAGAAGGAAGAGACAGACATATGGCCTGCCAGATCAATCCTCTCATCAACTGCTGCTTAAAAAGAATGGTAGAGTACTACAAAGCTGAAAAACTGATAAAAGGATGAAAAAGCCCAACTTCAGCTGGGAAACAAGGAAGAGGAAATATGTCCCTTTTGAAAATGTTCATTATTTTATATTATACGTTACTATTGAACCACTCACTCTCATCACACGCTACTACTATTAATTACCTGTGTTGCAATAAGGAGTAACATTTCACATTTTCAGCAAGATCTGTAGCCATTAATAACTGGTAGGCAAGCTACACATTTCTGTAAGATGGAAATTGAGAAAAAGAATGGGGAGTAAGGCGCCCCCTCACTCTAAAAATCAACAGCAGGGGTGCCAGAATAATTTGATGCATGAAAGCCTAGATTTTGCTGCTTTGCACACACAGAGGGATTAAGAGTTGAGGTTTTTCTGAACCTAACCTCCTACAAATGTTTTCACTAGCTAATGCTAAGAAATCTGTTGGTCTGCAACTTGGCCATCAGTTTAAAACATGCACTTTTATGTTTTAAATTATTAAAATTTTAAGAATGGAAGTGACACTCTATACAGACTTAACCAAAGGCCATTTAAAGTGCCATGCTTTCCAGCTGAAAAGAGTCTGCAGAGAAACCTTGCACTGCCAGATACCCAGTGTATCTGTTCTTTTTTTTTTCAGTAATCTGCTGAAAGCTGATCTTCAGTATCACAAGTAAGGCATTGTGTGCAAAAAAAAAAAGACCACTGTCTCTACTCCTGTTGCATATACAATAACTATTCTACAGCACCCCATTTTGGAGCGAGAAAGAAAAGCGGAAGCGGGTTTTTTTTACAGTCAATATAATGGGATTGTGCATCATGAGGCACATCCATTTCACGTTGCTGAGGATAAGAAATGGATGAATTTTTAAAAAAAAAGATTCTTTAAGCATATTCAACTTCAGGACTGTTTATTGGTGGTTTTGTGGAAAGTGCTCACCAAAACAAAATGCTTAATATTGCATCAGTCATACTTATTCTACAGTTAGATCCAGATCCTGAATCAGTGGTTGTCCATTTTTCCTCACATCAATTTATTCCTCTCTGGTTTAATTCTTGACTAGATATCATTAACTCATTTTCTATTCTGTTCCAGATACTGGGACATCCTGGCAGTGCCAGTGGTTAAAATGAAGTAAATCAACATCATAATTCATGATTTCTCATGATCTCTGCCAACTACTATCACAGGAAACTAACAGAATACTCAACTTTAAACATGAACTTCGAAAGAGAGGAAAAAACCGATGCAGATTAATACTTTCTGCACTTAGGGACACCCTAAACCAAACTGTTCTTCCCCAGTCTACTGTTAGATCTCACATGTAAGAAAACTTTAAGAATTGTACTAGCAGACAAACTGAAAGATGGACATGCAGAAGGAAAGACATCTGACATCTGTCCAAGATTAGAAATGTTGCCAGCTACAGCAGCAGTGCAGGTCAGTTTCTGATATAGTCAAATGCAAAATTAATTCAGTCTGAGTCGGATCCACAGCTTGAAAACTGAAGAACCCTGTTGGCATGTTGCAGTACTAGTTCAAAAAGGCGGGAATTGTTTTCTAACAGTAACAGCCAGATTTCTTGTGGCTATTGGATTGCAAGTTCACCGAGAAAGCACATAGCAGGTGAAGAACATGCAAGTCCCCAAGAACAACATCTGCTCAAACAAGGATTCCCAGATCACAATGAGGTAATGAGTGAACTATCACTGAGAGACAAAAAGGAATCCCACTAATATGCTTCTATTATATTTTATGTCACTATAAATTTATTCTAGAAAAGCCACAGATATTTTGCTATAGGCAGAGCAACCTTGGTCCTATTAGTCTGATTTAATTCCTGGAAGTGATCTCCACATTCCCTCCCATTACCAGTCTGGTCTCAGACTAAATACAGAACACTAGTGCTTTAGAAATGTTCCCAAAGTTTGTGTCTCTATATGAAGTTTATACTCCCCAGCTGTCATAACCTCCAAGATAATCTGCACTGCTTCTGTATTTTATGATGAAAAGTTGACATTAAGAAAGGACAGACAAGTCAATATCATACATTATTAAACAGCTGCCACACAAAACACATGTATTTTGTTTTCTCAAACTGAAAAAAACCCACATGCCTAAAAATGTTAATGAAATGGTATTTTTTTATGTTCATAGAAGATTCAACATCAAAAAATAAAATCCCTGTCTTCTCATAGCAGTGTCACCAAGAGACACTGGACAAAAATTATCCCCTCTGTTTCATGGTAGCGGATGGTCTCCTGTGGTAACTATCCATGTGCTTTCACCTCTGCTCAAATCAAGACTGGCAAATGACACCTGTAAAGTCTCTGCTTTCAACTGCCCTTTCCAGCCAAATGCAAACCCTTCCTACTTTGAGGATCTAAAATGTACAAAACACATGAGTAATTATTGTATTATTATAAACAGCAGCTTGTTGCTCTCAAACGCCTTTGTGCCTTCACCACTGTATTTCAGCACAAACCTACAAACTGGCATCTGCACCTTCCTGCCTGCTAGAGGAACTCCTACATTAAGTGGTACGAATCTCATAGTTGAAAATCACAACTGAATTGTGGGTGGAATAGTAGGACAGACTTCCTTCTCATGTTATCTCAGGCGTATCGCTGCACATCTTTCTTCAAATATAAAAACCAGATAGTTAACGTCACCTTTCTTTTCTAAAATGACCCATATGAGATCATATCTTTATGCCACCTTCTCTATCATGGTATTTTTATTTTCAGGTACATACAGTACGCCATGTGATCTACCTAGGGAGAGTTTTGCCTGAAATCACTCCAAACAGCAGCTTAATTCAAACTGCTGAAGTATCACGCCTCCTTCATTCATCCTCCCGAGGCAATGAAAGAGAAAACATTTCCTCAGCAGGACTGGAGCCCCGCTTTGTTTTTCTTGATCTTGGATTTATATTCGTAGCCGATCATCACTGAGTCTTTGGTAGCTAAATCACAACAGCTTCTCTGTCTGCAGTCAGCAAGGATATGAAAGGGAAATAACCACCCTCCTTTCTCCCGCCCCCCGCCCCCCAAAAAGGAATTAAAAAAAAAAAAGAAAGAAAAAAAGGAACCCTCTCTCAGGGCCAAATCTCAGTTTACACAGCATGAAGTAATCTCTCCACAAGCTGGCTTCTCTTCTGGGCAGGTTTCATGGGATCGCAGTGCCACAGAAATGCACAGGATCTGCCTTGTTCATGCCCTGTTCTTTTCGAAGCCTGCTCGCACCCTGCCCTCTGAAGTGGGTTTATACATGGCAGCACCTGTGTTGTCTTAGAAACACTTTGGCCAAGAATAATCGTGCACACAGGAGCAGGCTCTTTTTACACCTGCCTGCTCAGCACAGAGGGGCACGCAACCTGGCTGAGTGGTTTGCAGTCAGCATCAATGAGTTTTCCTATAAAGCAATTGAGTCAAAGCAGTAACCTGGCAGCATGTGATGTGCCTCTGCCCAGCAAAAAAGCAAGATGGAGGCTTGAGAGGTCGGTGTAGCCAGCAGGAGAAACACGATGCACACGGCAGACTTGAAAGGGTACAAAATGTGTTGGGGGGAGCAGGAACGGAGGAGAAACGCTGTTATACATCATACTGAATCTGTGTTAAAACACGCAGTGAAATGGGTACACCACTGCAATGCCTTCGGGGAGAGGCTCTCATACTAATCAGAGGCTTAAGACACCTTTTAATGAGCATTTCTTAACACCTCTCCTCCTCACCAAAGGCCGCCAGGCCTCCTTGCTCTTTGACCTATGCCACAGAAACCCAAAAAGAACTCAAACAACTTAGAAGTGGCATAAAACCTCAAATTTTACTTCAGTCTTCAACACCTCCATTCACACAAGTTGAAAAACCACACAGATTTTGTCCGAATGCTTAAATGTTATTTCCCAACAGCTGGATCTGTTGGAAGAAGCCACTGCAATTTCCAACAGCAAAAAACATCACCTTTGCTCATCTGTCACAGATGCCAACTGCATGCTCAGGGTCCAGCACAATACTATAACCAAGAGACAGGCAGTGTGAACAACTGTTCCTCCTTTCTGATGGCAGTGGCGGACTGAAATGAATTCTGCTCATTATCCTTGTATTCAAAGTTAACCTTGCAGTCCCAGAGTTGTGCAATAAAACCGAACCATCCACGCCCCATCCACAACCAACAAGATGCCACATGGGTGCAGGAACATGTTCTCTGTGCAGGACCTGGGTTCACACAGTCAGTGTGAACAGTTCAACAGTGCCTGTGTTTGTAGAGTTTGCCTGTTCTGAGGACGCCAACCGACTCCATTTCTGAGTCCAACCTTTGTGTGGCAATTCTAAATAGCAAAGAAGTTTCACAAAAATATGGTAGGCTGTGCACTACAGGAAAATATTTCTCACTGCAAACCCAACACACAGGGTTTGCTGAAAAAAAAATGATTGGTTTATACAACATTTGGATGTACAAATACGGTTTTTCAAGAGGCTGCTCTAATTTGTACCTGAGGTATTTTAGCTTCTGCAGTAGCTCAGGAATTAGAATAAGGATAAAGGAGGCATCAAACCGCACATTCGCTGTGATTTTTGTGCTGTTTCTCTCCCCAAAGACGCAGCACTGAAGCACCCCCTGGGTCTTTACTTAAAACTCCACAGAGAGACTTGACTTCAGTCAGCCATTTCCAAGGAGGAGTTTGTTTTAACCACAGTTTCAAAGGATATAACATTTGACAGAATGTGGATGCATACACCTGGGTAAACAGTTTAATCCCAAATGCTGTTTGAGCTCTTTCTTGCCTGTGTGATCTTAAAAGGCCTGTTCAGCAGACTCCCTAACTGACCTCACTGGCTCTTGTACACAACCCAAGCTCAGGGGGGAAGACTAAAGCATCAGACTGCAGAGTTAAACCTTCCAGGCTAGCTCCCACAATTCCCAGAGATGTTTAATTACAGTAAATGATAAATATTTTCTCTGCATAACTAGTGCTTTTTTCAATTACTATATAACTTATATTTAAATGTTGTATTAATAGTAAAGGTTCATATCACTTAAAAAAACGTGACTACCATCTATGAAATCACCAATTTAGACGGAAACAATCCTCATTTACACTTATATAAATTAGGAAAGAGAGAAACTTATGGCTGGTTCCTTCTCTATACGTGCAACGGACAGCACTCTGCTGCAAAATTACATGGGGGTCATCTGGAGCTTCACAGATCACTCATAATGCTGTTATCACAGATCACCCACAAAAACAGGAAGCACCAGAAAATGACACACACTGATACAAACAAGTTGAGGAGAATTTGGCCAAGTAGGTCCTGAATATCTAAGTCCTGTTTACAAAGAAAACATAATTGTTCAAGAAGTGTTAAGGTACATTGTAGATGAGCTGCCTTCATAAAAGTGAGCAGAATCAAATGTAATACAGAGGGTCTCACATGCAGAGACCACGCAGTGCGCCCTCATATTTAGACTTGACATTAAGCACTGAAATGAAGAAAACCAGACACTATCCAAAGCTTCAAAATTAACATGCCAGGTATAAGACAGCTGACACAAATCAATGCAGCAAATGAGTATTCAGGTAACTACATGATTTTACAGACAGTACTGCAAAGGCTAATTTTTTATTTGGTTTAAAGCATTGAAGTGTATATATAAGAAAATTTTATGGAACTGTCCTTTAGAAAAATACTGTAAGATGAAAGTATCCAGAGTGCAGTGGCTAACCTGCACAACTGTACACAGAAGAGGCCCAGCTGTTCTCCAAGTGTTAATGTCACCCTGAAGAATCTTCTTTGCTAGTGACAAAGGCTCACAAGTAAACTGCTGTATGGAAGAGAGACACATTTCTTTTTACAAAAAAGTATTATATTTCTAAAAACCAAAAATCCCAAACACCAAACTTGTAGCTGCTCTTAGCCTGGTGATCACAAAGAACTGCCTGACTCTCTCCATTCTCCATCCCACCTGCTTCACAACAGAGAGCAGCCCCATCCAGCACATCAGCTGTGCAACAGAACATTTCCAGTCCCCACTAGAATGGGGTGAATTGTCTAGAGGCTTTACCCCAAGCTACTCTGTTTTTCCATTAACACTAAATTACAGTCACGCGTACAAAGATGGAAAAGCAATTCCTTGCCAAAAGGCAACTGAAGAATTATGCTCCTTAATTTCCCTTACAAAAGCTACCAGAGAGTAACCTTTTTTTCCTCCCCTCCCAAGATAAAACCGCCCCCATGCGTGTACTTGGAACTGTGTAACACTATATGGTCTTCACTCATACGCCCTATTCTAACATAGACAGTAACATGTTAATTAAAACTTGATAATGTTACGTGTATCCACAAAAAAAAAAAAAAAAACAACAAGCAGTATCTCCACCTTTTCCTGTCAAGTTATATTAACTCAACATTTTTCTATATTTAGGCTAATATAAATAGCCACTACACAATCGAAAACTGGTTACACTTTTTTTTTTTCTTTTTTTTTTTCCTTGGGCTTCTGTACTCCCACAGAAACCCACTGACTTCAACTCGTTCATTCTCTTTCACACAGATGCTTAATTCTTCAGGCAAGGGGAGGGAAGACCTCGTCTATTTGCTGGGTTGTTTAGCAGGAAAAGATTCTCAAAAAAATACGGTTGTTCGAAAATTTCTTCTTCATCTTCTCCAGAACAGGAAAGTATTGAGCTGGGGATCCAGCTTGTGCATCTCTCACTGAAACAGCCGAGAGACTTGCATCTAAAGAGGGCTCCTATCAGAATCATCTTTACAACCTGTGGAGTCTTTCCTGACATCTTAAACCGAAAACTTCACTGCCAGCCCCAAAGCCTTAACTTTCGCTTGACCTTCAGTCGGCTCCTGGCACCGGGGAGGAAATACCAGGGGAGGGGAACTGAACAGGACGCAGCACCTTTAAATGTTAAATCACTGTTGTGTGGGTGCCCTGACACGAGTTTGGAGTGGGTTCATTTTGGGTTTTTTTTTGTTCCCTTTCAGAGGTTTTAAATCACTGTAACTGTCTCAGAACACCACAAACTGACTTTGTTGAGTATAACGCTGCTGACAACAAGGCTGTCACTGGTGGAGTCACACTAGTCAGCTGAAAAGCTTTTTCCCCCCTCCACAGCAAGGCCTTTTTCTCCGATTAAGAAAGAAATCACAAAACCTTTTTGAACAGTAGGTGAACACTTAGGGTCATGGTTTGCATGTAACATTTTTCTATCTGTCTGTATCATTTTTGTACCTGTTTATACCAGAAAATTAAATCATTTTCACCAAGTTGGTAAGCTCAACAAAAACCCAAAAACCTTCTTCAATGTGCAATAACGGCGACTTGTAGATGCACACACCTACATACATAATCATTGGTTTAAGGAATAAAGAAATATATTAGCTTTCAATGTAAAGCCAGACAGATACTCCTTGTCGTAGCTGAGTCAACAGTATTGCAGTGGGAAAGGTGTGCTGGGGCTGGAGGGCACGAAAGAGCAGACTGCAGGCAAACTGCACTGAATATTTGCATAGATTTCAAAGCACGTTATTAGCCAGAGACTTAGACAAACTAAAGTTTTGTCTCCCAGATAAATAGCACTTTTCTGACAACTATCCTAAGTTTGTTGTTTGGTTTTGTTTTGTTTTCCCTGGTGATAGTTCATTTATTCGTATTCTCCTGCTTTGCTACGACTTAATACACTTACAAGCCATCGTTATTCAGTCACAATGCAGGGTCTCATCCAGTCACGATCTCATCTATTTCTGGCTGCGGTCAATGGTCGATACCTATTTATGTTAAAGGTGGAAAGAGAACATAACCCTACGATTACTAATGATGCCCTTATGATATTATTGGCTTTTCCACATTTTTTTAAAGTGTTTTTTATTTAAGTCTGTAACTAAAATACTTCCAGTAATATCCTTGCACTTGCCGTCACTTTCCAGCTTCACGTCTTAATAAAAAATACTGCACAAAAATAACAATTTATAAATCCAGCCTGTACTTTCAATGAAAACAAGTCGCCAATCACTCCACAAATAAAGCTCCTCGTGGCTCCATGACTTGCCTTTGAGTCATGAGTAAAGAGCAACTAGATGCTAGAAACTCTGAATAACCCACACACCCACGCTACATGCGCCCAAAGAAGATCATTTCCCAGCAGACATTTGTGGGCTCGTTACTAACGATCCAGCTGCTAATTTAGCATCTGCTCTTGTTCTCGGGTTACCAGCAGGTCCCTCCCTACCCCACAACCCTGCTCTGAATGGGTCGTACTCACGCACGGCTTTGCTTCTTTAAAATACACGGGTATATTTAGCAACAGTAAGCGACTTTACACGATAAGGAGGAGGCATGGTTCAGATTAAGTAGGTAAATCAAACTCTATCAAATTAACCAAAAGCAGGCTTCAGAGAACAAAAGTCTCTTTGATTTGGTCATTTCAGGAAATATTTGAAAGAGGAAAAAAATGTTAAAACTTAATCTAGAAGAAAAAAAAAAGAAAAAGTAATGTTTCCCCTCCTCTTTCTCTAAAAGGCAACTTGCTGCAGGTTATTTAAACCAGAATTTTTTCACTACTAAACCAAAACATGCAAGATATGCCATGTATTTTTATTGTATGAAATGAAAAATCTCATATTTTTCACAAGTGTATTTTTTTTTAAATGGGATTCAGACATTAAAACATTACTTTCTGATGTGCTAGAAAATGAAACTGCCACCAGTAAAGTTCTGAACTTTCAGTAAGTTGGCTCTGTAGATGAAAAGGTCTCTGCTCTTTATATATTACGTTTAATTTCATTACTAAAACAGAAGGTCATGACTTATATAATGGTATCACAAAGTTACACAACATTCACTTGTTTTGACTATTAAGAAGTTTTTAGATGGGGTGAAAAAAGTAATGTACTGAAGTACTAAATCAATATAACTCCATCTACTGAACACATACATGCAAACTGAGCCACTTCATGACAAAAATAATTTAAGGGAATGAGTATTAAATGCTATTTAAAAGGGAAAACTTTTATGTGTAAAAAAATAAGTGTATTATCAGTTCTCTCATTTAAGTGTTCATTGAAATACTGATCTATTAGAATACATTTACTTATGCAAACTGTAATAAAGATGGCTCATTATGAACTACAGGCTGACTTAAGCACAGAGACGCACTCAGACATAATAAGTGATTTGATGCCAATATTTAGATCTGTAACCAGAGGTCATATGGCTTGCTAGCAATTTTACTTAATTACAAATGTATGCATTAGAATACAGTCATATTGTCTAAGTTTGAAAAGAGCTGGAATCAGACAAAGCGAGAAAAAGAAGCAGTTCTACTCGCACCTAAGCCTAAACCAAAGGTTTTAAAGTGTTTGTAAACACACTCATTGTAAAATTTGCATCTAATAGTGTAAAACTTTATGATTATTACCATACCTACGCAGGTTAACTTGTTATTTCGTCAACACATTGTTCCCCTCTGCTTTCTGCAGCACAGGAACCTCCAGTGAGAGAAGACAGCAGAGAACCAAAAGGTGCCAGGGGGGAAAGAAAAAAAGAGACAAGCGGCTTAAGGAAAGCGATTTACATCGCTGTGCCCTTCTAAACCTTCCCTTTATCATATGCCCAGCTGTGTCTTTACACACACTGCCTGGAGCTGCTGGGTTCGGGTCTTTATGGGCCAGTACTGGCATTCAGGACACCATTAGAGACACCAAAGCGCTGCTGAAGCCACCTGGGCAGTCACAGCTCTGCCAAGACCAGACCTGGAAGGACCAAAGAGCAGCAGACCGAGCAGAGCATGGCCGTCAGACACCAACCCTGGCAGAGGGAGCTCCTTCCAACACTTCTATAACGCAGCCCCCGAGCAGCGATAACTTTACTCCAGATACAAATTCAAGTGTGCGATTCTCCTGTCATGTCACAAAATTAGAAGCTTGTGAGAGAGAATTAAAATAAGGCCAGGAGAAATAAACTTCATCATCAAGGGACAACTTCATTTTTTTCCAGTGTTTTCTCTATTTACTCTGAGCTCCCAGGGACATACATGTACTTTCAGAGAATTTTAATAAAACCACGAAGATCCGAATGCCATCACTTGTGAAATCGGCAGGCACCACTGCCAAACCACAGAAGCACTCTGACCGTGTCTCGTAAGCACCAAGCTGTAAAGCCAATACAGAATTTCAGGTAATTTTGAGTCTGCGTCAGATGTCAACATGGCCGCACCCTACCGCGCAGCAATAAAAACTGATATCCCTCACTCCTCATCTTCCACATGCTTTTTGAGGAACACAAGCCACCTCCCAAATTCTGTTTCAACTCACAGTACCACCCCCATAAATAAGGAATGTTTCATCGAGGCGCGCTTAGTTTCCCTGTGTACAGCAAATTTTATAAGCTATAAGCTTGCATGGTCTGTCAGATCATTATCCTCATAAATCCATCCATGACTGCAACATTTGCTCGATGTAAATAGATTGCAGAACAATTCTGGAAGGAACAGCACAGCTGTATGACACAGTGGACACGCTGGCTCCAAAAGCAAGGTCCCAAGTGGTAGCTCTTATTTTCAATATTACTCAACACATGTTGCCCAAAGCACTGCTTTTAATCTTCCATCTGCAACTCCGTGTGAAACACGAAGACATTAATTCAGACCTAGGCTGCAATTTTCAAAGAATCCTAAAATAGTCACACGTTTGCTTTTAAATGCCGAGAGAGACAAGCAAACCAGTAGGATCGAAGAAAAATCTACTTCATTCTACGGGCAGTAAATGGATCAGCGCCACACGCTCATTCTCCCTTGTGCTACCCATTGGTACTGAGACTACCTGCAGGCGAGGGCTAAAGCCCTGCGTGAAGCATCTGTGTCCTAAACCTCCCCTGAACAGCTCCCAAGCAGCTGCACTCAGCAACATCACACAAAGCAGCATCCCAAACAGCTCCTGTGTGGACCTCTCTATGCCTACACAATTTAATTCTGAAGAACTGAGGTGTTTTCTGTGATAAGCACCCCAGGAACAAATCACAGGCACCTCAGAAGGCACAAAAAGAACATGAAGTCTCCAATCCATTTAGTTCTCCGAATTTCACAAGAAAATTTGCCTGGTTGCTTGAAGATAAGACAATACTATTTTCAGTCTCTTAACTGCATCACTATAGTACACTTAAATGCCACCGAACTTACCGCTTTTATTTCTGTACATGGTGACGGTATCCTCGGTAAAAGAAAAAAAAGCAGCACAGAAAATTGAGAAAAGCCCTTCCAGGGAGTTTTAAGGTTTTAACCTTAAATAATGCTTGGTGAAAGCAATTTAATGCAGGAAAACCCCTGCTGCTGATTTGGGGTTTTGTCTTCAAATAAACAATGCTTATGAAAGATTTATAAATACTCGAATGCTCTTGGCCAGGAATAGCCAGGTGCTCAACAGGGCATGAGGGGTTTCTTTGCAATCTGAGCTTTCCCATCACGTTTTCCCAAGTAAACCTGCCTACCCCATTTCTTGGCCAATCCAGGAAGAGAAAATTCAGTCTCCATGCTAATGATATGTTCATTACCATCTGCTCGGGGAAAAAAAGAAACAGCATAGGCTAGATTATTTTTCCGAGACTCATCAAAAGCCCGAAGAACAAAAGATAACCTACAAAAGAGAAGCAAGAAAATATATTTCCCTTTTCGGCTATTGTGACCATTGACTTGAAGGGGTGATCTGTACCAGAGGATGACATGCACATCCTCCCAAGCGATGGCAGAGCAGAGCTCTGCCCCCAGTCATTGTACGTGGCCTCCTACTCAAATTTGGCTTTGCACACAGAGACTACTTACATGAAGACAGCTTAATATTTTACATATTGTCCTGTAACAATACAAGGTAAAGTGGGAATTTACATTAAGAAACAATGACTGAGAACTGTTTATACATACACCACTTTTTTTTAAAAGGTTAATTCTCACTGATCCCCATAACCCCCCCCCCAAAAATAAAAAATTCAGTGTTGTCAGGTTTTTTCCAGGTCAATTTAAGCTAAACTGTAAAATATGAAGTAGTTTAAGACCTTTTTCCCCCCCTATCACTTCAATACTAAACTGAATATTAAAATCTGAAATTATTCTCAGGTAGCAAATTAGTATATAAATAATTGGCAATGCACCGCAAGCAATATTTCTTTCCAAGTAACTACATATGAAAATGAAGCAGCATGGGGAATTTACGGTGCTTTTCATGGCAAGAAACCCACGGTATCTGTATAAACAGGTTTTATACTTTAGGCACTTTTATATTTGTAAAATATTTTCCAGTAGACCTGGATCTTGACTTTAATAGGAGAAAGTATGACATTTAACCACTTGAATGCGAAGAGATTACATTCCAAAATAACTACGGCTAATTTGAGAATACACAATAATAAACAATAAACAATTCTATACATGAGCAGTATTCTTAAATAAGGCAGGCATAACAGCAGGAGAAGTTGTGGGCTTTTCAAAAAAATATTAGGACTATCTTGCAAAAAGAACAAGTGAGAACAGAAACAAGTGACCACCTTAACCAGTATGAACAATACATTGTTAGTGTCCAAGAAGTCTTTAGCTGTAAAGTACTAGTAGAAAGATGGCACTTTGAAGTTTACCATCATGTAAATAAAGAAAAGCAACTGGAGGTGGAGAATACGGAGAATCCAGGCATTAAACTCACCTATCTTTACCTAAACACACAAACCCACCGTTGTCTTTTATAACGGGATACACAACTTTTGTTACTTCAAGATAAAATATAAACCAGAACCCCAGTAAAGAGACAAGGGCAGGGTGCACCCACAACTATTTCACTGTTCTGCCCAAGTGAAGCCCATGCTGGTCCCTCTCCCACCTGTTCCATGCAGGAGCAGACCCGGAGATTTCAGCCAAGCTGCTCGGGATCGGCACACCTTGACCAGCAAGTGAAGCAGAGCAGAACTCAACTCCACAGGCCCTTCGGCTCCAAAACAGAATGTTAAGGCAATGGGAGTACAGCCATGCCTGCTCTCCTCCATGCTAAACGGGTCATATAAATTCAAGCTGCTTCGGAGCAGCTGAACAAAGCGTCGTTTCTGATACCGTGTTAAACAATGAACCAGTGATTTTGCTGCTCTTCACTCTCTGGCAAGTGCAAGCAGACTTTCCCTCTCCGTCCCAACAGAGTCCAATAAACCATGGGAACAGACAGACACTGAGTCTGCCCAGCCCCTAACAGTCATTTTATACAATACTATGCTAATACCCTTAATTTTTTTTTTATTTTTTTTTTTAAAAAAGGATGCTTCTCAGGAAAAAAAATATAAATAAATAAATCCCTGGCTTGTCTTATATGACACTGAAGGAAAATAAACCTTAAAAAGAATTTGAAAGAAACAACGCGGCTGAGTCAAGAAAGGGATGACCCTGTATTGTGATCCTGGCATCAAGTGCTAAAACCCACCGAGACACTGTTTTCTAATTGCAAAATAGAACTACTAAAAGCAAAGAAATAAAATAACAGCTCGCACCTATTGATATTTGATTATCTCCAAAATTCACAATTTGTTTTATTCAGAAAGAAGAAGAATTCACCAAAAGTATAATCCATGTTCTTTAGAAAACTGCTTCCTGATACCTGTGAGGTTGAAAACTGGGTTAATACTAGTTGCAGGATAACTAACTGCTCTTTCAGGAAGGTATTCTGTTCTTACGAATCCATGCAGGAGTTGGAATGCGAATTTCATGATCCTGTATTTGCTTAGAAGTTAGGAAGAAAAGCAACCTTACTTTTGTAATGAAATGGTTTAATCATCAACACATAGTTCTAGGAATATGCTTAGATAGTTTTACAAAGTTGGTACAACCTACAAGACTTGAAATGAAGAGACAAATTTATTACTTAAAACTATAGTATAACTTTTTATCCTTGTACTAAATACACAGTAACTTGAAAAATCCAGAAATCTCTGATTTTAAGATAAAATACTTTTCTGTAACTAGCCACATAAAAGGTGAGACATAGCTGTTGTCCTTTTTTTATTTCTTAAGCTTGATCCTGGAGACTCTGTCCATCACACACGGGTACATCTGTGTCTGTCTCACAATGGAAGAGCCAGGTTTAGTAAGAAGAAAGTAATTTACACATATTCAGGAATAACAGATCTGATCTGAAGACAGCAATCCTCAACTTACTAAAGTAGGTCAGACAGAGCTATCTTTTGGTTTATAAAAGCCCCAATGGATTTTGGGGAGGATGCCCTGGCACACTCTGGTTTCTCCCCAGCACCTCTGTGCCGGGCTCACCTCAGGCACATCCACTACAGCCCACAGCCCAGAGCTGGAGGACCCGCAGCTTTGCTGGGCACACAAAGGGTCTGGGACCCACTGAGGACAGAAACTGCTCCCAGTTTGTCCCCCTCTGGACAAGGCACTACCCAGGGAATGAAGCTGCACAACAGACCTTAAGGAGTCAGAAAACAAGACAGTAAAAAGACTGCGTGTCTTGAAAAGCACAAGTTTATGCCCACCTGATGTTGTAACATTATTTGAGCATGTGATGCTCCTCTGAGTTGCTATGAGATGACCAAGTGACTCTTGAGTTCAGCACAGGCAGAGAAACACAGGTAATTAAAAGCAAGCAAAATAAATAATCGTGTTAATTACAACACTGGCAGTTCAGCAACATGATCTGACCTATTTGTTGCTGTGTTTAATGAATCGGTGGAGTCAGTCTTACGAGCACCTGAAGGTGTCACAATACCAAGATTTTAATCATGGCAGGAGCCGAAGGCTGGTCTGCTTCCCAAGGAGAAAGCCCTGTCCCCGCAGGGACAGACCAGAGCGTTCAGCTGAGCGACCGCGAGCAACACCGTGAACCCCGTCAGGGCAGAGAGAGCTGTGCTGACACTGAAACATGAAACGTGAGCCGTTCCCCCAAGGAACCCAGGAGTAATTTATTCGGTATCCATGAAAAGTACCATGAGAAGTTACTCAAAGGACACAAAAAAATAAAAAGGCAGCAATATGGACTCACATCAAGATATCCATTCCCGCATCAACACCCAGAACCATTGCTGCACCATTCAGAAATAAAGCACTGCCAGAGGAGGAGAGATCGAACAAAAGCACAGAAAACAGTTTTTTCTTCCAATCTGGCTGAAATTGTTTACTGATTTCAGAAATGCCCCTTGTGGCACTCTCAGACAAAAACAGAAGGGAAGACACATATCCCATGCACATTAAGATCAGACATGGTGCCCTTGTTGTATTTACATAGGGGCTTAATTTTGCTGCACATGCAAAATACTCACCTCAAACAGCAAAGAAAAATACAGAAAGAAAAGCCATCAAGGCACCAAATTAAGAATAAAAATTAAATATGTTATATTATAAAACAACTTAGAGCTTTTATTATATTTTTGGAACCTACTAAAGCAGGAAAAAATAATGCTTATTATTCTACACAATTCTCTCTATATATTCTATATATTCTACACAATTCTCTCTATATATATTCTATTCTATAATTCTATACCATTTTTTATATATATTCTATTCTGTAATTCTACACAATAGAAAAAAAAAGAAATATTGCTATTTAAAGGGTCTTGAAAAGAATTCACTACTGTATTTTCTCTTACACCAGAAAGCCACTGCTATAGCTCCTATCAGACCTGTGGGGTGAGCACTGGATAATGCCCACTGTGGGATGTGTGGGGTGGGAAGGAAGGCACACGCTTTTAAATCAAATGTCATCTAGATAATCTACAACAGAGCTCTTTGCAGCTTTCCTCTTATGTCCCTGGAGAAGTCGGCTTTGACTGAGCTGATTCTGCATCTGGTGGCTCTTACATACCGCACAGCACGAAGACTTCCACAGAGCCTTGGAGGACAAACTCCTCCTGCCACCATCACACCATCTTCTGACACCATGTAACTCAAATACCAAGGAGAAGCCCAGCAGTCTCACCCCAAGAAGACAAACTGCCTTTTCAGAGGAGAGGCAGACTAACAGCAGTGACCTGGGAGGTGGCAGCAACTGATCATCAATAGTGCACTCATATGCAGGCCCTTGAATTTTGTTCTTCTCTAGTTGAATTAAACCACAAAAAATTATTAATGAAAAAGTACTAATACGAAGATGGTTTATATTATCTTACTATGAATGGTAACACACATGTTTATTAAAACGATGTTTGCAAATTCAGAAAGCATCTCATCAACCATTGATGTCACCCATCTTGAACCTCTATGCATTTGTGTGGTCTTCAAAAAATAAGAAGTGATTAACCCTTGATAGCCTAAAACCTAGAGCTCTACCCTTCTGGCTCAACTTCACAATAAAACATCAGTAACAGCTGACTGGCGCAACATGCATTAATATAAATTAAACCCAACACACAGTGAAGGAAAACAGATACGGCAAACAGAATCATACTGCTTGTTAGTCACTCTTGCTGAAAACATAAAGTAACACCTATGTGATTAAGTACTTCTGGATTGGTACTTCCTGTTGAACCTTACAATATGACTATATTTAGAACACTGATAACATAAAATGTAATTATCTTCCTCAAGCTCCACTTCTGTGGTATGAGTTTGTGTCTTATCTGCTTATGTTATTGAGTTTATTGAGGAAGTTTTTGGTGTTAGCACCACAAAACGCAGATGGCTCAGAAAGTCCATATTTTCTTCTAGCCTCTGGGTGACTGCGAGAGCTCACTACGGAAACATTGACTGCAACGCAACAGCTTCAGGAATAGCGAGATTTGCATTTATCTGGCTTCTTCCTTGAAAAAAAAGTGAGGATGGCAGGCTGTTGGGTGGTCCTGGCAATTTGAGGTAGTAAAAGCTACTTCAGGTTTAATCTTCAGCCCTTTCTGTGCCAAGCAGGTCTTTGAAAGTGGGTTTTCTGTAAGCAAGCTCCCTAATCACCTGGCTGCTTATTACTTAGGTGAGGGACTCTCTGTCACACCTTCCTGAGCCACTTCTCTTTGCATACGCCACAGTAACATGGAAACAGAGGCAGAGCAATGCACAGACCAGCCGTCTACCTACTGCACAGGCCAACCACCGTTAATAAAAATAAGACACTGAAGGCTGCAGAACCAAACCTGAAAATGCAGTCTGTCTACTGCCACCTCTGCAAGTACCTCAGACCTAGCCCACACCATGTTGTCACTTCATTTACACCTCTCTCCTACCTGTTTCAATGATGCTCACAGCCTTAAAAAAAAAAAAATGAAGAGTATACCAGGGTTGCATCTGTTTTTGATTACCAGAGAAAACTTAGTACCTTCCACTTCATCACTGAAACTGCCAAAGGAGACCCAAGACTCACAACTCTCTTCCATACAACACATCCGAAGGAACACATAAAACATAGCTTAACATGCAAATATCGCGTTTAATTTACAGCATCAGCAGTAATAAATTAAATGTTTTGTTCCATGGGCACTCTCTATCTGGAAGCTAGAGTAAGAACAAAGGAACATAAACAGAAAAAGAACCATTCTCAATCCATTTTGTTTCCCATTTCTCTGATTGCAGTGACTACTCTGCACAAATGCACAGCGTCTTAGTCCACTCAATAGCTGGAGGAACAACAAAACTGAAAAGACATTTCTGGTGTGAGGGGACTAAAGGGGGTACGAAATGCTGTGTGTTAGTGCCACTGTAGTGCGGCCCTGCCACGCAATCCTTGTGACTCACTCCTTGGCATGGGTTAAGTCCCTGGCTCATCGCTGACACTCTCATGCTGAAACTATGACAACAATATACTATTCCCAGCATCACTTATTGAATGATAAGCAGCCTGGCTCACTGGTTGACTAACAGCTCTGGAAAACACTCTATACATTAAGAAGATTAATATGTTAATAAAGGTTTTAAATTCCATTAGCTGGAAATGCAGCTGCTTTTAAAATATCTTTAAAGCACAGTTTTAGCTGAAAACAGATTTTATGTCTTTCCCATTCTCAAATTCTAACGCAGGAACTGGCTTAAGCTGCTACAGAAAAATAAATTTGTACAGACCCCTTCATCTCTTAGAAGCAGCATTAAAGTGTGAAAGCTGTCAATTTTCATGGAAATCACAATGCCAGGGCAACACAAAAAGCTGCAGTATACTGAACATAGTCGTTGCCAGAAAATCAAGTGCTTGCTAATGCTAACAGAGTAGTAGCTAAAGGCCAGACACAGGGGAACACTTGTTAAGGCTCTGAATTGTGATTCAGGGGAAGCGAGGTATTTCCCTAACTCTGCCACAGTCTGCTTTTGGAGCTGGTCAAGTAAATGTGCTCACACTTTTACCTATATAAATAAAATGGTGTCTCCTACATATATTTCTTTAACCCAAAATAATATTGTTAGGAAGCCTTCATAAACGTTTGCAAGATAACTCAAGTCTGTGACAACAGGAGTCTTAACAAATATTTATAACACCACAGATGTTTAAGAATATATACACATGTACAAGAAACTCTCATTCCCTTGAAGACAAAAAAAATCCCTTCATTCTCACCCTAATCAGTTGTACTGTGATCCAAATTACTCAGCAAAAAACGATAAATAACTTCTCTAGCAAGATTAACTATGCACAAAGCAGCCAGGTATTTACTGAACTGACTTCAAAATGAATATTTAAGAAGTTGCTTTCCTCAATGGTTAGCATCATCTAAAACTGCGCCCATGTGAATGCTCTAAACTGTAGCTAACCCTCCCTTTCCTCAACTTTATCTAGTGCAGCATCCTGGAAAATTCACTGTAATTGGTGCGGCTTGCCCAGATGGGCTGGCAAGTGAAATCTGTCCCATCAAAATGTAGCACTACCTCCTGCTGAGCAGTAAAGCGCTTTCATAACGACAAGCAATTTGACTAAGATGTGAACTTACAGGAGCAAAACCTGCAGAAAAAATGAAGCAGGAATCACAAGGGAAAGATATGAAGAACAAATGAGACAGGCAACAACACGAAAGAGAAGGCTCAATTTCATCTACCAGTGGCAGCAGCGGCATAAAAAAAAAGACTAAAAAAAACATTGAAGGTATCTATGGGAAAGAAAATAATGAGAGATGATTAGGAGAGTGAAAACAAATCCTGAACCTTCTAGACAGCCAAGAAATAGAAGAGACTTCAAGATGCTATCTATTTCATCCTCTACTCTGGTACAAGACTAACAGATTTCTGCAAGAAAGGAAAGAGAAAAAAAAGGGCGAAAGTAAGATAGGAGAAATAGGAAACTGGAATTCAGAAAGAACAGCTGTCAGGACTGGATTGCATTGCGTTTATCTCACAATTTAGCTTATTGTTACAATTAATTGTCTTCAGCAATCCTGAGATATTAGCCATGACTGAAAACACAAAAGTCTTCCTGTATATTAGGTCAACGGTTATATTCAAATAGAGATGCAAAACACGGTAAAAATTGCCTTGTTTTGTTTTACGCAATAGCAAGCATAGTTCTTTCACCATTACCAGAGCTTTATTTAAGGTGACACACCTCTACTGCCACAAAAATAAATACTTTGGACCCACTCTAGCTGTGACAGGACGACAGGGCTAATGTTGCTTGTGATACCAGTAGAATGTATTACAGAGAAGTCCCTTGTCTCAGTTGTGCACATAAGAAGCACCATCTGAACTCTGCGGGAGCAGTGCATGTACAAACTGAGCCACAACACGAAGGATAAAGCCAAAAGCACAAATGTCACTCTTGCAGCAGGCCCAGGCAACAACCTTCAAAGCAGGTACCACGTGGCTGTTCCACATTTCTAATTACAGTCACCATTCTTTCCCGTTCAGTACTCTGCACAATACACTGAAATCTCATATAAATACAAAGCAAGGGAAACATACGCAAATTGCCCAGTTTTCCAATTTTGATTTACAGATTACTTATTTAGCTTTTCCTGTATACCCTAAATCTTGTAACATCTGAAGGTGAGACAGAGTATAGTGCAAGCAGTGGCACACAGACATTCACCTAGATGTTCTGCAGACAACAGATCCCTTCAGGCTTTTCAGGACAAGTTTTACAAATAATATGATAAACATAAGCATGATAACAACTTTTTTCTCCCCACCCCCTTTTTTTTTAAGCTGGATGTGCAGTTTCACAAAGGAACCCACTTAACTAGGTGGTATAAAATAAAAGGAAAGAGTTTTAAGAAGTTGAGATCCACAACTTGCCCCGTACCTGGGGGTTTGCTTTTCCAGGTTCTGCATGTAAGCGTTATTGATGTTTCACAGCCTTTATCTGACTTACAGGGTCACTTCAACCCAGCACATGAGTCCCTCCAAAGTCAGTGTGTCAGGTGTACCTGTATGTGTTAGTACTAGAAAGCCCTGTTAGGGAAGGAAGCTGCAGCACAGAAAATAAAGATCCTACTTAAAGAAAGCATTCATATATCTTGTTTAACACAGAGGCTTTCCCTGTGTTAGCCCTGTCGTCCTCTCACAGCTAGAGTGGGTCCAAAGTATTTATTTTTGTGGCAGTAGAGGTATGTCACCTTAAATAAAGCTCTGGTAATGGTGAAAGAACTATGCTTGCTATTGCGTAAAACAAAACAAGGCAATTTTTACTGTTATGATTCCAGAGGAAGCTTTTCTGTGCTCAGATGTAAAGGCATGAAGAAGAACCCAGGAACCACTGGTTTCCTTGGGAGGTGGAGATGCTTTCAGTGACAGGGGAAGATGCTCTGCACTCTATGCAGCTCCTAACGGAGCGGAAAAGAACCGATCCTGCAAGTCTCATTTTTGACTTGAGCCTCCTATGCCACTTACAACCAATGTAGGTCAATGACACTACTCTACAGTCAAAAAAGTCAGCAACCAAGACACCCACAGAGGCCTATTGCTGCTTTCCCTAATGAAGAGCACATGCAGCCACCAAAGCAGTAGCTTTTAAACTAGCGTATTTCTCTCTTTTAGCACCTGTTGCATGATCACAGAATAATAAATCCTAATTTCTGCTGCTGCTACTGATTGTCTTAAGTTCATCTTCATAAACTAAATTAAATGTTAATTAAATAAAGCATTATGGACCTGGTAAAGCTTTACAAAACTTGTGCCTAGCAGTGAGTAATAATAAAATTCTTCGTACTGAAGTGTACAATTATTTTTGAAACTGAGAAATGTGAAAAACCTTGCAACACCAGCACAAACTGCATTTTTTCTTTGCCAAACAAAATGAAAACAGTATCCCGCTTTTAAATGTGCGGTTCTTAAGTGGCTGTGCCATGAAACACATGCGGTTAATTTATCTGTGTAAAGCACACAGCAGAGCTGCTCTACCCTGTACCAAACGATACATTTTTTCACTGTTTAACAAGGGAAACTCGTAAAGTTGCATTAATGATTTACATAGAGACAAAACAACTCTGTCCAAATTTTCTTAAAAACTGTGAAGCTGCAGTTATTTTAACCTCTTGCTTTCGTACCTGCAAGTTTTGAAACTCAATTAGCTGGAAATGCACACAGCATTTCTGCCATGAAAGGAAAGTATTTCTGCCACAGTGGCCTTAAAAGCCAGCGTTCCCTGGGCACGCTCCATAGACGCAGCTCACCTCTGGATTCGCACAGGAACCAAGAACAGATGAAGCTGTCTTCTTGCTGCATTTTCCTGGCCCTACTGGACTTCCTCACTGAACGAGTAAAACCTGATTATGGACCAAATATCCACCAGTTGCCAGTACAGACATTAGCAACTTGGGAATTACTAACTGTTCTGTGAAACCCACTGCTGACAGCACAGGCACATGGAATCACAGAATGGTTTGGGTCAGAAAGGACCTTTAAGATCAGATCACCTAGTTCCAACCTCATTGCCACAGGCAGCGACACTTTCCACTAGACCAGGCTGCTCAGGGGTTCCAGGCTGGGAACCTCTGACTTGCAAGAAAAGACAATGAGCAGTATTTTGAGGCTGAAATCAGCTCAGAGGAAACAGAAAGGCAGTCTCCATGAGTGCACACAGTGTTGCCACCAGCTTCCACAGGAGCGGATTAGCACCTACGCGCTTTGCTATACAATATCGCAAACACATCTTCACCTTACAAGTGGATTAGCCTCTTAGAGCCGTATCAGGAGCGATGTGACTGAAGTTAATGCAGTTTCTGTAATTCCTGCTCATACATGTGATATCTAAGTTTACACAGATGAAAATGGCTACGTAGGATTGAGGAGGTTTGTTCAGAAATTCCCTCAGATTCCAGTGCTCATCTTTGAGATGCACTGACTTTACACTTTCTCGTTCCAAATTCAAACTCTTTAATGAATCTTTGGATACCTAGCAATCAAGACAAATTTTTAATCAGCACTGCATCTGAGAAATGCTAGTTCAAAGCACACGTGTAAATTGGCATCCTAGATCTTCTCTTCATCAGAATTTTAGAAAGCAGCTATGCTATTACTCTCTAAACAGAGAGGGGAGGCACATTATTTCCACTGTTTTTATAAAGGCTTAAAAGGTCACGATCAAACAGGCTCATTTTCAACTCAAAATAAGCATTTTATTTACAGAGTAGCAAGCTATGTTATGCTCTGCAAGTCAAAGCAACATTGCAGCATACGGTTTCATTACTATGGCTCTATAATGGCATCTTCACTCATACCTCCCTGTTCTACTTTCTGAGTTAGGCACTACAAGACCTCCTATCAAACACAGAAACTGAGGAAATAAAACCTAACAAAACTACAGTAGCCCACTAGCACCTACTTAGAGCTGTCATCTATTTAGTTGAAAATTAATTTAGGACATAAACGTTAGAACTAAAATCGCTGCTGAAGCAATCACAGTCTTTTTCAGCCCGTGCAGACGGTGTGAAGTAGAGCAGTAAATTGCACCAAGCACAGCTCTTAAAACTTGCCCAGCTTCTGCTCTGACAAAAGAGATCACTTAGGACTTCCTCTTGCTGCTGCTCTCATCGTTTAATTAATGGACTAATGAATTCACTGGTGGCATATTCTGTATTTACTTCTTCTCTTGAAAAAACCCGAATCCACCTGTGTTTTACGCTAGGGCTGATCGCTGTTTACCATTACTGCTGCCAGAGCGGTGCCTGTCACCAAAGGCAGGAGGCACTGGGAGCTGCAGCCGGCAGCCGCCCAGCGCCCGCCCGGGGCCCGGCCGGCACCGCGGTCACCGACCCACACCTGGCAATTTTCGGCATTTTTAATCCCAGACTGGCAACGCTTTTCTTTCCTGTGCTGCGGCCGTGCGGTAAGGCCGAGGGACCCACGGCTGGGACAGCTCAATAAACCTTTCAAAGGCTTCTGGCAGCTATTCACACACACGCAGACGGGCGCACAGGGCGAGAAGCGACGCCTGCGGCCGCGGGCTTCCCCGGACCCGTCCGCCGGCCCGATCCACCCCAAGACCCGCAGCCCCCCGCCTCCCCCGACCGCTCCGAACTGCGGTGGCCCGGGACGGGAGCGGCAAGTGGCGGCTGCCTGCCGCCCCGCAGGGCCGGAGCGCGCCTGGCCGGCCCGAACAACCCTCTGCAAGAAACCAACCCCAAACGCAAACCCCGCTCTCCAACTTCCCCGGTCTTGCAGACAGAGCAACAGCGACGGCAGCGGGGTCCGGACGCCCCTACCAAAGCGGAAAGGCGAAGCAGACACCTTTTCACGCTCTTGACCTTTCCTCATCCCAGCTCACCCCGCCGCTCCCTGCCTCCGCCGCCCCGCTCCCCGGCCGTGCCCCCTCACTCCACCCGTCGCCAGCCCAGCGTCTCCAGGGCGGGCTGCCCCCGGCACGGCGGGCGCGGACACCTGTGCGCCGGATCCGACCTCGGCAGCTCGCAGCCCCGAGAGGGGGAAGGAGAGAGGGACGGAAGGCAATGAGGCCGGCCGGCCGGCGGCTGCTGCCGCTGCCCGGAGTCGCTCCTGCCCGCGGAAGCGAGCGACGGCCAGCCCGTCCCGGGTCGCGGCGGGTGGCTTACCCGCTGGGAGGCTTGCTGGCCCCGGGGCGTACAAGAGTCTCCATGGCCGGGCCTCCCTCGCCGCTTCTTAAGGGACAGGCCGGTGCGGACGCGGTCCCGCAGAGGGGCAGCAGCGAAGGTCGGCGGCGGGGGGGATCGAGAGGGAGGGAAGAGAGGAGTGAGAGCCGGCCTCGCCCCCTCCCTCACCCCCACCTCTCCCGCCCGGCCCCGCTCCCCGCCCTGCACCGCCGCCGGGTGGCACTGCCCAGGGGCGCCGCCGCCTCCCGCTCCCCAGCCCGGCCGCGGGCGGGGATGCCCCGCCGAGGCGGCACACGGCGGCCCTTCGCTGCCCCCCGCCCGCCTTACCGGGCCGGCAGGGAATCAACGCCGCGCCGCGGGTACTGACAGCTCGGCTGTGCCTGACGAGGAAGGGGCACAGCGGGGCGGCGGGGCGGGCTGCGCCCGGGGTCGAGCGGCGCGGCGCGGCTCGGCTCGGCTTGGCCGCTGCCCGCTCGGCGGCTCGGACAGCCCGGGAGTGCGGGCGGGGGCGGGGGCGCTGCAAAGCCGTTTCCATGTGACTGGCCGGGACAAATGCAAACACGGCGGCTGCCCCCGCGGGCACTGCCGGGGCGGCCGCCCACGCCGCGGAGGGGGACAGGAGCGGATGGGAAAACCCGTGGGAGAGAGAAGCGACAAACCCCCCGGCCAGCACCAGCTCAGCAAACCCTCCTGCACCTCTCTTGCCATAAACTTGGAGAAGCCAAAGCTTGGCGGGCGGCTGTCCCCCGAGGCTGAGTCCCGCGGGGAACTAAGGCTTTTCGTGAGCCGCACACCCGGCCCAGCACCTAGCGTTGCCACGTATGCCTTGCTTCTTGTTACCTTTATTTTTATTTTCTTCGAGGCGACGCAGACAACTCTCTTAAAATTAGTAGCTTCTTTGGTCAGAGAGGGGCTGAAGGGCCGTGATGGGGCAGGCACGGCGAGGCAGGCTTCTGCGGGATGTTTCAAGCCAGCGGTGCGAGCCCATCACTGGGGCAGGCAGCGCGGGGCCCCCTGCACCCTGGGCCATGCACCCCGAATAGTGCGACGGGCCTGGCGGCAGAGCCTTGGCGGCGATGCAGGTGGCACGTTAAAATCTCAGCATGCTGCTTCGGAAACATTCCCCTCGCGCCGTTTCCCCCAGGAGAGCAACTGTTAGGCTTGCGTGTGAAAGGAGAACCAAGCTGGAGGCGGGGGGCCTGGCTTATGTTACTGCAGTGTGTGCGTGCTCTGCATTGGCCACCTTGGCCTCTCTTGGACCTTTCAGGAGTTTCTCTGCTCCCCGCCAGCCCTCTCCGTTTGGTTCACCTTGCTTTTCTGGTCATGGTTTGGAGGATGCAAACACTGCAGACAGGTCAAGCCACCAGCTAAGGCAGGGACAGGGAGACAGGAGCAATCGGGCTAAGCAAAGTGACAGTGAGAAACTCCAACAAGAGACTGCAAGGGGAAAGGGAGATGCTGCCAGACTCGCCTGTCGCCTGTCTGCCTCAGCAACAGTTCCCCAGGTTCCAGTTAATGGTCATCTCTTTCCCCAAACCCTTCCCTCCTGTCAGGCTTGCGCTCATATCTTGGCATATTCTGCCCGTCAGAAAGTGTCTCGCCCAGCTCAGTGACCAGGGTAAATACAATCAGATTCTCTGGCCCCAAAAGTGAGAGTTTCTTCCTCAGCAAGCAAGACTTAGCAAATCTGGGTCAGAAGCTTCATGCAAGCGATGACATTGCTATCTGCAAGAAACTCCCATCCCAGGCAAATTGTAAATATTTGGGAACATTCAAACATTGGATTAATTTGCCAGTAACAGAAAGGAAAAGGACACATTCATCTTTTCTGTATGACATGAATGAAATATTACTGTAAACATCCACCTTTGTTTTGTACTGAGGCTTTTGCATTATGATCAAAATACCTGTTTTGATGCATTTACCCCAATGTATAACAGAACATTTATTGTAGTATAGTCATCTTTAATTTTGTCTTCTCTCACTTTGACAGCTTGAAGTCTCCCCTTAATTCCCATCTCCTCAGCACATGCTTCTTTCTGGTCCTCCGTCCCTGATGTATACAGATGGCCTAAGGGCAAGTGAGGCAGCTGAGTGTCATAACCATAGGTACAGAAACAAAAATACTAATTTGCAGAAACAAAACATTGGTCTGTAATGTCCCTGTTACCATGGGTAGAAGTTGACTGAATTGCCGCAGTTCAATAATTACCCCGGTCATCTGAGCCACACACCACAGTAATGAGCCATATGCATGTTCCTAATTTGCACCTTTATGAAAATAAATAGGCTAGCTTACGTACTTTATTTTTTAAGTGGATTGGTTCAGAGTCTGCACGCTGTCAGTTACCATAACTCCAGAAATGAATGGTGATCTTTTAAATCACAGGAACTTGATTTCATAGCTCTATTCGTCATCTATTCCATCATTTTTCATCTTGCTTTCTTGCTCCTAGATCTAAATGAACTCTTCCCTATCTTCCAATAGATGCTAAAGCTGCACAAGCACAAAACCTAATATTCCCCTGTCTGCATCATTAGCAAACTACACAGCTCTGGTTTCTTCAAGAACCTGAGTGAACTTCCTTGCTTCAGCTGTAACTTCTGCCCTGCTGTGAAGCACCTGAGCAGGGATGTGCTCAGCCTGCATCCCTCCTGCTCCTGCCTCTCCCACCCCTGCCTCTCACACCCACTGGTGGGCCCTGTGACGCTCTCACTGCTACTGACCCCTTCCTTCAGCTCTTCTTTCATGAAGAAAACACCTCAGTATCTTGTCTGCACATTTGTGGTCCTGCTGCTGTTCCAGTTTCACTCATCTTCTCCTAGTGACTTCACTACTTCATGTTAGCTTGCTCTCTAGCAGCATCGCATACATGTTTGCTGTTTGATAGCATCTTCCTTTCTAAGTCCTACAAAACACCATTCTGGGGGTATATAAAGGCTGTCATAACGAAGCATGAAACAACAAAGTCGCATTTGCTTTTTATGTTCACTTCTTTTTATATAGCACAGCAAAAGAGCAAAAGCCTATTAATCACCAAAATCGTCATCCTAATGCATCTCCAGAGCGCTAGGAGTGGCACCACTTGTTGCCCACGGCCCCAGTTCTTCAGTCCCATTTAGCGGACGGAAAAGCCGAGTGGAATGCGGGGAAAACACTCCGCGATATGGCATGGGAATCTGCCTTTCTCCAACATCCTTGGCACTGGGCCCAGCTCTCAAAAAAAGGGCAAAGGGGGCATTTCTAGTGTGCATTGTAATCCCCACAATCAGGGTGCTATGCTCGTTTTTTAGGCAAAGGGCATTAGTTCAGAGAGGGGCTGCATGTATTGGCCAATCTCATAAAATGTCTGCGAGACTGAGCATGTTCAGTCCCCCACAGGACAGGTTTTTAACCCTTTCCTGTCTGTATAGCTATATCTCCATTTAGATGTGCCTCCTCAATAGATTTCCTAATATTAAGTCATTTAGATGACAAAATCCTTGCTGCAGAATAGTTTAGGCCTTCAAAAATAAAATTAAAAAAACCCACTAATCACCAGTGTGATTTCAAATTTCAGTCTTCAAAACATTATTCCTGCTTTTCCTCACCTTCACTGCTAGCAGTATTACTGAATCAAACCTTTAAGACTACATTCTTCTGCTAGAACTGGCCTGAGATGTTTCAGGAATTTGAATGTATAGTATAAACTTAACTGAACATGTAAGGAATCTAGTAAGACAAGTCTAATACCAAAGAATTTGTTTCTAATTTAGCAAAAAGACGTTAAAATTAGCTCAGCATTAGCTAACATGCACTGGTTAACTGCGCCTTTTTTCTAGTCTAGCACGTATCTCTTCCTATGATTTAGCTGTTTAAGAACCATCCTGGAACTGGAAAACAGGTTTGAGCTTAAAATAAGGCAAAAATACAAGAACCCTGAATTTATAGCAGGAAAAGATTGTGAATGGAAGTTAGTTAATGTGGTGTAGGTTTAGTTAATAGCAAACACATTTGTAACCACATAAATCCTTTTCCCATTCTAAGCAACCTAGAAATTGCGATTTAAGCATTAGTCCCCGAAAGAAAGTTGATTTAATGTACAATTGCAAAATTCCTGGCTATGCAATTATAACAATTAGAGCTGTGTAGCCCCAAGCTCACAAATGCTTTTATTTTGCTATCCACAGGCAAAAAAAAAGGAAATGAGATTTTCGGGGCTTGATAGATCATCCCATTGAGTCCCAGAGCCACCCTTCTTCAGAAAGTTGTTTTGGGATTTAGCCCTACAGGTCCTATTTTTATTAGGAACCTGAAACAATTGTGATCAAACAACATCAATTTTAGAGGAACATGTCAAAATAAGGAATAAAAATGATGAGTAGTTTTGAACAAATACGAAGTCGTCGCTGGTCTATATGTGACTAACATAACATTATCAAATGCCACTGAAGAGGCTGAATTTGCTTTAGAAGGGCACCGGGGAAACAAGGATATTGTGCTTGGCTCTGTCCATAGTCAGACAGTAAATCAGTGAGATGATTCTAGTTCATCTGTTGTTCGTCTTACTTATCTTGTGTCACGCAGGGAGCCGCCTTTGTGATTCGGTACCAGACTATACTTGTTCAGCATCTAGAAGGCAGCAAGGACAGTTTCTGCCCTGGACAACCTGGGGTTTTGGAACATAGATTTTAGTTTTCTTCACGGTTTTAGAGACTCAGTGAAAGACATCTGGGATGTCAATTGAGGCTCCCATGGAAAGAACCAAAAAAGATAATAAATTTCGGAAAACATGACAAAGAAGCCATCTGAAAGTACGCGTGGATACAGATAAAGGTTTATGTAGCTTCAGCTGGGATAGTTAATATTATTTCTGAGCTATAAGGTAATTAGCTCCTGCATATGCAGAAATACTGAAACTTGCCCTTTGTCTTTTTATCTCACAACCTGTTCTGTTCTGAAAGATAGATCCCTTCAGAGATTTTTTTCCTTTTATCTCCCAAAACTTACTGAAGTCCATGAAGAGTTTGGAGGGTATTTGGCCTTATTATACCTAGAAAAAGGAATGGGAGCGTGATGGAGAAATCTGGAGACTCTTTCCCAGCTTCTGCATGGAAAAGGCTGTTGAGGAAACCCCTGCTTGACCTCAGCGTGGTCTGGAAAGCAGCACGGTGAAGAGAGGGACGGCGCAGCACGGCAGACGAGCAGGCGCGTGATGCAGCGCCAGCCCGATGCTGCTGCAGGGCAGGTTGAGCACTGTCACGCCAGGTAAAAATATTCTGGAAAGGGAGGTTCCTTTTGCCTTGGAGAGTATTTCAGAGCACGCACGCAGGGCGGGGAACGTGGTGCATATGAACAGAGATGGGGAAATGGTTTTAAACCACGATGTAAATAGAATGAGAGGAATTTCTGTGAATGACGCAGCCACGAGGAAATTAAAAACAGGTTATTTTAAATGTGGCTAAAAGTGGACATGGCAGACATCAGCATAACCCAGACTGAAGCTGATATGTCTCTAATACGCTGACACAGTCTTGAATCTAAGAAGTGTAGACCTTTGGGGATTTTATTTTAAAAGTTGGGTGTTGATTACATGCTTATTCTTCCATTCTCCTTTTTTTTTCCCCAATAGTTTTATAGTCTGTTGCTTTCCCCTAACATTTCATTCTATATACTTTGGACAAATAGCCTTTTATATCCTCTCTTTTCCACCATTCATTTTACAAGAACTTTTTTGAGGAGTTGAAACCCCAGGCCTAGTCTGCAATTAAACTGACATTAATGAAAGGATATTTACCCGAACAGACTACTGACCTCACCAGCTGGGTCAGAGCTCATGTTCTTGGGCTCAGCTGCAGTAAGAACCTTCCTAGGCAAGATGGTAATGTAAGATATTTCCCTAAATCAAAGAGCTTCATGACTCATACTCACCTGAGAACAGTGTCAGAGAAGACAATACTGTTATCCAGGGAAAATATAAAATTAGTCTTTAAGACCATGTCATAACATATGACAGGAAAAAGCATCTGGGCAGTCTCGACCAGCTTGCAAACCAAATCAGAATCAAAACATTAACAAATTTATGTAAATGTTATCTTCACTGTATGGGGCTGGGCAATCCCGCTCAGCGTGCTGGTCAGGGTGACCCAGCTACAGCCTTTCCTCACTGTGAGGTTTTTGCTCTTTGTTTGCCTTGCCAAGGAGAGTATGAGGTTGTCAAAGCGGCATTTCAGAGAAGTGACTCACAGCCTCCTAAATACTGGTGCCACTGAAAGTCTCTTCATCTTTACTGCTTTCTGTCATTAAACCACGTTGTTCTATGCTTAGGGTTACCTTCTGTCTCAGTGTTTTTGTGGCAGAGAAGCAGAGCCCTTGGACTTCTCAGCCTAGCAGAAATGGTGGAAAGGGAAACTTAATGAGGCTGCTGCCTGAATAACTTTCCAGAGGTCTGAAAACAGTTCATTTAGAAGCGACATAAAGTCACAGCAGAGCACTTTACTTTGGCATGACACTCTTCCAGTCATTCAGGTATAGGCAGGTCAGGCTTTCATAAAGCCGGGCAGGACTGACAAGGAGATGGCAGAATGGACATTCCATGCATGGTCTATGGCAGCAATGAAGAAAAGAGAAAGCTCTTGCTCTCTCTGTAAGGTATGGACACGGCACGTTACCAGTTTTGCTGACGGTGTGCACGGCCTATGCAGCATCCTGGGGCTCCACCGCCGCAGCCAGGCCGCGCCTCTCCCCGCATGGCGCCCAGCTCTCCTCCCAGCCACACAACTGGAGCTGTGGGCAGTGGCAGCAAGGAGAGCCCGCCGCCTTCAAAACACGGGCTTTCGTCTGGGGCTGCAGCTACTAACTGCTGAGGTCACTCTCGAGATAAATTGGTCACCAAATGCCCTTAGAAAACAATCCGCAAGTGAGCTGTGTCTGTACTGAATACTCAATACCAGGGTTTCGATTTCAAGAAGGCTATTTCTATTTTCCTTTATATAATGTAGCCAAACTATAATCAGAATTATATCCACTCACAGTCCTCTCTATAAATATTTAACACTGTCTCAGATAAGCTTTTTTTAACAACGTTCACAACTATATTTAGCTCACAGACTGGGTTAAAACTTCTACCACTTTAAAACAGATTTTTTCAGTACAGTCTTTCTCTGAAATTTAGAAAGTTCCCATGGTTTGGAGGCACTGGTATCTCAAGGTTTCATTTTCAAGTTTCGGGATGGATAAATATCAACATACATTTTGTAGTATTTCATAGTTACCTATGTAATTCTAATTTCACACTTGCATCACCCGATGCACCTTTCATTTAAAGCAGTTACTGCTGATTGATAGCAACATAAATAAAAAGAGGACTTGGTTCTGTACTTAAATAAAAATTAATATGCTATAGATAGAGACAGATGCAAGTGTACTCATGCAAAACCAGAAAAGTAGCAGACTTGGTGCTGCTGCTGCTGTTTCTATTGAGTTACTTAATTTGTGATTGCCTTAGTTAAATAACATCTTAAAGCACAGAAAGTATTACATGCATGTGAAAACTTGCCAATATTACACTTAAGTCATATTCTTCGGTTGTTTAGAAAAAAATGAGATTCTTTGACATATAATCTCTGGAATTCTTCATGAACTGAACATAGCTGCATGCTGTTAAATTACTACCTGCACCCCCAAAGGCATACATTTTATTCATTCCCATCCGAAATGCAGACTTCATGAACCTGCTGAAACCACTGAATTATATTAATTTGAGACTTATACCCCTGAAGGATAAAGCATCAATGAATGCTGTTGTCAGGAAAGCATCTGAAGAAGGCAGATGAAGTCTGAAGACCGATGTACATGAAGTCTTATAAACAATTCAGACCAAGGCTACAAATGTGAACAGGTAAATAAATAAATGACTTACCATGAGGAATTCTCTCTGGGTATACTTGCATTGGCATCATGTACAATGCATTTTTTCCTAGCCATCAGCATGTCATGACACAATCACTGATGTGGAGAGTGGTTTCCCCACCACCTGCCCTTCTGACGCCAGCAAAGATTTCTTACCTCTCCCTTCATACATTTCAGAAATTTTACACCTTGATATCAATAAGTTATGAGACAGTAATAATTTTCTCTCTGTTTGCTAACATACCTTAAGACCAATCCTTCTGCTTATCTTCTTTCCAGAAAATATGGGTTAACTGCGTACGGCAAAGGAAGAGGAATGGAGGTCTTCCAGAGATGTCCTGTGGTACTAATCCAGGAGAACTTGTGCTGAGACGAAGTTCATTGTTGGTGTCATTGGACAGACATGGTAATGCAGGGACAAGATTGGGTAACGCTCCTCTCTTTAGAAAGGGTTGCAGTTGCCTTCCTCACCCTGCGCCTGTAAGCAAGACATAATTAGAAACAAGAAAAACTCTCCTTGAATTAACAAGGAAGGGATTGGATAAACTGGCCAGCAAAGAGGGGTGGAGGAACTATGGATTATCTGGAGAACATCACTGGCCTGATCCAAAGCCTACCGATATTAATGAGAGGTTTTCTACTGGCTCCAACTGGTTTTTCCGAGTCTTTCACATCACTTACAAACATGGGTAGTAATGACTGGGTGTTTTAGACAACCCTTCTTCTCTCATTTCCTCCCTTCTTCTTATTGAACATGTGGCTAATTGCATCTTAATCCTATATCTAGCCACTTGTACTGGTGCTACATGAAGCTTCACAGGAACCTGCTGTTTACTGGCCCCTAAAAGCATGAAGGAAGAAGTCCGTCACGTGTTTTAAATACCCTGTGCCTAACATGAGGTGGTTGATTAACCTTTGGAACCTTTTTATCTCTCAGTCTTCTCCTGGCTTGCCAGATCTCCTCACCCTGATATCTCAGTCAAGGGGAGTGGTATAAATTATGATATAATTAAAATGAAACAACACTCCCTTTCTTCAGGTGAGTCATCTGCAGGTATCCAGAAAATGCACAGTGTTAAAATTACCTCCGGTTCAGGGCGTTAAGAATACAAAGTAGTTCTTTAGAGTTCCTTCAGAAAAATAAATATGGAGCACCTCTAATTTATAAATAAAGAAAACTGATTTCCTAGTGTTTGCAGTCGCAGACTAGAATAACCAGATTGCAAAGCTTCCTGAGAATTTGCTACGTGGTGTGGCGTGCTGCTGCCTTGCCTCAGGGACAGCCCAGAAAGCAAACTCTGATGCAAAGGGCAGCATGTGGTTCCTTCTCTGTCCCCCATGGCAAGAGCCCTCCTGGCAGCAGCTGGCACCTGGCACTGCGCTGGTGTCCCAGCCGCTTGGCACAACGCTGATTCCCAGCAGAGCTGGCGGCCAGCCAGACCCACACTGCATCTCCACCTTCTCCACTTTCGACACACAGGTGGCTGACAAGGTAGGAAAACAATAGTCCTGCAGACACCCGTCTTTTCACACGATACAGGTATCACAGAAATGCCTTCCTGGCTGTGAAGCGGACCACAATCTCTTTAGTAAACAGGCAGGTGTCTGCAGAGATTTAAAGCAATACATTGGTTTGTTTCATTTTTATATTAATAACCTGATGAAATATTAGAGAAACTCACAAATTCACCTTTTTTCTTTTTTTTTTTTCTTTTAATGGAAGGTGACAAGTGAAAGTGTAAATCATCCTGAAATGCATTAGATTAATGCCTGCGATAACTGTGGAGGTGCTTTCAAAGTACTGGTTGGTGTTTTAAATCTAAGTGCCACAAAAGCCACATTGACTTAAGTGAGCACTAGCGAACCAAAATGCACACGGAAATCTTTGGAGACTTTCACTCAAAACATGTTTTGAAAACTGTCTACAGCTCCCTTGTAGTCCCCAAGAGAAAATGAAAGGCCAGAGAACATTTCAGTTGTTCACGTGTACTTTGCATATGACATGCCACAACACCCCAATGGTTATGAAGCAAGGGCCTGCTGGAGCACACCCCATAGGTGTGCACAAGAGTAACCAGCTGTGGGTCTTGCAGCAACCTATATGCCCGAAATCATCACTTCTGCAGAGTTTTCTCAGGGTGCTCAGTGCAAACAGCCTTCTGCTTGTCCTCCATCTTGCACTCGCAAGATGACCTTGGGTCCTGCCCAGATGCAGGAGCATGGTGGGTTCCCACCTGCAGATGTTCATGCACACTGCAAACTCAAAGATTTCTGTGCCTTCCCCCAGCACAGCTTTGGCTCGCTGCTATCGAAATCCTTCTCTGTTTGGTTGCCCAATCCCTGCTGGAGCATTGCCAAGATCACAGCGTACCTCAGACAACAGGTAGGCCTCCAGTGCACCGTCACACCAGTGCAGGTATAACCTTCCACTTGTGTGAGATTTTAATGCCATAGCACAGGAGAATATTTGTGCAACTAACATCGTAGCATGAGAGGATATTTGTGCAACTTGAGGTGTGGCATTTTTAACCCTTTGGAAAAGAAAGATATTTGCAAGAGTGTCACTGCAAATTCACAATACCTTGCTCCCTTATTTTCAGTTTTAAGGTGGTTCCCTAGAAAATGACAAAATGCAGTTCATTTAAACATCACAATTGCATTTCCAAACTGTTGTCTAATACTGATCTTGAAAATTATATTTGTTACCTTACTGCTTTATGAATGCCTCATTCCTTCCTAATGAATAAAGACTAAGCATGGGTAAACTAGAATGTAACAGACTATAAAATGCGTATATTTATGTGTGCATATATAATTTTATGATTCTAGAATTTTGTTTTCTTTGGGGTGTTGTTTTTTTTCTTTTTCATACTGACTTACTTGGAAAACCTAAATGCCTGTGGCTTCTCACAAAACCCCACCTGGAGTACTGCATCCAGCTCTGAGGCCCCAAACCTAAGACGGACATGGGCCTGTTGGAGCAGGTCCAGAGGAGGCCACAAAAATGATCAGAGAGCTGGAGCACCTCCCCTATGAAGACAAGCTGAGAGCTGGGGTTGTTCAGCTTGGAGAAGAGGAGAGACCTCATAGCAGCCTTCCAGTAGCTAAAGGAGGCTTATAAAAAATGGAGAGAGACTTCTTAACAGGACCTATAGTAATAGGTCAAGGGGTAATGGTTTTAAACTACAAGAGGGTAGATTTAGATTAAATGTAAGAGACAAATTCTTTATGATGAGGGGGGTGAGACACTGGAACAGGTTGCCCAGAGAAGTTGTGGATGCCTCATCCCTGGAAACATTCAAGGCCAGGCTGGGCAGGGCTTTGAGCAACCTGGCCTGGTGAAGGCTGTGCCTGCCCATGGCATGGGGATTGGACTAAGATGACCTTTAAAGGCCCCTTCCAGCCCAAACCGTTCTGTGATTCTTGAGTGCCCAAGTGAGCATTTGGGTATCCATGTTAGTGCACCCAAGTCAGAATATCAGATTCATCATTGGCAAACTGAGGATATTTGAGGCCAACTCATAACTGAACCCCTAGGTTCAGATCCCGTATTCCTAAACTGAGGTTTTTCAAGGGAAACATAATAAAGTCCAGCAGCTGAAACAACAAAATAGTTAGGAACTCATCCCTTGTTTAAATTTTATCGTGGAAGCTCAAAATGAAATCAGTGGTTCTGCAGTGGTATCGTAAGCAAGAGTATGATCAGAAAACAGGCTGTGGAGAACTCAGGGAAGTAAATTTTAATGAGCATGATTTCTTCAACAGTCTTGTGACAATCTGTAACAGGAAGACGGCCAATGAAAGTCTTAATAACGTTTCAACTATTGGATTAAAGCTTGGAAAGGACTAGTGATTGAGAAAGGGAACAGAGAAATCAGCAGGAAAACAAAACCAAAACAAAGCCAAACCAAAGCAACAACAATTCCCCACGGTCTTATTACACAATTAGGCTTTAAAATGTTTGTATCCAGCACCCCTCCACTGGGAGGCCTCTGTCACTGCTCCCTGGGGACGTGGGGCCGATGGTCCCCATCAGCAGCTCTGGGAGGAGGGGTAAACTCCTTTCCCAAGGTGGCGAAGTAGAATGTCACTGCCTCCTGGAAAAGAGAACAGCCTGGTTTTATTTTAATCATGCTACCTGCATTTGCAATCCGCAGCTAGACTCTAAGCAAAGCTGAACAGCTTTTAGATTTTACTTCAAATGGGAACAAAATTCATGGGCATGAAGAGGATGCCCTGGGGAGGCAAATGATGAAAGGTCCTGGTAACAGCACCATAAAAGCAAAGCTCCAGCAGGAAACTGAAAGGACACCCTGGGTAGATTTGTTATTGGAGCTTCCAGTTTTGATAAGAGAGCGGTGCAAAAATAAGCCAGAGATATTTTTTTATTTCCTGATCTCATGGCTGCTTTGATGAACTGAAGTTGCCAGGCTGAGCCCACCAGGAGTCAGAGGTTTCGCCTGTATCATCAGCAGGACAATGATTTCAGCTGCTTGTGAAAGACTTGTATTTTTGTGTCTTGTATGCCCAGGCACCCTATGTTAAAAAAAAAAAAAAAAAAAAGGCAAACACTTAAATCTTTAATTCAGTTCCTTTGAGTCCTGAACCTGATGACTGGGCTCAAAAAGAAAAGACACACCGCCCTCAGACATCTCTGAACCCCAGAGGGGAGGGAAGCCCTAACAGAGAAGGGCTCTTTTGCTATCCGGTGGGGTCAGGGAGAGGCAAACAGAAAGCCCCAGTAGACGTGTCCTAAATATTTCTTTTGTACGTTGTGTTACTACACTTGAGAGGCATTGCTGAGAAATAGTTTACAAACTGGGGAAAAGTTTGCAGCTATAACCATATTATTTATAGTTTTGTAATTTATTTGTAGCTTTGTGAAATGTATCTGGGTAAATGGCTATCCCAGCCTAAAGCAATAACTAATGTCCAGCAGCGGGTGCAAGGTTAGCAGTTACGCTTGGAGAGGGTCACGAGATTTTTGTGCTGCAGGCTATATAAGCATAGGAGGCAGAAAAAAAAACCCCAATTTCCCCACCTCCTGGAAAGTTTATGTCCAGTTCCCCATTCAGTTCAGTTCAGCTGGTGGCTGTGGGTAGTTCTCAGCATGAAAACACTGTAAGAGAAGTCCCGAAGCCTGTTAGCCACACTGCAGGAGTCATACACGTGGCTGTGCTGGGTTGGGAGCAGCTGGCCAGGAGCTGAGGTGCTGGTGGCAGAGCTGCTGGGACCCGTGGAGATGGAGCAGCTGGAGGCAGGACCAAGCAGCTAGCAGAGCATCGCTTTACCTGGCAGTTTATCACCCAACAAATCTTAGCTTTCACATACTGCACATCATGGGAAAAGCTCTAGCCTAGAAATTACTTCCTTAGAGAAAAAGACTATAAGCTGTTATAGTTAGAGAATAACTATAACAGTCAGTTACTATCACTCTGTTTATCTATCTGGTCAGATTTTGGTTCTCTCTTAGAAGAAAAAAAAAAAACAACACAACAACACAAACAAAAAAATCCCCAACCAACCAACCAACAAAAAACCCCACCTTTGTTAGCTGTTTGATTCACATTTGCCAACAGGAAAAATTAGGTAGTTCAGTATGATTTTCCGAGTTGTCCAGGTGTGGCCTCAAACTCACTGCTTTCGGAGCAACTCCTTTTGATTTGAACCCAGACCTTGTTGCTGCCAGTCATGTCCTGGCCAGAGAACTACCTCTGAAGAACAGGAGCAGTGTTTCAATGTAGTGACTGCACTCTTTCCAGAGGATCCCTGCTACCACTGGTATGTGGGATGGAGGAGATGTAGTCTGAGGATATACTAAGGCAATGTAGCCTATCTCATTAGTTAGGAAAGGAAGTGAACAAAGACATTGTAGGAAGAAAAAAGGGCAATGTATTAAAATAACTAAATACCATCCCAGAATCCAGCAGACTTCTCAGCTCTGAGCGATTATGAATAATGCTGGGTAGACAGGATGAAACTTAATTTAGACTGCAGTTTCATAGACAGTTCAGGCTAATCTAAGTTGGCATCATTTAGGAAAGAAGCACCTGCCTGTCTGTCCCCAGCAAAACTATTCCCTGCTTTTCCTCCCCCTTCCCTACACACAGAGCAGCTTTATTTGTCTCTGCATGGCACGCAGTGGGGGCAGGCAGTTCACCCAGAGGGGACAACCTTGCTGCTCCCAAATGCACTTTACAGCCTCCCTGTGCCCCCTGCCAGGTTACAGCCCTTCTGATAACAACAGGGAAAAAAACTGTAAGTAGCAGAGAAGGGCTTTGCTAACCCAGGTAGGTTTTCTGATTTGGAAGGTGGTGCAGTGACATCTTCAAGCAGTGATGGCAGTACCACAACATACCCCAAGTACTGGGAAAGAGGGGAGCAGTTGTGACACTTGGACTTGGAACACCCTGGAGCTGGCAGTAATTCCAGCATCTGCTAGCTGAACGCTGGTTTATATTATTGCTGTGTAACATATTAACTTCTAGAGGTCACAGCCCATTAGCCCTGATCCAGTGATGAATTGTCCGAATACAGGCAAGCAAAATACTATTTATTGCAGCTGTGGAAAAACAAACAAACAAACAAGGTGCTTTTGGTTTCATATATATATATATATACACTATTTTTTTTCTTTTGATTGTTTGGCCCACTAAGATACTGACACCCTTCCACCCCTGTGCTCATCTTTGAACTCAATATTATACTGTGACATTGGCCTCAGTGTTTTGAAGTTGTTAATCCTGTGTCAGGGAGCCCAAGCTGAACTCAAAAAACACAGGCAAAGTATGTGTCCATGTGCATACACCTAAGTCTGCTTTTCCTGAAGTTTATATGCACTTTCATGTGTGCAAGCTCAGTCTCACAGCTGAGCATCTATGCTTGTTTTAAGGTAATCGTACGAGAATAAATATGACTAAAATGCAGCAGCCTCATTTAGGATACTTAAAAATAAATTATAAATGAAAGAGTGGTGAACGAAAAGTCCCCAAGATAATTTCTGTGATCACATGCTCATTTTGTAGGAAGCCAGCTTTCTCTTGCATTAGAAGAACTGCAGGCATAACTCAGGTGTAAATTTTATTGAGATATGCACTTCACTGCCAGAAATATGCAAAGGGTTCCCATATAAACAAGCACTGTTACAGATACCTTCCCAGTAGTGGCACTCCATTGTTAAACATTAATTCTTAGGAATGTGTATGTTGTGCAACCTTTTTACGTGCTATTTGGATCTGTTTGCAATTTGGAAGAACGCTTTTGATAATTTAGGATCAAAGCACAGGTTTGGGAGAAAGTTTCCTACACAATGTATAGGAATGCACATATTAAAGAGCACACTTTTTTTTTTTTTCAGTTACAGTGTCCTGAAGTTTGTGTTACAACCATTGAATGATTAGGAGAGAAAGAAAAGCCTTGATAATTGGTCCCATCTGATATATTTGCATTCTACCAATGGAGGAGAACATACACACAAGTGGTAAAAGCAGGTTGGCAAAAAAGGCTAGGGAAATAATGTAAAGATTTAGGATCATTTCTGGGGAGACAAGCAAGTGTACTATTTTTAATGCAAGTTTCCTGTTGAGAGCAGCACAGGCGAGAGGCCTCTGCTCCACCTGTTGGTGAGAGGAATAAGGGAATTTCTCCATAGAGAACCAAAGAGGGTGAACACTCATGTTTGCTTATGTCTCCCAGGGAGTGTCTAAGAATAGTAGTGCATGAGCTGAGGTTTTTAGTCTCTTTGGAGAAGATTAGATGAATCAGAAACTCCCTAAGAGACTTGAGGAGGAAAAAAGGAGGAGTTACCTTCTGGCCAGCAAGCAACCCCACCTGGCCTATGGTTAGAAGTTGAGAGGGATGCTCAGACAAATGCACTTCACTGTCAAAACCCCACACAGTTTGGTGTTTTGTTTTGGCTTTTTTTTTGGGGGGGGTCTTTGTTTTGCTTGATTTTTTTGTTTTGTTTTGGGGGTTTTTTGGTTGTTGTTATTTGTTGTTTGGGGTTTTTCTTGTTGTTGTTTTGGGGGGGGTTGCGATTTTGTGGGTTTTTTTTCAGGTCTGTAACTTTGGAGTGCTTTGGCCATTGGCTATGAAGCGAGCCAATGAGACCGTCAGCAGGGTACCTCATGCTTTAGCAACTGTGGGGATTTACTGTTCACTGTGTTAGGGTGTGTTGTGCTTTTTGTTTAACCCCAGGTTGGTAGATACTAAGAGAAACTTCCAGTTTACAGAGTCTTCAGCTGTATCAGTGTTTTCCTGGGTTGATCTGCTCCATATCTAGAGGCTTCCAGAAAAAGAAGCTGGTAGAGTTGCCCATCAATAAATATTATATCTGGTATTCATATGAGGACAGGCTGAGAGAGTTGGGATTGTCCTGCTGCAATACGACAAGGGGTAATGGTTCAAAGGAGGGGAGATTCAGGCTAGACATGAGGAAGACATTTTTTACAATGAGGGTGGTGAAACACTGGAACAGGTTGCCCAGAGAGGTGGTAGATGCCCCATCCCTGGAGACATTCAAGGCCAGGCTGGACGGGGCTCTGAGCAACCTGGTCTAGTTGAAGATGTCCCTGCTCATTGCAGGGGTTTGGACTAGATGACCTTTGAAGGTCTCTTTCAACCAAAACTATTCTATGATTATTACTTCTTGGCAAAAGACTTAGTTTGTCCTGGAACAGTGGGGATACACTTAGATCTTGTCTGTGGGAAATCAGTGACCATGAGAAAAAACACACACACACTGCATAAATGGCAACATGTGTTAAAACACTTGTAAGGATATTCAGACTGACCCTTGCAGGCAGAGGTATCTAGAATATGCACTTAGAGCGAGTATCTCATTCAGTGAAGCACAACTGCATCCCAGTGTCAGAGCTGGCCTGTATTTTTAGACTCTATAACCTCAGAGAGTGCCTGAGCAACGATGCCCTTTTAGTATCTCTGAGAGCCTGATTCTCACTGGGGACATTTTTCAAAATGCCCATAGCAGGGAGAACTTTGCTCACCTACATCTGAAGTCAGGAAAAATTCCTCCAGGAATCGCAGTGACTCAGGAGCAGCCAAGGTCTGCCAAACTGGAAGAAGTTCAGAGGCAGCACTGCCTATGATCAATTCATTACATAAACCTCAGATAAGGGAGTGGCAAGAAACTTTCCTGCCACCAACCATGAAAAACAGTTAAGGGGAAACACAACAGCCCCTGCCTAGGCTTTTAACAATCTGTTCAATCTCAGTAGCACAAGGGTCCCAAAGGGCCTGGTGGTAAATACAGAAGAAATCAAAACCAGAGACTAAGCTGCTGTGCTGAGACATAATGTCATTTCTTTTGGTATCTCCAGGCACAGACAGCAGCTGCAGTTAAGTAGATAGCCTTAGGAAATAACTTCTTAGTACAAGAAAGAAGGAGAAAAGTAATTTTCTTTCCTCACATTCTTTTTACAGCACGTGTTGATCAAGTTACAAAACTGCTATGAAATGTAAGAATAAGAGACAACCCTGTGTAGTGAGGACCAACAGAAGCTAAAATACTATAACTGCATCCAAAGCAATGTCCTGCATAGTCCTCCCTGAACTGACGAGTTTCTTTGAACATCGAACCACTGGTGACACATGTAGGATCCTACTGCCTCAGGGCTGGTAAAGTCTCTGAGCACAGGTGGCAGCAGAAACTAAATGCAAAGCAAAGTTTGAAGCTGTGTTTTATACTAAATCTGTCACACTTCAGTACTTGGTCTCATCTAAGTGGCCAGGCCCTGTGCAACAGAAATTCTACATTCTGTGCAAGAAAAAAAGCTGTCAAAATCCAAGAGGGAGAAGAAAACAGCTTATGGTCACAGTTTAAGCACAGTTTCTGCAACACTTCAACCTGTCATGGAGAATGCCTGGTTGGAGGAATTAGCCAGAAGTGTTATTTGTTCAAATGAGTTCACATTTGGGAAAGCTATACTACATACCAAAAGGATCCTAAAAAAATTATGAACAGCCGGGGACATGAGAAATCATAAAAAATGAGAAAACATAAAAAATGTGACACCTGTCCTGATGAACGAGGGAAGCAGGGGGCAAATAACAAAATCACAAAAATGCCCAAGCAGGTGCCTTAACTTATGCCTCTGCTTTTGAAATACTAGAGTCTGAAAATTCCTGAGGATCTAGTGGGAACTTCGGGGATTTCTCCAGAATTAAGCTATAGTTGCAAAGCTAATGAAAAGTAATTTAAGAACAACCCCAAAGTCTTAAACCTTCCAAGGAGAAACTTTAACCTCTCTTAGGAATTAATAGAAGAGGTTGGACAGGAGCCATTTCTCTCTCTGAGATTGTTCTGGGTATGAAAAATGACAAGTACACCTTGCTCCTTTTTCTCTAGGGGCTGTGTTACATGGAGCAATACACCCAGCTCTGGGCAGGAGAGCTTTCTAGGAAAGCTGCACCCAGCAGCTTCCCAAGAGGCCAGAGTGGCACCACATGAAATCCAGGGCTATCCTGTTTAGCAACTCAGTAAAAGGAGAATGAAAGCTTTTGTAACAATTTGAGTAAAACTTAAACCTTATGGGTACTCTTCTCTGGTGTGAAAATGCCTTTTATGACTTGATTTCAAGTCTTTCTCACATGTCTCATGAGATGCACTTCTTGCTAAGCTACCTAAGAAGCCTCACCATGAGCCAGACCCACTTGCACAGTGGAAACGGACATTCATTCAGTGACTGCGGTGAGATAAATGTATTGATCTCACTGTCCTAGCTCATCCTGAGGGAAAGTTTCTGTGCAAACAGAAGCTAAAGAGGATCTTCCTAAAGAGGCTGGGTGAGAAATCTGAATAACCAGCAAAACATTTCTTCATGGACAAAACATATTACATGCAGGAGAAATGAACCCCAAACTATTTCCCATGTTATCCTGGTAGTTTTCCTTCATGTATGACAACATGTCTGTGCAATTTTTTATCATCATCCTCTTAGAGGTCAAACTTGGCACTCAAAGATTGCAAAACATACTGAAGCTTCATCATAAGTCTCAATTAGGTACAAAATACCTTAAAAAGCAAATTCCTTAATCACAGTTCCTCTCTGCAGTTAGAGTGGAACACTCTCACATGCCCTAGAAATGATCAATCTGGCAATGTCTTTATTCTGTCTTTGAGCTTCCCTCACAGCCAGGTTCAGGCCAGGACAACAGACAGGGCTTAACCTGACACAGAGTTCTCCAGCTAAGTGCCCTGAGTCAGAGCCGAACACCAACAAATATACATATATACATATTATATATATATTTATTAAAAAACAACCCAAAGACCCAAGCAAACAAAAAACCCCAAACATACTACAAAAAGGAAACAAAAACCCAAACACCACAACTTTTTAGACACAGCCAGATTAGCTCAAACTAAAAATCCACCTTTTTCATTGTCCTCCCCCTGAAAGAGGCCTCCAGCAGTGAGCATCTGGGGAAAGGAGTAAGATCAGGACAAAAGTAAAATGATAATTTCAGGTGCTTTAATAATCGTTCAGCTAGATAATGTTTCATTTGTTTTTAATTGAAGTCTACAGTCTTTATAGTTGCATGATTTTTCTTAAAGTGAAGGAATAAGGAGAGAGGAGGAAGTTTAGCAACACGATAATTAACTACTTAGGGTAAATCCTCCCATCAGATTCATGAGACAGATTTCAGATAAGCAGCTCAAATGAAGGATTATCTTGCTAGCAATGCGGAAATGTTGATCAGCTTGATATTTCCATTCTGCAGACGAGTTCATGCTGGCTGCTCCCTATTTTCTGCAAGGAGGTAAATCACCACAAAGGTAGCAGGTCTGATCCAGAGGGGATTTTTTTTTTTAAACCCCTGCACATGACCGTCTTGTACTTGTCTGTTTTCAGGCAGAAATGAGATCTGAATATAAATGATGCTCAGCTACCACATTTGAGAAGGGTTACTAGACAGATGGATGCCCTGATGGTATGATGGATGGGATGGAGCACATCACATATGTGCTAATATGGTGTCTTAACACAAACATTAGCACTTTAGAACATCAGGGAGTACTCAAGAATTCTGCAAATATTAAGTTTAATTAAAAAAATAATCTATAACTGATAACACCCTCAGCATATGTTTCATGGCATTTAAAGACAAATGGAAGCCATCTAGCCAGTACATTTAAATTTCAAGGAAAAAAGTCCTGTCCATCATCAGGAGTACACTGGAAAAAGTATACAAAATATACAAAACTGGAGCCTTCTCACATGCATAACAGTCTTGCATACACCAGTCTTGTCTGGTGTCTGGACAACCAATGTGCCTGAACAAATGAGATACTCCATTTCCAATGGAAAAGAGTGTGGATGGGTTTCTGTTAGATGGAGATTTGTTACTGAACTAGCCAGGCCCAAAGGAATTTCAAGGCCACCTCGGAAAGCTGAAAACGGGACCTGCTGTGGGAGTGAAGCAGTTCTACAACAACAACGCCTCAACATGACATAAATCAACAGACCTATCAGCAGTGAGACTCGGGTGCGTTGACAGCTCGTGAACATAGATGATATCCTATTAGTGAATGCATGCTTGGAGCACGGACGCATGAGCAAAGAATAGTTGCATATATAAGGAGGCTTGTTTGTGTAATAAGTGGCTTTACGTGATTCACATTAAATCGGAATGCTGAGTCCTTTATTTGCTCCAACAAAGGAGGAATAGCATTTTGTGGTATCTCCTGCCAATCTCTTAGCCCACTTGGTTTTACTGTGCCCCTTTCAGTCCTTGTGGCTCATTCAGAAGTTGCAGGGGTGGCTTGAACAAAATCCCAATTTCAGTTTCAGGACCTAAAAGCAGTTTGCTGGATGGAGCTCAAGGGTCTCTATCTCTTTATTCCCTGCAGAGTAGAAAAACACATACACACACTTTAGGTACTTATGTTTTTAATAAGAAAGAGAGGATCGAGAAGCATTTTGGGAAAAAAAAAATATAAAAGAGTTGCTATTACTGCATACACAGAAGTACTACCACTCTTTTTAGATTTTGTTACTTGAATATGGACTGTGTATTCGACCAGAGCAGATACAAGATATTCTGTATCTCCAGGGAATGTATTTCCTACAAACAGGTTACACATCTTGCCTGTGGGTAAAATAAAATGTTTTCCATCATGAGAAAAGGTGCTGTAGTCATGCCACACAAATTCCTTGTGTCTTAGGTGTCCATAAGATAAGTCTCAATGTTTTCTAATGGGCATCGTATTTCTTCAGAGATGCATGTGTTCATTTAAAGTACATTTTTTTAGCTGCATTTATCTGTATTTTGTAGTAAGTAGAATGAATCTGTTACAACATTAAAAAGTCTGTTTGAAGCTTGGAACCTAGCCATCTCCCATCCTTAGTCAGATAAAATCCCCCCCAAACAAAAATAATTTTTGCCGAATGCATGCCTAAGCAGATGAACCTCAAAGTAAGATTTCCAACAAGTACTCAGGAAACCTAGGTATCAAATTCCCACCAACTGAAAAAAATCCCCCTTTCTCTCCAAGAGCATTGAGATAAGATCATGTGCAGACATCACATCACACTCATGCTCATGTCTGCAAGTTTAGCTCTGAAGTGCTCTTATCGTTTCTGAAGATATTCATCCTTGGGCTTCCAGGCATATTAGCTGAGTTGGAGAGTCACGCGCTCTTGTCAATGGATTTTTTTCTACACAGGCAAGCACTTAAGGTGCCATGACTGATCTCAAGAATATCAGTGGAGCACCTCACTAGTAAGTGGGGAGGATGCCCATACTGTCCAGACAAAATCTCTTGGAGCCCTACAAAGCAAACCCAGCACTGTCATCTCCACACAGGCAGCGGCTGCCTGTCAGGGAAAACCACCATGTATTTCACAGAGAACAAGACAGATTTTTCCTTTCCTTTCCTTTCCTTTCCTTTCCTTTCCTTTCCTTTCCTTTCCTTTCCTTTCCTTTCCTTTCCTTTCCTTTCCTTTCCTTTCCTTTCCTTTCCTTTCCTTTCCTTTCCTTTCCTTTCCTTTCCTTTCCTTTCCTTTCCTCTCCTCTCCTCTCCTCTCCTCTCCTCTCCTCTCCTCTCCTCTCCTCTCCTCTCCTCTCCTCTCCTCTCCTCTCCCTCTCCTCTCCCTCTCCTCTCCCTCTCCTCTCCCTCTCCTCTCCCTCTCCTCTCCCTCTCCTCTCCCTCTCCTCTCCCTCTCCTCTCCCTCTCCTCTCCCTCTCCTCTCCCTCTCCTCTCCCTCTCCTCTCCCTCTCCTCTCTTCCATCTTTCTTCTTACAGTCTTTCCAGCATGCATATGCAGTTGCTGAAAGGTGGGAGCAGCTGTGCACAAAAGCCAGCGCGCATAAATCCCACAGGCACCCTCTGGATTGCCCAAGCAAGGGCATCAGGAACAGCCTTGCCTGCAGGAGAGGACCGCAGCCCCCATGACCAAAATGGCAATAGCTGAAAAGGATTTTTGGTAAGCACCCAATGGCATAATAAAGCCCAGCACATCACTTTTAGACAAGAGTTATTCTTAAAGAAAACGCTTTTCTCATGGGAATAAGTCTCATTTAAGGTTCACTACAGCTATAAAATACTGTTTTCATTTACCTACACTACCTCTGCTCTTTCAGGCAGCCTGCAAGTCTCAGCTTTTTAGCAGTAACAGCATTGCATACGATCCCAGTTTAACCCCGTTCCTCCTACAGACAGCTCTTAAGCTGTAAGAAAATTATCCTCTAGATGCTTATGTGTAAGGTGAAATTTATGGTGGACATTCAGAACACTTTTAAACACTGTGGTCTGTAGCTCACTTTAAATTCACTAGGCTGTGGAGGGTCCTTGCAAAAAGTCTTTCCACAGCTACTGCCTACGAGAGAGAAGGGAGCAGCAGAGGAAAGCGATGCCCTCACTGACCTTGCCCTATAGCAGAGCTTGTGGCTTGACAGTGGCTGCAAAGCTGATATTCAGTTGCATTGGTCTTTGCAGTAAGTCTAGTTCAGGTTGTTCTTGTGAGATAAGTTGTAAAACCCACAGGAAAAAGAAAATACCTGTAAAGTGCAAGTGATCTGAAAGTAATCTTGTTTGCTGTAGGGTAGTTGCTGGTTATCTCAGTTATTCAATAGCAGATGGAGCTCTTAAAGACCCAAGTACTACTTACATGCTAATTAACAGTCTCAGCTCTTACTGAAGTTAGGGGTATCATGGATTGCAACCTTCAGGCATTTAACTCAGGTAAGGAAGCTCACCCTCTCTTACTTCAGACGTTGCCTTCAGGAGATAGAATTGAGTTCAGAACACTCCAGTTTCTTCATTTGTAGAGAAAGATGAATCCCTCTTTCTTTCTTCATTAAGTATAAAGGGAGATTATAAATCTGATAGCTGAGGAAGTATATGTTAAACAGGGTGGAAATCTGCATCAGGACCTCTTTGTAGCTGATAAATAAGATTTAGTCCAGATAATACTGATGTAGACTCGCAACAGCAGAGAGAAGATCTTGGCAAGTCACTTGTCTAAAAACCAGCAATGCCTTTTCTAATGTCCTTGGACTTTCAGTCATATCAAATGGCAAGGAGGATATTCCAAATAAGGTGCAAAATAAATGAAAGCCAAAAGACTTTTTTTAGGGCATAAAAAGGGAAAGAAGTTCATTTAAGCCTACAGCTTGAATGCTGCAGCACTTTACCTCAGCTTCTCATCTTTCAACTCATTCTATTCCTTGTTGTTATATTGTGCTTTTCCCTTGGCAAAAGACAGTCTTTGTCAGCTTACCTGATTTGCAAATAAATCACATTTATGAACATGAAAATCATATTCGAAAAGACCCCAAAATAACTGAAGCCATTTATTAACCAAATCCACTGTTTAGCAATCACCAGTTTTCCAACAAATTCAAGTGCTAATTGAAGAATGTCTATCAGAAGTGATGGTATAAAAAAATAAAAATGTCACAACATAAATTTGTACCTCTCCACAAAGTGATCCAGTTACTGATGAATGTTAGGATCCATGAAACATCAGACCTATCTCATTGGGCACCTATTCAAATAATACGAAAGGGGAAAATTCTGTAGAGCAACTATTGAGTGTGTAAACAAACAAGGAAAAAAAAAACATCTAATCTTAATAAAAACAGCTTCCCAATGTGGGTAGAGCTTCTAGCCAAAAGATATTCCCTAACCATATCCCAGATACATATTTCAGGAAATGGCACCAAACTCCCAAAACTTTGTGCTACTTTCAAGCCAATTCTTACAGTTTGAATATTAAATACGTACATAGGGTTCATTGTTACTTACATACTGAAGTGGATTAATTTTCAGCCAGCTGTCATAACACAGCAGCTAGGAGATGGACACCTGCCCTACAGGTCTAAGACCCTCAGTTCTAAGGAATGATGGGCGTATAATGTATGTGTTACACATTAATGCTGTTCAAATTTTACCTATGGCATATATGAAATGAGATGGATATTTCCAGCTGCATATCTTTCTGATAAACTGTGACACTTCAGATCAAAAGCTAATGGGCATTACAGAATTCATGATATTTGAATGGAATTGTTGCCCTAGCCCCTCCTGCTCAGAATCACAATGGACTTGATTTCAGTGCAGTGCTGGTTTGACTGAAAATGAGTTCATTTTCTTCATGCAGTTAGAAACCTTTCTTTTTTGTAGCTAGCATGGTCATTATTTGGACTTAGTTTGAGAACAAGAAGATAGCACCCTGGGACAAAGTTAATGTTTTTAATTGCTCTGGTCTGAGAGCCAAGGATGTTCTGAGTGCTCTGCCCACAGGTGTGAGGCAGCTGGGAAGGGGGGCATGGATGGGGCTGAGCTTGACTGACATCCAGACTGATCAACAAGAGTATTCCACACCATTAGCGTCATGTTTCGTGTTTACGAGGAATCAGGATATTCCGCTCTCTCTCACTTCTTTGTTTTCTTCACTCTCTTTGTTGGAGCCACGAAATTTCTGTTTGGGACATTTAACTCAGCCTTTTTGCCATCCTGCTGTTTTGCAGAGGCCTCTGGGCCTTTCTGCCTTTTTCTCTCTTCTCTCTATGGGATCAGCTGTTGGGGATCAGGTTCTGCTGCCTGGCTGCTCAATATGAACAGAGTTGAACTGATTTGAATATCTTTTATTTTATATGCTATTTCTATTTTATAGATATATTTACTAGTAGTGTATTAGTATTTTGTTATTTTATTAAACTGTGTTTATCTCAATCCAAGTTTCTCTCTTCCCTTTTGATTGTCTCCCCTGTTGGGAGGGTGGGCAGCAAGGGGAATGAGTGAGCAGCTATTGTGTTTGTATTGCTAGCTCAAGTTAAACCACAACAAGTGCGCATGACTGCAGATTGTTTGGACATTTGCAAGACTATGGCAAACAATTATTTGGTCCTCAACATACAGTTAGAAATTAAATACTTCTACCATATTCAAACTCATATATCAAAGGTGTTTACATTCTACATTAGTTAGCAACTTAACCTCTTTCAACTTTGGAGGGAAAACCGCACAGTGGAATATATTTCACCACACACTATTAACCAGTGCTTTGCATTAGAACTGCAGTGGTGATGTAGGAAACATTGATCGTAAGCCCCATTCTGCCTAAATCGAGTGTACTTATTCACTCCCAAATCACTGGAGGATTTTTTTTAAAACATTCTTCTGGACATTTTTTGTGTATTCTTTCGTGGCAGGTTTTGTTCATGTAATTCATTCTATAGTCAAGCTTCCTTTCATTTTAGTTTATAAAAAAGCACAACGTTTCCACAAAATTTCATTCCCAGGTAACATTTTCCAGCAGCAGCAACTGATTTCCAAACAGCTCAAGGACAGATGTTGTGGATAACATTGCTTTCCTCTGTAACACAGTTACCAGATTCCACAGCTAATGTCATTTCTGTAATAGATGAAGTCAGCATGGTGCATCTTGCTTAAGTTATTTCCCACTAGGCATTGTGTGAATAAAAACATTTGAACTCAAACCCAGGGTGGAATTTCTTAATAGCTCTATGATATCCAGTTTTCCTGAAACTCACAATCTTTCCTTTGCTTCCTTCACATTCTTAAAGCACACTACTCTTCCTATTAACACGTGCAATTCCATTTCCTTTGTAGAATTCTCTGAGATGTTAGAGATGTTTACATGTTACATTATTTGTCCAGACTTCATGTATTATTACTGTCAAGTGACAAGGAGTTTACAGATGTCCTAGGAAGTATCTTCTCATTCTTATCTCTTTTGTTGATATTTCAGGCTTCATATATATCTGTAGTTGCTAAATTAGTCCAGTAGATTGTTTGTTTGTTTTCAAAACAAAGGCACTATTTCCATCAGCCCTACTCACATTGTGCAGGATCTCAATGATTAAGGATGTTATTGGGCCTGATGTCAATACCTCTTTATTCACATTTGATATGAAAAAAGATGGGGTTACACTTGCAAAGTATCATCCCACTTGATGAATAACCATGGTGTCCTCAAGGACCTCAATGAGCAGGTTTCTATTCAGACTAAATGCAATTTATGACTTGAACATTTTTTTCCTTCAGGAAAATATTTAAACCGCCGAGTCCTGTTAGTCATCAGTATGAAAAGAAAGCAGTTCCCAGCAAAAAAAACAGAGAACCCAAGTTTCCTGGCTGTCCTCAAAGCCTGAAAAAAGAGCTTTGATACTGATTGCTGCCAAGTGTGTGTGAGGGGGGGAAAAAAGCAGTTTGGATTAAAATCTCTAGTAAAGCCAATGTATTTAAAATTCTGGTATAGGATGTAATGATGAAGCTGTCTATCAGCCACACTGCAGATATGTCACCATCCAGTGCATTCAGGTTCATCTTTTAAAATGTCAGTTACATCACTGTTTCTAGTACATTTGCTTAATGTAGCCCATGGGAATTTTGGTGCTCCCTTAGTTTCATATCAAAGAATGAAGCCGAAGAACTACACTATACAGAGTAAGTTAAACTGCCCATTTACTAATTACAACATGAACATACCCTCTTCTCACAGCAGGAGAGGAACTCACCAGCAGCATGCAGGAAAGAATTTTTCTTCCCATTTTCATGGCAAATTAATTCAACGGCAAGAAAGGCTTCAACCGGATCATGAGGCTTTTTCATAGAACTGGGTTTTCTGCCAAAGTGGCTCTTAAGAGAAAGTCACACAAGTTCTTTCCCTGTTACTGTCAGTAAAACACAGTGACATGAGGCATTTTTCCAGGTAATTTCACATGTTATGCTGTATCAAACTTTGCAAAAGCAGATGTGTATGAAATTATTTCTCTTCAGCTTCACAAGAGCTTTCCAAAAGCCATGTTCTTTACACTGATTTTGCACTTTCCTCACTCACATTGATAACAATGCAAATTAAATTACACATAGCAGGAGAAGCCATCTTCTTACGCAGCAAGACTTCAGTTTCCAATACAGGAAGAGTATTTGCAAGTCAAAGCCTTTCAGAACAGGCTTGAGATTTCAGAGAGAAAAGGTCTGATACCACCACAAGTAAGATCACCTCTCCATCAGTTTAAGATTCAATGTGAATTCTCTGCAGGTCACTAGAGAATTTGAGAGCACAAATGTCAGGAATTCAGCAACGCTGAGGCAGTGCAGTATTTCCACACAGTTCAGATAAGAGTCTATTCAAGGCTCAAGGTCAACCAAAATTAGTCTGAGATTAATCAAAGGGTGAAACTAAGAGGCCTTGTTTCCTTGGAGAAGAAACACCACTGCTGCTTCATGCTACCTGAAGTAACTCCCAGTTTCAAGGCTCCATAACCAACTATTTGTAGTATATGGGCTACACTGCTAAAATCAGGGAAAGCTTTGGGTTGGAAGCGACCTTAAAGATCACTTAGTTCCAACCCACCTGCCATGGGTGGGGACACCTTCCACTAGACCAGGTTGCTCAAAGCCCAGTCCAACCTGGCCTTGAACACTTCCAGGGATAGGGCACCCACTTCTCTATGCAACCTGTCCCAGTGCCTCATGGTGAAGAATTTCTTCATTATATTTAAGGAAGAAATTCTACCCTCTTTCTGTTTAAACCCATTAAAATGGATTCATCTTAGTAAAAAAGGTAATGCACATTGTTTGGGGGCACATAAAGGAAACAAACAAACAAACAAACAAACAAACAAAATACCCCAAAACCAAACAGCAGCACTTGCAAAGTCGTCTCTAAAGTTATCTCCCTCCATAAACATACTTAGCAGCATAGCATACTTAACATTGTCTTTAGGCAGTCTGGTATAATAATCATAAGTAAAGATGACATTTGATGAGAACTATTTTTACAGAATAAGTAGGGAAGCTGGCTGGAAAAAACATTAATTTCTCTTTTAAAAAGAAGTGATTGAATTGTTTGTGTGAAACAGGGAAAGCATGCCTACAGAAACCTAAAATTATACTAATCTAAGGTCAGCTCTGCAACAGTGTAAGATTCAGTGTAGACATCATATTGCCATAAATTTATACATTTATTTATCACATAGGTTAGCACTTAAATATATTTTTTACATGCTTCTGTAATGTTTTTATTTAGCTAGAATTTATTCCTAGGAAGGGTTTCATGCCAATTCATGACATCAGGTTATATCAGGTGTATGAAACACTCAGCATATGTGCAAGCCAATATTTTGCAGTCATCCAGGCAAATATTTAAGATGAGGCTTTGCTTTGCTCCTGCTGATACAGAAATCACAGCTTCACATCCAAACTTAGTGGCAGGCCAGAAGTACAGGGCCAAGCCAGCAGGGTTGTTCATTATCAGCTGTGCAGGCCATGGTTGTGTGCTAATATTTTCCCTGACCTTTCACTAGACAAATTATTAGCTGGATACATTTCTTCCTCTGCTGCTTCCATTCATCAAGGATTAATTAATTAGATGGCTTTAATTGGGGACTGCAGCACACAGGGCTGTACTTCTACTGACAGGAGGAGAAGGAAGATGCAGGTGAGTATCAAAAGGCCAGATGAAAAAAAAAAGCTTTCCTATCACCCTCAGTAGTAGTTGCACTGGATTTTCAAATGCGACAAGACCATGATTTACCTGATTTAGGACATCCATTTTTGCAGCCATAGAAGAAAAAGAGCTTGCTGCTGTTAACAGCTGAAATAGTAATCTGTAATCTCACTCTTCTTTTCATTCACTTTGAGTCAGTCCCCAAGCGGCATGTCGGGACAAAGAAGGGGAAAAAGAATGTAACACACAGCTGCATATGTACCTCACGAGCTGCCAGCCAGTTCACAAAAAGCCTTTTGTCTGCGTGGGCTGTTTGAAGATGACAGTGCCTGTGGCCCAAAAGATTGCTACAGCAATGCCACTTGCACCCCAGAATCAGATTCTGGTTAACACCATATCAGATTAAGGTTTTATCAGTCCTCAGCTGCACAGCAAATTTACTGAGCTTGGTGAAGTGTTATGGACCTTCCCTAGCTGAAGATGTGGGTTTTATTTAACTACATGGAATGTGGGCATAACATTAGATTGTGAGCAAGATGCCACAGCCATTAAAAAGCTGTCTGGTGCGCTGAACGCCTAAGGGCATGCGGATGACTCACTGAAACTTTGTTAAAACACAAGACATCTGCTTAAATATGTTTCCTGTCAGTCCATTTGCATGGGTGGAAATAACGGGCTGGAGATTCTCTCCTACTCCTTCCAGCCCTGGCACCAAAGGACTGGAAAACTCCTGTAAGCCACGCTCTGGGATTCCCCTTTGAGTGATGGGAGCTGAAGCTTTGCTTCGGGCAGCAAAAGGACCCTCTCTCTCTCTCACAGCCCTGAAAGAGAAGCCAGAGCTGAGCGAGCCCCAGCTGCCATGGTGGTTCATCCCTGCAGTGCTCCAGCCACGCTGGAGCCCGCACTGACTCCCCAGCAGCTATAAACTACAGCAAAGCCATTTTTATTGCCTCCCCCAGCCTCCCAGGCACTCAGTCATCACATCTTCTGTCATCATGCGTACCCTTGTGGTATCCTGGGGTGCATGAAGAAGGTCAAGGGAGGTCACCCTCCCCCTCTACTCTGCCCTGGTGAGGTTGCATCTGGAGTACTGCATCCAGTTCTGGGCTCCCCAGTTTAAGAAGGACAAGGGATTACTGGAGGGAGTCTAGTGGCAGTTTACAAAGATGATCAGGGGCCTAGAGAACCTTTCTTATGAGGAAAGACTGAGAGAGCTGGGTCTGTTCAGCCTGGAGAAGAGAAGGCTGAGAGGGGGTCTCATCAATGTTTATAAATATCTCGAGGGTGGGTGTCAAGAGGATGGGACCAGACACCTTTCAGTGGTGCCCAATGACAGGATGAGGGACAACGGGCACAGACTGAAGCACAGGAGGTTCCATCTTAAACGTGAGGAGAAACTTCTTTACTTTGAGGGTGCCAGAGCACTGAACAGGCTGCCCAGAGAGGTTGTGGAGTCTCCTTCTCTGGAGACATTCCAACCCCACCTGGACACATTCCTGTGTGACCTGCTCTGGGTGAACCTGCTTTAGCAGCTGGGTTGGACTAGATGATCTACAGAGGTCCCTTCCAACACCAACCATTTTGTGATTCCGTGACATCACAGTTTTGTGCACAGCAACAGTAGCAACAATTCTGATGGACTGTGATGACACAGTAAAATTAAAACGGAGACAACTTCTTATTAAATGCACCTAATTTCCTTCAACAAGGAGACTGTAAACTAGAATAAGAAACACCTTCCAAAAAGAAAACAAGCAAACAACCCCCACTGTTTTCCAAAGCTTTTGATAGTTTGGGTTCTGAAGATGCAGCCCTCATGACACAGCCTGACTTCAAAGAAAGTGTTAGCATATAAGATACATAGATATGCACGGCTGCACAAATATGTGAATGAATAACAAAACAAAGTCACCAGCTTGCCTGTAACAGCTCTACCTCAAAAATGCATGTTATTATTTTTTTTCCCCCTCCTGTTGAAGGGTCAGACCTAATTGCATTGCTTTGAGAAGACAGAATTTCAGCTACAAATGAAGCTCACAACTATTTCATGTTAAAAATAAACTTTAAAGCGAAGCACCAGATGCTGCCATGGAACATTCCTTGGAGCTTTCATGCGACGCTTGCATCTGTTCAGCTGGAAGAGTGACTCTTTCAAACAAACTAATGGCTTTTAAGTGGTGAGAAAAAAAAGAGCAAAAAGGCAAAATACTTTAGAAGGCACAGGGAAAAATAAGTTAACAAGGTCTGTATTGGAACGATGGCACTCAGATAGTTTTGGATCATGACTTGGGTCACAAACAGAAACAATTTAAAACTGCCAGAAATGCAATCCATTTTTTCCTGGTAAAGCAGCAGAAGGAAACCATTTTTCACAGGCATAAAAAATGCAAAGTTTCAGAGGTAAAGATCCATCTCATCTTACAATAACTTATTTGTTCATTCAAGCTCTAGGAACATTACAATTTTTGCTGAAATGTTAGTCTTACAGAAGCTTTAAGTAGATCTCAATATCGGGGGAAACACTAGGGAATGAGAAATTTGGTTTTTATTTAAGTGTAGTTGTTCTGTTCCTTCCCACTGGTTTTTAGACAAATGCATGCCAATGGGACCTCTGTACTGATTTTTTTTAATCTTCAACTCACTGGCTCGCTTTCTTAACAACCATATTTAGTCTTCAAAAGTTAATATGTTTAGTGTGAATATAACACTTTGCACCAGTAAATCTTCATATGCTTTACAAATCATTTCAATTAACAGTTTACCCAAGTTTTAGAACTTGCTTAGGAAATAGTACAGGTATTGAGAATTATGTCCACTTTACAGAAGAGGAAAGTAAGCCAACGAAAACAGGTTAATTATCCCAGACCACAAAAAAATACCAGTAAAAACAGGATCAAGTAACGTTAATTCTTAGTTCTTTCTGGTTTATGACCAAAACTGCATTTAATTGATATGTGATAGTTAAGCATCCAAAATCCCCAGATATTCAGCTATTTAGTCACTGATGCATAAGTTATGTGGAACATACACTACACGTGCCTGTAATGAGTTTCTTCACAAGACAAAGAACATCCCTACTTGACACATTATCATCTCAGGTCTTACTGGCTCCACTGGGTGAAAAAGACATGTTCTAGCCCTGAAGGAAGCTCTTTGCACCTTGTAAAATGATCCAGAAGGTCACACTTGCCAACAGAACATCCCTAGCACACAACTCTGAAGGAGGCAATTAGTGTATTTCTCCAAAGGAAACTGCAGAAAAAAGGAAAATGTTACAACTTTTGAGAGTTTGATATCAGAGGTAACATATTTCCTGTAACTGAAGTAGAACAACAGAAGTAGTATATGAACTTTCAGCGAGATGGAAATGGAAAGAAGAAAGCCCAAACATGCTGCCTGCTCTGCCTTTCTTATAATCAATCCTGCAATTTTACTTAAACATCTCTGATGTAGCGGCCAGACATGGTTTGCACAGAACCAGTTTTGACTGGAACAGGCTCCCCAGGGAGGTGTCACGGCCTCAAGCCTGACAGTGTTCAAGAAGAGACTGCACAACACCCTCAGACACATGGTGTGAACTGTGGGGTTGTCCTGTGCAGGGACAGGAGTTGGACTCAATGATCCTTGTGGGTCCCTTCCAACTCAGGACATTCTATGACTGCCTACAACATCCATATTTAACTATCTCTGAAAAAGAGTCCCCTATTTGGATTTTCTGAGCCAGCAGCTCTCAATTAATGCAACTGGTCTTAAATAATTAGGGTTTAATTTAGTCTAGTTTCTAAACCACTGGGACGTTGGTAAGCTTGACAAGTATTGATCCTAAAGACTTGTGCCTGGAAAAAGCTGACTGAGTGTTCTGTGGTCTTCTCTCAACATTAGTGTCTGAAAACAAACAAGCAAGGGTTTTCTTTTCTTTTCTCTATTGCTTTAATTGTTATGGTGAGTTACACTGCCAGGAGAGGACTCAGGTTCTCAAGCTTACAGGACAAGACGTTCATGGGTTTTTTTTGAGTTTGTTTGGGTTTTTGTGCTTGTTTGTTTGTTTATTGCTCTTGTTTTGTGTGTGTGTTCTTTGTTTTTTGTTGTTTTGGTTTGTTTTGTTTTTAACAGTGTACAGATACTAAATATTTTTTTTATTTTCTTCAATTATGAAGAAAATATCACCTGGTGAAGGTGATGGCTTTTACAAAGCTCGTTATAATGAAATACTATTAGCTACATTACAAACAAGGAGTAAAGATGCTAAAAGCACTTGGCATTAAGTTTCTTCTGCATTCACCAAATAAAAAAAAAAAGCTACATCCTCTCAAACACTTCACCATTGCTATTGCACACTTACAAAAGCTCTTCACCTCAGCTGCAAACAAGAAACGTCAAAAAGAGACTAAAACACCTCTGGGTCTCAAGAAATGTTTTTGGGTGCATTTGTAACTAGTCAGAAGTGCATAGAAAAACATTCTTGTCTCTGCAATACGCTCTTATGTAATTTGGCATAGGGCATAAGTAAATCAGCTGGCGAGCAGTGCTTGAATGAGACACTGAAACAGTAGCTTCAGTCTTTATGTAATATCTTCCAGCTTTCTCTTTATAATTTAATACCTAGTCACAGCAGGAGATAAATCTTTAATGGCACTATACAATTTGGGTAGGATAGAGGAGGAGTTTATTTCATCGGAAGACTGTCATGCCAGGAGTTTTTAATGTTCAGTTTTTATTGCAGACTACTCTGTTATTCATTGGCAGAATTTATTATATTAGTGTTCTATTAACCCAACACATACTTTAAGAAAAATCTCACTGTAGTAGATCCTAGGACTTCTGATCAACTCTCTTTTTGGGGTTGAATTTGTCATGAAAGTTAAACTAAAAATAAATAGAGGGTTTCTGAGCTCTGCATCTCAAGGTAACTGATAAATCAAGAACGAAAAGGCAACAGTCATACTTCTCAAAACAACTGAGGAATGCTTAAACAGTACTTTTTCCTTATTTTGCCAAGAGTTTTCCTTTTTGAAACAAACCTCTTACCACCAGTAATTGGCAAGAAGTTTTGGCCAACATTAGGAAATCTTTTATTCTTTGGTCTTTCATGCACACTGGAATTTATTTTTCTGAGAAAAGGAGACAGTTCAGTCTTTTCCATTGTTATCATTTTCACCCTAAACCTTTCTTATCACAAAATCACAGGCTTGGAAAGGACCTCTGGAGATCATCTAGTCCAACCCACCTGCTAAAGCAGGTTCACCCAGAGCAGATCACACAGGAATGTGTCCAGATGGGTTTGAATGTTTCCAGAGAAGGAGACTCCACAGCCTCTCTGAGCAGCCTGTTCAGGGCTCTGACACCCTCAAAGTAAAGAAGTTTCTCCTCGTGTTTAAGATGGAACCTCCTGTGCTTCAGCCTGTGCCCGTTGCCCCTCATCCTGTCACTGGGCACCACTGAAAAGAGTCTGGTCCCACCCTCTTGGCACCCACCCTTGAGATATTTATAAGCATTGACGAGATCCCCTCTCAGCCTTCTCTTCTCCATGCTGAAGAGACCCGTCTCTCCCAGTTTTTCATTGTAAGATGCTTCAGTTTCCTAATCATCTTTGTAGCCCACTGCTGAACTCCCTCCAGTAATTCCTTGTCTTAAACTGGGGAGCCCAGAACTGGACACAGTCCTCCAGCTGTGGCCTCACCAGAGCAGAGTAGAGGGGGAGGAGAACCTCTCTCAACCTACTGGTCACACTTTTCTTAATGCAACCCAGGATACTGCTGGCCTTCTTGGCCACAAGATCACATTGCTGGCTCATGGTCAACCTGTTGTGCACCAGAAGAGGTTCTTCTCTGCAGTGCTGCTTTCCAGCAGGTCAACTCCCAACCTGTACTGGTGCCTGGGGTTATTTCTCCCCAGGTGTAGGACCCTACACTTGCCCTTGTTGAATTTCATCACGTTCTTCTACTGCCCAGTCCTCCAGCCCGTCCAGATCTCACTGGATGTCAGCACAGCTTCTGGTGTGTCAACCACTCCTCCCAGTTTAGTATCATCAGCAAACTTGCTGAGGGTGCACTCAGTCTCTTTATCCAGGTCACTGATGAACAGATTGAACAAGATGGGACCCAGTACTGACCCCTGGAGAACACCACTAGCTACAGGCCTCCAACTAGACTCTGCAGCATTGATCACAACCCTCTGGGCTCTGCTATCCAGCCAGTTCTCAATCCATCCCACTGTCCACTCATCCAGCCCACACTTCCCAAGTTTGTCTATGGGGATGTTATGGGAAACAGTGTCAAAAGACTTGCTGAGGTCAAGGTAGACAACATCCACTGCTCTCCCCTCATCTACTCATCCAGTCATACCAATATAGAAAGCTATCAGATTTGCTAAGGAAGGTTGTAGCTTTGCTAAAATAAGATGACCTTTTGAGAATAGGTACTGCCTAGAAGCAGGCTGCTTCTGGGAAGATTTGTTTAGAGTTTATGTGCAGAGTCCACCCATCAGACAACTGCAGCATTCATTTTCAGTAGATGCTCTCATATGCTGGCAGGAGCTCTATGTACTAGAAGATTATTTCAAGGTAGGGATGAATTCATGTGCTGTGATGAAGTGTCTAATTCAGACAGAAAGTTCTCATTTTTCTGTCTATATTGAAGAAACAAGCAGAAGAATTTTTTTCTAAAGTTTACAGAGAGTTAAATGTACATATTCATTTTTTCCAATAAAACAGCTCTTCTAACAGATGTTCTTTCATTTCTCCTTGATCCATCAGTATGGATTACAAAGATACAGAGTAGTTTGGACTAGAAATAACCTCTCCGCTAATCTATTAAGTGTTGTTAAAAAGACACCCCCTGAATAAGAACAGTTCATCCTTTTACAAAGAAGTGTCCTCTACCTGAGAAGTGGCAGAAGTTCAATAATTTGTTATTGTACTCTGCCTTGATATTCACTCCGAGTGATAATACCTAACAGGAGCTATATCAAGGTTGATAATGCACAACTCATTCTTTCCATCATACGCTTATCACAAGATTTAAATACTAATCAGCTAATAGGAACCAGGTAGGTTCAGATAAGAATAGACCACTTTTGAGATGGGAATATCATATGGAGATTTTTTTTTTCCATTCAGCACCCTTGCGCTAACATACAATACAAATTGTTTTTCCTGTGTAAACATCAGGAGACATTCAGTGAGCATACAGCTGGAATAATTGTGAAACCTTCACTTCTACTTAAAATAAATATTCTCCCCAGGTATTTTTTTTTCCAGGCATACCTGATTCAGTGCTGGGCAGGTACGTACAAAAATACGGTGCTTAGTGAGTGAGAACTACTCCACACTTTTGGAAAAAGCTGGGAGTGATTGAAAGCTAAGGCTGGAGGTGGATCAGTGTCACCTAGATCTCAGTCCTCAAGGCTCGGGGCTTTTTCTCAAAGGTGTTTTTATCATGATGGTCACAACTGCTATTTTACTTTGTTTGCTCAGTGGACAATGACTCACTTTCTAGGTTTAAGAGCAATTGACAATTCCAGGGGATTTCTTGTTGAAATAAAGGGCATCTCTACATTTAACCTGCCCAACTGGCTTAAACAAACCATTTTGGCTCTTGCAGATTGCACAAAGAGTCTTTGTTCCACACAGTTTTGGTGTGGTTTTTTTTTTGTTTTTTTTTTTTTCCATTTTACTTCTTGCAGTTTGCAATTACTTGTTTTGCTGCATGTAAATCATTCAACTACTAGAAAGTTTAAACTGGTACCTTTTCATACAGCTCAAAATTTTTGCCCCCCTCTACCCCCCATCATGTTTACAAAGGTAATACCAATTCTGATTTTAAAAGTGACTTTTTGCCTGAGTTCCAAGTTCTTTCCAAGAACTGAAAAGCCATCATGGGTGGCGGGTTTTTTTGTTTGTTTGTTTGCTTTCGGTGTTTTGTTTTGTTTTTTGGTTGGTTGTTGGTTTTTGTTTGTTTTTGTGGGATTTTGTTTGGTTGGGTTTTTTTGGGGGTTGTTTTTTGCAATCTACTCTAGAGATAATGAGCCTCAACTGCCAGGATTAAGAAATAAAAAAGAAAATATCAGCCTTTTTTATTCCTTATAGATAGATACACGTTCCACATCCTCTTTAATAAGAAGTATTCCTCTTGATCCAAGAGGGTCTGGTCAAGAGCCACACTGTTGCCAGCACTGAGAGATTTCTCCAGAGCATTGTCCCTATGGGGCACGAGTCAAAGCACTTGTAGCAGCATCAGTGTGGGGTGGCACAGCACCTCTGTTGTCCCAGATGCAGTGGGCATCTCACTATTCATCAGTGGGAGCAGGGAGGAAGAAGACAAGAAGGGAGCTAGCTACCTTTTACCTGCCCTGGGATACCCAACTCTGTAAGCTGCTTGACATTTCTCAGATTAAACATATTGTTTCTGCTGAAAATTTGGAAACTGTCGATTTCAAAAGGAGCATAACGGAACCATCAAGAGAGATATCTGTAGGAAATCAGAGGGGAAAAAACAACCAGCCTCTTTTCATTCAGAAAATTTTTGTTAGATTATTTCTGGAGAATTATTCTGGAGAAATGGAGCCAGGCTCCTCACCTACAGATTTCTAGAAGAAGACAAAAATTATGAACACCTGTAATAAGAATGGGAAGTCAGGAATTCTTTTGCGATCTAAGGTGATTTTCTAACAGTTTTTTGTTCAAAATAGTTCAACCAAATGACACGCAGACAAAGTATAAGACGAACTTCTAAATTCTTTGAAAAGAGGACATCCTTTCAGCAAAGTCACTGATTTGGAATTCAAATAACTTTTCAGACAAAAAGAAGTCAGAGGTCTAAAGTAGTGTTTAAAGCAGAAAATTAGCCAAAATCTGGAGCAATCTGGACTGCAAAGCCACCTTTAATTATATATTCATTTCTGTGCCAAGACTGCTCACATGCTGGGAGGGTGAATAGAATACACTGTTCATTTGGACTCTTCACTAAAATGCCCCACTTGAATTAAAACATAATTGAATATTCCTCTAATTAGACATTTCTGTCAGTAGGTTCACTGGTTGCTACTGGGACTGCAGGTGGTTCTGTAGTGTACATAGGCAGTCTGTGAAACACTCATTTTAGGTGCACTGGTAATGGAGAAAGAGATGAATGTCTTCCCAAAAAAGCTGCACTGCCCCATAGATTTTGGAATGGAGACTAAGGAAAGCCATCCCAACCACAGCTCCCTGGACAGACTATGGAAGTGTTGCCCTCTCGTGGCTCTTGTGTTGATGGCTATGAATCATATTAAAACTATATAAACCCAAGACTAACAGCTAAGAACAGGTCCTTCGATTCAGTAGAAAGTAGCTTTGCTCACATGAAGAAAATGGCACTGGTGTTTCAAGACATTAGTTTATTAAGCAGTGGGTTTCAGAACTATGTGGTTAATTTAAAATCAGTATATGAAACAAGAGCAGCAATATCCTCTTGTGAATTTCTTCTTAGATTTTTTACACGTTAAGTATTTTTTTTAAACAAAAAAACATACAGTAAGTATTATAATAATTATTTAGCAGATAATTCAGGAACGATACTTAAAGTATTTTGAAAATGCACATAAGTGAATGTTGATTTTTCTATTCAGATGATTAACCAACTTTTTTTTTTTTTTACTTTGTAAATGTTGCATTTCTGAAACAAAGTCCTGCTCACTGTGAACTCTTTCCAATCACTGCTTAAAAACGAAAAGTTCCCAAGTATACTCCTGCAAGTAATACTGCTTGCTTGGGTGCTTGTTGAAAGGAAACACAAACAGGACTTAAGTACAAACAAAGTGCATGTAAGTATTCAGCTAAATATTTGTAGGAAGATGTGTTTGACAGGCCATGGTTCCCACCATCAGTAAGTGTTCAAGTCACATCATAAGGCATAAGGAAGAGGTATTTCTGCATCAACATGGGTGTTTAGGTGTTCAAAGGCAGCACCTTCTTCATGTCTGCTGGATACTCAGAACAGGATCTCAGTCTTCAAATATTAAACTGCATTAAGTGTGGGGAACCCCCTCCCCCCCAGGAAATAAACAAAACAAAACAACACAACAAAAATCACAACCTTCCAAACAGAGAACTTCCTTTGTTGACCCTCGGAGACAAGGTCCATCAGAACAGGGAAGACAGGGGCAGTGGCGAGGGATGCAGGAGTCACCTCTTTCCCGGCTGTCCACAACACCCTGGCTTGCTCAGGAGTAGCAGCAGCAGCCATGAAGGACTTCTCTGAGCAATTCTGAGGGCTTATCTCACAACTGTGATATGTGCTAGGCAACAGAGGTTTTCTCTTTAATTGGAACCCTACTAATTTGGCTGGTAGCATAAATCTTGGAGGGCTGTCAAAGGTAGTCTGCATTTTCTATCCAGGAGGCACATTAATTATTGTTAGTTCCTCACCTACATACGTTACCATATTTCTTCTGAATATCTCTTGCCAAGAAAAAACAAACAACGACAAAGCGAGATAGTATAACCCACACAGAAGCATGATGTTTCTTTATTTCCCTGACCCTACTTGAGTGGTGCTTTACACAAAACCTCCAAATAGACAAGATGTTAAAATAAATAAATAATAAATAAATAAATAAAATTAATGCCATACTCAAATATTTGAGTTTGTAGAACACGCATTCTTAATATATGGTACCACCAGCTTCCTATGTCCCTTCAGAAGGGCTGACTGACCCTAAATAACTAACTGTCCCTAAATAGCTGTTCTCAATAACTGTCTACTGTGATGTTCCTGTATCCTGTGAAGACAAGGCATGACAACACCCCATAGCACACAGTATCACTGGTGATGGGTTATTCAGAAGATCGTGCAAAAAGGAGCCTGACTCACCCCAGCTAATTCACCATCCACAGCGCTCTGCTGAGTTATAAGTAAAACAGTTTTTTCTTTTGTTTAATTTGAGTTCTATTTCAGTCTCATCATGTCCATACAATTTCATGCATGACATTCTTAGTTTTGCTTTTTATTCTGATATGGATCACATCTTCCCCACTGCTATGCAAACATTCACCTCTCCAGGTTATTCCAAACCCTCTTCACCCATTATATGCACAGACATGATTTGGCGAATTCCTATATTTACTTAAACATGGAGATGCAGACAGTTCAACATTCCTAGGGTATTTTCATTACAGTACAGATGTCCTTGGACTCTTGATCTGGGATCAAAATCGAGGCACCTCAGGCAGAAAGTTACCCTTTGAAATCTTGACTGCTGTTTCAATTTTATTTGTTGCTTCTCCTTCCTAGAAGTCACCTTCAGAGGAGCTGCCCTCATAGCTCTATGACTAGTAAAATCTAAAAGTCAGATTTTGTTGTTTTTCTTTTAAATTTGAAAGTTTTAATGAAATAGTATATTCCCTTGTTATTCTGGTGGGTACTTACTTCAAGGCTCTCGGCAAAATTGTTCTAAATAACAAGACTTATTGAGATGACAGTCTGTATTTATGATTTAACAGCTGGTTATTTAAGTCTTGTCAGAATAGAAGTTGGTTAAATAGCGGGAAAAAAATAAGGAACACCAAAGTTAAAGGTCAAAGCCCCGTTAAACTGCAAACTGGGAGTTTGCCCAGATTGTTAACTCAGCGTGTTTCTGAACGGCTACAGTGCTGTCAACATGACACTTTAACAGCTAATACAGGTACATGCTGCCTTCCCTAAATTTCACTTCTGATATTATCACACTTGTTGACAAGAGTTGTCCATCCACATTTTCAGTGACGCTTCTGAAGAGAAGCTGCCAAATTAATGTATACTGTGATTAAGTTACAAAAGATGTCCCCATAATTAACCACTTGACATGATAAATGCTTTCTGACCACCTGCAAAATGCGGGGATATTTTTCAAGCTTTAGATCGTTCCGCATGACAAGAGAGAGACAGAAGATTAAGTGATACATTGTTTAGAAGCAGAGTGCTTAGTTTATATTTAACTAATAATTAATAGACGTATCGTAAGAAACTAAACAATTATAACTAACATCATCAATTATTTCTTAGTATAGATGCATTGCATGTCAAGATTTTCAAAATTTGTAATGCATATGTAATAACTATGTGAATATAAGCAAAGCAAGAGCATCCAGTCTTTGGAGCACTTATGGAGGATGAGCCCCAGCACTGATAAAATTAAGAATACCACTTAACAGTATAATTGACTCTGCTGTTAAGTTTATTTCTTCATGTCACTCCTTGCAGACAAGTTCCAGGCTGCTCAGCACTGCCGGCACACTGCAGGGGCAGGCAGGGACCCAAGCGGGGCACAGCGGGGATCTCTGGTGCACTCAGCTCCAGACTGGGAAAATCTGGAGTCCAATCTTATCACAGCTTTGACCTTCTCCTCAAACATATATTAAGGTAAGTAGACCACAGCAATACCCCAAAGCAGTATTTTTTTCTTCTGTTTTTAAAGGATATTTGCCTTGGTGTCTATTACATGTCCATTTCTGCCTGACTTTAATATATATATATTTTTTTTTTTTTTCTTTTTTTTTTTTTTTACAACTTGTTTCTGAATCTTTTCTCTGTTTCCTTTTACACTTTGCAGTCAACATGAAGTGGCAAATGAGTTCATAGTCTTTTGTTTTCTCTGCTTATAACTACAGATATCTAAAGACTAACTGGCAGCCAGCATGCTTGGACAAGGATATTGAAAACACACCTCTGGTCTCTTCTGAAGCAATGAGATAAAAAACTTTATTTCAAAGGAAATAAAATACATAGCACAAATGCTCAATAGGTAATGGACATTTTTTAACCTCTATTGAGGAAGGTCAATAGAGAACCTGCTCAAGGATTTCACGTGTGTTTTAATCCCCTTTTTCTCTATCTGTTGGAAGCAGAGAAACATCAAAGAACCTGTTATTTTCTCCCTCTTTCTTCCCCAAGGAAACTCTGACCATATGTTTGACAACATCACCTGATCAGGACTTGTCCTTCAAGCCAAGACTGAATAAACACCATAAGCTAACCAAACAACAGCCATCAGCAATGACATAAAGCAGTATTTGTCCCACACAATACCTTGCCCCAAGGCTTATAAAAGTACAACAAGAGCAAATTACAGCATAGGGCAACCTATGACTGCTAATAAAGTTTATCGACAAACACCTGCCCAACATATTATCTACCCATCTGCCTAGACAGCACTGTTTTAAGCTTACAGTATGTTTTTCTGGGTGAAAGTGAAGCACCTTTCTGGTACTGGCTGTTCAGCACCACCAGAGTTCATGAGCAATTGCACCAAGCATTATTTTATTGTTATATCTATAATATTATTTTTAGTACATTATTGTAAATACTTTGTCTTATTAAACAGTTCTTATCTCAACCCATGAGTTTCTCCCTTCCGCTTTGATTTTCTCCCCCATCCAACTTGGGGGGTGGGGAGCCAGGGAGCAGCTACTGTGGTCCCAGTTGTGGGCTGGGGTTAAATCACAACAGTGGGATAACACATTGAGTGAGAATTAACAATTTTTCCTCCATTACTTGGCACTACTTAAAAAAAGAAACTTAAATGAACAAGTAGGTGCTTTGTTTATATTGCAAAATTAAATAGATGCTAAAAAGAATCTTTCTCCTTTATATTTCTCCTATCAATCATTTATCTCACAGCTTTTCTCACATATTCTCAAGTTGAGATAATTTTTTTTTGCAAGGGCTTCTGACGTAAAGCCTGGATCTGGTTGATCTCTTGGGCAAGGTTCAGTCTGAGAAAAAGCATAGGAAGAATTGAGCCTTTAACCTTTGGCTTCCAGAGCACTATGAAGAACAAGAGACATCTTTTCACAGGACAAAGTGATCAACACTGCACCATCACGCTTCGGGTTCCTGGAGGAGATGGATTTACAAGTTTCGTTTTATGGAAGCAACTCATTTTCACAGCTTTTTGCTTGCTGTAATGTGCCATCAGGAATGAATATGTGTCATGTGTGTGTAAACTGAGGAGGGGCGTGTGTGTGCAATGTCATTGTCAGTGCTTCAGGTACAAGAGCCAGATGGCAGATATTTGATTCTTCCCTTTCAGAGACTTCCCACAGAACTAGAGCAGCCAAAGCAAGTCCTTCCCCAGTACAAATTCTCCTGCTGGGACATTCCCACACTTTCTCCTTTTCAATTTTTGCCACCCTTTACCTAGGGGTCAGCTTGGACCAAAAAGACTGTCACGCTGGAAAAGCCAGAGCACAGGTGAGCAGAACAGTCTGATATGACCCAGTCCCTTCCTACTAGGCAATCTTACCCTGATGAAGAAAACAAACAACAAAAAAAGACAAATTAATTAGCTACTTCACAAGTGCAGTAGATATCTCAGAAGAGATACTGAAATCTTTCTGTTCTGAAGTAAATTACTCAGAGATTATTCTTTCTCTTCGTTATTTTTAGTCTCCTGATGCAAGATTGACGTATGACCGACCTGCGGTACCTTTCCTTTTTATTTGCATAGCACCAAGCTAATCGAGGTGACACCAGTGTGAATTTTAGTCAGTCGCCGCCTCTTGAGAGGTGCTAATCAGGACATTATTCCTGAGGCTTTCTGGTGATGCAATTTGGTGTTGGTCCAAAGCCTCCCAGCTTTGCCAGTCTTCTAAAAATTGCAACTTAACAACAAGAAACAAAACGCACACCCCCAACCCAAGAAAGCAGCAGTTGCCATTAAAAACAAAACACAACCAACAACAACCCCCCACAAAACAAAACAAAACCAACCCCCCCGAGAATACAGTAAATCATCTGTCATTGAGGTGCCAAATATATTCTGTAAAATAAATTAATGAAGTTGGGTCAAACCAAGCCTGATCTCATAGATAACGAATACCTAAAGTGACAAACCTAAAGGACATAAAAATATTAACTGCATTTTTTTTTTCTCCTGGAGACTGGTAAAATGTTTTATGTCTCACTTTTTATGCCTTGATTTTGATTAAGTTAGAAGAAATTTAAGCACCTACATAATGGAACAAAAATATTCATCTGCCTCATACGCGCTACCTAATTTTGGAGGGTACAGCTACAAAATGAATCGCTAGCAGACCGGCTGTCATTCTTCAAGGCACAGCTAGTTCCACTCATCATAGTCTTGACAAGCAACTGGACTGTTCCCATGCCAACTGACAGCCAGGGTTTGTGACACTTACCTGTCCCAATTTTTAGAGGCCTGCAAAAGGAATAGATGGTAAAAGGGACAGCAGGCATAGCCACGCTACACCGTTTTAAGATTATCACTGGTCATTTCCACTGGCAGTAGAGAACATGCTAGTTGAACTAATGGCCTTAAAAAGAGATTACAAATAATTAAGGAATTGCAGTGTTGTGCCAAAAGAGGTCAGTAATGCAACATGCTGTCATGAAATACCAACTACTCAAAGTACATAAGAAATAAATGTAATTTCTGAAAAATCTGTCTCTACCCTGAATTCCTCGTATGGACACCAGTAAAAACTTCCTGAATTTTGTTGTTTGTCCAGGTACCAGAAAAGAAGAAAACAGAGGCTGTTTAATTTTATCCTAATTTGGATAACTGGAAAGTCCTAATACAGTAACTGAAGAATACAAAGATGCACTGAAATTCACGGAAGAAGGTTTGTGCTTGAGTTTATACCACTCACGAGACGATTTGGTCTTTTTTTTTTTACATATATATATATATATATTTTTTTTCCCTAGGCAATATCGTATCAGTTTTTTGGCAGGGAAAATTTTTATAAGGCTTTGTAATTCTGACCATGGTTATGACACAGTTTCTTAGTGGGCTCCAATCCAAAGCAAAGCCATCCCAAAAATACCTGTAAGGGCAAATACAAAAATAGGTTGGGCACTTATCTACGTCAATTGTAGCAGGATTTAAACCCATTCCTTCTGCGTCTCCGTGAACACCCTAACAACCAGAATTATTAGCTATTTCTGGGTAGGAGAAATTAAGCTGAAGAATTCATGCTATCGTAGCAAAAAGACTGACTTGACCTACATTGTAGTATCTCATGTTTTTGAACATTGGATGTCACTGCTTCAGTAGTGATGTTTTAGCTGTGGGTTTTTATGATTTTCACAGATTAGTGACAATTATGACACTATAGATGGTATTGAGGAAAGCAACTTTCCCCAAACTTCATTTTCTTAGTAAAAGGACTTATTTAATGGGAAAAATGTTCAATTCTATCAGCGTTGAACAAGATCTGAGGACTAGGACTTAAAAGCTCTGACCTCTTCTTTCCACAATGAAAAGCAATAAATGCCAGAAGATGTTTACAAACATTCTCCTCTTTGACCCCAAGTCTGAAGCTGCTGCTTTCCAGTGATTGCTGAATCCTGTTTCCATGAGGTCTGTGACACATAAAGCCATCAGCTGATGACCTTGACTCAGGACAGACTTCGCAGCCCCAAATATTTGTTTCCAGTGTTGCTTAACACTTGTTATTTGCCACAAGATAGCAAATCAGCTTTTCTGAGAGTAGTTTTCACTTGGACATTGGAGAAGCTCCAATTTAAACCTGACCTGATGCAAAGAAGTAAGCTCAACCATGGAGAGGTTTTGGATAAAGTGAATCCATTTTGAGTGCCAAGAATTTTGACAGGGTAGGACACCTCCAAGCATGTGTGTGCAAACAACAGACATGCAGAATGTTAGCTCCTGGGCATGGTGAACTGTCTATGCCCTATTGAAAAAGGATCTCTGTTTATTTTGTATTAGAACTAATTAACCGTAAAGTACTTATCAGCAAAAGAAGATTTTTTTTTTCCGTGTCAGACAGACCAGTCAGAAGTAATTGGTGAGCAGGGACACCAGCTGCTTATGAGCATAGGGTGGTCTCTGGGCCAAGCCCAAGAAGAGGTGAAATGATACAGCTCAGCATGGTTGTGCCTCACCGGGAACAATCCTGCAGGAAGTCCACTGGATAAATGCTCATTTAATTCGTGCACCAAAGGGAAGCACATCTGTTCTGACTATACTGGAAGCACTATTTTCCAAGACATGCCCATCCAGCCAACTTGAGTCTTTAGGAAAAAAACATATCAAAAAAGAAAAACGTTAGAGAACAATCCAGTATTTTCTCTCTAAGATCCCAAAGCCATGGCACACCCAGAGCAGTTCCATGCAGATCAGAGAACCAAGGTTTGGGAATTCCACTGCACCAGGCAGCACAAAGTCACCAAATCTCTCAGCTGGTGATCGAGGGTGGTAGGTCAGGGAGACCATACACCCAGCAAGCCCACATATTAAACCTCCAGTAACATGCTTAATTTGTGAGCTCATCACTGCTAATTTTCTAGCTCAGAAGGCTTAACAACAGCTCTTTATACTAACACTGAAATAAACTTCCCTGAAAGGCTTTACAGATTTGAAAGTAATGGGCGCAGATTCCATACTCTAGGGGGACTGGAGGGTAGAAAAGGTATCCCCTCAAGTGAGCATCTGGTATGCATGTCCCTTCTGTTTCTTGCTTAAGATAATCACAACACAAGAAATAAAATCCTTGCCAGACTTCCTGATGGGTCCTGTGATAACGACGTACTCGTGTTCCTCAGATGGTAACAAAAACTGAAATAACTGGGAGCTGAAGCCTAACTATTTCCAAACTGGACACCTCTCTAACATCTCAAGATTTAACCTAAAAATGAAACAAACACTGCAGCTGTGGTGACCTGAGTGGCAACACTTCTGTCCTTGCAGGATGACAACCAGTTGTTTACCAAAATATAACTCAATGCAGCCAAGTATCAAATCCTGCTAGAGGCCGAGCTCATCCCAGATGTAGGCAGCTACATTAAATTTCCCATAGGTGAATTGACAGGACTGTGCTGTTCAGCCACACCAACTTATTTAGACCTGGCTTTGGTATCTGGTAATGTGCTGCTGCACAGGCCATATTCATACTGCTAATATCTGCTTGAAAGAGCAAATACTTGCTTCAAATGGTGACAGAAGAGGAATACAATAATATTGGGGTTTAGGTGTTTTTCTAGTTGCATATTAATTTTGCTTTCACAGCAATGTACCTCACAGTTTCACGCTTTTCAGATACAATAGCTTTTGCTGTGAAGTGTCAATAGATGTTCATAGCAATTAAGTAACAAGCTTTACAAGCATAGAGCATTATGATAAACATGAACTATTGCTTTGCCTGCCCATTGCACGTTACCAGAAAACCCAGCTGCATTGGATATGTGCACAAGTTATGGTTGGAAAAAAGCATGAACCTATCCAATTAAAAAATCTCAATTAATTTATGTTTTAATGACTTTTGCAAAAATTAACGAAAAAATGGAGCCATGCACGTCTAAAAAAATTAAAAGACAAAAAGCCAGAAAATGCCACAGGCAGACTACTATTATTTTTGGTTTGTTTAAGCACAGCTTAACACCAAAAGAGCTCAAAAAAAAAAATCACACACAGCATATCCAGTCAAATTCTAGGAAGAGATACCTCCTAGTAATTTGCCAGAGTCTTATATTTCTCTTGTCAGGGTTATCAGACATATCCACCAACTCATCGGAAAGTTCAGAAACACAACAGCAGCAAATTGCGTTAGATAGAGCAGAACCCGGAGTGCTCAAAAAGCTAAATGTGCAGCACCCTCTAGTGACACTGACCTGTCCCCACACGTTGCTTTGTCAAGTGTTGGTGCTGGGGTGAGCAGGGAGGCCTTAGGTACAGGAAAAACATGTTCAAAAATATAAACATGAGGTAGAAAGGCCCAGTGAGATGCCAGTCATTGTACATCAGTTTGATTAAGAGACCGGGGACAGGTGTAAAATCATAGGTGCAGGAGAGTTATAATAATCCAGCTCATCTGTCTACGCATTCTGAGTCTTTCCAAAAAAACTAAATCGGAATTCGGTGCATTCTGCTCAGAGATTTTCTGCCCTTTGCCTGGAAATCTGGGTCTAAGAAATCCTTGAAATAAAGTTCTTACTAACCAGAATGCCCAGCTTCTGTGAAGTCAGATCTTTTTAGTCTAAATTCAGCTTTTCAAAGTTTCACTGTATTCAATCAAATAATTTAGGAAAATATTAGCATTACACTTAAAATTTAAGTGATAATTGCATTTATTTGTTCCTCTAGAAAAAGTTCTCATACAAATTAGTATGCCTTTACTTCCGCATTTTTGACAAAAAAGGTTTCCCCTGCGAAAGTTCAGTATCGGGAACATCTGTCTGTATTCCCAACTCATGTATCCCAAGACTGATACCCTTGAAAGTAAAACAAACTCACTCCAGCTTAACATGGAAACGATAAACACAAAAGACCAACACTAAATTGAAAAGAAGTTGAGAGCCAAACATGTTTTTTAAGGATGTAAACAGATACCTCCATGTTCTTGTGGCACCATCTGCTCACTCACACACACGATTTGCCAGGTGGGCTTATCCAAGTCTCAGGGCACCATGACAGGAGCGTACAAGGCTGCACACGCATTGACACACACACCTTCAATTAATAAAACCAGGCTGCTTCCACAAATAATTGATTTTAATCTCAAATACTTGAATCCGCTTCAGTCCGAATAGATAAGTGAGAAGCTCCCCACAAGGCGAGTGACCATTTATGTCTGACCGCCTCTCTCGTGGAAGATGCTCAGAGAGTTACGACAGCCGCCACCACCACCCATTTGTGCTGTCCCGTCATTATGCCCTTCACTTAGGGCCTAATAGTCACTATACCAGCAAGAAGCAAGATAATCCAATTAAATTCCATATACCTATGTTACTCCTATAGGGCAAGGTAACCCATAAAAGCTTAAGGAAAATAACAAAAATGGTTTTCAACTGTGTTACCCTAGAGCTGAAACAAAATGCTGCTGACTTGCCCACTGGGCTGAATGGCTTTCAAGAAAACTTCAGTGAGATGTCACAGTAAACCATGTTGTGATGTGCACTCACATGAGCACGGAGAATGTTTAAACATTTAAAGAGACTTTTCTGAGGCAGCTAAATAAAGCATAATGAAGTAAATAAAGCACAAAGGACTGTGCTTTCATAACTAGCTTTCTCAAAAGTTTTGTTATTTTACTATTTTTTTTAATTTGTTATTTTATTTTTGTTACTTTCAATCATATTTTAATAATATTTTTTCGTTATTTTTAATCATAGTCAGAAAGGTACTTGTTCTATCTTATCGCTTTGAATTTCTTGCAGGGATACCTTTGCCACTGTAGTTGCACCCAGTGTTTTAATTAATGTTATTTAAACGGTAGATTAGAGAATAATTTTACTAATTAATTTTGATGCTTTTCTTGCAAATAAATGTACATCCTTCTGTCCTTAAGAGACTTTTTAGACTTTTTTTTTTTTTGGTAGCTGTAAATTTTTTGAAACAAAGCTAAAGTTCAAACATGCACATGGATAAATTGATTTAGATCAGTTCATCATTGTAGAAACATGATAAACATCTCAAAGATTATTGTGATGGATGACAAATACATATACCATTACTAAAATGTCATGATCCTTTTCACTTCATTTTGAAGATACCAGTAGTTTATGTGACAAACTCAGAAAAACAAAAGTTATTTTCATTCCTCAGATCTGAACTTATATAGTAAGCAGTTTTGTTTAAGTCTTTGTGAAACAGACATATTCACTCATTACCATAAATCAATGAACTGACCTTGAGAGCTTAGGAGCACTTAAACATTTGATTTGCCTTTCAGGATTGTTCTTCTTTTATGTTTCCCAGCAGCACATCATTTGTGTCTGTACCCTGGTAAGATCTAAGTCTTCCCAGCTTTAGTCTTCTGCTTTGACTTCCTGACCTTCTATTCTAAATGCAAAGTCACTGGCAAGAGATCTCAACTACGCTCAGTCCAAAGCTTGTAAGGATTACCTTTAGTCAATGCTGGGGAGCTCTGCAGGAGTGATCAAAGTTTAATCTGTGTCTAATTAAAAGCTGATCTGCTTGAGCCTGTGCTCTAAAAATATCAAGCTGTTTATATAAACTATTTTTTTTTAATCCCTAAGATTTTATAACAGAACCAGTAAAAAAATAGAACATATCAGAAACTTTTTTGTTTTTAAACTGGTACAGGTATTTATGTTTCAGAATAATTAACACATGAAGTTTCAAGAACAATCTAGAGAATGAAGAGGCAAATAAGTAAATTACCTCACATTAAATACACATGGTCATTTTTTCACAAGAAAGAGCAAAGGCAATTACAAAACAGCAACAGACATTATAAACAGCCACTGCTTCTGCGATGTACTTAATCCAACCCTAGAATCTCTCAGATTAAGCAAAAGCAGGTCAGTAAGAGGAACATCACCCACAGAAAAGATTATGTAGGTAAATAATATTGCTGCTAAGTTTTATTTCATAGCATTTTCTAGCTAACCAACATTAGGTAACAGCCACCTGAAATTCAGGCCCATAAGGTATCTGAGAACAAGGATTCATCTGAACTACTCCTCTCTCCCTTTTTCTCCCCCCCTGCCTTAGACTTTTTCCCTCCTTTCTATTCGGGTGAAACAAGCTGGTCCCCTAGCTTCTTTTATATCTTTTTTTAAAAAAGGAGAGGCAGGACTGGCTCATTCATTTTGTTTTACATAAAAGACTGAGGTGGTTTTTTACCTCTGAACAATGGTCTTTTCAACTAGTCCCTGCTATGACGTAGACCAGCTGCTTTTTAAAACCAACCAAACAAACCTCAAACAACCCAAAAGATGTTTCTCCAGAATATCACTTTTCAAAGAACTTGTTCACACTTTCTGAACTATGCCACAGCTCGTGATTTCCTAGGTTACTTAGAGGACTTTCACCCCTGTGCTATGTAAGATGCATCAGCCCATAGACTGAGATTAAAAGGTGTCACCATTAAGTGCCAAACAGCCCATATTACTATTTTCCTTTTTTTTCTCTTAATCTACTTACAGTTGTGTTGTCTTTTTCCAAACTCTGTCTGCATTCAGTATGAAAGGCTCTGTGATAATGAAGCTCCTCTTCACCCACCTTCAGCACAGCAGACAACAGAAACTCACTTGAGAGGCTCATCACAGCAAGGATTAGGGCTTTTATCTGAAAGCTCTTTATAGCTGAAGACTACAGACCTTATTTTGTAACCTCTGATTTGACTGAAACGGGATGGAATATAGCCATCAACTAATCTAATAAGGATGTGCACAATACATGGCTGATGACATCTAGCAGCACCACTTGTTGAGGCACCCAGGTGCTACAAGCACATGACTTAAATGTAGGAATTCCTGTTTAGGCTTGAAGCCAAGACAACAGTTTTGACTTTGGCCATGACAATAGCACCATTTGTCTGAAGGAGCTGGAAAAGACTTCATGGTTCATACCTGATTTCCTTTCCTCAAATATTTTATTCTTCCCTGAGCATAGATTCTTTTTACTAGAGTTTGAAAAGGTTACTGCGCCCTGAATGTTCAGCAAAACTTTTTCTCCTTGGATGTAGTGTTTGCTTACATGTTGCATATCTGCATGTTTTCAGGTTATGCTGATGTCACGCAGTTTTTGAGGCTATGACTTATTATGAAGATGAAAATGTAATTTAAATGCATGAGCTATGGACTCATTTGTTCAACAATCTACGAACAAACAAACTTGCATCAATGTTCCGTAATTCATATTGACTTGTGGTTGCTACTCAGAAAGAGCTTAGGATCTTGGTCATCTCAGCCAGAGCCAATTATCGTCAGTAATGACTTTCACATTAGGTGTGTGTTTAAGCAAAGATCAATTGCCACTTGCTCCAAGCAGCTGAGACTGTCCACAGATTTGAAGCAATATTTGAAGAAAAATCATTTTAACTGCCAAAAGAATTCCTTTCCTTATGTTGTAGATGTGTCACACAGTAAACCATATACTCCTATGCAACTTTCCCATTTTGTAGCAAACAAAAACCTTAGTGTTTGTGGAGGAAAAATGAGTTTATATAATAAATAATAATTTAATGAAAATAAAAAGCCATCTGTAAGATATTTTTATGTTAAAGGTTTTTTTTACTGTGTTTCTACAAGAGGCTGTTCAGCTGAAGGTTTGTGTGTGCATGCGTATAGACCCCAAACCCCTTGAAGTCTTTGCTGCCCAGAGGAATGTGGGGTTTTACTGAAAAAGTGCTAAGATTTCTATTAACAATGGAAAGGAGGTGAAGTTGAAAAGAAGTGAGGCTGAATTGCATGCCTCTTTTCAAAAGATGCACTGATATTCTGTTTTAATCAGTTCTCTTGCAAACATACAATAAGGTAAGCACTGAATGTAGCAGTTGCCCTCTTATGGAAGAAAAGTCTTTATGGATAATGTAAGCCAACTTGAGAACAGTATTAATGCCGCTAGTGATCATTCTAATGTTATGTAAGTTTGTCATGTTTTAAGATGGTAAAGCAATTCTTTCTCAAATATTCACATTTGAAGCAAGGAGATGCTATACCGCAGAAAATATGGAGAATATTTTGTTAATAACAGAGCCTCAGAAAAATAGTCTTGAACTGTATCTTTAGCTAGTTGAGTCTTTTCAGTGACAGCACTGCATGTTGTAACTTCAGGAGAGATGCCATTTCATGAAAATTCGTTAAATGCAGACTGAGTTTAACTAGGAGAAACTCCAATGATTAGACCTGGTGTTATACTGTACCAGTTCCAGGGCTTGATGTCTATTTGCCACCTTTGTCACGGTAGTTCAAGTCATTTCCAGTAGACAGCTGTGCAGATCAGGATCAGATGTTTGCTGGGCTGTGTTTTGTTAAAATAAACAGATGCATCTGCATTTTTACCCTACATCTGTGCCCAGGTGTTATAGAAAAGTGTGCACTGACAATATTGACTTCTGAATTACTAGTGTCCGCTATGCTGCTATTTCCATGGTTTCATCCCTGGAGAAAATACATTCTCTTCATTTGAAAATGAAGTTGTTCGTTGTGGAAATAGGAAAAGCAAGTCACTTGGGACACTCCTGAAATATCATTAATTGCCTGGTAGGAACAAGTCTGAGAACCAAAAATGCTAACAAGCCGTCTTTCCTAAAACAGCTGGACACATATAAAAATGTTTTGAACTCCCTGAAAAAAGACACACTCAGGAACTTGGCTTTTGGGACGTTTTCATATAATTCTAAATAAGTATCGGGGTCTTGGGGTATGTACTCGTGGAGTGACCAGACTGAATAGACATTTGAGGGTTAGAAGGATGGGTTCCAGGTATTTGGCAGTTTTTGTGATCAAATTAGTACAGGTATTTTGATGAGCCCCAAGCTCTTGCTGTTAGGTGATTGAACTCACTCCAGAAACTGGCTGTGTTAGTTATAGATGAGACTGGGGTAAGGAGTGGGTTAGAAATGAGAGACGCCATCAGTCAAACGTGTGTAAGAAGGGTTTCTCTCAGCTGGTTGTTCATGAAGATGTAGGCGGAGGGGAGGGAACTGCTGCTTTTCTTGCAAGGTCACAACAGGTTCTGTCATTACTGTGGTGGGAGGGCACTCCTGTACACGAGAAAGAGTCTTCACCTCTGCCAAGCCAAACTGATTTTCTCTAAAAGTGGTATTCACACTGCAACCCCCACTTATAGACAACTAATATGGGTGAAAATGTACCTACAGTTACGGAAAGACTTGCTTTCATTTTGGCTTAATGCTCTGTTTGCTCTCCACTAGTAGTTCTGCTTTATAGAAGGCCATATGGCTTATTACTCCAAATATCCAGTCGCTACAGGTAATGATAACAGCAGTGACCTCTGGCACAAAAACAAGTGCCTATTAAAAAGAAGAAAAACTTCAGTGGGAATAATTGCCCACTTGAAACAACTTAGCACTGGATAAAAGGCACTATAATCAGTCTCATAACAGCAGATCTGGCATTGTTTTCAGAACATAAGGAACAGCTGGCACCTCAGTACAAAACAAGCAATATCAGCATCTGTTATCCAAAGCAAATACTCTACTGCATTTTTTTAAAAGACAAAAAATAAGAAGAGGAGAGTCAGATGTCCTGGGAAAAACCTCAACAATGTCTGTTTTTATTTTCAGGCCTCTGGCTTGGAAGATGCTATGAATTTCAAAGTGGATGCAACTACTCCCTCCCATTGCTATGGGAGTTACACCAGAATCGCTGATGGGCTCAGCCTGGGCCAGCAGCAGGTACATTTCAGAACCAGCTGGCACTGGCTCTGTCCAACTCGGGGGCAGATGCTGGTGTTTTCTCACAGAAGCCACCCCTGGAGCCCCCCCAGTGCCAAAACCTTGCCATGTAAACACAATTACCTGCCATTTAGATATGTGAAGAAGTGAAAAGGGGAAAGAAGAAGAGGGCAGTCAGAAAATGGTTTCTCTTGCCTGAGACACTCCTAGTCTTGGAGCTGTTATCTAGGAAGAACCTGAGCAAGCCAAGACCTGTTCCTGTTGCAATTTTCCTCTTCAGTGCTGTCCTGTGGTGTTCATCCATCTTTCTGTAGATGGCTACAGGAGTTTTTAATAATTTTTTAAAAAAAATTCCTTTGGTGATGAGTTTGTGGAGATACATACTGATTGAACTATGAGCTGCATTGTGATAGCAACAGTTTTCCAGACATTTTGGGCAGTGGTGGGACAGAGGCCACCCTCCACAAGGTTGTGGGTGCCTCCAATTTGGGTAAGGCAGGAAGGCTGACATTCAAATAACCACAGAAGCACAGAGGTTGGGAGAGAACCTTGGAGGTCTCCAGTCCAAGCTCCAGCTCAGATCAGCCCCTGACAGGTCAGGCTGCTCAGGACCTTGTTCAGTCATGTTTGGATACCCTGTAGGACAGAGACTCTGCAGCCTCCCTAGGTACCTGGTCCATGCCTGAGGACCAATATGGTGACAATCTTTTCCTTTTATGTAACTGGGATTTCTCCATCTGCCAGCATGGGACTGGTACTGCTTATCCTTCCACCTTGCATGCAGGACTTGATGGAATACGAAGTAGGTTTGCTGATGACACAAAATTGGGAGGAGCTGTCGACACTTTTGTGGGCAGAGAGGCCCTGCAGAGGGATCTGGACAAATTGGAGAATCAACTGTATGAAGTTCAACAAGTTCTAATGCAGGATTTTGCACCTGGGACACGGCAACCCTGGCTGTACATACAGACTGGGGGATGAGATGCTGGAAAGCAGCTCTGCGGAGAAGGATCCGGGGTTTCTGGTCGATGGCAAGTTGAACATGAGCCAACAGTGTCCGTGGCAGCCAAGAGGGCCAACCGTGTCCTGGGGTGCATCAAGCACAGCATTGCCAGCCGGGAAAGAGAGGTGATTGTCCTGCTCTGCTCTGCACTGGTGCGGCCTCACCTGGAGCACTGTGTGCAGTTCTGGGCTTCACAGGATAAAAAATACATAAAGCTACTAGAGGGTGTCCAGAAGAGGGCCACAAAGTTGGTGAAGGGTTTGGAGGGGGAGTAATTTAGGGTTATGCCTCTGGGGGGGGTCGAGTGCTTCTGTCACACAGGTTTAGAGGGGAAGCTGTATGAGGTTCAACTTAAGTCACTTGGTTTGTTCAGCCTGGAGGAGACTGAGGGGAGACCTCATGGCGACTACAGCTTCCTCACAAGGGGAGGAGGAGGGACAGGTGCTGATTTCTTGTCTCTGGCATTCCAGCTCAGAGCATTCTACAATTCTATGAAGCACCTCTGAGAAGAGTCACGGTTCATCTTCTCTACGCCCTCGCATCAGGCAGCTGTAGCCACCAATCAGGTCCACCCCTGAGCCTTCTCTTCCTGATGCTGACCAGAGAATTGGAGACTCAGAATGGTTTGGCTTGCGAGGGACCTTTAAAGATCATCCAGCCCACCCTCCCTGCTGTGAGAAGGGACACCTTTAACTAGACCAGGTTGCTCAAAGCCTCATCCCACCTGGCCTTGAACACTTCCAGTGATGGGGCATCCACAACTTCACTGGGCAGCCTGTTCCAGTCTCTCAGCACCCTCATGACCAGAGGCTGCTCCCTCAGCCTGCCCTGGTGTGCCTTCATGTCAACAGCCCTGAGCTGGGGACACACCCCACACGTAAGTGTCCTTTATGGACTGGGGAGACCAGTAAGTGACAGAGGGGTCCAGATGCAGTTGTCACAGCACCAAACAAGAGACGAGGAAAACATTTTTTTACTCTTTTTCCTTGTTTTATTGTGTTTTAAATTGTTTGCTTCATCTTGAAAAGAACTCCTATAGGAGCAGCTAGGAGGGACCTTAATGCTGAAGGCCAGCACTTTTTCTTGGCAGAACTGCAGTCTTCTGCTTCTCTAAAGGAGTAGCTGTCTCTCCAACTTCTTTGCTTCACTTGTGGCTAATTTTTGTGTACTGCTGCCACAGAAGGTCTGGCTTAATCTTCAAGCACCCACTGGGCAGCCTTGTCATCCTTAGACTGAGGAAACCCCATCTCCAGCGTCTATGTACCTCAGTGGCCCTGTGAGGGATGGCCCCTGTTGCCCTGACACAGCAGGCTGGTGGAAGACAGGTCACCTCATCCCCTCTTCTTGGAGCTCAGACCAGAGAGATGGCACCCCTTTGGAATGGGTGGGGGTGAAGAATGGGAAAGAAGGGCTCACACCACCTGGGGCAGTCAACAGAATAATTGCTGATTGCTGAGTTTTACAGGTGAGCCCACAGGATGGCTGGTGTGAAGGCCAGGCCTCCCGGCTAATGCCAAAGGCGGAGGGAGGCTAGGCTGATGGTGGAACACTGGCTGGGTGCTCCTGCTATGCTGCTGCCATGGCATGATGAACTGGAACCCTGGAACAGTGCAGAGGTACCAGGTGAGCCATACTGGAGGTGGATCCACTTCCATTAGCTCTTCCTGACCTTCAAGTGTATCCACCTCCACTGGCTCCACATCATCAGCCACACGAGCGATGGACATTGCTACCATGCGGCTAGTGGTGTCCACCCTCTGATGCTGCCTCATCTTCCTCCATGGTTCCTGCAGCCATGTCTCTGCAGCCCCACACGAAGGTGAGCAGCCACCTGTCTTGCTGCTCTGAGACTTCTTGATAACAAGCATCCTTGAAATCTGAGGGCCTTGAGGCTTGGAGAACTGTGGGTCAGCAACTAAGGTCCCTTTATTTATTAGGGCCCGGAACAGAATGCAGTGAGGTGGTTCATGACATCAGGAGGCCACTGTGGTGATGGCGGACGTATGTGGCCAAATATGGCTGTTTGGGGAGATGGGGTACCTGTGGCCTGAGAGACGCCCTAACGTGGGACAAAGAGGATCAGGGGGGCTGAAAGCCCCTTTCCTGGGTATCACTTCCTGCTCCCTTTCTGCTGCCCTTGGGCACAGGGACTGCCCTCCACCTCCTCTCATCTACCCCAGACTCCAGCTCCTCCTCATCCTATGCCCAGGGTACCCTGCATGAGATGGCGGCCACAGTGTTCCAGGAGGGTCGGGGATCCTCAGGGTCCAGAAGCGGCTGTGAGAGGATGAAACATCCAGACATTCCCACCAGTGGGAAAGCGAGGCTCAGCCGGCCTGCACAAGGTCTCCCAGCACTCCTTTTATCTTCTTTTAATAATAAAGGGGAGGCATGTCCTGGAAAAGACCTTAATTGTGTGTATTCCTAACACCTCAGCTTGGGAGTTATGAATTTCCAAGTAGATGCTATATTGTAGATGTCTATACTCCCTCCCATTCCTGCGGGAGTACAGACTATGGGTCGTGATTGACGCTCACCAAAGTTCCTCTGAAATGGGCAGGCACTGATGTTTTCTGGGATGTCGTGGTGCATGCCTGTCTCGCATCTTCTTCTGCAGTGGGCAGTTAACAAAAAACCGAGAGAATGCCGAGATGTGCGAGTGTGATGGACGTGGGCTTCCAGATCTTCTTCCTGAGCTCAGTTAATAAAGCTTATATCAGATCCTATAGCCTATATGCTGAAAGAGGTACACTGCAGCTCCACACTCTCTTCATTTCCCAACACCCATCTGGTTACACTGAACTGGTAGAGAAGAATCTCTGCAAAACAAAGGAGAAGTCTGTTAGGATTCCTCTTCTGCAGCTTCTACAAGGTACAAACGTTTCTACAATTCCTAGGCAGAGATGCACCCTGAGAGCAGCTACTGGACATTTTTTTAAAAGGCTGGGTGATCCCATAGTTTGTTCTTATCAGTACTATGTGACTAAGACATTTTGCTTGTTTTAATAAAACAAGGCTATTGATTTTAAAAAGAAAATGTCATATTTGTTTATCACTGAGACACACCAATCGCAAAATGAGACTTCTTATATTTACTCCTTATGTTAGGAAGACAACTTATTTTCAAGGTACGCCACTGTGGAAATCACAATTCAGTCAGGTTTGACAGGAAAACTTGTTTTGGCAGAATTTTCATTTACTTTGTAGTTTAAGTTCCAAATGACTTTGAGCATGTCAAGCTGTCATCCTAATCAACAGTACTAATGCCATCTCTTATTTATTTTTACTGATATAATAAATATTAATAGAATTCTGCATCTACATTGTGTTTTCCATTAATGAATTTAAAAGGCTTTAAAAATAGCTAAATTTCTCTCACTGACAGGTTAAGAATTTTAAACACAGATTTTGTACCCCTGATTGTTCAAAGTCTAACTTAGATGTTTATTTACATGAATTTCTTCAGTAACTCCCTGAACGCATGGAGTTGATTAGCATCCATATTCGTGGTAGTTAAATCATTTCATCTAGAGTCACCAGTCAGGCAGAGAAGCTCAGATTACCATGTATAATTACTGCATTCTGACTACCTCTTCAACAGGAAATTATTTACTTATACTGATTAACACTGGATTTGAAACCAAGAGATAAAACCAATATTTCTCTGTGACAGAAAATGAAGAGAGAATTCTGAAGCCACTGGGTGTCACTGCTTGACTGCCTTTTGGTATAATAAATATACAAAGGCCTGCAAGGACTAAAAATAATCTGCAACAGCTCTAAGTAGTGCTTCACTGGGAAAATACTTAATTGCTTGTTCAACAAACAGCATTTATCAGTATCACAGGTTCCAAAAAACTTTCGACTTCACTTGCAAAATGGTATCTTTGAAATATCTAATTTATTAGACTGGTGTATTTTCTTGGCAGCTTTTAAAATACAGAATGTTATTCTATAGTAAGTCATCTGGAGACTTTTTGAATACAGAAACAATCTGAGACAGGAGGAAATAAAAAAATATTTATATTAACTGTAATAATTTACACTTCCTTGTTTTTTTTAACCATCTCAGATTATCAGCTACTGGAATGGAAAGTTTTGGAAAAAAGACAAATATTACAAATTAAAATAAATGAACATTTAGAAGGGTTAAAAATACATGGTATTTGCTGTTTCTATTTATTGTCTCTCATTTTTAAGGTATCGTATACATAATTGGAAGCCTGTTGCCCGAGAACAGGGACTGATCCTGCAACCTGAAAGCAAAAATCTGCCATTAACATGGTAGTCTGAACTATGCTACTGCAGTTATAGCTTCACTGAAAGTCAATGGACTGACTGTGTATAATATACGTGACAGAAAGGACACACAAGAAAAATGTTAATAGTTTAAACTGCTGTGCATCGATGGCTCATACAGCATTGCAGACGTTGGGGTATGTGGAGTCCCAGGAATGATGGCATGGGTATAATTCAGGAAAAATTCAGAGAGCACCCTCTCCATCCCCTTAGGTTTTCCACTGTCCTAGGTAATTATTTTTCCTACTGTTTGAAAATTTCAGAATTTAAAGCTTAATTGGAATGAAATTACACGTAAAAATCTCGAAATCCTATGCAAAAGAAAGGTCTTCTTTCTCATATTGTTAGTCTAAAATTTCGGTTAATACACAGGACAACAGCCTCTCTTCTTGAGACTTCCAGTTCCCACCTTGTTGCAAGGATTTAGGTTCCTTTTTAGGGGGGCTGAAGGGAAAGGTGGGACGTGCAGGGGGTGTGTCTGCCTGCTTTCTTCTAGCTCTTGAAAAGCTTTCCCCCTGTTTTGTCCATTTTTTTTTTTTTTTCAATCTGAACCAGGTCTCATTAATGTATTTGCTTTGGGAAAGAGTCCCAAACCCTGCTTTCCTTGGATAAGAAAAGGTCAAGGTACACACCAAAGCAACATTTGAAACTTACAGTCAGTCTTCAGCTGGAAAGTGAATTCCTTGCCTGCCTTGTAAGATGGTTAGAGTCTCCCAGAGCCTGCCTTTTGGCTGATCTGCCTGTCACGGAGGCACCCCGAGGTTAGTTTAAGGGACAACAGGGTCCAAAACAACTTTTATTAAACCAGTGAGAAACAGGGTTTTAGCACTCCAAAAGTGACTTGAATACAGGTTCGGATATCAGTTGAGGAAAATTATTAAGGGGCAGCAACTAACAATTCAGGAGGTCCACAGAGTGCACGCACATGGCTTCACCCAAAACAATGCTGTAGCCGTCCCTGAGTCCGGGAGGAGTCCACACTTGCCTGAACACGGTGCGGGATTATTTTTAAAGAGATACACATACTCATAGTGAGTACGGGAAGTGTACACTCGCAATTCTGCGAGGGTAAACTTATAATACACTCGCAATCCTGCGAGGGTTATAATACACGTGCAAATGTGCACGGAATATTACACGTGCTTATGTGGAAGCACGGGAGGAAAATACACCCACGACTGTGCGAGGAAATAATTTATACATGTGCTCGTATTGAGCATGGAAAGTTACACGTGCAAATGTCCACGGAAAACAGATACACTTGCAATCCTGCGAGGCTTAATTTTACACGTGCTTGTATCAAGCACGTAAAGTACGCGTGCAAATGTGCACGGCAAGTTACTCGTGCTTATGTAGAAGCACGGGAGGAAAATACACCCGCGACTATGCGAGGATTAATTTTACATGTGCTCATACTGAGCACGGAAAGTTACACGTGCAAATGTGCACGGAGAGTATAAATACACTCGCAATCCTTCCAGGGCTAATTTTACTCACACCCGTGGCGGCACGGCAAGCGCAGCCTCCATCCCAGGGGGGGCTCTCGGCGGCAGCATCCGGCTCATCCTCCGAGAGACCCGCGAAAAGGGGCGGAGTCTCGACGAGAGTCCCGTTTTTTATTGGCTGATCAGATCTGACTGTGGGCATTCCAGAAGCTTCTCTGCACCCCCACACTGGCTGTGGGTGCCCCTGAAGCCTCCAAACATCCCCCACACTGGCCGCAGGTGCCCAGCGGCTCACTGGCCGCTATATTCTCCTAATAGCCCTGGCCAGGGTGCTCTGGGGCCAAACAAAAGAAGCTGTTAGCCTCAAACAGCAGAGAGAGAGGGAGATGTGCCTACTCCTTTCATACTGAAGGAGGGAGGGAGGGGGAGAGAGGGGGAGTTGCATCCTCCCACATTGCCAAATGCCCATATTTTTTTCAGAGCTGCAGCCCTTTGATGTCTCCCAGTTTTCTTCAGCCTGAACATACTTGTGGATTTCACGACTTTTAGGTGTCTCGTTACTTAAGGTTTGGAGCTAGCATTATTGTAACTAGAAGATCCAATTCCTTGTTTGCCTGCATCAGTGGCAAACAAGCCCTTTCAGTCACTGGACCACCACAGTGCACTACTGTTGCTCAGGCACTTTTAAAACTGGGGAGTTAGTTTTCTGCCCCTTTTTTGTGCCATCATATTTGCAAAGTGTCTTGATCCATAGCTGAAGACTGTTAACTCCTCTGCTCCATATTCTAACTGTAGGAAGCGATGTTGCCAGTCACTCCAGAAAAGTCATCTGTGGTTTCTCGGGGGTCCCTTTCATTTTTCTCCTGTACACATCATTTATTTCAGTCTTCAGCGCTGCCGCTTTCCTGAAAAATCTGCAGCCTCCAGCTAACTCACAAACCTCCCAGTCCCTCCATCGCTCCCAGTGCTCAAATGAAAACCCACATGAAGCCCAGGGAATATTTCTATCTTGCTCATACACGATACAGACCTCCTTTCCTGAAGACATCTCTACCAGCTCTTTAACAGATTATCAAAAAGAAGAGAAGAAGTTTCTACTTGGAGAATAAGCAATTGACAGAGAGCAGCTGTTGGGCCACAATTCCAGACAATTGCTAGATTCTGCCTCAAACAGGTAAAAATATGGATATTTGCACTTGGTTGACCAGAAAGGGATCAGCAGGAAAATCAGTGTAGAATATAATCAGACTCAAATATTATTTGGAATATAGCTAGCTTTTTTAATTGAACTTGAAACTTACGTATTACCAAGCTGAACTGCACAGAACCTAACCTAAACTTTCTCCAAAGACCATCTGGATCTGGGAATCTGGCTAAAATCAAGAGTTCAGCTGAATGTGGGCTGGTACTGCTGAGGGTGGGTACTGAGGGTTTCTTCTCCCCCCCCCCACCCCCCCCTCCCAAAAAATCCCTTCTTGAACTTCTTGGAAACAGTACACAATTACATCTCTGACAGAGGTAGTGTAACGTTTCCTCACTTGTTCTGTGTTCCCATGTTCTTTCAAGGAATATATTTGCTTCTTTTCACATTCATCCTCAGTGAATACTTCAAAGGTTTGTGTGTATCAGATTCAAAGAGATTTCAGGCATTTCCATGTTGACAAAATTACTTTTCTCAAAGGAAAAATACTCTGACATAAACCCCTAGTAGCTTTTATAGTATTTAAAAAAAGTGGTCACTGATTAAAACATAATCACATACGTTTAGAAAATTTATGGAATTGTTTGAGATACTGAAACAGCATAACACACCTCCTCAATAAAACAATTCATTCAAGAACTACAAGTTCACAAACGATGAGCCATTCAAAGACAGAACCATCTGAATTTGCTTTTTCTTTTCAAATTATGAATAAAGAATAAAAAGGAAGGATTCTTGATTATTTTTCAGAGAAATTCAGGATGAGAATGAGATAAAGACTGGCCAGCTCAAAACAGGAGCAAACCACACATAAGTAGCAAGAAAGTACAGCCACTGGAGCAAAATGCTGAAAGAACTTAACACTGGATAACATGCAGTGGCCACACATAAGCACCCCAAGCAAGCACTGAGGAAATTCAGGCTACTGAAAAGGACAATGTTCTCCAGCTCCTTCTTCCTGACTCCAATGAGAGGATTACCTTGCCCCACATAAAGATGGCTTGGCTTCAGTGAGAATGAAGTGGGAACTATTGCTAGCAACAGCTATTTTGCCAACTATAGTTTGAATGTAGTTTGTAAAGCTTATTTGGAGTTAGTTCCCTTCTTTTTAAAAACTTCTGTTTACTGCATGTTTCAAAACATAGTAGAAAGATAGATATATAAATATATTTTTAAAGCCTTATAAGACCCTTGGTTGTCTAACTTTGCCTACTTGAAATAGTTCAAATAAAACACAAGTCTTATAGGGGCTACTATTAGCACGGCTGTCATGATGGCTGAAACCAGGAGGAGCTGCCATCAAAACACAGGATTCGGTGTTTTGTCTCAGCAACCCTTCATTTTCATTACTGAGTTGGAGACTTCTCCAAGTAGTCATGTTTTTGCTGTATTATTTATTTAATTCAGAAGAATGAGCGAGAGAAATTATATTTGGTACAACAGTTTATATAAAATGTCAGTACTGCAGTATATGTCCCTTTCCATAACCTGGCCTTCCAGCTGGGGTCTGCTCTTAAAAGCACCTAAAGCAGTACCATGCAATCATAAGCTCCTCACCTTGCACATTTTTTTACTCTATAAAAATGTTTTCATTCTACATATAAAATTACAAGTGTTGCTTCTTCTTCCTTCCCAATTGACTGCCAGCTCTGCAAATTCTATCTGTCTCCTAAAAATAAAACAGTGGTTATTTTCATTTCTATAGAGTGCTGCAATTTCAAGGGTTGCTTTATATCAAATAAAGCTTCAGTTAGACCTTCCAAAATGTATTGAATTCATGCTAAGTCATGCTTAGAGTTGTTGCAGTTCTTTCGTAGCTCTGCACCAAAATAACTTAATCTAGTATTTTTTGAACGCCATTTTGGTATTATTCCAGTAATTTGAAAAGCAGTAGGTCTGGTGTAGCACAATTGGATAAAGATGATGATTCTCAGCTCCTAGGACAAACTTTTGTTTGTTTGTTTTTTAATAACAGCCTACACCTGTGCCGAGGTCATTCTGTTTCAGACAACATACGTGTACATACATGTAGCCTACATCACCCATTTCTAAGCTGTCTCTTGTAATAATTTCATCTTTGGCCACAGAGGAGCCAGCCAGCCATAGCTATCAAATGCTGACACAGGAGGCAGTGTTAACCATCTCCCTGTGCTTCTTTTAAATGCATCACTATTGTCCTGTGCCCTCGGTGACACAAAGGCTCTGTCACACAGGTTCACACCCTGTGTCCCCCCACCCCCAGTACATGGAAGCTGAGGTGCCAGAAAAGTTCATTTCACTTGGAAATTATTTTGAAGTCAGCACATGACCCCCGATTTGAATGGGGAGAGGAAACCGGCTTTAAAAGTGCACAATCACCTTATCACAGTGGAGGTAAGTAAAAGCAATTGAGTTGTTTGGGGGAGAAAGATTTTTTGAGGGGAATTTTAGCTGCAGCCTTAATTGGATAAGGGAAATAATTATGGGATGGCAGTGCCAACAGAGCAAGTATGATCACTTCCAAAGCAGCAAACATGAACAATATGTGCCTTCTTCCTTATAACATGAAAAGTGCCATCCTTGTCTAAATTTAAAATTGGTCTGTCAGCTCAGACTCCTAAATCTTTATTAGCCAATTTTCCCTTCTAAGTTCCATTTCTGTAAGGCATTTGAATATGTGCCTACTTTTAAGCACAGAAGGGCTGCTGTTGAAGGCAATCTGAATTCCAAATTAGCCATATATATTTTAGTATTCTGCCAAACAGGAGCTTTGAATAACAGTATCAAAGAGCTGGATATTTTATTCCCTTTACATTGATTAACCTGAGATGAGTGCATGTCTCAAAGCTACTGAAGTGGCTGGTGCATTTGTCATACCAGCTATTGACCATCCTGTGTTCTTTAGGGATGGCAGCTTGGAATAATATGACATGAGGAAGAGTGATTTGTTGTATCATTTTTCTGACTTGTGGGAGCCACAGTCTCTTACATTCTGGCCCAGGATTTGATAAAAGCTCTACTGTAGTGGTTCCCAGTATTTATGGTGCAATATATCCAGGAGGGTTACACTTGCCATGATGTTGCCTAATGCATTTTTCCCTTTGACTTTGAAATATATTATCCTGCTTGACACAGATGGAAAGGTCTGACTTGGTGAAGGCTACTGCATGATACCATAGCTAATGGCATGTCGATAATTATTTATAAAAATCACTAAGGGAAATGCAGTGCTCAGGAAAAGTGAAGGCCTGAAATCCCTGCACATGGAAGTCCTCTGGCCTTTTTCTAGGGACAGTTATTTCTGCAGCTACAGGATAAAGCTGAGTGAACTTTCTCCTACTGCCTCTCTACCACCCTTCCTCCCACATGTAGCCAGGACACCTTTGCAAGCAGAAAGTTAGTTCTGTTTTTTCCACCTTTAATCCTTGACCTTTTGTTGAGATTGCAACCCATTAAAGTCAATTGGGATACTTTTTTTCTTTTGGTGAAAGCTGTCTGCCAAGCTCGAGACTGAAAGCAGCAACACTTCATATATAACACAGGATATTACAGAGGGCTTGGAAGCAGGAACATTTTCAAATACTGATAGCCAACACATTTTTTTAACTCCCTGGATACCACGCAGCTTCAAGATAACATTCACTTTCTCACGTTCTATTTCAGCCCAGGCAAGCAGACAATCATTTGCTCATTTGAAGTAGCACTACAGACAACAGTGTTGTCCCTATGGCAGGCGACAGGTCTCCTTGCAGACCCCAAGGAGAAGTCTCTAACTGCTTTGCAGAAAACCCACCTGAATGAGATTTGAAAAACACCAATCTGAGCCTGTGGTCCAGCCCATCCCTACTGTGTCATTACCATTTCTATGATTACTTTCACAGTGAACACACATTTGCAGTGATGGCTGCTTTTAGATTTGCTAATATAGTAGATTCCATGAGACCAAGGGATGAAAATGCAGTAAAACCTGCTTGGTTTTGTCATGCAGGAAAGAAACAAATCTGGGCAACCTGGTAGCTTCTGTGTTCTGGACATGACTGACAGATTCAGAATGGCATCACTGAATGTGCAACTCTGTAGAACCACGGTACTCTTGCCAAAAATCCTGCGGTTCCTGGAGTAGCTTTGGTACAGGTGCACTGTGGTCGTGCCCTCTGGGATAAGGGACTCACACCTGACCTTCACAGCAAATTATTTTTTGGGTGTCAGATGGGCTCTATTTACTGCTTACAAGCTTTGTACAGGAATTTAGTTTTTGACCTTCATGAAAGAGGTAGCAAAGAAAGGTGGCTGTAATTAACATCACAAAAAGAGAGTGTGCAGCCAGCAAGACCATTACTTTTTAATGTTTTTTTTTTTTCCAAGTATGAACTATGTACCTTTTCCCCAAGAGATATCAAACACGTTCAAAACAGCACAGGACTAATACATACTTCACTTCTGCCTACTGAGAAGGGAAGCAATCTATTTCCCTCAAAATACTTTTTACAGACTTTTATCTACCACACGTACACATTTGCAAAGGTCAGATTTCCACCCTTTAGAGCCTGTAATACAGTTAACTAGTATTTAGTTTATTTCATTAATCTAGATTTCTCCCTTAGGTTTTGTTTAAGGATTTTTTCCTCCTTTTAAGCATAATAGTCCCGAGTCCCACGTTAATTTTGTCTACTCATCCCAATAAAGATATAAGCATCAGTCCTTATGTTTTATTTTAATGAGCATTCAGATGATACTCCTTTTTCCTACTGCAGAAACTATAACCATTCCAGACTTTGCTTCTCAGAAGCGGTGGTTTGAATTTGAATCATATATACTACCTGCTGTGCTTAGTGCATCTCCAAAGTTAATGACTGCTATTTTTACCCAATTGCTTTCTGCCTGTGTACTATGTGGAAAGAGTTGCAAAGTGATTTTAAATATTTAAAGAAGCAGGAAGAGCAGCACATTATTTAATAAAGTTATTATACCTATTAGAATACCTGCATTTTCATTACATTTGAGGGCTTCCAAATCTTGTTGCATCTTGTTCTTAAATAAAACAAGCTATGAACAGATAAACTTTTATCTGCAAGAAAAGATTAGTAAGTTTTGGGCAACCCCTTCCTCAGCTAAGCTTAAAGTCAATGCACTAGATATAATGAGGTCTGAGCAGCAGGGAGAAAAGTAGGGAAAAGGTAAGTTACAATGAGGAGAAAACATAAAAAAACAATGTACGAGACAGAAGGAAAATGAGAAAGAATAGGAAATGAGATGTGTAAATTGGGGAGTGGTTATCTAATGAAAGGACTAGTTTCCACTGGAGAGAAGACCCAGATCAGAAAGCAAGAGAAAACGGAAAGATCAAAGAGAAAGATGCTGAGTGAACAGGAGAGTGGGGAAATACCAGGCAGTGAAACAGGGAAGACAGATGACAGAAAAAGGAAACTTAAGCAGACAGCTAATAAACTGAAAAGCAAAGTTACAAGTAAAATAACAAACGCCTATGAAAGAAAATGCCAAGTGGGAGGGACTAGATCTGAGGGGGAAACAGCTTATTCATCCCCAGGAAAAAGGACCAACTTGCCACACTCCAATGGTGGCAGCAATGACAGAAGCTGCTGATAGGGAAGATGAGTATAGGGATTTTTTTTTTTTTTTTTAACATGCTATATTCCTGCTATGACCTCATGAAAATCAATTTCTACCAGGTGATGACGACTTACGTATTTCTCTCTTTTCCCTATTTCTAACCCCCTGTGTTTTGTTAGTATTATTCCCTTCCCAAGAAGCTGTAGGTGTTGATATTTTAATTTCATAATTCTCCTTAGGATAAACAATTGTGATTGACTTCTGCAGCACCTGGTCTTGATCTAGTCCAGATCAACAGCCATTCTAATTAAAAGTTTCACTACTGGACTTTATTTCATAGAGGAGAATCAGAAAACTGCTGAACTAAAGACACTGCCACTTTCTCTTACACTGAATGGGAGTGACCTTCAGTTATTTTAATTTTTAGAGAAAGATCTTGTCTGCACCCAGGAAGGCTCTTTTAAGTTCAACTACTCTTGATACGTTTCATAAGTAAGACTCTCAGTCTGGACTTTGTGGCTTTGTGACTGACCCTAAGGAGCTGGGGATGCTCCTTGGCTCTTTCTCTGTTCCCCAGATCTTTTATTCAACAGGACCATTTATTTACCTAAGGCCTTAAAGAGATTATATGCCATTTACATACCTTTCTTTCCTAACCGCACTGGGAGGATATCAGTCTGCAATATTTAGACCACTTTAAAGTTGGCCAGTGTATTGAACATGTTGGTAACAGCAGCTAAGACTTCCTTCCACTCACTGTTCCCTGCAGAAGCACCAGAATGTGCCACCTGAAACACCCAAATGAGTCACTGGCAGCCACCTTACACTGGGCACGTATTCCTGATATGTCCGTGATGCTTTGTGCTGATCCACAGTGAAATGAATCCCGGAATGGGCATCTGGACTCCGCTCTTGCCATTTTTCTGCACCATATTTTAGACTACAGCAGGTGGAAGAAACAGCTGGAAACTTTCTGGAGTGTCTTTAATAAACAATTCCACCAGGCTCAGCTGCACAGACCCTCTCTAGCTGCTAAAATCCTTTCACTTGAAATTTATATAAAGGATTAGCAACTGCCAAATAAGCGTAAGACAACTGCAACAGGTGATGAGCCTTTCATTTTTTTTTTTTTTTTCAAGGAAATCCTAATCAGTCTGTTCCTGAGATAAAGACTCACCACAATTCACTTCTAGTACTAGAACAAGACATGTGGATTATGTCCGAGATCCGCAATTACTTTTTGAGTGCTATTTAGCATTTGCAGAACACAAGTAGGCTGAAAACTCTCCTTTCTAGTGTTGGTTAGCATATTTTAGTCCCTGCTTTGTTAAAACCCAGTTGGAATATGCTAATACCTTGATTAATAAGCTTCAAGATTCTGCTGCTGATAGTCTACAGTTTGTTTGAAATCTCACAGGTATGAAAGGCCAAGCTGAAGCTCAACTATCTCTTCATAGGACTTTAAATTGAGGGCCAGTAAAATTCTTTACTGTTACAGAATTATGCAAAGGATTTAGTTAAACGTGGTTTGTACCAACTGTAACTTTTTCTCATGGAACTTTTTCAATTACTTTTACTCAATATTTATTTTCCAGATGAATTCAGTGCCTCAGTAAGAATCAGGTCCTATAAAGAGCTAGTTCTAGCTTTTTAAGTCCAGGCAAAGATACAGAGTGAGAGACGTGGAGGGGAACAGAGCTTTGCTCTCGAATTGTTACCATCCCCTGCAGCAATCATTGTGATTTTAAGCTGTCACACAACAGAGGCTCCCCATTTGCATCACTGCTGCCACTCAGTGCTCATAGCGGGTACCAGGCTTTGGCGTACCCTGGTGTAGCACAGGAACCTGTCAGAGAAAAAGCAGCTGCCATTTGTCTGTCAGGTATGTCACTGTCAGCTTGGAGCAGCTACCATGGAAATATTTGATAATATTGGCATAATAGGTGGATCAGGCCTGTGGTCTGCAATAAGGAGTTTGCAACCGTAATAAACTACTAGTTGAAAGTGGGCGTTTTGTAGTTTAGCCTTGCTGAAACTGAATCATAAATACATCATGTGCTGCTACAACAATGCTGACAGGATTGCCTTACAGGAAAGTTACTTCATCCTACTACATATATATATAAGTCTGTATATATATATATATGCACATACGTAGAAATATTTAATCCAAAAATCAGACTTTCATGAGCATGGTTGCTTACTAACAGGTATTTAATTGCTGCAGATAGGGTATTTTTGCCTCTAATTGTAGGTGTAGTACAAATTATTATCTATTAACTGGGATGCTGACTGCATGTAACACTGTTTGATCTACAAAGCAGTTTATAAAAGACAACAAATCTGCTCTTCTTAACAACTTGGTAAAGCAATTATACCATTTTTTTTTCCTTCTTTGAAGGAGCGAGGATGAAAAAAGGAACACAGAATTAGCCTGGGCAGACCTACACTGCAACAATATAGAGGGTGAACAACTGAAATACTCTGAAAACTGGTGTAGTAATTAATTCTGCTGTCTGTCAGTATGAATATCCAAACTCAAACTCAAAACACTGCATTCTCTCTGGCTACCTCATGTCTTGATGTTACAGAGCTTAATACTAGAATATAAAGGTGCACTGGAGCACACTTCTCTCCAGTTACTCAGAAAGTGACAAGGTTTAATTGCTTATCCCAATCACATACTTCTGTGATTTATTTTATGGCACTGTTTGAAAAATATGACAAACATCACAGAGGAAGTCTGAGCTAAGCCTTCCCACTACTGTCCTTCAGTTCCTTCTGCGTCCCTTACTGTCCCTCTCCCATCAAACACAATCACCAAGGCTCTCTGGGGTTTTCACACATTTCCTCCTCAGTCAGTTTTCTATGATGGACTATCTTTTCTGAGCTGAAAATAGTCTATTAATTCAGTGCAAATTCACAAATACCTTCAGAATGTCTGAGCTATACTTTCCAGAGAATTTACTATTAGTATGGAAATGTTTGCTAGCCTCTATTTGTGAAAATATTCAAAGAATAATTTACATAATAATTCATATTTAAGGAACAAATATTTCTCCTAGTAAATGTGTGGGTCATAAACAGGCATTTGAAAACAAAGCTGAAATTTTTAGAGAACCTTTGTATATCTAAGCTCTATTCATTTCAATAACATGAAAATCGCTTCGGTATCTAAGCATTTTCAACTTAGCACAACAGTGACTTCTATTTACAACACTACTGAAGTTAGGGTGTTTGTGTAATCATTAATGCGTTATTCTGGATAGCCTGCAATTCCAATACTGCCATGAAATACCACAATGAAGTTGATGTTATCCACAAATTCTGTTGTAATACTTCCAGGTGTATACTCAAACATAAGGTGTAGAAACTATAAAGCAGCAGTTTTCTTAAAAAATGCTCCTAGTCTCTTTAATAAGCACTTACAGAATATTGAAGACTGAGTAACATGAAAAATAGCATAAAATACGTTGTAGTGCAGATGCTGTGTCATGGATGCTTTGCTTCCCCTTTGCCCTGGGCACATCCTCATCTGCTTGCAATCACTTAACAACCTGATAGCAACTACAGCTATAATTTAATGGGTAATTTCATATTGAGCAAACACACACATGCACTCTATAGATATTCTTGCCTGCCTCCTGGTCTAGTGTGTCACCTGCTGTGGTTTGGTATTGTGTTGCTGTTCAGCTGAATTTATACAGTTATCAGTATAATCTTAGTGTATTTGGCAGTAGATCAAAGGTACAGAAAATGAACAAAGGTTTTTTCAAATAATGGACTAGGTCTTCAGTTCAGCTGCTTCAGCTGAAGTCCTGTTCCGGTATCATCACTGTCTTCAATCAATCAATCTTTATTGCTACAACTTTTGTCACAGCAACTAAATAAAAGTACTATGCACATACTCAATGAAGAGGCACTGCACTTAATGTGAGCTTCTGAATGCAGGCATTGTTCTGCTAATGGTCTGTACGTAACCATCCAAAATTCAGTGTCTGTGGTATAGATTCTGAAAACAATCTCTTCGTAACATTGCCATTTTGACAGCAGGATGAATATTTTAGAAGCGAACTCCAAAGCTCAGTCAAGTTTCAGAAACATTTGCATCTATCATTTATTTGAGGGTTTGTTTTCCTAGAAGTGGCTAATTAGTGAAGATGGTTGTTTGTAAACGTGTGCTTTTTCATGTGCATCCTTAAATCCAGGTTTTATTAATGTGAAGACCATAAGCCTTTGTGAAAAATCTCCCCTTGTGGTGGTTGTTATGATGCAACAAACAAAAGGTGACATTTATAGGAGGCTCAGGTTAGAAGAAAATTCCTTTTGAAACACAAGTGTTTGAAAGAGTAGGACCATATAAAACAACAGAAGGCAGGCTAATGCAACAAGGCTATTGCACTGAATGTAGAGCTTGCTGCCATTACATGTAACTGTAAATGAAAATGGCAAGCAGTTCCTGCTTAAACGGTAAAATAAGTGGTTAGCAGCTTTCACAGGGAGAATAAAAAGCTGAAATGATTCTAGCTTGTTTTTAGAACAACAAAGCTCTGTTTGATGTAGAAAATAAATAAGCTATCACCTATTCACTCTCTTTGATCATTTAAGAGGCTCAATCCTCTAATTTCAGATTGTGTAATTCCAGAGTATTACTAACAAGAGGAACAGAGTAAAACACATATACCCGTACATCTATATTATACTAAGTATAATATTTTAAAAGATAGCATTTTATTTTAAAGTAAATTATAGTATTCAAAACTATAGTAATTACATAATTTTACTACACTCATGCACACACACATATGCATAGATATATAAGTAGTAATGTGAAGATGGCTGGGCTTGTAGAATAAGTATACAGCTTGTCTGTTTGATTTTTTTTCTTTCTGTGATGATTCCTAGGTTATAAACTTTGAAGTTGTTGTCCATGAAGCAGTTAAGAGGATGGCAAGTTCAAAACAAGGAAGTAAAAAAAGCAGACTTTCAGTTCTATACTTAACTGTGTGGATTGGGCATAAGGATTTCTTACATCATATGACCTTCTGAAGTAAAAGGCGCTAATATAGGATTACTCTGTGTCACATAATACCAGTCCTTAACTGATGCTCCAGCCCCTTTGTGTACAGAACAATCCTTACTTACCAAGATTTGTCTTAATCCATTCGCTCTTAGGCATGAGCTGAAGATTTATCTCTATGGTTTAGACCTTTGTGAGTGATGGGTAATAGTGGGTGTACTGGTTTTAAGTTACGTGACTTAATCTAAAGGGAGAAGAGTTCAAGGAGAAATTGCCCAGCACACTCTTAAAACACTTAAAGCAGCTTCTTTCACACTTTTTTTCCCAGTGAAATTAGTTCCCTTGGAGTAGCTGGGAGTCAAGAACACTTTTACCACTGTCCTCCTCCTTCACCAGGCTGATTCCAATTGTCCCAGGTCACTTCTACCACATAAAGCTCTACGTTTGCTGTCGCCCTGATCCAACAGGTACATGGAGGAACCGCCCATTGTGTCCGCTGGAGCAAAGTGGTGGCTACACGGCACTGCCACCCTTTCCAAGCTCCTGATACAAGGACCACTGACCTGTGAGAATGGACAACTTTGTGTTCCTGCGGCCTCAAAATCACCTTCAGCACAAATTTTATTGAGGTAAGTGGACAATAAAAAGTTGCGTACAAAATCCAAATGTGGGCATTACAGTTACTGTTGTGCCAAGATCTAATGCAGCAGGTCTCTCCCTCCTTTTCTAAAGAGATATTGTCCCTCAAGTTCTGCAGAAAGTAGCTGGACACTCCTGATCTCTGGCTACTGCCTATTCTTTCTGCAATTACTAATGTCCCTTTTGAGTGTCTCCACGCCTGACTGAATTATTAATAGGTCATTATCTTATAGAGGGATAAATGCACATTCTCATTTGGTGAAACAAGGTTTGTCACAGTTTGGAGCCCATAGACACTTCGAGTTTATATTCTATGTATATTGGTACCCTGCACTCCACACACACCAAGATAAATAAATGCAGCTCATGGCTGACTCAGGCCAGCTTGACAGCAATCACTCACTTTGATGTGATAATGGATTTGTGGAGACTGACCTTCCACCATGCCTTAAAGAACACATCGACAAACTACAGGCAGACACTGCAGCTGAAAAAAAAATATGTATCTTTTAAAGCAGTGACAGAGAGATAAGTGCAGATCTGTCAGGTCTTGTGGCTTTGGCCTGATTACAAGATTGACACTTGTGTTCTACTATCACCTAGGAAAAATCACTTCCCTATCTTTCTGCCCAGGAGCTGAGATATCAGTGCACTGTCTTGTACTTCCCTACCTGAGTTATATACATCCATGCTCCTCAATATGTGGCCAGACCATTTAATGAGATGTAACAAAACATGAGTATCTCGTGTTTTGTGTCATGCTTCCTTGTCTCAGTGTTCAGCACTGAGGAACTTCTTTTGGTATGCTTTTCAACACATTTTCTTAAGGCAAATTTGAGATATTTTTCATCATATCTCTATGAAAAAATTACTTCCTGGTTCTACAGTTGAAAAATACTTAAAAAACTTGGTTAGCGTTACACAGAAAGAAACGTAGGAAATGACAACCTGAGAGGGCAGAGTGAGTTAAGAAGAAAGATTTCTCTCAGCCTCCATGGTTAAGATACTTCACTGACCATCAGCTTGAGCAAATATTTAATTTCTTTTATATTTGAAATGTAGGACAGCACCAGCAAAACACCAGAGAGTATATCTCTGATCTCTTGCCCCACTTGTCAACTCAGCATGCTGGATAAGAGACTCTCAGGAGAAACAAAAATTCAAAGAGCAAAGGATTTATTAGGAAGCAGAGGAACCTGTCATTTTTCTGTTTGTGTTAGCCATGTCCCACATTGTCTTATTACCTGCTCAACTTTGTAGCTGAATCCAGCCCTGGGTTTTAAGTGCTTTTTGGCAGAAGAAGGATTTTCCTGGCATGGGGGTGTCTCCTATAATTTGGATGAAGGCTTTCATCTCTGAACAACTGGAATAGAGAGGTTTCTTTCTTCAGTTTGTCAAATCAGATTTCAAATTATGTTTTACCAAATGTGGGAATGGGAGAGCTTTGAATCAAGCTGAAATTTTGGCAACTAAAATGTTTACAAGGGTAAAGATCAGGTCTATTATGAATGGATACCTTGAGAAAATTCACTGTCTTAAGTTAGTGCCAACAGAAGGAAAGGGAAATAGAAAAATATACCTGTCAAACTTCACAGTTTTTCAATAGTATTCACAAAATCAAAAATTAGACAAAATGCTTCATCCACAATATAAATCCATACAACTCGTCAGAGGTGTTACTTCGTCTACAGATGACCAGTCGAAAAGAAAAGCCCAAACTACACTTCTGACATTTGCTGACCACACTGATCATTTTGTCAGGTCTACAGAATGTCTAATTCAGTTCAACAAAGAAAACATGTGGCTTCAATGGAAAAGTAAATTGGTAGTATTCTGGGCCAGACCCCAGCAGTGGAAATCTGTCCAGTTTAATCAGTTGGCATAAGAAAATCTATAATTCAATGGGGAACTGAATTCAGAGCAAACACCTGCCTTTTTCTCCAAACTTTTCAAAACAGCTTGGCTACAAATGTTTGCTGGTAGCTGGGAGTGCAAATGAAAGTTTACTGATTTGAAGCTCAGATGGCTTCTTCACTATATCCAGTAAGAAAGGGGAGATGCTATGGAACTACAACAATTTCTAAGATACCCTACACAGCTCAGAATCTTCCCACAAACCAGTAAGCATGCACATTATTAAAATCAATCTCAAATTACCAAATCTCTCTAATTGGCTGGTCCTCTCATCCATGGAACCAAGGAGACCTGGCTTCACATCTTCCCATCTCTATACTCCTTCCAACACCACCGCCTCTTTCACCTCCTTCCCCCTGATGAAGGCACAGCCCATTTCATTTTAAACAGGAGCCACTCCCTGTCAGCAGAGTGACACTGCATTTATTAATAAGCCACTACCTGTGCTGTCTACAGAATCAAAGACACTTAGGAGCTTAACTTCTGGATTTAGTGATTGCCAGGTGGCTAAATGGTCTGTGGATGAGTGCCTAACAAAGAAAGTCATAAGCTTCTCATAATCCCAATGGCCACTGTTTTTACCTCACCATTTCTGAAATACTCTTGTCCTCAGGCGGGCTATCTTGTCACACTGAGTTAGGCTTTAAGGTCTATGGCAGGACTCCAAAATCCATCTGAAGAGCAGACGATAGAATGGACGTTTACATATTTTCCCTGGCTCTTGGTTTACAGAGAGAACTGAGGAATTTATACAACCTCTTCTCATAAAACAGCTTAATCTCTGCCGCACATGTGGCCAGCAGGGAGTGAGGACTCTTGCTGAAGGAGTTTTCTTCATGTAGGTGTCTCTCAGCCAACCTCATTGCCCTTTACATCAATGGGGGCCAAGGCAGGTGTGTGTACTTCTTTCACTACACTGTGTTGAGCTGGCCACCAGTAGCTGGAGATAGATTTTGTTTATCTGTGTTTAGCTGTTATTCTTTTCTAAATTAAAGCCTTGAAGAGAATTCTTTTCTACAAGTACCTACTAATTTTGAAAGGTTCTGAAAGGCTGTATTTTGGGATACCTTCTCATGACAGATATTATTGATATAGTACTGAAAATCCTCTGACAATAGCAAACCAAACCAAACACAACATTTTCTGAAAACACAGGCAAGAGGCATTCTAGTACACAAACGCTTATTCTGTTTATTTTTCCTGGCATTTTACCTTTAAGGCAGTCGTGAGTATATTTGCCATAGACTGCATCTATATTAATCTTCGCTAGCTGATCATTTCAGTTCTGTGATCATAGTAAATTACAGACACACATCTCTGGAGCATTCAAAAAGCAGCTCTTCTAGTATTATCTTCTGTAACTACAAGGGAAACTAAAAGCTTTCCACACTGACTAGGTAGTTGCCAAGTTGGAAATTTTCTTCATTGCAGTTTAGCTGAGCTATGGAATGAAATATAAAATACACAGTGCACTAGACACCTCATTTGTGAGTGTATATATATATATATATATATGTGTAAATATTCCAAAACCTGTCTTCTTCACTCTATATAAATTGGCAGAAAATGAGTACAAATGCATGTATAGATATTGATTTTCATTAGTTATTAGATTTTTTTTTCTATTGTTACAAGTAAAGTATGAACTCTTCCTTCAACACCTTAGGAAAAAAAATAGTCATAATTTTACAGTGTTGTTTATATTGTCTAGAGTTTCATGTAAACTAGGCTTTCTCTATGTCAAATTGATATTGAATTTACTGGAGATTTTTCAGGAAGGCTTTTGATAAATCCTTGTTCAGAAACCAACTGTCTCACACATACACGCTAAAAACTCACATTGTGTAATGAAAACTATTCATGACTATACTTCAAGAAATGAAGAAGTATACACAACCTACTTCTGATCTTGTAAGGTCTTACATTTTGAGAACTGCTGATCTGCAGAACTAATCAGGTGAGTAATACTGTAATCTCTCATGGAAATCAAATGTAATAAAATTATTTAATATAATTGAATGATCATCGCCTTGAGTCTCACGTCCAAATAAAACTCTTGAGTACAGACTGAAGAGGTGAACCTTAGGTTGGAAAAAAATGAACCAAAGGAGGCAGAGAAAACACAGTAAAATGATTATTAATTGTGTTAGGCCTAACAGTAAAATGATTATTAATTGTGTTAGGCCTAATAAAGATAATTAGTTATATGGACGTTTACTATTTGCTTGTTGTACAAAATAAAGAAGTTATTCAAAAAAGGGAAAAAATGACAGCTCTAGGTAGCTTTGAAATATCCTCTCAACGATTTGTGGTTAAGATGTGGTTTCAGTTCTTTGTAACAAATCCTGTGCAATTCAGAGAGCAATACTCAGGGGCTACTAAGCTGAATCTCTGGAGAGCATGCTATGAAAATATAGGATTGGGATTACCGGGAATGATGGAGGGCCTCCGTGTCCCACTCATCAGGTTCTGTCAAAAAAGCACAATAGTAGTGATGGATAGGTATTGGCATAATTCATTTCTTGTGGCCTTCTAAAGATTCAAATGTTGGTTTAGTTAAGCTTCTAACGGAGAATATTTTCTTTTGTAGCTTTCACAGAAGGACAAAGATGGAAAAAGGCACCTCACTCTTTTAGAGAGCTTATTCTACCAAACTCTTAAATTTGACACAACACAAATAACTGAACATAGTTCCATTGACTTCTACGAAATTGTACAAAACTTGCAGAACATGCATTTGCTACCTCTCATCGAAACAGCAAGAATAAAGCCAGAATATCTGTTTAAATCAGATATTAAACCTGTAAAAAGGTCAAGATAGAACTGAATATGTGATTATTATTAAAATCTGAAAAGTAATGCCTTGCCCTCTCCGTAGAAAAACAAATGAAACCTGGCTTCTAGCAATTTGCTTCCTACTTTGTCTTTGAACTGGACCTGACAAGCCACTATTTTATTCTATAGAAGCTCTCTAAATGGGTTAACAATTTAAAAGAACCAACTTGGTAAAAAATATTTTCCAGAACTAATTCCTTATGCTAGAGAATTAATACGGCCATATTGATACTAAATTATCTGAAATGGGATGCTGTCACTTTAAAAGTACAGAAATTGTGTCACCTTACATGGTACTTGATAATAATTTCTAGCCCATAGGCATACCATATTACACAAGCTAAAGATAAATCTTGTTTTGTGAAATTTTCAGAGGCTTTGATATTTGTCAGCCAAAAATTACTATTAAAATGAAGAAAATGAAAGAAAAGGAATCAGAATTTATCTAGTGCAAAGGCCTGAGGATTACAAATTAATCACACTTTTGCTCTACAACCTAATTTGAAATTAGGTTTGCAAAGACTTCAAATTCTACAGTGCAGTTACATATAACATTCTAACTGATTAGGAGAGTGTTAGAGCAATGATTTTTTTGAGGGAGCCGCATTTTATTTTTGCCCTTTTTTTTTTTTTAGGCTTCAAGAAATATCTTGCCTGCAAATTTATTTAGTTTTTTTCCTTTACCATTGATATTTTCGTGCATTGTGATGTGATCCTAAAGATGCCTCAGAAGCAACCTGCAGTAGCTGACATCTCTAGGGCAACAGGTAGTCATTTCTTGGATCCAGCCACAGAACATCTCTCCGGTGGCAGAAATGGAGAAAATGAAATCCATGCAGAGTAGCAATAGCATCTATGGTGTATTATGCAACAGTTTGTACCAGGCCCTTGGTATGGCAATGGCCCATAATAATGTTAATTAGTACAGCTACCCAAGAGCTTTATGCTAGATGATTTGTATTATTTTGTCTGGCTTAGTAAAGATTTGTAGGCTTTAAAATATTTGTATATTCTAACACTTTGCAATGTATACTAATCTTCCAAAATCCCCACCATCTCAAAACACAGAATTTGCAGAGAATCTCAAGGAGTGAACTCTCATTTAAGTTACAGAAGCCTGAAAAAACTATAGCTAAATTATGTCAAAATTAATACAGATATAGTTAAGTGAATCATGAAATAACTTTTTTCTATTAGAAAAGCAACAGAGAAGACAAATGTTCTCAGCTGCATGCAGTATTTCTGTGTAACAATATTACAGAGGTTTTAATTTACAGATCATATTTTGGGTGATTAATGTTGTCAAAAAGATAAATAATCTGCCTCAAGATAACTATAGATTTAAAAAATTCTACTTAAGGGTTTTACCCAGTAGTTGTATATCATTGTCAAATATAGCAAAAACTCAGTGACTAAAGGCACAAAGTTCTGCTCTGGAGCAGCACAGTGCTGACTAATGTAGTTTACTTACAGACACATTATTATTTTTTATTTGCAAATTAAGCTTCTGCCTCTTCTGTATTGCTGTATTCCATGATCTTAAAAATGGAAATATACTGTCTCTTTTCTTCCCCTCTGCTGCTTCAACTTCCAGCTGCTCTGCTTGCAAATGATTGCCACGAGTACTATTTCCAGATGGAAGGAATCTGGGACTGTGCTATACTGATGTGTGTTGGTATTGATTACTTATCTCCTCATTTGAGTCACTTCACCTCAGCATTGTCTTTCATTTTTCAGAGAGGTCTGAAGAACGTAATGAGAGTTGCTCCTCCTAATTTTTATCAGAAGCTATAATTTAGAAAAGCACTTGAATATGTTCTTAAGCATTTGGGGGAGCAGAGCAAGGTGAGGCAGGGGAGGGACCGAGGCGAGGGAAATTTCCTCTGCTGCAGTGGAGCGGATACCCAGCTCTGCACTGTTGAGCCTCATGACCACACTGGGAAGGGGAGGATACAGTGAATCCCAATTCTCTTTATTTCATAAGTGAACATATGAGATATAGATGGCAATGGATGCCTACTCCTGCTAAAATTTCTGAGAGTTGGACAAATGATTTAGAGTATCTAGGCTCAGTGATTTGCTCGGATTATTTTGAAAACCTGGGACAGAGCAGGGATCACAAATGTAGTCCTGCTGGGTTGCTTTCAATCTTAATTTTTACTATATTGGAGGGGGACTGTTTTTTTGTCTACTAGCAGCTGGACAACAGCACATCTGCTTAGTGAGGGGTACTTCACTTCATTCGCCTTGACTGCAACTGAGAGCAAAGAGCTCTTAATTTCTCAGCTGGGATGATTTTGAGTTTGTTTTTTTTTTCTTCATTTTCTTTAATAACATTGCCCTAAAAGCTCTGGGACAATGGCAACCCTAATAAGAAAGAAGATTAATTTAAAAACAGTAATAAAATGGAACTGCTGACTCATTTATATTCCTTGAAACCTGACTACCAGCTTCTCTGCTTAGTAACAGGGAGAGGAGAAAAGTTGAATAACTCGAATCTGATTAAAGCAGTCTCCTCTCTGACCCTCTTCGCTCAGACTGTCAGCGATGCAGGTGAGTCTGGAAGTAACTTCGTTTTTATCCTGTCATCATCTGTGAATTATGTGCAGTCTCAACCTTCTCTGACAACACACTTAAACGCTTTGTTAGCTTCAGGCCTGTAAGACTACACGTGTCACCGGTGACTGGAGGCACTGGGGAGAGAGCAGGCTATTTCAAAAGAAGCAGTAATTCTGTGCTGACTTGCCCTCTGTCTGCTGCCTTTAAGCTTAGTACTTCTCATCAGTCCCTAGCTATTTCTACTCATGGTCCAGAATACCTGCTGCCCGAACAACCTCCTAGTCAGCCCCTGAAGAAATTCAGCAAAGCCCTGACACATCTGACTCATGAGTAAATGGCTTAACTCAAGGCAAAACGTTGAACCAAACAGTTATTTCTGTACTTCATAAAAAAAGAATGGCAAACCCTTCCCTTTTTGCTCAATCCAACACATGTAGCATTCTTAAAATACTGAAGATATTAGCTGAAAGTTTGCAGTATTGCAGGAAAGGTGAGTTAGCAGCAATGTGATTTTAAAAAGATATTTTTTTTAATAGGATGATTGACAGTAGAATATGTGCAGATTTCCAACAAGCATCTGCCAATTTGGGGACACAATTTCAGCATTCCCTGCTGTGTTTCTCTGGTGAGCAGCATTCTGGCAGCTGGAGACTGCAGAAGGAAAGACTTCCCTGCTCAGCCTGCCGCTATGAAACCCCATTCTCCCCCTTTTTATGAACACAGAATCGACTGCCAGGACTGTAGCACCAGTGCACCTGGTGCACCTCATTGCTTCTACTCCCTTGGAATGGCGTTAATCTAAAACAGAAGACAAACATATCAGGGAGTATTCACTGCAATGCTGACCAAATTTAAGTATAATTTAACATAGGGAGATATGAAGATCACCCGATTTTGAGCAACTAGACTTGAAATGGGCTTCTCCCAGAGGTGATTCAGTGAGGAAAAGAGATTTTGGTGCTCTGATCCTGCTAGGAAAAGTGTCTCTCCACTGAGTAACAGAGAAATTTTGGGGAGATGCCTTAGCCAAGCTCACTGTGTCGACTGAACAGCTTAATTCGTTCAACTTTCCCCTGCAGAATTATAGGCTACTCCTCAAAGCAGTAGGATATTAATTACAATGGACAGATTATGTCTCTTTGCAAACTGTATAACTGATGATTACATAACATTATTTTCTACAGTAAACAATGTTACATGTAATTCAGCTTCTCATTTGCTTAGTTAGGCAGCTGACAAAGTCCCTTTTCTAATTCACAGTAAATGGGATTAAGCTGATGGAGTTTTATTGCTTGCTCTCTGTTACATGAAGGAACAGTGACGTGAGCTGCTGCTCAGTTCTTCTACTGACAGGTCAGTTAATGAATGGCAAAATCGGCTCTGTAAAATCCAGCTGGTTTAAAATTTTCTCATCATAAATCATGTCTTTAGGTCAAGGGCTTCTGATCTCTTACAAGGGCAGCTGTAGAGAACACACAGGAACATTAGTAATATCTGCCTTAACTTACAAATCATCATCACAACTATAGATTTTGGTTTTTGGCCAGTAATGAGCTGGGAAAAACACAGGTGAAGGTCTGTTTCCTGTCAACCAGATATTGTAATTCCTGGTCATGCATTGAAATAAAACCCTACGAGGTAAGGTGATTCCTCACATGTCCCAAAATAGGTGTATGTGTGGCCACGTAGCTCCCAGAGATGCCAGAACTGCATCATGTGGTCTTGTCTGTTTAAGGACATCAGAGCTCACAAAACTGGAGTCAATGACTCCTGACATCCTTAGAGCCAGACAGGACCACACCACATTGACACAGCACAGCCTTAGCTCCTCTTGTCTTTCAAAGTTATTCTGCTGGGCTGCTCCCTGCCCTAAGGTGTGATGTTGAGGGCCCTGGGGCTGTGTGCTGTCAGCTGGGCTCTCACGGGCTCACTGCTGCTGAGTTCAAAGTGGCTATCAGCTTCAGGCAGGCTGGTGTTTTCAGGGAAAGCTCCGACAACGTCTTAACATTTTAGGGACCAGCAGATGAGATGTTAAGCCTACTCTTCTTGACAGGGTCAGTGTAGTGGAAATAACGTATCTCTGTAAGCAGTCACACAGTCTATGGTCTATGGTGCTAATGCGTCAGATTCCCTCCTCCAGTGCAAGTGGCCTCACAACCTTCTGCTCAACAACACATATGAGGCTTGCATACTCTATAAGCCACTAAAGTTTACACCCCGTCATACATTATTCCTGCCATATACAAACCAAACTCGAAACTCCCATAGAAAAAAAAAAAGCTTTATGAATAAAAAATGATTCTCAGGTCCATTATAGTTTGTGAATTATTGATGATGTTGGAAAACACTGCTGAGTAATTTTGACCTGTACCAAGTGCAAAAGGGGGACCATGGGTAAACAGACTTTTCAGAAAAATTCAAACACCTGATTTAGACAAAGAGTTTGCTATACAAGCATTGACCATTTGAAAAACAAACCAACCAAACAAAAAAACCCCACAAATGCAAAATAGAACTTTAACTTTTTTCCCTTTGGAAAGTCTGCATTATTCTAAAACATGTATCACCAAGAGACATCATTCAGTGTTCAACTTTAGTGTTGTGCAAGGTGCTAAAAAGAGAGTCTGGTGGACAGATAGTTGAGAAACAAATCAGAAATCCTAACAAAAGCCCATTCTTTGGGTACAACCTCATTGCCTTTAAAAAAAAAAAATAAGGGATTAATTGAGAAGTTCAGATATTTGTCTCCAATTTCTAGTTCTGTTTTCAGTACTGATTAAAGAAAAAGGTGAATATGACTGCTTAGTTCCTTTAGGTTACAGATTTTTCCCCAAAATGGAACCACTTTTTAGATTTGCTCTTACGTATGTATACATGTCCTTGCATTAAACCATCCTGGTTCAGATGGGCTTCTTGCTCTGTAATGTACAAACTCCAATTTCCTGAGTGGTTTAAGTCTTTATAGAGTCTTTAGTTGTGAGAAAGGATTGTTGTCTCTTAAGTATTTTAAGTGTTCTAATAAATTAAAATCATCCTACTTTACACAGTCCCACTGTGGATGCCTTCCTGCACCAAGGGAAAACGTGCAGTTTTAAACACTTCCAGCAGTTTTACATTCCTCAGAGCAGGCTGCAACATATCAACCTGCTGTTGACAACTTGCCAAAATGTGTTTCTGGTTCCTTTCCCCTTCTTTCATTTTAGGGACTGGGAGATGTTATTTACTTTTTGAGAGGTCCCTTGTCAACTCTCTTAAAAGAGCTTGGAGTGGAACTATAATCCATGAAATGCCTGGCCAGGAAGAAATATATTTATCAAGGTCTAACAGCTGGATGTCTTGTAAGATACTATGATCTGTTCTCAATTTATCATTTATGCTTAAGCATGACTTAAAGCTGAGTTGCTTTTAATTGCTTTTGGATCAGGCACTATTTACTTATTCATTGCATCACAGGGGTGTTCAGTATCTCCAATTCTGGAACTTTATCCTGCTGTGTAAGAAGCCACACACACAAACCAGAAAGTCTCTTTGTGATTGAAATTATCTATCACAGCATGACTTATTTTTCTGAGAGTTATCTGAAAATCTTAGCTATTATTTCCAAAGTCCTATGCAGAATAATTTCAAGTTAAAATATATAACTAGTAAGAACTAAAAGCAACCCTGCCAGTGTTCTAAAAGGAGGAAACAACATATTTTTATCTGTATGACTACCTACACAAACATACATATATGCTATGTAATTATATGTCCTTCCAGGATATGTATGTTTGCAACAATGGAGAGGTATTTGCTTGCAAAATGTATGGATATCTGCTGTTTGAAGCGCTATGAAAAATCTTGAAAGAGTTATTTTATTTTCTATGCTTTATGTTACAAAGAAAAGGAACTGAAACACAACAAGGTAAGGGAAAAAAGGATCCCTGTCCACTGAGACCCTTGTGCCACTGCCTGAATTACAGGATCATCCAGGTGACTACACCCTTTACGCGGTTAATAGATGGCAGGTTCTAATACACAGGACTTCTCAATTAAACTAACACAGAGACATGATCCTCAGATTGTGCACTGACATTGTATTATGATACTACCTGTACCCTGCAAAGAATAAACACTATACTGAGGTGTTTCCTTTGGCTGTATATCTACTACAGACATAAAATTTCATTAAGAAATTTTGGATAAGATTTATCAGCACAAGTTGGTGTTCCTGTTTACACAGATAATTTTTTTATTGGTTTAGCAGGTTTGACGAACTTCTGTCTAGACCCCAAAATGCCCCATCATATAATTTCAGATCTGTCCAGGGAAGCCTTTAATGAACTAGAAATGTCAAGTATCACCCTCTTTCATATAACAGTTTAATATTCAGAATGAATATTACAGGCAAATGGATTAGCTTTCCTTGATGTTTATGAAGTTGCTGTAAAAGCAGATGGATAATCACTATAGCAACTTAGCACATCAAGAGAGAGCCATTGAAAAGCATTCCATAATCAGGACCATGACCTTGACAGCTCTCACTTTCAATTGCCTAAGCAATATTTTTCATCTGTTGTAATGAAGCAGATTCGTTGCATGCCAGTAAACCTAGCTGGACTATCCCAAAACACTGTCTGTGTTGGAGTGAGCAAATCTAAGAAAGGTCATGCATCTCAATTTAAGATATTTTATTACATTTTCCCCTATGGTATCTCATATATTCTGCTATTTCAAACTTAGTACACTGAAATAATAAAGTAGCAAGAGAATGCTATGTGTCTCAAATTCAGTAAGACACAGTCTCACAAAACCAGTTGAGTGACCAGTTTCCAGTGAAATCTCAAAGGATTATATTTTCTCAGAATTTATGTTATTTATTAAAATTCAGCTGAGGTGAAGGAATCGCATAAACAGCCTTAGGATGTTCCACCAATCTACCAGTGAGCCTTGAGTATTTAGTGCTCAGAGAGATTTACTTAGAAAGTGAAGCAGACTTGCCTCTGTCTTACAGAGTAACACAGGTACTGAAGATTCAAGTGACTCATTCGAAGTAAAAGCATCTGACATCAGAGAAGGGACAATGCTTTACTCCAGTAAGATAACCAGCAAACAGGAGCAGTCTCTCTTCCTTCTTTTTGCACTTGTGATCCAAGCTGAAAACAAAAAGCAATGATGTACACTCAAACAACACTAAAAATTAATCTCCTTGTCTTATTTAAAAATCCCCATATTCATGAGAGCTTGGATACGGATTTTGTTTTACACCCAGTTCAACAGTGACAACCAACAAAAACCCTTACTAAAACCAGCAGCAACAATTTCTTCACATCTCAGCTGTTCTTTGAATAAAGATAAAATTTCTAACTTGTGCTACTGAGTTGACTAATGGAGGCTTTCCTGGCTGAAAGTAAAAATGCACTGCTATCACCTGTTTGCACATAGTGGATGAATTACCCTTCTTCCACAGTAGAAAGAAGAGGAATGGCTTTTTTTCTCAAAATAAACCCTTATTTTTAAAATTTTTCTTAGGTAAGAAGTGAGAAGTCATCAGTTATGGCAGAATTTGTCATGCTGAGGGACAGAACATAACTCATCCTAGAACAGTATCAGTGCTTGATGCTACCCCATGAACCTCCCTGGGATTCCCTGGAGTTAATTTTGATCTGAAAAAGCCAAGAGGCTCTAAGATGCTTTTATCACAGACAGCAACCTGCATGTATTCCATTATGGCCAAACAAACAAACAGGTGGGATAAATACTACCATTTAAATAGAGCTTTGTATCTAAGAAAATGAAGTAATTAAAGCAGTACAGAGGAACAGGCCCCATCTTTTGACATAAAGACTGGAAATAAGACACTCAGCTCCCTGAAGCAGCTGCACATTGTACATTGCTAGCAGGGAATTTGTCTCCAGTGTGCTTTCTTAAATGCTATGGAGTTTACACAGCATTGTCCAATCTTGCTCATTTGCCTAAAAGAGTACAGGAAACACACACATAAGCACTCACAGAATGCCTAATATCTGCAGCTTGTTTTATGCAGACATGCATCAGAGTATGTTGTAGTGGCTCTGACCATAGAATTATCTGGTTTTGAAACAATGATTAAAAATGTGTGGTCAAACATACTGCTTTCAGTTCATTTTGTAGAGACAAAACTAGTATACTTCATATTTACTTTGGTGTTTACCAGATCAAAAGAATGTTTGCTTTGTAGTAAGCATGTGCAGCCTTTAGTAGCGTAACTAAATAAAAACCTGAGTTTTCAATCTGACTGTCAGGCTCCAGGCCATCCCCAAGTTTGAGAGCTGCAGGACTGGGAACCGGCTGCCAGTCTGGGAACCGGCTCACTTCATCTTTGCCCAGGGCCATCAATTCCCCCTCAAAGAGATGCTCCTCTGGATCATAGCAAATCACCTGCAGGCAGTTCCACTCCTGTGGTTTGCCCTTCCACACTTGCAAGTGAGATCAGGACAGTTTGCTCTATAGTGCCACCGACAGGAAAGGATTTCCTTCAAAAATACATGATACCCACCCACAGGTAGCAAAAATAGTCAGAGCCCTTAGCTATTTGGCGAGTATATATTACACTCATTGCCTATAGTAGATTATGGGGCTTCATTAATTGGTACCTATTAGTGAACGTGGAACATGTCAACTTGAGCTCTTTGATTTGAAATCCAATTACAGACATATTCAAAAAGCAAGTCTCCAGAAGCACACTGTCATTTTTTTGATGACCCCACTGATAACTGCGTAGAGCCACATATAACGTGTGGATGCAGACCTTTACAAAAACACTGTGCTACTCTAACCTCCCCGTTAGTTCAGGCTGTTCTCCTTTCACTCTACGGTATGTACGACTGAAGCAGACTTACTGCCTTACAGTTCAGTATTAATGCTTGCTCACTACCAAAGTTCACAAATTTTATTACAATGGGAGCTTTATTAAAATAGCCTTCTGAAAGAAGTAAGATGTAAAGATAATAAACCAAAAGTACACTCCTAAACAGTCACATCAATATATTCAGCACCTTTAGAAATCGTTGGGAAAAACACTGGAAGTTTTATTTTTCTTTTACTGCTTGGAAAATAACATTAAAAAGCTTAATTGGCTTTCTCAAGGTCACACAGCTAAGTCACTGACAGAGTGGCAATTGCAGGGCAGAAAAGCCAAGGTACTGACTGCCAGCAACCACAGGAGTGGCACTAGTGCCCTAGGTCTAAGCAGTGACTGCCTACTCTTGGCATAAATAGAGCCGGTCGTTTCTCCTCTTTTCCCTGAAGAATGATTTGCAGTTTCTGCTGGCTGCTGTGAATTTGGTTTGCTGGATATTTGGTGGCTGCAAATGAACCGACAGCAGGTGGCAGCAGTTTGTCACTCTTCCAACCTGTTCTGCATTCAAAAGCAAGACTCTCTGGCCACATAAATGTGTTTTTTTGCCTCCTGGATTGGTTCTGCACTTCTGCAGAACAGAGTTTTGGCTCTCCTGGGAAGCTTTTCTACTAGACTTCAAAGAAAGACTGGTACTGGGCGACTCCTGGTGATACCAGGTGTGTGCAGTGCCCGGCAGTGAGTATGTTCTGTTGGTCTCATTGAAGACTGCTTGTATGGATGCAGAGAACAGTGATGAAATTCTAGGAGGCCTGAGTACAATGAAGAAAAAAGGGGCATATAATTTTCTGTCAGTCTCTTGAGAACTACAGGAGTACCCTGAATTACATGTGATGATCAGAATGACTTATGCAGACTTCTAAAGCAAGACTATAAAACACTTAAACATTCTCCATGAAATGAACTTATTAATGGCAGTGTTTAAGTACTGCATTTTCCTACACCAGAATTCACGCTAGTAATGTATTTTTGGTTTATTTCCAATTTAACACGCATGATTCCTTCCTTCTTAACTTGCGTTTTCTAACAGAAGCAACATCTCAGGGATATGTAAGCTAATTGTTTTGCACTGCAATGGCTGTGTTTTTCATCTGCTAGCTACAGTTATTGTTGTGTGCAGGAATGCAGTTAAAGCCTTAGTAAACATTATTAAGCACAAAAAGAATGACAATCGTTCAATGAGCACTACGCTGTGGACTAATGGAAGGATGCGTGGTACAATACAAGAACATGGGGAAGTGACAAAAGGAATTCCACATTTGCAAACAAGCTGAGTTTTGTGAAATCTCTAAAGATAAATTCAGCAGGGTAAGGAGTGATTATGCACTTGCTGCCAGTTCTGCTTCTCAGTACAAAGAGTCGATTCTAAGAACTGTAGTAAAAGCTCCTATTTTCATGTTCTTACTAGGGGGAAAAAGCAACAAAAATCTTCTATACATACATATTATGTATAAAAGCAGCCTAGGTAAAACTACACATTTTCTTGCTTCTATTATTTTATAATTTTTATAATTTAATCCACAGGATGCTTGCAGCTCCACTCAGGAAAATGGATTCCAGAAATGCAGATTTAAAATCAGTTTCTTCTCGCCTGTTGATAAGTACATAACGCCAGTCTTTTGTTCTTAGTATGGACAACATTTTTGCAAGTAGACGCACCATTTAAATGTAGCGCCTTCCCACAGTCACCTTGGACAACTGAATTGGGATGTACTACCTGAAAGTATTTTTAATGAAAGTTAACATGCCTTGCTAAGTAGCAAACCCCTCTCCCGGTACACTAATATCCCTTTCCTGTTTATTTCAGTGAACTCCAGTACGACTTTGATCAGGTTGGCTCACATTTCTTATCTTTCCTCTGTCCATGGATAACGATGGGAATTTGCACCTTCTCTTCAAAGTACTCAAACTGACTGAGAGCAAATGTTCTCCAATATGCAAGTAAAAATGAACTTGTTGTGAGGTAAAACAGAAATAGCCCACTGAAGGGTTAGATTTTATTTTACTTTTTTCCTGGAACATCAAGGGGTCAAAGGATGCAAACATTTTTATGTTGTTATTTTGATATCTTCTAATGCCAACAAGCATTGTCTGTGCTCTCCAAAAACTGCCGCATCACGCTTCTGTGCCAAGCTGTATCTTCAGTTTAGTCTGAGACAGTGACACCAGAGATGCTGGAGCTACTTTCTGAATATTTGTGTTGAAAAAGACTCTGCAGCTTTCCAGCAGCTCACATGCAATGAAATCCAGTGAGACAGTGAGGCACTGCTTTCCCTTTTTTCTGACTTCCCTTGTGTGCCATGCATCTTAGGTGCTAAAAGAGATACGCTACTGCAACGGGGTAAACTTGAAGCCATTTAAAAACATCTTTATAGAAGTGAGTTTGCAGGCTGGCTCATTGCACAATATATGGAAAGGTGGTACCATTAAGTTTCTGGTCCCTAATCTAATTTTTTTATTTATGAGAGAAGATGGAAAGGACTGGTCCAATTATTCTAGTTGGACCTGAAATTAGATGCTGTATTTAGTAGTGTTTGTCCCAGATAAATACTTTAACAGTCTGAACCCCATTTTTTACATTCATGTGTCTCTAGAACATTTATTGAATGTTCCTCGCACTCAAAGCCTACTAGTCAGCAAAATGTTAAAACTATTCTATGCAGCTGTATAAAATTGCTATATTCCAGCCATTGACATGAGCTTCTACTAGCAGCTCTTGGAAGAACATGAGCAGGCAGTTTCAATGCACTGCACATGGACTAGATCACAGTGTTATTAATACATCCAAAAGTGTACCTATTATTGCCCACTAGCCATCAAGTTGCAAGATCCGACTTGTGTATCCACCTCACTTTATATCATCATACTGAAACAATCACATGGGCAGCTCAGACTAATTAAAACCAGAATTAAGAACTAGAGAATACCGACTTTCCTCTAGCATTAAGAATAAATAAAAATAAAGTTAAACAATGACTGTAGGACTCTTATTAAAAAGAACATTACATGAGAATACAAAATAAACACAGCTACCAAATAAGCCCAGTTAGAATTAGAGTACCACACCTAGTAGCGCAGAGTATTACTAATTTGCCTACCTGAGCACTGTTTCAATCATCCTTTTACTACAATGTACAAATGGAAAGAATTGCTTTGTTTCAGGTTTCTGGGCATTTTTGAAGGGCCAGTGTTACACATACACATTACTCTAATGGGTACAGAGTAGGGAATCTTAGGACGAGATGAGAATGGGTAGATCCTGGAATATGCTTTCTGTGCTGGCAATGAATGTCTTGATGGTTTGACTTCAGCCTCAGGGCAGGCAATCGTCTGCAGACTGTTTTAAAACTTCCTGGTATTACCAGCTCTTCTGTCATATGAATTTGTGTTTTCCTAAGAGATTATGCTTCCTCAGGTCAGTGTAGACTGGAAGAGCAGCTGTATTTCCTATCAAAACTCTGTCCCTCGGAACTGTGAAAAGTGATCTCCAAGCCTCTGCATATGACCTTTCAGTTCCCTGCATTACTGGTAGAATAGATTACTTGGCATTTTTTCAGAAAACATTTGTATTTTGGTAACCAGCTGAGAACTCCCACTCATAGATTTGCTGCCTTTTTTTCTTGGTGGGGTATTTCCTACCGTAAGCAATGACTTAATGTAGTTCCTATGGTCTCTGGCACAATCCAGCATCTATAGAGAGTAGAATGTGAGCTACCGGAGCTGCTGCTGTTTTGACACATAATGCACATTCCTCCTTCACTTTCTATTAGAACTATTTATTTGGTATTAGTGAGGTTCAACCACTTCATCCGTGCTTCCATTGTCAGGCAGACTGGCATTTGACAGGTAAAGAAGAAAGTACCAGCTGAGCCGAACATGCTGTTTGTGACCTATAAAGAAAGGGATCAGCAGCAACAGGCATGTCAGGAGTAGATTTTAACAGGCAGCTCACAAGCTGGTTATGGTTTTAACAGTTTTTAATGTTTGATTGAACCAGTCCAAACATTCTTTGCACAGCTCTGAATCAACTGGGGGCAAAAGCAAGTTCACAGGCGTCAAAGCTATTCTTTTCACAGCCTGACTTTGAGGGAGAGATGCAGAGATCACAAGCAAACTCCAGGGCAACATGTATCTTCCTAAGTCTGAAAGAATTGCATTTTGCAGAAAGGAGGACAACTAGCAATTATTTAGGGTTGCTTTGGGACACTTGTCTTGAACATAATGTGTCCAGCTTAATTTGAATTGTCTAAAGTACTATTCTCCTAGCTATTATTAAAATTCAAATTTGCTTTAATTAGCCTTTATTGAAAAAACAATGCAAACATTAATGCTCTTGAGTTTTAGGCTGTCTTTTTAATTACAGTATGAAATGCTTTGCTGAATTTGAGAACAGGAGTTCTGTTTTATTAAAGCTAGACTTGAGGCATATTAAACTCAACGTGTATGTTTACATCAAGCCCATAAGGACTGAGGTTTGTTCACCACCCATGTGGTTATGGTAAAACTAGATCCCAAACTGATTACTGAACTGCAAGAGTTATTTTTTTGGAGTAGGTTCTGAACACGCTGCAAACAATCATTTAACAAGTAATAAACCAAATAAACTTTCTCATGTTGACTGGCAATTCAGGGAGACGCAATGTTCACAGCAGCATCTCAACTTCACCTCGACTGGTGGGATGGGGAAAAAAGCAAGAAGCCATTGCCAAAAGCAGACCTGGCACTTAGAGCAAAGTGATTAAATGCCTTTATAGTACTGACATTTAAAGCAACCACACTCTCAGCTGAGAATTAGTTTATTCTGTACTCCTCTGACTTCCTTAGCCATACTACTCTATAACCCAGCTGTCGTGCAGCTGACAACAGGCCCATTAACTGTGTCAAATGATGGCTTTCCTATTTTCAAACACAGTAGGCTCCTAAGTATTCAGCGTTTGCTATCAACAGCTGAGTGTCAACTTCCATCATCAGCTTTAAGCCACTCAGCTCAGTACCCAGTCATTTACCAGGTTAAATACATCACTATTATTTACTGCATTCTCTACTCCTTCCCCTCAGACCCAGCTAAGAGGTTTTCATTGATCTTTTATGTGCACCTTGGTAAAACATACCCTGTTCAGGGAAGTATTTACACACGTGTACTTCTGAGACATACAAGAACTCCTCCAACTAACTTAGCACAAGTAACTGCCAGAATCAGGACCAACCCGTGGGAAACGTTGTACTTAATTTCTGCGTCATGCTTGGTTTAAATTTACTCACTTTCAACCGTATTTCAAAAAAATTGTGCTGTGTTATTTTCCAATGCATTGTGATACGCTTAACAGATTCCTGCCTCTTTGGTTTGGAGGTGCATACACATTACTGCTCTGAAGATGGAGCTAAAGATTTTTGCTAAAAGTTAGAAGGAAATAAACATAAAGAACGGCTAAAAAGTTTTCATGTTTGTTGTTTTCTTTTTTTTTTTTTCCCCTTGTAAAGGACTGATAAATAAGCCACGTTTTCCTGACTGCAGCTTATAGAGTTGGACATCTGTAGCTCATTAGTTGTCTACAACTGTCATTCAAATCAATTAATTGAAAGAATTAGGTGCTTTCTAAAAGAGGGACAGAACAAAAATATATTCACTTTTTTAACATTGCTTTTAAAAGTCTGACATCAGCTGAGCACAGGCTAGCATATTGTTACAAATCTGTTATGTTTACTTTTTCTCTTTTTTCTCCTATGCATCCTCTAATGCATTGTTTGTACATCAGAAATATCCAATGGTTTCATTCCTACCCAAAGCTTTCCTTCTTGGGGAGGGAAGTTTTAGACCTTGGACATACAAAAAGGCACTTAGGATACTCTGTTTACCATAGTACATTGGGTTAGCATCTGAGTGCTACATCATCTTCTAGGTCTGACCAAAATTATTTAAAATATTCTTTCCATGCTCAATGCTATGACTTTCAATGATATTTTCCAGTATTTTACGTCTCCTAACAGTTTTTCTTTTGAAAGATTATTGCAAAGCACCTTACTTATATTTGATCCAAAAAATTCTCTCCAGGTTTAATCACTTCACTGACTGCTGGGACCCTGTGTTATTCTCTCTTTGCTGGATATCAGGAGAGGAAAACTTGGACAGTTTTCAGTAATAACAGGAGAAGATTATGATGGATTTGAGTTAATATAAATGCAGCCGAAACTCCACAGCCTGCTGGCACCACTGTCATGGCAAGGAGGACTGGACAAAACGAGTAGGAAAGAATTCAGTTTGTACACCGGACTATAAACTGAGCATTATCTTTTGACTGCCTAACTCTGTAGTTGTACCTGATGTGCTTTTATACAGACGTCTGTAAGTAAGCACTAGTGCACTGAAAAACAGCTCAGCTATCCTGCTGCTACCACACTGTGCCTTTATAGAGCAAGATAGAGTCCCATTCTACAATAAGGAATTAATTCCAGACATTATCTCTTTTGAATACTACAACACAGTCTACTTCTGCCAAAATCATGCAGTTCTTTCTAATGGTTCCCATTAGCAAAGGCTATAGCCTCCTAGAGCTCCTACGTATCAGAACTGGAATAAAACAAAATTAAACTGTTTGATCACCTGACATGGGATAATTCAGTTCACAAGTCATACCTCCACTTTGCCCATCTGGTTCTGTGAAAACTGGCTTAAGATCATAGCATGGTTTTGCTATCGGGTTCCAAGTAACCTTATAAACAGGTATACTAAAATTAAATAGTGCTAAGGATAATAAACTACACAAAGAAAAAGGGAACTTTGTAATATCTTTCACACAGTACATTGAAAGCTCCATTACTCAGCACATGCTGCTGGACACCACACTCAAAACATCAAAAATCAACATCACATACAAATTAATGTAGCCACACATAAAGTAACACAAAAAGCAAAAAGTTAAAAAACAAGCCAAGAAAATGTTTCTGGGATGTACACTTGTGTGTATATATTTAACATGCAAATATATGAAATTCAAAAATGAAGACTATTGTTTACACTTGTTCCCCCTCCACAAATCTTACTTACCCCCAGCAGTTTTCACACTCCTCCTCGTTTATTGACAAACTTGAGTGATTTGATGATTCTAGTTGTGTGGAAGTCCACTCCAAAAGCTTTCTTTCATTTCACTCAATATTAGATTTCTACAGTTATTTAGTTTCTTAATTACATGATGCTTTTTGCCTCTGTAAGGTTTTCTCTCTTAACTCCTGCATGTGACACTATGAAAAAAAGTAGAGAAAAAGAGACGGTCTTTGAGAACGTGAATACATGGAAGTCTTACCTTTCATCTCAGGTTCCTGGTTTATCTATCTACCTCCTACAGGCTATCTCAAAACAAGAATTCAGGCAACAATTTGCTTAGGCTGAAGATAATGAGACATTCTATTAACAAAGAAAAGGAAAAAATGAAGAAAATGAAAAATAGTTTTAGAAAAGGACTGGATCTGAATGACAAAAAATAGCCCACCCTTTTACTGTATTTAACTTGAAAACTCTCATGTGAAAATGCAGCTCTGCATATAGCCTGCTGCCAGTAATTACCTCAATTACCCTTAGTTACTTTTCATGGACATCTGCAAACTTGTAATGTAAAAGATAAAACTAGTTTCACAAAGTCTCAAAAACCACAGAAATCCAGGAAAAGGTGGCTTCCAGTCCAGTGATGGATCCTTAACTTTTGCCTCACTATCTGCAGTTAAATGAAAATTAATTGAAATCCTGGCTGAAACCATTTACAGGCAATGTTTGCCCAGTGGACTGCAAAACTTACACACTTCCTCTACTTATAAACTCTAATGATCTTTATTACCTAATGCAGATGTTAAAATTTCAAAGCTCTCCTTACTTTTTTTGGACAGATACTCTGAGATCTTCAAAGGAAATGTGTCTTTTCAAATCAAAGTACTTTCATTATTAATATTGTAAATTATACTTTACAGGATAATCAGAGAGACAACCATCAGGGGCTTTCAGTTGATGAACATTAGTTCTTCCAAATACCAAGACCTTAGTTAACTTGGTAAACCTTGTTCCATCTTTGTTTTTGTTATTTTTTCAAAACTTTCTTTAAAGCAAAGCAGCATTTGTCAAACTGTTTTGCCTAATGCATGCGAAGAGGAAAAAAACGTGATTAAAATAATCAGAAATAATACAGCAGAATCCTCTGCCTGCCCTCCCTAAAAGCATACCTTCCACTTTAGGTGAGTAGTTACTAGACACTATTGGCTGTGTCACACTAGCTACGAGCCAAAGTGCTTTTCTAGATTAGGGTCAAAGCTTTCAGCGTCCTGCAGGTTTGACACTGCTTCTGCCAGATTTTTAATTGGGAATAGGTGAAAAGTGTTTTAAGTGTTTTTATTTAATTTTGGGTGATCACTTCTAGCCATTTGTCCCTGCACGGCCCGATTAAACCGCACTGGAAATTAGTAGCTGCATCAGATCTGCCTCCTTTCTAAGTCAGGTAGAGAACTCCACTGGATCTTTAGCTGAATGAAAATAACATCCCTACTAAACACACACTGAGGGTGCAAATTAGGACTTCATCTCCCCAGGAACCTCACTTTTGGCTGCTAGTAGGGATTCAGAATAACTTTGATAATTAGGTCAAATTCATGCTAAACCTTGAGTGTTCAGGACTGCTTTACATTTTCAAACCTATCACTGTAATGAAAGGGATTCAAAATGTAAAAATGCAAATTCAGCTAAATCTTCTGTACTCAGCCCTGAACATCACAGACGGCTGCTGCCTTTGGATCACCTGGAAAGCACTATGGGAGCTCTTCAGACTGATGGTGTTTACAGTGTCCCTTTCCTGCTTCAGGCAGTCTCTGTGATGGCTTCTAGAAATTCTAGTGGCATCGGGAATTTAGTAATATTTTCTGCTTCCTGAGTAATTATATTTGACCCATGTAGTGGTTATAGGTCTCAGATAATGAAATTGTTCCTGAAGTCACCAGCCTGTTCATTGCAAAATCATTTCTCAGCACATCCTTGACCAGTGGCAGATGGGAAGGCCACAAAGTCACGCTTGCCCAAATGGGCCTGATCTTCGCCAGGCACTGCTGCATAAAGGTCCATCATTTTCTTTGCAGAATATAGGGTAAAATACTTGCTTTACACTGTGTTTGCTAAAAACCCTACAATTAAAAAGAGTTCTCAGGATTACATTTTTAAAGCAATTAGATTTCTATTAATAGGGCTGAGCTGATCAATCAGAAAGACCTCTTTAACAGGTTCTCATAATAAAGATACATTATGAAAAAGGTTTCCCCACTCCTTGGGGCCAGTGGGAAAGTGCAGAGACAAAGAGCATCAGGATAAAGAGGCCTCATGACACTATTAACTTGCAATCCAATTTAAGACGGCTGCTGGTAAGCACCACCTTTCTGGACTCCAGGCGGCCCAAATGGCTGCAATGTGATACCTTCAGCTCCCTGAGCTCCTTAGGGAAAACAGAGATTTTCTACTAACTGTGAAGGTCTGTGGCTGCTAAGGGCAACCAAATGTTGTGAACACTGAGATGTGGTTTAAATATCCCTGGTAGACTGTATTACAAAGTATGACACAAAAGGATACTCGTATGCTTAAGATGTCAAACATAAATACCACAAGGCTACCTTGAGATAAAGATTTTCATTGAGACTACCACCAGTAATACCTGGGTCTGAAAGCAGTCCAGTCTTATTCATAGTCTTCCAGACACTAGATGTCCTATGTCCTATGAACAGGTACTGAAGCTAATTGCCCTCATTATTTGTTAAAAATTAAATCTAAACCCTTACTACTTCCTGACTTCATCTCCAAGCTGTTGTGACGTTGCCTGTTAGATGAAAGAATCCCTCAGTGCCAGACTGGAAGATCTGAAGTGAAACTTCAGGTCACTCTGTTCTCTCTCCTGCCTGAGGAGCTTCCAACTCACCTGAGCGCAGCAGCATCCAGCATAGAATCATAGAATCATTTAGGCTGGAAAAGACCCTTAAGATCATTGGGTCCAACCATAAACCTATCACTGCCACGTCCACCACTAAACCATGTCCCTAAGAATGTATTTTAAATACCTTCAGGGATGGTGACTTAACCACTTCCCTGGGCAGCCTGTTCCAATGCTTGACAACCCTTTCACTATAGAATATTTCTTAATATCAAATCTAGATCTTCCCTGGCACAACTTGAGGCCACTTCCTCTCATCCTATCACTGTTATACTTGGAAGACACTGACACCTTTCCTTCCAGCTTGCAATGCTTGCAAGGACTGATCTTGCTACCATCCGATCACACTTCACTCCTCATAATTATGGTGCAAAAGTGTCACAAGTGGCTCATCCGAATTTTGTAGAAATCCTGGTTCTTGACAGAAGTTCTCCCTTGAGACAGATTGTAATTCTTATTACCAGTTTGAAGCTATGCTTGTCAGATATGCTCCTCTAACATTTGCAAGCAGGAAACACTAATGTACAGAACTACCTAAGCCTTGCAACAATCACTGCACTGGGCTGCAAACAAATTTAAAGTAAAATGCAGCCATCATCGCTTTCTATCTTTTTAGAATGGAGACTGAATGGTATTTTTATTGAATGTGGCTCTTACACTGGTCAAAGGCTAATATTTTATAAATCACTCTTTCTTTCACTGAACATTTCAGGTTACTTTTCTAGGCTCAACTCACTCATATTTCTGCCTCTCACCATAACTGCTCTATTTCCCACCTGAAAGGGGGTCCTGACACATAATTTGCAAGCTGCTCCTCAGCATTTGAGGGCGATGTGCTACTGCTGTTGTCTCAATGCCTGTCTCTTTGTCATGTGACTGTATAGCACTTTTGTTCTTTGGGGAGAACGACCTAAGTTGCCTCATCCTAAGGTGAGTTGGTAATTTTAGAAAATTCCAGCATTGAAAGTTTTAGACCAATTCAATTATTACAGTTTTGATATTTATCCTTGAGTAGAAAGATGACAGCAAACACAGAGAAAAGCAGTGGACAACCATTATTGTGTTATTAGCAATCCTGACAAACTTTTCAGAAATTTTACTAGCTCTTCATAATTTGTGAAGTATTTTCTCTGGTAACCATGAGGTTCCATTGTCTGCCTTTTCTTGTGCATTTTCTTCTAACTGATTTTCCATGCTTTTTTATTCTGCCCCAGAGAGACACTGTTCAGCAAGCAGCTGTGGTTAGTAAAGAAGTTGTGGATGTCTTATGATGTTCATGTTTTCAGCAGTCTCCTCCGTAGACTTAGCAGCTGTCAATGTTATAGAGATTTGGAAGTTGCCTGCACATATGGGTATGATATAAAAGATTTCCTGTAAAGGGAACAAAATAAGAAAGCAAGCCAAATTTCCAGATGCTACTTTTAGATGAGATTCTGGTTGCAAGCACATATGCAGCCCATATAGTAATTAACTGTTCCAACACAGGAACCAGAACAATAGTGCAAAGGATGCTTCTGTCAAAATCAGCTAAAGGTTAAGAAGGCAATGATTAAGCATTGAAATTCAGACATACTCTGCAGATAAGCTATATTCAAGCCAGAATCATTTGTAGTTTCTTTTTTTAAAAGAATAAAAGCAGAGAGAAGCAAGTCAGAACTGCTGAGAATTACTCTGTCTTTGCTTTTAGAAAAGTAAAAAGTAAATGCATGAAATCATAATAGCACACTATACTATTTAAAACAAATAAACTGATTTCTGCTCATCATTCGATGAAGTACTTGTGAAATTATCTTCAGAGGAGTCTCAAAGTCTGGGAGATACAACTGAGAATGAGTGCATCAGTGAACTTCATGCGTGGGAGACACCAGTAACATTTGACACAGAGAAAGAAATTATAGTGCTCCTTCCTGGAAATGTTTCTCATACAGTGACAGAGCTGACATTCTGCAAAGAATAACTAAAAATTCCATTTATGCAGTAGAAAGACTGGGCCCCATATTGCAAATGTATTTTTCTTTCAGCTTAGCTCTCATCTGTGGAAGTACTGACTTTTATAAGTTATATTTTTACTTCCTGGCTGGTTTTATTATCTCAGATTAAATGTTTCAATTGCCTACAGGATAGAGAGGAAAATACTGAGGGTCAATTTCTGTAATTTTACTGGCTTTAACAGCACCGTTCAAGTAAAAGAAGAAGCAACAAGAACAGAATTCCATCCAGGAGATATTTTTGCTTAGGGAATTGTCATTCTCTTTTGCTTATTGTTTTCACACTCTATAATAATGGAAAGAACTGTCATAGAGGAACTGTAGGAAACTAATTGGGAATCACTTAAAGTTTGATTAATTAAGTGTAATTTACTTTTTGACATTTTTGAAAGGAACAAATGCTTTTCCACAGAAGTTGCTGAGTTTGATTTTATCAGAGTTGAGTTGTTTTCTTCTGAACATAAATGTTGCAATGCCCTTATTTTTATCTAGTATAAAGTTACAATAAGCTGTATATAATCTCCAAGCCACATACCCTGCTATATTATATCAATTTAACGCTGCTATAACTCACTGAAATAAAGAGAAAAAAATCTACTGACAAACACACAAAACTGGTTATAACATTGATAAATTAATCCTATAATATAATCCCCATGTATTTTGATTCTGATGCTTTAAAGAGATGTTACGTAAAGTGAGTAAAGAAGTTAATGTAATTTGCCATTATTTTACAGGTTTGAAGTATAAAAGTATGCTAAATTCTGTGCTTATTTTTAATAGGTTCACATGCTTGAAAAACATACACCTAAGAGAAACCACCAAATGCCATTTGCACTACATATCCGAAAAAAAATAGCTAAATTTGTGTTACCATTATTTTATTGTGGTTAATTCAGAGCCCAGTCTGAACTTCTTTCAGGAAGAGTTGATTCTATTTGCTCAAACTGGTTTTGAATTAAGTACAAAGCATTCAAGCTACTGGGGTTAACACAGGATAGGATGAGATACCTTTGTTCCAGTAGAGTGATTCTTCCTGTGATTCTACATTATAGTGATTTAACAACTACATTAATGTTAATAAATGCTTATTTTTTTTTTCTCCAGCTAGCTTAGTACTGTTTACTTTGCAGTTGATCTACTTTGGTAAAAGTAATTATATAAATACCTGTGAATTGTGTGGTTTTGTACGTTCAGCATGTCTCGCTTTACTGGTCAACCACACATTGATTTGTTTGGGTGTCCAAGGATGTCAAGACTGTGATTACCACTAGACTTGTGAAATTCTCAGACAGTAAAAAAATTTGTTCTTCGAACAGTTTTTGATTTACAGATATGTACACTGACAGTGAACATTCAAAACTTGTATGAGGAAGTGTTTGTGAACGGACATGTTCCAATTTCATAAGAGAAGTAGAAATTGGTATTACTGGGATTTTTCAAACTCATTCAGCACAGGGCTGTGTTGCCTTGAAGTCAACACGCTTAAAACAAATGCATCTATCAATCAGACATTTGCAAACGTGACTAATGCTTTAAGAACGGATTTCTTTGATTTGTAACATATGTATAGGGAGAAAATCCATACCAACAAATTTAATTAAGATTAGTAATTACTTTGTTAAAAACTTCAATTGTAGAAGGCAAGGATTAAGGAGTAGCAGATACAGTAAATATAAAAAGTCAGTCAGAAGCCCAACAGATGAAACAGCTGATTAAGAAACTGGCCAGCCCACCTGGCATTGCATATGCCTCACTTTTCAGGTGCTGCAATTAAACGGCTCACAGAAGTCGCTTCCCAGATGGCAAATTATTCCTTAGAAAGGAAAAAAGAAACAGAAGAAATAGTTTAAAATCACAAGTCTGTCTTGGTGGAAAAAAAAGCTTGTGCCCCACAAGGCAGACACTCAAAATTTGAAACCCTGAAAAACAGCAGCCCCTGCCGCTACAGGTTACTGGGGGAAAAAGCCAGGGAGAAAGCCTGTGTCGTATCAGCTGCTCTACAGCACCAGCTTGTACATGTGCTCCAGTAACACACAACCAGCACCAGCCCATGCACATCCTCTTGTCACACAAAACCAGCACAGTAGCACCAAAGGGCAAACAACAAATGAGAGATCAGTGGACCTGCTCGTGGTGTTAGGTGCCATTCAATATCAGTAAGGGTAAGCAAATCTATTTCTACCTTGAAAATAAAAACCTACAACTTAAACATCACAAGTTCTTTACTTTGAAGCAGTTTTACACTTGGCATTATCAGTCTAATTAACGGGGTTTGGTGTTGGGTTTTTTTGCTGGTTTGTTGTTGGTTGGGGTTGTTTGGTTTATTTTTTCCATTGAAATAGAGTGTCATAGTCTTGGTTTAGGAAGGTAGATTCATTATTTTAATATCTGATACATCATAAGCAAGCCTCTCTCCCACGTAACGTATTTTTCAGAATACTACTACATTTAGTCTATTTTTCTATGGGTAAACCTCAGGAAGATGGTAATTCTGAGAGAAAACAAATACAAGAATATCAGAAAGCAAAAGCTCTGATTTTTACTGTTGTCTTTCCTAAATTAAACCATGTATCAAAGTATGGGTATTTCATACTTGTGACAAAATCTGTAATGTGCAATTGAAATTATACAAGAGCAACTCATCCTTGTTATAATCACAGAACACCATATATCAGAGGCTTTTCATTTATGTTGCTGCTATAGGTTGTCAGGGATAAAAAGGGTTCTGAGAAGTCTCTTAAGAACTTATGGTAAACACAAATAAATGTCATGATCACTGAGTTACAAGAACAAGCCAGTTTCATCAGATTGTACAACCAAGCCCACAGAGATTATTGCTTTATTTGGAAAACAGAGATGGGGAGTATAACACACAACCCTTCATCTTTGTCAAACCTGACAACTACTGTCACTGGCTCATATATGGATCTTCTCCTTTTGTCAGCTTTAAATTTTGCAGCTTTTTGATGCACTGTTCAGCAACGTTTTAATAAAGCTTTGGTATGTGTGTGTTGAATTTTAAGCAAAATTACTGTTAATGAGAGATGGATAGGGAGAGGAATCTTCCCTGAAAGAGGACTGCCAGAGAACATAAAATCTTCAATATTTTACCTTCATCAGTGGCATGTGTTCGAAGTTCTGGTGATAACGATGGTGCTTTAAAAAAACAATTCCTAAACATGCAGGTGCTCACTTAGTAGAGGAGAAGTACTGCCCTGTCTTTGACAGTCAGTATTTCTTGGTGTTGCAATTTTGCTACTTGTTCTCTCAGTCAGCAGCTAACACTTTCAATATGGCCTCTGCCTGCCATCATTTTATCCCAGTTGGTACTAGTCAGCCAACCAGCTACATTAGGTGGGTAGTGGATTTGTCATTTAAAGCTTTCACAACTCTCCTTGAATATTTCTTTCATTTCCTCCCACAAGCCTTCCTCTCTCAAAAGGCAACAGAAACACAGGTGCTAAAAAGTACTGTGGGCAAGAATAAACTCAGTGTTCCCTCAGTAACACCAGCCCAGTGCTCTACAAAGTCAAGGCTGTTAGCGAAAATGCTGCCATATCTTCTATAAGGTCTATCAGGGATCCTGATCTTTATGCTGCTCTTCTATTACCTCCCACTAATGCTGTCACGCCATATTATGTGTCTTCTTCTGCAATCACTACAGAAGCAGCACAGCGATCAGCAGCTGCTGTTGCTTCTGCTCTTTAGCTGTTCCTTGTTCCTCTAAGGCAGTTTCTCGTGGCTGGCATATCTCCTGACTACCCTGAGCTATCGGCTGAGCTTCACAGTACAAAAGGAAAGCTCTCGTATTTTGTGTAACAGGCAGAAAATGGGATATCCACACCCCATTCTTGCAATCCTCCTTTTTTCTCCTTCTTAGAGCTACGATCTGGCAGCACCGATAAATCCCATCAGGGCACTTCTCAGTCCTGCAGCTACCATTCCTTTTCCAAGAGGCATCCTCTCCTCTCAGCCACCGCCAACCTGTCAGCCAGCTGCAAGCACTAACATTGCCGCTCAAAGTTTAACGTCTGTTGAGGAGTGAAACAGACATCATTGTAAGACTGTTCACAGTTTTGTCCAAAGATATTTTTTCCTGTTTAAGAATGGGAGATGTGTCCTTTCAGAAACATGCAAGCACTGCTTACTTTTGTGGCTGGAGATTCTGAATGTACCAGTGGCTGCTCAGAGCTACAAATGACAAAAAAAATAATGCTACCAGTTGCTGGAGGCAGTGTATAGACTGACCTTGGAACAATTCAATTAAGTATTTTACTGCAAATACTGCCTACCGGATCCTATATAACTTTTCTTTAAGACAAAATGACTACTTCAAGAAATCTATCTTTGCTTTACATTCCCAAATTGGCAGCTTTTGACTGTGCTCTGTAACATTACAGAATCATAGAATGTCCTGAGTTGGAAGGGACTCACAAGGATCATCGAGTCCAACTCCTGTCCATGCACAGGACAACCCCACAGTTCACACCATGTATCTGAGGGCGTAGTCCAGTCTCTTCTTGAACACTGTCAGGCTTGGATTCGTGACACCTCCCTGGGTTTCACTCACTGTTTCACCTCACTGTTTCAGTGCTACACCACCCTCTAGGTGAAGAATCTTTTCCTAATGTCCAACCTAAACTTCCCCTGGCACATCTTCCTGACATTCCCTCAGGTTCTCTCACTGGTTGCCAGAGAGAAGTAATTAATTTAGAACAGTCTGTAAGAGGCTGCTTCACTTTAGGAAACGTTCACCTTCTTCATCCTCCAAACAACTTCCAAGTTTTAATCCACAGCTAAGCCCTCAGGTCACTCTCCTCTTAACTTTAGAGATGCCTTTCAATCCATTTTGAATTTCTATTGCCTAAAGTATTTCTTCTCTTCCCAAAAAAATTCAACAATTTTCCTGGTGATTTTGAAGTCTGGCCTGAATTTAACAGCAAGTTTTATTTGTTTTATATCTACACTGCTGTCACACTTCCATTACCAATAGCAATTAAGTTTTTATTTGCTCTATTGTCTTTTACTGATGAAACAACAGGTTTCCTATTCTGGCAAATTAATATAACTTCTTTCTGTACCCCAACAGTGTTATGCTGTTCAGGCACCTTGCCTTCCTTTCCTAAATCAGCCTCTGAATGTGGTCGTTAGTATGGGGAGATTTGACAGTTTTTATATTCTCCCTAGGGATAGCAGAATTGCAAATGCTACTTGAAATGCATAATTGTGTTCTAAGTTTTTCCTCTGGTAGGTTTTTTTTTTCCTCTCCTTGATCTTCAGCAGTCTGCAGCAATTCCATCAGAGTAAGGAGACGACACACAATCAGAAGAGCCTGCCTTGCTAGGAATCCAAAAGAGACTGCATTCTTTAACAACCAGCTTTCAATCTCCTTCATTTTTTTTTTTTTTTGCCTGTTCAATAGTACTTCTTACAAGCCCTGTTAATGATCCTGGAAAAACTGCCAGATTTTGCTGCCCATTCAAGGATAAGGCTTTGCTCCATTGAAACCCTTCTATTAAATCAAGTTTTTATTTGCTACAGAAGCTAAATCAGCCCGAATGTTGTGCTTTGCAACTGTTTCTTGTGTACACAGTTTGCTCTGAAGCAGCTCAGCTGACTCTTAAATGAAAAGCTCTGATTTCCGTGCTTGCATAATAAATATCTTATTAATAATAATGTAAACAAACATTCAAAAGTGACTACTAAAACCATCATTTAACAGTGTAAAGCGTGTTTACAGTGGTGTCTTCACAGAAAGCTAGTTAGACCCTTGTGCTCACTGCCTTCTTACCTGTACGTAGACTGCTGAGTGATGTTGAATTTGATGGGGGTTTTATGATGTCAATTTAGGAACTGAACTGAGGTACCAGATTGATTTTAGTAGGTTAAAAATGATATAGCCATTAGCAGACACTACGATTCTGTTCTCTCGCCCTGTCGTCAACATGAACTAAAAACAAGAGGAGAAAAAAAAAACCAAAAGCTATCTGAAGAACTTTTTCAGCTGGACTTGTACTATAGACATGCATGGGCTTCTGCAACACCAGCACCTACCATGCAAAAATCTGAAAGAATCTAGTGAATTTATATCTGCTGGTTTTAGGATATCTAGATGATACAATGCTGGGCACACAACATTGTTTTATCAAACAGGTTTCTGTCTAAATTCAGCTGAACTAATGCCTGACTTGCAGTTTCCCTGCAAGGAAGACAGCAGTAAGAACATGTAGGAGACTTTCCATCAGTCATCCATATCTGAAATGAACTGACAATGTTCTCAGCCCTTTATGTGCGATCCTAAATTGAATATGATCATGAAAAAATATGAAAATCTTCTTTAACAAACTCGACTAAAAGAAGCAGGAAACATTATCTCTCTAAATTTAGCCGCACAAAAATTACACCATTTGTCCTCTTACGGTCATCTCCTTCTAAGTCTAGGTCTCGTGTAGGATTCTGGTCTTTACTTTCCCTGTAGCAGATTATTTAGATGGCTGAAGAGCATTTTAGCTGGTTTAGACCCCCTTTTTTTTTCAGCAATAGTTATAATATCTATGTGTGCCCACTAGTATTTGGCAGTCTTTCAATATGGCAACCAGTTGGGCAGAAATATGAGGGTCCCATGGGTGGATATGCTCACACTGGGAAATGGTAAAGATAGATTTTAACTATGTCAACAGTGTGAAAAGCAAGCAGGCTAGCAAGTGCTTAGCTATGGAAAGTTAAAAAGATACTATTTAATACTAAATATTAACTAAGATGAATTAATGTTTCTGCAAAAAGCTCTAGAGACAATGTACTCTAAGGTGGTGAGTCAGACAACTAAGTTCACATTGTCTTTTTAAAAAACCAACCAACCAACCAAAAAACAACAATAACAACAACAAAAACAAAATAACACTTTTCTTCATTAGGGGTATATTCAAGGCATCAAAGTATGTAATTTGCTGGTCCCATTTAAGCACTGCAAATACCTACCCCCTAACACTGGTAGAAGTTTTCTTAAAATGCTTGCTACCATTCTCTTATTTTCTCACTCGAATGATCACTTTATTAAACAATTATTTCATCCTCACTTTCAAAATCCTCACCTATAAAAGGGTGTTTTTAAACTAAATTGAATGTCTTCAGGAGCCAGAATAAAAAGGTTTAGGTGTGTGGAGGTACATAGCTGCCAGGTAATTCTCCCCTCCTGCTACCCACAGCTGACATTTATTAGAGCCTTCAAGCCACTTGTGCAAAAAATCTGCTGTGGTTCCTCTGTGCTTGTGGCTGACTTTCAATCAGTCCTATAGGCTTTTATTCCTGAAGTGAATCAATACAAAGAGAGTTATTTTCAAAAGGCCCAAGTCATCTGTACTCTATTTGCGTTTAGAACATTATTTCAGCTTCTTTCCCACAGAAAAAATGTCACCACCAGCAAGATCATGTCTTTTCATATCCATACAGGTAAAAGGGCAGTTTAGCACTTTTGGCAAAGATATAAAAGATATAAAGATATTACTGGATTAACTATTTGAAGATTTTTTTTTTAATCTGCCTGAAAAAAAAAATACAAAAGAATTTATGTAATGTTAGCCATTTCTAGTGTTAGACTGCATGGTAACCCTTCAGAAGGATGGATTCTGTGAAACAACATAATAAATACCTTGGTTGCCAAAAGTGAGCAAAAAATCCCTTACCATAAACTCAAATAGCTCAACAGGGAAACAGATAACATAGCACAATGCCTAGCATCTAGTGTTTCCACCACTTCCAAGTATGTGGATGTCTAGAGACTAGGGAATGGCAGAAAACATCTTTATTTAAATGTCCGTCCAAGTGCCAGAGGTAATTCTAATGTGACTGGCCTTTTTTTGGTGACTGTTTATGCACTTAGGCGTTATTAAAATGAACATTTACCAAAGGTGTATTTCAAAACTGAAGAAAATCAGAAGGTCACTTATGAACATGCTTTTTATTACATCGCTAAGAACCTGACCCCACATATATTGTATTGATTTTCATTGATAATGTAATCTGTGTGGGTTATTTATTGCATCAGACATAATGTATATAGTAATGTATAACATATAAATAGCTGACAAAGCATAGACTTATATAAGCAAATAAAAATCTTTGGATCATATTGCTTTTGTTACTAAATCAGATGATTTTTCTAAGTTTTCATCACAGCATTTAGTCCTATTACTGTATTTTCAGGGGTGTAAATGAGAATTAGTACAGCATTTTCTTTTATTTTGTGAGGATAGCTTTTAATGCGCTTTCTCAGTCCAAATAGCATTGATTTGGATTAGTGAAGACCCAATATGAATGAAAATGAGGTAGAAGTAGGAAAATAATTGTATGATTCAGTGTTTTGTATTAATACACGAAGTTCACTTGAAAATTCCATTATTTGCAGTTTAATAATTGTTTTAAGTGAAGTGTTTTGAATTGAGGATGGAAACTAAAGGCTTTTCATAGCAAACATCTGAGTTTTCAGATCACCCCAGAATACCTTCTTTTAGATAAAGAAGTGAAATGCAGTGCTGGAGCACTAGAACAGAGCTACAGCAGTCCTGTGCAGAAGTCACAGAAGTATGGGAATCAAGAAGTCTTAGTCTGAGGGAGATCCTCAGATCCATCCGGCAGCTAATGCACATAGCAAGTGACACTGACATTCTGGGAAGTGTTGGAATGCCACATAATCATTTTTTATACAGTCTGAGTAACATACATGTTTATTTCTCCTAAGTTTGTTAAAGAAAGAAAAGTGCTGCAAGATTTAAGGTGGACAGAACTGGGTTCCAGACAAGCCAGCATACATTTTGAATCGCTAAATCCTGCATTTTAACCTGGTGACAGTTCATCTTATACTGCTGTTTAATTCTACACTGATTTTTAATGTACAAGTAATTTTCCTAGATTTAACTGCTGGAGCATTACAATTCTGGACATTCCCTGTGTTGAGTTTAAATTCTACGATGTATCTTAAAGACAGAAAATAAATGAAAGAGGTGGTGAAACTGTACACATGTTCTAGCTGTGGCACTCAAAAGTATTTAATAGTTCTAGATATAGCGATAGGAAAATCTATAGAGGGAGATCCACTAACCCTTGTTTATGCCTCCTTACATTTTAAGGGCAAATGAGTATCTCAGTTTTATAATAAAAGTACTAAAAAACTAAGGGAATAACTTCATCATTACTGGTTTAAGAATACAATATATAACACACTTCACAACTTGGATTAGCTGCAAGCTAGTTCTTCCAACTTTTATTTTGTGTAAATGATAAACAAAGTCAAGAAAAGTAGTAGGAAAAAAAAAAAAATCAATCTGTTAAAATTATTGTGGTCTACCACGTTTTCAGAATATTAAGTCCCATTATGGCAAATTAACCCTCTAAATTGCCTCATTCTGAGAGTATGACTAATTTTCTTCTGTGTATGAGATGTATGACTTGCTTGAGCTTGTAATGAATATATATTTTTAATTGGTTTAGCACTGCCAAAATCTGAGAAAATATACAGCAGCCTGAAGAGTCAGGCAACAGAAATCTTCCTGCTCCATTTGCTTTATCAGACATAAATCAATTATTTACCAGGCAGAAGGTAAAGTATAATTTAAGGTCCTTGAATCTATGGAAAACTGCAGATGACATTTCTTGAACAGAATGGTATTGCAAGAGCTTCCTGGTATTCATTCATCAAAGGTGAGTTGCTGAGTAACCTTCAAGTTAGCACAAGGAAGACTACTCTAGACAAATGAAGTACCACATTTCTGCCTGCCCACAGGAAATGTGCCTTAATACTGAATACTAGGAAAGAGTATTCTAATAATTCTAATAGTAAGCAGAGTGTAGGATGGCAGGTATCAGCAGTACAAATTACATGGGCACTTCCCGCTCTCCTCTAATTTGATGCACATGGAAATGGCCTGCAATGGATATGGTAAAGGTTTTTTTAGATTCAATACGCAAGAGCAGAATTTGTGCAAATACTTCATATACTTGCAGTTACAGAGAGTATCTAATAACAAGCAGAAAAAAAAATTTGAAAATCCAAGATTAACAGTTCTGTTTGCCTGACAATCCACCTGGGCACAGCGAGATGGCCAGCAACCAGAGCCTGTGCCAGGTTTCCATCAACTACACTGACTTTCAGAGGCAAAAGAAAAACATGGTCCAGTTAAAAGTGTTCTCTTGTGGCTGAATTAGCCTCTAGCAGCATTAAGACTAAGTATCCAAGGGGATGAAGTTTGATGCTGAAGGATGGAAGATGAAGGCTGAAGCAGAGTTTTGAACCACCTCACATTAAGCAACTTACATGGGGCCCTAATTCTTCATGTCTGCTTGCTCAGGTAAGCTCACCTGCCCCCAAGCAGCCCTACTGAATGCTACAGCTATGTTGTTCACTTACCTGGGTAAATAGGTGGGTGTGTAGGAGGATTCCTGCAGTTTGGTGCAGAGAAGTGAAAAACATTTTGGGTGCCATTAACCAACTCCCTCTCCAGCTGGTACAGTGTGCCATGCCAAGGCAGTGACAAACACAGAAGAAATAACAGGCCTCAAATGTTGGTCATTACACTGTAAAGTCTATCAAATGGATGAGGTTTAAATGTGAGGGATATTGTATCATGTTAGACTCCATCTGGTCTAGAAGAAATCCTAACCACTTGCCTTGAAGAATTTAATAAAATAGTAAGGGGCTGACTTCTGCTGATACTGATGCTAGCCCAAGCAGATGTTGCAGAGCTATGCAGAGATTGTGCAGAACAGCTCTGGCTGGCAGTCTTGGGACAAGATTTGGACAAACCAGTAAGGGCTAGCTGCCCAGTATAATATCAGAAATATGTTGCCATATGTTATAAACCACTGAAGGCTCTGTATTGATGCAAGTGGAAACTTTTGTTCAACTGTTGATACAGCAGAGAGTGCATATCAAAATTATGGAATTAATGTGTGGTCCTATTACATACAACACCATATGATTATAGTCCATCTTTCTTGGCAGCTAAGTACTTCAGATACAAAAGCATTTTGCTGCCAAGGCAGATTCAGCATGCTGCTACTCCCTTTTCAAAAATCAAGATGTGTTAGAAGTACTAGCAGAAGGAAAAACTGTTGGCAAAACACTAAGGTACAGAGCATACTGCATTGCTGCTGTGGCATATGTTCACACAACCAAGATCTGTAAAGTATTTTCTGGGAATTGCCATGATACTTTTTCAGTATTTTTCCTTTTTGAGGTCTGATACCAAGATGATTTGTTTTTTCTATTAGACCCAGCTAGCAATAACTGGTAACTGAGACAGCCTGGTCTATCTCTACAGCAGTTGTCACCGACACTCTTATTGGTTGTTGATATACAAAATTTTATTTTCTACAACTATTAACGCACTCCTGTTTAGCTCAGTGGAGCAGTATAAATGCATGAGCTGATCTCAAGCATCAGATTCTGACATTTCAAATTATTTAAGAAGGTAATGGAAATGGTGTGGGGTTTTTTCTGAATTGTGTGTGTAAATATATAAGCACATACTCTCAGTGAAATTTATCCTAATACATTGCGTTGCATAAAGAAATGAAGGAAGGAAACGAATATATCTATATATCTATATCTATACATATAGTCATCCCCTCCAGCTTCCCCCAATCAAGAAGTAACAAAATCACATTCCTGTTATAACAGCACAGCTGGCTCACAGCTAAGCTCCAATGACATATGAAATAGCACTGCTGTGCCACACCAAGAAGCCATATGCTGCAACAGCAAATATGAGGTTTGTACAGCAGGCTGCTACCAGAAAGCAGTGAGAACATAGCTGCTGCTTAAGAGAAGGCAAATCAGGAGCTAAGGGGCACCTGTAGGGCACAGGCCTCACCACCTTACGCTTGTTCCCCCTCTCCCAGGAAGGTAAAACAGACCCAGAAACCACAGCCAGAATAAAGCAGAAGTCTACGTTATAGGAAAATACCACAGCAATGAAGCCAGTGTGACACCAAACCTGGAAAACAAACAACAGGTCAAGATCAGGTCCAGTAATCACCAGGCAGGGCCACAGGGATGGGCTGAAGTCAAGGCAGCAAGTCCACACTTTAAGCCAGAACCCAGCAACCCTCTCATACAGCTCAGGCAAGAAATGAGGCTTTGCAGCAGAGGTCAAATAGAGCTCCTTGGCCCATAGGTGTTGGGGAGGTTTAATGAGGCTGCTTGGGCTTAGCAGTAGCCCATGGCCCTGACAGGATACAGCTGGTTTGGGGCAGTAAAAGAGGAAATTCTGTGCTAGCTGGACAGTTTTTATGGCCTCTTGATTTTGCTCTCCAGCTGCAGGACTGTGGGGAGCCATCTGGGAGCTGTGAACAACATGGCAGCCCAGGCTGAGGAGAAGCACATGTTGAGCTTGCTGATCCCTGAGGTGCCATGGAGGGGTGCCTGCAAGGTAATTACAGACATGCCTCTTTCTAAAGTTCTATGGGAAGTTTAGGCTGGATATTAGGAAAGGATTCTTCACCAGAGGGTGGTGGAGCACTGGAACAGACAGTCACGACCCCAAGCCTGACAGCGTTCAAGAAGCATTTGGAAAACACCCTCAGACACACGGTGTGAACTGTGGGGTTGTCCTGTGCAGGGACAGGAGTTGGACTCAATGATCCTTGTGGGTCCCTTCCAACTCAGGACATTCTATGAAGTCTTTAAGACAGTGGAAGCTTAGCAGGCATGTGCCTGTATTTCAGCTGTTATTAGTGTATATGTTTCCCCAGCACATGATACTTCTCTCAAATAATTATTTTTTAGCTAAAAAATTCCCAAGAAACTAGAGAATAATGATGATGACACAGCCACCCTGATTTGTAAAACTGGCAACCCGGGACTGTGCGTGCTTACTTCTTCCCTCTTGTCTCCGAGAGCGAAAAAAAAGGTAACAACCGCATGAGGAGCACCGAGGCCCGGCAAGTGCGGCCCGGCCCGGGCCCGCTCGGGGCCCCGGCGGCGCTGACAGACTCTCCTTCCCCGCTTCCCGCAACTCACCTGGGGCTGCGCCACGCCGTCCCGGGAACTCGTTACCGCAGCGGGCCCTGCCCGGCCCCATCTCAGCTCTGCCCGGGATGGACAGACCGGCCCCGTGGCCCGGGAGCTGCCCCGCTCCTCCGCTCCTGGCTGGGCGGCGGGAGGAGCAAGGGCCTGCCGGGCCGCGCCGTGGCCTAGCGCGGGCTCTCCAGGCTTGTGTGCCGGATACGATTTAAAAATTTTCCTCCCCCCACTGAGTTTTCCATCAAATCCTAACACTTTTTCCATAGCACATAATTTTACCCTGCAGCTGTTTATTTTGAACACCATTATATTACACGCTTGAAAAGTTCTCCTTACTTGGTAGCAGCAAAGATTAAGTAGTACTATATTAAAAAAGTACCTTAAAAAACCCCCAAAACACCACAAAAAAAAACAAATAAAAACCGCCCAAACAAAAAAACCCAACCCTCGAACAACACCAAAAACCCAAACAACAACAAAACCCCACAAAACAGCCAGTTTTAAGTAAAGAACCTGAAGCTGTTGCTCCAAATGGCAGGGCATTGGAGTTTTGTGCAAACACCACAAACCTGCCCAACTCACAGTCTTCATAGGCAGCTGCTGTCATATGAGGCTGTTGATGAGATTTCACTAAATTGGGTCCAAAAACAAATAGATACTGGATTTAATATTTCCTAACTTGCTATATTTTGTTAATGAAAATTTGATTTTTTTTTTAAACATCCCTACTTTTGTTGCAAAAAAAAAAATGAAGCTTTCCCAGTATGATATGAAATATTGGCTTTAATTCAGTGTAAACATTCTCATTGTTTAATCTTCAAACAAAAAAAAGCCAAAACTTGGATTTCTCCTCCAGAACAATTGACCCCATTTTTTTCCTTTTCAATGCTTGCCTATACTATATAATTGATGTTTAATACTTACTTGTTTCTGTCCCTCTAACCCTTTTGCAGGAACAGATTTTCACAGAACAGGGAATTGGAATAGAAACGTTGCTTTTCTCCTGGATGCTGGCAGAATGACCCGTGTTGAAAAACCGACCTTAGCGACCACTGCCTGAGGGCCTCTGTTCATAAGCCAAACCTCACCAACCCTTGACTGACAAACTTGCCTCCACCTCCTGGGCTCTGTGCATGCTGGTCATCAGGAAGATTTTAAACTAAAAGCCTACACCTGGTGAATTCCAGAAGCAACTTTCAGTTGACTGATAGCTTGCTAATTTACAAGACTAAACAAACCCAAACCACACCAAAAATCCCCCAGCTGCAATGCAAACAAACTGGGAATCTGTAGGGAATCTGTAATTGGAGATGTACAAAGTATGTGTTTCATGATACTGGTAAAAAGTAACCTTAAAAACACGCTGGGAAGCGGATGTGAAGAATGCAATGAATGCAGTATTGCTGCCACTATCTTTTGTCCAATCAAATGCTCAACGGTTCTATCCTTCACGGAGTTTCTAAGCGTATTTCTCTTTACGCTCAATGAGTCTTGATAAATTTACTTCTCTGTCAGCTTAAAGTATGCTGAAATATAACCTGAGGAATGTTAAGTATTTGATAATCCAAAAATAGTAATAGTTTTCTTATATGTAATATATGTAATATAAAACAAACAAAAGAAATAAACCAAGAAATGCCAGTTTTAACTTTCTCTTACCTCATATGCTTGCAGGTGTTATTTTATGAGATCATACACTGCATCACCTGTTATAACACCTACTCCACAACATTTTCAAGGGAGAGGACCCAAGCTCCATTGGGTTGGAGGTCCTCATTGGTGGTTGAACTTCTCTCATTAAGCTTGACTGCTATGCAAGAATAGAGGTAAGATTCAGAGCATGGAAGAGGGGATATATATGAATGAATGCTCCCACGCAGAGGAGGTCAAATTGAAAGAGGCTTCTAGCACACCATTACCTGCTCCTAGCAGCGCGTTTTCTAACAACTCTTTCACTCAAAGTGCACGACTCCTCCATGACATCTTGTGTAGCTATGCTTTTGGGATTTTGTGACAGGCTTCCCGCATAGCCCTAAGACTGGACATTGGTTTGCCTCATCAAAAACCACAGGGAGGCTTTCAGTCTATAAAGCTGGATTTTATTTGAATATAAACTAAGATATAACTCAAAATGCAGGAACACACTTCTGCAGGGCAAGGCAGTAAAATAAAAAAGGGGTTTAAAATAAGCTACCTTCATACTTCCTGCTTATGTGTCAGGAGATTTGTAGAATGAATCCTTTCTCTCAGACTTGTGATATGTCTAGCAGTTTTTTAAAAAAGAATAAACACAATTCAGGTCTCCAGGAAAATATCTTATCCATCATCTTTAAGGTATAGTTTTGTGTTTACTTGCAGCTTAGAAGCCACTTCGTCTCTGCTTATGCTACAGGTGCCTGACCTGCTTATCAAAAGTTGGGGTTTGACTCCTGTCCTTTTCTCACAAAGGCTCCTTGAGCTTTGTATGATCAGTTAAACTTGGAGGTGCAATCTTCTGTATTCCTTTTGACTAAAAGCACAGCAGTCTGTGCAAAGCAGTTAGATCTTCTTCCTCACTGCCTGGGCACCCTTTTTTAACAAGGCGTAACTTGTGATTTTTTTTCCTTATACATAAAGAAAAATTGTCTGATTTGAAACTCTGGCTTAAATGATTCTGGGCAGAAAAAAAGAAGGAAAAATCTGGAAAGTCTGTTGGAAAATGGTTTGTTCAGGTTTTGTCTGAACAGGTGTATACAATCTTTTAAACAAAAAAGTTATAAGCTATTGTTGGAAAGTAAAAATGTGAGAAAGCAAGATGTGCGGTTCCAGCCACCTGGATGACAAAAGAAGATCAATACTAACATGACCATCTGGATGGTCAAAGAAATAATACTAACATAATCAGATCATAATAAAATATAAAGGGCTTTGGACAGATTGTGTAGAAGTATGTTTCTCATAATTGTAAAGAGTTATAGCCCAGACTTGTGAGAATGGTACCTTGGGCCGGATAACCGCCCCCAAGTGCATGGGATGTGTGGATGTCTTTGGGCCTGGTCTGTGAATGAGTGGAGAAACAATTGAGACAAACATCACGTGAGTTTAGTGTGTTTTGAATAACAATTAGTGGAAAAACATCCTATGTAAGCATCCATCTTAGTCCAGGCCCATACCTGTAAATCCTATAAATTGTCAATGGTGAATAAAGAAAGCGATCTAGGTCAGCTCTCTGATAGGCCAGGCTCTGTGTGTTTTTCCAGAACAAGTTCTCTGTCTCTGCATGAATCTCTGTCTGGGTCCCGGTATGCGTCATTCCTAATCACCGCAAGCTATCACCCCAAAATGTATTTGTGTGGTCTTGTCTGCTAAGCAGACTGAATAAAAGTGGCATTTATCTTTAGTGAACAGGAGGTACACTCAGTATTTGTATTAGCAAAGAGAAATTCTTCATTTAGACTTGTTTTTCCCTGGTGTCCTGCATTCTGTAACTTGTTTAGGGCAAACCTTTCTAATTTGATGAGTAAGCCCATGCTAATATCCTAACTAGCTAGCTGAATAAAATATACACAAATGCAGTAGTGTGCCTAGTTGCAAAGGTATTGTGCCATTCTGCATTATCCCTGTAAAATACAGAGTAGAACCAAAACAAGGCTCTTGCCAGTGTTGTCTGTTACTTTTGTACCATGCAGAGTCTCCGGTGGCAGATAGAGCTTGACCCATATATACAATAGTCATTTCTACTATGACAAATATGGCTATGGATAAATGCTATATTTTAGAACAAAATCCAACTTTAGGACCAGTTTTGACATAGCAGCACAGCTGCAATCATGAATTGAACTTTCCGATATCCTCGGTGTGTTCTGTGGAAGTGATTACTTTGGGTTGTTATTTAATCTCAGGAGGTGTTTTTTCTCCCAGCTCCAAAGTGTGTCTTTTGTGTTTGTTCCTGTCCCCCCATCTCTGCAAGGATGAAGTGTGCCTTTCAGACAATTGAAGATGAAATGCAAAACAAAAGAAAGAATTAGAAAAGAAAGAGGATCTTTGATAATGCCTTTGGTGGAAATAATATTGCCTTTGACATTGTTTCTTTGAGTCATTGTTTTAGGCAATGTCCTGGCTCGTCTTTCATGAGTAAACCCTCCTCTACTATTATTAACAGTGGTTTTCTTTCTCGCTGAAAAGTATTTTGGCACCAAAAGATTCTGCATTACAACAGCAAAACATTTACAAAAGAAAGGTATCTGAATATTGTTCTATACCCAATCACATATATGAGATACCTGATGAGTGCAAGAGTTACTTCTCCCTGCAATAGTGTTCTCATGTCCTTTGTTTCACAAGCAGCAACGCTGAGCCAGTAACACACTGAAAAATGCTATTGGCTTTGTTTTCTGCCATTTAATTTCCTGTTGTTGAGACTACAATCAGAAGATCTTGCAAGCAAAATGGTGCCCTGCAAACCGTGAATTGGGAATGGAGTTCTCATGCTGTGGCGTTTTGTTTGTTTGTTTGTATTTGGGGTTTTATTTGTTTATTTTTGCTGTTGTTTGTTTGTTTTTCCCCAAAATCCATCATGTGTTTTGGATAAAAATGTTGATATCAGCTTTATTAGATGGAAGTAAAGGGAAACAAATAGTTGGAATACAGTTGTACAATCTGCTTAGTGGAGTAACAAAATACAGATCTATAAGGCTTTTAAGAAGGTGACTCAGTAGTTGTTTTGCATTTTTGTTGTCATTTTATAGAATCATAGTATCTTTTAGGTTGGAAAAGACCCTTAAGATCATCGAGTCCATTTAAAAAATTTCTGAAATGTTCTAACAGCCAAAAACATGGAAGGGCTTTTGATCATTTGTATATATTTACCACTTCTCTTGTGCACTCTGCTTTGAATCAAACACTTCATTAGGCACCTTTAAAAAATGGCCTGCATGCATGGCTGTTGTCTCTGGGTAATAGTTACAGCCAACAGTAAGGTAAATGTAGGCTGGCTGTCACAAAGAAGGTGGCTGTTCAAAAAGTCTGTGGAGAGTCTGACCTTAATTCAAATTTATTTCTGTTTCTTTGTGGTAGGCAACATGGAAAATACCCCTCTTCAAATTAAGTATGAACTTCAGTTCTACAGAAAACCCAATTTCAATTATCCTTCAGAATTATTACAATATGCCCAGTGGATTTTCACTTGAAGGCTGGTCTTAATTTGACTGTAATAACCTTTGTCCTAAAATGCTTAATATTTTTTCTGTAATAAAAAGTGTGGAAAACACATTTTTGAAGCATGAATGCTCAAAGCTGGAAGCAAATTTTTAATTTCATGCACACTATAAAAGTTTACAAGTAGGGCTCTGGTGGCTAGTTTTGCAAATCACCTTCCTCTTAAATTGGTCAGAATCTTAAAAGTTACATCTCAATCTGAAAGTGTTAGGTGAAAGTCAGATGTATACTTTGATCTGTGTTGGACTAGTTAATATGCAAGGCAGATAATAGTTTCATTACTACTGTATGAATAAGCTGGGTGACTGAGTAATGCAGCATGAATTTCAAACTGTAACACAAATGCGTTTGAATAATTTGCAAATGATTGCGTGCTAGTCAATTTAGTTTGTAATTTTTTGGAAAAATTGATATTACTTTATTATATACTTTAGAACCTCCCATTAAGAACGGCAAGCTAAGACTTGAAAATGCAGAAAAGATACCATACTGTGGGACTCAACTTTTCTGCCCCTAGTGAATTTGTTTTACTAGCACGAAGTCAGGGATGATAGCAAGCTGAGAGGCTATGTTAAGAGGAATACTCATGTGAGGTTAATCATCTGACTTATTATAGGAAATGTATCGAATAAGAGTGTGACAGCAAGTTGCAGAGTTTGGTTGGAGTTGATCCTGCAGCCAAGACAAGTTTGGATATGCAAGGTTTTAATTTGAGACATTATTTTTTCCCACTTCAGCTCATCATGCTTTCAGGATCAAAACAGCATGAAAACTTTTGAGAGTAATGAAATAGCGATGCATGCAGACACCTGATGTGCCGAAGTCTAGCATTTATGACTTGTTGAGAAAGGAGGGAAAATCTGTAGAGCTCTATTCTTAAGTTTATTTTATATAATAAAATAGGAAAATATGCATATTTCTTCTAACAGAAGTCCAACTTCCTTTGCTCTTAGCAGTCTGGCGTTTGGAAGGGATGTGACACAGTGTGTGCCAAGGGACTCAGTGTTGCTTCCTCCAGCTTGCTGCCATTCTGCAGACATACTACCTGTCTGCTGGCCCTCACCCACGTCCTGGGTCTGCTGTTATAGCATGACTTTGTGTTGCCTGGAACTGAAAGAGGGGTGTAGCAGGAGTAAAGCAGGTGGAGAAGAGCAGCTAAATTGGTTAAGAGCTTGGAACAGCTGGATTATGAGGAAAGAACAAGAGTTTAGAGCAGAGAGGCCTGAGGACGGGCCGTGTGGCCGAGGCTCAAAAACCGCGAGGGCAAGGACAGGTGCTGAACTGCTGTTGACCGAATCCCACAGTACTACAACAAGGGACACTTGAGAGAAACTAGCAGATCAGTTCAGGATGGATAAGAGAAAATACTGTCCTCATCCAGCAGCGAGCTTCGGGAACTTGATGTGATGGGAGCATAAGGAGGCACGTTATGTTGGCAGGGTGAAACAAAAAATTGAGATAGATATTCAGATGCAGTAAGTTCCTAACTGATGGGGATAACCAGGGAGGGTACCATTTAACAAGCCTTGCTTGAAAACAAAACAAAGCAAAACAAAACAGAACTACCACCAAACAAAACCCAAACCCGCACTGTGGGTACTAGAAAAGGAAAGTGTGGAGGGTTGGACAACAGAGAGTGAGCAGCCTTGCATGCTTTCAGTGAACAGCATCTGCTGTTGCCACTGCTGGAGACCAAATACTGGGTAGGATGGACCATTGGCTTGATTTGGTAGGACATTTCTAATGTTCTCTATCTTAAATCTCCAGATTATTCGAATAAACAGGTGCATGTTAATGAATGCTTGTCCTTTACAGAAAGCTTTATTTTTCCTCTCTGTCCAAACCACTCTTTTTTTAATACACACAAGAGACTGATTGGTGTAAGATGAATGCTGCCTTAACTTTCTCAAGGAAGGTTAAATTGTCTAGAAAAGACTCCAGGTTTGAAATATTTCACAGTAGAGCCATAGAGAAAGTGAACTTTCTTGTTTCTGAATCTATTTATACTCTCTGATTTTTGTGTGTTTTTTTTTTTCTTTAGTTGTCTCTTCTGGGATACATATCTCATGTTACACCTTTGTACTTTCCCCAGTATCTGGAGTCATCCAGATAACTTGTATCATTTAAACACTGGCACATCTGAATCATCATCTTCTGTACTATTTGGAACTGACTCTTTTGGAATGAAAATTGTGGGTTTAACACATATGTCAAACAGGGAAAGACAAGGTATTTTTTCTGCTGTGGATTCAAGCAGAGCAATTTCTACACATATATGATTAGATGGCCATAGTTATCACATGGCTACTCATAAATGATGCCATCTCTCGCTTCTTATGTCTAATTTCAGACATCTCAAGAATATTTCTGTGCACAAAATACTAGAAAGTGATTAACAGCTCAATGTGCTTTCATCACAAGGCTGTTATTTTCAATGCATTGCACAAAGCACAGGCAGCTGTGTCCTATTCTTCTATGAAGCAGCAATGCAGTGTCTTGTCATTATACCATCCTAATGTGTTAAATTATACTGATATCATAAAGCAATAGCAATTAAAAAAAATTAAACTGCTCAATTGAAAAAATAACACCCTTGACAACTCCTCAAACCTCTCAAAGGAAGCAACAGATGTTGAACTGAATCTGGGAGCCTTTTATAAGTTGGTCAAACATTCATTTCCCAAATACTATTTAAAATTTCAGCTTTATGATCAAAAGAAGGAGAGGGAAGGGAAGCAGACCACTTAATATCCTAGATCTTACTCTTCTTTTTCTTCCTAAACATTTCCAGGGCTGCAATTGTAGGAAGCTCTACTGCACAGGTGTCCAGAGTGACAACAGATTCACATGGACAGTCATGCTTTCCCTGTTTCATAAGTTCATACACACTATCTAAATTATGAGATGGAGATACGTTCCTTTTTGACATGTGTCAACTGGTTACCCCAGGAAGGAAATTCAAATTTGAATGGGAAAGAATGGCTGAGAGTCAAGCCTCAAATCATCTTTCTGACCTGATCATCAGTTCTGACCTGCTCTGCCAGGCCTCTGAGCTTTTATCCTCAGCCTCTGTGCCATCCTCCCTAGTACTCTTCTCCAAATGGTCTTGAGCCTCTTGAGAAATGACCTGATCAGATAATGTGGCTGGAATACCTGAATATGCTCGGAAATGACCTAAAACTTGTGCTTTTGTGAGCCAGCCGCACATGCTGCGTGCCTCCATGGTGGAGTGACATTGCTGTATTTTCCTTTTAGCATGGAGCAGGAAGGAATGGAAGACTGACGGAAGGGCTGGTTTGTGCCTGTGAAGTTGTTGTAAGTTATGGGCATAGTAGTCCTTTTCCTCTGAACAGTGAATGGAGTTGTGTTCTTTGGTGCCAAATCCTGCTGAGATGGATGTCCCTGGTACTTATGTAGAATCATTATGATTGGGATCTTCCCAACCTAGTCCTTAGTGCAGCTGGAAACCAATTCTTCACTTTTAATGTAACCAGACAAGAAAGCCAGGCTGTCAGGGAAATAAAAGCTTGGAACTACAGCCAACTGCTGTCAGCTTATCAAGTAATAAGGGAAAAAAAAATAGTAGTACAAGCACAGGTGTGTGTGTGAGAGAGAATTCATATTACTGTTCCCAATGCTGACAAGTAAACAGTGATTTTTTTTTTTCCAAGAGTGTGGGTTATTCCTAAAATTGTGCTTTTTGACTAAGTCACTAAACTTATGATGTAAAATTTATACAAACCTACATCAGGTACAAAATGTATTACTAGTCATCTAATACAAACACAGTAATATTGTTCTTTTGAAGAAGATTTCAATTAGGCTTTTTAGTCATAAAATTTGTCCAAAAAGTTGGCCATCTAAAAAGGTACTAGAAATGACAACATGTAGTAATTAGGAATGTTGTTAGTAGGCAAGGCAACTGAATTGCATAGTTCACATTTCTCACATTTTTGCTATTTCACTTGGATTCAAGGAAACTGGAGTGAAAGAAAAGCCAGTAGCTGACTGCTCTCAGATGTACTGAAGAGCTGTAGTGTAAAGCAGGTAGAAAAGATTCTGATGGTTTCTCTGCAGGTTAGTCAGCTCTGTAGGGTACTGTACAAGAAACCTGCAAGAGAAAAAAGATGGGTTTATATCCACAGCATTAGTGAATATTGACATATAAATGAAGAACATGTGCTGGAATGTTTACTGTAAAATAATTCTTAAAATTGTACCAGGGATCTGAAATAAAAGTAAATTTGAAACTCCATGTTTTCATTACTACCTATTGATAAATGCTAAAAGAGCAAAGAGAGAATGATTTGTGAAAAGTAGTTTTCTGAATCAATGTTCTGTATCATATATAGTAATTCAGTGGAATGAAACACTTGCTATTTCTTTTTAGAGGACTTTAAAGGACCTCCTGAAACATCATGAACATGCAATAACTATTCCCTGCTTATCCTATTGAGAAACAGGATTACTGAAGAAAGTAAAGCAACTAAGATTACAGTCAGTAAGCAGAAGCTACATGTAACTTAGACCATTGCAGATTTCAGGGTGACAAAAGTCAAGGCATCATCTTGTCAGTGATGTACTCCTCTTCTGGTAGTGATCAGAGGAGAAAGAGTGTGAAATAGATGAGGATTTTTAGAAGATTTAAGTGAAATGGGAGAGTCAAAATGGTTGGCTTGCCTGGGATAGAAAAAAGTGAGAAGGCTGAAAAGAACTGCTGGTCCTGACAGTCCCAAAGAAAGAGGGATCAGGCTGTAGATACCCTCATTGGTAGGGTTGTTGCTGAGCCTCAGCACTGTGAAATGCATAAAGGTGAAATGCATAAAGTAGGAGAGTGGCCTTCCCCAGCAGGGTCGTAAAATCAGCAAGGAGAACTGGAGCATGGCTTCGTGCAGTGCCCTCTGAGACATAAATAAGAAAAGGTGCCACATACAGGATTTATTGGCTTCTCCTTGGGGTGTGTGTCTGTTTTCAGGACGTGCCAGCACAAAGCATTTAAAGAGGAAGCAGGCTCATGGGAAGCTCTTAAAAAAGACATCTCTGCTGTCCAGCGTGCAGCTGTATTACCCAAATATAAAACTCTGACTGACAGCTGATGGAGGAGATGAACTGTAGTGATGCCCAACAAATGGCACAGCTCCAATACTGGTATATGAACAGCATTTTAGTGTTTGTTCTTCATATCTTCAGTGCTTAGGAAAGTGAGGCAGAACTGGACAACACCAAAAAACTGTCATCTAGATGAATGGGTTGTCTGCCAGATGCATGCAGAGAGGTCATTTAGTGGCTATGAGTAGGTATAAAAGCTTGATTGCTTAAGGCAACTCTAGTGGATATGGAAGAGGCCAGAACTCTCTGGTTACTTATCAGACTGGCTTCTCCTTCCACACCTTGAAAAACTGTGCTGTTCTGCAGGCCAGATAACTATGACTAGTGAGAGACTGTGTCCACTTGTTGCTCCTCAAGGTGTCAAAAGTGAGCACTGTGTTGACATCAGATTTTTCTTTTTTATTAATTTATTATTTTTTTAAGGAAAAGAAAAAAGCTTTGACGTTCTTTAGAACCATGGAGTTGTATAGCAGTATAATCTTTTGTTCCCTTCTTTGTCAGGATCATTTTATTTAATATTCAGGGAACAAGGCTTTTTCATCAACTATATTGGCATATTGATCAATGTCTGAAGTCAGAGGACCCACTTTTACCTGTACAATGAATAAAACTAGAGGAAGCCTCAGCAAACAGAGACTCGTACCAGAATCTGTTTGGGTTTTTTGTTTGAATGTGAACACATAGAAGTTTAAAGTTACATTTGAATTGTTTTGTTTTGTTTCATTCCCCTGCAATGTGTATTACTCTTGACTCTGAATTCATGAGGAACCTGGGTACCCTGATTACAATTGTATATAGGCACTGTTGCTGCTTTACATAACAAGAATTTTTACCAGTGACAAGTACAGGTTGGTCAAAAAAAATCACTTAGGCATAATCCCAGACACCAAGATGTTTTGAAGACTATGTGCTTCAGAAAATACTTCCCTAAGCCTGTAACTAAAGGTATTGATTAGAGTGTTTTCCTAGTTTAGGTGTACATAGATATTTACTTGGCACATAGGGTACTGAAAAGTACCAAACCACTTTGTGGCAGTCTGTAATTTTGTTGACTTTATGATATTAGGAATTTCTCAGAATGATCCATCCATCCTTTATTTCATGTGACTTATCTTTAAATGCTACCTGTAATTTATGATAAATGAAGACTGTTTCACTGTCTTGCTATAGCACTTATCCATAACCTCCTTCTCCAAATCACAGTGTGATTCAGGAGTTCACTGCAAGTTTTTAGCCTGAAAAAGTATTCTAGAACAACATACATACCTGCCAGCATAACAAGCCTCTCTTCAAACTCTGTTTTAGTCCCTAGCTAGCTAAAAAAGCTAGAGCACAGCATTATGTTTTCAACAGAAGATTCTAAAATAAACTTATAATCTCAGACTTGGTCTTTGATATAAGTAATTTGCTCTGCTGAGTTAAATTATTTGAACCAGAGTCCATGGCTTTCACCACCAGAAGAAAAAAAACCCACAACAATGAATTATCAAGTGCATAGCAAATTAGATTAGTTTATCAGCCAACATTGTGTTACTCCTCTGCTAATTTAGATCACGTGTGTCTCCCAGGTACTGCTTCAAAGAGTTATCATATCTGGGCATAAAAGTAATTGTTCCAACACAATAGAAGGCTCTGCTCAACAAACAAATGACTTGGCTCACGGGAGCCTGGTAATGAGAAAGCTTTACTTCCCTTCCATTAACTTATCAATGTGATATGGTTCACCATAATGTTCAAATTCTTTTTGGGGAGAATGGCAATGAAGCTGTGTTATTACCAATATAAATGCTAAATTTGCCTTTTCAATTACAGACTCATTCTTTCCAGGTAGGAGCAACATAGCAAAAATTATGATTAATGGACTTGCAACAATGCTGTACATAAAATATTCCGTCAAAACCCAAGAGGTGTATGTTTTAAAATGGTTCTGAGAAGCATGACAATTACAAAAAAAATACGGATATCTAGTTTAACCCTATGTACAATTTTTAATATACTTTAGTCAATTAGAAGTCCATGTCCTGTTTTCAAAAGTAGCAAGGCATTTATGAGTTTAAACCTCTTTAAAAGTCAATGGTACTTTCTAGCAATGCTATTGCTAGAAACTAAGGGTTTTTTTAGAAACTAGAGGGTCTTCTTTGTTTTGCTTTGTCTGTCTTCCTGTAAATATAATTTCACCTCAGTCATGGTAGAATGGATGTCCCACCTGATACAGGATAACTCACTGAGGAGTACTGAATACTCCGTCTGAGACTTTGCCTGTTGAAATGGTGTAAAACCAAAGAAATTAAATGAGAGAACTCTTCTATCTTTTCCCTGGAAAATGTTGAAATAACTGTTACATTTCCTGTATTGTGAGATAGTCTGAAATTTTATCTGTTTGGTGAACTAGAGAAAGCATTTCTAGTCTTTGGCTGCAAATTTGAATTTACAGGCATGCGCTAGAGACTAGGAAGTTATTTGCCCCTCACCGTAAAACCAGAGCTGCTCTGTAAAACTGCATTATGTCTAAAAAGACTTACTTTCCTCATGTTTTCTCACCTAAAAACCCTATCTCCCTGTTTCCCACCTGCGATCTTTCTCCCCTGGAAATACCTGGAATTGTGAAAAAGCCGTGTGTAACAAAATGCATAGTTGCTGTTTCATCTGGGAGCCACTTGCACTTCCAGCCAGGCAGGGTTAAATGTGAGTCTTCTTGGCTATGCAGGATTGATTCAACAAAGGGATCTTGGTTTAACACATTTTTGAGCATGTAATGAGAGGAGTCCTGCTCTTGTTCCTCCAAGTCCCAAAGGCAGTTGTTGAAAGGGTTGTTTCTGTCTCCTTCTCTCAGTGCTTTACAAGGGGCACCCAAACTAGATCTGTTGAGGTCTTCCTCCTTTTCTGATTTGACTTGTGTTTTCTCAGCAGTACAAAAAAATGCCAGCAAAACTGAATTGTACCATCTCAAAGATGAAGGGCTACAGGCATAAGGCTGCTGCCTCAGGAAGGAAAATGACTGGGAAAAGGGATGGCTTGGGGAGGAGGAAATAGGGAAAAGCCCTGATTTTCGGGCATGCACCTGTCAAATAAATAGGAGAGTTGGAAACGGCAGTAACCTTTATCAGCCCAACTTTCCAAATTGTGTTGTAGTCAAGGCAGGATATTTTGCCTCATTCCTCAGCATACAGTCCTAAACAGCTGCTGCAGACAGACATAGCAAAATTTTCAGTGTACACAAATACAGTTGATCTCTATATAAAGCACTTCCAGTAAATACCAGTATTTCTACTGCACATGCACTCAATATGTAAAATTGAGTCCATGCAAACCATGACGTTTTGAAAATGGAGACAACAGTCAGTGTCAGGTGTAGCCTTCCAGGCAATACTACACTCCCATTTCATCCAAGTCTCTCAGAGTGATATGCCAGGATCAGTTTTGTACCCATATAAGATACAATGGTAAATTATCTAAACTTGTTGGCCAAAACACTGTTTAGAGAGATACACAAGAAATGGCAATATTTTGTCTACTGTCTTAAGAATCTCCTTCTGTCAGCGTTACAAAAACTTTATTCAGTAATTAATTTGGACGTTGAATATGGCTAAGTAACAGACACAGAGAGAATGTGAAGGAAGCAATGCCAACTAAGAATACTTTCCCTGTCCTATTATTACAACTGCTGGGCATCCTTTCTCTGAAAAACAAAAACGTTTAACTGAATGTACTTTTTTCTACTCTCCCTTTTCACATTTACTTAAGCATGAATTATTACAAAAACTTAGCCAAATGCATACCTTTTTTTTCCTCTCTGGTAGATACCGCTTCCTGCAATTGTAAGCTAGTAATTAATTCTAAGCTATTTCATTTCTTATTGCTATCTACATTCCTTTGGGAAACAGCTTACTGTTGCAGGAAAGCTTTTAAAAACCTTTCTTTTAAATATAGTATTGAATTATGTAATTAGTGAGTTTGCCTGGTACTTCTTTGCCTTTGACGCACACAGTTAACTGAAGTAAGGACTTGTGCATCTCGGAAAATGTTAAAAAGTATTGAGTGCAGTAACTGTTTCTGATTTTCTCCAACAAAAAAGTTTGCCTTGTATAAATTCTACAGCAAGCTAAAGTAGACAACAGGGCTTTCCACAATAAATCGATCTATATACAAGTTCTAGAGGCCTTCACCCTGTGAAAAAGACTGAATTTACAGATTTTAAGATTTTCTGCATTTTGCTTGATATTCTTCCAACTACACCTATTTTCAATTTCAGACCTTACAAAGTGGTTCATGAATTTATGGTGGGTATTTTACACATATGTTTCAGAAGACTTTGTAAGAAATGCACAGCAAGAAAATATTTTGAGAGCAGAGGCTTGTCAAACATGTTTCACAGCAAAGGACTTTTTTCCGCTTCAGAAGACGTGATGGGGTGTTTTTTGGAAAGGTTCGTGCCTCTGTACTTGAGTGTTGTGTTTGGAAAAAAAAGACTTACGCTACAACAGGTGTAGGATATTTTCTTGTCTCTGTAGCAGGTTAAAAACTTCACTGTCAGGTTTGACTGAAGTGATGACTGTAATAGGAATAATTTATTGTGTTGGATGGTTATCTGAATCCTTGATTCATTCTTATTTAGTGGAAGATCTTCACAAACCATATTCTATTTAGCATGTGTATGTATGTTTTTATCTATATGATAGGCGAAAGGGATGGCAGCTTTGATTGATACAGTTTCTGAGTATTAGACTTTGTACAGAAATTGGGGAGAGCTGCTGAGATCACCATGAAGTTGTTAGTTGGTATTTATTATTAGATAAATCAATAAATTACGATTAATTTCTGAAAGATTAAATGAATCATCTAGTTATGTGATTGAGGTCCTGGTGTGACAGTTAGTGAGGATATACTTGGGTGGACTTGTGGATGAGTTTGTATAGTAAAACATACACTACAGAAGGAATAGCTTTCCATATGTCTTTAAAGGCTTGTTGTAAGATTCAGAACAAGGAATGTAATTCTTTATGAATTCTCCTGGGCTGTCAGCTCCCCTCAACACACATATACTGTATATAAGGTGTACTTTATTGAAACCCAGAATTTTGATTCATTTTATTTGATACTTATTCTACAGTCGCGTTGGTTTTATCCTGTTAATATCCGTTGAGTGTGACTATGAATGATATTACCCTAAAGTTCTTGGTGTCTTATATATTGTCAGTTGTGTTACAGAGCACAAAGGGTTGAGGTTGTGCTATGGATTAGGAGGCTTAACAGCAAATATAAAACTGTTTTTGCATAGTGTCAAAAATAGTGCAAAAAACCCACTTCTCAATGGGATGCTAACCTTGTCCTACTGGAACTTTTGACAAAGAAGGGCTCTGATTATATTTTGACTGGCATGATGTTAAGGTTTTGACTTAAATCCCCATTTCCTTGGATGCTTTCAGTCATAAAAGAATCTCAGCTCTCATTTGTAAAGAAAGTAAAACAGATTTTAGGGGAAAAAAATGAGGCCATTTTTATGCAACTACAGTACTTGTGAAAAAAATAGCAAATACAAAGAACCTGTATTTGTGTCTGTCGGTTTATTCTGTGCAACACCAGGGGGTCCAGAGGCCAATGCAGTCAATGTATGCACTGAAAATATTTGGAGAGTGTGGGGTAGAGTCTAAATGTATAAGAATGAGACGTAATATGTGAGGCTTGACAGATCCGTAGCACTTTGAAGGCAAAGAAATTAAATCCATCTTCTAATGTAAGCAGAAGGAAATGTTCCCAACTTCTTCTTAAGATCTAGTGATGTATCACAGGGGAAAACTTCATCACCTCATCTTCTTCCCCACCTCTTGCGTTTGCATGTAGTTATGTTTCTCCCATATACTAGAAATTCAGACAACTCCTTCTCTTGTAACATCCAAATCTAGGTATGGCTGGAGAAGCAGTGGCACCTCTCCATCTCGCTGCCAGCAGGTTGCTGCAGAAGCTGGTCCTTGTTGACAGAAGCTGGGTAGCTGTGCGAGATGGCAGATGGATGGATGCATATCAGCTTTCTTTATATAAACTTCAACTCAGATAATGCCGTACATTATTTTGAGGTCGTGTCCATTTTGTACTATGGCTTTAGTATTAAATACTGCTGTGTTTTGGTCTATTTATGGTATCATGAGCTATAAGTACAGAAGCAGTGAAGATGCAAACCAAGTTACTCCCTCCCTCCTTCTGATGCAAGAAGCCAAATTAGTCAGCACCGGTATTTTGATGATGACTTATTTCCTGTTAGCAGATCAGGCATTTAGAATTTGAACATTTTTTTCTGAGGATGTTTGACACAGCCTTCTCTGAGAAAGTTTTTGTGATTGTTTTTGCTGCTCGAGGCAGTGCTGCTCCCAGATGCCTCAACAGCGCACTCAGGGGCTCTGTTAAGGGCTTCATTTCTGTGAGCACCAGTCACTTCAGTTAATTCTGCTATATCTCAAGCACAAAATTTAACAGCAGAAGCATATTACCCGAGTGGGGTGAGGAAAGTTTGTTTGGTCCCAAAGCTTCATACACTGGAAAACATTCCTTCAGTCTTCTAGTCAAAATTTAAATCAGATCTAAAGTAAATGGAACAGATTTTTTTGAAAGGGCTGTTTCCCTAAAGAAGGTATGTGCCCTGCATTACTGAAAGGGAATAATTATTCTACTGGAGAATTTCTGCTTTACATTTAACCATTTCAGAACTCTTTCTGTAATATCACAGTGGCTCAAAACTAGGGATGACGAAGAAGAGACTTTAGAAGAGGTCTTGTGCTCATAGAGCAGAAAATACTGAGATTAAACACTATTGTCCTGCTTTAAAAATTAATGTCTGCAATATTACACAAGCACATTTTAGAAAAGTGAGCATCTGACAGGCTTCAGCTTCCCTGAGGAGTCATCACAGTGATATGAAAATAATGAACTAAACATCAGTGATTAAACAGCCATTTTGATAAGGCTCTAACCATTCCAGAGAAATGATGTCAAGTGAAGAAAAATCAAAGTAATATAAAACTGAATATAAGATGGTATTAACCTAGCATTGAGGTACACCAGTTAAAAATACAATCTTTATATAAGAAAGAGCAATAAAACTGAATATTCTGAACAGACAGAAGTGTAATGAAAATACTCAGAGCTTCTGTTTAAGAAGAAAACTGGCATTTTCACAACAGTGGAGTTAGATTTCCCTACAATATCCTTTTCTATACTTACTTTGGGACAAGTATTAAAAACCAGTATGACAAAAATATTTTGTTTTGAAAAACTGGTATTTTCTTCCAGATCTCCTGCTAAAAAAACTCTTGAGTGGCTCCTGCCATAAGACGCAATCACAATCAAGTATACTTAAATTATAATTGGAAAAATGCTGTTATGGAGCATGGCAGATGCCTGTTTGGGATATGTTTTCCAACTTGCCAGTGTGATTTAATGAAAATTTATTGAAAATTCCCTCAATAAATCAGCCTCCCCAAGAAATCTCACAGAAATTTGCAAATCACCTTTGGGAATAGATTAGATAAGAAAAACATATACCAAATATCTATTGGAATGTTTCATAAAATTATGAACTTATGGTAACAAAATTCTTTTGTAGCCTTCTGGCAGTATGATTTCTATTTCCCTTACACTTTTTAGCCTCAGTGCTATATTAAAAGATTTTATGGAACTGGTTACATTCATTAATATTGTCAGAAAAAGTCCTGTCAGCTTTAGCTGGTTATTGTTATACGTGGTGAGTATGAATGTACTTTTGCCACAGTTGCTATGCTAACTATAGTACAGTATAGTCAGTATACTTGTTGCAATAGTATAGTTATACTATAACTACTAAATTATTCCTCTTTTTTAAAAAACTGAGATTTGAGAGAAGCTTTTACTTTCATGTAACACTGCCAAGCATAATAACAGCACTAAGTTGCTTCTGTCCTGAAAGGAAAGGCAAAATAGAATGATTTTGGTTTTTTTTCACACATCTTCTGATGACCTGCAATGATGTGGTCTCTTGCTTTATGATTTTTAATGAAATGACTTTGCCCTACTGATACTTGCAGCTTTTTTCCATGAGAATCTGCGTGAGGTTCATATTCCTCACAAAGTAGATTTCTAAGGTTCTTGCAAAAAACATCTAAAAAAGATAGTAAATGCCTCTGCTCCAAGTCATTTATTCACCCATCTTAAAGTCCTCAGGAAAATCTGGCAGAACAGATAAGGCTTGAGTCTCCCAGCTATGCAAGTTGGACTCTGTTGAATCAGAAGTGAGAAGCGGCGTTGTTCTGCAGAGAGGACTCCCTTGGCAGCCATCCTTCCTTCAGCTCACGTAACTTTTGCAGGGGGGTCAGTGAAAGACCAGTGATAGGCAGAGACCATAAAATATTAGCGAGATCTCGTCTGTTAGGGATATTGGTTCAATTCATTATTTGTTCCGCTGCCTTCTTTTTTCAGAAGGTTGACATCAGTTTTCTCTGTGTTTGAGATGGATGGGAGAGCTCTCAGCCAAGCTTCTTGGAACTCAAAGGCTGAATAAATTATTTTCCCTCACAGTCCAGCACGCTCAGATTACACAAATGGAAGAGCTCACCTGCCCTAGACACTCAAAGACATCAGAGCTTGGTGACGCTATTGCGGCTCTTGAGGGGCCCCTTATGTCCTTTTCTGTACAATACCAGGCCTTGCGTGAGCATCCTCAGTGAACTTGTACTTTGCAGGTTTTCCTTCTTGCTTGAGACGTGATTGCTACCAAAGTAACATTACATCAGGACAGATCTGTTTCTGAGTCCTTTGTTCTTGTGAGTTTCATTTTCATCTCATTATGACCCATACAATTCCACATGCCAAGTGGGGGTGTGTATGCGTATGTTACAAATCATTTCCACTGTGTAAGGAAGAGGAGAATTAGACTTAATGGGAAGCTTTGTTGAAATAGATGTTCCATAGCTTATAGTGTACCTTCAAAGGCAAGTTGCCTGAAAAATGTATCAAAATCAGTCATGTTCTTTTGCATACTCTGTCAAATCCTAGCTATTAAATCTATCATCAAGCAGTTGCTCAGCTTGCCAAAGGACATCTTGAACTGAAGTCTAGAGAATGGAGCATATAATTGAATCACTACTGACCAGCTGTCTCAACAGCCCCCTCCTCCTCCAAACACTAATGAAAGGAAGGAAATTAGATGGCATGATTCAAACTTTTATTCTGACGACATCCCATTGTTGTGCCCTAGCACTGAGCCAAGCAGAACTGAAGAGAAATCATCCTCCTCATTACGTTTTCCGAAAGCTTATTAAAAGCACTTGTGTGCTGCTGATATCACTACAGGAGCTGACTGAAACTTCAGAGATGAAGCCAGTATGCTGTTTGAGATAATGGTAATGTATGCAAAACAGCAAGAAAAAGATACTGTCCTAGAAGCCTGAAAAAACCCACAATTTTAGCACACCTGAAGAATCAGACATGTGATTGGTATTTGTGATCACCCCTATATTGATGATTATATTATGACACAGTGTATGACCTTTGTATTATGGTCTGTCTATAAAATCTAACTGATTAATAAATTAATTACATCATAGTCTTATTTTTTAGCTGGATATCCATGTGAAATTAAATACTACCCACAGCTTAGAACTGCTAGAGAACATAGCTAGAATGAAGACCTACCATCAGCATAATTTTAAAATAGAGGACATGAGGTGTAGGCTTGTCTTCAGAAAGGCCAGGCTTTTTTTCCTGTCTCTGGGAAAGTCTTGCCCTTTTGGGAGAGGCTGCAGGGCCTTGAAGTAGCCCAAGCCTTTGCAAACCATAGCTCTGAAACAGGCTTGTGTGTGCAAATAGCGGCTATTAGGGGAGAACTTGTATTCTTTTCAGACTTTGAGACAATTAAAACAAGAGAGGGAGAAAGGAAAGGAATGGAGAATAAAAAAGAGTATTTTTGTCAGTTCATATGGCACCTCCATCAATTGTTACTTTATTTTTAAAAGGAATGATTGAAAATCATAACTTCAACACTACTAAAGCTGAATAAACAAGAAGAAAAATAAAAGATGTTGAACTGTGTGGCCATGGTTTCTGTTTTGTAGAAGGTTTTAAATATGAAGTTATATTGAACTTCGATCTTAACAAAACAAAGAGCTCTTTCATGGTGTTCAAGAAAAATAGTTTGAAAACTATATGTAAGTGCAGAAACACGCAGCCTTTCTGCTTACATTTTTCTGAGCACATTCTGAAGCAAATATGTTATTGAGTCTTCAGACAATGGAAGTAGATTGTTTTTAATGATCTATGTCAGTTGAATTAGAGATGATTTATCACTGTTTTCTTTAAAACAACTGACTGTAGAATACAAAAAGAATTCTCTTGCATTGTTTCTTGTCAGAGAAAATTGTCATGGTGTTGGATTCATGGTGTTCAGACCACCATAGTGCTTGTATAATTCGAGCCACTTCGATTTTTGTGTGCAACGTTTTGAAGAGGAAACAAATCACTGCTTTTCTTCACAAGGATATATACGTGATGTATAGCTGAACACATCTGAAACACCTACAACATGTAAGTGCAGGCCAGAGCTATAAATGAGCCTGTTTCATTTTGATCTGAATTTTGGCAGATCTAAGAACCTTATTCAAAATTTGCTAGTAAATAATATTCAGTTAATGAGAAAATCCTTCCCCCCAAACAAAGCAAAACAAAAGAAAGAAAAAAAGAAAATGATACCTGAGTTTTTCTAGAGTGTGAAATACAGACACAAATGGCTTGGTTCACCCAGTCTGCAGATTATGCTGATCCACTCAACCCCCTGCTGATTTTTTTTTTTTTTTTAAGCCAAAACGGTGCTTACTGTTTGAGAAAATAATTGCAACAATCTTTATTCGTGAAGTCAGAATTCAATTTCTGTGGAGGAATTTAAATAACAAGTAAGGATAGTTATCTTTCTGATATTTGATAAATGGAAAAAAGATTTAGTTATCTTGAGGTGAGATTGCTTTTCAGAGAGGATGACGTTTATTACCTCAAGGACATATTTCAGAAAATTCCTATCCTTTATCCAGAGGTGATAGTTCTGTTCATCAGAGAAGGTGGCAATTGGAAAAAGAAAAGATTCATTATATTTTTGTGTGCTTGAGCAGGAGCTGCAATTGGTTTGTTTCTGCAGAGGACATCAGCGGAATAGGGAGTGCATTCTGCAGGGAAGGGAGAGTTCACCTAGTGAGACTTCTCCCAACTTCTTTTCTATTCTGTAGTAAACTTCCTGTGCTCTTAATCCTCATCTGTTAATTCCTTAACAGACAAACATCCTGTCTACTGGGTAGTGCACCTGAGAGTAAAATCACTTCCCCATCTCAGCTCTCCAAAAGCCTTGCCTGCTCTGAGAGGGAGAATCACAGATTGCACCCCTTCCCCTTCCCCTTCCCCTTCCCCTTCCCCTTCCCCTTCCCCTTCCCCTTCCCCTTCCCCTTCCCCTTCCCCTTCCCCTTCCCTCCATCATCTGTTTCTCATCTCTGAGACCTCTGTCTCAGTCACATTTATTTAAATCAGCCGAGGGAGTAAAAAATATTAGGAGAAAGCTGACAAATGTACAAATAGCACCATTAGATAAACTGCCCCCTTCATTAGAGAATCAGCCTAAAAATACAAAAAAACCCTCACCTTTCTTAAGGAATTGCTTGGTTTGTATGTAGCATGAAGTCAAACTGGTACGTTTTCAAGATGTGAGTGAATATAACAGAGGAGACTATCATACTGTCATTTTAAAGGGATGCTACCCGTATATATGGTATTCTGCAGGTTAAAACACAGCCCTTTGAATTTAGACCTATCGATTTCATCATACCATGGGAGACATGCCTCAGGGCTTTCTAGAAGGCAGCTTTTAGCTTCCTGCATTACCTAGAAAAGCCGGAAGAGAAGTGTGCTGACTCAGCACAGAAATGATCCAGGTTTATCCTAATTCCAAAGCCAGCATTGCTTAGTTTTTGGGGTTGACTATCCTCTGCATGACCTCAAGCTGAGAAGAGGTTGCTGTCCATTTCTGCTGAATACCTTTTGTGCAGTCAAATTTCTTGCTTTTCAGCACTTTTAATCTGTTAGCAGGCACCAGTTTAGCTTGCACAGCCTATGTGCCTGCCCTGTTTTTCCTGAGACTTGCTGCTCTTTGGCATGTAACAATGGCTTCTTGCCGTGCAAACAGACTGAACATGGCCCAGAACCAGTGAGAGCCATCTTCTGTCTTGAGTTTCTACTGGGAATGAGCAGTGGTGAAGCTACATCAGCAACCTTGCCACAGACTGAGAGAGTAAAATAAATCAGACGCCTAGTAATAAGGAAGGTTACTTGTGGGAAGGGTAGCTCATCAAAGACAGTAAACAGTCAGCAATTCTAAGATGGGGCAAACTGAATAATGTCAGATGGACCGTTTCTGGACAAGCTGCTTGTCAGTTCTGTTACAAATGTTCATAGGGTAGATGTGCAAGAACGGACCCTTTTTTTCTCATTAAGCTATAAACCTGTATGGCTTGATAGGATCAAGGAAAGAAAGAATGTGTTTATTTCAGTCTTCTCTTTTAGGAATGAAGGACTCTTAATCCTGTTTCAGAGCTAACACTGAAGCTAACCACTTCTCCAAATGTACTTAAAAATGATAAAAAATATTTGCGATTATTCCAGAGTTCCAACTTACTTAATTGATCTTCTTCCTTGCAAATATTTTGTCCATGTAGATTTAGTCAGGATAATATTCACTAATTTTTATTCTAATTATTTTACTCATGTTTTAATATTGTGAAGGTTAATTTTATGTTGCAAAGATCTGTCTTTGCAATATATATGCCTATCTAAAACTTACTCTTTTTCTAGTTTTGATATTACATAATTTAATAGGATATTGCAAAAACAGACTTCAAGACTTCAATAAGCTACTTCCTGTTTGAGAAAAAACAGTATGGTCTTATATTTATTTTCTGCCTCTGAAAGTACTAAGAGTCACTCACACGGTTCTGTTATAATTTATTTAAAGGTCAGCCATTGAATTCTGGCCTAAAATTTCATACACAGAAGCTATTTAATCTTCTTCTACTAAAAAAATCTCTCTCCAGGTTCTTGACTGCTGAAAATTATTTCTTCTTCACAAAATGGAAGCAAATTATATAAGTTATTGCACAACAAAGAGAACTAACAGAAGACATTTACCATATAGGAGGGGATGCTAATCATAGAGCAAACGAAAGAATTATATAATGTCTATTTTGTAATATTTTCTTACTCTGAACAGATTATTTAACAGGCAATGTTTCTTTATTATTTTATATAGTGTTCAGAATATTGGGTGGTTGGTTTATAAATAAAATAGAAAACATTTACTTGAAAATACTAAAAAGAATGAGTCCTCTCTTCCACTATCATTTATCTATTCTGTCAATGAGGGTAATAGTAACATTGCTACTGTCCATTAAATCACCACTCTTCCTTTCCCTGTCTATAGTCTCATACTGTTTCCTACTACCATACTGTGAGAATAAGTTCTGTGTAAAAACAGCTAGTAAAAGTGGAATGCCTTACATATCTTCAGTTGCAAGGCAGAGGTTATGGTTGTGGGAGAGATTCATTGGGCCCTGCTTCTGATAAGCAAAGGAGCCTCATTGCCCTCTGTGAAGCTGCATATGGTGGGTGCAGATCACATATGACTGTTCTCCACCACCTTTGTAGCCTCCTCAGGAGTCCTGGGTCAGTGTTTACAGAGACTGATGGGTATCACAGACCCAAATATCTTAAAAAGCCATGTAGATAGTGGAAGTGTGGCATAACTCTTCTCTGTGTTGGAAACCTGGTCTACCAGTTCAGAAGAACAACTGCAAGTTCAGTGGAGGCTGGAAGAGGAGGAAGAGTCTGAGAGAGGATGGACAGATTCTGGGGAAGATCATGGGCTCTGAGCAGTCTAAGAGGAGACGCTGAAAGCTGAGCTCCAGGCTCCCTCTCAAGAATAGTGACTAGTGCCTTCAGATGATGTCCTCGCTCCTCTGAAGGCAGGTATTGTTAAAGGTCTTTCCACTGACTCTCAAGAGAGCCTGAAGTGACCAGCTAAGATTTAGTGTGAATGTCGAGAGATTGAAATGGGGTCAAGTGAATCTCACCCCCAGCACGGTGCACTCATCTCCTTCTTGCTCACTTGGGAGTCAGCAGCTTGCAAGTTTTTGGATATTCAGTGCAGCTTGCTCCTTAGTAAGCATAGCCTTTGGTCATTGTCGTGGCTGTTATTACTCCACAGGAATGTACAGATAATGCCACTACTGGGAAAGGAAAAGAACAGAGTTGTGCTTTTTTTATTAGGTAGGTGATGACATAAAAAACATTAAGTTATGCTACTGCTCACAGTTCACGAGATATATATTTTTAATATTCCTCCTTATTAAAATAACTTATTAATAATGCATTAAGTTAGAAATATGGAATTTATGCAGGGCAGGGCAAAGATGGTAGAACCTCCTTTTTTATTTATTTATTTTTTTACATTTTTTCTCTAAGAACAAAGAACAATTCAGACCAAACATAGGCTGCCACATCACAGGTGGAGTTTTACCCTCGAATTTATGGAGTTATCTCTCCAGAAGTGGTGAGGACTGCAAGTAGCTCAAGTCTGCCAGCTGCTCTAGTCAGGGAAATTTAGCATCTGGGTTTGGATTTACCAACCGTTTTAAACTGACGTTTTTCACTTTAAATTAAAAGAAAAAAAAAAGGGGCAGTAGGGAGGAAAGAAAGGAAAAATGCTTGCAGTCTAACCTCATGCCTTCTATGCTCAATGTACTATTTCAGATAGCCAGCCCCAATGTTTCTATGGAAAATGCTTTTTTCGTGCCCTTGCAGCCGGCCTCCAAGGTCTGTAGATACATTAATAGCAAAAGCAGCCTTGAAGGGAAAACAGCAGTGTACATATCAGTAAGAGTTTCAACCTGCCCTTCGAAAAAAAATGAAAAAAATTTGTGAAATGGCTATACTTGAGTAGAAAAAGGCACCTTTGGCCTCCATGTCACTTCAGCAGGCCTAGTGCTTCTGATTAAGGACTTTTTGGAATAGTCAAGAATGATTTAAAGTCAGAAAAATCAAGACTAGAATTATACCTGGTGTGAGAATTTTTGTATGGCTTTTCTAACCCACTGGATTTATGCAAACATGTCACACTGAAGTGACAAGGTTTGTATGAAAATTCTTCATGCTGTTTGATCCTCAGCAGGAATTCTGCACTGTTGAAAGTTGCAGTGCCTTGCAGAAGAGGTTTATATAAAGCTTTAGGACCCCTGTGTGGTCTTTCACCCAAAGTTTCAACACATCTATATCTGTAGCAAGTGCCTTGAAAAATCTTTCTTCAACTCATGTGAAGGAAGCACTGGGAAATTAAGTGTGGATACACTGTTATGTATGACATCCAGACAGATTATTTCGGAAAACCTGATGTTATTGAGCACTCAAACTGCAGATGTATGTGGAGAGAGACTGAGCACTGCTCATAACCTTAAAGAAGACACTTGTGACTGTTTATTTTGCAGCTTCCATTTGCAGATATTACAACTATTTTATCCATGTTATTTAAATTCTTGGGTGTGAGAGTACAAGAATTGTGGAGCTTTGGCCAGATAGTTCCAGGTAAGAAATATGCATTAAATATCTCCCATGGTTAGTTAATTTAGTTTATTAATACTTTTTGTGATCACCTTCCTTTCTGCAGCATTCAATGAAGTCTAATCTAAGACTGAAAGTCAGGAATAGCAACATTCAGATATTTAATATGCTGGTTGCCTTTGATCTTTAAAAAGACAATCACTTTTCATAAAGAAGTTATTATATATATATTTAAAGAGAAAAGGAAGATATGACAAATGAGTTTACTTCGGCTCGCATGAGCTTTAGGAGGAAATACTAGTTATTAAGGTTTTATCTGGGAATATCACTCTGATTTCCTATTTTCTAACATCTTGGTATTTGTTGCTATGATGACTCTGAAGTGTCCTATTGATCTCCTTTGAGGTAAAAGTTGATAAGATCAAAGATACAAGTTGTGAATACATCTCAGCACAGCTCTCTCTCTCTCTCATGTATGCCTCACAGGGCCCCTTCACAAACTTCACATTTGCTGCTGTCAAAGAAGGAAAGGCACTAGAGGCAAGGGGAAAAAAGGTGCAGTAAAAGCGAGTGCACAGATTTTCTCCTTGATGCTGGAGCACTGAACTGATGGCAGTAACATCACTCCAGTTTCCAGGAAGGAATCAGGGAGGAGAGGAGAAAACAGCCCATGCACAGCAAATGGAAACGGTCTCAGCAAAAAGGTCATTATCATAAAACCTGCACCTAATCATTTTAGTTGTTCGTTAGTCTATAACCCATGCCCTTTGTCTACCACAAGTAACACGAATGACCTGTTCATCTTTTTCAACTGGTCAGGGTTCCATCCATTTTGGAAGTGGCATGCATTTAAACTAAGGCAATAAAATTATAACTTAAAGGAAATTTGAGATTTATGCAATGCCGAAAATACATGCACAACAATTTGCTGATGAAAAATCATGCCAGGAAGTTGAAGGCTCCTTTAAGGGTTGGTTGAATCTGACTTTGCACGGCATTGCTACACAGGATGATTATTTCTGTGTTATGGTAGCTGGTGAGACTCTGTCTGTTACAACTGCATAGTATTGTGCAGAAAGACACTTTGAGAGCAGGGACATGGTATGTACGTTGAAGAACATGAGGCACCAATATCCTATTAAGGACAGATGATTATGAACAAACATATTCCATGAGGCCACAAAAAAAGTAAAAAATGAAAATGAGCAATCATTCTCTAGCTTGTTATTGCTGCTTAAAAACAAATCCCAAGAGAAGTCTCACTCTTTCTTCAGCGATAACCGAAGATATGGTTTTATCATGAAGGGGATTTTTGGTAAGAGCTAGAGATTTGTCATAATGTAATAGGCTAAAGTCATGTAAATAAAAATTTCTTTTCACACAAAACAAGGTGATAATGACATTGTCAGATACAAATATTCTGTTTGGATATCTGGTGGATAATAACTTCAAATACTTTTTATGATTTTATGGGAGTTTCATTTAATTTTACATGATGTTCTGGGCTTGGTTTGTCAAAGAATCTGAGTGCTTGAAAATCAGCTGAAGGAGACTGGGCACTAAATAACCATAGACATCTTTGAAAATCCTAGTCAGAAAAAATATGCTGATATTAATTAAATACTTTACAGGTGAAGAATTAATGTATGAAGTAGAGAGGCTGAAAATAAGAGGGAAAATTACTTTTCTGAAGATCAATATAATCATCATTATTTAAATGAGATAATGTGTTATGAAATTCCTCATTATGCTACCTGCGTATCAGTAAAAATGTCATGCAGTATTCTTAAACCTGACCAAGGCACACATCATGGTTGAACTGTGACAGTGTGTACAGGTGGCCTGAAATCCACTTACAATCCTGAGTGTATATAACTGGATGTTTTTGAGTAACTCTCAGTAGGAGTCACAAGGCCTGAATGAGATGATGAGTCACCTCCCAAACAGCAGCATATAGGTGAAATGGCATTTCTTGGTATAGGGCTTGGTTCTCCGTTCCCATTCTTAAAGTGTAGTGTTAAACACCGCAATACCCCTTATATTAAATTACATTGCAATTAATGTGCCAGACACTGTTTTCTTAAATGGAATGTGTTCATTGTGTAATTTAATATTAGCTGGTTTAGTTATTGTGGTCTTTATCATAACATAACATGTAAAATTGTATATGATAAATATCAGTGATCGAATAGGAGAAGAATATGAGCTAGTAAGCTCACATTCAGTAGTAAGTGGGTTAAGATTTCTGCCATTAGAGACAATTTCTCTATTATAATTTCCCCGAAATAATCATTACCTCTGATTTTATTTATTTACTCTTCCTCTTTTACCTTTGTTTTTATTTTCCTTTTGTATCCACACAGATAATTGAAATAGATTTTATGCCTTTGCTATGGTACACAAATTTGTCATAACATATCTATGTTGTGTTGCATGATTAAGTTGGTAAGTCACTGAAAAAGGTAGTTTCTTTATTTGAGGTTCCTTTAACTCTTCCTATTTCCCTATTAATGGCAAGAAAGCAACAACTGCTGCATTTGTCTTATATGTGATATGATGACCAGGAAACATCACTCTGGACCTCTGTATCTTAGCAATTTGGTGTTTGTTGCTGTGATGATTAAGAAGTGTCCTATTGATCTCCTTTAAGGTAAAAGTTGATTGGATGACAGAAAAACACAGGCCATGTGTTGTTACTCATCACAGATGAGAGTAGAGTGACCACTGAAAATCATTTCCTCTGTGAGGTTAGTGCTAGTGCTGCTGTAATACTGAATTTTCTGGAAGAAGCAGGTAGTTTGTGGTTAAGAAGGTAGACATGCAGGCCATGGCAAGAGCAGAGATCTGTATTTTGGGCAAGTAGAGAATTTGTACATTTAACCCGTCCCTAAAACTCGTTGGGGAGCTGTTCTTAGGATGCGTTTACTCATGGCTCTCAAGGCCTTAACCTTATGGTTATGGTGCAGAGAGACTTTTGGAAGCTGGTGGGAATGGTACCCAGTCCATACGACGAAATGTATGAGAAAAGCCCTGGCTTCCCCTTCAGATTTTGGCAGCTGTTTTCAGTGAGCAGTGTGATTTAATGCATGTGTCAGAAGGATTCAGTCATAATGGTCCCTCTGCCTAAAAGGGTCCTAGAGAAGATTTCCCTTGTCTGAAGGGCTCAGTTGTATTTTTTACAGTGCATGTTGGCTGTAATGACAATAACACATTAACTGCTTCTTCCTCCAATGGTTTCACTGGTATGTAACTATGGAAAGTCTGGAGTAAAATGACAGTAATTTCATCCTTTCCTCCAGAGAGTCATGGCTTTTTCTTCCACAGGATTTAGTAGGCTACCCTGACATTTCTTTCTCTCTTTTTTTTTTTTTTAGTGTGTCTACCTGTCTTTGGAACATCTAATGTCTTTCCATTGTGGTGTGTCATAAGACAAAAGAAAGTCATCTCATCTGTGTTGTCATTTCCAAAGCTAATAACACCAAGCTGTCATTTCAAAGCTGTTAAAATATACCCCCAGACAATATTTGACAGAAAATTTCCCCAAAATACAGAAACTTAAACACAACACAAAACAAAAACTTACCGGAATGTATTTTATAAATGTGTTATATTCATTTATTTGATACTGGATGCATAAGTAAATATAATAGAGCTGACAAGGAGAACTTGAATGGTGACTGATCACAAGTGGAACAAATCCCTATAGCAAATAAGGACTAAGCTTCCCAAAATGAAAGCCTAGGTGTGGTACAAGCAAAGCCCTTGTTTTTCCATGTAGTCACTTGAACTGAATTCAGTATATTGTATGGTTGTCCATTTTCTTTAATAAAAGTAATTAAAATAAGCAGGGATTCCCAGCAACCTTGAACATTAACACCTTCATGTTTCTTGATAGTTCCTATGCAGCTCTGAGAGTGATTGTTAGCTTTTCTGTGGTCAGCCCGTGCCAGTTTTTTCTTACTACATTTGCCAACCTTGCTGATCTCCTTGATTATAGCACCTTATGTTTCACAGCACAATCTATGGAGAATAAAGTGAGTTAGTTACTTAATGACATCCTAGGCTTCTTCAGTCTGACTGTCTGTATGTTTACCTCTATGTAGTTGTGCATGAAGCAAATTTTCCTTTGAGCAGGCAGTATCCTCATAATCTCTTCAGTAAAAAAGACTTAGATTATTGTTTTTACTGTGGACAGTGAAATGAGTCAAAACTCATAGTGTGACAAGCTGAATCTGAAAGCACACCATTAATTATAGCTGCTTCTGTTTGCCTTTCCTCATACATACCTTTGGTAAAGCAATGTGGCCTCTTTAGTTTAATTCTGTACTCAGACTCAAGATTTTCCTTCATGTACCCAGGTCAATGTGTGGAGCAACTTTAGGAAGTTACTTTTCTCTTTCAGAGCCACTTTTTCCTCTGAAAAGCAAAGGTAATGATGCTGGCTTTCTCTGCGTAGTGCTTTGTGACCTGTTGGCTGAAAGGACTGTGCAAGAGTTAGGTATTATAATTAGCACTATTATTCAAAGATTGTATTTTCTTTGTTTAACCAAAGCAGCGTTAGTAACTTCTAGTTTTACTATTCTATCTTTCCTATTTTATTGTTTTTATTTAAAAAACTAAATATTTTGACATTATCTTCTAATGTAGAATTCTGGCAAATATATTTACTGTCTTAATAGAACAACTAAATGGAAGATTAAAATGCAGATGAGGCAAACCACCTGAAGAGAGCATAGACACTTAATAAACTAGTTTATTACTATAATGCTGTAGTCTGTAAACATTTTTTGAAGTCTATTAGCATACATAAAAGCATTGTTATCTCTGGTGTTTAAAATAATTCCCAAATCTATTCTGCAGAAGAGTTGATGTTTGAAAGGTTAGGTGATCTGGGTGTAAATTGTTGGATTTTATGATTGCCTGTTTATTGCCACCTTCTTGTTTGTTTTGTTATACTTCTGGATGCCCTCATTATTGATATACATGGCTAATACTTGTAGGATCCTCCTAAAGTCTTGGAATCGATTCATATGTTGCAGTAGTTAGTTTCAAAAGCTTATAAGCAAAATGTAAAAAATATTTCCTCTGTGTATGTAATTTTCTATTTTGTTGATCATTTGCTCATTATTTTTGAAGGGAAAGAATATAAATACAGCTCCCAATTTATGTTTTCCCTTTCACAACTAAAGCAAAATACATACTTACCTGATGATGGTTCTCACGTGGCTCTAAAATAAAGGTGATACTGCTTCATGGGGTTGTATAGTACTATTCTGTAGAGAACGCTATATTCCAGTGATGATACGTGGTTATTAAAGAATACAGGTGTATGTTTTTATATATGTAAATCATATGCAGGAAAAGCAGGCACTGTGTGAAAACAGGAGACATAATTCTAGTGTAAGTACCATGCCTGAGAGGTGACAGGCCTGTGAACAGGATCAACGGGAATAAAAACCAAAGGCAAATAGATATAAGGATCCCCATACATTACTTTGAGTCAGCAGCTACCATGTCACCTTTTTGCTAATTTCTCGTATTGTACATCTTATGCAGAGATTTCCAATTTCAGGTTTTGTAAACAAAACTCATAGCAAACCCTTGTGAATTCAGTTTAATCGTGTTAGGAGGAGAAAAGAGTTGTGAGTCATGTCATGAGCCATTCCTGTTACTCATTAATTTCTCTGTTCTTCTTATTACATTTTTCAGAAGTCCTCCGCTGAGCCCTGGTCCCTGGCGAGTCCTGTTGAGGGGCAACTATTGGTCCTGGGCCCCATGGGCAGGAGGGATCTGAGTGGGAGTGGGCTCTGAGTCTTCTTCCTTGCCTAGGGGCTACTGCAAGCTCAGCCTGGCTGGACGTCACAGGGATGTGGTCCAGGGGTGCGTACCTGCCCCATGGCCTGGTGTCATCTGTGGGCCCCGCTCCCCTGCCCAAGGACCAGCCCCGCTCCTCTGCTTCCTGATGTTTTCTAACCAAATGTTTTCTTGATGACTTCTGATGCAGTCAGCTGGATGCTCTTCCCTGGTAGATATTCAGGACTTGATTAGCTTGCCCAATTGTACTGCATTTGATAAACCTAAGAGTTTGAAAAGCTTGCCAAATAGCAGTTCACAGGGAAGGCACTGTATGTTGGAAAGCAAATTTGAAAAGAAACATTGTAAATATTTTAAATTTAGTGTGAAGAACTTCAAATGTTTAGTTATCCTATTTTCCAAAAACCTCTCACTGCAAGCTGCCTTATAAACTAATATTGTTAAATCTGCACTGAAGAGATCTGTTACCAAACTCAAGCATCATGTGTTTTGGACTGGTTTTTGCAGTTGCAAGAGGAGCGGTCAATAGCATTGGAGTATAATTTAAAATATGAGATGCAGTCCCATTTTGGAAGCATAAGATTTATGCCTTCTACTTTACCAGCTACATGGATTCAAAAGGCAATGGGCACAAACTGAAACACAGGAGGTTCTCTCTGAACACTTTTTTATTGTGAGGGTGGCTGTACATTGGCATAGGTTGTCCAGAGAGGTCGTGGGATCTCCATTCTTGGAGACACTCAGAAACCATCCATACATGGTTCTGGGCAGTGAGCTCTAGGTGGTCCTGCCTGTGCAGTGGGATTGAACCAGATAATCTCCAGAGATCCCTTCCAACCTCAACCCTTCTGTGGTTCTTTGATCCTGTGAATCTTAGGAAAACTCTGAAAAGCCTGGTAACTATTTATCACTCAGAAAAGATCTGAAAATAAAGGGAATTAAAATGCGTCCCATGTTCTGAGGGCTCTGTCACAGCTCCAGTGGACACATTTACCTCTCGCACAGGAGCAGAAAATAAAGTGACTAGTTATCTGGAGTTAAAGGAAAGATGGAGTGAATGAAAGAAGAACGTTCTGAATGAGTAAAGCGCTATCTCGTCAATTTTCCTTTATGTCTTTATTTTTTAGGCCTAACCTAATATCTAATGGATAGAAATGTTTAAAAGACATGAAAATATATGGTGGAAACCAGTGGTTTTTAAAGATAATCCAAATTAGAAGCTACCGTAGGAGTTGTTCCAAAGTGAAATGGTTATAAAGGTCAAAACTCCTCTCACAAGATCAAGCAGCAGAAATAACCTTTGTGGATCAATGCATCTCCAGTGAGCATTTCTGCTCACTGTCATAAATGATGGATTCATATACTGGGTTTATCTACTTCTGTGTTTAAGTGCTAATCTTTATTGGAACAGTTGATGTGAGACAAATTAAATTAGCAAAGGTCTTAATTGTTTTAATACATGATAATATTTTACAGAAAATGGTGATAAAAGGGATTATTTGCTTTCAGATGTGTCCACTAGAGAAGTATGCATAGTTTTGCATACATTCACATTGTACACACAATATTCTCAACATATGTAAGCGTTTGGGCCTCTGGTACAAAAAGCCTTTGTGGTGCATGCATGCAGTATATTTGCGCTTGTGCACATCAACAGGATACTTTTAAAAGTCTGAATTTAAGAATTTTACCCCGAGACTGATGTAAAAAAGATGAGACATAGTATCTGTATCTACACCCCGCTCCACTATCCTGGTGGTAACCTCACCACAGCTCTGTTGTCCAGCCCTTACTGTGCCTTTGAGAGTAGCTTGGAGAATACCTCAGTTCTTTTGTGAGGAAGAAATCTGAGGAGAAACAGAGAGCCTGCAGGCACGCTCCCCTGCAGTGAGAACCATGCACACCTTCAAGTGCCCTAAATTGGTCATCGTAGGATGGTCAGCACTGCATGGCCAACATCCTCCCTCCACCTCCAGTGCCCTCTGAATCCCCATGCATGTGCCCTGTTTAATAACCTCTATGGCATATGCATTTATTTTATATATATATATATATATATGTATATATCAGTGCTGACATGAGAAGGCAAGCTGGTAGCCATAAGTTTGTAATCTGAGGAGCAAACCTTTTCTTTGTTCCTACTGGTCATCCACCAGCCTGGCCTGGGACATCCCATCGCTGGCTGTTGGTGTGATCACACCAGCAGGATTTCAGAGAATGTATCCAGCATTTCTGAGCCAGGGCAATTGGCTGGTAGGCCAGTGAGACATAGCTGGTGTTTGATGTGCTCCTGGGTCATGGTTCCTGAGGTGTAGCAGCCGAATGATCCCGGAGACCAACCCCATCCTGCTGCCCATGGCGTCTCTGTGTGCCTGGATGTTCCAGCTCCTCTCATCCACCTCCAGCTCATGATTGCTCAAGAGGACACAGGAGGTTCAGAAGGTTGCAGAAGCATATGCAGGAGTGAGGAATGAAGTGTGATTTGGAACACTCAAAGAATTTTATCACAGTGTGCCACAGGGACTGGGGTTTAGGTGTTACGTGCTGGTGTGCTCCAGAGGAGCAAAGTCTGGAAATGGACAGGGTAGGGAGAAGGCAGTTGAGCCAACAACAGTCAGGGGGCTCTGTGATTTTAATAGTTTGTTTGTTTGTGTGTGTGTTTTTGTTTTGTTTTGTTTTGTTTTGTTTTTCCTCCTTTGGGGGGAGGGGGATAGAAGGTCTTGAATTTTAGAAAAGACTTATTCACACATATTTTAGCCATTTCCTGGGGAAAGATAGTAAACATTAAGGCACTTTGCCATGTAAAGATAGGAAAAGATGGTTTAACTTGAAACTGATGGAGAGATTGCTGCTGATTTTCATTGAGAACCGAGACTCTTTTAAAGACCTGAGACATAGTTGAGGTACAGCCAATCTGTAATTATATTAATTAGAATAAAACCACTAAGTCATTATTTATCATTTGGTTCTCTCTTGTTGTTCACATACTTTTAGATCAGCTCAGTAATATAGGTAGGAATTGGGCCCAACAAGTACAATTTAATTACTATAATACATCTTTTTTGACACACACAGAAGTAAAACAGGCAGCAGGGCATTACATTTCCTTTATTTAATAAAACTGTATATAAATGACACAATGAAAAATGCTTGCAGGCAAATTATTTAGGAGGCTGGCAAAGGATGTCAGATGGTGCTCTAAGGTGCACAATTGGATGTAATTAGCTAAAGACACACATATGAAAGGCACTATATAAAACTAGAGCCCCTTCAATTCTGCTTTACTTGTGCTATACTTTCCCCTGCATTCACAGGTAGACAGTCTAAGGTTGGGTGTGTCTGACAAAGGGATTTATTTTTATATTGGTAAAATATCATTCAGATTCTAATGCATCTATACTCTGATCTGCAAGTATATTAAAACTTTCAGAATGAATGGTATTGACAGTTCTTTACTGAGCAATCATCTGGGCACCTTCTGGGTTTTTTTTTGTGAAACAGATACTTCTGTATAACTGCATTTTCCCAGATGACAACTGTAAGAAAAATCAGTGCTTGACAAAGTGATGGAAACTTAGTGGGGTGAAGGTAGAAAGAGTATTTATTCCTTCTCCATTAAGTGTGGCTGGTTTGAAACATGCTCTAGCAAGTTATAATCCAAACACAGCCTTTCAGAGACATCTGGGCTGTCTGTGACAGTAGATATAACTGGTTTCTTTCCATTATAGAAACCAGGGAAAGAACATATCATGCAGAGCAACAGGCAGCATACAAAGAAGCTTTCATTTCAGATGTCTTAAGCCCAAGGAGTAATTCATTCTCAGGAGCTGATTTTAATCACAGTCAAGGACAGCTATTCTGCTGCTCACAGATATCCTCCTCTAAGCAATATTACCTCTACACAGAGCCTTGCAACTAAGCATACAGGGTCTCTTGTTTCAAAGGAATATTTGACTGACTGCTAAAAAATTTGTATCATTTGAATGCCCTATGTAGCGGCCTGTTCTACTAGTTCATGGAATTCAAATTGTTTGTGTTATTTGTTGAAAAACTAAGACTAACCAGAATTATTTATATTTTTAAAATATTTTAATCTACCATATGAAATAAAGTAGTAAAATATGAGCAACGTACAATATTATGTTATGTATGTCAAGAAGTGTCTGTGGGCTTTACATTACAGAGGCTGAAATATGTGACACTATCAAAGCATAACTCTAAGCATAGATGGATCACTAGTGGGACTTAGTCCGAGTAGCTTAAATAATCTGCTTTGCCCACAGATTAATGCACATACATGAGTTTTGATTCACATATGAGCTTTTTAGTTTTAATTTTTCACTCCCCTTACGTCTCCAAAAGAAACATTAGAGTTTATTGCTAAATTGGTGAACTGCTGCATATAAAGTTTAAACAAAGCTGGTACATTTTTTCACCAGATATGTTCAAACATATCATATACAAAGCTAAAAACAATCTGACATTTTTTTTTTTTTTTCCCAGATTACTGGATTTTATATGATGAATGAATCCAGCTTCTTCTAGTTTTCAAAGTTGTATTTAGTTCTTACTTTGTGTTGAATTACTTTGCGATGAAAATAAAACACCATTAAGATACTATTTGAGTGAAAGTTAATGAAACATAATGATGAATATGCAACAAAAGCAAAAAAAAAAAAGTTATTAGAAAGTGTTTGACACTGAAAAGATAATGGTTTATTAAACTATAAAACTCTGTATATTTTGTGTAATTCAAGATTTCGGAACTAGTATAATTCAGCTTGTCATACCTGCTTCATAACTACCATTTTAGTGAAAAACAACATACTCTCAATTTGTCAATTTCCAATTTTTTAATATATAATTTTTTTTAACTTTGAAGTATTTATTGACTGGAAATAAACTACCTAAGCCAGAAACCTTTAAAAGTGGCCATAAGTTACATGAAACAAATTTTGATGTTTTATAAAAAACACCCCGTATTTTGCTAGTCTTTCATTAAAATATAGGCAACACAGATAGTTAAGTGGGCAGTGTCAGTGTAAGTTAGCTTTGTAGCTTATACTGATACCAGGCTTGCTATAAATTATTATGATATCAGCTAATAATATAGTTATTATATTAACTGACCAACCTAGGGGACTTCTATGATGGAGTAACTACATCAGTGGACAAAGGAAGGGCTATGGATGTTGTCTGTCTGGACTTCTGTAAAGCCTTGGACACTGTCCCGCACAACATCCTTCTCTTTAAATTGGAGAGGTATGAATTTGATGAGTGGACTGTTTGGTGGATGAGGAACTGGCTGGATGGTCACACCCAGAGAGTGGTGGTCAATGGCACAAAGTCTGGAGGGACACCGGTGACAAGTGGTGTCCCTGAGGAGTCTATACTGGGACGAGTACTGTTGAATATCTTGATCAGTGACACAGACATTGGGGTTGAGTGCAAGTTTGTGGATGACCCCAAGCTGAGGGGTGCATGGCTGAAGGACGGGATGCCATCCAGAGGGATCTGGACAAGCTTGAGAAGTTGGCCCATGTGGACCTCTTGAGGTTCAACAAGACCAAGTGTAAGGTCAGGTATGAACTGGCAATGTGTGCTTGCAGCCCAGAAGGCCAATTGTATCCTGCACTGCATAAAAGCAGTTTAGCCAGCAGGTCGAGGGAGGTGATTCTACCCCTCTGCTCTGTTCTGTTGAGACCCCACCTGGAGTCCCGCATCCAGCTCTGGAGCCCTCAGTACAGGAAAGACATGGACCTGTTGAAGAGGGACCAGAGGAGACCACCAAGACGATCAGAGGGCTGGAAAACCTCTCCTATGAGGACAGGCTGAGAGAGTTGGGGTTGTTCAGCCTGGAGAAGAGAAGGCTCTGGGGAGACCTTATTGCAGCCTTTCAGTACTTAAAAGGGACCTATAAGAAAAATGGGGAGAGACTTTTTGGCAGGTCCTGTTAGAATAGGTATCAAACTAAAAGAGGGGAGATTCAGGCTAGACATGAGGAAATAATTTCTTACAGTAAGGGTGGTAAAACACTGGCACAGATTGCCCAGGGATTTGGTATGTGACCCATTCCAGGAGACATTCAAGGCTGGGCTGGAGCAGTCTGATCTAGTTGACAATGTCCCTGCTCATTGCAGAGTGGTTGGACTAAACGACCTTTGAAGTTCCCTTCCAACTCAACCTATTCTATGATTTTCTGATTCTATTCTGTAATAAGAAAACAGTAAAAAAAAGAAAAAAAAAAGTTAATTTAAAAGTAATAGGCATTTGCTATTTTTTTACTGGGCGGGGGGAGGGATTTACTAAAGATCAGAGGTCTGGAGTATGTCTTCAGTTTTATTGTTGTTAGTTTCCATGACTGTTATCTGTTAGCGTTACAGAAATTATTTTAAATCAGAACTGTTCTGTTGTAAAAATGGCTAGCAGCATTGTAACCACCAGGCTGTCTTTACATGCCACGGCATTTGGCTGATGTAAAGAAAGACACCTAAACCAGCTTCCCCTCACAAGTTATACAAGAAGACATGAAATACTACTGATCATGTTTGCATACAGATAACCTCCAAAGTACAGTCAGTTATGCAAAGCCTCCTTGTTGGTAACACTTACATAAAGAACTCAATATGTATTTTTTATTGAAGGAAGTATTTTTAACCTGCAAACCTCTTTACCAATCTCTCTGTGCTGACATATAAGAACTTTTTGAGATATTTATGGTTTTCATAGCCCATGTTTTTACAAGATACCCTTAAGCATGTCTGCCCTGTAAAAGACCTGTAAAAGGTTACAAATTTTATTCAGACAGTTGTGATAATAACAGAAAATATAGGAAGGCGTTTTATTATAGCCACTACATCGTAATTTATATTTCAACTGAGCAAGCTCAAATATTATGAACAATGTGTGACTTCAATTTAAAAAGTATACAAGCTTTACCTCCATTTTCAAGTCACTGACTTTCAGTCTTAGTTTTGTTGGCTCTCTAATCAAATGTTTTAAAATCCATCTATATTCTCTTTACAGGATTTTAAAGGTAGGATGACTATTTCCTGCAAATTAACAGATAGTGACAGCTGCCAGTCAACTGGATGTGATTGAAAAGCAGTCATGGAGGTACTGAATGCTTTCCTACATTGAGTGTGTTCCCTACTGTGTGATTTGTATTAAGAAAGTTCTAAGCTGTTTTCACAGTTCTTTGACGTAGACATCTGCAAAAAGGCTATGAAATGATGAAGTGGTGAATTAGTCTTTTATTTTGGTGATTGTTTCTGTTTATCTAGTATATATTAAACAGATTACAGTACGTCAGCCCAGGATGATTGCTCTTGGAGTTATTGTCTCCAGTTTGTCATTTGAACTATGTAATTTCTCAACCATTGACTCTGTTCTGTTGAAAGCTTTTTTAAAATTTATTTGTTTCCCCCGGCCTCAGCCAGCGAACCATTACAATTATGACTTTCACTGGCTCTTTTTTTTTTCCCAGTAGAGACCACTCCTACATCTCACACCTTTGCAAAGGAATACAATTGCAAGAACATTTATTTCCTCACATGCCTGTCTCTTTATTATGTGTTTTCTCTCTATTTTCTATTTTCTTATTTTGTCTCCCATTTTTCAGGGACAATATTGTTACCTGGAATGAGGGCAGTTTTAAATGAATGGAAAGGACTTACTTTCTTCACTATAGTAGTTTATCAGTGGTCTGTGGAGACTAGAAGAAACCTGAGCCTGAAAGCTGTTCCATAGTGTTACATTTTATCTGTAATTTATTCCTATATCTGACTGTAACAAGAACCATTGTGTAGATAATTATAGATGTTGAAATGCCTTTAAAGACTCAAAGACGTTTATAAATAACTACTGTGAAAAAAAGATTATTTTGGTGGTTAGATAAGCAAGTTGCTTACTAAAGACTATTCCAAAAAGCAGTTTCTACTGTTATTACCTGTTCTGCCTTAATTTTCTACACAAGCCTTTGGGTGTTGGACAAGCAGTTGGGAGTTCCTTATATGCAGTACCGCCAGTCAACCACACCTCCGCTCCTGCTGTTCCTTTTGAGTGCTTAGTAGACTTTGTTTCTTTATTCCTGTGGAAGTACTCTAGCAATACAGATCCAGTAAGTATGACGTTCTTGGATAGATTTTGTGAACATGATGGAATTCTGCCTAGATTGTCTTAATATCTGTTTTTCAATGAAAAGGCTTTACTTTTAGTTTGAAAAAGGAATTAAATATCCCTTTTCACTTCATGGATTTGGGAAGAAAGAAAGTTAGTCTGGGACTTGGTTGGCAGCAAAAATACCCAATTGAAATTTTTTGGATCACTGATAAATGCCAACTTCATCCTTCCCTAGAAGCTTGGGGAAATTAAACTGGGCTGTCTGGAGCTCAGTAAGCTAGCTACCTTTTTTCCACTTTCAGACGTGAATCGATTGATTTGATGAAAAGTAATTTGTTGAGGAGGAAGGGCAACAGGATAATTTACAGTGCAATGAGATGTTTTGCCATCCCTAAAATTGCTTTCCTGAAATCTACAACTATGTACTGTCCTCTTCTTGGCAAGGCTGTTAGTGGGGCTGCTCTTTGCTTCCCACTGCTTTAACCACAGCATTTCATTTTGTGATTTTTGGCTCCCTTTTGCATCTCCTACCCGCCTCGCCCTGGGTCAGGCCCTGGCAGCAGCTGGCCATGAAATTTGAGTCCCTTGGCCACTTCTCCCATGGACAGTCTGACGCTGCTTGGTCCCATGCTGTGTGTGCTTCTGCTGCTCCACTTTGCCACCCCAGCTCTTGCCTGCCATGGATAAGCTTTGCAGCTGCCTCTTCAGTGAGCATTTCTGCTACCAGAGCAAAAGGCTATATGTAGGCACTCGTGAATCAGTTTTTCCAGGTTCCTTTTGCTAGTTTCCCATCTTTCCACTTCAAACGAACTGTGTGTTGAGCCACACTTCAGCACTTTTGGTCACCCCAGGCTTTTAAAAAGCCTTCACAGTTGTGAAATATCCTCCATTTAATATCACAGCTCATTTATTAACAAAAATGCCTCTGCTGAAACATTTTAAAATGTTTTAGGCCTGCCCATTTGTATCTTTTTACAAATCATTCCGTACATCAGATATCAGATGAATACTCTTTATTTTATCTGGGAGAAGACCACTTCTTTAAAGCACAAACCACTGGACTTACATTGCTGGAGGAAGTGATGCTATTTTAAAATGTTACTCAGTTTTGATGCTTGAGCTGTTCAGTGAAAATGGCCTTCAACTGCCTTCTTTTGTTTATAAAATACCCAAGATTTCCAGCTTTTTACTACAGCTAAATTAGCTTAACACAGTTGTCTTTACAGCTTGCTTTTGGTAGTTTCTTTTTATGATATTCACCTAAACTCAATGTGCTTGAATCCATTAATTAAATATATCTGGAAGACTTTAGTATGTTAAGCCTAATAATCAGAGAATATTCTGAGGCCATTTCTGAACCAGGTCTCCCATACATAGTAGAAAAAAATGCCTCAAGCACCGATACAGAAAACCTTGGTATGTCCTGTATGCAAACAGTTTGGCTTCTTGAATTATAACTGTTTACAGAAAATTCACTGCTGAGTTGCCGATTACATTTTAAAATCTTACTGCTTTATTATGTAATATACAAAAAGTAATATTCCTTTCCCAGACTAGATGAGAATATAACTGTTTTCAGAGGTTTCTGTGGACAGAGTTAATTTAGCAAATTTTTTCTCTCATTTCATCTCATTTCTCTGCCTGTGTTTCTTTTCTGCCTGCCACTACTGTCTCAAGTGATGCCTTAAATTATTTTCAGCCTGGACAAGAAGAATAAATGGGGAAAACAAAGAGCATCGTAGTTTCCCTTAATGGAGATTAGCTGAGAATTTCCTTGGAAATTGCAGTCTGAGGGTTGAGTAAAGGATAAATTGAAGTTGTTACCATTTCAGGTAACAATCAGCATATTCCAGAGCTGAGATCAAAACATTTATACAGCAGTATACATCATCTTAAACAGGAATGGTTACATTCCTGTTTTTTGTGAACTAATTGTCTCTACTGCATTGTGACATAAAATGAAAGCTAGATTTATTTTCCAGTATCAGAATCAGGTCTTTGCCCTGTAATATTTACTTACACCCTCAATGTCAGGAAGAACAGGTTTAAACAAGTTCACTTTTTTTCTTTCTGTGTATCTCTAATTTTCATACAGGGACCACTTCTTTAGGGCAGTGACATTAAGGACTTGGGTTTGGGTGTCTTTCGTCCATGATGAGTACTCTTTTTGTCGGTGGCAGTCCTGCAATATCAGATTTTGAAAATCCTGGCTGTTTTGAGGAGGGAAAAGTTAACACTTCACCCATGTGTATTTGTAAACCACAAACAAATAGTATTTCCTATTCATTATTTAATGTGTAGAATCTAACATGAAGGACCCAGAAGACCTTAGTGAGAGTCAGGCCTCCTTGGGACACTTGTAGGTACATGGAAAGTCTGTTCTCAGAGGAGCTTCCAGGAGGGTAAATCAAGAGAGTAAACAAAAGAAAAGAGAGATTTGATGTGACTTGCCCTAGTTTGCAGGGAAGGTCACTGAAAGAACTGGGAATAAAACACCACTGTTTTGACTCACAGGTTGCTACACGAACAACTGGAAGTCAGTTTTTGTAGCTACCTCAAAATATCATTTTCATTATCGGTGAAACAGTAGAGACAAAGCATTCATAAGTAAGAAAAGACACATTATCATACAAACGCTAAAAAAGGTTTAGCTACATTTATGAAGGATTTGCCACAGAGTATAGCCGAGTTCTTTGAAGAGAATTGTATGAATTGGAAGAAGGTTTAAGTGTGAGGCAGTTGTATAAGTTTGATGTGCTTTGATTCTTATATGACTATAACTACAATCTATCAACAGAATTATCTTGAAATATCTGAAAAATAAAAGCATCTTTCACATTTTAAGGTGTTAGTGATTACCTCTTGTATGTCAAGAATATGTCTTCAGGCTGCTGGAATTAACATCAGATCTGCTGAAGGGCCTAGAAGTTCTGGTTCAAAAGGAGTTCAAAAATACTCGGTATATTGGAGAAGAAATTCCTTAAAAAAAAGGAATGACTGGAAAAAACACACTCGTAAGTTTCATTTTTGCTTCCTTCTGAAGCAGAAATACCCACTTTTGCCTTGAAAGTAGAAATTTTTCTTGGTTGATTGACACACAGGGTCTCGTATTGCCTTAATCTTATTATCTTTTAATTATTTATTTTGCAGTTATAAAAATCATTTAAATCTAAGCAAAGTATAATTCAATTATGATATAATGAACTGTGATCTCCAGATAACTTCTGTACTTTTTCTGTTCTCCCTATTTTGCCCCCACGTTTCTAGTCATACTGTCAATACTATGAACTGATATTGAAGTGAACAGTATTAGTCTCCAGGTATTCTTCAGGAAACCATACTTTTAGAATATGATAAGAATACAATAGATATAAGTGATAAAATAGTACTTTTGATGAGGAAAAACAGGGACAATTGTGGAGCAGTTCAGCTATTTGGGTTATATACATATTAATATTTAATAGAAAATTTATCTTAAGCCATCATGTTAATTGTTATTTTGATAGATATGCTGCCATACATGTTTTACAGTGAATATTCTAATATTCATGTTTTAATACAGTGAAGATTGGAAAGAATGCCTCCTCCTGTTCCCGATAGGTTTTGGTTAAGTCTGAGGCCAGATCTTCAAAATTGTCAGTGTCGACATTTCTACTGTTAAATTGCTGAATTTTGTGATGTTGATTATGGGATTAGTCCCACAGACAGCGTACATCAGGAACACACCTTGAAACTGCTGAGTCATTTCAGTCTGCATAATAATTTAACTGAATTACCTGAAAATAGCTGAAACAGATGTGTTCCTGGTTTTGGTAAAATTAACCTATAAAAAATTAAAATAAGTCATTTACTAGTCAGCTAACTTGATCTGTAAATTCCTCTCTAGAGTGATCTAATGAAAGCTCTGGGTGCAGGGTTGGGATGTATGTTTAGCAGCTAATTTGCATCCTAGCTGGTATTGCCTTGCTGCAGTGGAAGAATAATTGGAAATGTATGCACTGTGTTAAATGTGTTGACTGAAGCTGTAAATTGGAGGAGATTGTGTTTGGTATATAAATCTGGAGAGCACTGCCAGGTTTGGTCATAAATATGCAACTTTCTGAATTCTATGACAGATAATAAGAAACATGTCAATGAGTGATGAAATGTAGATTTCCAATTATGTTAACAACAATAAACTGCCTTTTTGGAATGTATTTATTACAAACGTTTCATCATGTCTAGTTGAAAGAATAGGATGGAGGGTGCATAACCGGAGGGGATTCCTGGGTGAATAGCAAACTAATGTATTCAAAATTCCAGTGGGAAAAGTAAGACTTATGTTTGTCTTTTGTGGTAGGAATTAATTCACTCTGTTGTTGTTTTGTTTCTACTGCTGTTTCGAAAGGAAGAAAGCTGTTTTTTAATATTCTGATAGAAGAAATTTATGAACCTGGTCTTTCTGTGACACCATAATAAAAATACTTGGAATTATAAAGGATTGTATTTCTGATATGTTTTAAAACTGCATCAAAAGACTGGAAAGAGGTAAGGTTTTGTTTCAGGGAGGATACAAGAAGGACAGAAGCCTCACTAGAAAAGCCAGGTACTGACAGCTTTGTCAAGAGACTACCTAGTTTAACTTTTCTGGACGCTCTGGGAACTTGTGGAGTTGGTGTTTCAGAAAACACAGCCACCTTGTAGAGGAGAAAAAAGATTTACGTTAATGAAGATGGGCTACGTGAACACATGCCAATGTTAAGTTGTATTGCAACGTCTCATGAAAAAACTTTCTGATTTAGTACTCAGAATTGAGGTTGGTGCACTGGAGGTGTAAGAGCTGCCTGCAGAGAGACATTCTTCCTGCTTGGGATGCTCTCCTGAAGGCTGGGCCTTTCTCTTCGTATTGTATCTCTAAAATTCTGGTCTGATTAAATGTCCTCGGGTCCTGTATAAGCATACCTGATTCTCAGGCTCGGTGAGCGCTGGGAGCATGAGTTGGGTTTGTTGGTTTTGCTCCTACAAAGGGAAAAAACATGAGGATTCTGTGCACTGTTTTCATTCAGGTGCTTTCAGAGGATGGGGATAACCTGTGCTGGCATTGAGGACTGAGAAATCTTTCCCAAAGTATTTATCGGTGTTATAAAAAACTATAGGTAGTGAATGAAAAAAGTGCTTTTCTGTCTCAGGAGACTAGGGAAACCATTGTTACCTTATTCATATTGTTACTACAGTAGGAGAATTGCTGTAGAGGAAGGGAAAACTGGCTGGCATAAGAGAGAATTCATCAATGTTTAGAAACCTGATTTAGATTCCTTCACCAGTCAGAAGCAACAACAACCAGACCTGATGAGAATTTAGCATTCTTTCTTTGTGCTTATGAAGGCATTATGGCCACGTATATCCGTACAGAGACTAATTTCAAATGTGAATGCCTGATTTTATACTCAGGGCTAATAAATATAAAATAATGAATGATTTTATTTTTTTTTTTTTTAATGTACCACACACAAGATCTGTGCCTTTATTAGCAGTTCTAGCACACTGTTTTGCCTGTAACTGTCTGTATCTGTAGGTGAAGCCTTGGGTTGAAGGACATGAACAATTCTGTTTTATTGAGCAGTTACTTTTTACTGACATTTTGTAGGAGGCCCCTGTATCAAACATACACGAGACAGTAGGACAGTTGTGTAGATGAAGACCAATACAAAGCTTGAAAATTATGCACATCACATGGAAATGTTCTTACTTTACATGTACCACACTGCAATGCTTTTTCTAAATGTGCTGGTTTGGATGATGTTGAGTTTCTATGCTACTAACCTTTATTATGTCCAGTACTTTGAGTAATATTACCCAAGTGTAAATGTGCTTTGGAATACAATCTTATAGCACATGGTATTAATTTTTCGAGTTAAAATATATGCCAAAATGACACTGGTTCTGAAAGCTGTATAGAGATTTTTATACATAATTCTGTACTTTGGCTGTAATTACATTCACCTCAAAAGTAAGAAATCCTAAGAAATTTAATCTTACATTTATTTTATCCTTGGTATATTTTTAAGGTTCTCCATTTTGGGGGACATCTGCATTTCAAGCATCCATTCTTTAAAAATGTAGAATGCATTTGTGTCAAAATGAGATGTGCCTATTGTTTACTCAGAGTAGAGATTTCTGTACAGGAACAACATATTAGTATCTCTATTTCATGGAAAAAGAGCTAGAAATTTTGAATTACTCTTAAAAACCAACCAACCAAAACAACAAATAAGCTAAAAACATGGTATAATCATGACAATTGGCCACTTTTATTGCTTGTAGTCCCCCTTATAGGAGTGAATATCTGCCACGTTCAAAGGCAGATTAAAAAAATAAAGACATATAGTCTATACAGAACCTAGAAGACTTACAATAGTATACCATCCTTGTGCAATAACTTCGATATGATATGTACAGAGACTATGCTTTTACTGATTTCAAGTTCACCTCTTACCTGCTGCTTGTTCTTTTCTTCTTTGTTTGAAAATACACATAATTAAAATGTACTACATAAGCTAAGACAGACAGCATGTTCACCTGTTATAGGAAAATGGGTAGAATGACCTTTATCTTATCCAGTAATTACATTGCAAGCCAAGTACCATTTTGATTTCAACTACCTAAAAAAAAGAAAACACCTTTTTAAATTGCTTGTTTTATTAGTTGAATATTATATTACAACAGAGGAAAGCTAAACAACAATATTTTCAAAGCTCAAGTTACTTTTATACTAACAGTTGTTGTGAAGAATAGAAAGGTTATTATTCATAAATAAGTCATTATTCACCATCTATACAGCACTAACCCTGACTGAGCAGGAACCAACAGGAAAGGAAGCTCAGGAACGGTTTTCAGGCTAACCAAAAGGCTCATCAACCTTTGGTGTCTTGGTCTTCGCTTCTTTTCGATTTCGTTTGGAAATGCCTACTGAGAGACAGGCAGGTGTCTACAGTGACTCAGGCATGCATGAAGAAGCAGTTGATCCATCCAAAAGATGAATAAAGTCCAACCTCAACTCTGAGCTGTCTATTTTCAGCAGAAGCAGCTCCTTTGAGAAAAAAAGGCAGATAGATATACTGGTGACCTGGACCAAACAAAAAAGTGCAATTAACGCAATGAAAAATTATTCTAATGACCAGAGCTGCTTTGTGTAGCATCTGAAATTTCTTACGTTGTGTCACTACATTGTAACTGCTGTGGTAAATTTAATTTCTATGTTATTTACTGTTTTTACTATTTTTTTTTTTTCAAAAAAAGCAGTGAGGTTTCTACCACTCTATGCATCATAAAGATGTAGTATGCCTAGGTACAATTTTAACTGAGCAGAGTCTCCTTTTTCCCCTTGAACCAAGATAGAAATTACGAATTAAAGAAAATAATTTTGTGAAAAGGGAACACCAATTTATGCTTTAAAAAGACTCTCTGGTGAGAAAAATCCATCCTTGATTGATAGATACACAGCTGAAGATCAGTGCCCTGAGAGCAGTAATGGACATTAATGGCCCTGAGCAGATTCACCTGGAACCCCATTGCATGCATGAGCCTGTGAGCCCCATTTTAGCTCCCATGGGGCTACCTACCTAGATCTGACCTATTTTATAGGACCTGTGCCTTTATATTTGTGCGTTTGCAAAAATGAATAGTTTTGTTTTCACTTTATGGATGAATTCACTGCACTGTGAGACAATGCAGTACAGAGAGGGTTGGGTTTTAAAGCAGAGTTGGTTCAGGCTGAATTTAAGTACCTGAAGCCTATAGGTTGCGGGAAGATACAAAATTCATGTAGGCTGAAATGCTTGAATACTTACCTATATGCTTTGAGGTGTTTTATTTAAAGTATCTGGCCAAAATATCAACACCTCTGTACCTATAGTCAGACATTACATTCCTAAAGGAAAAGACTTCGTTACTCTGAGTAAATGAAGAAAAGTAACTCTTGTTGGGACCAACAGAAATACTGTAAGTATTCAGCTCCAGTGGCAGGGCTGGGTAGGGAAATAAGGCCTTCCCCTGAACCGTTTCCCCTGTCTCTAGGTAGTTAACACCTGTGGCATTGAAGGGTAGGATTTCATATTTAAATCACTAAGTGATGTAGAAAAAGTAATGAATCTCACCCTGAAAGAATGACAGCTGTACCCAAAGAGAGCTTTCTGTAAGTCACCCTGCATCTCTGCAGGGAGGGGATTTGTTCTTGGTCTGCGTGTTCATTTACTTTGCAGTGACTGGTCTGGGTGACTTTTCCAGGATAGTGGGAAGCAGTTGTGTGTGGTGTGGGAGAGCTTCTTGAGTGCTGGCAGGGAAGGACGCTACAAGGATTTGGGAATTTGAGGGGAGAGAGACAAACAGAGCTGGCCAGCTCAGGGTCTGGGAATAGATGACCCTCATCTATTTATCACCCTCACATGTGATAAAACCAGAGAGACCTCATGAGGTCTTGTTGTAATTAAGTTGTTACTAGCAAGGCCCTACATACGGTGGATAGAGGGAAGATTTGCATATAGAACGTTACTATTTATTCTAGCATATTCTAGTAAAATCTGGCTTTTTAAAATTTTTTAAATTTATTTATTTATTTATTTATTTATTAATTTTAAAGCCTTTTGATTGTTTCTCGGAACTTACAGTAGGGGAAAAACATCTAGGCAGATCTAGTTCAAAGCCCTTGTTGGATTGATGTCCTGCTGCAGAAGAACTAGTCAAAAGCTAGATGTATAAAATTAATGGATTTTGTGTAGTATTTGCAAAGCATTGCCATATGCCTCTCATATTCTATGACCAATTTTTAGAAAGCTATCTGTGGCTGGATTGAATTTCACTCTTTAAATCCATTCAGTAACTTGCTGTGCTTTTTGGAACAGTGGTAGTTCTCTGTAGCCCTGGATAAAAGGGTGTCTGGTGTATGTATATATTTTAACTTGTCTTATTTTGTAGGCTATCATATAGAACAGATAAACCAGCAACATTAATTCAAAGGTGAAACTAAAATTTTGCATCATCAGTTTACTTCACTTAAAGGAAGAAGTAAGTTGTTGTCCTTCCTCTGTAAATATCTTCCACTGTAAATCTTCTAAATACTGGTGTCCTATCCAGCAAACAGCTATAAATTTGGAAAAAAAAGCTGCAGGATTATTTTTCAAGGCCTTAAGTGTTAAATGTTTTTATCTTCTAAATCCAGTAGAAGATATACTTTAGATTTACTTAGAATTTGATAGCTTATTGTTATTAACAGTAAAGGAAAAGTAATTACAGTTGAAAGCTGAGGACACCTGATGTGGAAATAATCTGTAGACAATAAATATGGAACGTGACAACTGTTTTCAAGTGAAATCAACTTTAAATACTGTAATTAATTATGTCTTTCATCATTTTGTAGAACCATCTTACTAATGTGACTTATTTGGCATGATGGATTTAATTAAAAAGGCATTCTGAAATAGTAATGTTGTAGGCCTTATAGATGAAAACCAAGACATATGTTAACTGTTTAAGGTACTTTGCATCTTTAGTAGAAAGCTTCCTCAATTAAAAAGGGCTAGAAGATCTTTGAGGGGTAACAAAAATGTTAAGAGATAACATGGATTGTAGCACAACAGTGCAGTAAATTGGGCCAGAGGTCTGACTTTTGGACAACCGGAGCAGAGCCAGTCTTCAGCATATCAAAATATTTTTAGTGCCTTCAAAAATAGTTTGGAGGTGGGAGGCATTTTTTTAATTTTTAAGAACATTACAATTTGTTTCTAGATTTGCTGCAAACTTCATTTTCACAGGTGTATTGCTGAATCCATATTACAATAATTTACTTACATAGCATTCCTGTGTTAACCTTTCATCAAAGTTTTGACTCTTTTGAAAATACTTTGGCTCTCACTGTGATTGCTTGTGCTTTATAGAAGCATGTATTGATTGCATGCTGCATTTTGTAATCATTTTTTTTCTGTAAGATAGTCAAAGAATTAAGTTAGAATTTGATTATGCCAGTTTTCTTCTCTTTATTTAAATGCTACCAAAACAAGTGTTGTAGTTCAGTCTGTATTCTATTCTTTCTAATATATATTCTGTCCTGTATTTTGTACTTTGGAAGCTTCTGCCTACTATTATTAGTCTTAACTATATGTGAGATGGTTTATTTCTTGATATCCACTCAACACTTCAGGATTTAAGAGACATTTATTTGCAAGTGTTATGACTACCTTCAAACTCTGACTTCAATTTGTATCTAGATGTTGGAGCTGTCTGACTTATTTCCTTCACTAAACTGATGAGCATCCAGCAGCTCTTAGTAAAACATTTGGGTAATCACATGTTTGGAAAGATCAAGCCACGTGTTCTGCAACCTGTGAATATAGATTTAAGAGGCTGAATTCTGAAGATCTTCATAGTGCCTGTGAAGCTACATACTCATATGCATGAACACACATTAAAAGTTTTGTTTTGGGATAGAAGGAACTTCCCTGAAAGCTCCTGTAATGTCTTGTAGGATGGTGAGTGTTAACTATGTAAGGGATAAAGATGGTACTTGTCTGGAATGTGCTTAAGAGGGTTGGCTTTACCCCGCCCCCTGGCTCTGTTCATATATGCTTTAAGCTTTGGTTACCTGAAATAAAGATGGTACTTGTCTGGGATGTGCTTAAGAGGGTTGGCTTCACCCCACCCCCTGGCTCTGTTCATATATGCTTTAAGCTTTGGTTACCTGAAATAAAGATGGTACTTGTCTGGGATGTGCTTAAGAGGGTTGGCTTCACCCCACCCCCTGGCTCTGTTCATATATGCTTTAAGCTTTGGTTACCTGAAATACTGTGTAGAGCTTCTCTGGGACCAAATGTGTTGCTGTATATAGAAAAAGAAGCAAGAAGTAGTGCACATTTTACTAATAGATCCCACAAAACTTGTGGAGCATGTAAGAGGAAGAAGTAGATTGCTATTTCAAATACGTGGTCTTTGACAGGGATGCTGGATGTTTGTAAACTACATGAAATGTGTCTGGTCCATTTTAATGACTTTACCAAATCCAAAGCTAGTGCTGCTCCTGCCAGGACACCCATTCTGGCTGGAGCATTCAATGAGAAATGCACCTGCTATACTTATTGCAAGATCAGCCATGTTTGTAAACCAAGATGATTTTTGACAAGATGGAACTTGATTTGGCTGATTGTTGTATATCGAAACTGTGAATTATGCAAATGCATATTGTATACAACAGCTAAGTCTGAAGGCTGCTTTTTTCACCTCTCTTAAGCTAATTGAGGAGGTTTGACAGCAAAAGGCACTTCTTAGTGACATGTATATCTGCTGGATATATACCTGATTATCTTGCACCTAAGAAGAAAATCGATCACATTCACCAGAAATGCTCATTAAACAAACTTAAATTGGTTCCATTGTCTGAAACTTGACTGTTCCCACTGGACTGTGATGAATGCTGCTCATTACTTAGATTAAGCTTTCTGCTTTGGGAAGAGTACTACATTGTAAAAAGTTTCACATTATTAGGCAAAGCAAAGTTAGTCATGTAGACAAATGGTAGAGTTTTAATCAATTAACTGGAAAAGTCTAGATGTACTATGTAATATCAGACTCATAATAGTTCACAATTAGTGCTGGGCATTGAAGTGTTTTCGTACCTACTGGGGAGAAAAAAATGGCACTGGATGTGTTCTGTGCTAGCTGAAAAAGGCCCTGAGATTGCATGATGTACCCCTGTCCTCTTTGGAGGCTGCTTTGTTTTTGAAAGCAAAGCAGCTATACTCGCTCACGCAGTTGCCTGAGTGGCGTCTCCAGTGCTGAACCCAATATGAAAGAGTCTGGTGTTCATTGTAGATCAGGTAATACTGAGCCAGCCTGTGAGCTTTTAATTGAGCAATTAATATGAGAAATGGAGGCTATAACTTTAATTTTAATGATATGGAACAATACAGCATACAGGTTCCCTGCTATGTTGTGTAAATAAAAGAAAAATATCACTAAAGCCTGCTTATAATTTCATACACACTACTAATACTGAGTAATTACTCTATAATGGCATCTTTCTTTGCACACTTTTAATTTGTTATGCTTTAATTGTTAGGAGTACTTGGTGAGCTGACTCCAGAACTTTTAAATTTTATGCAGAAAGAAAGCACTTAAGTAAACTGGAAAAAAAGCAGTGCTTTTGCTAAGAGGTTTGCACTATACCTTTTAAGTTACAATTGAAAGATGAAAGAGAGAACAATGGAATAAAGTTGCAGGACTATACATGGCAGAAGGAAGAGGACTGGCAGAATAACTTGTGTTGAGGCATTTTGATGAGAAAAAAAAGTTTAAAATCTCAATATTTCATGCTTAGGAAATGTGTTTTGGTCCAACAAAGGTCAGCAGGTTAGAATAAGTGACATTACGAGGTTGGTACAGTTGCGTGTATCTTCACTTCAAAATCAGAATGAAAACAGTTGACTAAAGCAGATGATCTATTTTCGAAGAGGAAATTATCCATACCTGCTTAAGTGTGTGTGTTTTTGTGTTTCATTTGTTTTGGTTTTTGTTTGTTTGGTATTAAAAAAAAAAAACCCAAACCCCAAACAAATTGGGGAAAATTATGAAGCTAATGTTCTTATGGAAAGTTATTAGTACACAGATGCATCATTTTACGTGGCTTCCGGATCCTCATTCAGTGGAATTTTGTGCAAGTGTAGTAATTTGTGTTGATGGTTTCTAGCCTTATTAGTATTCATGCCGAGCAGAAGCCTTGGCTCTTTGTTAACTCTCATTGCCTGATAATTCATCATAATTTGGCTCTGAATCGCTTTGACATAATGGACCAAAGTTATCTTTGTTGTATGTCTTCTGAAGTCCATAGAGTAAGCATAGGGTAAGCTTAGTCAAGAATACTACCATTTATTTAAAAATAAAGTAGGTCTTGCCATATTATTAAGCAACCAGAAAGCTAGAAAAGATTGTGGTGTTTTCCATTGAAACAAGATAAATGTAGTATTGTTGTAAAATTTCAAACGTGTAAGTACAGAGAATGTATCTGAGCAAATAGTAGCTCTTTGGAAGAAACATAATTGTTTCTCAGGCACAACATCTTAGTGCTAGAGGGAGCTGCCTTTTCTGTTCTATCTTAAAATTCAGATTAAAAACTCTTGAAAGATAATTTTGCACAGAACAAAGCGTGTTATGCATTGTTTTGTGCTGAGGCATGAATTTATTAAGAATGGATGTGTAAAAAATAAAAATGGTAAATTTTTTGAGATACTACGATGTTTTAAAAATTGAATAGTTACTAGTCTTTGAGATGTAGTCAAATATTGTATAGCCTCAGCATGTGATGGAGATTCACCACAATTTTGTTGAACTTGAGGTGTGACTCTGGGACCATGTGCTAAGTACAGTAAGCCTGGATGTAGTTTTTATTTTAATTGCTCTGTAAACAGTACCCCCAGATTTGGAGAATAAATAAATCTTTTGCAAGCTAGATATGTCTACAAACCATAGATTAGTAGCTTCCTCAAAAAAGGAGGGTCATCTGTGGTTGGATGTTGTACATGTTTGTACATGTTCTTCTAGAACAAAATCAGGCTAATTTTATCTATGAATATTATATGATTTGTCAAGCATCACAAATGAACTACACAACTTTGTGAATTATTGTGCCTCATCTGAGCAGGAGAAACTGTTCATGAGGGCATCCTTAACTGCACTTATGGCTGCAGATACGCTGTAAAGCACATTAGATTAAACATTTCATTAGCATGATTGAGTTGTAATGGCTTAACAAGTTTCCTCCCTTCAGCTAACCTTTGCTATCCATTAGGTGGGTGCATGCTTTGCCTGTCAAATTGAGAGATAATGCAGTTTATTTTTAGATTTGAGCTAAGTCATATTATCTCACATTTAGCTCTTACATTGAAGATTAAGCTAAATGGTGTTGTCTCGTAACAGAAGTGGGCTAAAAGCATGCAGGCAGATGGCTACTTCAGCTTGGCAGCACAAGCCATTAAGATCATGATAACTTCCTTGTGTCTGAGCCAGAAGTGCTCTCTCTATTAATTCTACTATTAAAAAAAAGGGGGGGGGGGGGTGAGGGAGGGGTGGGATGTGGAATTGGAACAGCAGGTAGGACAGTGATGTGGCAGCAGTTTGCAGACAAGTAGTGTAATAGGGCTTTCTAGAAGTGCCTTCTTTCTCTGCACAGACCTTCAAGGCAACCTCTTTCCCTAATGTTGTGTTCTTTGCACTTCAGAGATTTTTTTTTTTTTTTTGAGGGAGAAGGGAGGGGTGTATGGGGCAGTTACAGTAATAATGCTGCCATTCTAGGGTGCCTTGTCAAAGGAGACTAGCATGATGTTGAGCAGAGAACAGATGGTTTAAAAACCTTGAAGAAATGGAACTGGAGAGTGAAAGAACTGGAGGAGAGTGATAGTCTTTATTGAGCTGGGCTGCCAATTTCTGTAACAGCAGTCAGCTTGAAATATATGCACATACTTGCCAGAGCCTCAGGACACATTTTTATCATTAATAACCTTAGTACCTAGCCAAGACTATTCTGCCAACATTTGCTAGATTTGAAAGAGAAGTGAAGGTGTTTCTCCTCTTATACATGAACATTAAGAGTATTCTTAACCAGCTGACCTACCTGAAGAGGTAATTAAAAAATCTTCTTTTTGTCCACTTTTCTCTATTTTTTTTTTTAAATCATTACTGTGAAAGAATAAAACAAATAACATCACAACCCCAAACTTTTCATTTATGAAAATGTTACATGTTATCTTGAAGGCTAATTCAGGTGTTTCTTACACTTTTGGGTCCTTGGCCATGCTGCATCTCCTGTGAGATGCTGATTCCCTCTCAAGCTGAAGTTACAGACATATTCCAGGTGAACAGATACTCCTAGCATGTAAAATGAAAATAAGATCACAAATATCTTTGTATCTTTAATGGCATCACTTTTTCTTTGGTACTCTTATATATATGTATACATATATATATATATATATATATATATTTTTTTTTTTTTTTTTTTTTTTTTTTTTTGACAGTCAGCTCTTCTGTGGTTGAAGTTTATGGTGGAAGAAAACTGAAGGCAAATGACATCTTTTAGAAGCCACAGCTGAACTTCAGTATCTTGTTACCAGGTGTTAAAGGCATAATCCAATACCTAGAACAAGGGTTTAATGGATTTCTGTAATCTTTGTCTATAACTGAGATCAATGATAACTTGGTAATGTTGAGTAAGTTGGTCTCTTTCTGACATTTAGAAAACTGACAAATCAAAAGTCCATGACACTACCTTATTATTTTTTTTTTAATTAATATTAGGACTGAAACAATTTTGAGTACTGGGATAAAAGGTGGCAATGTCAAGTCTTTCCTATAAAGTTAATTGATTTTGGAGGGCAATGCTTGCTGTGGATGAAATTAAGTAACTCTGAGATTACCTTTTATGTTATGAAATATTCCTAGTGTAAATGAGAACAAGTTTCTTCATTCCATAAAAACTACTAGGCAGTTGTCATGCATGGAAAGTATGTGCCAGGATTACTTCAAAATGAATAGAATTAAAACAAACAATTTAGAGCAGATGCATAAGATAATATGCATTAGTAAATTTATAAATTCCAGTCATCTTTATACTCCTGAGTGACCAAAGGGTGTGATGGAAACCAATTTCTCTGCATAAAATAAGCTTCCCAACACATGATAGCATATTAATTACAGTAGCATCGATGTGTTGTCTTCAGTTCTCCTTTTGTTTCGTAACAGCCCAGCTTTTGGGGATGTGATAGAGCACTTGCAAGAGCTTATAAGCCTATGACAAGGTCAGTGATGTGTGCAATGGTTTTGATGAATCTTCAAGGAAATTCCATAGTGATGTTTCCTATGGAAGTAATTAGTTGCTTCATATAAAGGTAATGTGAAGAATAGCTGAAAAGGTGCCATTTATTGCCATATGTTTGTCACTGTGGCTTATTTTAGTGTTTAAGATCTTTGCTAAATAGAGCTCAGGGCTGCTTGTGCATTTATTTCTGTTATGTGACTTCCCAAAACCAATCTGATGTTGTTGCTGGTATAAGCTTTGTGGATATTTTAGACATTTTCATGATTTCTCTTTTTTGACACCACAGTGTCTAAAGAAATCAATTTTATATTGAAGAAATGCAGCAGTTTCAAAGGATTTTGAAGTGATCAGTGTTAACCACAAGTGTACAATAACTGAGATCAATAATCCATTCAGTGATGATGAGAAACTAGTCAAGTGCCTCCTGAAAACAGAAAGCAAGTACTAGTATGGGAAATACTAATCACTGTACAGGTGCAAGGCCCTTCATTGAAAAAAAAAAAAAAAAAGTATATATATAACAATGAATAAACCGTTAATTGTAAATAACCTGAATATTAGTCCACTGATTGCATCCTTGTGATCCTTGTGGAAGACGTAAAGGTGTTTTTAGATGACTAGTTTCCATTTGCTCTTACCTGGGGCTTTTCTAGCTAGCACATATATATGTATTCTATTACTCCTGACAAGTCACATATCAATGAAGTAAAACCTTGTTTTGTGGTGGTTTCCCCCTCTGCCCTCTGAACATATATAGAGAAAATATTATTGCTTTCCTATCGAAAATTCTTGAAAAGGTAAAATTAGGTACTTGCTATAAAGTACCCAAGGTAGAGCAAATTACTCATGTTGGGATCAGAGAAGCAGACCTGACATGGGGCCAACTTTTTCACTATTCCTATATTAAACTTCAGTTTTTATGAAATGTAAGCTGAAAATTCTCACGAGGTCTTTGACACCGTGTGATCTGCTAATCACCAGTTGTACCAAGAGCCCAACAGTTATGTTAAATGACTATTGGATGGAAAACAGTGTCTTTTAGGGTGTCTGTGTGTGTACACACACATATAAAAGACAATTATATCCACTATAATGCTGCAATAATGCTGCACTCTTAAGTCTTCCAGATCTAAATTAAACATGACCAATATATAACTGACATGCTACATGGTCGATCTATAGATAATGTAGGTTGACTACCTTTTGTTGAACTACTTTATTGAAGATTATGTAACTGAGAAATAAATGCTCGGATTCAGATGTGATCTTGGTTATCACTTTAAATTCTGAATAGATTATTTGAAATTGGAATTATTTAAATAGGAACAGGTATCTAAGGAAAGAAGATAGTTCTAAAAAATTTATTGGTGTTTTGAAGCGATGAATAATTCAAGATCTACATATCTTTAAATGACATGCCATGAACTAGATTGCTGCAAATTACAAGAGTATGAGAATGATATAATATCACATAAATTTGATATTCATCTACAAAGGTTGGTTGTTTGTCAAGCTGTTTGTGGGTTTGCAGCTGACCTTTAAAAACTTAAGGATGAATCAAACTAATAGCCTGAACAATGAAAGTCTTTCAACAAGTGAGCATAATAAATCTCACCACTTTGAGAGGGAGGCAAGTGTAATATATAAAACTAAAGACAAGCTTTAATAGACATACAGAACATGGGGAATTAATTCTGAATATGGAAAGATTAATTATAGCTATGGTTACACTGAGGACTGAAGAAGTATGAATACATTTGAGGATTCAGGATTCCATACCCTACTTCTAACTATATCTTTGAAACAAATAATCCTAAAAGTTAGCTTTGTGAAACAGGGAACTTGGAACTTCAATCCCTTTGCCTTTTAAAACCGTGTATTAGTCACGATAATTACACTGCAATGTAAGAAACTGCTAATTTGTGTGCTTCTAGTTGGGAATGAAGAACGGATTAAAAAATAGCAATACAAACTGAATTTTTAACACCTGTTTTTTAGGACATTATGAATGAGGATGAAATGCAGGTTGTGAGATCTTTAGGAAAAAGATGCTGTTTGTTTTGTTCAGTAAAAAGCCAACATAAACCAAGATTTTCTTATGACTGGGGCTCTTCAGTGCAATGGTTGGGAAACACTGTTCTTGAAGCTAGTATCTGGACCTCTTCTGATGTTTTGGGCATTTCTGTGTTTATAATATTAGCTTAAGGTGCTGGGATGCTTACTGTGGTTTGTAACCTCAGTAAATACACTTAAAACTCTCAGCATTTCCATTTGGCAGGGTGGAGTGGTATAATTTTGAGTATCTATGCAATATTTCTGGCAAAATAAATGTTATTCCTTTAAGGAGTAATAAGCATTAAAAAAAATACAAAGCAAAAACCCCCACCCAAACATTAAGTAAGTTTATTAAAAAATGAAATACAATTGGCAACTTAGAAGGCAGTCTTCCACTTTTAGTGCAAATCATAGAATTGATTTCTTTCTAGCTGCCAACTGAAGAACATGTATATGCTGCTTACAAATGGTAATCTCTCCTGAACAAGATGCTTACTTTTCTTCTGAAGTTCAGGATTGATTTTGATGGCAAGAAAAAGTCTGAAGTAGCTGTGTATACAATTTTGTGTTCATGGAGAAATGAATGTGTTTAAAGTATCAACAGAGAAAACTACATTTAGGCTTAACATCACATTACTAGCTGATGCTGTATTACACTTAATCCTTCTGTGTCTGAACTGCAGGTTACATTTAGTGTTGTGCTTAGTTAAAATGATTGTGCTAAATCAAAAGTCAATTTTCAGTGAGTTACATCCAGTGAAACTCCAAATGTAATTTTTATTATTTTATTTTTTTTTTTTTTAAATTGGGACTATAAAGCAAGGTTCTTATGAAATGTGAAGCTGGGCAAAAATAATTTGGTTCTGTCCTTCAGAAGCTCTGGCTGTGAGGGCTGAGCTGTTTGAGTATTTTTGAGCAAACACCAGTGAGTGAAGTTCTCCCTTGGCATCACAGAGTGCTTTTATCTTGTTCAAAATCGAACAGAGTTTGGTAGCATTTATGAACTTAGGTTTTTGTCAGGCTTACTGGATCACCAAATATAGAATGGAACCCACTGAGCACCTAGCAAAAAGGCAGAATTTGTAGAGTTTAGGTGAAACTCTGTGGCATGTATGATTGTGCTTGCCTCCTCCATATGTAATAGGTACGTATATTTGTATGGTTTATTGTTCCTTAAATGGCTGTCAAATCACAAGGAGTACTAAATGTAATGCCTAGATGTAATATTGCAAAAGGAATTCTCATGTCACCATGGAGATTTTCTTATCACACGAAACAGTTCAGTAACTGGAATGCTTTAATTTTAGATTGTCTGTCATGAAACATGTATTGTATGTTACAATAAGCTTAGGAAGACAGTGTTACATAGTGAATTATTAGTTGGTGTGTATCACCTTGGAATGCTAAAGTGACATAAGATAATGAATGCATTTAAAATACGTGCAAGACACAGCTTGTACTTTGTCCAAAAAGAATGGCAAAATAGGTAGTCACAACAGTGAAATATGTGTATAAATAGATTTATTTTTGACACCTCAATGTATGGGCCATCCTCTGAAATCTGTTGCTCTGGTCACTGTAGTAAGACTTGTGCCAGATGATGATCTGCTGACCATCTGCAGTTGTGTCTAGATCTTAATCTGTTTTCCCTTTCCCTCTTGCAGAGCTGCTCTGTCAGAACTACTGAAGGGGTCAGAAAGAACACAGCAATCGGCTGCTCAGGTTAGCCAAGCGGGCTGTTGTGGCTTGCACAAGGTGTGCAAGATGCAGGACAAAGTTTTGTGTTAGCTGTGCCGTTGACTGATGCTGGCCACGGTATCTGACTGATGCGGTGCCCTATCCAGATGTTTTTTTCTAGGATCGTTCAAAACACAGCGAGGATTTTGGGAAGTGAGAACTGCATGAATTATGTTGACACAAGGGTGATATTTACTACACTGGCATTTGGCTTTACAGAAAGTAAAAGGTACTATAGCTTTTCTGCTGGAGTGTAGGAATACCATTATAAACACACAACACATCTCATGTGCTCAAGAAACCAAGGGTTCTTAGCATACTAAGTGTCTCCAGTCGAAACAATATGGCTTTTAAAAACAAAGCTTGCATAATGTTCTAATGAGCTGAATTTTCACTTATTTCTTTCTGATTGTGAACCAATAGTATCAATTTTTCTTTGCTCAACTATTGCTTCATCTTAGTTTAAAAAACTGCAGTTAAAGACCTTGTGCTTTCATCACTCATGTGCCACAACTTAACACTGTGAGAAGATGGAAGCACAAAAAAAAATGTACTTAAAAATAATTCAGGATAAGGTTGCTATGTTTTTTCTCTCTCTTGTTAAATTAGACTTTAACAAGCATTTTGGAGGCTATGTGTGAATATTTTGATGTACAGATTAAATGTTTCAGAAAACATGATATTTCTGTCTTCATATGACAAAGTATTGGGTTGTCAGGAATAACAAGAGAGAAATATGCTCTAAGTCACTTTTATATCAAACTTCTGCAAAGTCCTAACTGAATAGTGTTATAAGTTTCAGAAATCCTGTAATAGCAAAGAAATAGTGCCTCTAAAGTATGCTAATAACGTTTGCTCTTGACTTTCAGATGAATGACAATGTGCTTGTTTGGAATAGAATCCTAAAATAGCTTCCCAGGGTAATACTAATGCTAATCAATCACTATGTTGCTGTCTTTCACGTATAAGCTGAAAGATATTGGAGTTCTTCTGAGCTTCTAAAAGTGGAAGAACTGGAAGGGAAGGCTAGCACATAAATACCTAGCTGGACCTGATCACATTTATAGTGACAGACTGTCTAGGCCTTCTTGTTTAAGACATCATTAGTATTTCTGCAGATAGCTGATTTAAATGCCTTCTGGTACTGTGGAACCTGATGTCTTACTACCGTGAAGATCCACTGAAACTAAGGAAAGATGAGCTGTGCTGAAACACTACTGAAGAGTTAGGCCAGAAGCTTTATTTTAAAATAGTTTCACTTTCCTACTGTCTTAATACATCTTCTTTAATTCAAGCCTCATAGCTTAATGCTGTTCTCTCAGTGCTTTGATTAGTTTTCTGAATTTTACTAAAAAGGTGAAGGCTTGGGATGAGGAAGGAGGTTTTTATATGATAAAAACATAATTTTATCATGCGCATCTGTGGAATTGTTAGAAAAACTCCCCACACCCTGCAGTCATAAAAAAAAAAATGTGAATTCAGAGTCTTAAACCTGAAGTTTCTAGGTAGCAGCACTCAGTGATGGGAGAGTGCTAGAAGATTATGGTGGAGGTGCTGGAAGCTACATAGGTGTAGCTAGGAGACCCACACCTGTCCCAATGTCATGTTCTGGCTTGGACATGAGGAATGCTTGGGTGGCAGCCAGACTATTGAAGATCAGCTGGACCTCACTGTAGCTAAGGAAGATGCCATGTCTCTAATTTTACATCTAGATTTTGCTATCCTGGGTAGGCTCTAAATAACTGGACAGGCTTAAAGCACTTATTTGGAAGAGGTAGAAAATATCTTGAGCTCATTTCTGAATATGGTAATCATGTTATAAAAACAGGTGACTTGGCAGAGACATTTTTTTGGTCATTTTGACTATTCACCTACACTCAGTTTTATCGGAACTTCTGCTCTGCCCCCTCTCCTCCCATCTTTCCTACCCTTTGTGTATATGCAATAGAAATACTCTGTCCTGTCAAACCCAAAATTCATATGTTATCACTCTGTGTCTGGTGTTGTTCCCAGTGAAGGGTGTGGGTCGAAGATGAGTGTAAGTAAGTGCTTCTTTTGTGAACAGAATCAATGGTTCTCTTTATTTTCACTATTTTGGATTACAAACATTGAATTCTTACATATTCACTCTACTGCTTCCGAGATAACCTTCCAGAAGATTTAAATGTCTTATTTTCAGGACTACTTTTTTTTTTTTTTTTTTTAAACTGCTGTTGTTTCATCAGTAATCCCGTTCCCACCATATTCTTATGTATAAAGGTATAGGAATCACTTATTTAAAGACTATAGGCTGCATAGTGACATTAGTAATTATCAAGGCAATATTCCTAGTGACTAAAGAGATGAAAGGAAAGAGCTAATGCTTTTGAGTTGTTGGGTCTTTTATTATTCTTAAATAATTTATTTTTCTTGTGGTAGTCTACCGAGAATTAAAATTTAGGATTGCAGAAAAGCAGTTAAGCAAGTGTGTGCTTAAAGGAAAGAAGGGGTACTTTGGCTCAGCTCATATCTGGGAATTCAAACACCAGATATGAGCAAGCATTCTGAGTGAATGACTAGGTCATAGTGCAAAGTTTCTTGATTAATATGGCTGTATGTGGGTTTCCATGAGTCCTAGCAAAAAATTGAATTCTAAGATCCCAGTTTGACTCATGTAATGCATAAAGTTTTTATGTGGTTAAGAAAAACAAAGAAAATGCAGAGCCTTTTTGTAGTAGACCTTGGTTCCTAAAGTGATATTTAATGTCTTTCTTATGTCTTAGAGGTACTCTCATCTCCTAGTAACAAACTTTCAATTCCTGTTATAATTTAGTTCTGACAAAACAGTGCTTTTTAAAAACCTTCATTCTGAGATTATAAAGGCTTTACTTCAAGTATATCCTGTAGCAATACAGCCCTATTAGAAGCATTTGAATTCACAGTGAATATCAATTATTCCGGAAAACAATCCACTAAGCTCCAGAAGGATGTCACAGCTGGCTTGTATTAAAGGTGTGTTCAGGGCACACGGCTGTTTTGCTATGTTACTCTAATGTTACTGTTAACTTAAAAGTAAATAATGTCTTTATCTTTCTGTATGTATTCATCAGGCCATTGTGATGTGTCTACCTTATAGAGTTTGGCTTTACTACTTCCATTCATCTTCTACTTGTCATGCAATGTCTAGTACAAGGGTAATTGATAAAGAAGCATGAACTCAACTGAGTAAGATATATAGAGTGGCCATGCTTTGAAAAATATGTACGATGTTACTTGTTAATAATAAATACGTTTAAAAAATAGTTTGTCATGTTGGATGACAGATGACATTTCTCACTTGGTGCTGTGAGGAAGGTTACTACATCTATGAGAGATGAATGAGTGGACTAAACTGTAAACTGTATTGGACTTATATTAAAGACAAAGGTTTTCGTTATTTGTTTTATGTATTGACCCTCAATTTCAGAGGGGGAAAAACACTTGTAGACTATCATACCAGATGTCAGAGGAAAAACTGTCTCCATAGACAACAGAAATTGCGAGGTACTTGGAATAAGCATGCCTTCCGCTCAATAAGCAAAATATACCTTTTTTCTTCCTCCTTTAGAAGCGGCTTTCAAAGACATGATACCCTATAGAATATGATTGCAGTCCTGAGAATTGTGGTATCAGTGAAGAGTAGAGTCAGGACCCTGAATTTTAGGAAATTCAACTTCCAGCTCTTCAAGGGGTTCGTCAACAGGACCCCCTGGGAAACTGTCCTCAGGGACAAGGGATCAGAACAGAGCTGATAGATCTTTAAGGATGCTTTCCATCAAGCACAAGAGCTCTCAATCCCCAGATGTAAGAAATCAGGTAAGGAGGGCAAGAGACCAGCATGGCTGAGTGGACACCTGCTGGTCAAACTGAAGGGCAAGAAGGAGATGCACAGGCAGTGGAAGCAGGGACAGGTATCCTGGGAAGAGCACAGGGACACTGCCCAGTCGTGCAGAGGTGGGGTCAGGAAAGCTGAAGTGCAGCTGGAGCTGAACTTGGCAAAGGACAAAAAGAATAACAAGAAGGGCTTCTACAGGTGTGTCAACCAAAAAAGGAAGGTCAAAGGAAGTGTAATCTCCCTGATGATCAAGACTGGGTTGAGAAGAAGGCTGATCTTCACTGGCAAGCTCTCTTACCATACCTCTCAAGTGGAAAATGAAATCCAAGACAGGGACAGGGGGATCAAAGTCCCTCTGACTAGGAGGATCTGGTTCATGACCACTTATGGAACCTAAGTCCATGGGACCTGATGAGATGCATCCCAGAGTCCTGAAGTAATAGGCTGGTGTAGTTGCCAAGCCACTCTCCATGGTATTTGAGAAGTCATGGCAGTCAGATGAAGTCTCTGTTGACTGGAAAAAGGGAAACATCACACCCATTTTTGAAAAGGGTAGAAAGGAGGACCTTGGGAACCACTGAGCTGTCAGCCTAATCTTTGTGCCTGGGCAGATCATGGAAGATCCTGGAAGCTCTGCTAAGGCACAGGGATGTGATTCAAGATGGGCAGCATGGCTTCACCAAGAGCAAGTCCTGTCTGACTGAACTAGGAGCCTTCTGTGGTGGAGTAACTACTTCAGTGGGCAAAGGAAGGGCTACGGATGTTGTCTATCTGGAATTCTTTAAAACCTTTCACATGATCCTCCACAACATCCTTCTCTTTAAATTGGAGAGGTATGGATTTGATGGGTGGACTGTTTGGTGGATGAGGAACAGGCTGGATGGTCGCACCCAGATAGTGGTGGTCAATGGCACAATATCTGGATGGACACCAGTGACAAGTGATGTCCCTCAGGAGTCTATACTGGGACCAGTACTGTTTAATCATCTTCATCAGTGACATAGACATTGGGATTGAGTGCACCCTCAGCAGGTTTGTAGATGACACCAAGCTGAGTGGTGCAGCTGACACGCCTGAGGGACAGGATGGCATCCAGACGGACCTGTACAAGCTCAAAGTGGGGCCATGCAAACCTCATGAGGTTCAACAAGGCCAAGTGCAAGGTCTTGCATCTAGGTCAGGGCAACCACTGATATCAATACAGGCTGAGGGATGAAGGGATGGAGAGCAGCCCTGTGGAGAAGGACTTAGGGGTACTGGTGGATGAAAGACTGAGCATGAGCTGGCAATGTGCGCTTGCAGCCCAGAAGGGCAATCATATCTTGGGCTGCATCAAAAGGAGCGTGGCCAGCAGGTAGGGGGAGGTAATTCTGCCCCTCTACTCCACTCTTGGCGAGACCCATCTGGAGTCTTGCGTCCAGCTCCAGAGCCCTCAGTACAGGAAAGACATGGACTTGTTGGAGAGGGGCCAGGGGAGGCCACAAAAATGATCAGAGTGCTAGAAAACCTCTCCTATGAGGACAGAGGTTTGTGGTTGTTCAGCCTGAAGAAGAGAAGGCTCTGGGGAGACCTTATTGTAGCCTTTCCGTACTTAAAAGGAGTCTGCAAGAAAGATGAGGACAGACTTTTTAGAAGGATGTGTTTTGACAGGACAAGGGGTAATGGTATCAAACTAGAAAAGGGGGGATTCAGGTTAGACATGAGGAAGAAATTTTTTACAGTGAGGGTGGTGAAACACTGGCACAGGTTGCCCAGAGAGGTGGTAGATGCCCCATCCCTGGAGACAGGTGGGGTCGGGCTGGACAGGGTTCTGAGCAACCTGATCTAGTTGAAGATGTCCCTGCTCATTGCAGGGAGGTTGGACTAGATGAACTTTGAAGGTTCCTGCCAGCTCAAACTATTCTATGATTCTCTGATTGTCTGAGGATTTGTTGTTCACAAAAGCCTTTTGAAAATAGTTTCTGATAGCGTGCGGGAAAAAACAAGTCTGAAAACCCTCACTTTGACAGTATGTGGCTTTTGTTTGTGCTACTTCCACACGCTCATGGCAGAGTACCCCAGGGTTTAGTTTAGCAATATGGATAGTGTAGGTACAGTGTTCTGTGCTGGGCTGCATCCACTAAGGTGTTTATCTGATTGACTTAATGAAATTCCTGTATTTCCTTATTTAGGAAAGAAAGCGCTTCCATTTTTTTGGTAAAAATACCTTTTATGGTTGTTTTACATTGCTCAATGGGCAGCATTTTTTATTTTACTACATGTGTAATACAGGATTATGTGCATATTAAATTACACCAGACCTTCATAAGACAGACTGTTCTTTGAAAATTGTGTGAAGTCACATAAGCTTGTGTAAATTTGTTTACATAATATCACAGTTCCTAGTATTATACTGATATGCTCTAAAATCTTTTGCAGTAAGTAAAGTTGCTGCAAGATTTGATATAGATACATAATGTGAAATCTGAAGTACTTTTCTCATCTGCCGAAGTATAGACTTCATTTCTGAGTAGCTGGATGTTTTGAAAACATTCAAAAGAACTCTCCAAGAGATCCTTCTACTATGTTGGATAGTGGCTTTTATCTCTCTGTCCCTGGTATTGAGTTAGCAGTCTCATTGCAAGTTACCTGTTTTATGAAGGCAGGCAGAAGAATGCTGACCTTTGGCCTTCTCAGGGGTGCTTGTTCTGCAGTAGTTTACATTCAGCTAAAATGCACAGCAGACTGATGTTAAAGTTACCTAAAATGACTTTGGGTTCAAACTAGAAGGCCAGTACTCAGGCAGTAGAAAGTTTTTAACAAACTTCACCTAAAACTGCAGGCACATGCGAAGGGTCAAAAGTTGTATTTGAATTTTTGCTTCCTTCTTTTCTCACAAGCAGATTAATGGGGAGCTGCAAATGCTGAGTGCCTGTCAACCAGAATAACATTGCCTGCTACTAACAGTGCTTAAGTGCAAGTCTGGCTGCTGCCAAGGCTTGCTTTCCTGCAGAGGGGGGGATGGTTTGCTGCAGAAGGGCAGCACAGTGTGAAAGTTCGTTCTGAGCTGCTCTTCTGCCATGTAGGGCAGATATTTGTATTGTACACTGTTAATGTCTAACATCACTGGCAGTGTGTGTCTTGAGCTGTAATAGGAGAATAATGGGATATATAGAAAGCAGCCTCTGCTACTGGAGCTGTATGTGGACCTTTCACTTTTTCATAAAAATAAGCTTTTCAGATTAAAAAAGCTAATACTGATTCCCTTCCACAAGTCAAACAGACAAATGGATCCTCTGCTGACATGTAACTACTCACTTCCCAATGTTATGTATTTGCAGATGGCTTGCCTTTTTTTTTTTTTTCCATTGATAATGAAGGTTAAGCTAAATTTGGATTCTCCCCTTCCTCAATATATTCTCAAGATAATTTTGATAGTTACAGAATACTGAAGTGGTACCTTGATAGTGGTATTCTTGATAGTGCCACTTAGACATGATGCAGTTTGAGAGGGGAATCACAGAGTCTGGATTTGAAATTTAAGAATGAAATCTACTTGTTAGCCAAAATATAAACACAGAATGCAAACAGGAGTACTCATGCCATCCTGATTTTTACTACAGAAAGTGACCTTAATACTTTTTCACTTCATTGTTGTTGTGGAGGAAAACAGTCTCTCACTTGAGAGAATTTAGAATTCAGCAGAGACCAAATCTGAATCTGGTACATATTTTTGTCATTAATAGTGTTGTGTAGTTGTGATTGTCTGCCAATGCTTCTCAACTTTCTCAGGTCTAACCTTTTAAACTCGAATGCAACTAGCATGGGGAGATTTGCAAATGCCATAATCAAGAAATATGAATATAATTTAAGCAGTAATTTCTTACTACAGGCCTATCTTACTTATGCATTTCACTTTCACTGTCAGTATGGAAATGAACAAGAGCAATATGTATTCATAAAGTCTTGTGCAGTCACATTCCATGATTTTTTTGTAGCTCTTTTCTCCCAGGCTCTTTTGGAGAGTTACAGTCTCTTACTCCTAGCAACTAATAAAACCTGTTGTTGTGTTTTGGTTTTTAAGAGTCAACACAGAACCACAGTTCCTACTCGTGGTTATAAAGGTGATAAGAATTACACTTCTGTTTGAACCCCTTATTTCCTGATAGAAATTATTTAGTGTGTTTAGAGGAAAATGGGGCGACTGTCAATCCATCCATAAACTGTAATGGTATAAATCTTCTAGCTCTTTCCATTTTAGTCATGCTTTTGAATGTCTCATCGTCTGGACTGTTTTGATGTTGTTTGGGGCCTGGGTTTTTACCTCAAGGAATAAAAATTTGATCTTTTTGATTTAGCCCATTTTAGTTTAAAGTTCCCAGAAGTAACTGTACTTTTCCAATCCTGCAGTGAAGTTTTAGTTTCCTGAAAGAAATACAGTTCTTGACACCTGCACTTGTATTTAAAATATAAAATAATGAGGTGCCTAAAGTGGTTTCATGTGCTTTTTCTGTCCATTCCCCCTGCTGCTCCATAATTTGTAGACTGCTTTGCATTTTAAATTTGATCTGCTTTAAAACAAAAATTCTTCACTTGCTGATGACATGTCAGTGCTATAAACCTCTTCAATGCAAAACAATGATAGTAGTCTTTGCTTTGTTTCCAAATGATAGCTTTAAAACCTGTAATTTTGAACCACCTGCAGTTAATGTAAGTACCAGTTTCACAGTCTGATCTGCTGCTAGATTTTACTTTCATGTACATGTTTTGATGCGCTTCCCTTTCCATAGAATTGGCACAAGGTTCTGTAGTGACTTCCTGCTTAATTGGCTTCACTACAATTAAATATCAAACATAAGATTATAGCTTGTTGCTTTGTTTTTTCCTCTAGTGTCTACTTTTGCTGAGGTGACAGGAACTCCTGAGCCAGGGTGACCCCAGAGAGAAGTAAATTTTGAAATCCAAATTGAATAAAGGAGCTGAGGAGCTTTAAATTGCAAAAAAATCAACCAACCAAACAAAAAACAAACAAAGAAAACCCAACCCAAAACATCTGTGTTAAGCAGTGAAAAACTCATCTGTTCTTACTTATTCAGACCTTGAATGGCACCTATAACTTTTGAATGGAATTGTTTGTATCTGTGTAGTTGAGATTGACAGATTTCCCTCCTGGAAATTTTCATATGAAGTAGGTATTATAAATTCAGCACATAAAAGAATTAGTCTGAGGAAATGGGGACTGCTACAAGACAGAAATCTGCATCTTCTTGATGTCCCCTCTGCTTATGACTAAGACTGATCTGCTTTCCTGTTGGTTAATATTCTGGTATAAAAGTTATGCTACCCTTCATGTCAGGACAAGGAGGTGATGCTTTTGCACCATGAAGTGGTTCACTGTGGCTGGTAATGGTCCCAATTCGGGCTCTGCCAATCAGAAGATGCAGATATGGAAGAGGCTGTGAGACTAAGTTGGAAGAGGAGGAGCTGGTGCAAAGAAAAGGGTCTTTAAAAGAGGAAGTCAACTTTTAGTTTTATGACTTTGCTTGCAAGCATAACCTTGATTTTAGACAGAGTGGTGTTTAATTCTCAGTATTTTTTCCCTAGATATTCATTAGTGTAGCACTTAATGTCACTTGCAGCCTGTAGCCCTATTGTTAAAATCAAACACACAAATGTGAGGGGTAGCTATCTTCTTTATGATGGAGTCTTACACAACCTTGTCCTAACTAAATAAAAAATATGCTTTATGTTGCTTCTAGAAAGAGATGAAGGCAAAATTAAAATGTATGTCCAACTTAATTGGGTACACAATCTTGGATCAGACTGATTATAGTTGATTTGTCTAACTCTGCAGTCGTACAACCCTGTTCAGAGAAGGCTGGATTTGTGTCTGATGATAAAACCACTCCCAAAACAGAAACCCACAACAACAACAAAAACCAACCCCTCCAAACCTAAAAACTACCTCATTTCAATTGGACTATGGTCTTCATACTGCTAAAAAAACCCCAAACAAACAAACAAACAAACAAAAAAAAAACAAAAAACCCAAAAAAACCGAGGGAAACAATACTGCCTTTTGTGCAGTAAAGTCAAACATTTTTTACTACAACAAGAATATTTTGCTGGAAAATGCTTCCTTTTAAATTTCACATTCATGAAATCCAGAGCAATTTTTCTTCAGAAAAAAGACATGCAGCTCTGATGCTGAATTCTATTTCAAGCTATATTTATGTCTTGTGTACATGTGCTTGCAGAGACATCTAGGTGTATTTATACACCCATGCTTACAGACAATACCTGCTTCCAGCTTATTTCTGTAAAGGGCATTGAGGAAAGCTCTTTCTTTGTTTTTCTTTTAACAAAGTGGCAGGACCAACACCCAGGTTACAAGGGGGTGAACAAAGTGAGGACTGCTACCTCTGGTTGCAGTCTGGGGGAGTGCACCCCAGCCTGGCTCCCTGCAGCCCCCGAGGGAGCGCGACTGGGCTGCTCACCAGCTGCTGCCCAAAGAACACCAGCAAAGAGGTTCCCTACAGCAAGGGAACAACTTGCCTGGTGTGCTGCAAAAAATTTAAGGTATTTAATGGAGTTATGTATTGCTTTGTCAGCCTCCTGCTCCGGCTTCCTTGTGAAAGCCAGCAGGATGCGCTGCGTAGTCTTAGCATTTAGTAAAAATAAGCACAGTCTGATGAAAGCAAGTGGGCTGTAACCTGGAGAATATGATTATCACTGTCGACAGCTACCTGAAAGGAGGTTGTAGCATGAAGGGTGTTGGTCTCTTCTCCCAAGTAGCAAGTGATAGGACAAGAGGAAATGGCCTCAAGTTGCACCAGGGGGGGTTTAGATTGGATATTAGAAAAAATTTCTTCACATAAAGGGTTGTCAGGCGTTGGAACAGGCTGCCCAGGGAAGTGGTGGAGTCACCGTCCCTGGAGGTGTTTAAAAGGTGTTTAGATGAGGTTCTTAGGGACATGTTTTAGTGCTAGAGTTAGGTTATAGTTGGACTTGGTGATCCTGAGGGTCTTTTCCAACTGAAATGATTCTATGATTCTGTGATCCTTTGATGGCTCTCCAGGTCCTTGCGGTATTTCTTGATGTTGTTAGGGCCATCTTCTTTCTCTTTTCTTTTTTCCTGTCCTCACCGCTTGATTTTTGTGGGCTCCTAATTCCTGTATGCAATCAGTTCTTTGTCCTGCCAGATGCTTTGACAAATTTACCACTCTGCCAGCCCCTGCTTCCAGCTCTTTGGGTGTTTTGACCAGTATAGCAAGGCAAAGGAGCAGATGATTTTCTGTGGTTTTCAAATTGGCCTGTTCTGGTCTGTGTATATACTGGCTTAGTCTATGCACAACTTGTACGTTCTTTTATTACAGATTTTCTTATTTGGTAGTCATTTGCCTTGGTTATCTTGGAGCCCACCTTAAATCTCCAATCTGTATCATTACATAAAATATATTTGGATCAAATAAAAGGTTCAGTAGACAACTAAGAATGAAGGTTTTCCCATTGTAACCTTTCAGTATTCAGCAGTCTGCTGTGATTACGGTTCCTTCTGTACCTGCAGGTAACTCCAATGTCAAATTTAAACTCCAGTTCTCTTGTAATGTTTTTTTCCAGCTAGGAATAAGCTTCAGGTACTGTGTCTTTCTGGCAACAAAATGATCTATAGGAGGTTTTGCTTTAAATTGGAAGTGAAATTTTTGGAAGGTAGTTTGTTAGGAAGGACAATCTGATGGGCTGTAATCATTGTCCAAAACATACCTGAAAACAAGAATCTGTTTCATCCCATTTTCTATTGAAATAGGAAAACATGAACTGTTGTTCCTCTGTGTTTCAGGTTTTCTCGAGGGGGTGTGCGTGGGTTTTTAAATTTGTTTTTAAATGTAGCTAGTACTTTTTTTTTTTTTTTTTGGACGGAGGCATTTTCTGATTAAATTTCAGGGTGAAAGATTTGTTCAGAGTTCAAATGGCAGAGGTGTCAGTTCATAAATATGCAGTATGGCATATACTGGCTACTTGATGCCATTTTCATGAGGTAATTTTCTGTATTAAGAATGAAGATCTTCGAAATTAAATATTGAAACTAACTGGGATACTAATTACTTAGTAATGATTAAGTAACTCTTTACCAAAGTCAGGAGGATAAGAACTATCTCTTCAAAGATTAAGAAACATAATACTTTCTTGATAAGTATTGTAAGTTTAAAGGCTTAATCAGAATCAAATAATTTGAAGAGTGTATTTACAGAATCAGAAGACTACGCTTGCAAAAAATAATTAAAAAAAAGAAGTTATGGACTTATTTGATTCAGAATTTCGACTATTAAAACCTGAATGAAATAACAGTATTGAAGGAAAAAGTTTAGATCATTGGCCATAAACCCAAGGTATTACAACCCTACTGTCAGTGTACCAGTAGCCAAATACTCATGCACTGGCAATGCTGTTTAACTGTAAGAAATACTGAACTAAAGAAATCCAGAGGCTGGATTGAATCATTAGCAGCTAAATCCCTCTGTGGGGCCTGTTGTGCCTTGGAAAAGTAGAATACAGAGGGTTAAGATTTCTTTTGGAGCATATAACTCTTGTTCCTTTGCTTCTGTTATTTACTCTTGTATGTTTTTTGTTTTCTCCCCTTTTGTGCACTATTTTGCTCTTGTTATTTTCTTTGTAGTCTGTCCTTCTCATCTTTGCAGGCGATGAAGATCAGTGACAAAAAGATGATGAAAGGGAAGCTCCAAAGAAAGAATCAGGTAATACACAACTCTCTTCTGCATCTGAAGAGAGGTTCCTACACCAGAGCCATGATGATTTTTGTGGTATCGATGAACATGAAGCTGTTTTAAGTCTTCGCTTTCTTAGTGAGATAGTCTGTGTGCAAATACATTTGATGGAGGTTGTATGTGAGTCTGTTAGCCTTGTGGTTTTATATCTGAACTCATAGAAGATATCAAGTCAGTATCTTAATTTCATAGTTTTATTTCATTTTGTGTGTTTGTGCATGTATATGTGACCAAAAAGACCAAAAACTTAGTGGCCATTTCAGGAGCAAGATATTTCTACACTTTGCTTTATTTTCTGTAAACAATAAGTAATTATATGGTGAATTTGCATTCATGTAGGAAATTCACTTCTGCATATTGAATGTAACGTATCTTGGGGAGGTTGCAGTAATTTTGTATAATGTATTAATATGCTATTACATTTAAACTGCCTGATTTTTAGAAACAATTCTTTTTGTAAGGTTGTTATTAATTTAAGTTGTTAGAAATTGATCCTGAATCTCCAAATGTATGAAAGCGTGGGGTGGATGCAAGTACTGCAATATCAGTGATGCATTTGTGTTGGGAAGATGCTACTCTTTCAGTTTCTCTCATGTCCTTTACATTTCCAGTCTTTACTAATATTTTATAACTTCCAAATAAAATCCTGTCTTTTCATTTAAAGTTGAATACTGAATGTTTGTCATCCCTTTCCACCTACATATAAGGCAAACTAGTAAGAATTCCTTCTCAGCATTTAAGCACACCTTGGGCAGTGATACCTGGAGTCTCCTTGATATCATGAGGGGAATCCAAGATGTAATGCAGAGTTGGTTTTGAATGTGAAGCTGATACAATGAAGTCGAAGGGGGCAAGGCAAAAGGCTGTGGCTGTGGAGTTGTGTTTTTTGTTGTAATTCTGGTGGGATTAATATGGTGAACTCTAAGCTAACTGTGCTCCTAGGTTAATTACAAGAGAAGAGAAAACAAAATATAAAAGTAAAAAATTGGTATAGGTTATTTTATTGGGAGGGCTATCAGAGGTACTGGGAATTATCCCAGTACCTCAAACACCCTCAGGTGCTGGGCATCACTGTGGAGTTAGACCATCTTGTAGCAGAAGGGTCATCTGGAAAAGGTAAAGAAAGGTTGAGTTTGCAACTACTGCTAACAGAATAAATCAATTAAAAAAAAAGGTGTGGGGGGAGGAGGGCTAGTTAGCTGAATATGCTGACCTCAGCTTTCCTGGAAAAGGAAACCAAAATAATGGAAATAAAAAAATAATGTTTCTGGCTGAAATGTGAAATGTTTGAAAGCTACTGAAGACTAATGAGGCCAGTTCTGAAATAAGATGTCAAAACGAAACGTTATTTTTGAGATTTATTTTTTTCCCCCCATGTTTTCCTAGAACTGTAATTTTAGTGAGTGCAGTATTGCTTGTGTCTTCCTTCTCTCTTATGCTTCATAGGTTCTCTATTTGCAAGGTTGACACTCCCAGCTGGTCTACAGACACCAACTGTGCTTTAAAGTCCAAGCCACATCAGTGGTAACTGGTAATTGGACCAATGTATTTATTTGCAAATACTATATTGAGTGTATGGTCTGTATCTCATTAACCTCAAATGTTTGCTTGGGGTGGCACAGGGACTGTCAGGTGTCATCGCTGTTGCATGGGGATGATGGATAAAAGATGCAGGAGGAGGGGGATGAGATAAGGGAGTACAGTTTAATAATGCAGAGGCTGGCTGTGGAAGCAAAGGCAAACAAAAGATTTATTCTCTGCTTCCCATCAGCAGGTGATGTCCAGCCACTTCCCAGGAAATAGACCTTCAGTATACATAGCAGTTGCTGCAGAAGACAAATGTCTTGATAACAAATGCTCTCTCCCTGGCTCTTTTTTCTTAGCTTTTATTGCTGAGCAGACAACATATGGTATGAAATATCCCTTTGGTCAGTTTGGGTCAGCTGTCCTGGTTGTGTCCCTTCCCAAGATCTTGCCCACCCCCAGTGGTGGTAATGGGGAAATGCTGGAGAGAAAGCCTTGAGGGTGCATGTAGCCAAAACACTAGTGTGTTATCAACACCTTTCTAGCTAGCAGTACAAAGCGCAGCACTATGAAGGCTGCTTTGGTGAAAATGAAGTCCATCCCAACCAGACCCAATACAACCGAGCTGTTTTAGAAGCCATGTCCCATCCCTACCTTGTGAGCCTAATTCTAGGTGATGTGGCATTGTGTTGCAGGGTCATACAGTAGGGTGTTTTTCTTCCCCAGCATCTTTTGAAAAGTGTGTGGTAAAGCATTTGTAAACCCATTGGAGCTAATTTTAAGTGATGGTTGAAACCAAGTTTCTACCCATCAAATGCCCAGAAAGAATGCAAGTACTGCTATGAAATTGTAGATTTTATGAGGGTTGCAGCAATGTTTTTATTTCTAAAAGGAAGGAGTGTGATCCCCTTTCCATCTTTCTGCTTTCTTTTTCACTGCCTGTCTACCTGTTTATTAGCCATGACACAGTTTTGGGGTTGTATCAAGATTGTGTTGAAGGAGGCACAAGTTGGTTGGTTGCTTTTTGTGTATAAGGTTTTGGTTTGGTTTGTTTTTATTTGTTGTTTTTGGGGCATTGTTGTTTTGTGTTTTTTTTTTTTTTTCTGTTTTTAACCTCTGCTGAGGAGGTGGTGAGGACCAATCTAAACTCTGCTCAGTTGTCCTGATAAAGATAACATGGAGAATTTTAAATGAAGATTTTGGGCGCATAATTCTCAAAATGATCTAGAAACGCCTTGCTTGGGAGCTTGCTAGTTGCTTGGGAGGTCAAGCCATATGGTTTCAGTTTTTCATTTTTGGTCCCCAAATTCTAGTACTGAGCTGATTCACAGTGTTTGGGATGACTATATGTACATGTACATGTGTGTCGTGGTTTAACGTGAGCTAGCAATACAATATGATAGCTGCTTGCTCCCCTGCCCTCCCTCCAACCTCCCAAACAGGGTAGAGAATCAAAAGGGAAGGGAGAAACTTGGTTTGAGATAAACACAGTTTAATAAAATAACAAAATACTTAAACACTACTAGTATATATATATGTAAAAAACAGAAATAAAAGATACTCAAGGCAGTTCCTCATGAACTCTGTCCACAACTGAGAAGCCAGTCCCAGCGCCTCGTCTGAACAGCCAATCCCAGAGAGAGAAAAGAGAGGAAACAGGCAGAAAAGCCCAGAGGCCTCTGCAGGATGGCAACAGGCCAAGCTAAAAGTCCCAACCAACCCCCCCCAGCTCGTTAGCAAGAGCAGGAGATAGCAGAAGAAGCAAAACCTGAAGATCCCAACTCCCAACTTCTCCTGAAATAGTTAGCATAATGCTAATGGGATGGAATACTCTCATTGATCAGTCAGGATGTCAGTCAAGCTCTGCCCCATCTCTGCCCCCACTTCCTCAACTCCAGTAAGCAGGGTGCTCAGAACATCCTTGGCTCTCAGATCAGAGCAATTAAAAACATTAACTCTGTGTTGGGGAGTTATCTGCTTGTTCTCAAACTAAGTCCGAATGATGAGTGTGCTGGCTATGAAAAAGTAAGGTTTCTAACTGCATGAAGAAAATTAACCCATTTTCACTCAAACCAGCACAATGTGTAAATTAGAAACTGATTCCTGGCATCTCAGAAATTGACCTTTTTCTACAGCAGGAGGAGATGAATAATTCAACAGTGAAAACTAGGCACCAAATTCTGGAATGTTGTGATACAAGCAGACTACCACAGCTCCCCAAGCACTTGCATCAGAAGTTGCAAAGAACTATCCACACAAATGTAGGCAAAACAAGGGCTAATAGTTTGGGTGTCTTGTGAATGTCCTGTTTTTAAAAAGTTTGGTTACTGACCAGTGTGATTTATTATATGAAATTTTACCCTTTCCCAGTGTCAGCAGATGCTTTTCATACTGGAGACATATGAAACTGGGAGGACTAGGGTCTATTATATTTGGGTGGATTTTGGAAAGGCAAGGAAAAGTCCCTCAAGAAAAATGATTGACTTGTAGAATGACAGAAGTGTACAGACCACTTTTAGATGCCTGTTGTTTCTGCTAGAATTTAGACAGCTCCTTCTCAGACTTCTTCATTATCCAAATTCATTTCTATTTTTAAAGAATACGGAGATGACCATTACAGAGGGAGGAAGATAACATCCATTGCAGAGAGATGTTGGGAAATGTTTTGACAGCTACTTTTATGATGAACTGACATTTTTTATGGCAGAGAGAGGGGTGTTAAAGTGATCAAAACATTTCATTAATACTTTCTAAATACACAGCACCTTAATAAAGATCCATTACTCTGTATAATTCTCTGGAAATTTGAGTCTGACATAGACTAATATGTTCTATACACCCTACAGAATGCATCCTTTTTTATTTTGCTGTTTCTTCTGCAGAAAAGAATGTGAGGATGCCAGGATGATGTAACCTTTAATGCTTAAAATCAATTTAAGTGTGTGGTTTCTTGATTTTTTTATTTTTTTTTTAATCTCTTTGCAAATATATACAACTATATGAGGAATTATGTCTGCATCCACCAGACTGGGTTTGCAGTGAAATGGGAAGGGAATGCAATACAACTAATAAGGCACATGTGTCTTTAGAGGAAGGAAAGATTAGAGCCTTCTCTACCTCTGTGGTACCGATCTGCCAATTAAATTTTGGTGATCCTTTTTTTTGTATTTCTTATCTTACCTCCATCTCCTGTTTCATTTACATGGTACAGTTGTGACTGTAGGGCAGTTTTCATCTTTTGGATGGTTTCTGAGGCCTAGCTTCAGGTTTATCTTCCATTACATTATCTGTATGGCTCACTACAGTTCTGTCAGCCTTGTCTGTGCTGAAGGTATGCAGCTGATGCAGCTGAGCAGCCAGGTAGGTAACTGGATGATAAATGCTAACAGAATAGTAGTGCAGTGATCGTCCCTCCTGTTCTGGAGCTGAGCAGAGCTGTGCTTGTCCCTGCAGAAAGGACATTGAAAGTGAAACATTGGCATCAGCTTATTTCTAGAGCTGCTTAACATCTGGAGTCAGAGTTAAGCATTAACTAAATGATCACCAAATCATAGAATCATTTAGGTTGGAGAAGACCTTTAAGATCATCGAGTCCAACCATTAACCTGGCACTGCCATGTCCACCATTAAATTTGTCACATCTGTGCATCTTTTAAACACCTCCAGGGATGGTGACTCATCCACTTCCCTGGGCAGCCTGTTCCAATGCCTGACAACCCTTTCTGTGAAGAATGTTTTCCTAATATCCAATATAAACCTCTCCTGGTGCAACTTGAAGCCATTTCCTCTTATCCCGTCACTTGCTACTTGGGAGAAGAGACCAACACCCTCAAGGCTACAGCCTCCTTTCAGGTAGCTGTGGACAGCTACACTCTCCTTTTCTCCAGTCTAACCAGCCCCAGCTCCCTCAGCCGCTCCTCATCAGATTTGTGCTGCACACTTTTCAGCAGTTTCATAACTCTTCTCTGAACTCTTGAGCACCTCAATGTCTTTCATGAAGTGAGGGGCCCCAAACTGAACACAGGATTCAAGGTGGGGCCTCACCAGCACTGAGTACAGTGGCACAATAACTTCTCTAGTCCTGCTGGTCACACTATTCCTGATACAAGCCAAGATGTTTGTTGGCCTTTTTGGCCACCTGGGCACACTACTGGCTCATATTCAGCCAGCTACTGATCAACACCCCCAGATCCTTTTCTGCCAGGCAGCTTTCCAGCCACTTTTCCCCATCCTGTAGTGTTTCATGGGAGTTGTTGTGACCCAAGTGCAGGACCTGGCAGTTGGTCCTGTTAGCTGTGGAGAAAGTACTACTTGATATTATTTTCTTTCTGTTCTTTCCTCCTTTCTTTCATCTGTCCTACCTCCCCCGAGCTCCCTTTTAATACTGACCCCTGAGTACCTGTTAGAGACTTGTGTCCATTCCGGTTCTTTCTCTGCCTTTGAGCCACAAAGCTACTGCTTCTGCACTGCCTGAGCTCCTGCAGGAGGGAGTATTGATTGTTCAGGACAGGCTGTGTTTCTGCTCACGTCTTTTATATCTGGGGTATAGGATCAAGAGAATAGAGGGGACCTGAAGCCTAAAGCCCTGTGCTTAATATTGCTGCTGGTATGGTTCAGATACAGTTGCCATGACATAATGCAGCTCTCAAAGATATCTAGTATAACACACATTTTTTGAATGATACTGCTGTAAATATCTGCTAAACTCTTATAAGACTGAAATCTGAGATGTATAACCTGCACAAACTGGAGTAGAGTTTTCCACAAGATGAGGAAACATGGAGTTTTCTATGATAAAGTCAAACCCTTGCTATGTTAAATCTCTCTTGATAATACTTGAACTATTTTCTCTCTGTAATTCAGTTTAAAAAATCTTATCTTTGGAAGTTGAACTGAAATGTCCAAATAGCTACATTTGGCTAAGCCATTAAGTGGCTTAAAATAAGGCCTTTAAAAAGGCACTATTGAGTAAGATTGACTTGAGTAGCAACACCTACCTGACTGTGCTTTCTGCAATCTTGCACTCTATGCTGTAATTGCAATCAAGTCATAGCCTTATGTGCTTTGAAACAGAATGCAAGTGGAGCTACTTCGTATAGCCTCTGTAAGCTTAAACAAAAATATTGCTTTATTTTTATAGCTATTAATCAGTATGTATTTATAGATATTTTTATTCAGCATAAAATAATAAAGGTTTTTATATTTATCTCTGAAAACTGTTGGCATTAGCCATTTTTTTTTGTGGTGTCATAGTCCATTGGAAGAAGTTGTAACAAGCAGTATAAATACAACTTTCTTTATCATATTAGCTTGTTATATTTATGAAATGCAAAAATGATGCAGCTGTCCACATATCTTCAGAGAATCTAGCTCATTTGTATATTTAATCAGACTTAAAACATCAGTTACTTTTTCTGCACACATCATACAATTTTTTACTGCTTATTCAGTCAGTGCAGTTTTGGCATACTAAAAAAGACATCCCCTTCTCCTTTAGAGCAATTCATTTATTTAGAATAAAAGGAAGTCATTATAAAGGAAAACCAGTTTTCCAACATGCATTATCCAAAAGTCTTGCAAGAAATATGGACTTCATCCACTCACTTACTTTATTAGACTCCTCAGTTTTGCTTTAAACTTGGAGTATGTTGTATTTTGTATTATCTTCTTGTGATATATTGTGATCAGTAAAAACTAAAAAAACATGGGCCTCATGAGAGCTCTATGTGCTTGATACATGTCTGATAGTTGACTGTTTCAAATATGGACTTGTTATGGACCCAGGAAGACTCACAAATATTTAAGACAATGACTTCCTCTGTGGAAATTCTGCTTTCAAATTTTCTGTTTGTCTTTGGAGCACCTTTTAACCACAAAATGCATGTTTCCTTTTTTTGTTATTTTTTGTTTAAATACCCGACATGTGCCTGTGCAAGAAAATACTTGGTTAGCCATTCAAAAATAATTTTGTAAGCATAAAAATATGTATGACAGGTGCAGTTTTTGCCCATGTTAACTGGAACCGTGTGCTAGACTTCCTTCAAATCTAAACCTTTAATTCATGGTATTAGTTGGTGAATCTTAACGATAAACCTATCTTTTTATAAAACACAATATTAACATATTGCTGGAGAGTAGAAAAAAAAAATAATGTTGCTGATGAGAATTTTTTTAATGTGGGGAAGTATGATAAGCTAATTAGTTTACTTTCATATACTCCCTCTTCTCTCATGTTCCAGAAGTAAAGAAGGAGGAAAACTTAAACTTATCTAATGCATAAGGTAAATCAGGAATAAAACTAAGGTGCTTGAGCAAAATGTTTAGAAAATGTCAAACTCAGTAGAGTGAAGGTAATGCCACTAACATCGATCTCTCTGTTGATGGTATTGCTTCTTATTGCTCAGCACCCCTGGGGCTTTGCAGAAGTCCTTGTGTTTTTTCTTCTCTCCTCTTCCTCTTACCCACACTATACTCTAGTTGTTATTCTCTTAGAAATGAGTTGTGGTGATTGTTCCTGTCCAGCAGCTAAGCACCCACCCAGCCGCTCACTCATTTCCACCCCCAATAGTACAAGAAAGAGGATAGGGAGAGAAAAAGCAGGAAAAACCATGGTCAAGTTAAAGACAGTTTAACTAGTGAAGGAAAGAGAGAGGAAAAGAAGAAATGCAAAGGCAATAATTCATCACCTCCCTTAAGCAGACTGATGCACAGCCAGTCTATGAGTAATAGCTATCTTGGAACACAAAAACCCTGAGGTTTTTTCATTGCTAAGCAATGTTATATGGTATGGAATATTCCTTTGGCCAGTTCAGTTCAGCTGGTTACCGGCTGGAGGATGGGAAGGGTGACAGAGTGAGAAAAAGAGAAAGACTTCATACTGTGCAAACACTGCTCATCACTAGCCAAAACACTGGTGTATCATCAACACTGTTTTAGTCAGAAATCTGAAACATGACTCTCTATGGGTGGCTATGAGTAAGATTATTTCCATTTCGGCCAGGCCCAGCACAAGAATGTGATTAACAAACAGATTCCTTTTTAGTTTAAATTTATCTCTGTCCATCTTATTCCTTTCCTCTTCACAAAAAATATCTGGTTTTCTCTGCTTGATTAGGTACTTGCAATGCCCTGCCATTATGAAGGTTTCCACCATCCCTTCTGCTCCACTGAGAGGAGAAGAATCACAGCACAAGCACCTAAGCACCTTTTCCACCACAGCCAGTAGATAGTTTCACAGTTTCTGATTATTCTTCATGTAGGTGTCTTTTGTAGCACTAGACTTGGAACAATAGTTGCTAATTAAACTTCACCTGAGCCAATACTACTTTCTGTGTACATGTAAAAGCACAACACTCTGTTGTGCTGAGAAGAAAAATCCTAACCTTGCAAAAGTTTTTATCATATCAGCTGATATTGCTAGACATGCAAAGGCCTGTGTGGTCAGTTTCTCTCTTCTCAATTTGAGAGTGTTTGTGACCTCTGTAAATAACAGAGAAGAGTAACCTGCAGGTTGAACAATATTCAGGCTTTTCAAAACAGAGTTAATGCACCTGGGGCTGAGGAAGTTATGAGTACATTATAAGACAAGATGGTATTTAGTGTTTCCAACAATCATTTAAGTTATAGTAGCTGTATAACACCAATAATATGCTTTTTCTTCCCCCTTCTACTTGCAGAGTACTTTATTTTATAGTGTGGAACAAAATGATCAAACTACTGTTCGTACTTAGCATATATTTCAGGTGTTTTGATTTGACAGTTGTGTTTATCCGTTCCAAAGGCAGGCATATTTTTAGCACCTGAGCTGAAGATTTTGATAATAATAGTACATTACTTCTTCTTGAATTTTTTTTTTTGTTTTTCATGAGATACTTTTGTAATCACCTAGTACGCATCTGTAAGTTTTGTATTCTCATAGAGAATGACAGGAAGTTTACAGGTTATCATTATTCTTTTTTAACAGTAAGCAAGTGAATCTCTTAGGAAAGGTAGTCACATGTGGTCACAGCTAGCTGCATAAAACATGAGTTATCCATAAGTGGATAGGTGTGATAGGAATTTGTAGACCCATTTATAGAGAAGTAAATTCTCATCCTGATATTTTTGGACTCCTGGGTCTGTAAATGCAGAGTTTGAAATAATGGCTGCGAAAACTCTCAGGTCCTGCATGGATGTCCCAAAAGTCTTCAGTGTTAAAAACTTCTAGATAGTTTATAGAGGGCAGTCTGAGTGTCAGTAAAGTTTTTAATCATTTGTATCTAAATACAAGCATTAGATTAAGCTGCACAATTATTTTCTTTTGTAAAACATGTAAAGCCTTTAGACTGACAGAGAAACCATTGGCCTCATTAAGATGGTACATTGTGATGATGGTGACAGCTTTGCAGCAGCAGGAGGAAGTATTGTCTGCATCCAGACAGGGGCTTCCCCCTTGAGAGATGTGATGACAGGCAAAGAGATGCGAGGGATGTGATGGAGGCTGGAATATGCAGATTGTGGTTTAGGAGACCAAAGCTCTGCCTAAACCTAATAGCAGATCTCTGACAAAAGAAGATCCTTCCAGGAAGGAAGTGGGAGTAGGATAGGTAGAGACAAATTCTTCTCCTAATAGATATGTCTAGCTTCTGCCAACCTGCATCTTTGGATGGTAACCTGTATGCGAGTGTACAGGTACAGTGAATAATTTTTTTAGAGAAATAAGCAGAAATTGTTTTCACATTGTAGCTCATGCTGGGGTAATAGAACTGTGTTAGGGGACTAAAAGCACAAAAAGTAAAAGTGCTTGGGGTGCAGACCATCCCACTTCCAAAATCGCTGTTCTAGAGGTTTTGGGTGCACTTCAGAACTGGTTTGCTCTCTATGGCTGCAGGTGTGTACCATTCCTGTTATACTGGCTGAGAAAATACTGTGTATTAATAGTATATATTGCTATAAAAAGCAGATAAGAATTTTGCATAAGAACATAACCTAAAGTAGTATATGACTTCTATCTTTCCTTGCAACTGAATTTTCTGTTGGTTGATGTGATCTGCAAGGAAACAGTGTTATTTTCATTGACTTGAATGTTGTTTCCCTTACCACGGCTACCTACATAGGAGAGTTCATGCAAGAAAGTGTTTCTTCATTTTCTGGGGCTTGGAAACTTTAGGAAAGATCTAGCTCTAAAGTTGCCAATTTATATCCTGTTTACTGTTGTGTATAGGATAGATAGATTTAAACTAAAATTTCCTTCTCCTCTGGTGAATTTTGTGTATTCCTGTTGTAGAATAAGAGAAAACATCTAAGCATTTAATGGGTGTGCTGCTCTGTGGTTTCATTTTGCCCTCAGTTTCCAGAAAGAAACATTAAATGCAAATCATTTTTCTTTATTTGCAATAGGTCAAACTAATTTAGCTAAAGTTCACACCCATCTGCATAGAAGATTATTGTAAACACAATAAAATTCAAAGGTCATTTCTGTGACTGAAAGAGGATCAAAGGTGCTTTATGTGCTATTTTAGTCCACTTCAGAGAGTTGTAATGAGTTTAGTAAAGGGTGAAAGTCCAAGGCTTTACCTTGCTGTTGTCCTTTATATACCTCTATTAACTGTTCACTGGTCTATCATTACAATATATTCAATGGTGAATCAAGGAGAACCTGGCAAGGGGAACTTAGCTGGAGTATAAGACGTCTTGATGTATGCTGATTTTGTTGACACATTTCATCAGTTGAACAGTAGCAGCTTAGAAAGCAGAAGTCAATCTTACCCCTGATTATGAAGCCTGAATGCTCACAGCCCATTACAAAAGTAAATGCTGATCTCTAGACTCAGATTGCAAAACAATTCTGCTTTACACAGTTTCAAAAATAATCTTGAATAACACATCTGTACTTGGGAACTTATAAGGTGTTTGCTGGTGCTCAAGGAGGAATATGCCTCTCTTCAGAAGGCGTGGTTTGCAGTACAGATGATCAGAAAAATATACCCAAGGTTCACTGGTCAGCAGTTTGATAGCACCATAAGTTAAGATGACTTGTTGATGTAATACATAATGTAATTTTTTTATCTTGTCCTGAACTGATTGACTTCTCTCTAGCTGTCAGGAATGGGGTTTAACTCTCGATTCTGCAATATGAACCTGCAGTCATTTGTTATATTGCACAATCAAATCAGTTAACATAATTGAAATATATTTGCTGGAGATCAAGGAGTTACAGAGAAATGCTTAGGTTTATTGTTTTCCTTTTAGTTTTGAGCTGGTACAATGACGTCTGGTTCTGATTTCATTATGGCAATGTATGTAAAGCTGCTGAGCTCTAGTAGCTGATCAGAACCATGGAATGAGAGAAGGGTCTGGTATTTGATTATGAGGCTGGCGAGGTTTGCACCAGTTCTCAGACTTTTCAATATTGTGCTCAAAAAAGGAAAAAAAAGTTTTGCATTATTTGGTTTGACTATATACCACCTTCCCTTTTTTTTTTTTTTAAATTTTCTCCCAAGTTAATGAAATTGTAGCTATGGACCTATATAAGGCCAAGGTACCCTCTCAAATCCCCCAGCCCCTCCCCCCCAAAAAACCAACCAAACAAGCAAACAACAAAACCAAAATTCCCAACCAAACAATGATAATAACAAAAACAAAACCCCAAACCCTGACTGGAGTGAAAGGAAAACCACCCTTTTGTTAAAGCCCTGATACTTTTTCCAAGTTCATCTAAGTCACTGCTGAAAGACTTTGACTACACAGTCATATGTAGATTAATAAAGAAATTTCGTTCCTGATGTGAAAAGATTGCTTCAGCATGTAACTCCTCCAACTAGTAAAATGCCAGTCTGAAATTACCCCATTCAGCTGATCAAGTCCATTGCAAAGAAGCTAGCAATGTTTCCAGGGAAAAACACAGACTCCATCAATAAACTTTCTAAGCTTTATGGTACTACCCAAAAGGGAATTACCCCCTGAGCAGATGAGGCAATTAATCTCTGTTTCTATCCTTTCACTTGGAGACTTCTGGGTGCAGTGAACAAAGCCCTTTAAAAGCAATAAAAAGGGTTGCTCTCTGACTGCTTCTGCAGAAATTTATAGGATATTGTCCACACAAAGACATTTCTCGGTGGAATATCTCTTTTCACAGGTAGCCTTTGGAAATTGCAATAAACACAAAGCATGCACCTACATATGCCCTGTGCCCCTCTGTGAATGGAGCATGTTAGTATTCTGCAAGAATGAGATATGAGATACTACATTATATTCAGATTATCATCCAAGCCAGATCCTGAAAGTGTGAAATGAAGATGCTAGTAAATGTGACAGCTTAACAACAACAGTATTTGATTTCACATTAATTTATCTTTTGCGGAGAACAGGTATACTGTTTTTTAGACACATCTATATTCCTCAAAGAAAACCAATTCAAGTTGAAAAAAGTTTGAATGCCAGGAAGAAGATCATTAGGTATGATAAATGTATCTCTGAATGATCTTAGTGTGCCTGCTGAAGGGAAGAATTCCAGGGGAGACTGGCAGAAATTAAAAGTTTTCAGGTCTGAAAAGTTTGTTGGTGATAGTAGTGACAACCAGCACGTCTCAGAGCTGTCACTGAAAAAGCTGGAAATTATTTCCTCTGATGCTGTAACCCTTTCTCTTGGGAAGTAAAACAGGCAAGTGGATTCTGGTATGATTAGAAGTAAATGCTTAATTTAATTAGCATCAGCTGTCAGGACAGAATCCTGTGTAGGGTAGATAGGTATTGGAGTAGTTTGCACATAGTGTGTACTTGTCCTGTAACTCTGTTTAAATGAGCAGGTTAAAGCTGCTTATACTTCCTCTGAGTCTGACCTGTGAAAAGTACACTTAAAAGCAGAGGTCAAGATACTCAGTATTTTATGTTTGCTTATGTATTGTTCCCTGATGTGCATTTAACTGCAGTTAGCTTCACGGAGCCTGCATTATGGTAAGAGTACTCTGTGCTGTACTACAGTGTGCTGGCAGAGAATCTTTCATGTTAATCATCCAGGTGTTTCTTAGATCACAGGTGAAAAAAAAGGAAATTCTCAGTTAATGAGTAGTGTTTCCTATCCCATGAGTAGAATTTAACTTATCTGAGTTACATCAGTGATACCAAATGCAAAAATAAATAAATGGAATTACTTCAAGTTGAACTGTTTTGCAATCTTTTCACTTGCAACTTATGAACAACTTGCAATTTTGAGTAATGTTCAGTAATCTATGATGTCTTAAACTTGTCTAGATCTATTGTTATGTGTTCTTACATTGCTTTTAACATAAGAAATGAAATATACTAAAACATCATGTCCTCTAATTTTTTCCTCAGATTGAGGAACTAGCCTGATAAGTTCCGGATTTCAGTCAGTTTACCTTGGTGGTTGACCCAAATCTGGTGAATTTGCTCCCATTCTACATAGTTTTCTAGTTAACAAACTCACTGTTTGTATGAGGTTGAATTGGGAGGACCATGTACATTTTGTGGTTATGGAATTTAAGTCGGATTGGAGAAGCACTGTACTTTTTTTTTTCTTTTATTTTTAGTGTGCGTCTTGAAAGCCTTATAGCCTTTCATTCTTTTTAGAGAATGATTGATGGGTTAATTCTGTAAACTGAAAGACTAAATACAAACATATTTAGTTGTAGCACTCAGTGCATAGTATGGCTTTTTGAAATGTTCCTACAGTTGCCTGGGATTCATAATAAACGATGTCTGGTGTCTTTCAAGAGCGTGGATGCACCTCCTCCAAACGTGTCAGGCATGGGTATAACCTGCCCATGTGTCTGAGCAGTGTACAGTTTAGCTGCTCTTTTCTGGAGGTGAAGAAAACCCTCCTTGGCTGCAAAACAGCAGTTTGTTTTCTGTTTTGAGAGTTGCTACTTTCTCAAAGCTGTGTAGTTGAGACTTTTTGTTGCATTATTTGCCCAGCTCAGTCCATTAGCTATTACTTTATTGCCTGCTTTTGGCCTCAATCAAACAGCAAAGCAAAGCTGAAGGAGATAGAAGTCATATATATTAATAGTATTGCATCCTTGGGAAATACCGTGAAGACATTTCAAAGGGATTTTATACTGTTTCCAAATTATAGTAATCTAAAATGATCTTCCATGCAATCAGTCTTTTCAGGAAGACTCTCCTCAAAACTTCATTTATTACTTATGTCAGAAATCTGAATGCATATTCATGATTATTCAATTACCATGATGCTTTGAACTGAAACAGCATTAGTGACTGTGATTCTATCAGAAACCTGTCCCAACACAGAATTTTGTTGCAGCTGCTCCACAACCCCCCCCCCCCAAAACAAAACTAAAACCAGATCTTATTGAAAACATAGGTAATTTTTTTGACTCAACCATTATCCAAGTTACAACTTGCTTTCCTTCTGACATGAGTATTATTTTCCATTTAATATTATTCTCTGTATTTAAGACTCATAACTCATAGAAACAATCATCCACATACTGCTCTACTATCAAAGATTGAATAAAAAAAAATATTAAAAACTTCTGTAGAATCCTGCTAGAAGAAGATACCATATTTAGTTGGATCATAGTTTGTGAATGAGGGTGATCTGAACCGATTTACACATCTTGAGGAACAGGGGCCAAGCAAATACTTTGAGCCCTACAGGGAACCCAGTGGATACTAAAGGTTCCCTCTCTGTCTCAGCAAAATCTCTCCAGCTCTGTACAGCTCCTCTCATGACAACTCACTGTGCATCACAAGCTGGGTATTGTCCAGAACAAAATCTAGCAATCCTAATATGGGTAATTATTGCTATTTTTTTAAACCAGATGTGGGGGTATAGAGGAACATAGTGCACAAGGCTGAGTTTTGCAGTGCGTGGTGGAGTGCTTGCCATGGGTGTCAGAAATCCTCCAGCCTGCATGCATTTTGTATATGGACTGGCACGTTTCCTCCAGGTGATAGGAAACCTCATTTTTTTCCCAATGAATTGGTTTGGATTGATTTGTATTCAAAATGATCGAGCCTCCAGTTCAAAACAATAATGATTTTCTGAAATACGTAGCAGACACATATATACAGGAAGGCTTGTGTTAGGGGAGTTCAAGATAGAAGAAACTAGCCTTCAAATGTTAGGAATTACTGTCGACTTTCTTGAACTGTTTCCTTCATACACGCAATAGGTGCATTGTAATAGGTTATTCTCATTCTAAACAATATTACACTCATAATGCTTTCTGTCTGGAGTCAGAGTTTTTCACTAAAGAGACGTGTGTGGCTGTCTCCTGATGTGAACAACCTGCAGAGGGGAATGAACACAATAGATTTGTCTGACAGTTACAGAATGCAATGAATGCTCACACTGGGGAGTGGAGGATTATTTAGTTTTTAACCCTGCAAGGCTTCAGTTTAAAAATTATGATTAATGCAGTGAATGAGCCTTGAATCTTGAGTCCTGTTCCACGACTGTTTTCATAGACTATGTCACTTATGCAGCCTTGGGACTGACTCATCTTAAATGGGAGTTATCATTGCTTTCTTCAAAAAAACAAGCTAAATATCACTTCTTTCAACTAATAAGGGTTATAAAGGTTGTAAATTCGCAGAAAAATGTTTCAGTCAGTGAAAGTGGGAAGGAGAAATTACCTAATCTTCAAACCTAAGTATTGATAAGTGTATCATTACCTTGTGCTGGTAGCTGAAATACAGCTTTTCTGGTAAATATTGCCGATCTTATATTGGGCTGGAAACATTGTTTTGGGTCTTTTGATGTATTTGTTAAGCTCTTATGCATACTTTTTTTTTTTTTTTCCCTCTCTCCTTCTCCTGAAGTAGTAGGCAATTTGAAAGGCTCCTTTGATAACTATCATTGCATGTTGGGAGGGAAGGAGAGTAGGGACAATCAGTGTAATAGTGTGGTGTTCTCAGTTTGCACATTTTACACATACATGCAGAAGTACAAAAACAAATACGTTCATGTGAGGACACTGCTCGTGCGCAGCAGGGGTGGCCTGTGCACAGCCCCCTGTGCAGCATGTCCTGAAAGCGCCAGGCTTGCCTGTCCCCATGTGAGCTGTGACATGCGCTTATGACACACCAGATCTGCTACAGACTCAACCAGACGTGTCGTGGTTTCTGCTGAGACATGTAGCAGATGAAATCGAGCTGCTGCACCTGAAAATGCTGGTAACCGAAGTCTCCAGACTTCAACAGCGTAGACAGAGATTGCAAATGAAATAAAGCATCTGGGGAAAGCCTTGATGTGCAGGAGCTACTCTTGGAATAATCCTGCAGCAAGTGGGATGTGCCCCAAAAGAAAAACTATGTGAGAGAAAGCAATTAAAACTGAAACTAATCAAATATAATGCCAGTTGGTGCAACAAGTAATAATTTGATATTTACAATCTGTTCTGGTGTTATAAAACTCACTGAGGGGCTGATATGGAGCGCAAAATATTTTCTGTAGCAGAGTCCAAGTAAAATTATGTTACTGATTGTAATTTGTAGGGCTGCGGGTACTTTCCTGGGGGTGCCTGACCCTCTGCTCTTGTCTTCTCTCCCATGCTTCAACCTTACAAAGTATCACATGAAGTACCACAGAGTAATTTGCTCCGTTCAACTTTTTCCTAGGTGGCAAGACGACTGTCATCTGTCAGCACAGGAAAGAGAACATGATGGAATTTAAACAAACAGCTTAAAATTGACAATTTTACTTGCATCAGTATTCCATTGTGTTTTCCATGCCAGGCATGGTTCTTTCCCTGCTGATCAATGTCAGAGTAAAATATATTTAACAACATATGGGTTTTGAATATGATTCTTAGTCAGAAGCTAATTTAATAGAGCATCCTCATTAATTTTGTGGAAAATCTTTGTCATTAGTATTGTTCTTTGGAGGGATACCCAACTGTGGTAATGGGTTAATATCAAATTTCTCAGTGTAACTAACAAGAAATTGAAATGGACTACCTGGTAAATTATTTTGGAAAGTTAAGTTTTCCAAGTTCATGGGACATGCAACTTCTTAAATAATCTCTTGCTTTTTAGATGTTGATAGCTTTTATATAACTTATTTTGTGTGGCAAGTGCTAAGGCTTTGTTCTTCACCAAAGACTGGAAGGGCACCTTTCTATTTGCCAACAAAGATGATGACCTACAGCTGGTAAATTTTATAACAAGCAATCTTGACTGCTGTGGTGCTAGCTATAGCATTCACAGGAAGCAAGGAGGATGTTAAATCAGTTGCAAAATGTATGTGTGAGGGCATCCATTGTAGTCATTCAGTGTTATTCTGATAAAATTTGTTTATGTAAAGCTTGGTTGGAAATCATTCCAGTTTTATGAAACACAAGATAAGAGAGAAGGTAGCTTGCTTTGGTAGTCAGAAAATGGGTCAGAGGCTTCTCCCTGGAATTTCAGTATGTAAAGTATATTTCCAGGTGTCTAATCTCCCTCAAATACCAATGTGACTTTTAATTGCTGTACATCTTTGTGAATTCAGCTGTGTTATGCTGTGAGTACCTTTCTGGGTTTTTTCCTAAGAGTTTTACTCTCCCCAACCACGGTCTTTACCAAGCAAAACTGGCAAGGATGAAACTTTTTTAGTGGTCAAATCGTTCCTGTAAACTCCCCTTTTATGGAGGTATCTGTGAAAAATTAATTTTGGCTCAACATGGCTTGTAAATATTTGGATTATGTGGTTGGAATCTATACAATAGAAGTGTTCAGCGCTATTATTTATTGTGGTCAGTTATCTTAGCTCATCTTTTTTTTTTTTTTTTTTTTTTTTTCTAAATGCTGTTTATACTGGTGATCGGGAAGCAAAAAGTAAAACATTGTGTTTAAAACAAAGTCAGGGTTACTCAAAGGAGAGACTGCAAAGTCATGTCATTGGTGCAGAGCAATGTACACCCAGCCCTATGGATTGTAGGTGGAAGCACAGAAGATCTCGCATCAGTCTTCAGGGACAAACAGATCAAATGCTTTCAAATAGTCAAGTGTCTTCCTGTGGTGATTTCTGTTATTGGAACAGCCGTCCTTTACCAGGAATGAAGGTTTGAAGTCAGGACGTCCTGCTGCTGCAGGAACAGAAGATGCCTGTAAGTCATTACTATTTGACCAAAGAAGATTGTTTGTAAAATACACTATCATTTGGATTGATCACCTCTCCAGGCTCTTATGCTGATGAATAGCAGGGACACCCTAACATTCACAGGAGAAGGCAGCAGAGAGGTCAGAGCTGAGGCGCAGAATCTGGAGCTGGAAGTTCTGTGTTAAATTCTTTTCTGTGAAATAGCTCCAGCATGACCTTAAAGTGCTTGCTTTCTGGTCATGCCATGTGTTTTGGAATGAAGAGATAGTGGTAATAGCTACTTTGCAGGATTTATACAAAGCTGAATTTCTAGGTGTTTGCATCCCACCATCGTGATAATAAGAAGCTCAGTGCAAGAATAACTGATCCTGCCAATACCTTGTGCATAAAGGAGGGATGATTAAACAAATCTAACTGCAATAATGTATATGCAATTACATCCCAGCTAAAAATTGTGGCTTGAACTCTACATTTGTAAAGCTGTCTTTGTTAATAATACTTGTTTCTATGAAGCTGAGCACGTTGCTGCTTCCTTAATTGCTTAATAATTTGAAGGTGCTCATTTATTTGTACAATTGCCTTTCCTTCCTTCCTTGCTGTAATTGCAAGGATCTTGAGATGTTATTCCTTTAAAGTGATCCTTCTCATACAGCATTAGCTAAGTGTTTCTGTTGATCAGGAAATACTCTTTTTTAAAAGACTTTTTAAGATTTTAAAAGAAAGGTTAAGGGTTGTGTTAACGAAATGGGAACAATTACTTTGATACTTATCTAACACACATGATATCTATGCTTCTATTATCTGGATTATGTCTTCAGCAACCAACAACTGTAGGATATGCAGTGTGCTCTCAGAGAACGCTAATGCACCTATAGCCTCCTTAGCCCTAGGAAGAGAACATCTTGACAATATACTACTTTTTTATTTCACAGTAATGCATAGGCATGCTACAGAATAGCCCTAACTATTCTTCCATCATGTTTACTACCTTTTTAGCACCCTACTTCGTAGTTCATTACCTAACATACTATAGATTTACTATGCTTCTAAATCTTTATTTTTGACTCTGAGCAGAAGTGATGAGAATGTACTGCTATCTCCACAGCAACTTTAAATCTCTATGCAGACTCTGTAATCTCTGCTCAGCCCTGTTTTACACTATTTGTAGTGTATTTATAGCTGATTTTTTAGGGAAAATCATAGGCATGCATGTATCTCTAAATATCATCAAATATGCTGTCGTTTCCATGTTGCCGACAGTGAGAGAAATTTACCACATATGCAGGCACAGATGCATGTAAGTATATGAACATGTTTTTACACATTTTAGATGCAGAAACTTCTTATTGGTTTAATAGAGTTAATTTTCTTCCTGATAGCTTAGCTTGTACAGTGTTGTGGTTTGGATTTAGTATGAGAATAATGTTGATAACACACTGATGTTTTACTTGTCACTAAACAGTCAAGGACTTTTCAGGTTCTCATACTGGCCTATTGATGACAGGGAGGGGCATGCACAAGAAGCTGGGATGAGCACAGCCAGGACAGCTGACTCCAATTGACCAAAGGGATATTCCACACCATATGACATCACGCTCAGTAAATAAAGCTGGGGAAAGAAGGAGGAATGGGAGGATGTCTGGAGTTTGTCTTCCCAAGTAACTGTTATGCATGATTTAGCCCGGCTGTCCTGGAGGTGGCTGAACACCTGCTTGTCAATGGGAAATAGTGAATGAATTAATTGTTTTGCTTTGCTTGCCTGTGTGGTTTTTGCTTTACCTTTTTACCCGTCTTTATCTCACCCACTAATTTTCTCACTTTTTTTCTTCCCGTTCTTTCCCCCATCCTACCAGGGGAGCATGAGCAAGCAGTTGTGTGGTACTTAGTTGCTGGCTGGGATTAAACCACAACACAGGTACAGTCCCATAAATAATCAAATCATTTTTATAATGGAAAATGATACAAAAATATCTGAAATCTGTTCTAGTGTATGAGTTGATTGTACTTACATACACTGTAGAAATGCTATAGGTAGGATAAGATATGCATCTGTAAGGCTATATAGGTGATAGCAGACTCTAGAAAGATTCCAAGAGAAAGATTTATGTGATGTTTGATATGTCTTCTACCTGTAAATCTGAGTAGAAACATAGGAAGATGTAGGCTGGAAGGCAATTCTGGAAAAAAATTTGGTACAAATTCCTGGTTTAAAGCAGGGCCAACTCCAGACTTAAATCCTGCTTCAAAGTACTTCTATTCCAGCACATGGGAGGAACAGGCAATAGCCATCCTCTGCTAAGAAACCTGCTGGAAGGAATCAGAAGGTGAAATATGAAAGTGTTTTCTTATCTTATTGCTTCTGAATAAAACAAATTAACTGAGAAGCTACTTATTTTCAGTTGAATTGATAAATATTTGTTTAATAACTTCTGCAGATCCTGACACCTGACAGATGACTGAAGCAGAACTGTTCAATGGTAAGTCTTTATTGTTTGCTTTGGCCTGCAGGTCAGCTGGTTTGTAGGCATTCAGATTCTTGGACTGCTTTTCTTTACCATAAATCAATGTGAGGCAAATTGTCTAGAAACTGACAAGTTTCATTTTTCATCCAAGATGGCTCTTACTGACTTAAGCGTGTTTGTCTCAACGTGAGTTAAGGTGGAACACTGTTAGCATTAAGATGAAAATTTAAAGATCAAGAGAAGGGGCTCAAAGAAGGGGAAAACACCTGTTCAATGACAAATATAAAAGTAGATTATTTACACGAAGATCTTCTTCTTCTTGCAATCATTCTTTAGAGCTGCAAGGTGTTAATATATTTCCCTAGTCATAAAGTACAGCCAGTACCTCTGATACGTGGGAAACTTGTATATATCCTTTTGGAGAACTGATGAAATATGTCTTCGTCCCCCTTCAAGAGCAATAAAGCAGCTTGATATGCCCTTTTGGCTGGAAGAAATCTTAATATAACTCCCTCTGCATGTCATTAATACGAATACAGGGTTCACAAGGGAGGGGGGAAGTTTGGTTGTGACAGTCCCTAAGGCTTGGATGCACCTACTCCATAGAATTTCTTTGCTCTGAAAAGCTAGATTGCTGAAACTAAACAATTTTTTTCTTAGGGAAAACAAAATCAAATGTTGACATGCACCTAAGATAGTTAGTTTGTAGAAATACTAATTTGAAGCTATTTGCCAGCAAATATATTTTTTAAAGAGTTTTTCTGCAAAATTTCCCATGTACATAGACGAAGGGTTTTGGCAATACCAGGTTTACGTTGTTTTTTTGAAGAATGCTCACTCCTTTGCACTTTCCTGTGAAATCTCCATTGAAAATTAGGTGGTTAGTTATTGCATTTGAGCATGTAAACTATTGTTTTTAGTCCTGCAAAGTAATTTTGCATAAGAAAGTCTAAATGTATGAAGATTATAATGTTTTCTCTCAAGCACCTAGCAACCTTGTTTTCCATAAATATTCCATTGATTCAGTGTGAATGAGGCTTGCTAAAACCACAGAGATAGTAAATCCCCCAGAGTATGAAGAATGATAAACCTTCTTCTGTACTGTTTGTGTCAGATAAACCTGGCTTTTGAAGTTCAAATGAAGTTCTATTTAAAGTACATCTCTATCAAGAAGGCTCTAGAAACACTTGCCTTGTTACTTGGATGTGAGTTTTAAGCACCTTTAGAATTTATCACTTTGCTGATTTCTGCTGTGGTAATTTGGGAGAAAACCTATTTTTGGGTGGGGTGGGGTTTTTTTTTTGGATGTTGATGCTAGGACTTTACAGTGGAACCCTCACCACCTTGTTTATCCAGGACAGGCATGTGCGATGAAGTAAAAAAAAAAAAGAGTATATAATATCATCTATCAGTTTCCTGTTACTTTCTATTTCTGAGTGAAATGTAATCATTTTAGTAATGAAAGCATTTTTGGTTTGCTTCCCAGAAGCTTTTTGCTTTCTGTTGGGTGTCACCAAGCCTAGCATTTTATTTCGTAAGTGGTTACATGCCTGGTGAATGACACAGCCACCAAACTACAAAGCCTGAGCAGCTAGGCAGCAATTCCATATGTTTTCTGCAATGGGGTGGAAAAGTGAATTTGCAAGATCTAGACATACAGTACAGACAGACGGTACATTTATTTAAAGCTCCTATACTCCCTGCATGGTTCTTGGAGAGTATTGGCATCACAGAGTGGGATCAAAACCATCAGATTACTAAATACTGAGGTGTATTACACTGCTACACTTCGGTACGCTGTTGTACAGCACTAGTCAAAAAGGAAAGTAATGAGATAGAAGAGCCTTGTCACTAAACAGTCACTAAACAGAATCCCCAGAAAGAGCTTCTTTGTCCCCCAAAACTCAGCCTGGAGTTTTGAGATGCCTTTTTTTTTGTGCCAGCTCAAAAGCTACACCTCTAGCTTCCCAAAGTCCTGGGCTAATTAGGGTCCATTCAGCTTTTTAAAAATGAAACGGGTACAATAGCTTTGGTGCAATAGCTTAATGGGTCAGAGTAGGAGCCAGGGAATATCACTCTGGGTAAATGCCATTTTGTGTCTCTTGCAGCACAAATTTTCCAAATTATAAGGCAGAAAATATGAATGTTCCTAAATTTAAACATGTAAAGTGTGTTTGAAAATTAAAGTGAGTTAAATGCTACTGGGTAATATCATTTATTGTTAAAATATTGGGGGAAAAGCTGCCATGGAAATGGACTTAAATGCCCATATTCTATTCTCATTGCCTATATGTTTTATTGATTTTTGCCTGAAATAGCTTCTTATTATAATTTTGCTCATCATAGTGAGCTGTCTAATTATTTTTAATCAGTGCTCACTGAGAATAGCATAATAAAAATAAATCTGAAGTTTTGTTCTTTGGGAGAATGGTGAGAGTTGAGCCATATTAGTGCAGTGCTGCAATCAAGATCCCCAAACACCAACGTCTCACTTTTCCGGTTGCACAGGACAGTATGTGCTCTTAGAAATTAGGAGATAAAGCATGATTTCAATTTATTTAAAGTCCCACAGAACATAATTGTTTAACTTTTAAGATTGTCGATGAAATAGATTTTTCCCTATTTATTATTTCCACTATTAAAGTATTTTTACAGGAACATCTGAAAATTACATCTGACTTTCAGATGCTATCAGCAGCCCAATATCTAATAAAATAGTATAACCAGAGCTTGGCGTGCTCACATATAAAAGTTTTATGATTTTTTTTTTTTTTTTTTTTTTTAATAACAATTCAGCCATTTCTTCTCAGAACTAGAGGTCAATTTTATCTTCCTTTTGAAAAGGTAATAGTGTTATTTGAGAGTAAAAATAACTGCTTAGAGACAGGCTTTGTAAGTAAGTGCTCCATGAACATGGTAGACTTTCTACAAATTCAGGTATTCAGAAAGAAACCAATCTATGTAAAATTATTTTTATTTTATATAAAATGTTTCAAAGCAACTGATTATTTTAAAGATTTAACATAAATACTGGGCTGGAGAAATAAAGGGATAGTTGGCAGGATAAAAATACTTATGGTGAGGAGAAGCACCCTTAGTCAGCAAGTCACAAACTCTAGTGGTACTTTCCTTCTAGAATGGCCTTATGCTGTGGTAGATATATTCAATGTTATTAATGGTGATAGAACTATGAAAATGACTTTCAGTAGGGGGATTAATTGAATAAAATGGATCTTGATTATCTGCAATGGAACATACTACACAGATGTAGACTTTTTACATCTGGAATGTTTTTTTTATTTCATGCATCCATACTTCCATATGTATGGTGTTTATTCATTATTTTCAGATAATATTTCCTATTGACAATTGAACTGTATGATAAAGCTGTATGTTATACGGAATTTTTCATCTATGATATGTAGGAATGTTGAATTTCCAGTAACATACACAGCAGAATCCAGAGCTTACTCTCAGCTGCCTGCAAATCATGTTGTCATAACACTGGATTGTAACCAGCCAAGATACTATCAAACCAGAGTTAACAGCGGATGATGCATTAAAGCCCAATGTACTGTAAGTAATCAAATCCTAAAGAAAAACATTTAATACAGCTGTCCAGTGTACCTGAAATATCTACTCAGCAGAACAATCAGGTTTATGAGCGTTTAAAACCAACTATGAAAATTCATCAATATCAACTGAACAGAACTTACTGCAGGCAGAGAGGCAGGTGGCAGCACCATCCAGTATGGGAGGGCTGAGTCGAATGTGTCTCTGTGTTGAACTAATGTATTTCCAATTTTTTTAATGAAGTTTTACTGCTAGTTTTTCTTTCTTGCACAGCAACTGTATATATAGTGAATACTGCTTTTATAAAGCATACCAGACTGTTGGAGAACCATTTAAAAGAATGCAAGAGTTGCACCTCAGCTGAACACTATGTAGAAGTGTTTATTATTTTTTTTTTTTTCAATGAGAGACTATTTTCTGAATCATTAAGCAGAAAAAGTGGAACTATAAATCAATTGCAAGGTAGAACTGTGATCTCAACGAAAAAGAGGGGACCACAATGAACAACGTGGCTATGTGGAAGGAATTGAACACTGGGTATGTTGCCAATACATCAATCTGAAAGAAAATAAAAGTAAATGAATTGAATATCTCTTCATAATATCTTTCAAATGAAAAACTAAAAACACATCATAAAGAAATAGTGTTGAAACTGCTAAAAAGAATTATTAGTTAGGGCAAGAGAAGGGAATGCTTTTGCCTCCGTCAATATAGGTGATTCAAAGAATAGGGACAAAACCCAGTAGCACTGAAATTTTCTGCCTTTTTTATGTAGTTGTTGATTCTGTTTTCTAGGTATTAGAAAAATGCCTATGAAGTCTTGAGTGAATAGTGTGTGTGAAACACTGAAGTACAAACTTGTAAGTGAAATTTCATCAGCGTATGATGTGACCATCATACGTTTTGAAAGCTTTAATAACAACTTGGTCTGGAAAGATGTGGTGATAAACCAGAAAAGAGAGTAACCCCCACTTTCCTTATACTAGTACCATTAAGTTAACTTCCAATGTTGAAGTAGGTATTCCCAAAGAAAGGAAAAACTATTCAAGTTCTGCAGAATGCAAAAGTGTGGTATAAAAGAGATTTTACATGATTCTCTGTATAGTCAGGGTCTGAATGGACTTAGTATTGCCCAATTTTTACAGTATTAAAAAAAAAAAAGAAAAGAAATCGCAATTTAGGATATTGGGTGAAATTATATTTCCCTAGCCCCTCTTAGCAGGGACCAAAGTTGACTTGATCTCTGCAGATAAATGTGTAAAACTTTTGATTCTGCCTCACATTTATCATTTCTAGAATAGGGAGGTAATATAGTAGTTCTCTGGTGCACAAAGATCAATGTATAAATGAAAGAAAAATGTATATTTTCTGTAGTCCTGTCTTTTAGCATCATTTATCATAATACCATATCAGTGTGATGTGTAGCAATGCCTGTAGTGCATCTTGTAAACACTTACTGGGCTGAAACGTGTCTGTAGTGTGGCACAAAGACCCATTGCCAGAGCAAGAGCTTCTGTAGGCATGATTCCCCAGGTGTGTACGCTGCCTCCAGCATTATATCTACAGAGAGAATTTCAAAGTGGGTCTAGATGATGTGAGTGAGAAAACTTCGTAAAATTCATTGGAAAGTCAGGGTGATGGATCTAGGCATGTGTTGCTGCTGCTGCAGTGTTAGATGCAATGTGGCCTTTCCAAAATTTTTGCTGTCATGCAGTGCTCAGAAACAGGTTTAGAAATGGTGGATATGTTGAGTTGGTTCCCTGAGGTCAGCTTGGTACCACTCCTGGAAGATCCAAGGACCTATGAGGTTTTGAAGGGGTGATTTAAAGAATGGCAGAGAGCAGGCTATCTCAGAATCACAGAATGCTAGGGATTGGAAGGGATCTCAAAAGGTCAGCTAGTCCAATCCCCCTGCCGGAGCAGGAACACCCAGATGAGGCTACGCAAGAAGGCGTCCAGGCAGGTTTTGAATGTCTCCAGAGTAGGAGACTCCACAACCTTCCTGGGCAGCCTGTTCCAGTGTTCTGTTACCCTCACCGAGAAGAAGTTTCTTCTCATATTTAAGTGGAAATCTCCTGTGTTCCAGTTTGTACCCTTTACTCCTAGTCTTACCACTGGTTGTCACCAAGAAGAGCCTGGCTCCATCCTCTTGACACTCACCCTTTATATATTTGTAAACATTAATGAGAAGCAAGTTGTGGGATAACTAGTGCAAGACAAGATGGTGCAGATCTGGAGATGGTGCTGTACCCTCTTTAGAGGAGACTGCTGTTCTTTCAGGATGGTCTCCATATCAAGAGAGTCAAAGTGCCAGAGCATATTATGTTTCTATGAAAAGTCTGTGCCTATGGGGGAAGCAGGAAGGTAATGAACAGTAAAAATAACGAGAGATGGGGAATAAAAACACCTACGTGGAAAAAGAATAAAAGGAAAAGAGGTTGAGAATATTTTTAATAGCTTGCACAACAATGCTAAGAGTCTGTGTTACAAATGAGAGAAACAATAATTTTCCATTATCACAGACTGGCTGGATGGCTAGCAGGACTGAAGTGCTCAAAAAAACCCAAGCCTGTTTTAGTGTTGCAGTGCTTTTTAGGAAGGATGTATTTCCTTCCAAAACCAAAAAAGACATTACCACATTTAAGGAACTGACAAGTCGGAAGCATAAACAATCTTTAATTGCTTATGGAAAAATGTCATAACAGATAATATGCAAGATAGATTATAATTTAGGGACCGCTTCAGGGCTCCAGTCTGCCTCGTAATCACAGATTAAAATTGGGTGAGAGGGAAAAAAGCTACATAACTACAGGGCTTCTCTTCAGGTGATAATGCTAGAAACTTCCTACAGCTAATACCAAAACGTGCTTGACATTTTTAAGTGCACTAAAGCACACTTTCTATTTCCATTTTGCATATGACATGGCATAAAGCTACCAAGACTTGATCTTAGTAGATAAGGAGAAATTGATTTTCAGAACAGAGAATCACAGATAAGTAAGTAGAAATCATCAAGAATTGAGCTCAGATGGCTTTGGTAAACAGAATAAAATCCAAACAAACAGTATATGTACTTGAATATCAAAGAGCTTCTCATGTAAATCTGAAAACGCTAAAGGCCAATCACTTTGGACAGACTGTTTAATGAGGAAAAGTATTAGCAATGCTTCAAAGAGAAATATTTAAGAATGCTTTTAGATACCTAAAAACCTCCAGTCTTGCAACTGATGAAGAGGGCAAAGTAGTTGTAAAAGTTATATTTTTCTTTTTTAGTTGTATAATGTTAACTGTCTAGCAAGAGGGCAGCCTTGTTAGAAGTCAGGTGAAGCCAGATGTATATGAAAACTGTAACTTAAATGAAATAAACATGGTGGTTATGCTAAGTGCTATAAATCAGGAGCTAAAGACTGCGGAAAAAATTGAAGGAAACCCATCTAAGTTGGACTCGCTTTAATCAGTAATCCCCTTCTTAATTTTTTTTTTCTTTAATGTAAATAGTTAAAAACAAGATAATAGGGCTGTTTGTCTAAATTAAATCTCAGCAAAATAATGGGACAGTCTGAGTTACACTGTTTTATGTAATAACAATAAGCAAATGCCTGTGACAAACTGGGTGATGGGAAGAGCTGGGGAATTTCTGCAGAAGTTGTGAATTCATATGCATAAGCCATTTCTCTTAATCTCTCTTAAAGTTTACAACTTCAATTTATCAACTCTACTCTGGATGAAAAACTTATTATCTTATTCTTTCACTGTCCTTTTTAAGAACACTGAATCGCTAGAAGACTTCGGTATTCCTCTGAATTTTTAGTCGTTTATAGGATCATTTCCAGCAACAGACAGCTTCTCTTGGAGGACCTGTGTGGCCAGCTTTTCCCAAATGTGAGTCTGTAGCTACTTGAGAGGTAATCAAGAACAAAGAAATGGATTGGAGCACTTCTATGCTTTGCTTTCAGGAAGCTTGTTTTCTAATGGTCTACCATTTGTGCTCTTTACTTAAGAGGAATAGTAAAATTATGTAAACTCCATTTAAAAAATAGAACATTAAAGTACTTGAGGACTGAATGAATGAAGACCTGTGAGAACAAGCTGAGACTTTCACCTATGACTGAAAGAGATGCTGATGAGAAAGATAGGGAAATTTTGGCCAGTGAGAGAATGATAAATAGTAAAAAAGAAATGTGGACTAAATAATATGGAGATTTGGAAACATAAGATGCTCTACTGCAGCTGAATATGAAGTTAGATATGCAGTAAGACATTAGTCCATGGGTAGACATTCCTATTGTGTATTTAAAGTGTTACTCTAGAAGAGACAATTCTCAGTAGTTCTCAGGGTGACAGAGGGATCAAAGTGACTAATCAGGTCTTTTGATATTCATCAGAGAACTTCAGACAGAGTAGTAAGATTATATCTGCTGTTACTTTAACGTGTGAAATGCTGTGTCCATCTCTTGTGCGAGCAATTTGAGAAGCATTTTCAATGAAGTGGAGAAAAATCAGTCAGCTATGGGTCACCTACCACTCCAGGCAGAACTTCAAAGGGGAAAATGTCCATCAGAACAGAAAAGCTGTCTTTTAACCAGGTGGCCTGTCTTCAAGTAGTTTAGCTTGTAAGCATGGTGTTATTTGTTTTGCTTAATTGTTCAGATTGCTGATGGAGGACGTAGAGAGAAGAGTAGGGCTTCTGTTTATCTTTTCTCCTATAATAGAATTATAGGATAGTTTGGGTTGGAAGGGACCTTCAAAGATCATTTAGTCCAACATTGTTTTTACTTTTTTTTTTTTTTTTTCAGAACTAGACATTACTATCACTTAGCTGTTAGTTCATATCCTAAAACCACCTTACACTGATCCAATTATTTTCTTTTTGACCATTAATTCTATTTGCCTTTCAGAAAATGGAGATTTTTAAATTATCTTATAGAAGTAATTTTTATTTAAACTTTCTGGGAAAGTAATCTCGTCACAGTTCAACATAAAGTAAATTGAATGACTACAATGAAAGTAATATTTGATTATTTTGTCACATAAGTCATGCTTAACTTTATGGAAGTTGCCATGGTGACCTCAGAATTGATTTGTTACATTATATTTAGTGTTAATTTGTTTGCATCTCATTTCCATTTTAAAGGCCTTATATCTGTGGCTTGTTGGAAAGAACAATTACAGCAGTAGTTTTGAGGTGTTCTACTGGATATCTGCTGTTTGTAGTGACTGGGAATTTTTAGCACAATTAATTTCAGGCCTCATGCAAATAAAGTCTCACAATTATTGCATCAGTACATAGTAGCGTTTAATTTTAAGAGACACGACCAATTTGCTGTAGACTAGACCTGAAGTTTGATGAGTTAATTAGGCTTCCTAACCTGTTCTCTTACCTTCCATAATTAATGCCACAATCATATTCATCTAAACTCAATTATACAGAAGTCACTGTGCGAATGTTTATTAAAAAAAATGGAGCAAAACGTGAGCTCAGTAAGGTATCTGTACGCTCCTCAGGGTGCAAGTTCTTCAGCAACTGACACTGTAATTAAGAGGGGGATTCCATGTCTCTTGTACTCTGGAAAACTGATTTTGTTTTTAGTACAAATTCTGGGCAGTGTTGACCAAATAACTACAGACCTATATGTATTTAAAAACCAGGAAGCTCTTCTGTGTACAAGATTGTACAAGATACGACTCAGTGTCTAAGCTCTGCTTGTTGATGCAGATGAAGTTTGGGACTGGGATGTTTGAGTCTACCTCAGTACTAAAGACAAACTATTTTTTCTTTAGTAGGTGAAAATTTGAATGGATGCTTTGGAGAACTCATTATTTTTTTTTTTTCAATTGCACCTATTGATCAAGGGCCCGACTTGAGATTGAACTTAACTGTAGATATTTGAGCAATTATCTGCAAATAGAGACAATTCTCCTAGTGACTAGGAGTGAATATCTGGTGTTCAAGGTTGCCTCTGTGTGCAGCTTTCACATGAGTAAATTCAAGACTGGTCTGTGCATACTAATTAAATTAGCTACTTGGATCATGTATTTTTCAGGTGAAGGAATCTGCACCAAGATTCCTTAATGTGAACTTTGAACTTTGCACCATTTGCCAGTGCCATTAGACTTTTGCCTAGCTTTAGTTTCAACCATATAATCTCATAACACCACATCTTGCTCAAGCCCTGAACATTCAGCATCAGAACTGCATAATCTTATATAGTAAAAGCAAGACAATTGTCCTCATGCTACTGTTGTTTAGTACTTATTTGACAAATTCAGCAAATAAGTTTGTAAATTGAGAGAAACTGTAGCTTTAGAGACTCAAGAAGATCATTATGTGCACCAGTTCTTCCTTCTTTCTACTGCTGCATGCTTGCCCTGAGAGCAGCCCTGAGGAGAAGGACTTGGGGGTGTTGGTTGAGGAGAAGCTGAACATGACCTGACAATGCATGCTTGCAGCCCAGAAAACCAGCCATATCCTGGGCTGTGTCAGAAGAAGTGTGACCAGCAGATCACTTTGCTTGGGTTAGACTTCACCGAAGTCCTGCATTAAGCTCTGGGGTCCCCAAGATAAGAAGGACATGAACCTGATGAACTGAGTCCAGAGGAGGGTCATAAAGATGATCAGGGGGCTGGAGCACTTCTCTTATGAAGACAGGCTGAGAGAGCTGGGATTGTTCAGCCTGGAGAAGACTCTAGGGCAACATTATAGCAGCCTTCTAGTATCTAAAGGGGACCCATATGAAAGCCAGAGAGGGACTTTTTACAAGGATATGTAGTGATAGGACAAGAGGTAATGTCTTTAAACTGAAAGAGGTTAAATTTGGATTAGATATAATGAAGAAATTCTTCACTGTGAGCCACTGGAACAGGTTGCCCAGGGAAGTGGATGCCCCATGCCTGGAAGTGTTCAAGGCCAGGTTGGATGGGGCTTTGAGCAACCTGGTCTAGTGAAAGGGTGTCCCTGCCCATAGTAGGGAGGTTGGCACTAGTTGGTCTTTCAGGTCCCTTCCAACCCAAGCCATTCTATGATTCTGAGTGAGGAACAACTATCACAGGTAGGACAGCAGTTTATTTCTATTCAGCACTAGGGATGCTTCCCCAGGACCCAGGAAGAGAAGAATGGGTTTCTTCTTTTTCTTGGTCATTGGAAGAGCTCTGAAGCCTGAAACCAGAATGCCTGTATTTCAAAGCCTATACATTGCCTGTCATTAAGGTGAAATTAAGTAGCCTTTTTCTGAGCCTTCTCAGGTGTTAGACGTCTTTTAGAAATGATGTTTCTTTAGCATTGTTTGGATTTGATTTATTTGAATAAAGAAGAAAACTGTCATGCACCTCTGGTAGAAGTTGTGCTAGGAGTTTCTTTGACAACTCAGTAAAGATTTCTAAAGCTTGTTTGGAAGTTCTTACTAAGATAAAATATGACCTTTGGAGCATAGTAATAGCCTGTTGGTTGGTAGGTCCAAAAATAAAATCTATGCTGTTTGAAATTATTTCCAACTGTGCACACTCATTCCAGTGCAGTAGGAGGCTAACTTTAATGTGTGTAATGTAAGGACTTGAAATTTGTAAGGTGAGCTTGAATAAGTCATGTGTGGGGTGCAACCTGGAAGCCATTGAGAAAATAATCTATTTTTTTGACCTGTGCAAAAAATAAACTCTGAAGGACGTACAAGTGCACAATGTGTGGCCATGTTTGGGGACCACGCCTACTGCTCACAGAACAGCCCTTTTGTTTGTTTGCTTATGGGTAAGATGCTGGTCTTAAAGGTGTCAGCAGTTTTGTCATTGGGAACAAGTTGTGACAGCATTGCAAGGAAGAAGTTTGAGTAGTTAGGAGGTGGCATTGTTGGTCATGGACCAATTTCCAGTGCTGTCATTGAGTGGGTGGGATAAGAAATGACTTAATGAGATCTCTACAGGAGGGGATGATATGAGTATTTGAGGACTTAGCAATGTATGTGTTGATCTACCAGGGCAATAAATCTGACAAAAATGGAAAGTTATTGTTGAGAAGACAGTAACAGGATTGGTTAACTACTAGTTGCTGTTATGTGTCTTGTAAATTAATATCTAATTTCTTTTAATTTGGGTATGGCAGTAAACCTGGAATTTCACTCTAACCTCTTACATGTGCCTGTGCTAAAAAGAATAATGGGTTATTTAGTATAAAAATCAGATCTAAATCTCATAGTCTCTTGAAAGCTTTGCCATTATTTCAAGGAAGAAAAGAAATCAAAATATCAAATAAAGGAAACAATTCATTAATAATTTACTGGTTTATAATTTGCATGTCTGTGAACTTCTTCACTACTTCTACAAACAGGGTAAATATAAAAAAAGGAAAACTGTAGAAAAATCTATTCCTTTAAATGAATATTAATTTATGATGTTATCTTATCAAACACTAAGTTCTGTTCCTTGTCCACTTGTGATGGTCTGTTCCTATGATCTTTCTTTATCCTTTCAGCAACTGCTGATGTTTTCTGTATTTTGTACGTGGCATCTCTACTGCCACTGCTGTAAATTTTTGTGATGTTTAACATTCAAAATGTGATTGCACATGAAAGCTTTTTAATGCAATTTGGATAGTTACTTTGATAGCAGATATTGTGTTTTATTAACAAAAATAAAAGGGGGATGCCTTATCTAAATTGCTTCTCTTTCATCACAGTTATGGAACACTTTAAAACGTGTCAGAAAACTTGCTGTCAGACTAGTCATGCTGTATTTGATTGATAAAAGGTTGTTTTGTAGAAATATTGGGCAACGCTTCCTAGTCCTAAGAGAAGAATCTATCCTATCTCCTTTTCAGTTAATACCATGCAGCTGTTTTTTTCTGGAGCTCCTAGGAGACTGAGCATGCATGCTTCATGAGGCATAAACATCATTCCCTCTCTGAACTGCTTCAAAAGTGCTATTATTGGAAATGGCTGCATCCGAGAGATGAAAACTGCAGGGTTTTCAGTCTGTCCCCCACCCCTGGGAAGGAAAATCTACCCGAGAACTGAAATAACTGGTCAGCACCTGTGTATTCCTTTTTATTTACCTTCAATATTTGAAGGACCATGAGGTGAAATGGAAAGAAAACATCTAGACTATGTTTGAGAATATCAATAGGTATTTGATACAGACTGACATTGTTGCTTATATCAATAGCAATACAGAATACGTATGTATTTAATTTGTAGTGGTTTAATATTTTAAGGAAATAGAGTTGCACATTAGGAAGTACTTTCGTGTTTAGATTATTATTTTTTCTTTTACTTTTACTGGTTTTGGTTCCATTTCTCTTACACATATTTTCCAGTCAAGGCAAAAGCAGAGGTGTAGGCTTTGAAATTAAGTGGAGCAGTGGGAAAGATTTCTCTGTGCTATGTGAATTCACTGAGATTACCTGTGGTTGCAGGTGCATTAAAAATGACTGATTCATCTAGAATATCCATGGCCCAGCTGTACAAAAACCAAGTTAGACTAGAAGTACTGAATTCTTTTGTATACGATATACAATTTATTGAAATATTTATAGTGGCCATTTTCTCAGGATTTCTGGATGTCTGGCAGCCTAATTGCACAAACTGTTGTCTGCCAGTAACAACACAGCAACATCGGATGCCCCAGAGCTCTTAAATTCACCAAAATGAAGAATTCCAAGTGGAAAGATGTGATTGTGAAAACTGAGATGCTTGGGAACCTTAGAAAAATGAATGTATTGAAAGAAAATTGAATTAATTTAAGCCCAAAACTATTTCATGTCTTACCAGTAACAGCTGCAATTGGAAGATATTTCAGCTCTCCCTGGAACTCCAAACCAGGAATACAATGTTTTCAGTTTTGTATTTTAATCTCACTAAAATTTGGGTTTGGCATTCAAAATAAGCAATTCTTTAGATTTCCCTTGGATCTCTTTTACTAAAGAAAATTGTAAGATTTTCTAGAATATTATCAACGCAGCTGCAGTGCGGACATTTACAGAACAGTACAGTATTATGTTCCTTGCAGTGTTGCATTGCTCAGCTAAAAATCCATAAATGTTAGAATATGTGCCTCGTCTTTTTTAGTTGCAAGTCTTTTTCTTGTTTTCTGATCCTTAGAATTACCTAATCCTGAGAAAGGATAGACTCCCTAACTAAGTTGCAGTGCTCATTTGTCACGGGCATCCTCGGACACATCTTTGCAGCATGTTCTGAGCTGCAGCTCTGGGTGATTAATCACTCTGCCAGCTACTCCTTCCCCATCCAGGTAGCATCCCCACTTGGTGACCAGGAATTTCTGTGCTGTAGCTGATACTCCTATGTCAGCAAACTGAACACAGGCAGTGTTGAAGGTAGAAAGTATTATACATCCATCCCAGGCTCTCAATGTGCAGTCAGTGCTGTACACTCTAGATGCAGAAAGACTCTGAATGGAATCTTGGTGAATACATTTTTAAAAGTCTTTAACTCAATCTCTTCTTAATATCGAGGAGAAAAGGGCCATTTTTCATACAGGAAAAGATTTAACTAGTCTTTCAGTTTAAGGTGGTGTTACTGTACATGTAAGCCTAGTCAAGAACAGCATTTGCTGTGGTAGCACAAGAACAGCCATGGAAGTAAGGCAGGAGGTGTTTCACTGAGCAGGGCAAGGCTTGTGGTATTATGAGACATCTTCACTGCTGTCATTCCTGAGCTGAGTAAGGAAAAACTCATATGAGCATGGTTACCCATGCTGCAGTCAAAATTTCCATTTGGGGCTTAACATCTCTGAAGACCTGGGCTGCTGTATGAAAAATGAAGATTTCCTTTGACTCCTTTGCCCCAGGCTTTTCATTGTATTATGAGAAAATTTAGTTGAAACTTTTCATTCAGTACTCCAGGAAGGTGTTTGACTTTTGTCAAACATAAACGTCAATAAAATCGCTTGCAATATATTTTTTGATTGAGAAAAAGGAAACAAAATCAGCACCTGATATTGATTTTTTGGAAAATATGTAGTTTGGAATGAAACTACTAATTTGATACATACAACTTAGTTCTTTTCAGTAGGTCAATTGTCCAGTTTTCATCTGGAAAAAAATACACCAAATAAATGAAGATACAGAAAAAAAAAAAAAAAAAAGAAAATAAAAGAAAATAAGGGTTTTGTCTTTAATTCTCCATCTCCTCCTCTGTCCCTCAAGCTATTAAGGAAACTGCAATTCAATATGACACTAAAATGATAAATTTTTTTCAATGTTAGGTTGTCAAGATAATTTTTAAGACTTTTTTTTTTTTTCCTAAAAAGTAGTCACTTTCAAAGAAAACAGAGAGGGAAAATATTCTTCTCTATGATCAAGAGAGCTCTATCTCCATCCTGAAGTATATGAGAAATAATATTTTTTTCTTGAGACACAACTTGAAAGGATTGTAGAGAATACATTTATTTTTAGGTTTATCTAAATAGGAGTGCATTGTTCAGCTATTAGAGATTCAAGCTGGATGAAGCATATGGATTGCCCATTGTAAGAAAAAGTAATTTGCTCTATCTGACTAATTTAAGCATAAAAAACCATAATAATCAATCTTGTATAAAACAGACAGAGATAACTCAGCAATTTAATGTTAATTGTGTTATCATTCCAAAGCCCATATTGATTTTTAAATTACATTTACAAAATGCATGGTAAGGTCCAAGACCTAATGAGATATGTACATGACATCTACTTTAAACTTGCAGAAAGATATTCCTGGTCATAAAGCCAAGCTGGTCAGAAATTTCACAAAACAGGCCAAAGTTGTCGCCTAACTTGCAAACAGCCTAGAAACAAAAACCTGTTGAGTTTATAAAACTAGGCTAAGAGTACTTGCACTGAGGGAGTCTGGCCTTGTAGACTCCTAAACAGCATAGGATTTTCAAAGGGTGAATGCCTAGCGTCACCTTCTATTTTAACTTTTAAGGGGACCTGCTGGGGCACTGCTATTATGACATGTTTTTCATGGTCTCACCTACAATTTTTCTCTGAGACCTTGAGCAGGCAAAGCATTGACTTGTCTGCATCCTCTAGTTATCTGTCATTGGATGGAGTCCTCGTGTGATGGAAAATCTGCTGTTTGAGAAATGGCAAAGTGAACTGAGAATGACAAAGTAATGAGAAAAATACTGAAGCCTATTGCCATCACAAATAATATCAACGTAAGTTTCTATCTGCCAGCCACCTCCCTTATAAAATAATAGTAGCTGTCAGGTAGGGAAGCTGCAAGAAATGATTATGTTGTTTAGAAAAGCATTTCAGTGCTATGTTTTCTCTTATGAGTGGTGCTGATGTATGCAGTTCATGATGTTCACATGATAAACAGCACACCCTCTTTATGAAATCAAGTTGTTGTCTATCACACCCCCAGAAGCAGCAATGTCTAGAAAGAAAGAAATAGCAATTGAGTAGGAACAATCAAGTTTTAGGTGTGCCATTGCAATTCATCAGTAAGACATGGCAGACTGTGTGCCAGTGCTGCTTAATCACCTCTCAGTTGCCTGGTGCATACAAAGCTGAAGCCTTGCAGCACATCTGAATGGAGCATTGATCAACAGTGTCAGGCTTTCTGCGTGACACAGTAATGCTACGCAGCCGATGTCTTGAAACTGTGACTTATTTCAAGGAATAGCCTTGGCCTCCATGATTTGTGAGATAAGTCTAACCTAGACTCTGCAGTTTTCTTGGTCCCACAGCATCATGAAGTCTTGGTGCCAGCTCTAATTCTTGCCTCTTGGTGCTCTTTGCCCCTGGAGCGGGCCTTGCTCTCACATCCCGGGGCTGACTGACAGCCTGGCTAGACAGGGCACTGCCACCAGGCTGGTGGGGAAATACTTCACCTGTCCAAATGACTGCTGTTATAGGGGATTTTGCTTTCTTTAGTTTTGATTTTCTGTCGTAAGTTCCACAGAAAGGGCTGATGATTGTGGTGCAGTAGATGATAACAGCATCCCTGGAGGGCAGAAGCTCACTGCTCCCATGTGGGCTTTTCTGTTGTTAATGACATGGAGGTGAAGTTGTGCTCATCCAGACTGGTTGGACCTATCTGAAAACATTGCTTCTAATGACAGCTATCTCCAGTCTTTTAACTAAATCTCACTATAGCAGACCTTTCCTGAGGGCCCTTTTAAAATCAGGTTTAAAGCAGAACTTCAGTAAGATGATAACAGAGGATGTAGTACGGTAAAGAACAGGAGAACATTTAAAGCAGAACAAACACACACAAAAAATGCAGAAGCAATGTAAGAAGTGAGATACTAAAAGAAACTGTGTAGCTGTCTGCAAATGTGGGTGGTGATTCTGAAGTATCAGAGGTAGGTTTAAAGCTCAGTTTTCCAGTGTGGAAATGATGACAAAGCTACAAGGCTCAAAGACTTCGTTCAATTATGCTCAGAAATGCATCCCTGTTCCTTCTCTTTACAAAAATCTTTTGAAGTTGGCTACTGTGCAGGTGATTTCTCCAGAATATAGACTCTGGAGACTGACTCACTAGAAGGGCAAATAAAATAGGACTGTGCTCACTACAAAAGAGTTATTTTGCTCTCCATCAGCCATCATTTAAGTGTGCTAGTTAAGATGTAACTGAAAAAAAGTGCTATTCTTCCCTTAGTGTTGAAAAAGATCCTTTATCACTAGAGCCAAGGAACATACCAACAAGCTCTTCATGGGAAACCTTTGCAAAGGGAGTGAATGTTTTTTGTTGGCTAATGTTTATCTTTGGGGAGAATCTTGTATCACAGCCCACAGAGAGTATTTCAGTCTTTATCAGTTTAGGGAAAAAGACAAATCTGATTCTTTGAGAGCAAAAATTAAAGATCATGCAAGCTAAGCCTCAGACATGCTGGCTTCTCTTCACTACTTTTCCACTCCCATTGAGTAAGTGGTAAGATCACATCTATCAGAGTAGACAGTGAGAAAGAAAACATCAGCCTCTCTTGTTTTTATGGAAGCAGCAGCAAAGCACAAAAGATCTTTGAACTTTAAGGTTTAGCACAGAACACCAGGGCTTCACTCTTGAGTGAGACAGAGATGAGAGTTCAGCAGAGGTTAGATAGATGCTGCCTGAAATAGAACAGAACTGGAAAACCTTACAGTCTATTAGAGAAGTGCTTTCATCTTTCAGTCAAGACGGGCTATTACTAAAATTAAAGAAAAGAGTTAATGTGTTGCCAGAGGAGTTTAATAAATATTAAAAAACTGTGTGTGGATCTTCTGATTATTTTCACTTTTATTAATACTAGGTTTATTTTTAGTTAATTAGGCCAGACCGTTTCAATCTGGCTAGTTCCTTTAAGTGTTTTTGTCCAGCTTCTTTCCTCTTGCACATAATCAAAGCTATCTCATTTCTTACATTGGCTCATGAAACAAAATTGGAGGTGCTGCCAAAGAGATCCATCAAGTCGGCCCTTTTAGGAGCTGAATCTGAACTTAGACTTTTGAAATCTGAGTGTGTTTGGAGATCAGATATTTGACTGACATGAATATGAGTCATCATTTCCAGATATATCAATAAGAAAATCCTTCTTCTGCAAGTCATATAACTTGTATGCTGTTATAAATGACATCAGGCAGAATAAAATTCATAGCTTTAAAAGAGAAGTGAGGTTACAGGCAACAGCATTTACTTTGACTTTTTTTTTCAGTTCCCTGTATTATGTTTCCTTCCTTAATGTGTTTATTTTTAACCTGATGTGGAACGTAAGAAATCAGATACGTCGTGTTTCCTTACTTAAAAAAAAAAAAAAAAAATCCCAAATGGTTAAGATTGTCTAATGATTCCTTACATCTGTTTGGCCAAACAATGCTTTACAAAGGCATAATCTCTGCTCTACTTAATTGATGAGTCATATTCTGTGTTTATGACTATCTGCACACTTGAAATGCATGCAGTGACAGATTTTGTCACCAGAAGAGCTGAGGTTTGAGTACAAAAGCCTGTAAGCAACAGACAACTGTACATATGCCAATTTGTTTTTTAAAAAAGCCCCTCAGACTGGGTTAGTACAAAGTTCTTTCAAGTAACTACAATGAGGCAATGACCCTACCTCTAAACCTGAAAGCTGCTTTGCAACAGCAAGAGAGAAGTGGGGAGAGGAGTTTGGAAAGCCCATATTGTTAGGGGAAAAAAACAAACCAAACCAAACCTAAGCAAACCTGATTTTTTACTAAAATAGATGTAAATTTTGTTCAGACAGTTTTGCACGTTTATTTCAACCAAGAGATGCTATATAATTCTCCAGTCTCTCTTTCCAATAATGTTTCTAATTATCTGATTTTGAGATGGATGCTCTTATGGATTAATTGACTGTCACAAATGTCTGGATTCTGGTACTTCAGAAATCTTGTTTGTGGTGCCTGTTCATTTTCAGAGAACGGTAAGAAGCTGGGGAAATAAGTTTTCCTCTGTTCTCAGGACACAATAAGACTATGGGACCCACCTGGTGTCAGGTTCTGAGTCAGTACAAGACCCAGAAATAAAGGCTTTATGTCTCCATTTGTCTGGTTACATAATCTAGCTACTTGACCATAAGTCAGCTCCTGTGCGACAATTCCTAAGAGGTAAAGGTGTTGCAAGTCCTACTGGTGCCAGTAATTTCTGTAGCTGTTTGATTGCTTGGTCTTTCATTTAATGACCAGATGGAAAGACAAAAGAAGTTGTATGGACTCACTGATGAAGAGCAATTGATTCAGCAGCTTTATTTTGTTTTACTTAAAACTTTATATACAAAATAAATCCTACCAAGAGCACTGTCAGTATTCTTCGAGGATGTTCTCTAGGAACCAGTAGCCAGCAGGGGATCTGAGCAGTTGCATGTAATGTAGAGCTAAAGGGAGCTGGAACTCAAAACATGTATGGGGCTGCTTTGATGTGTCCCTGACTGCTGTATCATTTTTTAGGCATCCAAAAGATTTTCTGGATTCATTTGACATTAGCAATTTACAGCATGGCATGAGGAAGGAGAGGAGGGTGCAGGCAAGTGTCAAACCCTTGTCTATTGTGCATCAGACTCCTTGGAAACAGATTGCACTATTATTTCAGTGCTTACCATCATGATCACTTGTCCTTTTATGGCATAGCAATTTGGAGAAGAAAATTAAAATTCATGTTTTCTTAAAAACATTCTATATCCTTAAAAATTTGTCCTGTTATCTCTTTTGATAGAATAGATCTTATCTGCACTCTTAGTGCTGCAGACTTACACTACCTCATATCCATAATTGGTTTCAATGTAATTTAGCTGTCTAATCTGTTGCTATGAACGATTTCCTTTCAGATAAATGATACTGCAAAACTGATGTTTTTGTCTTGAAATGCATACATGGAATGGAGGCTGGGGGACACCCTCCTGTCATGGGTAATACAGTTTAATTTATTCAATGTGTTTGTGTGGAAGTGGGTGGTATTTTTTTCTATTTTATTTCTTTCTGACTTTCCAGCAATGACAGCTGGAAAATTTCTTCCTGGTAGTTTTCTAAATCTCGCATTATGAGAGGTAATAAATTGAAATGGTGATTTCTGACAGAATCCCTTTAATCTTTTAGGGCAGGACTATATTCTTTGATTTCATTGCTACCTCCTGCTTTGTTCCTTAATTTGTGTCTTATCTTTTGGCCTAAGTGCAAAGGTAATGGACACTTCTGAAATGATAGTAGAAACAAGAATGTTTTCAGAATTGTAATGGTTGTTGTTTGCACAACACCTGTGTCTGAATTCTTCCTTTTCCTAAGTAGTCTTTTGGTTACTGCCAGTTTAAATTAATCCTGTTAATTTTACTTGTGTTTTATTTATTATTTCTCTCTCCAAAGCTCTACAATTGTGATTAAATCCTTGTAGCTAGCTATGGATTTTCCACCTTGTGCTTACCTCATTCTTCTTTGACCTCGTGTTCATTCTGTGGTGGAAGTTAACCACTGAGCGTCAGGCATATTTGTCTTCAGAGTTGCCCTGCTCTTATTTGCCTCTGCTTACTATGGTTTTGCTCTGACTCTCATTCTCACCTTTATTTCTGTTTAAACAACTGGTTGTATTTACTCTCTTGTCCTTGCATGGTTATAATTGTGGATTTCTGTGGTCATCAGTATTACAGACCCTTCATGTGGTTTATTCAAGAGCAGGAAAGAAGAGAGAGAGATGGAAAAAGATTTCTAAATTCCTGAATCAAATGTCCATTTTTTTTCTGTCTGTTGTGATATGGGAGATAGAGGATGATCCAGTAGTTGTTTTAACTTGCAAACATATTTTTTATTATTTTTGCAGTCACATAAACACTATTCATATGGCTTGAAAATCCTTGAAAACTGGTTTTCCTAATGCTAGGTATTTATATTTCAAAAATCTACAATAGAATTTTTCTGTGCCTAATAGAATGATTTATCAGTTTAATACTATACTGATTATGCACACTAAATGGAATGCAAGACACGTCAATCTCTCTTTTAGTCTGATTGCAATGGGAAGAAACATTTTCATGAGAGAGTTGGTATTAATAGATGATAAGGACATAATGCAGAGTTCAGTTATTTTTAACTTTTCTCTTTAACAAGCTGCTCTGCAAAGCACATGGAATGAAATTATGACTAAAGATTAAAGCTGGCCAGAAATACCATGATGTCCCTTAGAGAAAGAACTGTGTCTGTTTGCCATCTTGAGAGAAAATCTGGATTTCATCCCTTAACTGGTGTGTCCAAGCAACCATCTAATTGCTCTGTCCCTTTTTTGAGCGGGTAACGGTGGGGTTGGTTTGGTTTTTTTTATTGTTCCCTTCCTTTCACTGGTAACTGGGGATAAGTCATCCTCGGGATGTAAAGAACTGAGATGTTTACACTAAAGATAGTGTCTAAACCATGTCAACCTCAAAGGTGAGTTGTGTGGAATCCTTCACTGATCACCTCTGTCTGCCCATGCCTGGCCTCACTGGAGGTCACACAGCCCCAGAGACTGTGTGGAAAAGGACATCTGGTTCTCTTGCTAGCATTAACAGAAAAGAGAATATTCTATTTATTTTTTTTTTTTTAAATAATCCTAATGCAGGGTTCTTCCATGTTTCTTTGCTTGTTTCTGATTTCAGCTGACAAAATTTCTTGTTGTATGGCATGGGGAAAAATTCTACTTAGGGTGTGCAACACTCTACATCCTAGGGACATGCAAGTGATTATATTGCTTGTTAGTGCAATATTTATGCGGTTGTGAGGAGCGCAAGGACATAGGAGGACACGGTGCTGACAGAGTGGAAGGGGATCAGTGCTCTGTGAAACTGGAAATCCCTTGTGCTCTGTTACTGATGTCAGTATCTTGTGGTAGCAAAGCAATTGGGGAGTGATTGCTGTCATATTTCACCATCTCTAGGAGTGACACTAGAGGTGGATTTGATGTCACAGACAAACTTCCTTCAAGTTAGTGCTCATACAGAGGGAAATATTTAGGGCTTTAAGTTTCCATGTAGCCCAATATGAGACCTCTGCCAGAAAAACAGCTTAGTGGTTCCTTCCAGTCCTGCAAAGTTTGGAATCCATAATTGGTTTGTTTTTCTTATGGGAATATGTGGATGACAACTCAGCACTGCTCCATCCTTTTTTGTATGTAAGGGTCTGGTCATCAAATTCCAAGGTATTTTGACTTACATCTAGCCCTAGCCCCCTAATTCCTGTGTTTAAAAGTGACTGTGATAGTGATAGACAGGATAAGTTATTTAATTACATCTTTTAAACATACTTTTCCAGTGATGTAACTTTTTTCTACAGCATTTATGGTGCTACTCTAAAATGCCACAATCTTTTGTAATTCTTCTTAAAATGAATGTGTGCCAAATCAATACTTGTTTACATCCTTGGATGAAATCTTCAAAAGCATCTTGGCAATTTGAAAAGGAAGAGAAGAATCTGAAGAGAGTTTTAATTTAATATTTAATTTCATTAAGGACCTTGGAGCACAAAGTAAGAGCATTATTTATAACACAAAGCTCTGAGTGCTCCTCAGTAGAGAGGAGGATCAGAATATGATATAGCAGAATAGGGTCACCTAGAGAAAGTGATAGAAATATAATGATACTCACTAGGGTGAAGTAACAGGAACAATACAACCTCAGAACTAGTCTCTAAGGACAGAAATATCTGAGGGAGGAGAAAGACTTAAGAAGTCTGAGACTATGACAGAATAAATGAGAAACTAAAATGATATGGTAAAGAAAAAGATAAGTGTAGTTTTAGTGTGTATCAGGTGAGGAGTTTCTAGTGAAGGCTTGGAACTCTTAAGTAGTAAAGAAACTGATGAGACTCAATCAGGAATTTTAGGTGTGTTTCTGTCATACATTACTCAGCTGGAGCTGTTAAGGACTTTTGGGATGATACGAGGAATAGAGAGCCTCTGTTATGGAAGGAAAATATTTGCTTTAATTTGCTGAAAGGTGGGTACCTAAAGTGGATAGTACCTAAGGTAAAGAACTAAATGTCACAAAAATGTTGATGGGACTTTTTAGATAGCTTTTCAGGAGAGTTAAGAACAAGAAAATGAAACCAGTCACTTCACATTTTGAAAGTTTTGTCAGTAGTGGTTCACTGTGCCTGCGATTTTGTCTCTGAGAGAAGGTGATATTCAGGGAAAACAAGTGAACCTTGTCACTTTGTAGTCCATTCTCTGTATTATTCCACCACCCTGGTAATTGGTGTAATAGCTATGGACTAGATGTTAGACATTCTTTCTGGTTCTTTGCTTTGTATTCCTATGAACAGTCTGTTTGGGGAACTTGGGATTCCCCAGTGCCACCAGCTGGTCTGAGTCTCTGGTCCAGAGAAGCAACCCTGCCCTGTTTCTTGCCAGCCGAACTGATAACCATGACTACATAAGTCTTTCTGAGCCCAGATATTATTTTCAGTCTGATATTACTGAATTTATTGGACTGTCATCTTGACCCAGATAATAGTAATACTGGCTTGCATTCATTACTCTGCTGTTATTCTGTATCCTGAACCTGTAACTTGATGGGCTGCCTTAAGCCCTTTACAGGGAGAAAATCAGAATACATCTAGAAGAGACAGTAATATGCTTTACTGCATGGAATGGCTGTATTTTTTTTCTATAGGAAAAAAATTATGACTGTGGCAGTTGCACTCTCTCCCTCACCCCATTTCCTTCAACGTGGAAGGTGCATGCACAACCACCTCTCTTTCAACACATCTCCCTCTCCTTCAGAGAGGCAGTTAATAACTTCTTTTGTGTGACCCTCATGTTGGTTAGCTAGGAGAGGAGGAAGGGCACCCATAGCCAGAGAGCGGGGGGGTGCAGAGAAGCTTCTGGAATGCCCACAGACAGATCTGATCAGACTATAAAAACAGGGTGCTTGCCGAGGATCCTCTTTGTGTGGTCTTCTCAGAGCCACAGGTGTGCCGAAGCCAAGAAGCCCTCTCCTTAGACTGGGATGCCGTCTAAGGTAAATTCCCGGGTTTGGAAGCACCTCACCTCCTCATGTGGGTGAGTGATAACTTACTAGGTATAACTTAATAATTCCTTGCCAAATGGGCAACTGTATTCCTTGCCAAATTTAAGCAAGTGTATTTCCTTGCTGGATAAGTAAGTGTATTTCCTCGCTGAACTCAGGCGAGCATAGTATCCTGAAGTCAGACAGCTCTGGCTTTGTTTCTTGTGAGCATGTGTATGCACGCTGTGGATCTCCATTATTCTCATTTGCTGCACCCCAATAATTTCCTCAGCTGATATCCGAACCTGTACTTTATGTTACTGGAGTGTTAACTAATTGTATAAACCCTGTTTCTAGTTGGTTATTTTGCCGGACTTTCCTGGACAGAATTAAAGTCTGTTTTGGACCTTGTTTGCCCCCCAAAACTGATTATGGGGTTCCTCAGTTACAATGACCTATATAATTTCATTTTTACTTTGTTAAAATTTCATTTTCCTTTTTGCTACTGACTGACTATTTTAAAATAACATCTTCATATCGCATTTGTTTCACTAAAATCTTTGAGCAGCAACTTTACTGCAAAACCAGTTTGTATTATTTCTTAGGTTCATTTACAATTTCTGTTCAAACAGTATTTGAGCTGCAATGCAACTAGAATCTCTGTAAAAAGATACAAGAAAAACTATCTTTCAATTTGTTGTAGTGGTCTAGTTTCTAGAAAAAACATACAGTATTCTGCAGGAACTTAAGCAGATGTAACAGGGCTATGATAGTATAAAATAAACTGGTTGCTTGGCTATCAGACTCTTTTCTGGCTTTGAAAAGTAGTTTTCTGACTCACATTAGATCTGTCTTGGGGTTAAGTCCTCAGCCAATATAAATGTCACAGCTTTGTTACAGCCTCAGATAATGTTAGAACTAAAACTGAAATTTGAAATCCGCTAACTGAGGATTTTCTTTCCTTCTCCTTTCCTTAGTGATTCATTTATCATGCCAAGTTATTTGGTTATTAATAAAGCTAGAGCCCTTTGTAATTTATTCTTGAAATACTCCTATGGTAAAACTAGTGGGCCACTTGATGCAAGAAGCCATTTTATTTTTAATGAAAGCAAAGGAAAGAATAAAGAAAACACTACAAGGAAAACACTGGCAACCTGAAGCAGGCCTGGCAGAAGGCCACCATGTGATCAGAGGCCTTTAGCGCAGGACATGTGAAGAGAGGCTGAGGAAACTGGATTTGTTGAGTAAATAGTAGGATTTCTTTTTTTTTTTTTAATCCGTGAGTATGGTCAAAAGCTGAAATAGCTTGCCAAGAGAGGTTGTGGAGACTCCTACCTTGGGAAGAAACTCCATCTTCGAGATACTCAGAACTTGGTTGGACAAAGTCTTGAGCATCCTGCTCTAAATTAGTACCAACTTAAGTGGGTGTTGGATGACAGGACTTCCAGAGATCCTTTCTAAAGGTCCTTGCCAACAGAAGTAGTTATTTATCCTTCTGGTTCAACTAAGGAACCTTGTAGTGACCAATGCAAGAATTTCTAATCTACTACCACTTTTACTGTTATGAGAAAAACTATAAGCTGCTGTTTGTTTGGGAAACAAGTTATATTTCTTTATTTTTCCCCTCCAATAACTTTGCTTGCATGCTGTACTGAAAGAAAGTTGATGCTTTGCAAATATGGTTATAGAGTGACTTCTGATAAGACTTCCATGATCCAAACTGTTAAACCAACTTATAATAACTTGTCCCAAAATATACATGTCATAATGATATGTAAACTACTTGTGTGCTAAATACTTTGGTTGACTAAACTGAGGAAAGTTTCTGTAATTCTAAATGATAGTATACATTTCACCCAGATTACTTTTTACTCAAAACTTATTTGCCCTTTTTTTTTTTTTTTAATTTTTTCTTAGTGATAGGCTGAGAATGGTGCATGACTATTAACAGTTATTTGTAACTGACTTTTAAAAATAGGTTACTTATCCGTAACTCAATTATATTTTTATTGAAGAGGGTTGATATCTTGTTTAAACTCCTGACAACTAGGATGAAGAAAATCTGTTCCTTAATTGATTAAAATCAAACCCAGAAAACTTGGTAACACTAAGGAAGTTGAACTGCAGCACTACTTTTTGCAAGAGAACTATGTGTTAAGTAGTGTATATAAAGGCCTTCTAATATGTTTTTAACAACTAATTTGCTAATCTGCTTATTTCCTCATGAAACAAAGTAGCAGTTTGTGCCTTTTTAACTTTACAAACCTTTTCTCTCCTCTTGTGAACCAGAGATGTTCAACAGAGAAATACACCGCTTTTCAAAATTACTTTCTTTTTTATCCAGTAAATGGAAGTCCCCACCAGATGGTGAATTGCAGCTTGTTCCCTTGCCAGTTTGACAGAAAGCTAATACTGAATACACCAGCTTTTTCATATTCTTTGTCTCCTCAGATAAAAGCAATTTTTTGTTTTCTCTTTCCTGGTTTAAAGGTGGAATCTGGCCAACTCATGGCTGTGAATTGCCATAAATATTGATAAATCCCATGGAAAGTTGTCCTTAAAGTAGATTACTAACTTTGCTGTGAAGTCAGTGATACTATGAGAGATTTTTCTGACTAGTCACACATAGAGCAAACAGAGAATTCCAGTAAGTACAATTGGGTGCAGAAAGCTTTTGAAATTGCTGTCCTACTGTAGATGCGTATCTTCTCTTGCTGTGCTCTGTGTTTGTGGATAAGGTTGTGCAGATGTCATAATTCAAAGCCTGGGTATCTTACAGGTCTGTCTGCCTGTTTCCAATAGCTTTCACTTTGAAGTCTCAGGCTTGTCAGTTTTCTTCTTTGTTGGGCTTTCTATTCAATTACCTCCCTTTCTACATCTTCGTAATAAGGAAGTCTGCTCCAACTACTGCTATTTTTTTTTCAGGTTGCTCTTCTGTGTAGATTTTAGTTCTGAACAGTTTCCTTGGCTTCTTTCCTATTTCTTGCAATGTTTCTTTTTGTTTTCCACAGTGTTTTGAGGGCTTTTCTTGTTTGTCTTTGAATCTTTTCCAGTTCTGTTTTCCAATTCTACTTTCTAGTTCTTTCTACAAAGGTTACTTTTGACACTACTTGCCTTGATATAGGTAGTCAGAAGGGATAGAGAATGGAATTAGTTCCTTAGCAGAGAAATACATATTTTTAGAGTTTTCTAAGCTTACTGTGTATCACATATTCTGCAGTGGATGTAACCTGACATTTTTGATAGCAACACAACTGTTTTGTTTTGAGGAGTTTGTTGACCGTGTATTTACTTGGGCCTAGTAAAATCAAAGAATGTTGCAGAAGCTGTTAGGAAAGTTAAACGGGGAAAAAATGGTTTATTTTTATTTATTTATTTTTTTTTACTTGCACAAAAAGATCAGTGTGAACAGTTAAATATCAGTGTAGACAGATGAATATCTAAGGGCTTTCAGAGAAAGAAAATAAAAATATAAGGAATTTTCTATATTCATTTTTGTATCTATTGTATCTATCTATATTTTGTATTCATATCTATCTTTAATTACATAATATTATGATACTGTCTAAAAATAGGGACTTTCTCTAAAAGTATTTAGAAAATATTTCCAGTCTTAAATCTCAAAAAATTGACAATAAATTGACCAGAATAGGTTACTCCTAGAAGTAACAGAACCTTAATTTTTCAGATATAATTTTCTTCCTAGTAGTGGGTATGGTGCTGGTTTCTTGGATTTAGTAACAGAATAATGTTGATAACACACTGGTGTTTTAGCTGTTGCCAAGAAGTCAAGGACTTTAGAGATTCTAATTCTGTGCCAGGTGCACAAGGATCTGGGAGGGGGCACAGCCAGATCAGCTGACCCCAAAGGGACCTGGCTAAAGGGGTATCCCATGCCATATGATGTCACATTCAGTATATATTTCAGCAGAAGAAGGAAAGAGGGTGACATTCAGAGTTATGGTCTTTTTCTTCAGAAGTAACTGTCATACGTGATGGAGCCTGGCTTTCCTGGAGATGGCTAAACACTTGCCTGCCTATGGGAAGCAGTGAATGAATTGTCTTGCTTGTGTGCATGGCTTTTGCTTTATCTATTAAATTGTCTTTATCTCAACCCATGAATTTTTTTGCTTTTACCTTTTTAATTCTCTCCCCCATCCCACCATGGGGGAGTGAGTGAGTGGCTGTATGGGGCTTAGTTGCCAGCTGCGGTTAAATCATGACACCCAGCATTTTCTGAAAGCAGACAACCATTTTTAGACTTAAAAATCAGAGTTGATCCTGGAGTTATGAGTCTATGCAACTTCTGGGCTAGGGTTCAGGCAATGTAAAGTTCCATGGAGTACTGCAGTGGGATTACTAGGGTTTAGGGTTCACACTTATTGTGCCATAAGAAGGTGGTCAAGAGTTCATACAAGGATATGTTTACTTCAGAATTGTAACTACAGTGCGTCTCTAAAAGAATCATATAATCATTTCAGTTGGAAGAAACCCTCAGGATCATCTAGTCTAACCATAACCTAACTCTAGCACTAAACCATGTCCCTAAGAACCTCGTCTAAACACCTTAACACCTCCAGGGATGGTGACTCCACCACTTCCCTGGGCAGCCTGTTCCAATGCCTGACAACCCTTTCTGTGAAGATTTTTTTCCTAATATCCAATCTAAACCTCCTCTGGTGCATCTTGAGGCCATTTTCTCATGTTCTATCACTTGCTACTTGGAATTAATCAGCTATCTTGGAAGTGAGGTTACATTCCCTCCCCAAAATAATCTCCAGATTACTTTTGGCTGAGTCGTCAGTGAGGAACATGAGGAATAAGTATCTCTTGCTAAGTGAAAAAAAATGTAGGTCACAGTATTTCATAGCAGAGATGGTCTGTCACAATAGGTTACAGACTTCTTGATTATGGTGTGTTTATGAGATTAAAGCTCATAAATAGGTTTAAAAGGATGTAAATTTTGTGTTAATGTTGGCTTGCCTGTAACTCAACTTTTATAGTTTCTACAGACCACTTTTTTTCTTATCACTTACAGTATCATACCTTTTTTCCTGTACAGACTGCTTCCCTTGTGGTGGGAATAGGGCATTTATCCAAAGAACAGACAGATTTCCATCATACCAGATGGAAATATATTAGCCAAGTGTATTTCAGTAGTTCCTGATAATACTTCAAAACATTTTATTTACCTTTGGTCATAAACTTCCGTATCATCTTCCAAACCACTGCCCCAAAAATAGTAATAATAATAGTAATAATAATGGTAATAATAATCCTAATAATATATTTCAAATTGCTCCATTTCACTGCAGAAATATTTGGGGAATGTCTACTATTGCCTCCCTCCTCAGCATGTCTTTTACCAATCACTTAAAAAAAACTCCCTTGCATAGATGTTTTACATTACATTCCATGTTAATATTAATGAAATAGAGAATACAGGAAATATTTCTAGTGTGTATCAATATCTCTGGAAGAAAACGATAGGATCCACTAAAAGTGATGATCAAAATGAATGCCAAGATCGTAAATTTTCATTTTACTTGTATGAAATAACTTTTAATGCTAAGGGACAGCCTTCCAAAATCTAGTGATCATGACATTGAGTTAACTGATTGGAAGGAGAGGATATAAATAGAGTCAGTTTCTTCAAGGTTGAGATTTTGGGCATGTAGAAAACAAAGTCAGCAATCTCATCCTTCTTCTTTCCCTTTACAGTTTATTTCTTGATACTTAAGCCACCAACATGCAAGGAGGGAAGAGGGGTGATGCCGGAGATTAGTCAAAATAGTTCAGTAGTGTGTCTGCCTTTTTAAGGAAGACCAGGACAGGCTCTGTGAAGTATTTCATAATGTCATTGTTACTATTGCTACTATTCTGCTCTTGGGATTGATGTGGAGCAATAGGCTTGTACCCAGAACTCCATTAAATGATGTGAGGTTGAGTCTTTGGAAAGGTGCCATTGCTTCTACTTTCTAGGGACTCTCTTATGCTTAACCAGTGTTTTATCTTCTGAAAAAGGCATTACAGGGAAGTGTCATTGAGAGAAAATATGACTCTTAAGTCACTGAGAGAAAAGTGGCATGAGGACAAGGTCAACCCTATTGGTTGACTTTAAACAGCAGATAAAAATTATAAAGGGATACAGGGTTTGCCAGTGACAGCATGGAATTTGGTTGAACTACTCTGGAAAGGAAGTTGAAGTTCATATATGCAAACATACCTAGATGAACGTAGTACATAAACTCCATGGCCTATATGCACTTTTTTATAATAGAGGCAATATTTCATTTAGGAAGGAATTATGACTCCTAAAAAGAAATGAATGACTAACAAAGAGTTTCAATGTAAATATATTTATATGGAACTTTGATTTACCAATTTTATTATTGGAAGACTATTTTTTCTTGAACAGTAAATTTAATTTGTGAAAGTGTTGTGGCATAGTATGTCCACAGTGAGATACTAATCTTTCCAGGAAAGTGCTTTGAAAAATAAATTGTGGAAAGATTTTTTTTTTGTGTGTTTTTTTTTTTTTTTTCCAGGTTTCTGATTTATGGATGCCCAGCAATAGATGTCCAGGGGGATCCACTTACATTTGTTATACATGGTCATCAACTTCTACGCATTTGGAGCTAATCCACAAAATATTCTTGACTGTGCTCCTCTTGCTCTCCAAGCTTCTTGCCATAGAAATGCTTAGAGATGACTGAAGAGAAGTTGCTTCTTCACAGAAATAAATATTTTGCCTTAAGTCCAGTAGTTTTGGAAGTGAAACCTCTTTCTGGGTACATTCAGAAAAGGTACTACTCTTTTTAAAGCAAAACTTTGTCTGCAGTTTAGCTGATGTTTGGGTTCAGAAGACCACATTTGTTATATGATAATGAAACTGTGATATGTTCTTAGCACAAGAGTGTCAGACATGAACCTTACATGGGCCAAACTGTGATAGTTTCAGTGTTGGAAAGAGGAGCGATAAAGGTAAACTCCCTGCAAGGAGGCACACTCATCCCTTCTACACTCTTCGAAGGGCTGTCCACAAGTGTGTTACACCTCATCACATCTTGTGGCATGTATTTGTGCAGTATGTTTGTACATAGTGAGCAACCTGGGGCAGCAGTGTCCCAGAGTCACCTAGAGAGGAGTCCAATAGATACTGATTGGGACTTTGGCAAGTCCATGGGAGAAGAAATGTTAGTAATAACACCCTCTTTTTCTGGAAACATGGGTTTTGCTGTGTGGCTGCCTTATCATCTTCAAAGAGCCCACATCCTTGAGTGCCTGAAAGCAACTTCATCATGTAAGCCTATTCTGTTCAGTCTAAGTCTAAAATGAGCTCTGTGAAAGCAGAGGTAGGTATGGAGCATAGTTTTAAGCAGATAATGAGTCAGCAGTACTGCCAGAGGGAAAAATCAAATGGCTGAGACAGCTTTAAAAGTTAAAAAAGGACACAAAAAGTTTGAGTAAACTGACAAAGCTGACAAAGAGTGGGTTTGATGTACGCAATTGTCTGGCAAGGGTAAGAAATTTCAAACTGGAGCTCTCTTGTGTGGTTTTTAGGCAGGATACAAGGTGTTCCCTTCCTTCTCCCTGGCCCAGATGGTGGGAAGGTGTCTCTTCGGAGGCGGGATTGGCAACAGCTGGGACAGAGCTCAGAATCTGGCTCTGGAGCTCTAATCAAATAATAAATGGGGCTTAATGCAGCTCAGCATGTGGGCGCACCATATATTTTGTTAGACTTCTCTGGTTTCAACCCAAAGCAATGATGTTGATCTCCAATTCGGCATCATGTTTTATTCTCTCTACAGGTTTATTGTAAAAGCAATTTTTCCAGTTTTCTAACAGAAAACTTCCTTTGTCATCTACTTTATATTTATTCTGCAGCTCCAGGTTGTTCCAGATGCATCTCGATGTAAGTATGTGCAGAAAATGACCCTCAAAATGTAACAAACCATGTTGCCAAAGAATGGAAAGAGTCAGCAGTAGAATTAATAGATGTGATCACGCTTTCAGAAAGTGTGGACTTTTTAAAGGTTGAGTTTCAAATAGAGGCTTCAGAGGAAAAAACCTGGATCCAGGGACTGAATTTTTATACTTAGAATCTGATATACAATTTATAGAAAAATAAACATCTGGAATGAAAACTGTGCAGGGCGTAAATTAAACTAGGATTTTAACCAGCCCTGCTGCGTGAATAACAATGAGTACTGCATTTTCATTTCTGTAATGTTAATTGCCTGGAAAAGAGGATGGAAATCTAACATCACAAATTAAAATTTCCTTCTATTTGAGAATATACAGAGATATGCAGTGTTACCACCACATTATTAGAACTGAATTTTCCATGCAACAACTGGAATTAAGGATGTTTTGTAACATTTTGATTGCTTTACCTGCTCATTTGTGACACACCTAAAAGTTTCAAATATTTTGTGGAAGGACAGCTGTGGCTAGCATATTTTGAAGCTAACACTATTATGCAAGGGTTGTAAGAAAAGATTTTTTAAGAATTAGTTTGCCCTCTTTCCTTGGATATATCTTACTGATCAGGTTATTGTGAAGGGTAATGTTTTTGTCACTGCCTGAGGCTGCTTTCCAAGATTACTTTGTGTGAGATCAGTGCAACTAAAAGATAGTTTTATCTTTCCTTAGGGTATCATGGTAGATGCAACTGTTAGAAAACAAACTGAATTTAAGAGCCAATGTCTCAAAATACTCAGTTTTGGAAATGGGTAGCTAGCTTTTCTTCAGGTGCTTCTCAAAATGGACACTGACATTGTGGTTATCTGAGCTTGTAGACTTTTTATATGACTTTCCTATGCATACCTGGGCCCTGCACAGGCGTAACGTACTCTGCAATTCCTCTCTGCTGTCCTAGACTCAAGACAGTGTCCATTTCATGCATTCTGCTTTTGTAAACTTGCTCACATTTAATGTTTTGTTTCCTTTTAGCTTTTTGCATTGATGTTCTTAAATGTTTCCTTGATTCACATTAATTGATTCAGATAGGCAAAAAAAAAAAAAGTTATCTGATGTTTTATGGAAACATTAGCCTTGCATGTAACCTAGAAATTTCTCTGACCCCTCTGGGGTCACTGCTTATGCATTGTTTCTATCCAAACTGCTGGGCAATGGAAAATCCTAGGCAAATGCTTAAAGCTACCTCCTCTCCTAAAAAAATACCCAAGCAAACAAATACAGAAAACCCTACACCAACCAAACCCGTGTTCTTTCTACCCAAACAGAATTTCCAGGAAATAATGGGAAGCTGAAGTGAGGGATAGTTACTCATACACTACTGGAAAGAACACCCTGTGGGATCTTGCAGGATGAGGGCAGCTCTAGGCATTGGTCCAACATGTAGCATTTGGGTTGGTCCTTTCCTTTCCCTGTGCCACCATTCCTGCTTTGGCCTTTGCTCATCATCTCTGTTTTGAACCTAACGTTCAGCATTTCTGCCTGGCAGAAAGGGTCTCTGGTCTCACTTTGGTCCCAGCTGCACCCAGCACACAACCAATGCACCGAAAATGGAGCAGAGCTGATGAGGAACTTGATGCTTCTGAGAGTTCAAACTCAACATGTTGGAACTGTGTGTTTTCCAAAGTCTAATTTTGATTAAAATTTTAAAATGTATAAACAGTTAACTCTCACATCATTGCTGTGTCCCTTGATCCTTGCAGCATCTCCTTTTAGCCTTAAAGATACAACAAAAAAATAATTGTTTTTCTTTCAGTATTTGTAGATTATCAAGCTATTACATCATTTTCCAGATGTCGCCTTTCAGCAGAACCAGAGTTCATACAGAAGAAAGTACTTATATTGATACCTTCCCATTGTTTTTTTTTTTCAAACATCACTGGATCACTTTTTCTTTGTTTGCTAAGGTAGCCGGAGAAATTGAATGCTATAAAATTGTGTGTCTGTTTCCCACTAGCTCTAATGGTGTTTTATTTTCTTCTTTAGGAAAGACAAAGTGGTGGCAGAAGAATCAAAGTGTTTGTGGTAGGTGCTACTGTTTGATAAATGTGATTTCTATCCACAAAAGGTGACTGGGCAACAAGTTGGAGGGACACTTTCTTGTCCTGTCTTGGCTGTTGAATGAAGGATGAAGTTAAATCTTATGTAACTGGAAGAAATAGTGCCCTCCCAAAGAGCAACTAAATGTGAGCAGCTGGAAGAAATTTCTAATGTGCAGCACAGACTGAAAGTCACGTCAGGCCTGGGGGAGGCCTGCGGGGTAAGTAGTGTCTGGGCAATTACAGAGTAAAGCAGTTCACCTCTGAGGTGATGGGAGAAGAAAAAAGAAAAATCAGTCCTATGGACTTGGAAAGGATTGGATGGAGACTTATTGCAAGCAAAGGGAGGGCAATATGAAATGTTTTGTTATTGTCTCTAACAAATTTTTACTTATCCAAACTCACGTCCTTATGTTTTCAAATGGATTCTGGTGCTGTGGCGATTGTTTTATTCTCTAGGAAGTGGGATCTTGCCTTGTGATGGGTAGGTGTCCTGCTTACTCTGCTGTCTGGGGAATACTCGCTGGCAATGGGAGCTCTCAGAGAACTGTCTTCAATGCCATCCTCCTGAAGACTGTGAGGAGGGAGGGTCAGCTTGAAAATACTGCTCGTGTTACAAAACATCTGGGGTATAACATGGTTTGCTGGATCTTTGTTGGCAGTGTGACTGAGAGCTGTGCTGTGGCAAGATTTACTAAACTGGTCCCTTGTCAACAAATGTTAAACAGCAGCATCAGCTTTCCAAGCAGCATTGGCTTCCAGTGGTGAGGAAATGCAGTGTTCCAGGTGATGTTAAGATCAATGATGTTAAGATATATGAAACTGCAACATTTTCCTGGTAGCAATATAAATATTTTAAAGCACGGCAGTCTTCATTGCACTTAAGAAATTATCTTGTAGCTTTTTACACTATTTATTTGCTGAACCGTACTTCATTTAATAACCTGCCAGGACTCTTGCAGAAGCAAAACAGGTCTAATGGAAATGAGGGAGAGAATTAAGTAACTCAGTGACTTTGTTAGTTTGAACATGCACTGTGTTCACAAGGGGTGATATGATGTCGGCTTGTTTTATACAGCTGACTTTGTGCTGTTTCAGTTGTTTGCAAAGAACTTGATTTTCTCCCTCTTGTGCCAAAAATACTAGACATCAAGCAAAAAATGTTCTGTGTTGTTGTTTCTACAGTCCGAGGGGGAAAATCAGTGAACTGAGGTTTCCTCCATAACCTGTTAAAATCAGTGAGCAAAAGTTCATTGATAGGTATGGACTGCTGAGGGTCACAGGTTGACTATAATTTCAGTCTCCTGCCTGTTTTCCTTACCATATGTGATGAAGCATTCCTGTTTGTTTGCTTGCTAATTCATTCTTATGCTTATATCTGTTGGTAGCTATCTATCTATCTGACTATCTGTTTGCCTGTCTTTCACTCTGCTTCCAAATATGTGCATAACTGTGATTAATTTGATGGTTTCTTTAGTTCTTAGTATTTATCCACATTAGGGAAAGCCCTGCTAATGCACTTGGCATCATTCATTCTTCATTTGTGATCTTTATCAAGTGTCAGATTTTAACTTGACTGTAGGAACTTTTTTTTTACTTTTTTTTTTTTTTTTTTGAGTAGCAGAGAGTGTTGTTTTATATTTGTAGCAGTAATAGAATACGTTAGAGACTTAATATTTATATAATAAGCAAGAAGCATTTCCAAACTTCCCTAAGAGCAGTTATAACTCTATGGAACTTTTCTTTCTTCTAGACAAACTCATCTCCTTGTTAATTAACATTTTAGAGTGAAAAATGTCCAGCATAAATTTCATAAAGTAATCTCTGATTAGACTTCATACAATAGAAAGAACTGCTTTTCCCCAAGGGCTGCAGAGTATTTTGGTGCACACAAATATGCAGCCTGCCCATAACCCTAGCAAAATTCAATTACTCAGAGAGGTGTAAACCACGTTTTATGAAAGCAATAAGACATGACTCTTGATGATTTCTGTGGGAGACTGCTACAAAATTTAGAAGTGTTTGCAGCCCCGCACTGACGGCCAAGTGGATTTAACCAGCTGAGAAGCACAGTAATCTCCCAGAAGCATATTACCTAGAATATATCTTTGCTATTAATTTAAAATTGTTTTCAAAAGCAATGGATTGTAATCATCAGAATAGCAATAAATTTGGTCAAATCAATAATGTAATTCTGGTGATTTTTCACATGGAATGTTGATGCAGGCATTACATTATCACAACTCACTAGAGAAATCTCCATTATAGTTAGCAACTCCGTAACTGTTTATTGGCTGGGTGATCTGTTACCCAAAATTTCCACAAAAATCTCTCTCCAGTCATGAATGTATGAACTATTCTAAGAGTATCTTGTCTCTCAAATTAAAAAACAAACAACAAAACTACCTCAAATATTTATGGGTAAGATGAAACTTAAAAAAAAAAAGGTTGTTGTCTGCCTTTGCTTATGTAGGTCAAATCCCTATGAAATAATTTTAAGGCCTTGCAGAAATAATTCTATTTTTACTTTAGCTGTGAGTGAAAAAATCTTAGTCTAATAAAAATCTTACACCTGCTGCTCTGATGCGTTTATGATGGGAAGGACAGCACTGAAGCAGGTACTTTACTAGTGGCCTCTAGTGCCTAGAAGAAAAAAGAAAAACAGAGGTTTTAATTTTCATTCAGGTGAGCAGTGCTGAGCTTTTCAACTCAGAATTATGGGATCACTCATGATTTACCTTCATGAGAAGCCTTACAAATGAAAGCAGAATTTCCAGCAGGCCAATCAATCCAGCCTTTCCTGTTCCTCACACAGCTTTATCTCTCACATAAATAAATACGCATCGTGCGCCAAATCTGCGAAGAAGAATTTCTCTTACTACCATTGCAATGAGATGGAGTTTAATGCTAAAAATATGACACAAAACATTTCTGTAATAATCATCCTAAAGTTATTCATTCAGTTTTATCAGTTATAGTCATTAAAGCCCTGAAGTATGAACAAAATTGTACCCCCATTAAAAAAAACCAGCTAAACAAAAAACAGCTAAGTGTCTTTAGATCATATAGATGTCTTTGTTAGTCTGTAATTTTAGCTTTTCTTGCTTTGTAAGGAACTCCATGGTGGCCGTAGCTCTCTGGATGTAGTATGACTGCTGTTTTCTGAATGTGCTACGTTCAGTCCTGGAACAAAGTGGAATTGTTAGATTTTGAAACAGAACATTGGAACCCCCCATGCTGAGTTTTACAGAAGCTAACTTTCAGAATGGGGTGTGCAAAGTGTGTTCTAGAAAACATATGTTCACTCTATTTGAATATATGGAAATCTGAATATATAGAGTGTCATTTTCTTTCTATTGAAGGAACAGTTTTATTTTCCATTCTAGATTCTTGAACAGACCCCACAAAGGTTCTCCTCAGTGGTGCCCAATGACAGGATGAGAGGCAATGGACACAAACTAAACCCCATGAAATTCCATATGAACAAGAAGGAAAAAGAACACACTTTTACTGTGACTTGGCCAAATGCTGGAACGGGTTGCTCAGAGAGTTTGTGGTTTCTCCATACATGGAGATATTGAAAACTTGACTACTGTACACTGTTCTGGGCAACCTACTTAGCCTTCTTAAGCAGGATGTTTGCACTGTAAGATTTCTAGAAGTCCATTCCAGCCTTAGTGATTCTGTAATTTTTAAGTGGAGACATTGAGCTAACAATGTGTTTTGGACTATGCTTGAACTCTTTCTCCAAGATTACTGCCTAACCTCTTCCTATCTTTGTTGTATCACACAAGAAATCTTGTGAAAATTAGTGTGTTGCTAATCTTTTAAAGATCTGTGTGCAATTAGGGCAAGGTGATATACTCAGATCAAAAGCACAATCTTGATGTTAACAAATTGTTCTGTGTTTGCATTCTTGCACTTATCAGTAGTTGTCATGATACATTTCATCTTCAGGCAGTGGGACCAAAGATAGACTCACGTGTCATCTAGGAGCTTGTCTTTTTTTTTCCAGTCATATAAATTCGTGATAGAACTTCTTCTTCCTTGAGACTTTACTTTGTTCATTTCCTTAGACTGTCACCATTACTGCAATACAATGCCCTATAATGCCAAGTATAATATTGAGACTATGCAATATTTTATATTAGATTAGGGGTTGGATGAATTTCAATGAATATTTAACTACAGTTTTCTCTTCAGTTGCCTCACACACTGAAGTATTAACAACAAACATAACACACAAGAAATGTCGCTCATGGGCTCTGTGCCTTTATGGACTGAAGTTTCCTCACCATTCAGCTACCTAACCCACAGGTGTTTTTCTGGCATTCCTAATCTTTTCTGCCCTTACAGTCAGCTCTTCTAAATACCAAACATGTGCTGTCTGCTTGGAGACAAAAAAAAATGATGAACAGAATTTGAAACTAAACCAGTTTTCAGTTAGATGCTTTTAATCTACGTAAAATCTATGGTAAGGCTGTTTTACTGTTTTGGGAAAAGGTTCCATTCACCACATGTTAATACTATCTAGAGCATAAACCAAAAAGGTTAGTTGAAAAAGTCATATCCCTGAATAGAAAATAATTGCCAGTTTATGTAGATTGTATGTAAAGTATTGCTTTTTTTTTTTCTTTAAACAATAGCATTTGACTCTTAGGAGCATAAAAGCCACAATGTAAGGAAGATGACCAAATATTCTTCATAATTTAAATTTTCATTTTAATAGCTTTATAGGATCTATCTTGCATTCCTGAAATTCCCTTTAGTAGTATGTCATCTATCATCTTCTAAAGTACAGTATCAATCCAAGTATGATTTCTTTTCGTAATTTTTTGTAGCATTGCAGAAGGTTGGAAATAGAATTTTTCTTAACACAAAATCTTGACAGCTTTGAATGCTGAGATCTTGCTTTCAAATTGAAACAAATGTCTGAAACATCCGTTCTTATCTGATGTATTAAATATTCAGTCTTTGATTGACATCATTTTTATAGCACCCAAGAATGTAGGAGCAACTTATCCAACTTGTCAGGTGTTACTGATTCTGTATATTGCTAATCTTCACTGTTAATTCTATTACTACATTTAAACATGTCAAAGTAGATTCCAGACAGAGCTACGGCTCTCTCATTTATCACAAACATATTGCAGCCACCATTTGGTAGAGAGGGTCTTGAGTTATATCTGGCTTTATTTTACCCCTGTACTCACTCAGTTCTTTGAGCTGAATTGGGTAAAACGAGCTGGTATGAATGAAAGAACAGGTTCTCACAAGCTGTGACTGCATATTGTTGCTTTAAAATTGTTGCCTCTTGTCAGCTTTTTTGCAACTCTAAATTAAGATAAAAACATGGCCTGGATTTTCTCCCCAGTTATTTAAAGAAAATTCTGGTATTTCACATGCTTCTTCTGTTTCTAAACAAAACAAAACTTAATTTTAAATGGTTCTCAGTAAGAAAGCATATTTATAATATTCCTATTTGCTAAAAGAAAAAACAAATCACACACCCCTCTTTAGTTTTTTTTTTTTCTTCCATGTTTTGAAGACTTAAAAAGTAAGTCAGACCCTGGGACACAAGAATAAGTGAGCTAATGCTGCATAAGCAGTCCTTTGGCTTTGCAGTCTGAGAAGCTGGGAACTGCAAATAATGTTTGTCTGCAGTGAGGAATTGAATAAGGTTCCCCCACTTTAGCAGGGGCTTGTTTCCATCAAGTTGCAAGATCTTGATAGCCATCGGGTCTCTTTGTTGCGTGTGTCAATCCTGTTTACAGTCATCACCTGTCTCAAAAGTTATTCAAAGATTTTCATGAACGCAGAGAGGCAGCAGAGCTTTAGTGTAATCACATTGTCATCATTTCCTTAGCAATCAAGCTCAAATAAAGAAATGCTTTTGTTTGGCAAGTCATTTCAGAAGAGCAAATCAATAATTTCCTACAGGAAAACATCTAACTTTTTTGGAGCTTAGGTACATTTTGCTTATTACTATTTTGAGCAGAGTTGATTAAAAACTGATGAACCTTTTCCTTTCAAGAAGAATGACAGATTTCATTTTTGTTTAAAAATTATCAGTGACCCAATCTAGAGAAAATTCAATTGGAGAGGATAGGACAAATTTTAAAGACACAACATTGCTCATTTTTATCTTTAGAGAACGAAAGGTATAGGAAGGAGTCAGCAGCTGGTACATTTTATGTGTTCAATACAAGTTGGGGTACAAGTCTTTAAGAATTCACTGTAGATAACAGGCTGATGTTGTTAAGGGCAGGGTATGTGATTTGCTATTGCTTTTCCCTACTTCTTTAAATCCATGTAGTTATCTGCATCTGCAAATTTGAACTGAATGTACATGCTATTGTAAAAGTGAGAGAGAGATTTTCATCTGGTGGTATCTTTATGGATTTTGTTATTCAAACACAGATTTGCACCTAAGTTGTAATAGAACAAAAAATTATGATAAGTAGGTGGTTCATAACTTCTTCTTGTTCCTGTAAACTTGATAGTAAATTATAATTTTTCTATTTAATTTTATTCTGCTTGAAAACTAGTACATTATGCCGAAGTTATCATATTGTATGTTTTAGTATGCCTTTTTTATTTTTTTTTGGTTAAAGGATTTATATTAGACAGAGAGAGATATGCCAGAATTTTATCTGTAGTTTAAAAGGGGACAAAAATGTGAAATTGTGCTTCAAAATAAGTTATTGAAGAGAAGGGCTCTATCTTTTCCTTTTTCATTATTCCAACAGACTATGAATATGCTCAGCAGGCCGAGAACAGACCAACACAATAAGAGGTAACCCTTAAATACTGTAGAGCACTCCTGAGCTCCTCAGTTACTGTGAAATATAACTGTGGAGGGTTCAGTTGCCTGTTTTAAACTGCTACCACTGTATAGTCTTAAAATGTGTAACTGTTTCTCCTGTGACTCTCTGTACTTGTCAATTGTCATCAACAGTACACAAAAATTTAATCAGAGCAAAGGTGTTAGGTAATTTAGTGTATCTGTATTAGCTCTTCTGTGAGTTTAATGTCTTGAACATTATCTTCACCTTTTATCATCCATATGAGAAAGGAAAAAAAGTGTATTACCAAAGCAACATGACATAAAAAAACAAAACACCATCATAAAGTCTGATTTTGTGCATATCTGTGTGGTTCTCTAACTTGCAACTCTTTGATCCCTACCCTGTGGGATTAGGTAGGGCAAATAAGCAATATACCCACTGAAATTTGATTTACAGAAATTTTTGTGGTTTGAAATAGGGCTGCATATGCCACTAGGAAGGGAGAAGAAAGAGCATGGACAGTGATTGCAAGTAGATTGCAAGGGCACGGTAGGTCATAAAATATGTTTTCTGGCTTTCTTTTGGTTTGTAAAGTCCTGTTTTGTCACTTATTAAAAAAAAAATATGTGATGAAGATTTTGAAATATCAGGATTGGCAGATGGTATTCTAAGGCTTGTTGGACGTGGAGGCTTTTTAACTGTTTCAATAAATATTTATTTTAACAGCAACAACGTTGGCAGATTACCTGGATATTTAAGAAAACTGTTATTATCCCTATTATTATTTTTTGCCATGTTTTACATGCAGCTCTGTACTCTATCCCATGCCCTATCAACCCTCATCATTCTCCACAGGTGTTCCTGTAACATCCTTGTCTTCACTCTTCTGAAAACATCACTGTCCAAATATTTTTCTTACTCAGACAGCCAAAGGAAATTAATTTCTTCTGTGCAAGTGGGGACGGATGAGGTTACAGGTGCGGAGGGAAACAATATACCTCCTGTTTGAATAAGGATGGGTCCAAAGGCAGCTCATGGCATACTGCTTCCAAATCCCTGTTTGGACATATCTATACCTAACTCAAAATGAAATAAAAATGAATATTAGTTTAGCTGATTGATTTCTAAGATCATCTGCATTTAACTGGTGTTTAAAATAAATCAAATAAACCTTCAAACTGAATATGAATAAAACTTTTTCTCAATCTTATATAGTCTTTGGAAAGGGTTTATTATTGTATTATTGCTCATTACTTTTAGGAAGTTGTTGAATTCATGCAGATTTATAATTATTTTGGTTGGCCAAGAGCTATTTCCACTTTTATTTTTTTTTTTTTTCCCTCATGTAAAAGATGCACAGGAGGTAAGTATGAGTTTATTTCATAAATTCACAGAAAAATATGCTTAATTTTTTTTGTGTGTGTTTTTTCTAGCCAAGTCTAAGGTCATTTGATGTTTTCAACTAGAGTTATAAATCTAAAGCACTGCAGGCTACTGCTTCAATAAAATCTGGACTGTTCTTGCTAATGTCTGTTCTATTTACTTGTTAGTATGTAGGTAAAGTGTATTAAAAGGAACATTTACATTGAAAAAAGACTTGTTTTTCTTCATTTTATTAAACAGCTTCTTTTCCATTGTCATATACTATAAAAACATCTTTTGCGTGCTAGCTGTAATGTGTGAGCCCAGTGAGCATTAAACTACAAGGAGGACAAGGTGAAATTATGTTGTAAGCCAGTTTTCGGTAGTCTTTATAACAGGTTGAGCCTTTATTTATTTTATTATAGAATATTATTATAGAATATTTGCACATATTTAGCGGTGATTAACTTGGGCATGTTGGGGAATCAATATATGCAGGTCCTGCTATATAGCACTAACCTGTTACACATAAATGTGCTGCACTTCTACACTGCTGCTAGATAAAGAACATGAACAAATACAAGTGGAGGAGGTATTGAAAACTCCCTAGGGCACTTGCACAGCAAAGGAAATATCACACAATCAGGCACGCTCAGATTTGTGAAGGCTGAATGTGATAATACACCACGCAGCCAAGGATGATACTGTCTGAGCTGTGTTTTATCGGCTCCTTAAGGAGGGGAGGAAGTAGATTCTTGGAACTTTAACTGTTTCGGTCTATCACTATATTATCTGACTTGCTGCACACTGGAGGAGGATTAAGAACTGTCCAATTCTTGGCTATTTTTTTTTCTATCATACACAGCTAGATTCTGGGTAGTGGGTTTTGTTGTTTGATTGGTTGCTTTTAGCACTGAAGTTTCAAAGTAAGGTGGGGCTGAGTGATGCATTATCACTGGAGATATGAGGTCAGGAAAAGGATCGTACGTTGGATGTATAAGCCAGTTTGGCTGGCTTAAAAAAAGAAGCCCCAAAGAAGCTTTTATGAAGAGAAGGAAAGGGATGCCTGAGATTCAGACTAGTAGAAAAATTTGAAAGTATGTGGTACTAAAGAAAGATTGCAGTTCCAGGTCTTTCAACAAGATTCCAAACTTTTTTGAAAAGTTGTGGTTTCATATTTTAGTGTTTTGAAACTGTTAGAGTTTCAGAGCACAGCTGTAGATGTCAGAAACAGAGCTGCTTATAGGAGATATTTTTCAAAAATCAGAAAGTTTCAAAATTTGTTGGTTTATTGTTTAAAAAGAAAGAAAAAATTTACATTTCTGGCTTATCTCATAGTCATGGTTGTATTAGGCTCAGTGTCTGGAGTGCTGTGTTTCTCTTTTCTAAAATAATTAGATAGCTAAGTCTTTTTCTTCATATTTTTCACAAATTTGAGAAGAAAAAGTCCTAAACATTCTTCATTATCATTATCTCTATTGCACATTCTCCAAAATCTGACTAGTGTTGTCTTCATGTTGCATTCTGTATGTTCTTTATCAGTAAACATTTAGAGATTTAGAGATGTAGAGGCATACTTTTTGTTCTTGATATTGCTATTGTTTCAAATTAAAAATTCAATAAAATCATAAAACTTGTGAGGGGAAAGAGAGGAACTGAATATCTGAAGTCTTTCCTAACAATTTTAAGCTGATGTTAGCAGGCTAAGAAACCATTCATATGGATTTATCTCTTAATACAATATGAACAGCATTTCAGAAATTCATGTTTTGTGTTGTTGCAGTCTGAAAGGATAATATTTAAATAGAAGAAAAGGATTGTTTCAATTCTGCAGTCTATTCAGTCATGTGGATAGTCTTAGGGTGAGTGATCTAATTTCATCGGTGTTTGATTGCAAAGAGTTTTTGTTGGTTTAAAGCAGAGCAAGGATAAAGGTTAAAACGAGCAGCATCCAAATTCTCTTAGTTCATGGCAAACTTCTGCAACAAGCTGTTTGCTGGAAGCTTGAGCTAACATGCATTGATGTACAACTTGATTTTGCATCTGGTTTTACTAAAAACCCATGCATTTCATTCAATAATTAAAGTAAAAAGGGCACACATTAGGTAGGAATTACTTTTTATTTTCGTTTGGTTAGATGACATAATGACAGCACTAGATTTCCCACCCCTTCTTGGATTAGAAACCCATAAACCAAGTTTCTTGAAGAAATTCTATTGGCTTATGAAAATCTGTGCTAAGCTTCTTGTTTCTCTGAGCAGAGAAGCAAACAGCTTTCTTGTTCAGAAAGTCTTCCAATGTGGCACTACAGAAACTTAGCCCAATATCATATAAGTATTTTTAAATGCCCTCTATTCCACTTCTTCTTGTTTTGGTCTTTTTCTTTCTACTGTTCACAGATAATACCTTTGAAGCTGTGATGGCTATACACATGTCTTGCTAAGCTCTACCAGGTGAGGGTCTTTGCATAGTAACTCTTGTTTGCAACTGTGTCAATTGTTCCTTTCTTCCTTGTAAGTTTAAGTGGACATACATGACTCCAATTTGGTATGTGGCTGAAGGCAGCAACAGGAATATCCAGCATACTGGAATGATTAACTGAAAGAAGTTACACTAAGAATCCATTCTTTATTACTTTTTTACCTTTTACACTAAGATGGTAGTACTGTGTGGTAAGGAAAGGAAGAAAGGATGTTCGTTATTCCTTTAAAGATGATCTTAATTCCATACTCTCATCTTTGTTTAAAATGAAATTTCTAGGAATTATAGTATATCATAAATCCATTTCAATGGATAAATGTAAAATGCAAATATTTTACCATATCTCATTTAGTTATCTCTTGGGAATTGCAGGCGCACTGGCATAAGCAAATTATTTGCCTTAATATTGGATACTGATGGGTGAAAAAAGTATACATTGTGTTTTGTATGATCTACAATTTCAAACAATATTTGGTCTGATTTCTGAGGGCAAATTGTAGAAGAGACCTCTGCTCATTTTTAGTAGATATCTCTTTCCAAGCAGCCAGCTATTTAAAATTTATGACTTGCATAACTGTCACTATCTGTAGTTACACTTCTGTAGCATGTAACCTTTAAATTCATGCAACTGGAAATCATTGGCTCAAACTGATAAGGTTGCTACTATATTACTTCTGCAGATTATCCAGATAAATTTTCTTTGCCAGATTCTTAACACTGTTGATCTATGCAGTGATTTTTTTTTTGACATCTCTCTCAAAAGAACCTTGATGGTGCAGTTTGGAAACAAAGAAGGTGGTTTATTATCTTTTCAGGTACTTAATCCAATGCATACATCTGCAGAGGTATGTTTTGCACTAAAGAAAAAAAAAAAGGGTATCAGTAGTCTGAACACGTTGATTGCTTTTTCTTTACAGAACACAGCAGATATCCCTGCAGACCTGCTAGTTGAATGGCAATCTGATTTTTTAAAAAGAATTAAAAAAACTAACTTGAAATAGAGCAGCCTTAAGATCAGAGAGTAGTGTGGCTGTGTAAGACTACAGAATAAACCTTTCAGCTAAGAAATGCTTGAATACATCTGGCAAACACCGACCAATAAGGGCTGCTTGGACATACAAGAATGTCTTACAGACTGATCATGTACTGACTTAAAAACCCATATAGATTGTGATCCTGTATTAGTTTTTGAACTTTTGACAGCTGTCCAGAGGCCTTTTTGGCTATTTGAATTGTTCAGTCACAGAAGTTGCTGTGGACTCTGCAGAATACAATGCTAAATTATTTTGTGCTTATGGCAGCTTTCCGAATCTCCCACCCTGCTGCTTTGTTCCTGTACAATCCCATTCTTCCCATAAATCCTGCAGCAATCTCCTCCCCGCAGAAGTCTTTGCATTGTTTTCAATCTATATCATGCAACATAGAATGTCAATTGAACTCATCATTATTTATGGCAACTTCTGTAGACACAAACCTAATTTTCTCATGACTTGAAGTACCATAGAAACATACTTACTTCAAATAAAAGGTTGCTCTGGAAAGCTGTATCCCAAGAGTGCAGGGAGTTATCAAGTTATATGAAGTTGTTAAGACTTTCATTCAGATAAACTGCCTTTTAATAAAGTATGTAAGGGTGGAAAGAGAAAATAGTTCTGATTGACTCATTGAGACTTTAAGCAATGTGATAGAATATCTTGTTGATGTGAATGAGATAAAGGTATAAATAAAAAGCAATAAAAATGCACTGAAAGTGGCTTCTCTGCTGTTCATCTTTTTGAAAAGTGTGGCATATAGTTGGATTGCTTTGTAAGAAGCAAAACAAATGGAGCTTGGCATCCTGTCTCCCTTGTTCAAACCTTCCCAAAGAATAACAACCTCCTGGTCCTTTGTCACAGAAGAGAAGATGAACCTTGACATCCTGGAATACAAGGCGACTGACTGGCTGGTGTGCTGTTCACTTGCTAATTAACTGGTTTACAGCTGTCAAAATGATTGTATAGGGCTGTGTTTCTCCTAATCTGCGTGCCTGTTCACTACCCAGCTGCATATTCTCATGGAAAATAATAATCTCTTAATTTTCTGCCATTCTTTTAAATGTGTTTCATATCAGCAAGCGAGTTCAAAGGTGACTGGAAAAGGGGTGAGTAGGAAAAGACTGTATGGACCTTGAATAATTTCTCTTCCACATTTGTATACTTTTTGACTTGAACAAGACCACTGTCTACAAGAGGCATTATTTGTGAAGACTCCAGACTTTCTCTTCAGTTGTGAGGAGAGTACTATGCATTTTTAGTGTGGATCACAGGATGTTTTTGCAGTACATTTCTTTTTACTTCGTATTGGTACAACTAGCTGGTCCTTCTACGTTCTGAAATATCATAAGAAAAAAGGTTTATTTTCCGGGCTATCACAGTGAAAAATAACTGGTGCCAAATGTGGCTAGCTTTTAAAAGATGCATGACTTTTTAAAAACATAAGTCATTTATCTGTATCAAGGAAATACTTAATTTCTTCTCTGATTTCAAATGCTTGTGACTCTGCCAAGCCTCAAGTGTTCAGAGTGAAAGTTTCCTTGCTGAGTGTCTCTCTCAGCATGAATTTGTTTTTATGATAGTTCATCATTCCTTGATTCCTGCAGGAAAAGAAGTTTCAATCCTGACTGGGAGAGGGGAAGTCAAAAGTTCATTTTTTTTTAACAACTCTAGAACTTTGAAACAAGAACTTCAAATCTGCTATCAGTGTGATCCTACATAAGCAAACTATTAATATCAATACACTTGCAGTTTTAAAGAGACCACTATGTATTTCATACAGAATATTTGCAATGGACTGATTTAAGATTATTTAGGACAAAAAACTAAAAAATACAATTTATTGAACATTACAAATGAAAATGTTACTCATTTGTATCCTGGCCTCATTGGTAGTAAGTACTGGCTTTCCCTTTAGACTGTTTTTTAATCAACAGTGCAGTGCAGCATCTTTAGGGTTGGATATCTAGCAACCTAATAACATTGTTGAGCATGAAATAAGTAAAAAAGTCTTAACTATTGTAAAACATGAATGACTCTTACACTGTCTTCCTCTAAACCAGGCAGAGTAGTAATCTGCTCAAATTCACTACTGTGTGAAAAGCCAAGAAGAAAAGGTGTTTATGATGAATTTTCGACATGCTTATTTCCATGTTGCTGATATCCTCAAATACTGTCATGCTGGGAAAGCTAAAACCAGTCTCTTAGGACGAAAAGAGAGCCTAACATCAAACAAAATCAGGGAAAATGATAAAATCCCCCTTTGTTTGTGCGTATGTGCAATGTAAAAGCACTCTGAGAGTTTCAATGAAGCACATGCTGTCTGTGTGCATGCATTCTCAGGCATCATCATTTTTATTGCAGTTACAATACAGGGTGTTGAGAACTCTATTTTATGAGACAGCATGATGTTAATAAATATGTTTGTGTTAAACTGCAAATGAAACCCTTGCCTAGTCAATGACATTCAATGAAATCCTTCTTTTTGAGGACTGGAGAATGGGCCTCTCTTGGATTATTAATGGAAACTCGATGGTGGGTGTTCATCTTTCATCATGTAGCTTTGAAACTGAGTATCTATTCAAATGTTTTCCGACTGGGTCATATAAACACAGCCAGTTAGAATTTGCCTTGGATCGATTGAAAGGTATCTTAGCTCTTTGCTTTTAAATGCAAATTAATATACATTTGTTATGACATTGTTGTTGTTGTTTTGTTTGTTTTGTTTTGTTTTTTGCACTCAGCAGAAGACTGGAGGGATTTTATTATAGTCGCCACACAACTCTAGTACTTTAATATGGTGCTACTTGAAAACCCAATTGTTTGAAATTTGCTGGATAAGTCTATGTAATCCAAGTCAGGGAAAAAAAAAAAAACCCTTCAACTAATTCCCTCTGCATGTGAAAGGAGAGCACATGTGCTCAGGGAGGAAGGGAGAACATACTGAGGTCACCTTTTAAGGATCAAAATAGAAGTAATCAGGGGAAAAGATACATTGGTGCCTGCGTCACCCTGTGTGTACCCTGCTCTTCTGGGACTGAGCTGTCAGCAATTCACTGGGGTTGAGGCCGAGCCCCGCACGGCCATGGTGGACCTGGGAGGACATCAGCCCTGCAAGAGCAGAGATGGGACACAAGGAAAGTTGCCTTGCAGGCAGTGGTGGGGTGGTCGAGGTGAGGGTTTGCAATAGCTTGGGCAGTGGAGAGGGAAAGCCGGGATGTCAGTGCACATCAGTGGCAGGGGAGGAATTGGGCCATGGGCAGGTGACACTTCAGCCCTTTCCACCTGGCCAGCAGCCACCTGGCTGGTGTGCAGCTTCTGGTGTGGACCACAGGGTGCTGCACCCCACTCACTCTGTGTGTATTGGTAAGGGTTTTCTTCTTCTGTGAGCAAAGAAGAAAACTGTGTTCAGCGTTATATAATCCTTACTCAGACAGAAGTAATTTAAAACTCTGCAGGTCCCTCTATCTCGATACGAACTGCTGCTCAGATTGGCACTTGTTGCTCATGGGCAAGTAGCCTCCCCTTAGGGGAGGGATGCTCTGTAATGATCAAGAATAGCAGGGATGGAAATGATGTGAAAAAAAATATACAGTTCCTCAATCGACATGTTGCTAATTGTTTATTGTCAACCAAATCCTTACTGCAGAATCAGTCAAGCAATTAGCACATTCATTGATTGGTTTAGGGTACAAATGAAATTACTTCTATTAATGGGTGTTTGATTTTTAAACATTAAATATTTGATATTAATTATAGCCCATATTCTTATGCCTGTAACTTTAAAACACTGGTAAAGAGCCGAAATACTCCTGGGGGGCTCAGAGAGCAAATGACGAATAGTGAATCATAAAGTAAGCACTAAAAAGGTGAAAAATTTACATGAAAAATTTTCTCTGAATGCACATATATCTCTCATTTTGAAAACTGCTATCACGTTTCCTGAGAGCTATGATTCAGACTGCTTTTCTTCTCAAGTTCCCTGTGGTCACGTCACATTCCCTATGATGCTGCTGGCTGCTGCATTTTGATAAGGATTAACTAACTTAAAAATTAAATGGTATTGTCTGTGGTTCACATCTGTGCAAGAGCTGAATCACTATACTTGTGTTTTGGAACCATTATTATTTTATTTGGGGCAATATTGAGAAGACAAACTGCTATTCAAAGAACAAACACTTCTCAAAAGCACTATATTTGAATCAAGCATTTTATACATACATTTCATAATATAAATAGTAAAAAATGTTTAATGATGGAAGAAATGAATGAGGCATAGAAAGCTTTAATAATTCTTTCGGCGGAAAATGTTTTTTGATCATTAATCTCAACGGATGTTCTGTTCATTATGATATTAAAAGTAGGATGAACATATTTGCATAGAATTTTGACTCATTTTGCTTCAGGTGAAAGTTACTGAGATTTTATGTAGCTTTTTTGTACTAGGACGTGCCCCAATAACCTGACATCCAATATGAGTTCAAGTAATTCTGTGTGCTGTGGCAGTTGCACATCTCCCTGAGATCCGGAGCCTTCAGTAGAGCAGTTGATGGCTCTTTAGCACCTTTTGTGCCCCATTGTGCCTGTCCCATCGAGGGTGGTGCCAAAGGGCTGACAGTCACACCCTCCCCTACCCCAGGGCAAGGTGACTTCACCTCTACCCAGCTGGGGGGCCAGGAGGGGTGGGACCCTCAGCCGATTGACAGGGTCTTTAACAAAGGAGGTGCCCAGAGAAGCTTCTGGACCATCTTGTAATGCCCACACCCAGATCTGACCAGGCTATAAAATGGGGTCCCTGCCGAAGACCCACTTAGAGTGATCTTCTTGGGGCATCAGGTCTGTGAACTGGACTGGGACTCCGTCTAAGGAGACTTCCCACGACTGAAAGTGCCTCACCTCCTGCTGTGGTGAGTGGTTATTTACTGGATATATCTTTGAATGAGTCCTTGCCTAACCCAGGTGAGTGATGATTTATTGTGGGTACCCTGGAGTGAGAGGTCTCTGGTTTTCTTTCTTCTAAGTCTATGTGTGCACATTGTGGATCCTCATTATCCTTATGTTGTTGTACCCCAGTAATCTCCTCAACTGATATCTGAACCTGTATTTTATGTTGTCGGAATGCTAAATAATTGTATAAACCCTGTTGCTAGTCAGTTTATTGGCTACACTTATCCAGCTAGAATAAAGTCTGTTTTGGAAATTGTTGTCCACCTAAAATTGACTTTTGGGTGTCTCCGTGACATATGCCTTGCCTATGAATTTGAATTTTATGTAGCATAGCTGTGCAATGAATGAGCTCTTTAGATATGTCTTTGCAGCTATCTCTTATCTTGTGTAGAAGTCATTGAAAAGTCCTGTTTTCATTTGTCTGTGTGTACAGAGTTTTTTCAGAGGTCGATGTTCAAGATTGGTTTGAACAGGCGGACTGTATTAGTTATGATGTTGGATTTGTGCAAAGGATATAAAAATTACATCACTTCTTCAATCAAACACATCTGGCCAAACAGATTCTGGGAAATATTTGCTGTAAAAAGCTGTGATTGCATGGAAGCAGATATTCAATGAAAGTAAAACTGTGAGCTGCCTACAATCTACTACCTAAGAACTAACAGAAAATGAAAAAGTTGCTGAAGAAGCTAATAATGTGTTAAGTAAAGAGAAGATAGATACAGAAATTCCATTAAGTTCCCAGTAAATCAATACAATAACAGCAAAAAGAAGAGGAGGAAAAAGAACAAATAGTGTGGAGAAAGAAATGATTTTTTTTTTTTTTGATTCAAGCAAGAGTGCAAAAGAATACCTCCTGATAAGAGATTATTAGAAAAGGAATGTAGCTATGACATTCACATCATGAGAAGGTCAGTTTAATCTGAAGAAACACCTAAACATAAACCTCAAAATTTCCTCTTATTGTTTTTTCTTCCTTATGCATAAGGATGTTATACTAAGTTTAGGAATCACAATCTGAATTTTACACACGGGCACAGAATGGAAATAAAGACTTTATCTAAGCCTGTAGATTGTCTCTGCAATGTCACAAATAGAAAAGAGACAACTAGATTGCACTTGCCTGTCCATATTGATAGCCAGCTTTTTCCCACATTGCCTGGTCTATTTAATGTCTGTGGTTTGTTTTAGCTGACAATCTCAGACACAAATTTGTCTGCCCATGTACTACATTCCAACTCATTAAAAGGTAAAAAATTAACTCCCTGTTGCCATAACACAACACAAAAACTTATTTGTTACATTTTAGCCAGTATTACTACGTTTCCAGTTCTAGTCAAATGCTAGAGGAATCTCTAGGATATTCAAAGAAAACAGAGCTGACTGCTTTCCTCTATTTACTGTAGCTGAGTAAATAGCTTTCCTGGAGCCCTTCTGCTAGCAAATATATCAACTTGCTTTCTTGCTTTGGTTACTCTAATATTCTTTAATCATTGGGCTTTATAAACTGAGAATCAGAAAGAGGGAATCAAAAACCTTTGCAAATCAAACCATGTTAATAAGAGAAAACTATTTCAAATTCAGGAGGGAGAATCTGCCTACATTCTTCCCTTCTGAAAAATACTTGTAGCTGTTCAGAACAATCAGAGCTGTCGTTATAATAATAGAATGGTTTTGGATTGTAGAGATTAAAGTGAAGAGTGGAAACTAAAAAGAGGAGAGGTTTAATCCTCTTGATGTCTGTGATTAATCAGGTTTCTGATAGATTTGGCAATGTTACTCTATAAACAAAAGTAAGCAGTAACTTCCCACAGGTGTCATTACATGTAGTTTTAATGTACAGTGCTTGCACTAGTTTATCGGGTGAAGATCAGTAGGAAAGTTGCCTCTGAATTTCTTGCAGGTAAAGGTTACTTGGGATGCATTTTGGAAAACTTTTATTTTTCTCTTTGCCAAAACTAAGCAAAATTACAAAATCTTTATGGTACTGAATGATGATGCCTTTGGAAGTGGTTTTAGAAATGAACAAGTGGGATGGGGGCTCCACTAAACTGAACTGCATAGCAGTCAAAGCAAATCAATGGATGGATGAGAAAATCACAGTTTAACGCAATAAACTTTGTCACAGCTCATGTAAATTTGTCAACAAATTCTTACCTATGTGTTCCTGTATGTTTTGGCAGAAGTACTAAAGCATAGTGTTAGTATATCCATTTCTTCTGACCCTCAATTTATTCTTTCCTCCAACTTTTTATTTTAGAATTACTCTATTGCATTTAGGTTGCAACATCTTTATGAATGCTTGGTCTTAATTTCTTCTTGTTGACTGTGTGTGTAAACACTCTTCTGACTTCCATGTTCTTCTTGAGGGCTGTGATAACTGAAAGCTCCCATTGTCATGTTCCTTCCTTTCTGTCCCCATGCTGATAAAGACATTTACATGAGAGAATTCTTGTAGAGAACTGTATCAGTAAGATTTTTTTGACTGAGAATACAGTTCATGTTACTACAAGAACTGTGTTGCTGTGGCAAATTCATAAATAGCTTTTATTACAAATTCAACTTTCAGAGAATGTCATTTGCAAACACATCACACCATGTCAGTTCCAATGAGTTAGAAATAAGTTTACTCTTCACTGGAAATGGATGATGTTTAGAAGCTCTAGCTGGCTGTTTTCTTCGTTATAGCAAATGTTAATGCCAGTGATTTATGCCGAAGAAGTAAGTAGATAAATCTCACTGTTGCAAAGGAATTACGAGGGAATGTAATGCTTTGGCATATTACTGTTAAATTTCAATATTGGGCATGCACAGCATGTGGTGCCAGGAGGAAAGGGAGTTGAAAAATCTATATGCAAATCTGAGTGCATTTTTTCAGTATGGACTGCACTTCCTTGTTGAACATATCAGAGGCAGTACTCAAAATATTTTGTTGTTGTTTGTTTAGAATAACAGAACAAAGCAACGAAACCCTACTTGCTGTAAAATATAATGTGGATGTGATCTGAACGGCACAACCTACCAAATATGGATTGAGTTATTACTTTTCTCAACTGTCTAGGATAAAAACATGAACATTAAAAATATCAGAAGAAACTGTTCTGTTCTTCGTCTTTCTAATTATCTGCTCAGTTACCTGCATAGGCACAAGAAATTTTAATTTTACAATACCTAAAGAGCTTCCTTGGGATTCAGATATTTGGGAACTGGATTAAATTCTTGGCTCACTTGCACTGTAACCTTGAACATGTGCAAGACAGAGACACACACTGCTGTCTTTGGCAAACTTTACTCCGTATGTTCAACTAGCTGTGACCATGTATTTACACAGTGGAGCTGTGAGCTTCATTGTGACTTGGTGTTACTATTGTTAAAATAAGTGTGAATTGTTATTGATGCCTGCTTCTGAGCAGTTACTGCGTAAAGCTGTACTATGATGATATGTTCCTTACAGCCTGCCTAAATACGTATTTCAAGTCTTGATCCAGTTCAAGGAGTCTGAAGCAACAGAAGGAAATAAAGCTTTTGCAAATGAACCATCTTAAAATATATATACCCCAGCTGCAGTCCTCTAGGTGTTTGCCTTTTGGGTTGCTAAGCTTCCCCACCAACGTCTTGCCTTGGCTGTCATGTTTCTTCTATAGGGAACAAAATTTATTCATTTACTCATAGCTGTGTAGTGACTTCCTTTGATTCTTAGCCTGGCAGATCTTCAGATCTTTATAAGAAGCTGACTAGATGATTAATTCCTCTTACTCTGTTTGGACAGAAGGTACTAGACAGGCAGAGACAGTGCATGACAGTTCCCACCCCAAATCAGTCAGTGGATCTACTTTACAGATCTTGCTTTACAAAACAGAAGAGCCAGGGGCTGCTCATACATTATGAACCAAAAAGGAAACACCTGTGAAATGGCTCAAAGGAATTACGTCATTTTTCTCCAAAAAGGTTGACATGGTTGATAGCCCAGCTGAAGTGCATCTTTACCAATGTGTGCAGCATGGGTAACAACCACTAGGAACTGGAAGTTAGAGCTAGAAAGCTATGATCTCTGAAATGTGGTGGGATGAATCACATGATTGGAGCATTGCAACTGGTGGCTATAAACTATTCAGAAGATATGTTGAAACATGTGGAACACAGGGAGGTGATCATGATACAGTTTTTGATTCTTGGAGAAGTGAGGAGGGGGTCAGCAGAACTGCCACCTTGGCCCACTGGAGGGCAGACTTTGACCTGTTCAGGAGACTTGTTGAAAAAGTCCCTTAGGAATCAATCCTGAAGGGAAAAGGAGTCCAGGAAGGCTGGACATTCTTCAAGAAAGAAATCTTAAAGGTGCAGGAGCAGGCCTCATATCCTCATGTACCAGAAGAGGAGCCTGGAGGAAGACTGACCTGGCTGAAGAGAGAGCTATGGCTGGAGCTCAGGTGAAAAAAAGAGAGATTATGATCTTTGGAATGAGGGACAGGCAACTCAGGAGGACTACAAGGATGCTGTGTGGTGATGCAGGAGGAAAATTAGAAGGGCCAAAGCCTGAAGCACCAACAAATGTTGTCCCTCAAGGGGCTGTACTGGGACCAATTCTATTTAATATTTTCATAAACTGGCAGATGACACTGAGCTGAGTAGTGCGATTGATTCATTAGAGGAAAGGGATGCCATCCAGAAGGACCTTGACAGATTCAAGAATTGGGTCCATGTGAACCTCATGAGGTTCAGCAAGGCAAAAAGCAAGGTCCTGCGCGTGGGTTGGGGAAATCCCCAATATCAATACAGACTGGAGGATGAGGGAATTGAGAGCAACCCTGCAGAGAAGGATGTTGGGGGTATTGGTAGATGAAAAATTAGACATGAGCAAGCAGTTTGAACTTGTAGCCTGGAGAGCAAATTGTATTCTGGGCTGCACAAAAAGAAGTGTAGCCAGCAGGTCAAGGGAGGATTCTCCCCCTCTGTTCCCCATGGGTAAGACCCCACCTGGAGTACTGCACCCAGCTCAGGGGGCCCACAGTACAAGACATGAACCTGTTGTAGCAGGTCCAGAGGAGACCAGAAACACAGTCAGAGGGCTGGAGCACCTCCCCTATGAGGAAAGGCCAAGGGAGATGGGATTGTTCAGCCTGGAGAAGAAAAGGCTCCAGGAAGGCCCTATTGAAACCTTTCGATATATAAAAGGGGCTCATATGAAAGATGGAGAAAGACTTTTTTTACCAGAGCTTGTAATGACAGGACAAGGGGCAATGGTTTTAAGCTAAAAGAAGGTAGATTTAGACTGGACACAAGAAAGAAGTTTTCTATGGTGAGGGTGGTGTGATACAGGAAGATGATACCCAAAGAAGTTGCGGATGCCCCATCCCTGGAGTGTTCAAGCTGATGCTGGATGGGGCTTTGAGCAATCTGGTCTAGTGGAAGAAAGGCTTATTGCAGGGAAGTTGGACTAGATGACCTTTGAAGGCCCCTTTCAAGCCAAACTGTTCTATGAATCTATGAAATTCTCCAGTCCTTGAAAAATCTTATTGTAATTGTTCTTAAATAAGATTTCAAGGCAGACAGTATAAGGGCTGAAATTACTCAACCAAGCCATCTGTTTTCTGGGACATACTTAAAAAGTACAATTGTCTAAAACTATGGAATAGCTTATTTGAAATAGGTTAGTAATATAACTGGTCTCCCAACTCCACATGTTAACGAAAAACACATGGAAAATTTGTATGTTGTTGTAATTGGGAATATTTAGACTTCATCAACTCTGACCTATTCATTCATATTGATACACTTTAGCTTGAAATCTTTGTGCATCATTAATCACTTAGTTAATATTTTCTATTTGATAACATATACTGCAAAGCATATATTCTGAATGGATCAAGAAGGACTGTTAACTGCAGACCAGCCAGAGATCAATAAAGTCAGTGTTGTCTCCAGTAGCAGAAAAAAATAATTTCATTACCCTTTCTGGGTTTGTCAATTCATTTTATTCTGTCTCCATTTTTGTCCAAAGAAAGTGACACTGAAAAAGAAGTTCTTCCTTAATAGCTTCTTAAGTCACTGTGGGGTCTCCAGTGTCATGCATTGAATAAAATATCTATCCTGTAGGGCTTTGCCATCTTTGAATACAATGTAACAGTGTTATTGTTGTTTTTTAAACAGAAAGAGAAACAAATGAGCAAATAAAACTGCCATGCAATTAGTCTGCAGATATACAACATGTAAAGTCTGGAAAAGTCTTTATACAGAAGTTTGTTTTCACCTTTTACTCTGCCATTTCAGAGTTTTTATATAGCCTTATCAGAGACAACAGAAGAATAATTAACCCTGCTGAACTATAAATAACAAACTAATGAGAAAAATACATGTATTATTAAAACTGATTTTTCCCACTGTATTTTACACACGTTTAAATCCAGTTCACCTGATAATTATACAAGGTATATTATCTCCTTGCAAATTTATCTAATCTGCAGCTTTATGTTCTAAATATTAAAATTTGGACCAAGGAAAGGGGTGAAGTTTGGGTTTTGAACATAGAGATCTGGTGCCAGAGCAATGTCTTAATAGAACACAGACATGAAATATTTAATTATTGTCAATATTATGATTATCAATAGTTTTTGCTGAATCAAGATGTAAATGTTCCAATGCTATAAAGAGAGAGAGAGAGACAAACAGGAAGGTCTCATTCAGCTATGGGGGAATTTAGGGTTGAGCTAGCCAAAGGAACACAACCACACCACTCAGTAACCTAAAAATTATTAGTAATATGCAGAGTGACATGAGTCTACCATGTGGATATTAATTTCTGTTCTACATGCCCAGAAACCCTGATATTTTCAGTGTTCCATGTATAGTCTAAGCAGTCATACAGAAACATAAAGATTTGGATGACATAAAACTATATATAACAACAACATGACTGTCTTTCTGCTAGGAAAATGAACAATTTTCTGCATCTAACAACCTGCTCCAGAAAAATTGGTAGAGAGTTTAAAAGATATTACCACTAAACTCTAGTAATCAAAAAAGATGGGTGGTTTAATCTGGTAAAACGGAGTTTCCGCTCCTATCTTCCACAGTCAGAAGAAACTTGGCTAGGAAATTTGAGCTTTTTGGCAGAAACATATTGATATGCATTATAAACAGATGCCCTAGAGTAAAAAAATGAAGGTTTTGTAGCTTGAAACCCAGCTAAATGAGGAACATGCCTTTTAAAATATAACACATCCATTTTGTTCTAGTTGTCATTGGAAGTGCAACATTTCCCATAAAGAAAAATACAAGTAAATAGCAATGCAGGTTGCACACTGTTTATGAAATAAACTTAGCCCAATCCATTATTTCCTTCAAGATCACTTTATAGAAGTATGTGCATGTGCACACACACACACACACACACATATCCATACAAGTTAAAATATGGGAAAATTTTCAAAATATTTTTGCTTGTAAATGTATTTTATATTTTATCAAAGACAAAATATGTTGTGAGAAAGAGCTGGTATGAACATGGTTCCATCTGAGGTGCTGACATACTGATATCAAAATACAGGTGTTTCCTCTATGGTGGAGACATCTGAACTTCCATTAGAGCCCATATAATTCCATTCCAAATAACTTCATTACAGTTAGCTGCTCTCTGTTTCAGAGGGAAGATCACCCTTCCCATTTTTGTCCCCACCACTTTCTGTTGTGACTACATATACACATGCTATTTTCAGATGCTTAAACTGGGTCCACAACTGTCCTACCTTGGACTGTCAGTTACTTTTTAAGTTGTTTGCCATCATATGGGTGTTCATCTTTTTTGTTCAGGGCTTAAAGTATCTGATAGAAAATGGCTGGTATATTTGCTTTTGCAATTTCTTCCTCTAAAGGAGGAATGCTGGCGAGCTGGCTGACATGGCCTTAGAGAACAGTAGAATCATTCTTTGGTCCTTATAAGAATTGGCCTAAAGTGATCTGCTTCTTGTTGTTGACCGAAGCAAACATAGGGGTAAATACACAGGAGTACACAACCACCGTACGGCAAAGCCCAACAAACCTTCACACAACTTCTCTGTGTAGTTTTGGTAACTCAAGCTTACTTTAACCTCCAATTTTCCTCTTATTGTGGGAAAAAAAACCACCTCAGTTCTTTCTTACCTGAGATTTATTTTTTTATTTTTATTTTTTATTTTTTTTAATTTTTAGAACGTTCCTCTACAGTAAATTCATCTGAAAAGACTCAAGCTTTAAAGGCAAGGAATAAAAGCTTGTTTCCTTTTCAGGGGTCCTTTTCTTATAAATATTTCTGGAGTTTACAGTCTGGAAAGTGTTGCTTGACACTAGATTTAGTGCGAGAAAGGGTCAGTCTGCAGATGAAAGATGAGCTTCTGTTTTGTGTCCAAAGGTTCAACCTGGGATCAGCAACCTGAGTCAATGGAAGATGGAGCAGGAGGGTGATGCAGACTTGTTTAGGCCATTTCGAGACTGCCCTGGGGTTTGGAACAGAAAAAAGCAACCAAACAAAAAACAACAACAAGAACAAAAACCCCACACATACACAGAAAAGAGAAAAAAAGCCAACCAAACAAGGGGTGGTTGTAAATCACCAGTATGAAGAATCTGCTTGTAAAACAAAATACACGTTTTTATAGTAATAAAAGGTATAGTTTTGATAGAAACTTAAGATTTCATTGGTGATGTTTTTAATTTCTTTTTGCTTTTGATGCGTGCCTAGATGCTTGTCCAATGTTAAAAATACAGGCTTTTTGGGGCTAACTCATTGCTAACTCCACAGAAAAAGAGTCATTAGTTTCTTGGCTTGTCTGTTTGGTAACTCTTCTAGTATATTACTAATTTGATTCATCTAATAAAATTACAAACAATAATTCAAATGCAATTCCATCATTATTAAATGGGAAGACTGTATTCCCACAAAGAAGGTGAATTTCTAATTGCACTTTTATTCATACATTTGATTTTCATTATAGCAAATTACTCTCGACAGAACTGTTAGAAAAAGCAAAGCAGAAAGCCCTAATTAAAAGGGTAAAAAAGAGAACTACATTGCAGCCATGTCTAGATGTGCTTGAGAACAACATAAACATAGGGATGTGTAATGATTTAAAGCACTGTAAAATACAGTAATGCTATTTATCATTCCCTTCCAGAATATGAAATCCAATTTAAGTGAATGTAGATGCTATTTTAATGGACTTCACTGGCTTTGATTCTTACTTCAATCACCATGTTTTATTTTTCATCCTGTATCTTTTGAAATACTGTCCCTCAAGAGCACCACATTCACTGTGGGAAACATTTACAAAAAATGATAAAACTTTTTCACAAATAAATGGCTTTTGAAACTAGTGAAGTATGGCAATTTTCAAAGTGATGCTCAGGAAAATAAAAGGAATAAAAAATACTCCTCTGTTTTCAGGTGTTGCTGAATGCCTTACAATCACCTTGATATGCCTATGGCTTGTCTCTACTATTTGATGGCACAAGCCAGCATTAACTGCCTCAGAACAACAGAATAACACCCTAACAATTAAATTTCTTGCAGTGCAGTATTACAAAGCTTATTAAGTGTCATTCTTGGCCATTTCTGACATCAAGATGGAGCATTTTGTTGACAATTGAGGAGGTTACAGGTACTTTCCTAGTTTAGGCCTATGGTACATGTCCTAATGGTGACTCTGTATCCAGAACTTCCAATGGTGAATCTCAAAATTAATTAAAAACATTTTCACTATTTATATGTATGATTGTTAGTATATATGATTGTTGCAACACACTGAGCCAAGGAGAGCCAAGTCAGAGAGAAAGATGCATTTTCTTAACTGCCAAGGAGATAATGAATACACAGGAAAGACAAATTACAGTGTAGGATAAATTAATGCCTTCCTAAAACACTAAATCTGTGAAGTAGAATAATCCATTCTGTATGACTCTTTTAAACAAATATTTTAAATTATTGCATTTTAATATCACAGATATTGAAAATCCCAGAAAATATAGTATTTTCAAAACACTGTATTTTACACAGACACATAATTGCTGACTTAAGTTTTTGGGGTACTATTTTTAGTGTGCAAGGCAGAAGAATCCATATGATAAAGGGCTTGCTATACGTTCTGATCAAAAGAAAGGCTGGAATAATTTTATATTGATACTTGAATTGTGAGACTTACATTTCTTGCTAAATATAATAATAACGTAGGAAGTAAGTTAAAAGGTGAATCTAATCTACTTTACTTGGGTCTAATGTTTCATGAGAAAATTCTTTTTCTGGCTTTTAGTTCTTGTCCTTGCAAGTGTGTTTCAATTCTGTAATGGCAATTCTGTGATGAGTTTGTACCTTTTCACTACAAAGTACTAAAAAAAACCCAAACCCCAAATCTTTTTTGGAATATTTACTTGAAAGAAACATTCAAACGTAGGAAGATCACTGGTAGCTTTCTAGAAGTATCAAGTACAGTAACAATTTATACTTGGTACACTTCTTCTGACAGGAAGAGATGTTTATTTTGCATTAAACAGGAGAAAATTTGCATGACGGTATTCATAGTAGTATAAATATTTAACTTGAAGTTCTATTTAGACACACACACACACGCCCTTCAACACATATGTACACACACCTATGTATTTTGTAGCCAATCCTCTATATTTCCCCTAAAGAACTAGTCTTCCATGGTTTATCTAAACTCAATTTTTGGCAGTTTCATAGTTTAGTACTCATTCTACTCTTGCTTCCAAGGCCACCAAAGAACATTTCTTTTAGCTTGAATGCTGTACTGTCTTCCTGTTTTGATGTCACTAATAAAATGAATTTACTTAAGGATAATAGTCCCTGATAACACCATATCCATAATGCCTGAGTTATTGGATACTTTTTTCCAAGACAGTTAATTCACTAGGCAACAATTAAAGGACAAAAAATATATTCCAAGTACCCATATATTAAAAATAACATTTCTACCTTGCAGTCTTCAGGAACTCATTCTAAAAATTGTCTATTACATTGGCATCAAAATGCTTTTCTTTCTTATAAAGAGAATTTACATATTCTTAATTGGTACAAGAATTTTGCTATGCAATCACTATTGATACAGACTTACCTAGTTAGAACCAACAGAAAGACTCCCAAGGATCTCAGAGGACTTTAAATCAAGGTTGTAGTTACTTTACATTATATGTCTCCTGATTCTTGGATGTGATGTATCAAGTATGAATTTATTACAGTGCTCTAAGATAATCTTTCTGGAGGTAAAAAAAGAAAAAAGAAAAAAGATATCCCAACTCTCAAAAACTCTTTCATGCTGTTTCTAAAGAACTGTCAAAAGTTTTGTATGATTTTCTACCTGCTGTGACTTTTCTGTCCCTGGATGAGATTTCCCATAAGGGAGTTAAAGCATATGGTACCAAGACTGGAGGCTTAGTAATACCTAACAAAATCTCTCCTTGATAATGAATGATAATCTGAAAGGCATTTCAGGAGCTTGTATTTGGCATCACAAACACATGCATAAGTGAAATTCTGTTCCGTACATAATGCTTTGAAAGTACCTTGCTTGTTTAAATGTGCTATTGGGAGAAACAATCTGTTTTGCTAACGTCTTAAGCTCTTCTAAAGAAGCTTCCTGGCTTTACATTCATGGTGTTTTTTTAATGATACCTCGCTGTTGGGAAATGGGGAGTCTGCTCTGGTGCTTTGTTGCAGAGGTTGTTTTGGAAGAGCTGACAGCTAACCTACTTTTCCTTTCTCAGAAAGCAGCTGAAAAAGAGACGTACATTTTCATTAGTGTGAAATAGTAACAGTTTCAATATGGGCCCCTTTTTTCTTAATAACTGTGAACTAAAAACTTCACAAAACACGCAACCCTATATTTTAAGGCTCTTAGTACTCTGCTGCATATGAAGATCCACAGAAAATGATAAAGCTGCTCACAGAGAAAGAAAAATCCTGGTTTAAATAAAGGCATCACAGTGTGGTCCCAATAGTTTCTGATGGATTTTTCCCTTTACGAATCTATTAAATACTTGCAGTTGAGTTTCTGCATTATTTCACTGATTGAAGGCGAACTAGAGGGTGTGTTTGTGACTGATTGCAATTGCTGATTGATAGGGAGAGTGACAGATTGCTATAAATATCAAGTAAATTCTTTTTAAGGAAATATGCTTGACAAATACTGACTGTTCCCATCAAGACAGTCTCTTGTTTATTGCAAGGCTGATTGCTTTAAAACTCACACTGAGAAAAATAAAATGTAATTTTTATACTTGCATTATCTTTCATGTAACCTGTTCCAAAAACTTTATTTAATATGGTGAAGTGGACAAATTGTGATATAGAGATGACAGAAAAGTATGGTGTGAGGTTGTAGATTTTGACTACCATGAAAGTAAGCTTTAGAAGAAGAGGCACAATGATCAGAAAATGTTCATGTCCTCTAGCCTGTGCTGGTTAAAACACAATAAGCATATTGATGGGCACTGTAGTCTCACATGCTTTTCTGGACAGAAGAGTCTGATTATTCAATCAATATTTCATAGCAGGTTGGAGAAGGAAAAAAAAAGCTGTTTTCAGAGATAGAAGAGTGAAGCTGGAGATTTGTGTATGTTGCTTACATGTGACAGTATTTGTTATTCATATATAATTCAAAATATTCAGAGAGGCTGGGAGTCAGTCCTACTTCAGCCCTCCATCCCCATGCCCCTGCCAGAAAGAAAGGCAAACCCAAGATGGTTTCTAGTTGGGAGATTGCCTCAGTCAACATGAATTTTCAAGTAATGTTAAGTTAATTTGTCTGTTTCTTTAGCAACTGGAGCTTGTGTTTCCAATTTTATTTCTACAGCTATTAAGCCAAGTACTATTTTATATACAGTTGAGGTGCTTACGTATTTTACTCTAGAATTTATTTTTAGCCTCACTAAACATGATAAGAATCACAAAAGCTTGGAAATGTGTGAGACCACACAGATTTGGAGGAAGAGCCTGAATTTTCAGCCTCATGGCCAAGACCCACTTTGAGCAGGCAAGGAGGGGCCAGGTTGAGGAAACCCTCTGGTACGGGATCCCACATACCCCAGGGTGTGTTTGGGCCACCCCATACCTTCAGCTTTACCTCAGGGTTAGAGATCTGGTTGTAGATCAATAGATTGGGCACAGGGTGACCTGGACATCTGTGTGATTGTAATTAAATGTTGAAATCCTGCATGGCGGGTATGGGTTTGAGGCTGTGCAATGTCATAGCGAGGGCAGCTCTTCCCTAGGTGAGGGGAAGGGTGTGCAGTTTCAATAGGACTGTGTGGTTTTTAAACTGGACAAACAGGCATAGGAAATCGTATGGAAATATTGTACGTGTAAATGCTGAGAACTTCAAGAAAAACCTCAGGAATCCCCAGTCATGAGGATGGCTTTATCTGACATATGACGACGAAAACAGGAGGACCCACTGCCAAATATCTAGACAGAAAACAGGCTCATTTAAATATGTCAGCATGTATTTGTGAATATGGGTTGTACATGTTCTGATGAGAAATGTAGATAACAGGTGGCAGTATGTCCAAGATGAGACCAAACCATCTGGATCCTGGTCTGTCTAGTGCCAGCTTATCGTGAGAGCTGCTTACTTGTTCTGCTAAAGGTCTCCCAGAGGCCTTGTCTTTGGATTAAAGAGTGCTGGACATCCACTGAAAATGCATTTGTTTTTGTACTGCTTGCAGGTATAAAAGCTCAAGGGAGGCGTGTTTCTGTGCCATAACTTCCAGGAAAGGTCTAGCTGGAGCAAAAAAGCATAGGGTGGATAAATCAGATGTGCTTCCTCCTCCCACTCCTTTTCCCACTGTCTTAGATAATGATGAAAGGAACAATTATATAACTTTTTTAGTTTCAGGTGCATTGAGTACTTCTCAGAAGTTATTACAACAAAATAAAAGATAGTAGTTAGGAATATATTTAAGAGCTATAACTCAAGTGACCTACATGAATGACAACTCCATCATGAGTTAAATAGATCTTCTTAAAAATTGCTGGTTTGTTCTGACCTGTAGGTGTCTCCTTAAAGTCAAAGGTTCCCAAAAATGAAATACTTGTTTAACTGCTGTTACATCTTGAGCTCAGTGTGTTGCAGATCTGAGATTTGTCTAGTAACACGGCCCATATTTGTTGGTGTGTGGCGGCTATTGCTGCCAGCTAGGTGTAACCCCAAGTTAACTTTCTGACATGCAGTTGTCTGTCTGTGACATATCTAATCCCCTGCTTTAGAAGCTGATGTTGTTTTGATAGAGCTGTGCCTGTGAAATACTTAATTCAGAATGTTTATTGTGATACCCACATGGGCAGTGGCAGCACATAGTGATTAACCTTGAATGTTTCCTATTTGCCTAAGTTAATTCCAGTAAGGGCATTTTGGCTTATATCATGTTGTTGCAATGTTCAATCAAAGGGCTGAAGATAGTAAGTGTTGGCAGCCAATTACAAGTTGAAGTTTTTTCTTGATCATGATCAGGAGGAAACTGTTTGGACTGTAAAATAAACTACTTAATGATCAAGGTAGATACATTTTGATGACTCTACATTTCCATAGTGATTTTTTTTGTTCTCTTTCCTCTCAGTTTCTCTATATAAATTTAATCAATACCGCTGGTTTTGTTCATAAGCCATCAAGGCTTAAGGCAGTCTTGTCCCCATCGGTCATACGCTGCATGAATTACATGACCCCTGCTATTGGTAAAGGGTAATTAAACAAATATAGAAAATATATACATATAAATACAGAAATCAAGTGCTTCTTGAGTAAATCTGATTTACTGGTTTAGTTTCATTTCATAGAGAAGAAATGACTCTTTAAACAGACATCAAAATTTTCTTTGAAATATTGAGAACTAGTGAGCTGATATGAATCTTTTTTGTGAGAAATCATGACCTGCTCAGAGGTGTCCCCAGAGTTGACAATAAAAGACGGTGACATCAGACCTTAATGACAGTGAAATGTTTTGCTCTCTTGTCATAAACGGTATGGGATAATTGAGTGCCCATCTGAACGAGCAGATTCAGATAATAATTAATCTTTCAGATCACGCAGGGTTCTCAGTTGATGGCTCTTTGGTACCTTACACTGTTCTCAAGAAACTAGTGACTTTTGGGCCAAATGCATACAAATAGATGTTCAGAAAGGTGTAACATAGATATTTAGTTTTGTACAAGATATCTGTGAAAGATCCAAATGAAAGTGGAAATCTAGTACTTTAAGTGACTGGTTGCCACTCACCAGGAAAACAAGCAACTAAAACCAAAACAATCCCCACCTCCAAAAAAACCCACCCAGGCAACCAAAAACCCCCTAAAAAACAGTGAAGAGGAAGGGAAATAATTTCTTTTCCTCCAAGTGTGGTCTTCTTTCACAGTAGATCAGCTGGTTTTGTTCCAGTCTCCTGAATCTATAAAATTAAACTACAATCCTTGCTTGCTAGTCAGTGGGGAACTAAACATATACCATTCTATTTTTTTTTTTCTCTATTTCCCCTCTTTCATTCCCAGTCCTGGTGTGAACCAAGGTTTTCTTGGTCTAGTTCAACATGGCGTTGGTCCTGTTACCTCTTGTCTTTTGAAGTTGTGCACTAGTGGTAAAACTGTTTCTATATTTCTGAATTTGTAGAGCAGAATGGGTAAACAAAATATTATATTAGTGGTATCCTTTTTTTATATGGCTGAAGATGACTAGATTAGTAGTTGAGACTCCATGGGATTGGGGAGAGGGGACTGGGAAGGATAGGAAATTATAATATGTAATGGATATTAAATTCATTTGAATTAGCAATACTCATACTATTGTTAAAGAAAATAAATAAGGAAATAAGAAAATTTGCCTTTTTTGTCATCTACTTGTTTTATAAATGAACAGATACAGAGTTAAAACTGTACTTCAAGTTGATAACACTAGACGGAAAGATTGCTCTAAAAGAAAAAAAAAAAGTAGTGTTATTATTTCTGCAAACTATTACAAAATAACCTATTGCTCTTTGAGTAATCATCCATTTGGGAACATTAGCCTGGAGTTTTGCTTTTAAATGTAATTGGCTGTCTTTTATCTCTTGCACTAGGATAACATGTGTTTTTATTGATGTTAAATGGTCCCTGGGGGATGCTGAGTACCTAAATTATTAGTGCTTATGAAAAAGAATAGTGAAAATAAACATTTCTATTAAAGTATTACTGTGCTGCTGGGTCTTGGATTCTTTTTAAGGATGGGATGTGATACTTTGCTTTTAATTCTGTAGCATGTATGCCCCATAAATCCGAACTAAGAAAATATATAATCTTTTTAAAGTGAAAATTTGTTGCCCCTGAACATTCTGTGAATATACTGAATAAAAACAAAGTGGTTTTTTTTGTTTGTTTGTGTTTTTTCAATGCTTCCTGAAACGTGAGGGTAAGTGGTGTCTTAACAGTCGAGAGGTGAGAGAGAAACTCCATTAATTATGAAGTCTGTGTCCCACAGATGTGTATATAAACACATCATTAATGTTTAGACTCCTTAAGCAATGTTTTGCAGGACTCCATGTTTCTGGGTAAAATTTGCCATGCATGAATAAGTGTTTTATCTGTGAGAATCCTGGAGAGAAACATACACACTTCTAGATCAGAAGCTAGAAAGTGATTTTTTTTCTTTTCGGTTCAGAGAAGAGCTGTCTTATGACAAATATAGGGTAGGGTGTCCATTCCATTCCCAAGACTGCTCTGATTTTCTTGTCTGACTTTCGCTGATGCATAGCTTATACGTTCCCATGATTCACTTCCTAAAAAAAGAGACAGAATATTCTGTTTTTCTTATTTCCTGGGGCAATTTGAAGCTATATATCAGCTAATGGAGAATGCATTTGGAGAATTTCAGCTATGAGGACCTATTACAATATTGTCGACCAGAGCTGAAAAGGAGAAATTGAAGTGCGAGTATAAGAAAAAAATATCAGGTAAAGCGAAAAAACAACAGAAATAATAGCAAGATGAAAGACAAGGAATTATGAATGACAGAGAAAAATAAATCTGACATATGGATAGAAAATGATGTTATTCATTATTTTATTTTTTTCATATTATTTTCTATTTCCCAAGTACACATGAGAGTCAACGTTAAATAGCCTTTTGGAACTTTTTTTGATGCAACTCTAGGGATTTTTTTCAAGCTGGTTATGGTCTTGGGAGATCTACCAGGCAGGCCAGAACTGCCATGTTTCCATTTTGAGCTATGGCTGCCAAGCTTGATGCCGTTGCTGATTCTGAGATCTTCATGGGGATTTCTCTCCCTACCCTGATGGAGCCCTTTAATAGCGCCTGCTGCTAGGGTCTTTACCTCAAAGGTGGGATCACTGAGGTGTTAGTGGAAAGCAGTAGAAACAAGATGAAGGTAGGTGTTTTTTTTTTTTTTTAAATTGGTTGGTTGGTTGGTTGGTGTTATTCTTCTCTCTCCCTGCAGTTTCTTGATGCAGAAATCTCACTTTGCCTGGCATTACCTTTGTAAGCCCCATCCGACATGCTGCTCATGATCAACATGTCCCAAGTGATCTGTGCTTGAACCATCTCCACATTACATGTTGCACTTCTGTAAAATTTTTGGGGAAACAGCAAAACCTCAATGATGCCAGCATTTCTTCTCATTAAGGTAGCGATGCAGAGATTGTGGTGTCCCAGTGACAAGAAGGACAGAATTTATCTGTTTCTTTAATACTAGGTTGTTTGTTGCTTCCTGGACTTCATTCATATGTGAATGAGTTTACAATGCTTCCTGCTGACAAAAGCCATTTCAGAAGGCATTGGCAAAGGACCAGTTCCAGTGACCCTAGTTTGCATTATGAACTTCTTGGAGACCCAGGAAAGTCAATGAAATTTTATCCAAATGCAGTATGGAGAGAGTAGTGGATGAACATAATTGTATCATGAGCTGTCCTACTCAGACCGTTAATATGTCACATTTTTTCCTTTATCGGAAATCTGCACCTTCGCTGTTAGCACAGAGATCATAGTAAAAGCATGAGTTATGAGTTGATCTAAAGGGAGGTACTCCGTGGATGTGAACGTATTCTCAGTAGATGAAGCAAAAAAAGGAATTTGTTATGTTTGCTAACCTGTAGGGTTTTTTCAGGTTAATTTCTCATTAGTATCAGTGTTTTAATTCAATATAAAAACATCTTAACTGTTTGTGGTGACATTATTATAGAAATAAGTCAAATTAATTTTATTGCTCACTTTTAATAGTGCAGGACCAACTTATCTTAAAAAATCAAATGAAAAATATTATTCTAGAAAAAAACTACAATCTCAAATTACTTATGGTATGTGGTAATGTTGATGATACATTTTAGTGTTTCAGAAAATTGTTTTGTGGTGGATTGAATACTCACCTTCTGAAAAATGTGTGCAAAGGTGCCCTGGTTTTGTTAAAAAACAAGTTTATCTTTTAGTGAATTTTGCCTGTCAGCTAAAGCCTTCATATTAGCTGCATTTTCCTGGAAAACCAGATACATGTTTTGGTAAACATAGCAATGGAATGCAAACTTATTGATAAGGGCAGATTCACATCTCGCGAGAGGGGCAACAAGAAACAGGTGGCCAAGAAACTGACCAACTGTGTACAATATTCCATTCACGTGAACACTTCATATAAAAGTGGGAGATCATGAGGATCTCATGCATTTTCGTCCCTTTTGCTTATGGCTGGCATTAGGAGAGGACCTTGCTAGTCGTCCCTGTGAACTGAGGCCTAGTGACAGACTGAATCCAGATCCAGTTGGCTGCAGAGTCCAATCTAGGACTTTGGGTGCTGGCTCTGTAGTTGCTGAGACTTAAAGATTGGTTTTGTATATTTTGTATTATTTTCTCTATTCTTATTAGTAGCATTAGTAAAACATTTTTAATTTTTCAAACTCTCTTCTCCCTGTCCTTCTTTTCCTCCCGATCACTTGTCCTTAGTGGGAAGGGGGGAGAGAGAGAGACAAAAGGGGGGAGGGGGGAGGAGAGGAGGTTACCGATACATCTGCCAGGGTTTTATTGTCACACCGCAGTCAAAACCCTCTACAAAAGGTAACTCCATGGTCCCCACACTCCTCACCTCACTAGAAACTTCCTACATGCAAGAAGTAGGCTTTCCTTTTCCTCCGGAATGGCTATGCACCTATGTTTCTTCTGACAATATGGCGAAGCACAGGGACAGAAAAAGTAGCTAGATATGCTTGAGAAAGGAAAAATTAGTGTTTTGATATTAGATGGAAGTAAGCAGGTGAAATCCAATTTTTCTGGAAATTGTGTACAGGTGAAATTGAACTTAACAGTCTTGCTCTTACCATACATTATACTTGCTAATCAATAATATGACCAGTGAAACTGAGTCTTCCTGCTGACAGGGAAGCACTTTGTCATCATAAATTTTATTTAAATCACACATTTTACTACAGTCGCACTGTTTGTTTCCCTTCTTGATGTTCCTCCCGGTTGTCTCCCTCTTTGTCTCCTTCTCTATTTCCATCGTACCAGCCATCTCTCTTACTGGTAGTCTGAATGAGTTTCCACTGACATCTGGGGCTTGAAGTCTGAAGAAAAGGTAGCAGTGCACAGAAACCTGTGAGACATGGGAGACATGACATTGTCCTCAGATGTCTTCAGTGGCTGTTTTGACCAGGTTCTGTTAGGTCCGTCTTGGTTTCACCAGGAAATGTGCCAGACACGGAGCTCACCAGCAGGCTCCAGCAGGCATTTGGCATGAAGGTCCTGCCTGGCTCCCCTCCTGGCTTACCACACTGCTGCTCGGCAGCAACAGGTAGGGGAAGAAGATCAGAAGCACATATTTTTGTCCTAAGGAACAGCACATCTTGTCAGGGAAGTATGCATCTTTTTCCTTCCAAGACTTACTATCCAGACATTTATCCCCTCACCATTTCACACCTCGAAACAGTAATTTGCTTTACCTATTAAACTCTTTGTATGAGGTCTAGATAAAGATTTCTTGCCAATAAAGAGCAGAACAACTTTACATTGCCTGTGGTAGCTGGATGACATATTGATCTGAAGGGATTACTTGAAGTTTAGGGGCTAGATGCATAAGTGCTTGGGTTTAAACTGGGATGGCAAAGGTATCTGCAGGCTCATGAAATAGTTCCTGAATAGCAGCTTGCAGGCAGAGAACTTGATGCAAACAAGCACTGCCTTTTTTGTTGGTGTTAACTGGTGATTCCTACTTGGTCATGCTATTTTTGGAACAGGACTACAAATTTCCAGAGGAGATACAAGAAAAATGGCTGGAGTGGTAAGATCGTGAATCAACAAGTACAGTGAGTTGAGCTCCATAAAAGAACTGGGATAAATAACCTACTAGTCTTGGAAACACATTAAGGCTAAATTTTCATCTACGTATTTATCTTCTGGAAGGTGTGTGTGTTTTTTTTTGTTTTGCTTTTTCAACATCTGTTATGTCCAGTCTGTTAGTTTTCTTGGGTGAGGGGTGAGTAACAACCTTCCATTTCTTATTGGTCAAACATTAAAAATTGCCAGGTTACTGAAATAGTTCTCCTGAGCAGAGGGTGGGGGTGGAAATCTTACTTTGCTAACATGCTAGAAAGTAGCAGTGTGTTCTTCAGAGCCAACAGGGTCTGCTTCACACAGTGCCTGAGTTTAACTTGTCAGCATTATTTAATGTAAGCTGTTTGCTTAACAACTGAGAGGTGCCAGATACCTCATTTTTCTTAAAGACCATTTTGTAGGTGCAATTTTTCTATATCTTCCATACCTAGCCAACCTTTATGATGCTATTTATCAAACACATAGTAAACTGTGTCAAATAAAACACAATCAACCTATTTGTTCTTTCTGTTCTGTTAATTTCAGGCAGCCTGAAAAGACATGGGTTTCTTCAGACATCAGTGTTGCTGCTGTCAGCCTGCATGTTCTGGCCTTGCCAGGTCTTAGCTCAGGTGACTCAGCCTGCTCTGAATTTTGCCTGTTGAAAGAGATAATAAGGCAAAATAGTTTCATCTCCATCCATTTTGCGAAATGCAGTGTATTTACGCCATGGATAAAAGATCAAGTATTGGTGAAGCTATCTAGCTCAGTAGTTGAGTGGATTTGGATATTTCTTTATTAGAGCAGTTGGAAGCTTTTTGGTTCAGCTCTTTTTAGGACCAGGTTATAAAACCATATGTAAAACCATAAAAACATATATAAAACCATATAGCACAATGAATTTATGTGCTCTCATATCATGAGAAATTGATAAAATGAAAAGATTAAGCAGTAGAAAAAAAACCCCAAGAAACAAAAAACCAAAACACCCCACTGAATCACTGGGAATTCAGTAGTGAAGCATGAAATGGTAACCATAATCTCCAGACAGTGTTTCTTATTGGAAGGTGGTTCCAAATTACAATCAAGAAGCCTTACATTGAGTCAATAATTGTAGTGGTTCTTAATACATTCCTGAATAGACAGCACTTGCAAAGCAACAAAAAATCCCTTTAATTTAGATTTAAGAAAACATTATTAATAGCTGTCTGGGAATAGAGAGTTATTAGAGAATGTGTGATTTGTCATTTGGATTGCAGCTGCTTTGTTGGTGTAAAACTCTCTTCACAGACCTGTAATTGCATGACCTTAAGTATTCCTAACTTAATTATAATTTTAAACAAGTTAATTAGATTATTTGATGAATTATAATATGGAGAGAACTTGGCACAGCATTCGAGATGAATGGAAGTGAGCCTTGACTTCTATCAGTATGTTCTGCATTTTTCTGGTAATGCTTCCTTATGCTACAAGTACAAAAAAGTCTTGTTAAATCTTTGTGAGGAAGTTTTATATTCCTCCAGTTCCTCCAGGTTATTTTCCAAGACCTGGACAGTGTTGTAGATCAAAACATCCATAAACTGCCAAAAGAAATGTCGGTAGGGAAAAATTACAAATCAATGAGTATGAGGCATTGGGACCTGAGAACATAGTTCTTTATAGTTAAAGTCATAGAGGTGGTGTTATTGCTTTTATATATTAAGATCAAGAGATACATATACAAAATTGCACTCAATATTGACTTCTTAAAACTTTCAGTTCAAGACAGTGACAGAAGCCCCCTAACATAAATGAATTAGCTCAGAAGTGTATCTTTCCTCTGCCTTGTGTGGGTAGTCATCTGAGAAGGGCTATTAACACTCCTACACATTTGTGTAATCCAAGTCTTTTTCTACTAGGGTTCAAACCATGGAAGTAAAGAAGATTCTTTCCATTGGCTTTAGCTCTGGATGGATTTGCCACATAGCAAAGTACTCTCAGGAAACAAGATCTACTGATATAATTATTTTTACTGGTGTCTCTCTTACCTGACAACTTCAGAATAGTTTCTACCTAGCTTTGATTTGAAGCTGCAATGGAGAGGCAGGTGTACCTGTGAATTAAAAAAAATGTGGAGATTTTGTGTATGCATTTCTTCTTTCTTAAGATTTGTTATGGGAGAATTAAGAATGTTCACAGGAGAAAACCCTTCATGAAAGAAAAATGTCACTGTTTTCTTTTATCTTTCCAATCGCATTTATATATTTTCAGATGGTGGTGTAAGTAGTCTGCCATTTTGAAAAAGGCCTGTAGAACATATATAGATAGAACATAAAGAACACAGGAAAACAAATAATAAATATAAATTGATTTTTTTAGTTGCTTGAAGCTACATATTATTAGTTTTCAAAACGTAATCACCTTTTGTACTCTGCTGCGGAATCAATGTTCAGCTATCATCTTTATAGATGAAAATGTTGGAATATCTTCTCTTAGTGTAAGCACATACTTTAAAATCAATAATATTTAAATCTAAATGTACACTATGGTAGTAACATACTTAATGGAAGTATTTTTATTAATATTTATTTCTATTATTGGAAGAAGAGGGAAAATGTGATTTCTGTTAATATGCTTGGAATTAATACTATCCTTGGTAAGAATCTGACTCAAAATGTGACCTTCTCAATAACAAGAAGTCCAAACTACTATTTAAGTGTTCTCTGATGTGTCTTGACATGGAGATAAGTACTTTTACTTCTGGGCTGTACTGTCCTTGAAATTCAAGGAAATTCAAGCCTGTAGTTTGTAAACTAATCTTCCCACTTTAGGTAGGTTCAATCCTAGCTAGACTTTGTGTTAGTGGTTCTTAAGAAGTAGCCTCTCTGTCTCCTGCATTGGAGTTTTTCCTGGGCTGTTACGAATTAAGGTGTTACTCATAGGCACAAGATCACATTAAAATGAAGACATGTCAGGGTTTCATAAAAAGGAGAAAGAAAGGGAAACTCCTTGGAATACCATTAATGAAGTTCCAAGCCTGAAAAAAAGAATATTTTGAAGTGGCATGACTCTTCAAAAATTTAGCTACTTGGTTTTCTTTATTAGATGATGAATCCCTACAATTTTTTTTTCAATTTTCTTCTTCAATCTGAGACAGCTGGTACCATTTGACTGTTTAAGCCAGAACACAGAAAGAACTGCAGTGATTGATTACATATCCTGCTGTTCTTCACATGCTTTGTCCTTGTGAATCTTCAAAAATTTGTTGTTATCCAAAATTTGCATTTCTTGTTGTTTCCAGTTTCAAATGCAACAAATCACCCAAACCAGAACTGTCTTCCTGCAGAACAAAATCTGGTAACCTGAAGAAATATTAGCTCCTGATTATGTATATTGCTCTTCCCAAGTAGGCAGCAGGGCTCAAGCTGGTGCAACCTTTCAAACAGCTTATTTAATACATAGTTGAAAAGACTTGGGCGAGGAATGAAGTATGGAGCAGGCCTAGACCTGACCTGTATTGACAGCTTCTCCCTCAAGCTGTTTGCTGTTTCTATGTGAGTAGGAAGACAATATTCTTGCTTCAGGCTTGTATCATGATGGAGATAATGTGATCACAGGTTTCCTCAAGCTCAGACAGTGTAAGAGATAATGTGATCACAAGTTCCATCTCCTCAAGCTCAGACAGTGTACCTCTTGAAGTCATTTGCCTAGGAGGCCTCATAAGATTTAAAGAATATTTGCTGCAAAAGTTATTAGGACATGTGACAAGAATAGCTGAAAGTCATTAAAGTTGTTAGACATTTTTATTTATTAGTATGCCTGTTCTTTGGAAATAATATAACTTAGAAAAAGAGGGGTAGGTGCCTTCTACAACAGCATCCAAACATTTGATACTAGATCTTCTTTCTGCCAGGTTGGAGCATTGCTGTTTTGATAATTCAGTTATGTTCCCTGGTACATTTTTTGCTGATTATCTAATTTTCCAAAGTTTAGTGATACTATATTAGCTGAAGCTGTTTATTCATGGTTTGACACCTACTGAGTTTGTCAGATTGTAAGTGCACAGTTGTAATTTTTAGTAATGAGAATCCTGAATCCCTACTATGTGAAGCGCTCATTCAAAATAGTTCTGTTTGGCTTGAATTTTCCAATACTTTGACAAATTATTAATTAGAGGAGGAACCCCAATAAAATATTGTCTGGGTCTTTTATTGAATATCAGATGCAGAAATTAATTGTAAGGACTTTTTTTTCATTTTGCTAGTACTGACCATGGACCTATCCATCTTGTTTCAATTAGTATCGATACTATGTGGACAGGTAGGGCTAGCTTTTGCACTCTAACTTACCTTGGCCCACATGTTAGAGACTGCATGCTCTGGCTTTGCAGAAGGAATGGGACCATTGCCATCCATTGCCATCTCCTGGAAATATTCTTTGATGTCTTCTCAGTCCAGGCTGGCTAGTACCACAAAACAATTAGTCAACAACCTGAAACAAGATATCCATGATGTGCAGCCTTTTAAGAGAGCTAGATTTGAGTTTCTTTGAGTGAGCAAAGCACTTCATGTTCACTGTGTAGAGCCGATCTTAAAGATTGATTTAAGTGAGAGATAAAAATGAACCTCGAGAAGCAGGATGTAGGAGTGAACAATACGTGCTCAGGAAAGGCACAGGCTTGTTTTCAACTATCAAACTACTTTCTTTACAGCTGTTGCCAATAGCTCTCCACTTACTGCTGAATATTATCTCCTTCATGCTTCATTCCTTTTCTATGTGATACTTAATAGGCTTTGAGCTTACTTGTCTTTTTGGGGCATTAAAGGGTATAGCAGCTTGAATCTCTTTTTCATAATCTTGTGCTGAAAGGATTAGGATGCCAGAGATTTACCCAGTAAGCCTATATGTCCATCATGTCCTTCACTTTGTGTGAGGGCTATTTGTTATTGTTTCTTTTCTGGATGCTCAAACCATTGAGTACAGCTACTAGAGATAAAAGGGTCTAAGGAAAACAGTTGCCTCCACAGTGAGCTTGTGGATTTTTTTGAATGTGGACTGTTAGAGGTAAACTATGCTACTGTAATGATTCAAAGACATTTTTGAGTTTACAGAAAACTGGAGCCTTGTTGGTTGGAGTGTATTTCTCCATGTTTTACTATTAAATTCAGTGTTGGAAATATGTAAATGCAGGAGCTGTCTTAGACCTAGACTGCATAAGATACCATCTATGTGAACAAGTGTGTTTATGATTACAGATCTTAGATGGACTGACAGCTCATCAGCATAAAGACCGATGACAGGATGCTAGAATATTGTAAAATATGTCGATGAATATGCATTTGGGTTCTGAAATTAATTCATTGAAGCCATGTTTGTACCTATTCTGCATTTTGGTTTTGCACATACTTAAATGATTGTTTTCCTCTCTAGGAAGCAGATATTAAAATTACTCATGTATGTATTTATAGAAACTGTCTTATAAATTGGTATACTTGAATATGCATGCCAGAAATGCCTGTATACTGAAGTGTATTTCAGTGAAGTCTTAAGATGTATCTGTTCAACCCTAACTGTGAAAAGAAACATCAAAATTTGGAAAAAAATGGGCTTGGAGGCATGAAAGTAAACAAATGAACAAACAAAACCTTTATAGTGGTAAATGATTGCATACCAAAACCACATTCCAAGGAACGTATATGGATATTCTGGGAGAAAAAAATAATCAGGGTTATTCGTATAAATTTTTCCTAAACCTTAGGTAACATTCCAATAACTTTATAATGAATTGTAGCAACGATTTGTTGTACTCGTGATGATAAAATCCCATTACAGTAGTAACATCCAGTATTTCTCACAACATACTTTTATGCACGGTAGAATGTATTTCAGAGACACAAAATCTAAAGTTAATTGAATAAGCTAAGCTCTATCAGCTACAAATATCCAGAGCAGCTCTTCAGATGTAAAGTCATGTAATATCAAATGTGTACTGTATTGAATGCTGTAATCTCCCTGATGTCATCAGATATATTTTGCAGTGTAGTTCCTTCTAATATTGAAACTATAAAATAATCTTAAAGCCTCTTCTTCAAAAGGCAGCTTTTTTTGTTCTTAGACAAGAAACGCTTTAAGAGGAGCTGGTGCAAAACTCTTCAGAGTGCCACATCAAAGGGGAAAAAATCAAAGAGATGAAAGAGCAAAATGATAGATCTAGGTGTAGAATTTTGTCCAGTTATAACTTTTTTTTTTTTTTTTTTTTTTTTTTTTTAATTATAGCAACCAACTTATGCAAAACTAAGCTGGGAATTTCAAGTTTTCTATTAGTCTTGTCTGTACTATTGATTCTTCATTTTGTTATGTTGTATTTAGGTTTACAGTACCACAAGTAGCCTGGTCTGATGTAACTGATCTGTGTCAAAGGTTCTTTAACATTCCAAATAACACTTAAAACATCAACAGATAATCATCTTCCTAAAATTCTGATGATAAACTATTGTCTTTTTTATTCTTCTGTTCCATTTAGGATCTGTAATTATTTTTTTTTATGCATGCTCCCCTCTTCTGATTGTCTTTTACTTTAATACAAGCTGAGAGTAACTTGCGCTGTAGTTATAGAATTAGATGTAGTGAACAACACACAATAATGTTTTATAGATTTTAAAGATTTAAAAAATCCCAAACCTCCTTTTGTTTTTCTTAAAAATCCTTTTAGTTTTCTTACCAGCAGAAGAAAGATCTTTCAAATTACAGAATTAAATAGGTAGAAATATATAGACAAAACTGCATCAAAACCATTGCAAATACTAATTTTAAATAGAATAAAGGGAAATCTTGGAAATGCGGTGGGTGACACTTATAACAATTTGGTGTAATTTGTTACACAAAATAGTTCTAGTTCCTGTGGCCAACAGCACTCTTGGTTGAAGAGCAGTTATAAAAAGAATGGATTAATTATTTTATACTACAGATTAATTGTGGATTAAAATTCTTAAAATATTAAGAGTTACTAAAAGATAAGAACTAGACTAGGAATAAAATCTTCTGTTTTTTAAATAAAGTGAACATATATTGCCAGTCAGGTGTCATAAGGATCTAGGTTCAAAGCTTACATTTTCAAAATTTTTCTAACTAGTCTAGTCAATGAGGATATAACAAGGAAATGTGCTCTACTGAATCTGATACTTACAAGCAAGGACAGTCATAAATATGAAAATCACGGACAGCTGATTAGAAAAGTGAACAGTAACATGGTCTGAAAACTGTCTGGATAGCCAGGCCCAAGGTGTTATGATCAGTGGCACAAAGTCCAGTTAGAGATAAGTCATTAGTGGTATGCTCCAGGGGCTGATAATGAGGCAGTACTATTTAGCTTCCGCATTAGCGCCTGGACAATGAGACAGGCTGTATCCTCAACAAGTTCACAGACAATACAAAACTGAGAGGAGTGGCTAATATATGGTGGGTGTGCTGCCATTCAGAGGGACCCTGACAGGCTGGAGAAATAGTCAGATGGGAACCTGGTGAAGTTTAATAAGGGGAAATGCAAAGCCATTCACTTGGGCAGGAGTAAACTCGGGCACTAGTACAGACTGGTAGCTGACCAACTGCAAAGCAGCTCTCCAGAAAAGTACTTGGAGAACCTGGTGGACAACAAGCTGACCATGAACCAGGAATGTGCCTTTGTGGCAAAAAAAGGCTAATGTTATCCTGAGCCATATTAGGAAGAGCATTACAGGGAGAAGATCCTCTCTCTCTACTCTGGAGTCATGATGGCACATCTGGAGTACTGTGGTGGGTGCTGAGCTCCCCAGTATGAGAACTCAGGCTTACTGAAGCACATACAGATACCGCAAAGGTGTGGTTTTTTTGAGGAGAGGCTGAGAGAGCTGTGACTGTTTAGCCAGGAGAAGACAAGGCTCAGGGGGAATATCATCACTGTATATAAACACCTCATGGAGGGAGGGAAGATGAGAGAGACTAACAACTGTGAGCAGTGAGCAGTGCCTAGAGAAGAGGCAATGGGTACAAATTTATCTTCTCCAAAATCTAAGAATGTAATTACTCTAGGTATTAACTTGTCAGGTAAAACTCTTTATAAAAATCTTGGGTAGCTGTGTTTCTGTTAATGGTTTTGGAAACCATGACTGAGAGAAATTATAATTTAATGTGTTGCTGAAGTCAAAGTCTTTAAACAGGCACAGACTGCTCAGCTACAAGACGTATTAATGAGTTAGTAGCACTAGCAACTGTACATCTGATTTTTAGAGCATGTGTTCATGTGTGGGTACAGAGAATCTTATGTGCAGTCCACCATTATTATCTGGAACTATCAAAACATCTCCATCAGTTTTGTTATCCTCTGAGTACATGTGACAAGCCTTTGCAGTTTCTCTGTGCTGTCAGTGAAATTACTGGGAGGAGCTGTAGGTGTTCTACATCTATTTAACTACAATGGCAGAGTTATAATTATAGTGGGTTTGCTTAACTCTGATCACAAGAAAACAGCGTTCATTTAAGTGAAAAATTTCTATTAGTATTCAATGGTTACTTGCAGAGAAATGACATATTTCTATCAAAGAAACCACCACATTTTGTGAAAGAATACAACAAAGATAGCTGGAATAAAAGAACAATGCACAATGGTTTGAGTTTAATGAACATTAATGCTTTACAGGGTCTGAACAAGGATATTGTTAGTAAACTACAGGCAAAATCTGGAATGAAGGCCACTTTTTCTACTGTTCTTTTTTAAAAATTAGCATAAATGACAGTTAAAAGCTATAAAAAGGCTATTGCCACAAAGATCGGAGATTTACATTAACAGCAAAACTGAGTTTTCTGATTAAATTAGATTTAATTTAAAATGAAGATATTTTGGCAAATTTAAGTGGTGGATTCATCCAAATTTTACAGAACTTGAAAGACATCCAATAGTCTGGGTGGATTTTCCATTACCGACATCAGATTTTTTTTTTTTTTTCCCAAAATTAACAAATAAAATAATATCATGAAAAATATAGGTATTGCATGTATACTGTTATATCACAAAGATCCTGATACAAAGATCCCTTAAACATCTGGTACAATTAAATATTTAGGAAAGTGTCAATAAGCAACACAGTGTCACAAAGCATTAACCAGTGCTTTTTTTTTAAAAAAATTTGTTTCTAAATGTTAGCACATGTTGTTTTTCTACATTCAGCATAAGGGTGGGAGGTGGGTGAAGCAAGTCTTGCCTCAGGGCATTTTTTTAAAGAACAGTTCTGTAACATTGTTTCTATACAGCTTGGACACAGAAGTCAATGATTTTTTCAACTTAAAAGCATCACAGAAAAATAGAGAGCTTGACAACAGGGGCTTGTAACTGTTATGCAAGTACAATACTTTAACATGAAGCAGCTAGCAATAATATCAACATCATTATCTTTCTTCACTGTTCAGTACATTTTGTTTTGAAAAATTATCAGAAGTTCCAGTGTGCCAGAAATTCTCATATGACTGCTTCTGTATCTAGTTTTCCAAATTGAATTTAATCCACTATGCACTACTGCCCTACCTTTAAATCTTATCCTGGTCTCTTAAAATGACAAATTATGGCCTGCTCACTCCGTGGTCCAGACAAGGAATTTCATTTCTAACACTTTATTCTGAGTTGGAGCAGGAGGTTGTGCTACACTCTTTTTAAGCCATCATTTTGTCTGTTGCCACAGAACAGTACAACTATTTGTTGCAAGTACACAAAAAAATTTGGAACAGTCTCAAAATGCAGTTCTGAAAAAGTCAGTCTTTTGTTCATTATGAAATACTACGTGTCCTGCCCCAGGGAGTGAGATACTTTAACCTTAGACATGATTCAGTAGTGAAGCATTCTTCTACAACCTGTCCACTGGAACTAAGATGCTGTGCACTAAAATAGCTGCCTCTGTGTGTGAGGTAACAGTGTCTATTTTATTCTCAAGTCCCTCATTTTACAACATAGGGACATTAAGTTGCATTTTAGGAACATACCAGCAATGCACCAAGTTGTTTTTCACCAAAGGCAAGCAGTGCTGAGGTAAGAACTTAATATATAAATTCACTTGGTGTGTTGAGTCCCTTGTCAAGGTACAGGAGGTATTTAAATTAAAAAAAAAAGTCATTTGAGGACACATGGAAAAAAACCCTGTCACTCCACACCTCTTTGCACATGAAGGATGCATGCAAAAATGCAAAAGTGATGCTCTCTTTGCAATTCAAACTTTGCTGTTACTTGTTTCCTTCTAGATTTTTCTTTTAAGTGCAATTGGCTAGTAGTGAATCTGCTGCCTTCCTCTTCCATGAAGGATGTTCAGTTACTTGTAAGAGATAGAACAGAATTAGCAATTTGCAAGAAGCATCCACTACAGTATAAATTTTAGCTGATTTCCCTCCTTCTTTCTTTTGATTTAATAATGTCTGTTACTACTATTTGAAGAGCTTAAGGGTCAAGCAGATACTTTAGCAATTTCAGGAAAATATTTTATACAACAGTTGTTCACCCTAGCTTTAACACTGTATTCCCAATAGGGATCAGAGTTTGGATCTGCATAAAAAATTTAACCTATCTTCCTCTTTGTTAGTACTGTAATTCTTAGTAATTCCACTAATTACTTCATAAATTTTAAATCACTATCATTTATATATTTAAAAATGTATTAGCACATACTAGACTCCGTTGTATGCATTACAGTCTTTAAGGGGAGATGGATATATTAAATATTTTAAAGATGTTTTGTAAATGACACATTCCTATATTAAAATTGATGTTCCATGTGTAGACCATATTTGAAGAGATTAATTGCATTTTAATGATTTTTTGGTCTAATTTATTGATCAGAATACAGGTAAGATTTAGTAGAAGTAAATGTTCTGCATCAATTCTAAGCAGAATGCTGCCATCTTATGCAATCAACTAGTGCCACCTTTTTTGCACAGCAAGTTTTCTTGCAGTGGTCCATTGACAGTCAGCCTTCCTTTTATTGCTGATGCATGATAGCTGTGTGGACTTCTCTTTTGTAACCTAAGTAGCCTACCTGTTCTTACTGGAGTTTTATGAGCTACTACATGGTACAAAAAGTTCACTACAATATTAATGCCGCAGTTCCACCAAAGCTTCGCACTTCTGGGAAAACAAGAGAATATTGGAAAAGCTGTGAATTAGAAAATCATTCACATTCAGGGGTTGAGTTGTACTGTGCATTCATACAGTGACTATCTCACTGCCAATAAGTCATTTCCGATTTAAAGGTAGAATGTTAGATTCTGTTAGGCTGTTCTGATAAAAAAAAGAGCTAATTCAGCTGGGGTACCAGGCCTGCTTAGTGCTGCTTTGGAGTACAGGTAAATTCAACCTTAGTGATCTAAAGAGACACATGGGGTTAAAGGTTGATGTGTTATTCCTCTGAACAAACAAAAATAACATAGTGGTAGTTTTCTTTCTTGCTTAGGAATTAAGTAAATTTAAACAAAAACTGAGAATTATTTTTAAGCATTTTTACAAATCTAAGTCTTGTTAAGAATTGTGGTTTGTTACAAGTCAAAGTCGATATATGCTAAAGGTATGCTTTTAATTGAAACTTGAATTCTAAAGAAATATACCTGGATTTTTTCTGCTCCAATATAGAAATTTGCTGTCTTGACAGTAAAATCTTACAAAATCACATCAAAAGTTCATCATATTAAGGAAACTGATATTTTCTTTCACTTCTGGAATGCTATATTAACAGAAAGGCAGATGCTATTACATCTAGAAAATTGATTTACATCCATCTTCTGTCTTATTATCTCTTCATCTATAAATGAGTTTTTTCTCTTCTGCACCACTTAAATGCTTTAAACAGTTTCCACTTTAACCTTCAAACTGAACTGCTTCTGTTTTCCTGATGGTTTTGAAGGTTTGAAATAGCATGATTCTATTTCATAACAGTAATGACCCTTCCTAAATGAGCTATTGAAGTGGGATCCAGAGAGTGGTACTCTGCCCTGACCTTAGAGATGAGGTCAAGAGGTCTGATCTCAAGGCCGCCAGGTGTTGTAAAAGCCTGAGTGCAGGGCAGTACTTATCAATGAGGTAATAGGTTGTGCGGGTGGAGGGAACCAAGAAATGAAGTAAAATGATCAGAAATCTGGTGGAGAGAAAAGACTGTGGGAGGCAAATAGCATTGTAGGATATTTGGGTCAGTCAGAATTTCTAATGCTCTAATTTTGAAGTACTCCATTTCATAAAGAGATGACATGACCTGATACTGAGAGATTTAGTCAATCTATTCTGGTGTAAATGATTTTATTGTGTTTCTTTTTATTGCAAGACAGCATTACACGCTGAGTTCCAATGCATTTCATCATGGCTTGCTGAGACACAAATCATTTTTTATTGCTGTGCCCACAGGCTATTTACTCTTTCATCATGTTGTTATTAAACCTCAGTCTTGTTTTTTGTATGTTAGCTGTCACCAGATCATATGTTTATTTGAAAGAAACTTACAAAATTGACTGAATGGTGGTTCTTCAGAAAGCTGATAATGTTTTGTACTTTGGGGGTGTCAAGCTTATTGCCAGGTAAATTGTGGTTTGAAAAGGAGTTACCAAAATCAGCTCATATTAAATATAGTTAATCTGTAGTGCACTGGCCAGTTCAAAGCCTACATTTTTTAATGGGCTATAGTCTATTTTATTTTGGTGATACTACTGGGCAACACTAACGTATAGATTAAAGTATGACCCATCTGAGCATTTGAAAACTCTCAGTTCTTAACAAAACTAATTCAGCATACAAAAACTTGACTGTCAAACAAAAGTGCATCATCACTACTGACTCAGATGAAGGAGACTGAAATAATAGCCTACAATTTTAGTGCTAAACAGTGTTTATCATTATGCAGCTTAAATAGGAGGGAAGGGAAAACCCTTTATAATATATTTATATAAAATTAATTAACATTAAAAAAATATAGAAAATGTTATGCTCATATGTAGATATTGATTCCTGTTTCTGTATAGATCACATCTGTTCTATATTTTTATTCTGGGCTAGAGTGATTAATGAGTAAGAAATTTGATCTGCTGGATTCAAAGGTCTCTGATCCCTGTTTTCTTGCTCAGGCTACTCAAGTCCAAGTGTTTTCTCATGTGAGGTGTCTGTCAGATGTGATTCGAGGTCCTCTGGCCTCCTCCAGTCTTCTAAGGCTGATTCCTGTCTTATGAGTCACAGACTTAATTGACTGATTCAGTGAGATCAATGAAGAAGTTACATCCTTCCTCCTATCCTGACCAAAATATAAACAAAACCCCAGACAAGATAACCCCCACCTTATTGGCCTTCTTAACTTGAGACCTCCAAAAATTCTTATCTATTGCAAGTTGGACATCACATTCCTGGACTGTTTACTTTTACACCTTCTTTTTATTTGTAGAGAAATAAGTCTCTAAAGATTAATGTCTTGATCCCTGTCCATAAGGTAGTTTGTTTTGTTTTGTTTTGTTGTCTTTGTCCTTGGAAAGGAATATTTGTGTATGTATATGGGCCTGGAGGTAGTCTGACCAAACCTCTGGAGTCAACACATTTTCATCTTGTCAACCATATGATGGCAATGAACAAGTGCTAGTTTAAAATACTTCTGTTACTCCTGGTTGATGTTATCTAAAAGCATGGAAAACAGAGGGCAAGGTTTTGCATTACAGCCAAACCTGTCAACAGTAGGACTTGTTCCTTCCTCTGGCCGGTGTCACTTTTCCTCTTACTGGTCCTGTTACTCCTGCTTCACCCTTCAAAACACAAAACAAGCAGAAAACTACTTGCTTCAGTTAAACATTCTCACAAACAACAAAACTGATGTCAGGTGCAAAAACGGGAAGCTAATGGCAGTAAGCCTTCGACTGGCACAACTGGCACATCAAGTCTTGCCCTGGGCAGCCCTTGGAGGATGTGCCATGGTTGACCTGAGGTGACTTAAGAGAGAAAAGAAAGGAGATTTAAAGTTTTCTTTCCACAGGTTAATGGCCATAAAGTCAAAGACTATTAATCTATTTCATTTTGTATGTTATACTGTAACATTAAAATTAGTACTTTGGAGTACTACTTCCTGATAGTGTAAATTAAAGTTATTTAAAACTACTGAATAGTAGTGCTTATACTCACATTCTTAGAACTGACTATTGAATAGAAACTATTTGAAAGAAAGAAAAAAAGCCACTATCACTATCCTCTCAACATAATAACACTTCATTTTCATGAGGAGTGTAAAACACAAAGAATGACTTAACAGTTGATTTCTTATTTTCATTCTGAGTTAATGATGAAGTTCATCTGAAACCAAATGATTAATTTGAGATTTAATTGCTCAATGAAAAAAGGTGAAGATGATGATTTATAAGACAAAAAGATAAATATAGCTGAAGTGTTTCATCTAGGAAGAAATCAGAAGCTTGAATAGAAGACAAATAGGCGCATCTTAATTGCTGAAATTGTATTAACAAGCTTTGCCAGTAGTTGATGAGCCTGGGAGATTTTAGCACTTTGCTTTGTATTAGCTTCTCATATTGAACAAACTTATCTAGAGCACAGACTGGTTTGATTATTTCAACTTAGTTTGTACTGTGGCTAGTGCACAGTTAAAAGATAAGCCTTCAGTTTGTCTCTTACTTTAAGAATCATAATCTCGAGTGACAAAGCAGGAGAAAGATGAAGGAACCCTATTGCAAGGAAAAAATCAACAGCCAAAAAACAACAACCCTGTTTTATTTGTGTAGTTTATTCAAATCAGGATTGAAACAAACTATGCATTTATTAACAACTGGTAGTTAACTGGCATTCAGTGAACTATGCATTCAGGATCAATAATACAACAAATAGATCAAGATACTAGGAACTTAAAACTCTTACAATAAGAAATTTCTTAACATCGTTATAGAACTAATTCCAAAAAACCCTGCCTTCCCCTTCCGCTCATTCAGCAGGTGTGGGTTGCAGACCCCTCCCCTCAGGGAGGATGAGTGGTCTCATATACCCCAATCCCTGTGCCGCTGTAGACTTTCCAGTCTGGCTTCTGCCCCTGCTGCTCCCCAGACCCTGCCAACAAACACAGACAGCTGTGACAAAGCCCCCACAGTCCAGGCACCCCAGGGTGGGGGTTCCACTCGCTGTCCCATGCTGCCAGCACCCGGATGGATGCAGGACCCTTGAGGAGGCTCCTTTGTACCCCTCGTGGGGTTGCAGCGCCATGAGGAAACAGCATCAGTGCCCAAATAACCCCTGTCTGTGGCCACAGCCACTCCAGTGTCTCTTCCCATTACAACAAATTTTCATCCCTCATTCATAGTTCTCTTCATGCTGACTTGTTTCCTCAAAAGCCTCTTGGTAATTCTCTGTTTGCTCTTAAATCTGACTGACAGCCCCCTTTCTCTCAAACACGATCAGTTTAGTGGTGATTACCTCTTGAATAATTTTGGCTTCTAAGTCAAGCACCCTGTTTATGTTTACTTTCCCATCCCGACAACACTTGACATTCAGGCTATTTTGCCAAGAGTGGGATATGTGGGATTCCCTACTGTTCCCTATTTTATGGGTAGGAGAATCAAGGGAAAAAGGGTACCTGGGGACACATGGTGTCTGCAGGTGAGTGTAGATTCCAGACTCGTAGTCTAGCTCTGAGTATGCCAGCTGAAACAGAGGTGAAAGGGCCAAGGGGAATTCAGAGAGTGGAAAGGGAGTTTAATTGCCTTGTTACCCAGCCAGGGGGTTTGAACTGTAATAGAGAAAGCAATGTAGCCAAGCAAAACCACCATGGAAAAGAGACAACCCCACTGCATTCCCCATAGCATACTGCAGTGAGGCTTCTCGCAGCTTGGCATCTGCTGGCCAGTCAGAGGGCAAAATTTAGCTCCTGTCTTGGTAACACCAATTTGACAAGACATTTTCACCCTCTCCTTTCTCTTATTGCACAACTTCCAAGCAAAGTCTGTCATAAGACTTATGGAGCCCACTCCAGCACTGATATTGCTATGCCTGACTGCCGAGACCTCACTGACTTCAGTGAGAATGAGCTATTGGGACAGTTTTAGGAGATCTGGATCTGGGAGATTGCCTTCTGTAAATCATGGATTAGAAACAGCCTCTAGACCTGTTTAGAAGACTCCTATGCAAAATATAAGGGCTTCTTTTTTTCTGTTGATCATTGATATCGCACTTAATGTTTGGACTTCCTTAGCAATATATCAGAGGAGTATGTGGCTTAATTCTTTGACAGATATGACCCACATTTAGATATACTGCATATCTATAATTTACAGACACGTATTGACCATCAAAATCTTGTGAGATTTTCCCCTTTTATCTCAAAAATACAGTATTATTTTCTTCCATTTTTTGACAACAATTTTTTTCTCTATTTCCTCATCAGGTCAGTTAAGCTAGATAAGCTTTAAGTCTTTTTTTTTTTTTTTTTTTTTTTTTTTTAACTGAAGATAGCCTTTTAGCATTCCTCTAGTGTTACATGGAACAACAGACATCATGTAGGTCACATAAGCTAGTTACATTTGCCCTCTGCAAAGTAAGAGAGTTATGGTTAATATGCATTAGATAACTGTAGCTTGGAGCTGTCACCAAACAAGATGGAAGGATGGAAGTCAGAGTGCTTTAATGGCACAAACACGTATTTAAATAAAAACAAAGCATCTCAGCTAGCATCACAGTCTGCCTCATTTTCCTTTACAATTTCTGCCAAGGCTTGTATGCTTTGGAGTGCTCTAGATGTGTATGTAACATAATCTTGTCATTAAAGATGAATAGTAGAGCCATCAATTGCAGTACCTTTCAGCTATTTCTTTTCCTTTGCTCAAGTTGATATGAATTTCTAAAACTGTCTCTGTATTGGTTTCTGTGCATGGATGTTAAGGATAATAATGGTAATATGGTTGGAGACCTGAATTTCTTCTCTTGTCCTGCAACTTCTTGAATAATGATTCTGGATTTAGAAACGTTTTTCCTATTCATAGTTTTCTAAAATGTAGTAAACCTTCATATATTAATATACTATGAGGCACAGTAACAGAGATGCTTTCAAAATATATAATTAGCTTGCTATGAAATTTATGTCTTAAACAAAACAAAACAAAAAAGAAGAAAAAGAAATTGGGAATTGTCTTCTCCTTACATTTTCAGGGGCTGTTTCAGGGAAGTATCTCATGTCTCCATAATACTTACATTTAAGGAAATTCAGCACCTGTGTCAATCTTTTGTTTGCATCAAAATAATAACTTCATTATTTATATTTAACTGAAAGTAAATTAAATTATTAGAAGTGGCTTTATATAGCTATTGTAAGTCATAGACAGAAATGAGCCAACAGCTCACTTTTACTGGAGGTACTGTTACCACACTCATTTAATTGAATTTGCTGGATCTGAACCTAGGTTTTACCTAAGTTTTATTTTGCAGTTTGAAAGGTCAGTTCATTGGACAATTTTCAAAACTCATTTTTTCTAGGTTTGGCAGCATGTCAATATAGCAGAGAAACCTTTTTTTCTGTCCCATGGGCTTAATAAATGTTTGCTTGAGTAAAATGGTCTTCTTCTTAGGTCACTATAGGTTGTTTTTTATTATTAGTTTTCCATGCCCCACACTTAAGTGTACAGATATATTGGTTTCATTAGTATTTATCTGTCTTTTCACACATTGCTTATGGACAACTCAAACAATGGAATAAATAAATCTCTTTGCCATTTTAAAGTAGTTATAACGTATCTGAAAATTAGCAGTAATTCATGCTCCCAGAGAAACTTAAAGACAATGGAAACTAATACAGAAAGACTGTATAAAATATTTGCTGTTGTGTTCCTGTATTTCTGTCTCCTCCCAAGACGATCTGTTGAACTGAGCGGACAGCTTGTCAAACACAGTGATTAACTAAAGAAAACAAAACAGTGGGCAAACACAAATTGCTGTGCAATGGTACTTCGAAGGCATTTACCAGGTGCATTTGAATGATTAGCAACATAATACAGTAAATGATCAGTTGTAGTGAACTGATGGGTGAGAGATTTTGGAGACTTGCTGAGAGTTTCCACCAGTGGATCAAGTAATTCCTCCTTCTGTGGCTCACAGTGTTGGTCTCAAAGTTGCACACCGAAGTATAGCTTAACTCTTGGAAACTGTGTTGCGTAATTGTCCACAAGGCAAAGCAGGAAGAGACTTAACCACTGACTGTGTCTTTGTTATTCTATAACAGCATTTCCTGGGATCAGTCAGCAAAGAGATTTTTTGCAGTCATGCTGATTCTGTGGGTGTGATGACATATGATTTACAGAGTGTGCATCAGGATGCCTTTACATTTAGTCTAATCCTGAGACGAGATCTAGTTCTGCCTTTGGAAGACTGCGTAGATGGTATCCAGACAGAATCAAGGATTTATACCCATTTTTTCCACACCATGTAATGCTTCACAGTGCATAACTCTATAAATTTACTGCTAATTAATTGAGAAATAACGTAGATTGATTGCCTATGTTAGGGCTTGGGTTCGCGAGCATGTGTTGACTGCTTTGTGTTCATCTGACAATACAAAGCAGCTTTAATCCCGTGCAACAGTTTTGAACAGTTCCTACCCCAATGAGGTTCCATTTCACTTTGGTTTCCTGGATACTTCTGCAAGAGCCAAGATCTCTTAATAGCCGACTTTGCTGAGTGCTTTGTATTGGTCTGATGAACTGTCTCTGAAATTTACAATAAACAAAGAAATAACAGCTGATTTTATAGGTCTTCGTAACTCATGAGTTATCATGTGGGTTGCTTGTTGTTTTCTATTTTTGGCATTTTGTACAGTTTTTAATAACAGGAATTCCTAGCTGGAGAATTTTAAAATAATAATGAAATTGTGAACTCATGTCAGTGACTGAAGGGTAAAAAGAACATTGTAAGGTTGTTGTCTCATACTTCAGATATTCAACCTAAGAAATTCAGAGATAAGGCTACCCTGAAAAACTTGCAATACACAGAGGAAAAAAGAGAAGGAAATTAACACAGAAGGTAGCCTCAACAACCTTAAGAACACCTAATCTCTTTCCCTCAGTGACATGAAGAGGAGGAAAGAGAAAGAAGCAGAAATTAGAAAAAATTTCTTTTTGACCATAACTGTGAGTAAAAACCAATGCCGATATTCTAACTATAAACACAGAGGGATTTAATTTTAATTATATTTATGTGTGTATGACCTACTATGGAAAAAATAAGAAAAGGAGGGCAGAAAGAATCTTAGAAGGTATGAGTTCTTTCATTAATAAGGTTTGAGGTGATTGCATGAACAGAAAAACTCTCTGTTCTGCAGAAGCATCTTACAGCCAAACTGGAGAATTCTTATTGTCTTTGGAACAATAACTAAATCAGTGTCTGCTCAAAATTGGAAGAATTTGCATAGAATTAACAGAAATTTTCAGGTAGAGGTCCTCAAATAGTATTGTAAATAGGTGTTAGTAAAGTCCATGACTTCAGGATTAATTTGCCTGCAGAAGTCAGTTGAAATACTAGACTTGAAATAGCGTGAATACGTATGAAATAGCAAACAAGCATGGCAAAATTGTTGTTACTTGTAACAGTTGTACTAATTCTTTCAGATTCTTTCAATACACACAAGAATATGAAAATAATGTGGAAAAGGCTGACTTCATAAAGGTAAAACGTTCTCCTTCAGGATTCAGGTTGAGACTTTCACTAGAAGTCTGTCTTCTGCTGGATTTTGAAAGCAGGCTTCACACTTCAGAAATAAACTGGAGGGAAAACAAATAAAGCACCCACAGAAGATAAATATCAATACCTGGTCATAAGGCCACAAAGGTCTTATGTACCTGATATATCATGGCAATAAAAGGCAGCAAAAGCTTTGTCTTTCCATGTCTTCCACCTTTATATTCTGAGGGAACTGAAGTAATTCCAAAAAAGACCTAGCTTTTGAATGGAAATAATATGATTTTTTTTTAATAGGATTTAATGATGCTGATGTCAGCTTTTTGTTGAAGGAGTATGGACATTCCTCTTTTTTTTTTTTTTTTTTTCAGAGACCTTGACTTCCTTTGTTCCTGGAACTTATGGATACGAGATTATGGATATGAAATTATGGATATTTCTGGAGTATTAAAGCTTACAGAAGTATGTTTCATTTCTGAGCACTGTCATCAGGGGTGGTAATATGAGTGATAGTGTGAGAGCTGATGGGGACAGTTCCTTTTGCATGAAATAACCTGTTATTTCAAAACTCAAAAAGATAAAACCTTCCTAACTCTGGGTCTTGTGCTCAAAGTTGAGACTTCAGTTTTAGCTTAATTTTATCTGTTGGTTGTTTTTTTTTTTTTTCAGCCTCCACTGAAAATTATGTATAGAATATAAAAATCACTATTATGCTGACATACAAACTTAAAGTGCTCAGAGCTCATAAGCCAGTTTCACTTAAAGGTCATTAAAATGATCTCATGAAAATAAGAAGGTTGATATGGCCTACAGTTAGAAAAGACAAGAAGAAAATCTTTCCACTTTCTGGTTCTTTGCTTTTTCTCAAACCAATATAAGAGATTGCAGATCTCCTTTCATACTTGAACAGGTTGCTGTTTTTAGCTCGGCAGGTGCTTGTATAAACTTAGCAGTAATTTCTATGCTGAAAGCCTTCTTGGCCTAGCCTAGAAGATTGGGCTAGGAAGGACCATTATTTGGACAGTCTTCACCAGGTGTGTAAGGCTTCTATCATTCTTTCAGGTGTTACATCAATTCTGCCATTCTTTACATCTGTATTTCCATAATCCTTCCAAAATACAGGACATTTCCAAAACCCCTTATACTCTTATCCAATTTTTGATTATCCAGGTCTACCAGATGCTGAAAGAAAGACTAAGTAAGTCGCCTAAGATATCTTAGGGGGAAAAAAAAAATCATGCATGTTGTTCCTGAAGCTGAAATTTCCACCATAATGGTGTGTGGATGTTATAAGTAAACCTCTCTTCACCTGCCTTGTGATACTTGTCTTCCCCCGTTCCCAGTTTTCAGCCTGGATTTATAAGCAAAACTGAGATCAGCACATCCTTATGGAGTTTTTTCTGGGTATCTGCCTTTTGATTCCACTGCTCTCAACAAAAATATCACATGAATTGGCTGAAGTCTTGATAGAAGGCAACTTAAGTGAGGGTCCTTTGTGGCTGTGCACTCTGATACGGTTTCAGTGTAAATTGCTGGAAATCCAGCATGATCATTCAGCAGCTCCCCTGTGATGCATAAGAATGGTAACAAGTAGTTAATAAATGAGGGCAGTCAGAAGAACTGTAGCGTGAAGATACTCAGTTGCTACTTTATACCTTCTGGTGGTTTAACCCAGCAAACACCATACAGCTGTTTGCTCACTCCCCCACAGTAGGATAGGGAAGAGAATTGGCAGAAAGGTAAAACTCATAGACTGAGATAAAAACAGTTTAATAAGACAGAAGAGGAAGGTAAAATAGCAATAATGATAAAATAAAATACAAACAAAGTGTTTCACAATGCAATTGCTCACCACCTGCTGTTCAATGCCCAGCCAACTCTCTCCAGTTTTGTGGTTCAACATGAGGTTGTATGGCATGGAATAACACTTTGGCCAGTCTGGATCAGCTCTCTCAGCTGTGTCCCCTCTCAGGTCCTCATGCGCCTCCAGCCTGCTTGCTGGCAGGGTAGTGTGAGAAGCTGAAGAATCACCGAATTAGTGTAAACACTGCTCAGCAACAACTAGAAGATCAGTGTGTTATCAACATTATTCACATCATAAATCTGAAACACAGCACTATACCAACTACTAGAAAAAAAAATTAAATCTATTCTAGCTGAAACCAGGACATATCGTTACAGTTTATAGAAATATGACATGATTTCTCTACATATTTCTACAGAAGATTTTAACCAAAAAAGACTACCAGAAAATTTGAAGAAAAAGTATGATAAAATAGACATGCCATCTCATCAGTTTTAGGTAAACTCTCTGACTAGAGTTGTCCCCAAACCTCAGGAAACATTAACCTGGAAAATAAAAAGTTCAGCTTCAATAATAAATTCTAAGTTATTGGGAATGCAGTTTTGGAAGTCAAATATCTCTGAGAATGAGTTTGGTCTAATTTGGAGTCCCAAACTCTAAAGTAGTTCAACAATACTGGGTAATTATATAAAACATATATAAAACAGGCATAAATATAACTCAAGCACCAATTTGGATTTTAGTAGTGGTCATAATATCTGTGTGATGTAGACTCAATTGTTATGCTCTCTTAGCATAGGTTTTGTAGTAGGTCACTGTCACAGTGAGTGATTCTAATTTACATCATACTTCAAACTTTCCACTATAAGAGTACAAAATTACTGTTGGTCATGATAAATAATACTGCAAATACTTAAATATATGTTAAGTGCAAATACAAGTAGTCTTTGATTATGAAGTGTGTTTTTTTTTTTTTTTTCTTATATCATATGAGATTTCAAATGTGAAAATTGCTGGTATTATGCTACAGCAAATATATAATCTGATCAGTCATTCTAAATTATAATCCTTTAAAAATTACTGATTCCAAACTTCTCATTAAAAAACTCACTCAAAAATGTTACCAGCTGTCTCATTTTGAAAACATCTTGGGTATTCAGACGTCCAATTCAGCCTCTGGTATTTAAGGTGTTCACTTTTTTTTGAAAACTTGTCCTGCTTTCCACCCTTCAAAAATGTAGAATATATTGAGTTAAAGTGAGAAAATACAGTCAAAATACTTACTATTTTTGTATAAAAGTTGTAATGACTTCAAGGATTTTTAATTGCTTATAGAGCTATCAGCTAGTTCAATAAGGCAGCTTTATTTATTGTGGTAGTAGGTGTCACAAATCAACTACTGAACAAAGGAAGAAGTGTTGCCTTTCAAATTACATCCTGGAGAGAAAGGATAAGAGAAAAAAAAAAAAAGATAAACCGATGAAGCAAAATACACTTTTTTTTGTCTCGTCTTCAACGACAAACAGCTTTCTTCAATTCAGAGTAGGAAATAGGATACATCTGAATGTATTTTTCCCTTCTAACAGTTTTTCAAGCTCAATTTACATACTGCACGTTAAATGTCATGGTTTATTTGAGACAATATGCGAGTATTAGCATCAAAATGCAATACAGTAATTTCTAAGCTTGCTCATTGTCTGCAGTGCTGTGGGAGGCCATACATTCTTTCACTACTTTGGACTCTTCACACAATTTAAACTGTGGATTTTTAAAAAAATTCTGGCTAGTATGTAAATATTACTAAATATTTTCTCCTTTTTTTTTTTTTTTTTTTTTTTTAGCAAAACTTTGAGACTCAAGTTTAGGGTACTTCTTTCATGGACACGGTGAGATACTTAAATCCCTTTAAATTTTCATGATTAAAAAGTCTTATGTGATGCTTGAATGAGGCAAATTTGAATATGAAGTCCTAGGTAGCATATAAAGCTTAACAAAAAAAATGTCCGGAGTAGGAGAGATCAGCATTTATTTTCACTTTGTTTTTGCAGGGTAGAAGGGTTGAAATATGTGATTTTAAAACATTTCTTCAATGCTAATGGCTTTAACTAAGATTTAAAATACAATTCACCAAAAAAAGCTTGGTAACATTTTTTAGCTGACACTGTTTTTACCTGTTATGAGCGATTCTTTTCCTGTAGCATTAAGGAAAAGCTGTTTAAAAACCTGGATAGGAGAGGTACCATTAGGTAACAAAGAAATTATCATATTAGGATCAATACAAAGCATCGATTTGAGCATTAATTCCTTTAGGAAAACTCTTTTTTTTTTTTTTTTTTTAACCACCTAATAGGAACCGCGAGAACCATTATGAAAAAAAACAAACACAAACCACAACCAAACCAAATAAAAAAGTTTTGGGGTGCACTTTTAAGAAACATTTCAGTAGCTGTCAGTTTTTATACCTCCAAATAAGGATTTAAAAGAAATAACTGTCTATGTAAAAATGAGTAATAGTTTTGTGCAGATACAGTCAGTCGTGACAATGAATGTCTTTATTCCGTGACTCCTCTTGGTTTCAGATTTAACAGCTGTTTACATTAGAGATTTTATTCACACCTGCGTACTGCTGAATAAGACCTTAAAGCCTTGATGATTTTCTAATTTGAGGGTGGGGGAAGGAAGCCAAAAAACCAAAAAGGTAAGAAGAAAGCTTGTATGAAGAATCATGCTGAATTTTATGGACAATTGTTTGGAATGTAGAAATAAGGAACAGTTTTGTGAAGTTCAGGTAAAAAAGAAAAGCACCTTCTATGGAGTGCTTCCTGATGGCATGTAGTTGTATGTATATTTCCTCTGAAGGAACAGGCCTTTATACAGAAGCTGTTAGTGAGTTTCCCATTAAATTATGGCAAGAAGTCTATGAAAAATCTCATGGGCAATCCTCTCAAGCAATTTTTGGCCACAGAAATGAAAAAATTACAACTGAGATCAAAACCTGGCCAATTCCAAAGTTTAACAGTGTGTGTCTTGTTTCATAATGTTGACCACTTGACAGTAAAGCTTGAGAGCTACTCTTCAAAAGAGAAAATAATTTTCCACATTCCTGATTTGCTTTTCTATCTAGTATTACAGCTCTTGATGAAGTAGCTTAAAAATTACTTAAGGTTATTATGGAATCTTTATTCCTGCTCTTTATCCTCAAATTTAAGTTTTTCTGAAATCTTTTTCCTGCTATTTTTCATAGACTTATACAAAACAGGAAAAAGCCTAATATCAAACTAAAGGCAGCAGTACACGATTCAGCCTGTGTGAAGCATCTACAGTGATGATCTCTGTCAAAAATAACATCAGGGTAGAAGTAAAATTTCACTATTTGGTTGAACTACAGGATCTCAAGAGGTCCCTTCCAACATCATAAACTGTTTCATGAGTCTGTGACTGTTTTCAAGCTGTTTTTTGTTTTGTTTTGTTCCCCACCCGCAATGTCCCACCCCAAACCATGCCTGACTTAGATGGTCAAATTTATTCCTTTCTTTTGGGGAAAAAAATAGAAAAATATTAGTTTAGGTAAACCTGGAAAATACCAAAACTCAAGATTATTGCCCCAACTATCATTGGAAATTTGTTTTCGGGAGATTTCACAGCTATTGCTGACTGAAGAAAAACATGACCAAAATAACCATATTTGCCCTCAAGAACATTTGTATCACAGTTGCATACAAAACTGCTTATTTTGCAAAATGTGCTGCAAAACACTAATGAATATGCTTTGAGATATTTGCATTAATTACTAAAGCTAAACTCATCTGATTAATTAGCCCAGTCCATTTTGTGATGTACTATCCCTGCTTCTCCTACTGTTTGTGTTTACCTATCAGTCAGTTTGCAAGCATCAGTTATTTTTTGATTGGATGACTAAAGGTTTAGTTGAAATCTTTTGTCTTTTTTTTTCCACAGGTAATAAGAAACAGAATTTGACTTCTGGACCTGAAACACAAAATAATCAATATGTATGAAATATTATATTTATTACCTGTTGCAGTTTATGACAGTGGAAGTTCAATGTCTACATTGTCAGTTTAATTACTCAGTTCTTACATTTGATTACATTTCTATGTCTCCAAGTTAAGATGCTTGAAATGTTCCAAAACATTAGAAATCCTGAGGTGGACACGTGTTTTCCCCTTGTAGGATATTTTGTTAGCACTCCTGGCATACAGCAAATTCCATGCATAATTTCCCCAAATAAGTCTCTGCGTACTTTCACCAAAAACATGAAGAAAATCATTATTAGACAATACTATTCAGTTATTTCCTCTGCGCAAAGCTGTTTCTGTTTTGTTTTGTTTGTTTGTTTGTTTGTTTTTTCTTTATTGTGGAATTTGAAGAAAAAGCAGTAGATACAAGTATCCAATTAAATATTTATTACCTCTTTTGGCAGCTGTCAGTCTCTACACAAGAGATCTCTGATGTATAGTCAAGCTTAAAAATAACTTCAGAGGTTATGGTATATTAGACTGGAAAACCTTTTTGCTATGTTTTTCCCCTTAATACCAGATAAATAGCAATTAGGTTGAACTGAATTCAAATAGGATTCTGCTTGGAGTTGTCATCAGAAAAATCAATATTTCATTTGATGAAGTTATTAGCCAGCCTAGTAACCTGAAAATATCAGGAAAGTCCATGCTTCAATTTTCATTTCTATCCATCAGTGATGACCAAATGTATTATCCTTGTCATTTCCTTTTTTGGATAGAAACAGTGATCACAAAAGCTCCATGAGCCCTTTCAGGATGAAGTACAACACGATATAGATGTGAGCAAAGCCTTGAGTCCTGTCTCTGAGGGTACTATCTCCACTCACTTCTCACTTTCTAATAATTCTGTAAATGGAGCTATACAAACCTGTTCTTATAATGACATTCACTCTGTAGAATTCTGCACTTGGTTGGGTAAAAAATATCCTGTGTGTAGGGCCAGTAATACTCTAACTACGTAACCTGGAAAAAGTAAAAATAAGGAAAACAAAACAAATCACCCCAAACAAACAGGAAAATTACTTCTCTGAGTTTTCCCTGTGCAAAACCCTTCACTGTGAAATCAAATGGTGTATCATGTCTATTCTTTTCTATCACTTAGCATTAAAAAGCATAAACTGATGATGCATTATTTAAAAACTCTTCTTCTGAGCTGAATATGTCTACAACTTCAGATCACAAATAGATCTTTCTTCTGAGGAAAAGAAATATAGTTTTCAGTTAATGTTGTGTATATTATTTTTAATGTTGTATCATTTGACATAGGTCATCAAACAGCTATTCAAACATTAGCACTTATCCCCAGTTGTAAATCATGAAACAGTTTATACAGTGAACCAGAACATGAGAGAAGTCACAAAATAGCTTTAATTTCCATTTCCCCTTCCATTTACATTTCAAACTTTTCCTTAATTAAAATTTTGTCTTCAATATTAGTTGACAAAAATAATAAACTATGTGTTGTCAAAATGTTCAAAATGCCCATCACCAGTTTTCAGTTCTCCTAAATTACTTCTCTCTGGTTTATCCATGTTTATTGAGCACCACAGTCTAAGCTGGGAGAGCTCCTCAGATATGTGTGTTCTTGGGAGATTAACAAAACTGAGAGCATGTGGCAAGGGCACACTGTGTTTAATAATGTAGTCCCACAGTCCTTTTGACTCTCTGCAGGAGGTACTTATGGAAGTAGCCAAAACAAGTCTCTGCATCTACAGACCATTTTTTTCCCCTTTTTTGAATAATTTTTGACAGTTAGCAAAAAGGTGTCATCTTTGGTTGCAGGGGGTGCATAACATTTAGTGCATATAGAGCCTAAGGTAGGAAAAGCTGCTGCTCTGCTCTATTTCAATTGCAAATTTCATATAACAGTGTGGAAATGTCACATCAGACACTCAAACTCTCTTTCAAACTCCTCCTGTTCCTCAGTATAATTGTTATCTTTTTTTTCTGTTGAGGAAAGCTTGGTGTTTAGAAACTGAGGGTCAGCTATTCAGTTTGGGGCAAGTTATCAGGGCTCCTGCAGTTAGAGCAATTTGCTCCAGCTGAGATCTGCCCTGAAGAACACATAGAAGAGGAATCTGATAAATAAGCTTTGTAAGAAGAATTTTATTTGACCTTTATCATAGCAAAATATTAGTATTTCACATTATGGCTGTCTGTGACACTTCCACTCAAGAAGGCATTTGATATTTCAGAGACGATTTATGTCTAACACAAGGCAAAAAGTTGCATAACAAAAGTACTAAAAGAAATTTCCTTCTGAGCAGTGTTATTCTCATCTCTACATCCCTCACAAACATGGGAGATAATTGCATGGAGGGATTTAGTCCCATAAGTTTCTTATCTTTGTTGATATTTTTCCCCCTAAAAAGAAAACAGAGAGGAAAAAAAAAGATTATGATAGAAATACCTCATAGAAACTTGGGAGATTTCTTTTGGGAAATCAAACTGTACAATGGGTATTGTGTGATTCTGTGGAGATAGGGAGGAGCTGGTTATTTTATCTAAAACTGAGGCTAAGAACAAGATGACGTGAGATGAAAGGAAAAGAAATGGAAGGGAATTTATTTTGCTTCCTAGGGAAAGAAGATTAAAACTGGTGTCTAAGGTATTTTTTTTACAATTCTAGTTCTCTGTGAATTTGTGACAAAGGCCAGTACAAGAGGATAAATGCTTAACTGAAAAAAAATCACTCTGTTCTGGGGACTTGAGCCACCAAAGGGTCATTTCCACTGCTCATGTATGAGCTTGAATACAAGCAAAGGCATTTAATATGTTCTTCTGAAAGCACCAGGGCATTTTGTCTTGAGAAAAATGAATGATAGAGCATTATCTGTTTGGGAGCTCATTCTTTTCACATAACCACAGAATGTTAGGGATTGGAAGGGACCTCAAAAGATCATCTAGTCCAGTCCCCCTGCTGGAGCAGAAACACCAAGATGATGTTACACAGGAATTTGTCCAGGCAGGTTTTGAATGTCTCCAGAGAAGGAGACTCCACAAGCTCCCTGGGCAGCCTGTTCCAGTGTTCTGTCACCCTCACTGAGAAGTTTCTTCTCAAGTTTAAGTGGAACCTCTTGTGTTCCAGTTTGAACCCATTACCTGTTGTCCTCCCATTGGTTGTCACCGAGAAGAGCCTGGCTCCATCCTTGTCACACTCACCCTTTATATATTTGTAAACATTAATAAGGTCACTCCTCAGTCTCCTCCAAACTAAAGAGACCCAGCTCCCTCAGCCTTTCCTCATAAGGGAGATGCTCCACTCCCTTAATCATCTTCATTGCCCTGCGCTGGACCCTCTCCAGCAGTTCTCTGTCCTTCTTGAACTGAGGGACCCAGAACTGGACACAATATTCCAGATGTGGTCTCACCAGGGCAGAGTAGAGGGGAAGGAGAACCTCTCTTGACCTACTAACTACCCCCGTTCTAATACAGCCGAGGATGCCATTGGCCTTCCTGGCCACAAGGGCACAGTGCTGGCTCATGGTCATCCTGCTGTCCACCAGGACCCCCAGGTCCCTTTCCCTTACACTGCTCTCTAACAGGTTGTTCCCCAACTTATACTGGAACCTGGGGTTGTTCCTACCCAGATGCAAGACTCTACACTTTCCCTTGTTATATTTCATTAAATTTTTCCCTGCCCAACTCTTCAGCCTGTCCAGGTCTTGCTGGATGGCAGCACAGCCTTCTGTCGTGTCAGCCACTCCCCCAGCTTGGTGTCATCAGCAAACTTGCTGATAGTACATTCTTTTCCCTCATCCAAGTCGTTGATGAATATATTGAATAGTGCTGGTCCCAGTACCGACCCTCGAGGGACTCTGCTAGATACAGGCCTTTCTCTGCTATTCCTGTCTGTAGGACTGTAAACTGTAGACACCTAAAACTTAATTCTAATCTCAGATATGCAGGTATGCCAAAATGCAAGCAGATGGTTTAAAAGTCCTCCTTGGCTCATGCAGTCATTAATTTTTGGTGCTTGTCTATACAAGATTAGAATAGACCTCTCAAAGTATCCAGACTCTAGCACCTGGAGATACAAATACTAAGACTAGGAAAGTCATATCTATTGTATTTGAGAAGTACTATCTGAAAGATTATTCATATTGTATGTTATAGCTATTTAGCTAAATTCAAGTGGTAAGCCATGTAAATTAATATTCATATTTGTAGACTGTCCATGGATTTCAATTTGCTGAACTAAACTAAAAGAACAGATAGCTTCTATCGGTTTGCATGATTTTTTGCAGTAGTCCTTAAATAGGACTGATAGTGCAAGTACTTAAATAGTCCTTAAACATCAAAATTCTACATGAGGTTCTTCTTAATCTTCCTGCAACAGCTACAATACATACATTGCTGCATATGGAAATCCTAATTTAATTTAATTAGGGCAGTTATCCTGACAGTTAATCTATGAAGAAACAGGCAGTTTTTACTGTGTGGGGAATAATTAGTAAGAAGTATTTAAATACTCACATAACTTCATTATAAAGCCTGCTAGCTAGAACTGAGTAGTGTTTAAATTATTGATACCTCAGTTAAATTAATTAGACCTCAAGAAAAATACACTTTTATTTGCTAATTAATTGAATATTTCTTCTGAGTGACAGCCCTGGTGATGTACGTTCTCAGTTTATTAATTTAGAAAATGACAACCATTTAGGTTCTTTTCTTTTATAAGAAAAAATAAGAGACCACAGAGAGCGAAGAGAGAAGACATAGAAAGAACCATCTTTAAAGGACAATATGAGGAATTTAAAGACTGACTAATCATGTCTTTGTAGTTGTCTAAATAATTGACAAACTGATAGTTGCTTTGTCTCTCTCCTTGGTGTTAATTGGTCAATGTTCTCTCCACTTTATAAATTTGTGCAAAGTGTGATGACTTTCTATTGTTTTACTGATCTCATTACACTGATAGAATAAGGAGTAGGGCAAAAAGAATTCAGAATTATTTTTATAGAAAAAACCTGCAGCTTATCTGTCTGTACTTGTTTCAGGAATGTGATGCAACTGGAAAAGAGGAACATGTTAGAAGCTCATTCACTGAAAAGCACCAATTTGAGAAAAAAATTATATTTTTGTTCCATTTGTATCAAAATCCTGTAAAAATGGAGCACTGGGTGAGAGAGGCAAGGCTGTGCTCCCACCATTTGTCTATGTGCATGGCTTATTGGTTACTTGCCTAACTTCAAGCACTTCCTCGATGTTCCTGAAGCAACAAGAAATATCTTGATGATATCTGTACAGTATCTTGCAAATCATTGAATCATTACCTTTTCTTTTTTTTTTTTTTTTTTTAATTGCATATTGAGAAAGATTAGGCTCCTAGTAAAAACTTCACTTAAATGTCTTAAATGAGGTGACATGAGTTTTGATCTTTGAATCAACTTGATGTTTGTTTCTAGATATCTTTATCTATCTGAAAGATGTAGGACAAGAGAACTTTATCCCCTTCCCCAGGATAAAGGAACTGTAAATGCATCAGTTTTACTGGTGCAGTTCAGGCACACTGCCCATTATTACATATGTCTCCAAAACACAGCACAGATTTAGAATCATTATTAGATAAAAATCCGCACTGTAAGTAAGTTTTGAGCTAATATATGTAGGCAGATAGTTAACAATCAAACCCGTTGGAAGCTGAGAGAGGAAATAGATAAAGCATATATTTCAGTATATAGTCACTTTCATACCATTAATGATGTGGTGTTTGTTTTTCAGTTTCTTTAGAGAAGTGCAAATGTGTTGGAAAACCAAACCTTTCAGGGCTGCTTAGGGTACATAAAAGATTTTGTTTATGAAACAGAAAATGGCTGGGTCCCTTGAGGAAAAATCTGGACACCTGTCCAGATTCTCTTTCCTTTCTAATACTTCGTATTAATTAATGACTGCGGAAAAAAACAGCTACAGTACACAAAAACATGTATGTTTTAAGTCCTAGAAAGAAAACATGAAGTCCGTTACACATGTACAAATAAAATACAAAGAGTACAGGAATAAAAACAATGTACAAAATTATAAATAATGAAAATGAAGAGTGAGTGTGGTCATTTCAGGAAACCCAAGCAAGTCATAAGTGCAAAACAAAACCAATGACTACAATCAAAGGTCTGTTAAACTGAGAATTAGCTGTAGGCCAAATGGATTTGGAGCAAGTTTTAATTATGAAAACCTTTATAGATATCTATAAATGACCTTTGGTGCTTGAAAACAAAAAGCTGAAATAAATGAATTGCAGATTAAAAGCTAAGTTGTAAGAATGACATCGCTACTATAAATTCAAGAATGCTGAAGTTATATGTGTCAGAATTAATGTGGCTATGCAATCATTTGCATGGCTGGAAAGCTGCGTGGCAGAAAGGGATCTGGGGGTGCTGATTGACAGCCAGCTGAACATGAGCCAGTAGTGTGCGCAGGTGGCCAAAAAGACCAGCAGCATCTTGGCTTCTATCAGGAATAGTGTGGCCAGCAGGACTAGGGCAGTTATTGTGCCACTGTACTCAGCTCTGGTGAGGCCCCACCTTGAATCCCATGTTTAGTGTTGGGCCCCTCGTCATAAGAAGGACATTGAGGTACTAGAGAAAGTGCAGATGATGAAGGGGGGTGATGAAGCTGATGAGGGGCCTGGAGGACAAGTCTGATGAGAAGCAGCTGAGGGAACTGGGGCTGATTAGCCTGGAGAAAAGGAGGCTGAGGGGAGACCTTATCACTATCTACAACTACCTGAAATGAGGTTGTAGCATGGAGGGGGTTGGTCTCTTCTCCCAAGTAGCAAGTGATAGGACAAGAGGAAATGATCTCAGGTTGAGCCAGGGAGTTTTAGATTGGATATTAGAAAAAGTTTCTTCACAGAAGGGGTTGTCAGGCACTGGAACACGTTGCCTAGGGAAGTGGTTGAGTCACCATCCCTGGAGGTGTTTAGAAGGTGATTAGACAAGGTTCTTAGGGACATGGTTTAGTGCTAGAGTTGGTTAGGTTATTGTTGGACTTGATGATCCTGAGGGTCTCTTCCAACTAAAATGATTCTATGATTTCCTTTTATTTTAAAGCTTGTGAACGTATGTTGCTGCTGACACTCTTCTGTCTAATGCACAAACCGAGGGAGGTTAAGGAGAGACTGGAGCGAATCTGAGACACCCATGAGATGAGATTTCATTACTTCTGTTTTATGTGGTATGAACATAAGAAACGTTCAAAGTAGAGCTCCCATTAGCTTCAGTTGCTGCCGTGGGTGACATCCCTAGGTGATGAAGAATACAGAATACCAGTTTAGAAAGTGTGATGCTAGTGACTTGTCTAGTAACGGGTCTGGTGAGAGAGGCAAGGAACTGATTCAGTCTTTCTTTTGCCAGAGCATCATTCAGTTAACCTATTATCAGAACTTGTTGATTGCCTGTCAGCTATGTCTTGCCTCAGACAGTACATGCTCCAGCTAACAAAACCTTAGATTTATCAGGGTATAATCATGAGTGCCATCTAAAAGATCATGCAGTGAGATGGATATTTCAGCAGTAGTAAGCACCTACACCTGCCTGTACAAAAGTGCAGTGAGGAATCCTGCAGCCCTGGGAAGTCACAAGCTCAAACGAGTGCTGTTGTTCTGCTTGTTCCCTTTACTTTCAGCCTGGGTTCACTAAAAAGTTCTGATTTATCTCTTCCAGTCAATCACTAGTCCCAGTCTTGTCTCTTTCCAGTCCCTTACAGTATGCCTTCCAATCTATTCAAGCTCCAGTCCAGTGGATGACAGCTCAGTAAAGAGAATGGCATGCACCAGCCTTCCGCTGAAACAGTCAAATTTCCCTGATTCTAGTCTTTCTGTTTCACTCAGTACCCTTTATCAGCACAATTTAGTGCCTGTTCTCCCAGGCACTTCATCTCATCTAACTTTCCCCTAAATTTTGAACTTTAGTCTTCCTTATCTCTTAATCTGACTTTTATCTCTTAATCTGACTTTTATCTCTTAATCTGACTTTTCCTTTCCTTACTGTATCCAACAAGGCTGTTGTCCAGTCTGTCTGTTTATATTCTGATTTCCCAGTCAAGTCCAGTTCTTTCTCTATTCTTTCTCCCTTTTTTTTTTTTTTTTTTTTAAATCTCCCTTTCATAATTTCTAATCCTGGATATCGAGTGTCCTCACATCAGCATAGTTTTTCTATTTTAGGCTCATTATAATCTAGTCTCCTAACCTGTCTTTTTCCATCTTTATTCAAATACAGCCTTTTTAGACAGATTTTCAGTCTTACAAGTAAGTCTGAAGCCATTACACAGAAGCTAAATGATGCCAGTTAAGAGTCTGGCTACATCTACTGTGAAGGTTTCTGACACTTCCACCTATCAGACCCTCTTTTTAGTCGTTTATAACTGCAATACTTTAAAGGTAGAGATGGAATTTTCCATGTTGCATGTCTGCCTCATGCTATACTCAGCTTCACTCAGAACAATGCAGTTGTTTCCAGGAACAAGGCTGTGCAAAACGCAGCAGTTGTTCACATGGAAAAATAAGTGATGTTGAGAAGACAATTAATTTTCATCAAGCATTCACCAACTGTTGTTATGACCACTGCAGGAAAATCCATAAGGAAATTAATTATGCTTTTTTAGAGAAGGTTATGCACTAACTGTGACAGAGGTCCTATGTGAAAATGAGTGTGATCAAGTAATTAAAAGCTTCCTCATAATGCAGGTGCACAGGGCAGAATTAGGACTGCACCAGCAGCCATAATCCAACCTTAATTTTCTGAGTTTGTCTTCATGACTTAATAATTCTGCTTTAGGATCATGGCATGTCTGCTGTGTGAAGTAGTAGCTTTAGCAAAAATATCTGCATATCATTTGTTCTCTACATTGCCTAATTAATATAATCGCATTTATCCCCTCTATCCTAGTATAGCAGTGATACAAACTAGTGTCAGGCAGGAATTTTTCATGTTTTGTATTTAAGAATCCTTGTTTTACCTTTATATTTAAAATGACCTTCAGTGCTAGGTACTCTTTTAAATTGTATCAGCTGAAGTTGTTTTATGCTTCGTATCATCTGTTGTATTAAAATATTATTTCTTTCCTGAAATAGCATGCACGATGCAGTTGTGGGCCATTGATAAAAATACTATCCCTCTCCCAGTTTGTTATGAATAGATCAGATTCTGATCTCACATTGATTTTTCACTCTGGTGAAATCATTGACAATTAAGCTCAAGATTAACTTGTATAAAGCTGTAATCAGATACTGACTTGAATGTATTCAACACTTAAATATGAGATACTGCTTGAATTAATAGATTCCCTTTTAAAAATGAAAACAGTTCTACATAAGGGCATTAATATTCACAAGTACCACCCTAAATTTCAATTTCATGATTATGTGGACATTCACATGGGGCTACAGTAAATAACTTCACTGATGAGCTGGAGCTCTTTGGTGCTATAGCTGTACTTCTTTTGACTTACCTTTCTAACAGTGGTCACTTTTTAAAATGTGTTATACCAAAGGTGTATGTAGGTTTATCAGAGATTAAATGGAATTTTACATCTAAACCCTATTAAAAGTCAGAAAGAATTAAGCAGCTAATTCTCTGGCAATTTCAAAGACTTGATGATAACTGTTATATAAACTATTTCCATCAATTATTTGGGTAAAAAAATAATTTTTGATTGCATTCTTTTTTTCTCTTTGAGATATATGTGTGTATATATATATATATATATATATATATATAAAAGTTTATTTCCAGCTCCAGGAAAAAATTGGTTATAGAATGTTATGCTCTGTCTCAGCTTCAAAGACAATGAACACCAGAAGAATCTGAGGATGTGGGTTCACTCTCTGTAGTTTCCTCTGTTAGTTTACGAGACATATCTGTCCTGACAAGGGTGTTGAATGTTCCTATGTGTGAGAACAGCAGTAGCTAGTGGACATATGTAATTCCATCAAACTTGGAGCAAATCTTAGCATCCTGACAACATTTTATGGATAATGTTAGAGGCATTCGACATTACCAATGATATCGCTCAGGGAGAAAATGAGAATTCCCAGTGCCATGGGACCATGCACTCTGGCTTTGTAGTATTGATACTTGTGGCTGAGTTGCTGGTTTATATTTGGTGGCAGGTTATTCTTTTTTTTGTAAAACGTGTGTAAAACAATGCCCACTCTCTGAAGCTATATCCTCGTGCAAATTAAAAGAAAGAGTATATTTAAGATGCACTGTAAACTTTCCATGTTGCAAATACACCCTGCTGCATATGTTCCATTAAGGTACGTGCTGAACTTAGACACTAATGTCAGCAGTGGTCTTATGCCGCTCACAGGAAAATATTTACAGTATTGAGAAGGATGCATTTATATTCAGTGTGAAGCCCCAGATGATGTTCCTCCTGTAGATCAGCAAGCCTTTAGGTCACTATGAATTACAGTCTTTAAGAAGTGGAACAGTGGTAGCCAAAACCTGTGTGTTAAGCCAGCCATGTAGCGCAGAATGAGCTGTCAACATCTTCTCAGTGAGACAGTCATACACAAAGGGCAGTGTGCATATGAAATAAAGGGCAAGAGAAAAGGTTCGGTAAACAGGGATCCAAAAGGCAAAGTGAGAAAGTCTCTTCCTCACCAACAGACAGAGTTCAGCTGCCATCAAGGGCAGAGCTCTTCCTCCAGCGTGACAAGAGGATAAGTAACAAAAGGAAAAACACAACTTCTCAGATTTGGCTGAGATTTTAAATAATTTTATTGGACTTTTAAATTATTTTTTAGGAAGAAAGTAAGCCTTTACAAAGCATATTCATAGAACTTTCTAGTTTTACAAGATTAATCTCTGAATGCCAAGTCCAGAATGTATGGCCGACCTGTCAGGGGATGAAGCTGTGTCACACAGTCTGTGATTTGTCCAAAAATAAAATTAATGCAAATATGAAGGACGACTGATTAGCGCTTGCACAATATGACTAGTAATAATTTACAAAAATACCTGTTTCTAATCATAATACTGTGACAAACTTCGATTTAAAAAAATACCTTTAAATGTCATTGACTAAATTCAGATAATGACAATGTACTTTCAATGATCTTATAAGCTGTTCACAGACATTCCATGAATAGAAACAGAATTTTTAATTAGATCAGTAAATGACATGTTGCAAATTATTTGTTCAGTTGTATTTATTATTCTTCCAGAATGGCTCATTATTAAAGTGTGGGTTTATTTATTTATTTATTTATTTTAATTTGGGAAGACTATTTTGTTGCCTTAACCATGCCTTATAAAATTTTTTATTATTTTTAAAATAATATGATTAAAATTTTTCTGGAAAAAAGCAAATAAATCAACCTTTCTACTTTTTTTTTTTTTTTACCATGTCCACTAACATGATTTATTTGATTTGAAAGCAACATGTAATATAATTTTCAAAGTTTGAATAACAATAGCAATATTTTTATTTTTATTATTTTTTTTTTTTAATTACTGCACGTGGAGAGCATCCAGGTTCAAATTCTAGGGACTTTTATTGCTCTGTAAATTTGTTTCTTAGTCAATCATGATTTGTTTTTAGGATTTTTTTCAGATGTTTCTCTTGTGGTTTGCTCCTTATTTGTAGGTAATAGAAAGTAGTGTTACTGTTGTCCGACCTAGACTCCAGCTATTTGTTAGGCTTCTTGTTGGCAGAGTTTGACACTTAAACTCAGTTCCATGTGCTAGAAATGGCTGTGTGGAACTGATAAACCTTAGGCATTTAGACTAAATGCCAAAGTCCATTGTGAATGGTATAATGGTATTAAGAGTACTAGTGGATGATCTTTTAGAGTAGGAAGTCTGAGGAATGTTGATCAGTCCTGAGCTTAAAGTGGAATCTGGTTTTGGCAGTCCTGTAGTTTTCAATCATACTGCTGAATGTGTCTGCTCATTGGGCTAATTTTATTACTTATCTAGTAGTCGATATCATTACAATGTTTTATGAGCTAATATATTTTTTCCTGGTTTTATTAGGTCAAATACAGTCACACTACTTTCTCTGCAGGTTTTTTTTTAAATTAACTTTTTGATGGGTTGTAAAGGTTGAGAATAAGTCAAAAAAGCCACTGTTATTATCTTCTCCACTTGATATTGCATACATTACTTGTAAAACTGTTATTGCTTTTTTCAGAATAGGTGTTTTAACATCATCACCTTTTCAATCCCCTCCTTTTAATCCCATTAGAATCTGAGCAATGCTAATTCTGTCACCATCAAGATATACTGCATCTTTCTCAGATGAATGCAGAACATACATAAATTTCTTCTACAGAATAAACTGTCCCAGGCCTCCATTAAGGAGAACAGAAAAGACTTGTGCTATATAGATTATTATTATTATTATTTTTTTTTTAAATAGCCATTGAATGAATGAAAAGAAAAAAAGAATGAAAATGCCTGTAGTTTTCAATGTGGGGTGTCAGGGCGTGTGTGTGTTTCTGAAAGATAGGGACAGCAATTTCCGAAGTCTGCCTCGTGTCAACAGCCTGCTAATAGAAGGGTTTTAACAGGAGTTTGCCTACACCTATGAAATATATTGAACCTCTTGAAATCCTAATGTTGTTTTTTAATAAGAAATGGATCTGTTTTATCAATAGGGCCTGCATTTTGACATATTTGAGATAAATCAATCCAGTACTTCCTTGACAAACCATTAAATTCAGTTAATATATCTAATGTAAGAGGATGTGCTCCTAGATTCTCTGTAAAATAAAGAAAAGAGGGAAAGACAATGGTTAGAGGAGAGGTATTCAGTCTAGAAATCTGCAGAAGAAGTTGTTTAATGGTTTGGTATATTCATAATCATTGTTTAGGTAGGTATTCTCTGTTCATTCATAGATATATTTGGTCCGGTTGTTGAAACCTATTTTGTTCTAGACTTAGAAATATGTCATGGTACATTATAGAGCAACAAGGGAGCACAAAAATATATCAATTGATACATTCTAACTTTTCTGGAGTTCAGTTTTGTTGAATATACCTATGATCTTTTACTGCAGAAATGTGGAAGAAAAGTGCCTAATTTATCTTAACTATATTATAATTTATTTTGTATACATTCATCAAGCCTTGTCTTCTAAATTTACAGTATGGATATCTTCATTTCTGTCATATGGAAGTTCTTTCATGTGCCTAATAATTTTTATGCCTGCTTCTGAATCTGTTTAATTTCTTGCTTTTTTTTTTTTTCCTTTGAAATAAATTATACTTTTAATAATGCTTAGAATTTGCAAAATTATCACCAGGCTGTAAGTTATAAGCTATCATGTATTTATATTTTCAAAATTGTCTTTGGAGACTTATAAGAATACCGTATTTCTTCTTTTTCAGCTCTCTGTCTTTTGGCTTCTAGTTTTCATTTTTTTTTTAATTTATTATTATTATTATTATTATTATTATTATTATTATTAAGACTAGTCTTACTCTGAATTTGAAAACTGGGAAACAAAGGCTAGGAAAACTTGAAAAGCTCTTTGGTTTTAAATATCTTGCACATGAGTGGTTCATATAGAACCCTAAAAGATGTTCCCATGGCTCTTTGTTGTGGTGTTTGTTTGTTTTTGCCTAATTAAATGCTAATATTATTCCTATATGAGTTCAAAGTGATTGTTGTGAATTATGCTCATATATTTTCAGATATTAACTGGTTTTTTTTGTTGTTGTTGTTGTTGTTTTGCTTTTGTTTTCTACTAACCTGTTTTACTCTTCACAAGGCATCTATTTAAGTGCTGCCTTTGGAAATATATTCTTGAACCAAAGTACCTCCAACATAAAAAACCTACTTTATCTATTTGAGAAATTCTCAAAGTCTACAGACTGCTTCTATCTACGTGGAAGTTGGTGGAGTAAAAATCTTAAAGGGTGGAATTTATGTTAGTTGACTAAATGACATGGAAATCAGACAAATGGAAAAGCAAGCCAAGATGTCCATCACAAGAGAAATAAAAACAAAAGGAAATGTGAAAATTCAGATGCATAGAAGGCTTTAAAAACAATGACAAGAAGGCTGATAACTAAGCAGAATGTACTGCTTTGTGAGGAAAGATTTTGGAAAATTCTTGTGGAAAGCAGAAGGTGGAGAGACAATGAAGTAGCTGAAGAAAATATTTCAGAAGCCTTGACAACTGCTGGTGAGCTCTGAAATCCATAACTAATGAGCTCTACTGCAAACTTGAAAATCCATGCACATGTCTTCCATGTTCCCATGTTCTAGCCCACAGCAATGAAGCCTACATGTAACTGGATTTTTGTTTGTTTGGTGTTTGCTTGTTTTAAATAAACAATATACTAAAAAAAAAAAAAAAAAGAAAAGAAAAAGAGGAGAAGGATCTCCGCATGAGAGAATAATCATACCAGATATTCTGTCAGTTGCCCTGCAATTCATTCCATGCAACTGCTTTCTGACAGAATACTTTAATTAGTATTTCAGCCCCTGGTATCAATACAGACTGGGGGATGAAGGGATTGAGAGCAGCCCTGTGAAGAAGGACTTGGGGTACTGGTAGATGAAAGACTGGATGTGAGCTGACAATGTGCACTTGCAGGCCAGAAGGCAAATCGTATCTTGGGCTGTATCAAAAGGAGCGTGGCCAGTAGGTTGAAGGAAGTGATTCTGCCCCTCTGCTCTGATGAGACCCCACCTGGAGTCCTATCTCCAGCTCTGGAGCCCTCAGTACAGGAAAGACATGGACCTGTTGGAGAGGGTCCAGAGGAGGCCGCCAAGAAGATCAGAGGGCTGGAAAACCTCTCCTATGAGGACAGGCTGAGAGAGTTGGGGTTGCTCAGCCTGGAGAAGAGAAAGCTCCAGGAAAACCTTATTGAGGCCTTTCAGTACTTAAAAGGGACCTATAAGAAAGATGGGGACAGACTTTTTAGCAGGGCCTGTTATGGCAGGTCAAGGGGTAATGGTGGTAAAATAAAGGAGGGGAGATTCAGGCTAGGCATGAGGAAGAAATTTTTTACAATGAGGGTGGTAAAACACTGGCACAGGTTGCCCTGAGAGGTGGCAGATGCCTCATCCCTGGACACATTCAAGGCCAGGCTGGACGGGGCTCTGAGCAACCTGATCTATTTGAAGATGTCTCTGCTCATTGCAGGGGGGTTGGACTAGATGGCCTTTGAAGGTCCATTCCAACTAAAACTATTCCATGATTCTATGATTAGCATGAGCAATTCCTTGCTAGCACAAACTGTGTTCATTTTCTAGTGTTGTGAGCAAAAATTTAAGGGGAAAAGAATAACAGAATTAGATGTTAGAAATAATGTTTTTAGAAACATGAGGTAAAAATTAATTAAATGTCATAAATCTGTCTCACTCACGCCTTTTGTCCTCAATAAATGTTGTTTGTATTAAAAGCTCCTGACAAGTATAGGTATACAAGACAATTCCTTACTTTTAATATAGCCAGGCATTTCTGGATGGAGTTGGGTAAGCTTAGATGGAGGATTGCTGTTACACATCACAACACTAAATATTTAGTGTTTCTAGTCTTCTTGCTAAATTTCCTTGTTAGCTATCCGACAAACAGCATTTGTATTCATTGTTTGCTTTGTGAAACCAGTAAAGTTTCCTGAGTGTGTGGAATTAAAAATAAAAAAAAAAGAAAAAGAAGTCCTAACATCACCAGTTGCAGTATCATGATGTATATACGTTCAGTCACTCTGGTGTATCTTATTCTTTTGTTATTCAAATTGCTACTGTACCTAGGAATTTCAAACATAGTTCAGGACCAACTGATTACAGTAGACAAAATTTGAACAAAAAAGATCTTTCTCCAAATAGGCCATGTTATAATACATGAAGAAGGTGTAGTTCTATAAATATCTGTCATTCACGTGTGCCAAGCAGATCTGCCAAAGAAAGCAATTGCATATATTCCCTGCTTCCAGCTCTTAGTTTCTGTCTCTGTGTTACCCCATTCTTTTGGCTGACATGAGTATTTGAATGGTTGCACAAAGAACGGAATCAAGGAACTGCTTTAGTTGAGAGATAACCTAGCAGGAGGAGAATGTTGTAAGTTCAGCACCCAGTGTAACTCCCAATTGTTTTTATTCGTCATGGGAAGCAAAATCAAATTAATTATAGAGAAGTGCAACTTACTCCCAGTATGTTTCATGAGCTTGTTCTTAAAATCCTAAGATGAAGCTATTGATGTTTCAAAAGGCAAACTATTCAATTTCTTACTCATTTTGCTATTAATATATTTATTGTATGTCTAATTTAAATTTCTTTGCTGCATTATTGACTTTTATTCTTGTCCTATTTACTGTGAACATGGCTAACAGATCATTCCCTTTCTCCTCCTTTCTTGCTTTCTTGTCTCTAGTATTCGAAGACTTATATTTGTTCTTCTCTCTTTCCAAGTTGGAGTAGTCTCAATTTCTTTATACCTTCCATTTTTCCTTTTTTTTTTTTTTTTTTTCACCCTAGCATCTGTGTACTCCTACAGTTCTCTGCTGAACATTTTTCTTAAAAAAAGATGTCCAAAGCTGTACGTGATTCTAGCCAAGAACACACAGATTTTGAGGAAAAGGTCAATAACCTCAGATAACAGAATAGAAAACCTGGTTCATTTTAATCACTATAGACAAATCTTTCCCTTTTGGAAGACCCTATGTCTAGCTGTAAGGTGTCATCTATTCCTTTCTTCTACTTCTTTGAATCTTTGAAAGGACAACAGGGATCCTCAGTTGCCTTATATAATATATCATACTTTGTATTTAAGTCAAGCCAAATTTAATTTATAAAACTCAAGTGCTCATGTTGGAAAAATCTCAACTCCAAAATATGGATCCCAGTCTGTCTCTTTACAATTATGTGAAAATATATGATATAGTAAATGTTCATTTCAAATTGAAGTTGAAGTAGAAGATAGTTTAAAACCCATTGTTGTTCTCTTGGCAATATTATCAATGTCCAGCACAGGAACCAGATAGAAAAAGAGGTTTTACAATTTATTTTCCATTTTACCTCTCTTTTGTACTCATTTTTTATCCATTATGCTATAAAATGCTGTTAACACAGCATAAAACTCTGTTAATGCAGCGTAAAATGCTATTACGAAATACAATGCCTGAGATTGTGGAAACAAAATTATAAATCAAACACCCCCTGTATGCCTGCTTTAAATTCAGTCATAATAATAATATGAAATTGTTGTTGAGATATTCCTTATAACTATCACCATATTCTTTTTTTTTTTTTCAGCCAAAAACAAATAAGCTAAGATAAAATCCACTTTAAGCAGTTTCAATGGTGAATTTTTCTGTTTATGTATTTTTCAAAACATTTTTTGGTACATCTATTGCAAGAGTTAGGATTGAAATTCAAAACATATTGCCTTTTATATCTAAAGATGCTTGAATAGATTATAATCAACTTTTTCTTTAATTTTGTAAGGATTTAATATTAAATAGGTGGAGGTTTACACCAGATTGCCAGGAAACCTAACTTCCTCATATTCAAACTACTAGCTCGAATTGCAGAACCTCCACTGGAGACTGCACAAATATGCAGTGGCATGAAATATCCAGCATTGGGCAGTCTTCTGCATTTTGTAGAAGATATTCACTAAGGAAAGTCTGTGTTTTAGAAGGAAATTCTGTTGTCAGCATTTAAACCATTTTGGAATCTGTATAGCCACTGATGTGTTCCAAGACTACTTTTATTAAAAGAAAAAAAAAAAAAAAGCTTGCAAAGGTGTCTACACAACATCATTTGCCCAAAAGGCCCAGAAATAGGAGGACAAAAGTCTATTCTGAAAGCTTGCGCAATGCAGTTCAGGAAGTCTGAATTTATCTCTGTAAATTCCCAACCATACTATTTTATGAAATTGTTTCAAAGTCTTAACTTGAGACACCTGTGCTAACAGAGTTTGCGGAGATATTTGAAATACCAAGGGTATATTTATGGAAAGACAGCCCTGGGAAATGGAGCATTAATCTAAGAGACAGAGATCTCCTCATAGTTAGGGAAGCTCTAGACACTATGTGAGCAGTGACCCAACTGCTCTACAAATGCAAAGGAAATCAGTGGTGCATGAATGACATGTGAATTGAACTCACTGTGAATTTGATATTAAATCCACTGTGTAAGCGTAGTAAATATGGTGTGCTGGATTTGCTAATTGTCTGTTACCTCTTCAGTTAATTAGCTGATCACCTATGTAATTTCAAAATTTGAAAAAAACAACAGAATATAAAGTGACAATATTTAATTCAGAAAAAATCATAACAGGCATCTAATTATAGCTTTTGAAGAAAATCTTCTTTGTGACAAATGTGAAAGCTTTTTACAGAAAAACAACTGCAGACACTAATGATGTCTCTCTAGCTGAGACCCAGAATCAGTATTCAATCCAATTGTAAAGGACAAACGAGCTGCATTTTTCTAGTTGCCCAGTCTTTGAGAGCACTTTCCTCATTGCCCTCCAAACTCTTTTTTTTATTTTAGTTTTTTTAGAGTGACGTTTGCAGTTCCTGCTACGTTGTAATTTTATCCTGACCCCCTTGACATTTCCAAATGGCTTTGTACATGATCTCCTCTCACTCTGCTGAAAATCTCAGGGGGTTCTTGTTCAGAAACATAAATTCAACTTCCACCACTGTGTTGATCTATTTTCCATTATGCCACCCTCTACCTTATCACTGGAAACTACAACACCAACCTACTATTTGCATCTCAGTCATCCATAAAACATTGCTTTCACTCAGCATCCAATCCCATTTCCTGTCATGATGAAAAAACTTATTACAAGTTATTACAAGAATTCATATTAGTGCAACACTATCTTGAGTACAATCTCTTCTCATGTGTATGTGTGTTTACAGATGGCACACCAACAATTAACAATGCTTGCTGCTTGTTTTGGAGCATGGTGATGCCACGTGTGCTGGCATAGCCTGCAACACTGGTTTCTTATTTTGATCCTCATCTAGACAGGGTTTGTTAAAGAATAAGGCTATTACTTTTTAAAAGTCTTAGTCACTAAGGAATGTTTGTATGCTAAATGGATTCATTTATTTTTAGACCAGTCACTGTGCAGGAATGAATAGAAATATCCCACATCACTACAACGGCTAAACAATTTGAAATGTCAAAGTAGAGCCTGAGGCTGTTAGAGCAAATAATAAATAATGTATCTGCTTTGCCTGAAGTAGCATATTGTATACAATTTTGATGACTTGTCCAATGACTGAGGACACAGAAGGCAAAGATTCTGAATATTTTGTAATATTGTTAAATATGGAATTTAGTAATTTAGTTACTGTTTTTCCTCATTTAGTATTGGTTTTCCTCTGGTTCACCCTTAAGAAAAAGCAGTTGGAAATTGATTTTCAAACTTATGAAATGCCTAAAACAATTTATGAAATATTTTCCGCATCACATTAAAGAGAAATGTAGGTTCAACTTCACTTGTGTAGGTTGCATTTATTCATATTAAATGAGAAGCAATGTATCATGGAAGAATTAACTGTACAACAGTACAACAGGAGTACAACAGGAGAAGATTCTATCCTGTGGAAAGAGCATAATGAAAAAAATTACCCAACTAATCTAAACACATCTGAATATAAACCATCTAATTATTGTATGACTTAGGACAAATTGCATTCTTCTACATTAATCAAAAATACATCGTAAAAGTATATCTATTCTAGTTGTGTTAGTTTTTGTGGCACAAGTGATTGCAACAGGAAAAGTGTTTCTGTTGATATGTCCAACAAACTGTTCTGTTTTTCTCAGAGACTAATGCTGTAAATTCTCCTGTCCTTATTTTTTTCTTCTTTTTCTTTTCCTTCCCCTCCTGCAAAGAAACAAACCAATCAACCAACAAAGAAACAGAAAACCCCCACAAACCAAAACCCCCTTACATTTAAAATTTGTATTTTTCTGGTACAAATTTAGTGAACAATTGGAAAAAATGGAAAATTTGAGTGAGAGAGACTCTTTTTTATTCTCTCAAGAGAGGTATGGTTTGCCTGAGTTTGTTATGGGCTGAAGCATTTAACTTCTAAAGTAGACCTAATACCCTGCCCAATTTGCATTCTTGTTAAGCCTGATTAGAACAAAGGGGAGTTAAAAATAATTTATAAAAGTTTGAGCTTATTTAGGTCAACAACACTGAATTTAATGAAGCACAGATTTGTCTAGAATATAGAATGTTATGTTAAAGAGGAGCCCAGTGATGTTGTTTAGTATTATAGATGACAAAGGACCATTATCCATGAAGACCTGCATGATGCGTTTAGACAGCAACGTGAAGGAATTAACGCTTTATAAAATAGTATTATTTGAGATAGCAGGCTTCAATGGAAATCCAGACCTCATTTTGCCAGGGTTTCAATAAGGCTCTAGATCTGTGAGGTCAGATTCAGTTCACACACCTAAGGATCTGCATGCTAGTGGTCTAGATTTCTAGGACCATGGGATTTCTAGATTTCTAGAGTAAGTCATGAGTATGAGTAACTGTTTCTTTGAATTTATCCACATAGTTGTCATCACTCTACCTGAAATACCCTCATGAACTTTCAGTCTTCAGTAACTATTCCAGCAGTGAGCAATGCACTCCTACTGGGTGAACTGAGAATGTTATATTTGATCTCCATGTCTTTTCTGTACAGTATCAGACTGAAGCCCTTAGGCTGGAGGGGTAGAAATGAAGAGAGAAACTAGGCTAGCTTTGAGTGCCCTGCTATGAATACTGAACTTCCTAGCCATATTTTTCTGTACTTGATTTAACAGTGCAATTGTCCAATATGTATGATTTTCATCTTTCCTCTGAAAAGCAAGTTACTGAGGCTCCAGAGACAGAAAAAGGTTTTAATTAACCTCTCTGAATGGACATGCGGTATCTAGGCAGCTATAACTCACAGCATTTGAAACTAGTTACGTTTTGCAGAAGGTTAAGGCAACACTCCCATGTGGTAAGGTACTGAAACAGAATATTGCTTTACTTTTAATCTTTCCATCCTGATTTCTGATGCGAATGCTTTGTTTCCCGGGAGATATCAGACACCACAGATTTTCAGCTGTGAAAGTATAAATGCCCCCTGCTACTTCTGTTTGATTTTGATACTAACAGCACTGCCATGGGTGCTGGCAATAATTGTTAAGTTCACTGCTTCATTTTTATTTCATTTCTCTGTGTTACCTCACCTAACTGTTAAGATCTGATAGTCTAAGGTCCTGATGGTAGGAAGAGCAGACATCCCTTCAAGCCTCATTGACTTTCATGAGAATAAAAGATATTCATTGTCTCTACCACAAACCACTACAAAACTAGCATGAAGCAGCACTCTGCTTCCCTTAAAGCTTCACTCTGAGTCCTAAAGCAGAGTTCATACCGTCTCTTAGAGAAATAGAATAAAAGGGGAGATATTAGTCTTCAAAAAATTTCATTCTCTTATGAAATTTCATATAATCTATGATTGGAAAGGTTCCTTTTATGTTGTTCTGCTTTCCCAACTACCTTCTTTGAAATTGGCATCCAAAACAATGACTTGAGGCTAAGAACTTGATAGGACATTATCTAAGACAGATTTTGATACTTTACAAAGAAAAAAAAAATCATTTACATCAACCTGACAGAGAGAAAATAAACACCGATGATAAAATGTCATCTTTTGGGTTGGTGGATGCTACAAAACTTGAACAGGGTTTTCAGTTTATGTAGCACTGACATTTGTCAATTTTTCAATTTTGTATGAGCTCACAGAGATCAACATAGTATTAGAAGGTATATTTAAAAGACTGAGAGTTTGTGAATAGAATTTCAAAGCACGACCAGTAGAGAACAATTTTATGAACAGTTTCAAAGATTATCATAGTCTCAGTAGCTTTTTTGTGTGTGTGTGAAAAAGTAAAAAAGGTAGGTATTGTAGTATATAAACTAAATCTTCAATTTCTCTTTCTTTCCCAAATGAACAAACTATAAAGCATATGTAGATGAGCACACTAAACACCCGATCTTCAAAACACCTGGCTTCCAAGGGAAGTTTTAGATATAATAGGTAATCCCTTATGCTGTTCATCTGCATTTTCATATTTTCAAGCCTATGATTCAACTGAAATCACTCATCGTGTAATAATTTCCTTAGATTATACTGGTAAATAACAGTGTGGGGGGTATAGCATTCTACTGTGTTTGTGTGAAAAAAAATCAAAACCAAATAAAATTACTAATGTTCACAAATTGACCAAACTCAACTGGGACACTGTATCTTCTACTGGTTTTATGAAAGACACTTAATTAAATGTTGGGTATATATCTGCTATCTGTTGTTTCTAACAAACTTTCTGTGCTTCGAGGAGGACAAGGCATTGTAAGATTTGTTGACAGTAATGGGTCTTTGATATAGGGAGCAGTTTCTGGAGAACTTTACTAAAGTAGATAAATTTTGTTCAGTTACTTAAAGAATTAAAAATGAATTGAAGTAACAAGATTTCTATAAACAATCCAAAACACTTTGGATACTACTTATTACATTAAAAAAGAAAGGGGATAGTAGATTATAGCCAACAAACAGAAGAATAACATTATTCATAAATACATTCAGATGTGCAAGAAGAGAAAATTCAAATGGTGAAACAAACTGACTTTGTATTGACATGCTTGGGAACCATACCTTGAGGTTTTATTCAGTCATTTCCTTTGATTTCTTAAGAACTGCTTTCAAGTTATCAGTATGAAATTTATCTCTCTTTGAGGAACAATGAATTTTTTTCTGTTCAGTGAACTAGATGTTACAGACCTTCATTTTCTCATAAACTTTCCTCAGGATTCTGTCCCAATACTGTTTCTAAAGTGATTTCGGTTAAACTCACCATACTCTCAGGCAACCCAGCTGTTTGACATGGCTTCTTTGGTGTAGGGTGGACCCTAGAAAAGTCTACACCTTGTAGGTGTCATGTCCCACCAAGAAAGGGGAGAGACATGACTCAGATTCACTGGGAGTCTTGGTTGGATACTTCAGGTCCATAAGCAAAGACTTTTATTTTGTGGCTCAGTCCAGCTGGTAAATAACTTAGTGGCAGAAAGATTTATCACATCTGTGAGGCTTTATATCTTATGTTTCTTTTTACTTATTAAAAGGGAAGCAAAATAATAAAGAGAGAGAGAAAAAAAAAAGAGGAAAAGAGATACAGGTATCACTGCCCTTTGACTCCTGCAATGTGTATGATGGGATTCATAGTCTTGGATCCAGTAACGTGTATCCACTGGTGCTTGCCTCAGCTCCTGCGATAAGAATGGTGGGCAGAGTAGTCCTCAGGTGGTGGACGCGCTGCTGGTGCTTGTTCATATGCACTTTTTATAGTCCAATTCCTGCCTCTCAGTTGCTTACATAAACCTTGATCTTCCGTGCAGACATCACTGGGGTGTCATTGCGAAAGGTGGAAAGGCCCTGAATGGTCTCTGGCAGTCTTGAAGTGTCTCAAGCAGTCTGGAGTCTTCTCCCTTAATGCCAACCCAGGCCCATCAGAACACAGAATGGAACGCCCTTCGGCATGCCAAAACGGGTTTTGCCACCATGTTTGAAATGTTATCCTTTCAGTCTCTCACAGTAGTGCAGGAATGAAAAGACAACATCCCAGCACAGCTGCCTGGCCAGTCTGGTATCTACAAAGTGCTGGCAGATACGCCTAGCACCTGCCTTCCACCAGTTCTTGTATGTCTATGCTGTGAGGCCAGAAAATCCTGGCCTAGGGCTAATGCTTCTTTTGAGCCAGTACTGTTTTGCTTTACCTCTGTAGCTGCTGCTCCCAATAGCCTAAAAACAGTATACATGGTTGCACAGCCTTGCATCACAAGCCAGAGGGTATGAGCCAAGTCTCTGCATGCCAAGGAGAGAAAAAGCAGTTTTAAAGATGACTCTTTAAGCGGATAAGGTCACTAAACATTATAGTCCTCTGGCACTGGGAGAAAAAAAATCCTTCCTAAGTGACAGGGTTCTGTTGTATTTTAAGCAAGGTGTGGAAAAGCATGCTGTCTCGGAAATGCTGTATTTTAGAAGTGATACAAAAATGTTTACATGTAGGAGAAAAGATGTGTCAAATAATTAGACACAGTTGAAATACTCAGAAGCAGAACAGAGAAAGTATGACTTGTTTATATAGAATACTGATTGCATGTTGAGAAAACTATACAGGAAAATATTTCTTTTTGTAGTTTAGCTTCTCTTTCTGTGATATTGACCAGATTTTCAAAACACAAGATTGGGTTTAAAAGTGTTCAACACCTATGAGGAAGACCCCATTTTCAAAAAACTGAAGTTTACATTTAGGTACTAAAGCAAATGTCCTTTTTCTTTTTTATTATCATTTTTGTTATAATCTAGGCATGTGTTTGCTGCTACTGTGTTGTCTTGGAACAACCTGAAAAGACTGCATATAATTGGCAATAGCTTTGGTTGCCTTAACAGCTCATGTCAAACTTAATTGTACTGAAATTTTTTTCCTGAATGTGTAAGCTTTTTGCAAATATAATTTCATTAGCTTCTTAATACTTGATGTTTTATCCTTTTACTTTTAATATTTGTTTTTCTCTTTGAAGGCATATACACAATTTCGTCATAGTAAGACTGATTCACTATGTGTTTATTACCAAAAACTGCTGGATACCCATGACTGATGCACAGAAAGTAGATTGCATATTTACAAAATAATTAAAACTGAGTAGCCTGTGCTGCACTTAATATTGTTCCTTACTAGTGAGTTAATGATATCTGTTATGTAACACAAGGCAATCCTTTGTTTAGCGCTGACACTAATAAACATGGTTTTCAGTTATTTTGGTCATTTCCTCATTTGGTCTCTAGTCCTTAGGGAAGAAACAGTTAACATTATTGCCAGCCTTTCCTTCTGATGATATTGGCTCATTGTTTGTTTGCCACCACCGTTTGGTCAGGATGGAACTATTGGGAAAAATAACCTTCCTGAAAATGCAAAGTGCTGCCAGCTTTGAAGAGAAATGACACATGGTGGATATTTGCTGTTCAGTGTTTGCATTTCCAGGGTCTGCTAGAAAGGACAATTTTTTCTACTGCTGTTCACATAGCTGGCGTATTTACCGGATATGAACCACAATTTTAACAAATATGTCTAATGCAGCCAGTGACATTCAAAAATCTGATGAATCCATGACCTGCTTCTGCAAGATGTCTGCACGAAGTAATTTCAAAGCCCACTGATATTAAATAAGGGTAAAGCTGACTGTTCTTTTGACAGGGTCATTCAGCATTGTAGGTTCCTCTAATATTGTTATTTTAATGTGAGCACAGGCCCTTCAATATCCATCCAGTGTGTTTCAAAATTTCTTTGTTATTTTCCATTAATTACCCACTTTTTGTAGGTATTACTCACACCTAATACATGGAAATATGTTCAAACAGGTAATTTTAAATAAGGTCTCTTTTTATGTTCAAATAAAATACACCTGCTGACATATTTTGGAAATAAAAGCCATTGGAACAATTGAGATTTCTGTTTGTTTATTTGTTTGCATGTTTGTTTTTCTTTGTTAAAGTATAAGTAGCAATCGACACCTATTGACTAATAAAAAAAATTAAAAATAACTTCTTTTTAAACTTTTGTAATGAAATTCCTTTTAGGAATAAATTAATCATTTTAGCTTGTAACCTGGTATTTTCTCATCTAAAGAAGTATTTTTCTTACTTTTGTAGTTACTGTTAAGTGTTCCAACACTGAAAAGGAAAAAAACAAAGCATAGTGATGCCAGAATTTTATAATGAGTCTTAGGTCACTTCATTGCAGTATCAACCCTTGCAGTTCCTGCCTAGATGATTACTAGTTTTACCATTACAAATAAAAACTGACAATAAAAAGAAATCATTAATCATTTTTGGTGGAGAAAATCTGGAAAATGTGATGCCTACAGACTCAAAGAACAGGTGGTAAATCAAATCCATACAAGGATATATAAATTCATCAATCTACACTTTTATACCACATAAAAGCATTTTGGGGACTTGACTTGCAGTGTTTTGAGCTGGAAATCCATAGCAAATACCGTAGGAAATTATTTTTCTCCAGAAATTTTGTGTCCTTTTGTTTAGAACTAATTAAGCCTTCAACAACTCAGCATTATAAAGTGGAAACTTACTGAGGAACTTGAAGGGCAAAACGAAGTATCTTTATTTAAGAAATAAAAGCAACCAGCTTTCATATTGCTGATGAAATTATTGTTGAATCAGCATATTCCACGGACAGGTTAAGATAATTTTGATTTTGCTGTCTTGTCCACACTACTGGAAGACCACAGTCTCTGAGTTACCACAGACTCCCTTCTCTACTGCAATCCTTCTCCAAACTACCTGCTGGTTCCTCTGCTATCTGGTTGTTCATTGCTTTAACAACAAAAGAATGGTCCCTTCTTGGCTACGAATTTTTCTTCATCTGGGAGGTAATCTGCTTGCCTTCGAGGTCGAAAAAGTATCCAAACGTCTTTAACATTCTGAATCTCATTTGTCACATGGCACCAAAGTATGACCCAGGCACCTCCGAGCATCTGAAAGATTATAACAGCCAGTCAACAGGGGTTTCAGTCAGGTTTTCAGTAAAAACTTGCTAATAAGAGTTCGTAGATATTATGAAGGTCATTTTTTTCTGAAACATTTAAAAATCTAAACGACTTTAAACTGCATATTCACAGGGATCCCTGTGTTAAATAATGCCGTTTGAGGGAGCTGTTTCACTGCAGTTCTGTGAGACTTTTGGCTCCTCTTGTTCTGACTTAGGAGCACAGCAATAGATGGAAAAGGACAGGTCAGCAGCCTATCTGTGATAAAGGCAATAACTATGCTTGACAAACTAGTAGAAAAGAACAGATTAACTCCAGAAAAGAATAAACAAAGTGTGTGTGGGGTGGGGGAGGACAGGGGGACTGGGAAATGAGGACAGTCAGGAGAATATTTAACTTAGCTGGGCACTTTGAAATTGTATGCTTTCTGGACCTGACTGAGCAGGGAAGATATTACTACTAAAGAGACCTAGGTTTTCTAGAGAACATAGGTTGAAGGAAAGGCAGAATACTGATCTATGAAAACGGATTAAGAACTAAAAAATACTTTCCTGTCTTTCCAGTTTCCGCAGCTGTATGAGCTTGGGTAAACAAATGAAGTTAAGTCTTTAAGTTAAGTCTTTGTTTCAAAACAGGATTTCAGGCTATGTTCATAGACTATGAAATATTTCAGTAACAGAAACCTCTTGCATCATCCCTGTTAATACAGTGTGGTATGGGAAGCTCTGTTTCAGAGCAGTTGTGCCTTTTGCTTTTGCTTCTCTGAGTGAAAAAAGTCAGAAAAGTCAGAAAAAAGTCTTCCTTGATTGTGATTCTAAATTTTCTCTCACTCCAGTACTGTCTGGTATTTATACTCTCCACCATCAAATATTTATGGATAGTTGTCATATCCCTTCTCAGTGTTCCTTTTAATGGTCCAAAAAATTTCATTTTCTCTTTTCTTGCAAGATATGACTTTCATTTCCTCTGATGATCTATGTAAGTCCCTCTATTTTTTTTTCTTGACTTTCATGCCATTATTATTATTATTACAATTATCATTGAAGTATTCTGTTTTTTTTTCTGCATGATATGCCAGTCTCTTCTAAAACAAGAACTGCTGTCTGAACTTTTTAATAAAAAAGGGTGTTGAAAATCATATATATTTTATTAGTCCCAATATTTTAAATGATAACTTTACTGAAAATCTCACTCAGTCACACTATTTTCTCTGAAGCTTAGTGGTTTTTATCAGTCCTTTAGTAGTTTCTCATCCATTGCTATTACTTTCTGTCTTTTCCAACTCTATTAGTTTTCCATGTGACTGTACCAATTCACACTGAAGTCCAATTAGATGAGATTTCTTATATTTCACTTATTTAGGAAATTTTGTTGCCAGGTTGCCTTTGCTGAGACCTTTAATGTCTAACATAATTTTCCTTAACTTCCATATCCATAGTTGCCCTTGACATAAAATTTTGTTACAATGCTGTGCGTATTACTGAGGTTATATCCATAGTACTGAACATTTAGATCAAGTAATTAATGTCTGAATTATGGTGTGGTGTGGCTAGTTCTCTGTATGTTCTACCATTAATATTCACTAGATATTAAAAAACAAAACAAAACCAAACCGAAACAAGAATCTCTTATCTTAAAAACCTTTGTATGAATGCTTGCAATCTTAGGTTTATGGTTGGACTTGATGATCTAAAGGGTATTTTCCAACCTAAATGATTATATGGTTCTATAATGATTCTATGTACTAGGTATAGAACAACTTGTGGGAGATCATTTGTCTCACCCAGTTTGGGGTCATTAAGCTGCTTGAGTTTTTCATCCAGTTCATTGTGGTGGATTCTATTTTCCTACTGTCCTTATGTTCAGCTTCTCTTTGTTCCTAGCTCAACAACTGTTTAATTGTGAAAATCTTTATATATTAATTTGGTTTTAGGACCACATTAAACCCTACACAGAACCTTCTTCATAGTAATCTTACTTTTACTTTTTTTTTTTCTATATACCTGAAGAATCTTAAGTTATTTGTTTTAATATCCTTTCCCAGGCCTGACATAGTTGACTTTTAGTTTTCTTTTTCTTGATTGTTGAAAAATAACTTTCCTTGCTAATCAGGCTCATTGTTTTTTTTCTACCTACATATAAATCCTTCCTGATATAACTAATGACACAGTTTGGCCCCTTTTCAGTTGATTTTTATCCTATCCTCTCTTTTCTATCATTTCCCCTGTGTCATTTCTATAATTTCCTGACAATCTAGGTATCTTGGACTTGAAGGAATTGCAGGTCTCTATCATATTCTGGGGTCCTCAGGTTTATTTATTTCACTACCTTTTTGATATTGAGCCTTTTTGATATGGAGAAATTAGGACTGAGAATATAGCTGAGACTTCTAAGTTTACCATAATGAATAATAAGTGGTGATGGACAAATCAAACGTTCTTCAGATTTTTTTTTCCTGTAATAACTAAAGAAAAAGTTTGAAATTAAATTTAATATGAAAGGCAAATACAATTATTCCACAGACTATTATTTTTTATATTTTTAGTTTACAAAGTTACAAACCAATGGTGTTCACTTCAATTTTTTTCTGTTTCATCTGTTTCACATAACAAGAAAAAACCCCTCCATTGTCTGTCATGGTCCTTTTGTGTGTGTGTGTGTACTTTTGAAGTGTTAAATACTTCATTACAAAATTTATAGTTTTCATCGAAGTTAAATATCCTGAACTGTCATATGTCTCCACTGAGGCAGTTACCAGCAAGATATAATTCTCTTGAGCAGTGATACACAGGGACTATTAAGCTAAAAAGCTTGTCCTTTAAATGATTAAAATTGAACCTGGCTAAAACCAGGTGGGGGCCTGACCTACTTCTTTGGCCACAAGGATGGTTAAAGGTGAAGTAACATCATTTTTTCTTGACGAGGACATAAACAGACAACAAATGAAGAAACATCAGGTGTTCTATGGAGAAACGCATAGAATCTCTTTACTTTTTGTTTTACCTGGATGGAAGGATACAAAAATGGCAGGTATCTTGGAATATTCTCACTGCTTTTCATTCCTCACCAGTGTGAACAGACAACATGTCATTCTGTTTTACTGTGGCCACTCACCTTTTTATGGTTTTCAATATTGAAAGAATTATGATATATTTAAGATTATTAAATAGTAAACCCTATGATAGAACAAGCATATTTCTTTTTAAGAGTGAAATCAGAGTTAAGTTTGTAAGCTTGCTTTCGCTGAAAGTGCTTCTGTGGATGTTACTCATTGGTTTATTGGACATATTTGTCTTTTTTTTTTTTTTACTCTGTGATTGCAATTAAAAATTTTATAAATCACCATTTTTAAATTTTTTTTTTTCTTCATGGTTTCAGGGAAAAAAGTTGTTATTGAGCAAACTTTCAATTTGCAAAAAAGCTGATGGTCAAATCTCAAATGCAGTCTGATGTGTCTTCCTGTCTAAATCTGCAAAGCAGCTGTAGAAGTAACTTGGCTTGGGTAAAGCTTGCTGAGTATTTACATGATTACATAAAGCACTTTAAATCAAAATTTACAAGCAATCAGAAGACTTAAAAAAATTCAGTTACAAAGTACAGCATAACATCCTTCTCCAATTTCCCCTCATTAACTACTTCATTTTTATGCATTCTGAACAGTTCCTGATCTTAAGTCAAAATGTATCCATGATCACATCCAAAGTGAACTCTCTCACAGTCTACATAATACTTTGCTAGATTAAGTGCTAAGTTTGTACGAGTCAGGAACATCTTCCAATCAAAGAAATCTTAGAAATAAGATTATTTTGTTTTTACCATGATTAATTCAGATAAGTTTAAGTGAAATGCATATCCTCTGCTTTTCACTGTAAGTATTGAAGGGTATTGGATCCATAGTCTTATTTCAGTCTTAAAGCAAATAGATTTGCATAAACATTAATACATTTGCATAGATTATTTTTCCATGACAGTCTATCAAGTAATTTGAAGAGTCATAAACTAGGACAATCAGTTTCATAATTGCAATTTATGTTAATAGTCTTTCCACAGCTCTTTTTTCTGCACTACGAGCAGATTCAAATGTTCTATTTGCAGTGTGGTAGTATTTGTATTGTCTTAGTTTAAACAAAACTAGACACTTTAAGACAACAAAACAGATACAAAATTATTATTTCTAATATTGAAACTTCATAATTTCTAACCTAATGGAATTGCAAATGCCTACAAATAACTTGAGTTATCTTGCTGTATTTTTGCTAAGCTTATAGAAGACAAACCATATAACATTCTTTTTTTTTACTTTTCTGCTTCTAGATTTGCTGATAATTTTGTAGATAATTTTGTAGTGAGTTTTATTGGAGGTGTTTCAGTTTGTATATAATATTCTATACATTTTAAAGTTATGAGCGCAAATCTCCTATTTTAATAGGAGAATGCTGAATAATGAAAATATGCTTGAATTTACTTTTATATCAGACTTTTTTTTTTTCTCTTAAACCATACCAAACATGATAGTAAATGAATCTGTGATTAGAGTAGTCATATGTCATAGTGCTATACCACAAATTGAGCGTTATAGTGCATGAGGACAAGACATGTTCAGTGAACATGAAACGGGATTTATGAGACTGCAGTAACAGGGTTTGTTCTGTTAATAGTTAAAACAGAGTGGATAAATCTGAAATAAGAACATGTGGTATCAGATTTCATGAATGGTTCTGAATCTAGAATTGATTGTATGAAGAGTCATTAAGTGATTAATTGAGCCTGATTAACAGATTTGGGTTTTCTAGTCTTAATACTGAAATCACTGGGATATTTTTTTATTTGACATTAGAGGAAACAAATTCGGGTCTTGATGCTTGGTTACCATTTACTAGCAATCTGATGCATCACAAAAAATTATTCAGTCTATACCAGACCACTCTTATAAAATGTCCAATCAAGAAACTCATAATTCATCACAACAGAGCAGAAACATCATGAGGAATTCCAAAGTACATGGATACAAGGGTAAAATTTGCTTTCACCAAACCTACCTCTCCCCATATGATGCCTTTGTGTACCTTAAAGCTTTCCCTGTAAACTTGGAAAACAGGAAGCAAAGCTGGTGGCGGAACAGTGAAGATGTACACTAGAAATTACCTTTAGTTAAATTGTTTATTTTAATAAGTATCTCCTGTTTAAGGTCAGCTTGGATAATGAGCAAACCAGTCACCCTTGGAGAAAAGAACCATTGCTATTGATCCCTCTTTTTAAAGGAAAATAAAATTTAACTGTACCATAGATAAGCAGGAATGTTTCTGGTGAAAACTAATTTGAAAATGAGCTGTAGATACATGTGCTCAACAATCTGGGAATAATTCACCTTTTCTTTTACAAGTAGACAGTCTCATCCATTGAAAATTCAGAAAACCTGTAAAAGAGCCTTGGGAATCTGCCACTTTTTTCTTTGAAACTGAAGTAATCATTCTCAAAGTTAAAGCTTAGTTCACTATGTGTGTTACGTCTTTGCTAAGTCTGCATGTAGTCAAAATCACTAATGAAAATAAGAGAAGCTCAGTGTCCAGAGATAATTTCTATGAGATTTTATTTCTTTTTTTTTCTTTTTTTTTTAAATATAGGTAGACTTATGCAAATATGGATAAGCAAGTAATGTTTCTGTGCAATAAAATCTACAAATTTCAAGATTTAAAGAGTTGTATTAAGAACTATGTTAAAAAATATTTTTGAGCCTATTGCCAAGTATATTTCTTTAGTTTCCAAAGTTTGGCGGGGGGGTCTGCAGTGGTGACTACTGTGGGAAGATGGTGGGAGCTGCTCCAAGCTGGACACAACCAGTTCCAGCCATCCCCACCTGACCCCATCAGCCATGGGTGGGGCATCTGTGGGAAAATGTACATAAGAAGGGGCAAAAAACACCACATAAGCAGAGGAGGAGGAAAAAATAGTGAGAAAAGTGGAGGAGGAGGAGGTGGTGGTGGTGGCGACAGTGGCAGCAGCAGCGGCGACCAAGGCAATCCCACCATGCCATGCTTTTAGCATGATTGCTTTCTCCTGGTACTTTATTAAGAGGTCTTATAGGTTTATAAAATAATCATATTCTCAACCGAAACAACTGTTCAGTAACATTCTTATTCTGGATTTAAGTCTACCCATGTATAGTTAATATTTGAGTATACAACTTGTAGAATGATGGGCTCTTAAAGCTAAAGTATGAAGTGATGTAACTGGTATCCTGCTTTCTCAGTCTCCAGGTATCTGTGTTTTCGTTGCTTCAGTCAGAGTTGTAATGTAATTTGAACATGGACACCATTGGAATTGCGTAATTTATCACAGGCACACATCACACTATAGAAATTTTACATCAATATAATGGAAAGATTATGTAAAGTTGTGCTTGAAACCAACAGCCCACATGTTTTTTCCTTACATTAGCTATTGTCATGGATTTGTGTGGTTGTGTTTCTTTCTTTTTTTTAATGACCTTATGACAAGATGAAAGAGCAGTTAGTAAAAACTTATTCTTACATTTCCTTTGAAAGCTTTTATAATTCAAATTTCCTCTTGGTCTCATTTGGTTTTCAAATCAGTAACATTCATTTTTTATTCCTTTTTATAGTGTTATTTAAGAATAAAATGTTGAGTTTTCAAGCATTACATTTAAAGAAATGTGATTAAAGTACTTTTCTGCTACAAAATACTCATGTCTTCTATTCCATAGAACACTTTCCTATATCCTTTTTTGAGTAATATTTGTATGCTTCACTGCTCTTCCTTGCACCTTTACTTTTCCTCTCTACCTTATGTAAACGAATTAGAGGATTTTGGGATACTGGGAAACCAGAAGTCTCTCAAAAATAATTCCTTCTTCATTAAGATAAAGCTGGAAGTCTGCCACAGCACTGCCAGATATTTCAATTTTCTGGTAGGCTGAAGCATAAAACAGAGGAAAACAAAATGCATTCTAAAATTCACCTTTTATTTTCAACTGAATTAATTATAATGTACTGTATCTCTAGTGCTGTGAATGTTGCTCTACAGGAGTCACAGTGGGACTGCTAAACCTCGTACAGCTTTGAAGATATTGGCAGTTGGTTTGCTGTGTGTTTTTGTATTAATCAATTTGAATCCTCTGTGAGACTAAAAGGCTTCTGGATGTTGCCTTCTTATTTATTATGGCTTATTTACTACTAAGAACCTGTGATGCATTCAGGTTACTTACCATTTGGGATAGTAAGGTTAATGTATTACTAGGTAACTGAAGAACTGCCTCCTTGTCTCATTCATTGATTACCCAACTTCAATATCAAGTTATGGGAAAGAATCTGCATCATTAATCAACCTGAACTGCTTTAGTCAAAAGATGCATTTGGAATTTGTAAGCTGAATTTAAACAGATATTGTAGACTTTATGTAGTGCATCTTTCAAAAGTACATTTCTTTCATGAAAGCAATAAAGTTCAGGATTATAATGATCTGATTAAATTGTAATAACACTCCTCAGCGAAGAGTTTATATTATCAATTTACTCTAGGGAGTGACAGACTCTTAGAGCAGACCAGTGTGCAGCAGAATTTGACTACAGTACAACTTCTGCTTTGCCTCCATGTACGTCTAGGATACTTCCACTTTTCTGGCAGATATGAATTTACAGAGAAAACTGAGGTTGGCAAAAAATTATTTTCAGGTCACTCCCCATTTATTCTCTTGTTTTCCTGAATCTTTGTTTAGCAAACATCTATTACTAACTTCACACATATAAACAGCCACACTGTTAATGATGGGAATACTAGAAATACATAAAACTAAGCAGTCACAGTCTCCCACTGTGTAATATTGTCTAATAAATAAGCAGAACATTAGATGAAATGGAAAAATTGAAATAATAACTGGTTTTATATACAAAACTTATATTAGTATGAAAGTCAGCAAGGATCACAGGAAGCTACTTCCAAACAAGTTGCAGACAAAATAATTTCTGTGGCTGGGTTCTTTATACACAGATATTCTCTTACTGACCTATATTACCTGTGTTGGTAAGAAGCTGGGGACTGGGGGGTGTATCTATTGGGACAACATTTTCAGACATTAATGTATTTTTTGTTCATCATTAGATTAGTTTAGTAGATTTTGCATCAGAAGATTCACCAACATTTGCTCTATGTGGAGGTACAAGTTGCATGACTACATACACGAGAAAGGGTGTGTAATTTACACAGTGCTTTCTTTTAGGCAGTTTGGTCTCAGTGTGTATACTATACTTATCTGCTAAACTTTAGAGACAGGAATAGCCAAGCTACCTATCAGCCTGTTTTCAGTATGATCTGTTTTGTCATAATCAACACTGAATTACTGAATTGTGTTAATGCAAGACTTGAATAAATTTTACTTTCTCTATGGATTACAGTTGTTTTATCTCATGGTTATGCATTCATTCTTCTAGGTATGCACAGGAGATGGCATACATATGTATATTTCCTGACTGAGTCAGGGATTAAAGGTTTGGTCATACCAAGTCAAGAAAATCTTTCAATTAAATTAAATGTCTCTTGTGTAAGTCTGCTGGTTTGTGGGTATCTGCATGTATTTGTAGGGAAAAGAGATGGAATGACTAACCATGAAATCATTGAACCTTTAGAACAAGGGAACAATTACGTTAGTCTAGACAGGGAATTTACTTCACTTCTGTATTCCAATAAATCACTTCTCTATATTGCTTAGTGCAATGGATGAGATCACACAGGCAATACTGCATTCAAAGCTGCAAGTTTGCCTAGCAAAAACTTATACATTACACAGTTTGATTTATGACAGAGCATTAAGAGCAAGAAAAAGTGGAGAGCTATCTACAGTTATCAAAAAAGGATCTTCATTTTGTCTTGATAAGAATTAATTGAGGTGTAAAAAGGATACAAAAGACACAAAATAAAATGAACTTTGAACAAGAAAAATCTTACCTCACTTTTCACTAGCCTTTCTGATTAGGAAATATAATCTACAGTGAGGTTGATTTTACAAGAAATAGACTTTGCTAGTTTTTATGTTAGAGTTTCAGGGTTGAACAAGCAGTTTTGCTATGCTGATTAGAATAAGTTTTCAAATTGATTGATTCCATAATAACTGGGAAATAATTTTCTTAGTGAGTAGCAGTTTCTTTTTCTGCCTCTCTAGAAATTTGTCATTGCAGGGTAATCATAAACTGTAACAAATGCTGTTTGTTAACCCTCTGCCCTCCCCACTAAGGAAAGGTGATGGGATGAAAAGGGAGAGAGACTTAGAAGTTGGAAAGTTAAAAATGTTTAACTAATAATACTAATAATGAGACAAAATTAATGCAAAATAAACCCAGGGCATGATTCAACAAAGAACCAAGATTTCATCTTCTCAGTCTTCCAACTTTTATCTAAACATTTTTAAAAATTATTATTCTTGAATTGTAAAAGGTCTTACAACCAGTAAATGATCATCAGTGCATGATAGCTAAACTAGCAACATATAAATATATGTTAAGACAGAGCTCTGCAACACACTCATAAAGTATGGAAGGAGATTCTTACTATGGTTGAAATAAGATAATTTCACTCAGGCTGACATAATTCTTGATCTCAGTTCCTCTATTTTGTCACAAATAGTGAGTACAAAACAAATTAATTGAAGCTGGAGATTCAAATAGTATTTTGAGATCTGCAAAAAGTTTTGCATATTGTTCAGTTTAAGCATGTTGTCTGAGAAAAAGGGGAACAAAAAAGGACCAAAATATCACTTCTGCTCACAGCTTTTCCATAGCTGCCGCCATAGGATGTGATGCACCTTCTTATGTAAGCTAGAATAATATTGAATGGATGGCTGCGATAGAGTGGCCAAAAATACTTCAATGAGAGAACACGTTAAATAGTATCCAAGGGCAGTGAGCCCGAGAGTTAGGTTAAGTTGTAAGATTTTGTGATCACTCCAATGGCTGGGCAAAAACAGGACTTGGAAAGGACTGTGTAAATCCTCTCATTTGCCCTACCTGATGGCAGCAAATAAATGCAAAACTCCTACAGTGCCTCACTTCTCAACATCTGAGTTTTACTCTGAGAGTGTGATACTCCATAAATACAGAGACAGGCAGGGAAAAGTACAGGAAAGAAGCGGGTTTGAATTGTCCTATCATCTGGAAGGTATTGCCGCATCCACTTTCTCTTAAACTTTTTCTTCCATCATTTGGTGTATTTTAAAAGATCAGATGGTCTGCAAAAATACAATGGGCACGAAATCAGACAATCTAGCAAGTCTATATTGTGCAAAGTGTTTGCCTGTAATTTTCACACATATGTGTGCTGAGAATTACAGGTCTCCAAAGGCTTTCTTTCTCTGCAGAGACTTCAGATAGACTGCAGTTCTCTTCATATGCTGTACTGATTTTTTTACACAAGTGATGTGCTATTTTATTTTGGGTCACAAGTACTTAAGAACAACAGAAGCCACAGAATCATAGAATGGTTTGGGTTGGAAGGGACCTTAAAAGAAAATCTAGTCCAACACTCTCAGACATGGGGAAAATTAAATGAAATTAAACCCTACTGAAAAAAAAAAGGTAAAAATGATTGTTTCCTTTTAATCAGAGAAAGCTGTAGACAAACAAGATTTTGAAGGAAACTTAGTTATGCATGTTATATATATTAGGGACAGAATATACATATATGACAGAAATATTATATATTATATAGATATTTTAATATATCTAGATATCTATGAAGGATAGAAAGCACAATAATTTTCCCCTTCTTCTGAACAAGCTATATTTTGAACTGATACTTAGCAGAACTTGATGCACAGTGCTTAGAGTGGGTCCAGGGGTCTCTCAGTACAAATTGCAGAAGATCCAAAGCATCCTAAGCATCTTTGAGCTACTGCTAACCCCACTTGAGGTACTACTTTCAAGATACAGCATCAGTTCCACCCAAAATGTAAATTAAAACTTCTTTATCAAATGCTGCTGTCCCTCCCCTCTTCATATGAGATCTGTTTAAATTAGAAAGTAAAGACCTATATCCTGTCATTCCTTCAGTCTGTCATAGATCATAGTTTGCTTGGCATTTGAGAGTTACTGCAAGAAAACAGATTTTTTTTTTTTTTTTTTTTAATTGTAGAAGCTCCTTGTTAAATTATTGGCAGTGTGTCATTGCTCAAAGGAAGATTATACAGCACGGAAGGGTATCTAGGTTCATGTATAGACGCATTCTGAAAGCTGTCACAGCAACTTTGACAGGAAGAAAGGTTTCTTTATTGTTCATTTTTGAAGTACAGTAGCATTTTCATCTCTTTGTATACATGCTTCTGTTTATATTTTGAACTAAATGCACCAGTGATCTACATTTCCTCATTAAGATCCAATGCTTAAGAATTACTGAGAAAGTATTAACAATAAGCCTCCATATGGAAGTATAAATAATTCACACGTTGTGTGTTTTGTTCCATCTCTGAGGGAATATAAACTTGGCAACAATCAAGGTGAATGTCATCATTAATTATAGTTAAAATGCTGAAGTAGAGATACTTTTCCTGACAAAGCAATGTACATAACCAAACTTTAAAAGAAGTTTATAAAGGAACTGAGTAGAAATTAAAATTATAACACTTACGTAGTTAGTTATGTAGTTACTGAACGCTCAATCAGACATAAAAACATAGTTGCTGCAAACAGTGGAGATAATTTTTATATGGCATGATACTTTTGAATGATTCAAAAAGGCATCTGTGCAAGCATCATGCATTTGAAAATTATGAGTGCTATCACTTCCAGAATATGTGCTGGAAATATTTGTTCACTATTATGACTCTGTCCTCACTCTCCATGCTCACATGCTCAGCCAGTCAGATTTGTTAGAAGTTGCTGAGCATTTAAAAGGAATTCAGAATGTTTTAAAACATTTTCATATTGTGTGCAAGCATATTATTTCTTTAACTCTGCTGTAGGTTGTGAAATCTTGATTCAGCACTCAAACAATTGCTGAAGTATTTTTAATTTTCTTTATTATTATTATTTCTTTTTTCCCAATAGTGTGTACAATTTTGCTGAGTTTGCATAGTAGTTGTCAGGTACTTCGCTGTCATGTAGTTATGGTCCCTGGACCATAATATAATTTCAGGCTAATTCCAGGTAGTCTGTACCCGACCATTTTGCTCTGTCTGCAAGTAAGTTACGTAACCATGCTGCAGTTGCTCAAGTGTTGTGCGCAACTAAAAGAGAAGGGATTCTTTTTTTCCTTGATGTGTTCCATACCACTTGTGTCTTTGTCATCCAACAGATGCTGTATTTTTATGGGAACTATGCTACCAAAGCACACAAAGACATTAAGCGCATCTGTGTGTGTTTTCGTTCTGGATGCTCGAAGTAGATATGAAGCCTTTAGCAATTGCAAGAGCTGATTAGGACATTCATTACAATCCTCCCCCACCATCTCTTAGCTAGTGAAACACATTGTTTGGTTGTTTAATGCAGAGCCAAAGCCTTGGACCTAAGTAAAACCTAATTGTGAAAGTGCCGCAGGGACTTAAGACAGACACTAAGGTAGGCAGGTAAAATTATGATTAGGATTAGGATTCATGCTGATCTTGTACATTAACAAACCCACAGCTGTCAGGGTTCAAGAAGATTATTTTCTTTTTTATCTCCAGGAAGAAGTAAACGTGAATAACAGGAGTTTCTTTTTTAATATTTTCTTCTACAAACTCAGACTACTAAAAGGATGTAAAGCCCTTCTGAGACTTTTGATTTTCTTAATTTAGCTCTATATAATTTGAACATTGTCATAATTTTAGGACTAGAAAGGACTGCAGTCTAGTAACACTGGCTCAGTAGTATCCAAGTGACTGAGGACTTGGGTGGCAAAGGACACTAAATCTCATGCTATTTAACAGGTACTACATTCTGAAGCAAATAAATTAGATTGTGATTAATTAGTATGAAATAAAAGCATGTTATATTTAATTTCCTGTAATTTTAAAGTCCCATCAGTACGGCTAGAGGATAGGAAGTATGACCTCCATAGCTATTCTTCTTACTTCTCTTGCAACCACAAAAATTCACTGATGTAAACTAAGGTGATATTGAATGTTGAATGAATCCTCCTTGTTTCAGCTCCTTCTGGGTCTTAGTAACTAGGGTGTAATATCACAGGACCTGATTCAGGCCACCTGAAATCAGAGGAGCTGCTAATAAAACAGAGCCTCTCCTGCTCATAAGCTACTCTTGGAGCTAGAGAAAAGGAAATATATCTGAAATTCCACAGTTAGCAACAGTTCTTTCTTTCACTTTTCTCATCTACATTGGAATTAAAATGGTAAGAATCCTCTGGGAGCAGCACAGTAGTTGTTGGTGCCTGGAAATCCCTGACAGACTTTCTGGGCAGAGGGTGGAAAAGGAGATGAGAAATCAGGTTTCTGGCTCTGTGTTTTTGGGACACCCTTTTGTGAAAGAGTATTTCCATTTGGGGGACTTGAATAGAGCTTTCCTAGTGTTTTCTGAAATGTAGAGCGGGAAATCCAAAAACAGACCAAAAAACCTGCTGCAAACCCTTTTTCTTGTATACTTGGCTTTGTTTAAATGTTGGGTTGGCTTCCCTGATCTACTGTGAGTACATCTGTGGTGATGAATGTTTACATGGCACTGTGTCCTTACAGCAGTTGGAGGCAGCAGGCAGATACAATAACTATCTCAGTGAGGGATTCAACCATCCGTTTGCAGATGGTATCTTCTCCCTGGAGGCTGGTGAAGAGAGTTAATGACGAAGAGAGTGACTGGGGGAAGGGCCACCATTTGTCTTCCTCTCTAGACTCTACAGAGAAATAACCTTACAGACACTCTTTTACTGAAGCCATGTAGACAAAGGTTTATTTTCCCAGTAATATCAGCCCTCAAGCAGAAGTTGGATGAGGGGAGCATTTAGCCTGGGGACTTGGGACACTTTTGGCTTAGATGCCATGTGTTGTGATGGAATTTTACACAGGCATCATCAAATATTCAGTTAAATAATGCTACATTAATACCTGTCAAGATGGTGGCAGTATGGCGCCACAGATACATTCATTTTTAAAACAGTTCAATTTAAAACAAGTCAGTTTTCTCCAATCCACTTTGTTCTTTTTGTTATTCCTTTGCTTTCACTAGTACATAATATTGCATCCTTAACAGCTGAGTTTGTTCCTAAAATATTACAGTTCCACTTGTAATACCAGGTGATTTTTATAGGAGCTAGCCCTAAGTTAATTTCTGGTTTATTGAGGGACACTTCAAAATTCCCTGATATTGTCTATTGGATTCAGTTATAAGAAAATTAGAAAGCTTTAAATGCTTGTATTTTCTGATTACCCAACTAATGTTCATTTCCACCAAGATGATTTTTATTTTACAACTCCTAAGCATGACTCCCAAGACATTCCTAATCATATATCAGCTTTAGAATTTTTTTGTAGCATTGAGCTTTGTAAAGTTTCAGCATAATTTTAAAGTGCATTTTCTTGTGCTAGAACCTATTATGAGCTTGCCTTTAGTGTTAGCAATCCCTGCCAGTCTCATCAATGTATTTCTGAAGAATAACCTATGGGAAAAACAATCATACAGAACCACAGGAAGAGACAGGACAGCAGCTTGTCCATTTCTTGAGGTTTACATTAAGAAGGCAAAAATTATGCCTATTATTGCTCTGTAATGAGTGAAAAGATCTACAGGCATTGTTATCACTGGAATGTTTTGCATAAAGAACCAAATTGATAATTCAGTATAACTTTTAGTAATTACTGAATAACCTCTGTTGCTTGAGTCAGAGCTGAAAGCTCTGGACCTTGCCTGTTCAGACCTTACTGGTAAACTTATAAACTACTTCTCTTTCAAGAAACTAGTTGTTGTTCATTCTTTGTTCCACTTTGCTCAAAGGGCTGTTAAATGCCTTTAGAGCAGAATATAAAGTAACATTTTATTGGATGTGAACCTCAAAGCTGATGCAGTGATTATGTGGAAGCTGGCACAGGGAGATGAAAACAGGTGATTTTGGTAGTCAAAGGAACACTGAAATTCTCTGTAGTGTTTTTTTTTGCTTTTATTGTTTGGTTGGTTTGTTTTCTTTTTTCTGGTTTGTTTGTTTGTTTTTTTTAAGGGTTCATCTTTTCAGACTGCATGTTTTGTTTCTTTACTGTAATCCAAGCAGAGGATGATGAAAAAAAAATGCAGCTGAGCTATTTATTCATGCTTTCTATAGAATGAAAGTTTGTGAAAACCAGTAAGGAATCAAGATTCACTCCTGTGGCACTTTAACCATTCCCACAACATCTTTGAACACATACTTTTTACTTTTCCTTCTAACTTTGTTCAACAGAAATGACCACTTGAAGTATTTCCATTACTAAAATCAAGCAGTGGCACTGAAGTTATGCACTGTATTTCAAGACTTACACTCGCTTTGATGTATTGAAGAGCTCAGAACTATGTAAAGTAACCAGGAACAAGAGGGACCGACAAAAGTAGCCTCTGGCATGGCTACTCATTATTAAAATTCAGAGCTGGTAGATCCTATTTTCTATAAGATAGCTTTGAATCAGAGTAAAAGCATCTTGCTGAAAAATCCTTTTTGAACAGAAAGTTCAATGTATTTTTCTCCATTTCTCCAGTCATTATCTCCTTTATCAAGACTCTTGAAATATCAAAGGATCATTGTATAGAAAAAATTTAAAAACTTCAGTTTCAGATAATACTGAAAACACATATTCAGATAATTTCTTAAGTAAAAGTTCCTTTGTGCTATGATCAAAAGTTTTGTGCACTTATCATATGAAACACCCTAAACAGAGAGCTTCTGTTGTCATATATTTTATAGTCACATCTATATAATATTTTTGGCGAAAAATATGTTAGATCTTTTAAAGCTAGAAACTTTAAGGTATTTTACAGTATTTTTTCTGTGTGGTTTACAGATTCCTCAATTATGGTTTTGTTAGGTAAGACAGAATTTTCAACAGCCATCTTTTCATCTACAAGATAAAAAGCTCCAGATCAAAAAACACTCTGAAGTTGAGTGGACTGTAAAAGTCATGCAACAATCATTTATCGGAGGACTTCAATATATTGCATTATTATCTTTCCATATTTTTCCATTTTTAGTGTCAACAGTTAATATATTTTTATATTATCATCAACAAAAGAAGTACAGTATGACCAAACTATTTTGCAGAAGAAACAGTATTGTGAAATTGTCTATTTTATGACTGGTACCCTAAATTTATTGTTTTGTGGAAACCAGTCTTCTATATTGTAGTGGTCTACAAGTATTTATTCACTTCTCTCCTTAAGTAATGGTTTAAATGTTCTTGCTAAGCGAGGATAGAAGCACTGTGGCATAAAAACACCTAATAACTGAAACTTAGAGGATGTGCATTTTATCATATGCCCATGAATGAAGTGTAGGGATTTCTTTTAATGGTTAACATTATGTGCACAATCGATTTTTTCGGCAGCCTTTGTTTTCAGAAAGGCAAGTATCATATTATATGGCAAAAGTCTTTCTCCAGGCATTATTAATCATCAGCTTAGTTACCAAAGTGAAACACAGAAAATACTGACAGGAAAGAAATTTAGACTGGTATTTCACTTTTTGACTTTAGAAGACTACCTGCTAGAAAAACTGCCTGCTAAGCACATTCTTCAGATGAATAAAGATCATATGTTTAGTCGCAGACTCCCAAGTCTGACTTCAATGTGTTTTCCCCTTTCTAAGGGCACCAAAATCCCCAATGCCCCCTCAAACTTCCCAGGAGCCCTGTGCACCTGCAAAAGGGCTTTTTACCCCTTGAACCTTCCTCATTTCCCCAATAATTTAATGTTGCCAATGATAGCTATTGTTTATGCTACTACACAGCCTCAGCTTGTAGGTTGTAAAATATGTTTGACTATAAAGCGAAGGTAGGTACTCAGTCCTTGGTTGAAACAGATGTATGTGCTACAAGCACCAAAAGTCAGAATAATAAGGGATATAAAAAATAATAATTTGTTACTCTATTCAGAAACATTGTAACTTTATGTACAGACTTTTCAGCTTAAATGGATGTTTTAGATTCCTAATATCACGAGAATTTATTCCATCTGTTCTTATGGAGCTAACTGATCATTTTCAACTGAGCTACAGCATTTCAATGTGTTCACTGCAGCATATGATTGCAAAAAAACTTCCTTTACTGTGGAAAATGTCTGCAGTATACCGGTCACAGCATATCACATTTTGCAGCACAATATGCTTTCAAAAAGTTTATAGCAAGTGTACATTCATCATTATCCTGCCAAAACAATTAAGCCACTACTTAGAAATCCCAATTAGCTAAATATTCAGTGGTAACATCTAATATGCAGAGTCAATGCAAGTCATCCTGCACCATCATCCAGTCTTATCTGCTAGTAAGACGACTTCATCTATATCAGTTATCAAAAATGAAAATTTCCTAGATCAGATCAGAGGCATAGCAATAAGAATTCCAGGCTGGATTTTAGTTCACATTAATTTTGTGAACCAAAATAATTTTTTCTATTCTTTGAAATTATACAGCTGGATTAAGGTAGAAATCTGTTTTGCCATGCTTAAAAATGTTATAGAATGTAGTAAAGAAGTTTAAATATTTAATTTATGTAATCAGTTTATTGAAGGAGAAAAACCAATAACTTACGTTATGTAATCAAGCATTAATTGTTTTATAAAAAAAAATAAGACAAATGAATAAGAAACCTTTGAATAGGAGTTTTCAGATGAGGAATCTACTGGTTTTGCTTAGAAAAAAACTTGAACAATATCATTCAGATTATCAAAGAAACAACTCTGTACACTCCTGAGTAATGTTTTTTGTCTTGATAGGACCCCCCTAAAAGCAAGAGATACTTTGACGATAGCAATTATGTTTTATTCAGTTATGGTTAGTTTTTTTTAATCAGCACACATCTAAGAAGTTTAGATTATCAAATAAAAAAATGCTGGTATGTACCAGGCAGTACATTTCTGTCCAAGATATTATTTTTGTAAAAATTAAAAAAAAACAACGGTTCTAGTAAAGAGCTACTGAAAGGGCTATACAAAATGTAGTGTGATCTCAGTCCAGTTTCTTGACATCAGAACTGAGACACTACTGCAACTGAGGCTGTCTGCAGAGAAACAACATCAACCTTGGAAATATACTGGTGTTGTGTAGTAAGTGAGGTTATTAATAGCAATGTGGAGGTTTGACGCAAAACATGTAAGGCTTCTGATGGATAGGGACTTCTTTTTTTTTTTTTTTTCTTCCTTGTAATGAAATGACATTCTTTCTAACATTTTTGCATAGCTATCACACTGACTAGATTCTTTGAAGTCCATCAGGTGCATAGCTTGAATTCACTTTTATTTGGGGTTTTTTGGGGCTGTTTGCATGCACAATATCATGGAGCTGTTAACTAGCAAGACTGATGTACCAGCTACCATGTCAGTCAGGGAGTTTTAGTAGCTCACACACACTGTGCTGCTGAAAGGGCAACAGCAGCTGCACCAGGTAGGCTGAGTAAGACAGAGATGCAAAAGCTTTTTATTTGTGACAAGGGAAAAATTACTTTCCAAAATTTCCGGCTAATGTGCAGCCTCATTATCCATTAGTTTGTTCCCTTTTGTTTGTCTGTTCATTAAACTGGTTTGCAAGGTGTTTCTGCTAACTCTGGTCTTGGACAAAGGGAGCAGTTTCCAGTACTGATTTCTGTAAAAATAAATGAAGACCAAACAATATTACGTCTGTCAGGATTCCTTATACATGTCATTTTTTTAGAGTTTCTTTTTCTTTTCTTCCTGATCCTACAACTGTGAATATGAATAATCCCAGGAAAAGGGGTTATTCTCATCAACTTCCATTCAAAATGAAAGGATACAATTTTCAGGGCTCTTACAGCGGAAGTTAAGATTCTCACCATCATAAAATATGCGCTGCAAAGGTAGAAGCTGTATTGATGCTAGTTACACTGTAGACTCTATTTTAGTTACACTGAACTTTTTTGCCCTCCAGTGAAAATCACTTGTTTAAACCTTGGGACTTTGATTAAAAATTATCAATCCACTATCACATAAGGAACGTTGCAGTACTTCTGGGGCTTAATCTTCTCTATCTTGATACACTGCCTTCATTTTCATTTATTTAAATTACCTAGACTATGAGATTACAACATTTTTAGTATGCCATATCAAAATAAACAATCATCCGCTTCTTGTTTTTAAGTTCCAGGTAGAAGATATAAAATGTCCATATCCTGTTGTTACTTTAAGAATGTTAAAAGTGATTCATATGGTCTGAGTTGTCAGAAAAGCAACCTTTTCATTGATTTACCAATTCAAGTAAAATAAAATATTTCCAAACTGTATATTTGGAAATGGAAGATCGCAAAAATTCATCATGACAGGCCAGTGTAAAAAACATTTTGTGCGTTATATAAATGTTGCAGAATAAATTTACAAAATCAGAATAAATTTATACATAAAATATAGGGCCAATATCACCCATGTGGAAACACAGTTTATGACATCTATGCTCCAGAGAAAAGAAGAAATTAATAATTCATTTTAGATTCTAGATAACTGAATTCCTTCAGAATGCTAGGAAACCTTTCTTCTCTAAAAACTGTGTTTGTACAGTGCAGAAATCCATGGACCAGGTCGTAGGATTCTCCCACTGAATCTGATACTTACAATGATAAATTAGAATTCTGGAATGCCCTTCCATTGCAAAGTGTCTCTCTCCCAAATACAGAAGGGTGATTAGGCTCTGAAGTTAGGAAAATTTGGAGCTATGACTCTGAGGCTACACTTCAAATAAAAAAAATGCATGATTGGCTCAAAACCTGAAAGATACACTGAAGGATCAATAAATGCTGCTCTACTAAAGAGACAATCAATGCTAAAATTTTTACGCCTCTGATTACTGAAGCATGATGATTCAAACACACTAAGAATCTCAAGGAGAATGAACTGTGTGTGACCCACTTTATTTATTCAAATCGATTTTCCCCAGATAAAAAGAATAATTCAAAGGCAAAATTAAAGCATAGTAAGATGATACCTGTAGGTTCCTTCTAGGTCTATTTCCACATAATTATGTGGGAAGATCTCATAGGATTGGATCCTCTGAAATTCTCTCTTATGGAAAAATATAGGAAAGAAATATTGGAGGAATTTGTTTTGGCCATCACATTTGTGTTATTTCGGCACTCGTCAGTCAGACTGCAGAAGTCCAGAAACATACTATAGTTTGGACTGTACATGTCAAACATTTCTGTGAAAAGAGTAAGTACTGATGACATAGTCACATTGGGAGGAATTGTATTTATACATGCCTATGGTTCAGCAAGATATTTCTACGTTTCCCACTGAAACCAGCAGAACTCTTTATTTGATATGCAATTGGCACATACTTCAGTGCTTTAATATAGTAAATCTTATTAGTGGAGAGCTGGAGTTGCTTGGTTAGGAACTAGGAAAATTTTAAATAGGAAAATAATTTTGACAAGTTTAGGCCAACTGAAACACTGAAACGAGAAGGTGTTGAACATGGCATGTTGAAGAAGGGTAAAGAGGAAACTAGAAAAGTTAAAAAATCTTTATTCAACAGTTTTAAAGTGAAAAGTTTTTTTATTTTGAAATGAGGCGTTGCTTTAAAATAATTTTTATTTAATAAAG